>NC_137632.1:23556185-24903685 GCF_963383615.2 Lipophrys pholis
GTATGTTGACATAATAGTGAACTTCTGTGGTGTGAAAATATTGACATTCTCATCACATATACTCTGTGCCACAACTTTAAAATTTAATTTTGAATATTATAATGGCACTGTTTTACCGGTCTGGCCCACTCGAGATGAAATTGGCCCCCAAACTCAAATGTGTTTGACACCTCCGGGTTAAAGTAACAGATGGTTTTGTTGCAAATGTCAAGTTTAAACAGACTTGTCTTTTCCTAGAGTACCTTGCGGAGGGATCCGAGCACATTTATCGCACTCACACCTGCCCCATCTGTCGCCGCTGCTTCAAGATGCGCTCTCACCTGCAGGAGCACCTCCACCTCCACTTCCCGGACCCCGGCCTCCAGTGCCCCACCTGCCAGCGATACTTCACCAGCAAGAGCAAGCTACGCATCCACAGACTGCGGGAGGCCGGAGAAAAGCTGCACCGCTGCCACTTGTGCGAGTACTCCGCCGTGGAGAGGAACTCCATCCGACGCCACCTGGCCAGCGTGCACGCCGCCGAGGCAGAGGGCGGAGTCGACACCCGGAGCTTCCTCTGTCCCGCCTGTGGGGAAAGCTTTTGCCAGAGCAGAGCGCTGAAGGCTCACATGAAGACGCACAACGTTGTGTCGGAGGACAAGCCGCTGGCCTGCTTCCAGCAGGGCTGCTCTTTCCAGAGTTCACTGCGAAAGGAGTTGATCAAACACACGACCGAGGTGCACGGCGTCAACGCGGTGGAGTGTCGCCATCACGCCTGCGGCGCAGTCTTCCAAAGCGAGACGGACATGGAGGCTCACTACCGGACCCACCTGGCCTACCACTGCTCGGAGTGTGACTTCTCCTGCTCCAATAAAAGCACCTTCCTCCAGCACCAGCGGCTCGGCCACTCGGGGAGCGAGAAGCTCTGCTGCGACTTCTGCTCCTTCGCCACCTTCAACCCGGTGGAGTTCGAGCAGCACATCGGACACCTGCACGCCAACGAGAAGATCCACCGCTGCTCCCAGTGCAGCTTCGTCACGTCACACAAACGTGGCCTGAAGAGACACGTGCTGATGCACAGCGGTGAGAGGAGGGCATTCACTTGTCACCTGACGATTTTCTCCTTCGCACTGTTTGCAGTTCTCATGTTTATGTTTATGTTCAGGTGAAAAGCCTCACAAGTGTAACCACTGTGACTTCCGGTGTCGAGACGAGTCCTACCTCTCCAAACACATGCTGACTCACTCGGATGACAAGAACTACATGTGCGCTGAATGCGGCTACGTCACGAAATGGAAGCACTACCTCAACGTGCACATGAGGAAACATGCAGGAGACCTCAGGTAGACGTTTTGTAATTATTCAACTTTGGCAGAAACCTTCATTTCTTGTGGAGGTACACTTGGATACTCAGATGCGTTTGCAGTTAGTTTGGTCTCATAGCTATTCAATGCATGAATTCATTGTTTGAGCATTAGCTTTAAAAAGCTAATACATACACTCATCAGTCTTGAAATTATGAGAACCAGCAGCATAGCTGACCCTAGTTTAACTCCCAAAACTGTCCTAACCCTTTATGCTTTGACTTTTGGTCTCTAAAAGTTTTATGTTTTTCTTTCCGTATTAGATTTGAAGATCCTGACATCAAATCCTTAAAGTCCAAGAAGTTGTAATGTGGAGTTGTTGTCCATGTTTTGTATTTACATCCCACTGATGCTTGACTGGATTGAGGTCTTGAAAGCTCAGTCAACACATCAAACCATTTTAAAACCATTTACCAATTTTATTTCTATAGCGCCAAATACAACACAGCAGAAACTCCTTCTCTCTCTGTGGAGCTGCACTCAACACAACAAACAGAGATGGACTGCATTGTGTGTAACACTTATATCAGAACCAGCAGGAGGAGCTACAGTGGAACTTTTGATTGTTTCGGCCATTCTTCAAATCAGGGGTGTCAAACTCATTTTAGTTCAGGAGCCAATCTCATATTGAGTGGGCCCGATCAGTAAATTCACACCATGATAACCCTATAATTTAAAAAAAAAAAAATTCTTTGTTGTGCCACAGAATATATGTTTTTAAAAAGTCAATATTTTTCCATATCTGAAAAATTCAAACCAAAATTTGAGGTCTTCGGCCTCATTTAAAAGAACTCCAGGATTCAGTACTACATTAACACAGTCTTTTATATAAATTCACCAATTATTTTCTCAGACTTTGGGGATTGATGCAGTGGCACCTTCTTTGTAATTTACCTCTGATAAACGACCTGGAATGAAGCTGTCAGGACGTCTTTCATTTATTTAACAGTTGAATTAGTATAGAAATGTAGCTGAACCACTCAAACAGGCTCTTGTTTCAACACCGTTGCATTCCTATATTGCTGGATGTCATGTAAAATATACAAGAACAGAGTTTTGTGTGGTATAACGAGTGAACAGTATGTCTCCCCCTCCTAGATACACATGTGACCAGTGTCCGTATCGATGCCACCGCATGGACCAACTCAACAGCCACAAACTACGCCATCAGGCCAAATCGCTCATGTGTGAGATCTGCGCTTACGCCTGCAAGCGCAAATACGAGCTCCGCAATCACATGCTGGCCAAGCACTCCGGAGAGCAGAAGCAGCCCGCCGTGTTTAAGTGCAAATACTGCAGCTACACCACCTGCTACAGGCAAGCGCTTCAGAACCACGAGAACTGCAAACACACCAAGCTGAAGGAGTTTCGCTGCGCGCTCTGCTACTATTCCTCCTTCAGCAGCATCAGCCTCTTCCTCCACAAGAGGAAAGCTCACGGCTACGTACCCGGAGACAAGCAGTGGCTGGAAAACTACGCCGCAAAGGAGAGAGAGAGGAACTCGGCAGAGCTCACGCAGGATTTTTACGTCAAACCGTCGGTTTGTCATGGGCAGTCTACAACTCCTGACACCCAAAGAGAACGATCCGGCTCAACAGATCGTGAAGGTCTTGAAGAAACCTCGGCCGGATCACAGCCTGTCACGTCTGTGGATATTTTTGATGTTGTGTCTCAGGAAGTTGTCAAAGAAGCTGCTTCAAACAGTCCTTCATCCGTCAACAGTCCAGAGGAGTACTGCACGCTGGTTTTAACTGCACTTCCAAACCCAACTGTACAGAATGAGGAGCCGTGCTCAGAAAGCGCGCCCACGATAAACGGTAATGTAATTGAAACGTTACAGGAGGCGGCGGACTTCTCTCCAGCAGCAGGTTTATCAGGGGACGATGACGCAGCAGAGCCAGATGGAGACGGCGAACACAGTGACTGTGAGCCTCTGGGCTGTGCCAATCCAGCTGGGCCAAACCAACCGTCACAGTCTGAGATCCGTCTGAAAGCCATGAAGAAGCATGAAAAAGACCAGGCAGACGCCATGGTTCTAGAGGGTCGGGTGCAGATGCTGGTGCTGCCGACTGAAGATGTGTATCGCTGTGACCGCTGCTCTTATGTGACCCGTAAGGAGAGTGCTCTGAAACATCACCGGGTCGCTGCGTGTCACGACAGGTTGAAGAGACACCAGTGCCGGGCCTGTGGCACGCAGTTCAAGCAGAAACGCGGCCTGGATAGCCACCTTAAAAAGAAATGCCCATCGCTGCTGCAAAAGACAAGGAACTTTGCAGGAGTTTCAAATCTTTGTTTGACTTTGAAAGAGGACTCTGCTGTCATTGAAGGGGGATCTGAACAACTAGATGGGGCAACGTCAGATCAGACGTCTCTGTCCTCACAAAATGAAATATCCACAGATATTGAGCAAGAGAATTCCCCTGTGGTTACTGCTTCAAAAAAGCTTCAGAAAAAATGCTTGTACACTAAAAAAGATGGAAAATTCCAATGTGAGCAGTGTAGCTTCTCATCAGTCAGACTTCTGACACTTAAACGACACCTCTCAACCTGCAGAGAAACCTTGAAAGATGACTGTCGGACAATTTCAGGGGTCTATCATGAGGAAAGAAATGAGCCTGAAAAAGAAGCCCTGGCAGGAGAAGGTGAACACGGCCTGTCGGAACGTCCCAGGAAACATCGGCTCTTTCGTTGTTCAAACTGTGCGTTCGGTTGCAATCAGAAAAGAGCGCTAGAAAGCCACGAAAGGAAAGGCTGCATGCAGCCCGGTGACATTCAGTGCAGCACGTGTTCATTTGTAGCCAAATCCAAGAGCTCGCTGAGTCGTCACGTTCTGGACATTCATAAGAAAACCCGGTTTGGAAATGGTAACGCTAAACGTTTGCATTGCCCGCACTGTGGCTTCAGTTGCATGCAGGACCGAAGCATGGTGCAGCATGTGGCGCTCAAACACAAAGGCTCGCGTCCTCACCGCTGCCGTTACTGCCCGTTCACCACCACGAGGCGCTACCGCCTGGAGGAGCACGAGTCCCTCCACACGGGGCTCGGTCGCCACAGCTGCGACGTCTGCCACAAGACCTTCGGGGCCATGACGAAACTACGTCAGCACAAGATGCGGATCCATGACAAACGGCCCACGCAGCTGTGCTCGCTCTGCGACTTCAGCAGCTACACGCTCGACGACGTGCGGCGCCACAAGCTCCGGTGCCACACGGGGGATTTGCGTCATGTCTGCTCGCACTGCGAAGCCCGGTTCAGCTCGGAGATCGCTTTGAGGAACCACTGCAAACGCGTCCACCAGCTCCAGGCCTGCTTCCCCTGCAAACAGTGCGACTACACGTGTAGCAGCGACCTCGATCTGAAAGCGCACCAGCACAGCGTCCACGCTCGAGTGCAATGCGCGACCTGCCGGGAGTCCTTCGAGACAAAGGAAACCCTCGAGCGGCATCAGAAGTCTCACCGGGCACATCAGTGTTCGCTGTGCCCCTTTGCTGCAAAAGCAAGGCAGCTATTGGCCCAGCACCTTCTCGGGGAACACGAGGACGGGCCCCCGGAGGAGAAGCCGCTGAAGTGCGGCACCTGTCAGTTTGCCTGTCGGCATCAGCTGGTGCTGGAGCAGCACCTCCGATCTCATGGGAGCAAACGCTTGTACAAATGTGCGGACTGCAAGTATTCGACACGGAACAAGCAGAAGATCACCTGGCACATCCGCATCCACACCGGGGAGAAGCCGTACAGCTGTGAGCAGTGCAGTTACTCCTGCACCGATCCGTCCAGGCTGAAGGTAAGAAGAGATCATTGGGAGTGTAGTGAAAAACACATTAGTGTTCCATTTCTGCCAGTATAGTGATGGTAACTTATTTCATTAGTGTTGGTGAGGTTGTATCTTGTTACTTTGTGGTACATAGGAGCTGCAGAGAGGCTGCCTCTGTCCTGCTGTTAGCTTCAGCAGCCTTTTTCAACTAAGGACCCATTCACACATTCTCAAGTGAAAGTGCAAAACTTCTGTGACATTTATATGTGACATATATTTTTATGAGATAGATATATATATATATATATCATAGCTTCACTTTGTTTCTGTGATTGGAGGTAAGTGTTTAAAGTTCTGTAAAAACTTCTTTCAGCTTCACATGAGGGTTCACCAAGAAGAGAAGAAGTATCTTTGTCCACAGTGTGGCTATAAATGCAAGTGGGCCACTCAGCTGAAGTATCACATGACCAAGCACACAGGTACCCAGAGACAAAATCAAAGCTTTTATTATCTTGGTTATACTGTGATTAGATTATGTTGAGCTCATGATTCGGTTCTTTCTTGCAGGAGAAAAGCCGTACGCCTGCGACGACTGCGACTATCGCACCAACCGAGCGGACGCCCTGCGCGCACACCGGGACACGCAGCACTGCGACGCGCGCCCGTTTGTCTGCGAGAAGTGCGGGAAAGCCTTCAAAACGAGTTTCATCCTGAAGACCCACCAGCGGCAGCACAGCGACGACCGGCCGTACGTGTGCGGCCTGTGCCAGAAGGCCTTTCGTTGGCCGGCTGGGCTCAGACACCACTTCCTGTCCCACACCAATCAGCAGCCTTTCCGCTGCCGCCACTGCTCGTACAGAGCCAAGCAGAAGTTCCAGGTGGTCAAGCACCTGCAGAGGCACCACCCGGAGATGGCGGTGGAGCAAGGCGTGGTGAGAGACGCCAAAGCTGGGAGTCTCACCCTGAAGGAGGCGTTGCAAGGGACTCTGGGAGAAAGATCAGGGTGTGAGCTTCCTCCAGGAGCCACTGAGGAAGAGGAAGTGGCAGAAGAGGCTGTGGCAGCACAACACTGAAGAGGCACAATATAGATGAAGCACTGGGTTGTAGAGCACTGGTTCCCATCCTGGGATCTGGGACTTAGAATAGATTTACACGATAAGACACTTTCTGGAATCTAGTGCAGATCTGGGAAACAGATTATTGGTTTTATGACCTGTCAAATATTTTCAAGTCAAAACGGAAAAGTTTCATTGCTTTTTGGTTGCTCGGAACCACTGAAAAGGCAACCTTTTGAAAAAAAAAACCCAGACGGAACTTTTTGAAAACGCTCCAATTCCGTCTGGAAACGCAACTTTTTGAAAATGCTGCGCATTTACTGCAGCTGTAGTAAATAGCTCTTCTGCACATGCTCAGTGAATGGACAATGTTTTGTGTGGGTTCAATTCAAAAACACACTAGTGGCCCAAAATGCTTACTATATCGTTTTTAGCATTTTTGCTGTTTCTGTGTAAACCAAGTTTTCAAAACGTTTCGGAACGAAAAACACAAAAACGATGCATTTTCACTTGAAACGCTGTGCAAACGGGACTTTGATTACAAACTACCGGCTTATGTATGTTGGTGTGAGATGTGTCTGCCAGCGTTTGACTTCACAGTACTGTTTTGAAAAAACTTTAGGTCCAAGCCTTTTTTTTGGAGGAAGTCTGGAGGCTTTGAGGAACAACGGCATTGAGCGTATTAGAATAAAACACTGAGATGATAATCCCTTTGGTCTCCAACACAAATCTCACAGGAAAAGGCAGTGTCACGTTTCACAGCTAAACCATGGCGGAAAAAAGAAATTCCAATAAAGTCTGACATCTGGAAAATAGTTACTTAATACAAAGGAAAGCTGGACTTTGTTGATGCAATGAGGAAGCAAGAGTTAACCAATCTGAAAACAATTACAGTTTATTTTTTAATCACATGCTGGTGTCATCTCAAAAACTTCATTTCTTTGTACTGCTTGTTCCCCCTTCTGTAAAGCCTCTGGACGTGCAGAATTTATAAATAGGTGTTTTGTTTATTTTATGAAGAACTATAAAATGTCGATGGAATAAAAGACTGAACCAGAGATGTTTATGAATGACTGGATTTTATTCCTTCAGAAAATGTTTTGCATATATTCACAGCTCTATATACACATACATTTACCATTTAAACAGCAGCTTCTCAAGAATTGTCTCATTCAGGCACTTTGCAGCTTAATGCTGATTGATAAACATGATGCGGTTCATAACACTGATACCTGACAGTTTTTGAAATATGCATAACAAGCTTTAAGTACTGTTAATTCAACTTGGACATTCCCAACATGCAGCACTCCATTTGTCACATTCTCATGATAAAAGCTGTAAAGAAATACTCAGAAATACATAACGTTAGACTGTAAAAACAAAACGGATATCTTCCTCTGAATGTTAGTAGCTGCATAACTACCGGGCTGTTTTCTTACTGTGAATTTAATTTAATAGTTATAAAGGGATTAAATTTACTGAAGTGGAGAAACACGACAGATGCAATAAGGGACACGGCGTATCCTCAGTTCAGAGATGCATGCTACAAAATCTTTGATAGAAGTCTCTTAAGATATTTTTGAAGTAAACTATGAATTGTAAATTGACTGGAGGCGTTTCTTCTCCAATGGTCAACTGGGAATCAGCTTCAATGCCACTCAGTGACGTGTGATACCAAAGATTTACTTTACGATCCGATACCGAGTCAAACCAAAAGCTGGTATCGCCGACACCGGTCCAATACTGATCTGATACCGATACCGACAAATTGAACAAAAGCTTGTGTGTTAAAGCTCCACGCACATGTCAAAATCACGGCAACGATTTCTTATTAAGATGCACCACATGAACCAATCAAAAAGTTGTAGATTATTGTAGAACACTAGGTTGCCAGGAAAAGAAGGTGATGAACTTCAGCTGGAAAACAGGAGGGGCGATACCTTGAGAGGGTCGGACTTATAATGTACCTGTTATGTTTGAAGTGGCACGATTAATTTGTGACATGTCCCGTTTACACGACAACAAACGAGTGTATCCGCAAAATTTTCTTCACTTTTGGGGGGGTCTGTTTACACCAGTGTGCGGATGCACTGTATCTGCAAAGTTTTTAATCCGGCTCCCAAGGTGGAAAGATTCTTTCACGGCCGCTATTCCCTCCTGCAGAGACTGCCGGAGGCTATGGAGCCTGTTACTGCAGCCTGTTATCTCTCCCCCTCCCTCCTGCTCACCCAGTTGTAAACAAACATGGCGGCCGTGTAGTGGTACGACTCGCGGTCAGTATTCTAGTTTTGTTGTCCAGATCAGTAGTTTAATAGTGGAGACTCACCCCTGATAGCATCCGATGCGTCATCGGTCCATACAGATGTCGGGTGCTCTCCCTTTTCCTCACGTTTATAGCGTATTGTTCTCTGCACACACGTCTGTGGAGTTTCATTACAAAATAAAGCAACAGCGCCCTCCTGTGGCCCGGCATACTAACTACATCGTTGTCTCTGTGTCCGCTGCTGCAGTGTAAATACACTCCTTTTTTTTAACGGATTAGGTGTTGTCACATGAAACGTTGTCGTGTAAACAGGGCGGGTAAACAGTTACGTTTGTCCAAACTGAGGATGCACTGCCCCTAAAATACGAGCAGGATAAGTAGAATCTCCACTTTATATCCAGCTGGAGGAGACGCCTCAATATTTTCTCACTGCTAACCCTGATTGAGCTACTTATGTAGAATAATCCTGATCGAGTAAAACTCTAAATCAAATAAGAGTCTAACTTTTTAACATGTTTCCTGCTGAAGTCTCCTCTATCATGCACAACTGATGTTCCGGTGTGTGTTCAGTCCTTCTTTACAGATGCATTGACCTATTTTCTTCCTCGACGTCTTCATGTGAACTCTGAAATACTAACGTTGATGAAGAGCGAGGCCGGAGGGATAGCTGTCCCATCTCTAGAGAGCAGATGTATGTGTCGATATCCTGGCAGGAGAAGGAAAACGCAGGTTTTAACAAGCTTTTCAACTCCGCCACTGACGTTTAGGATTTCCATGTGACGCTGACCTGTTTGAATGCACTTGAAGGGGAGCGTGAACTGCCCGATGAAGTCGTTCCTGGAGGCTTTGTCGTAGTCCTCCACCACGAAGCGAACCAGCGCCAGCTCCGGAGTGTGGACCACAAAATTTAGAGTTTCATTCCACACCGGGTTGAAACCTGCAGGAAGGGAGCAGCAGGAGGTAAGGTTGACCACCTGGAGAAATTATCTTCTATTATTTTTTAATGATTTCTTGTTTTGACTTTCACCATTGTTGTGAATGTGCGCTGTCTCTTCTTTGGCCAGGTCCTTTGGTACTCCATAGACCTCCACTCTGACCAGCGGGTCCACGATGGAGCCCTCTTTCTGATTCACCTTCGGTAGCTGCTGTCCACTTATCACCTGACAAACACACAAGAGAGCTTAACAGATAGAGCTTATCAGATACATTGCTATCTTTATTACTGGAGTGAGAGTACTGAGAGGAACCAGCTGGAGAGATTCTGTTAAATCTAGAATAGAATTTAAAATCCTTTAAAGTTTAAAAGTTTTGGTCCTTTTTTTTTTTCTGGTTACATTTGAGTAACTTGCCTCACCCCGTCTGAGTTTCTCATGAATCAACCATGCCAGTTTTGTACCTGTATGGATAACCGTAGTGGTTTGTAGGCTTGGTAATCCTCCGGTTTCTCTGGGTCGAACTGAGCGGTGCCATCCCTCATGAAATCTGGCTTGAGGATGTAGCCGCAGCCAGCGTTCTGCCTGAACAGCCCGTCATTTAGATCCATCTCCAGACCCGCTGTCTGAAAGTTCAAGGCCACTTCAGGGAAACAGACGAAAGAAAATTTAAGGTAATTTAATTGTTGATTGACTGTGGGCGGCTGTACAACCACCGTTTCCCAAAGTTAAAATGAATGTAGTTAAGAGAGCTGGGGGCTTTGGAGGACTGTGTTTTATCCAGAACAGATGGCAGCGGTGTGATAGGCGATGTGACAGGAAGCATCTGTTCTGTCAGAGCGCTGCAGCTGCCAGGCTGTGCTTTCTATCTCAGCCTCCATTCTGATAACCTCCATACAGATTATCTGTATCGCTGCAAAATTAAAGATTTGCTGATGAATCAGGGTGATAAAAAGAAGCTTTGATTATGTGAACATGCTCCATGCTTGACGACATCCATTTTACATTAACAATTAATTCAAAAAACATTGGGTTCAATCGGGTTCAGAATACAGAACTTCCTGTTTGTATTTAGTTTTCTTAAGTTGAGAGGAGAAAAATATAATTTAAGAAAATTGTTTATTTTGAGCAAAATTAGAACTGATGCCCAATACAGATGTGTTCCTGTTCTGGGAGTTAAAGTCTCAGTGAAGAATTTAAATGTCATAAATTGCTGTTGACTAAAACAATTCCAGGTTATGATTCAGACTGATGATGAGAAAAAAAGACTATTTACTTATGTTGTCATTTTTTTGTTCTTTTGTTTGTAAATTGCCCATATTCTAAATTATTTCATGGAAATGATAGGATAGGGTTCAATAATCCATTGGCTTTAGTTTATTTTCTATGTGTTGAAATATGACCAGAAATAAACCATTCCTTTGTTTGCTTGTTGTTTGTTTGTTCCTTCATTGACTGTAACATCTCAGCCGCTGTGCCACAGCAAGACTGCATACATGCATCCATGCGTACATTAAAATTTGACATGTTGAGGATTGAAAGTAACCCAAAAATGATTTTATGAGTTACAGCCATGAGCTGCTGAGATGCAGCGTACATCTTTGTAGACAGGAAGTACCAGTGACTCCGAAGGAAGAGTTTTGTTTATCCAGCAGAGGGAAGTATTGAACCCTCACCTATCTGACAGCCCACATTCCACATCTCCTGCGGGTTGTAGTTGGAGGAGTCGGTCCTGAGGCCTCCGGGGTAAATCCTGCTCAGCTGTTGCATGTTGTACTGCACAAACTCCGACCCTGGAGGATACACGACACATGTGATGCGTACCAATCTCTCTCCACGTGATGAAACAAACGCTGCCCTTTCAGTTTGACCATACCTGCCTCCTTAGCAAGTCTTCTGGCCTTGGATTCGGAGAACGAGGACATCTCGTCACATTTGGCGCGAGAGCGAGCGTGATCGAAGCCGTGGAAGTGGACACTCTTGCAGTAGACTACCAGGTCAGACAGCTCCCGGGAAAGCTTGGACTTCTGCAGAAATCGATATACAGTCAACGAAAATAATACACACAGTGTGTGTGTTGTACAAATGGTACAAGAATACCACATAAAGCTTTAGTTTTCATGTATCTTTTATAACACTACTTGACACTACTTGCTCGGGATTGGCACAAGATTCAAATTACAAAGTTATGGTGCTCGCATTAGTTTTTCAATGGTGGAACAGATATCGTGCAAATGGTAAACGTCAAGCAGAACGAGGCTCGTGGAAAAAAAACGTACAAAGAAACTGCTGGATGAACGTGGATAAAGCTCATTTCTCTTTCTTTCACATCTGTGGATACCAAATTGACAAGACAAAGGTTGATGATGTAACAATGAATACGTTCAACACTTCTAATTCTTAGCTCTTTGGATATTTCTTGTCATGTTTGTTGGTGTGTGTGTGTGTGTGTGTGTGTGTGTGTGTGTGTGTGTGTGTGTGTGTGTGTGTGTGTGTGTGTGTGTGTGTGTGTGTGTGTGTGTGTGTGTGTGTGTGTGTGTGTGTGTGTGTGTTTTCCCACAAAGAAGCCCACTGGATTCAGTTTTCTCTCTTCTTTATCTTGGTGGTATATCTGCCTTCAACAGATCAGTTTCCTGCTTCTTTCTTCTGTCTGCCTTCTCTTTCTCCGGTCTCGCCTGTCTGTCGCTCACATCCCAGCCTGGTTTCCTGTCTCCTCTTACTATCTTTCCTGCTCTGCTTCACCATCCACTCTGATACGGTTTCTCTTTTCAGTCCCTCTTCACTCCCACCTACAGGTGAACCAAAGACGCACAGTCTGAACCACTATTTTCTGTAAGTTCTACCCTGGGAGCCGTGTTTTCAATGTCTCCAAGGACCATTACCTTGCAAACAGACACACAAAACACAACGAAACATTGACGGGTAAACCTGGCCTAAGAAAGATGTTCGTTCAGATGAAGATGTTGTTGCGTCACCTTGTCTGTCTTCCTATCGGCGGGCGGATCTTCAGCGGAGGGGCTGTCGGCGTCTCCGTTGGCCAGCTCCTCGTCGTCGCTCACGTCGTCCGTCAGGGTGTCCTCGGGACAGCCATCCAGACCGCCAATCTTCTTGGCTTTCAGTAAAATCTTGCTCTTCAGCTCCTGTTTGAACGGGTGCAATCGGAAGTTACATGCACAGATCATTTAAAATCAGAGCAGGACATACACGTTTTTTTTTTTAATTCCATGTCTGTATCTCTGGTTGTTTGGAACAAAGTACTTGTTGTTTTCAAGCTGCTCGTGAACATGTTCCATCTTCTTGCACTTTCTTGTCCTCTAACTAAATGCAGCAATGCTTCACCATTTAATTGTCTGAGTCCTCGGGCGAACGACCTCAAAGGTGATTTGCCATTAGTTCAAGTTAGCATTGATTGTCCTGAGTGCCTTAATGGAAGAGGTAAAAGTTAAACCAGTGCTTTCAGGATCTGTGTGTGATGGACGAGAAGGCACTGCTTGACAATCTTTAAAATGTCTCCAAATCGGTGTTGATATTAAAGTTTCACTGGTGTGGGTGAAGTCATCCTGGTGGCTTGACGAGGGTGGAGCGAATCAATGTTAGCATGGTCACATTCAGTCCTTTTTTTTTTAAGTAAACTAAAGCGTTGGACAAACAAAATAATTTTATCACCAAATGATGATGTCCAGAACAAGAAATCCACCCACAAAGCAATCAGGAGACATTCTTGTTATTTATCCCACGATCCAGAGGGCGGAGCTCATTGATACTTTATTGTATTTCGCAATCTTCGTTGTGATCGTTGGATTGACATAAGGTCATGTGGTACGAAGAAAGATGAGTACATACTGTATAACTAAGTCCAGTTGACCCTCTTTGATTTGAGATGTCTCCTTCCTGGACAAATGAGTGCTTACCTGAATGTTTGATCTTGTATATTTTAAGAAAAAAAAGTCTTCAGACGGATTCTGACCTGTGGGGAAGGCAGCTGATGGGGGTCGTGGCCTCCCAGCGGACAGATCAGTAATGAGTCTCCCAGGATGTGGCGAAGGTGTCGGGCTATCACCGTCTGCTGCTCCACACTACAGTGATTCTCCAGCGACAGGATGACGGGGAAGTCTGACGCCTTAACAAACACAAAAGAAGCAAAAAATAAATAAAAAAAGTCACATTTTCTTGTCTGACTCACTCCGACTTTCTGCCAGTTCGCCCAGACTCAGCAGTGAAAACTGCCGCCAGTGTTTGCAACAGTTTTGTTTCCATGAAGCAGAACTTTCCACAGTCCTACAATACAGCTTTCTTCATCATATCTTCCCAGTGTTTTGTCAGGGAAGTCTGAGCAGGATAAAACCGAGAGGCGGAGACACTGGAGATGTTCCTGGTTGATTTCCATGTGGTCTGTCAGCAGGAGGACATTCACTACATCCAGAAAGAACAATTTTCTGTTCTGGGTAAACACACTGTGTCTGCACTTAATGGCTGGGTTGCTGTAAAGTACATATGGTGCTTAAAACTCTTGCGCAGTCAAAATGAAATTATCATAACTTATAATCAGCGGAGAAGCTGTTTTGTACTGGATTTCTTCTGTTTGAGGGGAAAACGTATTTGTTTAAACGACCTAAAGTAAAATGGTTTCTGGCGAGATGCGGATGGGTACGATACCAGAGGAGATCAGGGATAAAATGTGAGTGCGTTTGGATGGTGCAGCGTTTCGTGAGCTCTGACATTGTTTCTGCAAGCCGCTCACCTTGAAGGCGTATTCTTTAACAGTGGAAATGATGTCTTTAAAGAGGATTTTTGTGGTCAGCGTGTGACCGTGATAAACAATGGGTTCCCCATCGTGGCCGTCCCAGCAGTCCAGCTCTACACAGCGGCAGCCCCTCTTCAAGGCCCTACACACACACACACACACACACACACACACGCACACACACACACACACGCACATATAAGCAATTACCACCATTAACATGTTTGACATTCTTCCAAGTTGGAACTGGATCTTGTACTCTTCACTTAATAAGAATTAACAAAAAAAAATTCTCAAAATGGAACCGCATATTAAAACAACAAAAGTAATTGCAGTGTCCATGTCATATAAACATAAACATACTTGAAGTTCACCAAAATCCTAACATAGAAAGGAAACTGTTTCTTTGGGGGAGACGTTGGGGGGAATTGACTTTCCTTCAGAAGGGTTTGGAGAAAGTATTCAACCAGCTCGGCACTATTTCACCCTATTTTATCCACAAATTGTTCTGTATACCACGCTGTAGAATGTTTGTAACTAAATGTTGTCTTCTGTCCAAGTAGGTCTCTCCTGTAGATGAAACTACATGTCTCAATGGGAGTAACGGTATACATAAAAGTTTATAATAAAAACTAGAACAATTTCAAATTAAATTTTGTGTGTGCCTGCCGCTAGCTGCAGACAAGTATGGAGGGGATACTACTAAGTATGTAAATCACTACGTAAGTATGTTGAAAGAGCAGTAGCTCTATTGTGTGAACGTGTCTGATAAAGAGAGAGCGAAAGAGAGAGACAGAGATAATAGTAGTATGATAGTGATAAAAAATTATCAATGAAGTGCCAGTAATAGTACAAAAGTATCAATAATTACCAGCAAAGTTTAAAAAATATCTATAAAGTACCAGTAATAGTGGAAATAGTATAAATAAAGCATTGGTAATAGTTCAAAAGTATCAGTGATATCCAGCAATAGAAAAACAATAAGAAGAATAAACTAGTTCCTTGGATAATAGTTATTCCACCTCGTCTATTTCATAGACAGGCACGCAGTAAAAGGTAAGTGTTTCAGGTCTCTGTGGTCTTAGTTGGAAACATTTGGCAGCAAAACAATGTTATTTCCTTTCAACGTGATCCTCCCAAGTGGCTTTCTGTACTTAGCCTTGATGTGTTGACTTCCTGTAAAGCATCTAGAACCAGGTTCACGTGCACATTGTAGTCAATAATGCAGCCCTCTCAAAAAGCTGTTTTCAATGGCACCTAATTATTCTTCATTTCATTTTTAACCTCACATTTATGTAATTCTATTTACTTATTTCTGATATACTTAAATTGTATTAGAGGACCCTGTTTAGGGGAGTTGGGAAGGAGTGTTTGTATAAGTTCATGAAATGTTATAAAAGAAGAAGTTATTGTTTGCCTACATGGAATTCATGATGCATAAAAATTGTAACAAATGATCATTTAAAAACAAAACGCAGATCTCCATCAGTTCAAAGCTGATTTTCTGTGAATATTTTGAAGTTGCATGAGTCACGTTGTTGGAATTGAGTGTTTTAGAGCCAAAAACTTGTAAAACATTAAGGACAGTATTTCCCATTGAATATACACATGAGATGAAATACATAGTTTCTGTTTATATCTCTATCATCTTAAAATATGTATTTCCATCTTGTTTTAGTAGAGACTAAATTGTATTCCTTGTGAATGCTCCAAAGCTTTCTCATATAAAATTGAATTTGCACATAATCTTAAATTGTAAGCTGATGTGTTTCACAGTTTCATTAAAAAAAATTATGTTTTCACAGTATAATCATGAGTCATCTTCATTTTCACTGCAGTGATCAACTATTTGGGATTTTGTTGAAGTGGCAGTCCAACAGACTTGAGTTGTGTCCCTCACATGATGTAGGCCTCCAGGCTGCTGTGTCCTCGCAGCTGGTCCTCCAGCAGGTAGGTGTTGTGTGAGGAGGAGATGAAGTAGTGGCTGAGCGGACGCCTCATGTCCTGGTGCAGGTCCAGGAAGTTGGGCCTGAAGATGGAGCCCTCCTGGGAGCACAGGTACATCTGGAAGCCGTCTAAGGACATGGCGTCGTGCTTGATGGCTGCGCAGCACAGAAGATATGTTGCAGAAAAAGAAATCAAAAATCAACCAGTCAAGCTCATTTGGCACAATTCGGCAGCTCTGCTCTGGCACATGGCACCACGAGAGGAAGGACTTCCTCCTCTTCCCAAAATGGACATGTGTGGGCGGAGCCAGTCCAGCTCACACAGACACAGCAGATTCTGAATGCAGCTCCTATGATCCAATAGTCAAATAGATGAAAATCAAGAAAAAGCAATTAACTTTGAATAAAACATTTTTGGACCAACGAGACCATGTGAAAACGTTGAAAAGCTGGAAAATACAATCTTCAACAATCGAGTTAATTCACTTTATAAACAGAGAAATCACCTCGAGCAGTATGTTGTAAAAACCTCTGACCTGTGTCTGAGGGTTCATAGCGGCCTATCAGCTCCTTGGCTCTCCGGGCGCTCTGCTCCCCCTCGTGTTGCTCGATCTTCAGGAAACTCTCCAGCTCCTCCAGCAGTAGCTTCTCTCCATCTCCGGAGTAGTCCTGGAAGACTTTCCACACCTCGTCCCTCTGAGTCAGCATCTTGTAGAACTGGACGAACTGTTCGATTTCCAGCGAGCCGCTCTCAGACTTGTCGGCCATCTGCAGAAAGGAAGAAATCACTTAAACAATTACTGGTTCGGGTTTCAAACCATTATTGACATACTTTTGGGATTTAAAACATTCAGGTTCCTTAAAAACCAACAATTTGTTTTATTAGATTCTAGCACAAATATGTTTTAATGACTCCGTAGTATCACAATACAGCGCTTAAAAAACAAAAGAAACAAAGTTTTGCTGGAAAACACTTAAACACCTACTCGTGGAGGCAGAGCTCAATCCATCGACCTTGAGATGTGAATCTTACCGTGAACAGATGGAGAGCGTGTTCTTCATTCATGTCTACGTTCATCATCTTCAGCAGCGTCTTCACCTCCTTGAAATTCATCTTCCCATCTTTGTTTTTGTCGGCTTTGTGAAACCAGTCCCAGACCCATCTGAGAAGACGCTGAGGCAAACTCCAGCTCAAATAGACGAGAAAGTTCACAAGTCCTGTTCTTATTTCACTACGTCAAAAATATTAACATTTTCTCTTACATCAAAATTTCCTAAAAAAAAATAGTGTACACCTTGTACACTCCTTGGTTGTCTTTGGAATTTAATCATTTGAAAAAAAAATTTATGCTTCTGTTATAATCAGTCTTTATATTAAAGGATAGATGATTAGTTCTCACTGATGAGCATATTACCATAACGTTATAAAATATGCACATTACAAAAAATATCAATATAATACATACATTTGAAGGGGAAGAGTGGATTGCCCATTTAAAAAAATATTGTTCATTATTATTATTATTTTTTTTATTATTATTATTATTATTATTATTATTATTATTATTATTATTATTATTATTATATCAATTTATATTTTAAATAAAATTTAAATGTCTTCATTTCTTAAATTACAAAACAAAACGACATGTAAAAGGTTAATATCTGATGATATAGTAAAAAACCTTTAAAAAAATAAAAATACACCGGTATTAGAAAATGTATACAAAAAATTTACAAATCCTAACTTGAATGATTGAATGGATGGATGGATGGATGGATGGATGGATGGATGGATGGATGGATGGATGGATGATGGAAGAAAATGAATAAGCTCATATCTGATGCTTATTCATGTGGTGGATGTGGTGAAGTTGGGGACGTTGGAGGATGTGTGAAGAAGCCACCGCTCAGCGAAAGGATACTGGTCCAGCCTCTCCTTCTCATCCATGGTCTGAGCTTTGTGGATGAGTTTCCGGACGCCCTGGACCCAGGCCTGGGCCTCCTCCGGGCTGTCGGCCACCAGGTCCAGGTTGCCCTGACGGCCATGGAACACCAGAGTGAAGCAGTGGCTGGCGGGGAACTCCTCGGAGATGCTGAGCAGCACCTCGGACTGATGACCCTCGCGCACCGCCTCCACCTCGGTCACCGAGACTGCACCAGGAGCAGAAAATAACACTTCAGATTCTATTTTTAGGTCCTGATTTAGTTTCTGCTCCATGTGATATCATTCATCATGCAGTTTCACACTTTGTCGTGGGTCGTGAGCTCAGCAACTGACAATTTATTCATTGAAGAGGAATGTGAAGGGTTTGATTTAATTACAATATGATACAAAATGAAATGCTTCACATGGTACACTAGAGGTCTGTTATCACAGCAAAGGGAGGGTCCATTCCCTGCTATCCACCCTATGATTTTTCCTCTCTGTAATACCTATTCATTTCTGAAGGGGGTTAAGCCTTTCTTCATCCAGAAAAAAACCTTGTTGAGTTTAAAAATGTCTTTTTCAAGAGTGTCCTGGCCAAGACAGGCAGCAGTACATCATATAAACAAGTTTCAGACAAAACAGGCAATTGTACACATATAAGATATAAGAAAACGTCAATACAAGAAACAACACAGAATCAAGAAAATACATTTTTAAACATGCCAATTTGCTGAAAAAACGAAAAAAAATTGTAAATAAATTTAAATTAAGTCCATCATTCAAAACATCTGCAGACAGATGTGTCTGTCTCCAAGTCACCAAGCAACTTCTTAAAACAGTCCAGTGAAACCAGCTTTTTGAGTTTCAGGTCTTTTTCTATTTCCCTCCAAGCAAACCGAGCCGCAAACCTGAATGTCTTTTTCCCCCCAGTTCAGTCCTGACTTTAGGAACAGACAGTAAAGAAGAAGATCATGCGAGCGATCTATCACCTGCTCTCGATTTTTGCCATCAATCTCGTTGATATTTTGGTCAAAACCTGAGAATTTGACCTGCTCTGGACAAACATTATTCACCTCTTTCGTAATGAACTTGTGTGATTCTGAATCATGAGAATGTGGGAGCCATGAGGCTCATTCAGAATCTATTTCTGGTATTCAGTTTATAAAGCCCTCCATTGTACTGATGTAAGCCTCTTGGCGAAATTCAATTATGTGCTTCTTCATTTTTTTATTTTTTTATTTTTGCAAATGTCGCCTTCAGCCTTTGACAAAAGTCCTAGTATCAGTAGCACCCTCTGGTTTGACTTGATTTCCTATAAGAATACAATATAGAATACTCTGATTGAATGGTGAACGTGTTGCTGTACTCACAGGTGGAGTGGCCTCGTCCTGCCCATCTGGACTTGTACCAGATGGTCAGTCCGTCCTCCAGCAGGCGGAAGTGTCTCTGCTTCTTCCAGGAGCGAGACTTGACCTTCCTCAGAGTCGACCCTGCCATCATCACCTTGAGGTGAGGGTCATCCTGGAGACCTGTGCAGTCGGTACGAACCCAGATAGTAAATAATACGAATTTACCAGATATCCTGCTTTTGCGGTCCGAGTGCGCTTTACTTACGCGAGCCTTCGGGATCCATTTCTGCCCCTAACACATGCCAGTGGAAATATGCTGCGGAGAAGAAGCAGATGTTATTTTTTTTATTTTCACTCCTCCCCAAATCCAAAACGGAATACTTTCAGTGCAAACTTTGCGCTCATCCACCCTATTAGTGTAAACACAAATTATTGCGACATTTTATTATTCATGTCCTATTCAGAATCATTTTGTTTAGATTGTTTTACAGAGATGAAACGTCCTGGCGTAGCATTAGATAACCAGCTGTGTTGAATCAGAAGCAGCTGGACATTAGAAGGAAAAGAGAAGTCAATGCTTTTGCATTCACTTATTCAGCAGCCATGTAATTCTAAAACCTTATTATCCAAGCACCAGTCCACTGACGTCACAACCACAATGTATCCCTGCACCGTGGACCATGATGTTAATTTAACAGCCCCTTTCCACTTTCAAGACACGCACGTCGGCATGAATCTTGATTGTGTCCTGGCATTAATCTCCAGCTTTTTCATTAGCTGAAAGGAGAGAAGTCGGCGTGTGCTGCTCCTGCAGCCTGCATGCTGAGTAAGAACAACCACTCAGCAGAATGTGTGCTGCAGTGAGATCAAATAGTACCCGGGAGCTGAAAGAAAGTCTTTGTTTCAAGTACCTGTCATCGTAATTGTCTTTTTCTTTAAGAGAACAAATGTCCACTATTCTGATTGTTGCAGCCACGTCTTACAGTACAGTAAGATTTCTGGAGGCGGTTTGAGAGCACCTCGGCACAGAGCTGCTGCCTCAATCCAACTATTTGACAGATTACCATGAAATCTCACACAGATGTCGATGATGCTCGAGGCACGTATCATGTGGAGGAGTGGCTTTCAAAGTGGACGATTGGCTTGAGTCTGATTGGTGGAAAAATCTGGGGGTGGGAAGGATTTAACCACCTTTATTTTACCTCCGAATTTTCAAGTTTTGAGACAAAATCAAGCATCAAGGTTGTAATTTCAAGAACAGATATCTTCAACAAGTATTTCTTACATGGAAAATATTAGGAACTCCAGCACTGAGATCAGTGGAGGTGGTTTAGGGGGTTCAATGTGAAGACCTGAGAGGTCACGCTCGTCATGCCACACTTAGAAAACCTCTGGTGAGCATCTTACTTTTTGTCTTTTGCAATAGAAGAAATATCTCAGTTGGACGACAGTATTCACCAGAATAAGAGGCAAAACTGAAAAAGTGAACGTACTCAATGTAACGTCCAACACTACTATACTTTTATTGCCTACGGGTCTCAGTTCAGTTCAGGTCAGGTCAGGTAAAATGTATGAATCCTCATTGTTTTGTGCCCTTCAAATCCTAATTTCACAATATTATACTGCTGTATCACTGACATATTGATAAAATATCAATTCAGGGTCATTTTGCAAAAAGGAACCATGTAAACAAACCAACTTTCCAGTTGATTTCCTATCAAATTTGGTTTAATCCTGTAAAAACACTTCTCAAGGTGATCAGAGTCTCATAAAATGAACACAAATGGGACAAAGTCGCTGTGCTCTTATGTACCATTTTCTGGTTGAAGCATTTGTATACTTGTCATTGTGATTAAAGCTATTCCAGAAGCAGCCCAGAAAAAACCCCAAAACTTAAATCAATTTCTTTTTAAATCCAAGTAAAGCAAAGCTGCCATCTCTCAGGAATCAATAAGAATAATAATGCATTGGTTTTCTATAGCACTTTTCAGGACACTCAAAGACGCTTTACATTGCATTATTCATTCATTCCATACTCGATGGTGGTAAACTACGTATGTAGCCACAGCTGCCCTCGGGCAGACTGACATAACTTATGTTACTTTTCAACTTCCAGGGAAATTCCTCACTTGGGCTCCCTGCAGAGAACAATATGCTCTGAGCATTAACAATGGGAGTACACAGACATGGATGAAGATGACATACAGTTTTTTACTGATAATCCAGCTGATTTGAAGGTGTTGCAGCTTTATTCAGTAACAACGCAGTTACTTTCATATATTGTCAAAAGTACAATTTAGTTTTTTTTTGAAAGCGTCTTTACTTTACATTTCCATGACAGCAGCTTTTCACCGAAAGCTGATATTCAGCTGCTTTCTCTGCCTTTCACTGATATGAGACGGTCAAACACTTCCTGAAAGCAGAAGCTTTCCTGAAGTCGGAGCGGTTGTATTCCCGTGTGCCGACCATCTTTTCCTTTCATTGTCCTCTGAAACGATCTTTGTTTCGTTCCACCGCACCTCATCCAGGCAGATGACACTTCTCACCACAGCCAGGACTGACAGGATGCGAGGAATGTATCGCAGGGAGAAAACAGCTGGACCTCTTTTCCTCAGCTACTGACTCCTTTTCATTCCTACTGCAGGAGTTATTTTCCATCCTAGTTTTTTTTTTTTCAGTTAAAAGGTAAACACACCCTCCCTCCGACTCCAGACTTCTATGTGGCTCTTTGGTTGGCTTTATTTTGGGGCTTATGAGTCACACTTCATCCAAGCAGCTCACTGACCACATGCACAAACAGACACACATAACGATGTGACTCAGGAGGGGGGGAAATGATGGAAAATGGGAACAAACACATTTGTGATGACAACCAGCAGATTCTGACTTATAGATTTCAGTGTGAGAGCTTCACGTCTGGAGTTTTAGGTTGAATCTGCTTTGAAAACTATTCCTCATCACTGATTTTTACCCCAGAGTGCCTCTTTCCTGCCGACGCTGATGCCAAGAATGCCACAAACAGGCAGTGCCAGTGCAATAAATCCCACATAAGAAACTCCAGCAGAGGGGGGAGAGGGGATTGTCCAGAATAAATTAGAAACAGGAGACAAAAACTGCATCACTACTACAAAATCTGCAGCTAAAGAAGGAAAGACTGACTCATTCCTTTACAATCCATCTCGATAAGGAGGATACTGATACTTACCAAAAGTGGAGAATCCTCTAGAGATGTTAGATGTTCAGAAGAGAGTTCTTCCTGGGAGGGGTGAAAGAGAGAGGTGTGTACGTCACACTGGCTCTCCACTCTGACATCCAGACGGACAGAGAATCCAGACCCTGTGAGAGCAGATCAGTGCCTTTAAACGACTGGGAGTGTCTGAAAGGGAGCGTGGCCCAGCCTCCCTCTCTCTCTCTCTCTCTCTCTCTCTCTCTCTCTCTCTCTCTCTCTCTCTCTCTCTCTCTCTCTCTCTCTCTCTCTCTCTCTCTCTCTCTCTCTCTCTCTCTCTCTCCTTCCTCCAGAAACCTGATTCCACTCCCAACAATACTCCTCATCCTCATTCTCTACACAGACCAAGCCCCCTCCCCACCGGCTTTCCTCTGTTTCCTGCCACTCCCACCGTCCATGAGCCACAGACCCCCCCAACCAAACCCCACCCCCCCTCCTTTCTCTCTCTGCCTTCTGGCCTGAGTCACTCCCCTCAGCCTGCTGCGTTCCTTCCTCCTCCTCCTCCTTCTCTTCTTGCAGTGGCTCTGGATGCTCTGCAGGACCTGCAGTAACTTCTGTGGAAAGATGTGGGAGAAGGTCAGATAAAGACGATAAAGCAATGACAAACACTTATTGTACATGGTGTGTAATAAGAGGTCATCACAACGCTCTTGATGCGATCAATATGTGAGGATTTGGCTCAGAATTATCTTTGCGTCTGCGGGATTGTCGTCAAAGCAGATGGAAATCTGTAACATGGGGCCAAAGAAGAAGCAATAAAAATCCAGTGAATGTCAAACTTTCTGTGTCCACCTCGAGGCAGGACATTGGTGCTGGACGGGTTAAATAACGGCTCATCTTTAACTTCACATTTACCAGTGAATTTCTGCTTTCGGAACACACATATTTTGATCACAACTAAATTTGTTCTTTTGGAAACGTAACAGATATTATGAGAGAGCGCCACAAAAGAAAAAAACTTAAATCTGGTTTAAAGTCTGAATGGTGGAACAGTAGTTAGCTTTTACCTCACGTACACATTTGTGTTTGGGTGATTGTCTTTCTCTGTTAAAGAATGACCTGTCTGGTTATATATTGTTTGTTTGTATTGGCTGCAGCCTCCGGACACATTAACTAAAGACATATAGAAGACTTCAATGATCATTAGACAGAAGAATGTTTTTTTTTTTTTTTAAATCTAATGAGAGTTAAATAGTGTTGGCTATTAGACTAGATCGAGATGTCAAACAATATAAAACACAATGAAGGCAGCATCAAACTGTGGCAATGGCTTTTTGTTGGCGAAGACGATTAAAGGTAGAAAGTGACGGGAAATCCCGGACGATTACATGATTCAGTCACACAAGACTCAAAGATTTAATTCCCATCAAGAGAGGAATGAAAAAAGGTGAATGAGGTGAAGTGAAAAAGTCTGATTGCAGACCTCCATCCAGACCAGGGCTGTCACTCTCATTTTAGTTCACGTTTGATTTGATTGATCCTGAATGGTCCAGAACAGCAAAATGCTTTGGACATCTCGGCCCTGGTTACATGGCGTTTCAAGTGAAAACATGTCGTTTTTACCTTTTTGATGGAATTACGTCTGTTTACAAAGCAAACGGCAGACATTTCACTTTAAGTCTGGTGAATAGAATTAAATTATGGTTGATAGTAATTCCAACACTCGATTTTAACCCAAAGTAGCAGATTCTTTTTATACTAAACTGAACTAGATATACGATTAGTAGTTGCAGCTTTTCACCAGTGTTGGATGTGTGGCTTTGATAGAAAACTATGGATCACTCTCAAGGTTATCATTATTTATTATTCAGTAGTGCCGAAACCCTCTGTAAGCAGACCGTGATCTGACTCACAAACTTTACTTTTCCAGTCTTCTTCCATTTGCAGGGCTCCTCAGCCGAGGCCCATAATGACTTTATCTACAGCAAAGCTTTTTCTCATTACACGTAAACAAACAAAAACTCACAGTGGAGACTTGAATATCTCCCGAAGGAGATCCGATTTTCTCGTAAATGGAGGCTCAAGCCCAAATGTTCACATGATCCATGATCTCAGTCGTTGAGGATAATGGACCTTATGGGGGCCACAATCTGTTAATGTACCATTGAAAGGAAATAAATGCTCGTTAGCGACGTCTGTAGGGAATTTACGTGAGGCACTCAGGTGGGCTGTTTTTTTCGGCAAACTCACAAACAATGAACTCAATGCATCTTTCTACAGTCAGAAAATACTCAAAAGTTTGGATGTTTATGTGGCACCATTGATCCTTCATGAACTCAATAGAGCTTCATATCTAATAAGAAATGTGGTTTTTAGAGCATAAATTAAGAATATCATCCATCTTCTATACATGACGGCTGACTGAATGTCTTTGGTTATACGTAAACATGACTGATGATCGTTTTAAGTTATGGTGGATTTTTTTTGTTTTTTAATTTGGCTTGGATGTGTTTGAAATTCCTTAAATGTTGTGAATCCTTATAATCCTCATTTGAAAAAGAAGTAATCTGAGGGTAAATTGATTAATCATCTGGGTAAAGAGTATATTATGGTACTGCTGTTGTTGTTGAATGGAGCCAAATATAGAATATAGAATACGCTTTAGTGCAGAACAGCGTGCGTTACAACAGCTACAGACGACATATAAAGACCAGCGTGATTTCTCATTTGAAATCTTCTGACTAGAACGAGAAGCTTTAAACTTCTTATGCATCTCAACAATCATTAATAATAGTTCCTAATGTGAAAAAGGCTGGTAAGTCTGCAATCAATTATGAATTATTACTCCATGTGTAAGAAAACTTACAGCATGAGCCTTGTGGGGTGTAACATGTGGTTAACGCTCTATGAGTTGTGGTGACTCAATAAAAAGTTTTTAAAAAATGACGGCATTTCCGAAGTAATTCACCTCGCTCTGCTGAGTTGACCGGGGAGCTCTGTGAGACTGTCGAGGACATGATGATCTCAGTCATCTTGTGGGAGGAGAGTAATGGAGTTTTTACCTCTGAGCGCTCTATTGTGATGCTCACCACTTACATTGCTGTAATGGAGAGAATCGCAGTCTGTATGCAGTGATCTAGATTTCAGACCATAAACTGGACGAGCAGATAGCAGGTCCGACCCTCACTTCGATGACAAGATCCTCTTGGTTGTGTGTTTGAAGAACAAAGATGAAGAAAGAAGAAACTTCATCACTGTTTTTTTTTTTGTGTGTTAATTTGTTCCAGACATGTCAAAAGATATAAAATACAAAATACGAATACATACAAAAAGGAAAACAATCTATTTATATTAACATATCTATGTAAATATAAACACACATACATACAGTATGTACAAATATATAAACACCTTGCAAATAATCTATATGAACAAATAAATCTATATTTTATGTCAATACATATAAACAAAAAAAAACGATCAATATCCAAGTATACACACACCTATCCAGACATACTATTCATTTACATTATTTATTTAATTTTGGCACAATTAGTCCACCATCGTCAAGTAAAGATTTATTTTTTTAATATATCATAGATTTTGCAGTTTTACATTAATTACCAAAATACTCATATTTGGACGCAGAAAAAGATATTGAATTGTTGCATAATGACCCTGCAGTTTTTGGGTCTATAACTTCACATAACTTAAGAATTCCATTCAGCAGTGACTACAAAACATTTCAGGAGAGTTGCTTCTTTCCTTGAGCACAAGAAAACCCTGAACAGTTAAATAACTTGAAACATCGTCAATCAGCCATGAAACTTCATAGTTTTAACACGTTGACTCGGTTGAATCTCGATGGGAAACTTCAGCCTTTAAAGAAATAAATCGCCGAATGAGTGAACCCGCTTCAGAAGAAGGAGGTTCGGTTTCATTCTAGAGTGGCACAACACCTCACGGACATTCTTCAGAGAGGTTTTGTCTTAAATACGTCTGCACCGAACAAGTGTGATGAAAAATGAATATTTAATTGACGAGGAAGGGCTTCCAGGAAACCTGTAGAGACTGCAGTGGATACACTTTCCCGTAGGCAACCCCACAAGGCATTACGAACTCAAATTACCACGCTGCGATTACATGACTCCACGAAACCGTTGCGACTGGCATCGATCTCTCTCTCCAGACTTCTTTACATCACATATTACAGGAGACTGCCGACCGGTAGAAGAAAATCAGGAAACAAGTGTTGCACTCATGAAGGGGCCAAATGATTCATCGAGTCAGATTCTGGATGTGCGACATGTAAACAGGTGTATGAGAGGAGATATTGAGTGTCGAGTACAGTTACAATTCACTTCTTTAAAAACTTGTGGAGTTTCTTCAGTTGTTTAAATAAAAGCTTACTTGGTGAATCACTCTTGCCTTACTCATCTTCCTTAGTTAAGATTCTCTAATATTCTGCAAACAGCTTTTTTATTTGTGACCCGTCAGTATGACCGAGTCATTCAGGTTCAAGTAAAGTTACGTCAGTGAGTTAGAGGAGGGCTTGTGTCGTGTCGTGTCCGCTACTCTTAAATGTGTGACAATAATCAGAATCTGAATAATCAGAAATTCGTGAACTAGGAAGCAGCAAAACAGTTGCAATAAAATTCAAATATAAAATTACCTCTGCCAAGGAGGTTATATAATCATCTGAGTTGATTTGTTAACAAGATATCGCAAAAACTAATAGGCTGATCTTCATAAAAATTGGTATACCGGTGCATTTTCATCAAAGAAAGAACCAATAAAAATTTTGGTGGTGATCCAGAAGATATTTCTTACAAAAGAAAATTCTCAGTTTGCAATATTTTGTCTTGTGCTCTTTCAAATTATGAAATAAAGTCATGTGATCACCAAACTAAATAAATAAATAAATAAAAGGAGTTGATCTGGAATATGTGTCATTTCCCTGTGCCCATGTCTTCCCTTGGCAGAGGTCAGAAATCTCTGATTGCTCTTGTTTAAAGTTGCTTAAGACCACGTTTGCACATACCCATGTATTTAAAAAAAACGGTGCTATTTCTCTGCGTTTGGACCTTGCATTTACACATAAACGTTCCGATTCACCATGAATGATTTCTGAAAGCTCCGGCTGCAGTGGAGATTTAGAAAAACTCAAGCGATCTCCTCTTGAATGTGGCGTTAGAATATAAAGCAAAGCACAAGAACGAGAACAAGCAGCTTTCACTGGACAAAATCTCCATCCGCTCGTCTTTAGATGACAAGACAGTTTTTCTAAATCTTCACTGTGGCCGGAGTTTTCAGAAATCGTTGGTGGTGACTCATAGCTGCGTTTATGTATAAATGAAAGGTCCAAACGCAGAGAAATATGTCCGTTTTGTAATTCCCTGGGTACGAGTTAACGTGACCTCGGTTAATTCAGGATCAGTGAGCCTTTTCAGAAAACAGGAGGCTGGTTAAATAGTAACCATTAGCAATCAAGTTTGGGCCAGTCAGCTCAGTGATAGGTTACTAAGCACAAGTACTGGGATAATGGAAATGAGGTTTTCCCACCTCTGCAGGAGATAGAATATTTTCTAAATAGTCCTTATCTGACAAAGTGTCGTATTCTGAAACTCACAGGGTATCGCTAAAGTTTTATCCAAATGAGATTAAAAGGATCATCGTCATACTTGTGCGTACACACGTGCAGCCGACTACATGCTCATCTTATAATATATGCGCAATAGATTGTAGCTTAGCTTTCCGTTGTAAGAAAACCGATTACATCGTGCGAGTTCACAGGATGAGGCCACACAACCGTTTCCAGCTACGAGACATTGAAGGAAACGTTTGCAAAGTACTTTTTATCAGTCCGTCTGCAGCCGCCAGACAGACAAGATGAAAGCAAAATTCAGTACCCAAGTCTCAAAAAAAGAAACCCGCCAGCTTAAGAGTTGTACGTTACCATCGACGTATTCAAATGAGGCCCCACAACTAAACAGAAACGCCAGTCAACTACGTTTGGTATTGGTCAATAAATCCAATGAGTTGAGTGGAAAACAGTTTATTTGTGAAACACTTCAAACAACTCCAGCCCAGCTCCTGAGATTGAACCCAGAACAAACTTTTGTTTTTGTACAAATATCCAAAGAAAAAACAAAACAAAAACTATGCCAGTGAAATATGCAAGAATCCAGAGAAACGCACCGTCGCATGTAACTGCAGAAGATCAGTGCACAGACACCTGGAAAAATAAAGATTAAAAAGTGTGAAATGTGTGAAGCCAGAAGCATCAGAAGTGTCCGTGTCTGCTGGAATGTTGCAGAAAGAGAGAGGGAGGGAGCAGAGATCAGAGCACAGGCAGATTTTCAAAGGGCTGATATCGACAGGCGGTTCTGGTTTGGATTCGAGTTACAAATGTTCTCAACTGTGGCAACACACATTTCATAGGTTCAAAATAAAAATAAAAAAAAATTCCAAAAAAACCTATTTGCTCCTGATTGCTTACAGTTTAAAAATTACTGGCATTCTGATAGTAAACCATGACACGTCCTTCATAAAATCTTTTACCAGGTTTGAGGAGGGAGAGTTCTTGTCTACAGTGAATATCAGCCTAAGCTTTGAAAACCTGGAGTCTCAGCTCTTAAAAGAACAGAAGATTCCCAGAAAATTCCAAGAAATGAACCTAAAAAAAAAAAAAAAAAAAAAAGACAAAAACAACAACAAAAAAACAAAAACTAAACGATCCTCCTTGAATTTAGAGTCGGCGGACAGTCTTAGCGCCACGTTTGGCCATGGAGAACTTGCAGCCGGTGAGCCCGTTTCATTCTGTGGTCACTGAGGAGCCAGCGGGATGCCTCGAGCGTCGGTGACCTGCCCCTCCTGCAGGTTCTTCACCAGCTGAGCCAGCCAGCGCTTGGTGGTGGTGTCGTCCTTCAGCACCTGGGCGAAGGTGCTGTCCTTCAGCTGGTCAGGCAGACACTGACGCAGCGCCTCACGAGCTCTGAGGGAGAGACCAACACAGGTCAGGAAGCTGTGTGCCAAAGACTTGTCACCCTGTACAGCGACTGCACCATTTCAATTCAGACGCCACACGCAGTCCAACTTTATCTTGAGTGGACGACACAGGTGAAAGAGCCACAATAACCTATAAAGCTTTTCTTTGTTGCGACGCTGCGTATGCGTAATAAAATGTAGAGATCATCACAAAACCAAACAATTGCTACTGAAAATGCCTACAACCTCAGCATGAAGCCATTTTTAATGGAATCTTCTGGTGCAATGTACAATGACATGTTTAAAAAAATATATATATAAAAATTCTCATAGCTGTTGCATTACTGTTAAAAAAAATAAAATAAATCACCCTGACCGCATGGCTCTGAGGCAAATGCTAGTTTGCCATCTTTTATGGCAGCATCACTGAAATCTCAGCGTTGGGTCCACTACTAAGAAACGCATTATGGCCCATCAATATACAGGAAGAAGCTTTCACAGAAGAGTTACTATTGTCGATTACAGAGGATCTCCTCCTCCACTCACTCCAAGCGCAGTTGAGAGTGCAAGCGCCTTTCAACAACATGCTTTCTGATTATTGACGACACTTTGTTATGGTGAGAATCTATAAAACGGTGATTCCTTGGGTAATTGATCTCTTCACAAACAGGCAGTCAAAAATACTTTTTGAAGAGTATTTCATGGGTTAACAATTCTACCAGATACCTTTTATAAAAAAATAAAAAAAATAAAAAAAACCTAGCGTGTTCAATCTATTGATAATTTAAGTTGTGGGAAATTTTAAACCTACATTTTGGTCAGATTCTTGCAAGTTAAATTTGATTTAATAAAGAAAAACATTCAGTAAGAAGTTATAAACTCTCATTAGGTACAACTGCTGTTCAGAGTTACTTATAAAGTTTCACTAAAAAGGCTCAGAGTAATCAATTCTAATAAACTAATCATCCTGTCACAGTTCACATTTTAAAATCACATTTCCTAAATAGTATCTATAAAGGGAGGAACGAGTGACTTTCAAAGTCGAAGAAGCGAAACGTTCTGTAAATAAATTTTAAAAAGAAATTTATACAAAACCTAAAAATCCTTCACAAGTAGCACCGATTCAAGAGGTCACAACTTTTGTCTTCCGTTAGTGATCAAGTTATTATGAGTTTGAAAGAAACTAGAATAAATGACATTAAATGTACAGCAATACAAACTTAATTAGCTTTAAAAATAAAAGAATTTGGTTGAGTTTTGAACGGATAGTAGTGTTGAAAATGTGATTTTATTTTGACTGGACAAAACGAGAAATAAAAGATCGGTGTCACAGCTCAGGATTGTTTCAAAGTACAGCTTATTCATCATTTAAAAACTCAAATCCTCCAGGCTACAAAGTTTTCAATGAATGCAATCTGGTTGATTGATGTCACAGCTCCCCCTAGTGGCAAGGGCTCCTTCCAGTCAACTCAGTCCTTCCCTGCGCCCTACCTGAGGTTGTCCGACAGGCGAAGGTAGCAGCGAACGACGTGCTTGAGCAGACGAGCTGAAGGTTCTTTGGAGAGCTGCAGCACCATTTTACCCTGCGGGGTGAAAGACGAGCACGTCAGTGAAGCGGGAGACTCCGTAACCGATCGGCGGATCAACTGAGGGACACTTACGAGGATCATGGCCACGTGGGAGAATCGCTCATAAGTCTGACAGATGTAGGCCAGTCCTGTGTCGTCCAGCAGGATCTTCTGCAAGATGAAAGTAGCAACCTGAAAAAAACAGGAGAACGTTAAGGCACACAGTACGAGTCATGACACGGTGTACAGTGGGGTTGGGATTAAGTCTAAAAAGAAACTGCTGGTTTAACTTAAGTTCCCTTTGAGTAAATTTGAATTTCAAGCTGTTGATTAAATGTCGACTGGTAGAAGTGAGGAAGTATGGAGCAGATTGGCTCCATTGAGTGAATAGCCATTTTTAAACCCATCACTGTTCCAAATTTGAGTCAAAGGGATTAAAAACGGCATAAACAGGGGAATAAATAAGTGAAGAATGTTGTAAAGATAAAATTAAATAACTTAAGCCAATGTTTACTCAAAAGTCTGTGCAAATATTGTTTTAAGTCCTGATTTAAAAGAACAAGTCAATGTCTTTTAGCAGGTTAAGAGTTTCTATTCTGACTAACGAGAGAAGGTTCAAGAGGTTGGCTGCGGGGCGAAGCAACGAGCAGCAACCCCGCGACAAACTCCTGGTGACGAGGGAGCCGAACACCAAGACAAAGTTCATTTTACCGGGAAGCCTATCTCCCTACTCTAAAATAGTCAAGGCCAAATTTAGTATCCTTTTCTGGGCCAGAGGCCTCACTCATAAGCTGAGAAGTTTAGCCATTCCAGTGGAACCAGGCTCAGGTGTGGATCGAGCATTTCATCGGGATAGTGAATTCATCTCTTGGTCAGAACAGCCAAGATTCAATTACAACAATCTGGAAGGAGGAAAACTGATCGGGGACGTCTGGTCTTTTCTATTCCTGGACACCAACTGGGCCCCAAGTTGATTAAGAAGATAAAAAAGGTGACACTTATCAAGTTTGAGTACATTTAATTCAAAAAAAAATATATATATGCATGACCTGTAAAGAGGAGTCTGTTTCTGTTAGGGTTGTCTTTAGGAGTGGCGAGTTTCATTTCATTAGCTACAATGAAGGATTCCAAGTCTTCTCAATGTGTTAAACAAAACAGCAAGACAGTCGGGTCTGTAAATGAGAACTGGTTCTCAAACATTTTACCTGACAATACAAACTAATAATAAACTAAAGACTGAATATATCCATCAGTATGCTCATCCTGTGTATCGTGCCAGAATATAAATGAATATTTCTTATTACGCAGGTCATCGAGTAATTTGTCCCAATCTAAAAGGCAGAATCAAAAAACACAATTTTTGTGACGTCAGCCTCCCTGTGATCTGAAAACCTAATTTATAGATACAGATCAAAAAAGTACCGTCTTTGAGAGTTCACTGCCGGACTCCATGATTCGCAGACACAGCGGGATGATTTCAGTGGTGAGGAGGAAGTTAATCACTTCCTGCTCATCAGTTTTGACCAAGGCACCTGGAGCAAAGACGAGATCCATGAAGACAAAACACACTTTGGAAACGATGCTCAGGCAAAATGTTAAACCAGCTGAATTGTTCACCGATGACTCCGAGGCTGGTGAGGCGCAGGTACTCGAAGGGGCGCGTTTTGCTCACAGTGTGCAGGAAGGGGTAAAGGAAGAGAGGGATGTGCGCTGCGAGGAAAGCAGACCTGGTGAGGAGAGAGGTTGACGTGAGAAATTCACGGGTTAGTACATCAAAGTCAAATTTAATAAGAACCATTTCAAACTGTTCTGTAAACTTCCAGCTGTACCTGGTCTCCGGGTGGGAGGCGACGCATTGCAGGAGCGCCAGAGCATTACACACTCTGTTAGACTGGTGAGCTGTGAGTGTAGGTGGGTTTATAGAGGGGTAGATGTTGACTATTTCCTAAAATAAACAAGAAAGTAATCAGTTAAAAGCACAAGGACCCACAGGATCAAGGGGGGCGGAGGAAAGAACGAACCTGTAAAAGAGCAGCGATGGTGCCGCAGGAGTGCCAGAGCATCGGAGCCAGGTCCGGCACAGATTCGCGTTTTTTGCTCAGCTCCAACAGGGCATTTTCTCTGGTTTCTGGACTGGACAACTCGTTGATCCATTGATAGATCTTCTCCCGGTCTACTTGGGCCAGAGCTGTGACGTTACTTACAGCCTAGAAAATGAACATTTCAGTCAACCAATGTCCTGGATGTGGTCGTATGAGATTAGTTCACAAAGAAGTTGATCAAATCGTACTGTTCAAAGTAGAACTCTATCAGTTTGTGATAATGCTTTCACAAAGTGTGCATTCATACAACATACAAGGTTCACGACAACTGCTGTGGCAAAGATGGAACAGTTCATCTTATTCACATTGTCATATGTATAGATTGTGATACTTTAGGGCAACTTATTTAAATGGAATATGAGGAAACCCAAAGAGAAACCCCATGAAGTGAATAGTTTCAATCAGAAGTAGGAATTCCCCTTTTTATTCAACAGTACCACAAGTTGTTGAACTCCAAAGAGAAGCCCTGGAAAATTCATCAATGGAGAAAAAAACTAAACAAGCTCAAACCAGCATCTACAAACACACCAATGTCACATGTGCAAATAAGAATCTTCTGGTAGTTGCCAAGCACAACGCTGTGATACAGAGCATACTTTTGAGCGTTCAGTGATTACTTTATTCTGGCCTTTGTTTGCGTGCCAAGCACATCTGATTCAAGCCTCCGAGAACAGTCTGATAAGTGGGTGAGTAGCAGACCAATATGTGGGATTGCGGTCCTGAGTAGATGGCATTGTTAGAGTAACTTTGCAGCCATTGGAGCCTTCAGTACAGTTAGCATACTCATGTTAATAGCACTTGGGCCAGACAGCAACAAGGTCTGGGCTCAAATACCAGCAGAGGCCTTTGTGTGTGGAGTTTGCATGTTCTCGTGTGTTTGGGTTCCCTCCCATTATTGCAGTTTCCAAAAACATGCACGAGAGGTTAATTTGTGACTCTAAATTGCTCCTAGGTGTGAATGCTGAAGTCTATCTCAGTGTTTGTCCTGTGACGGATTGGTGACCTGTCCAGGGTGTATCCTGCCCTCAGCCATAGTGAGGTGAGAATGGCTCCAGCACAACCAAGGTTGTCTGGATATAGATGGTTTGCTCCTGTACAACCAATGGAGTTCACGTCTACAGACGTCTGGAAAGCCATCTGGGTCTTTTAACGACCTGACGTTTCACGGTTGGGTTGCCGTGATTCCCTGGATCCTTCCAGATGACCAGAGACTACCAGAGCTGCGTGCACCTTCAGAAAGTGACTTCATCAAATGACTGGGAGGTGTGTAGTTCAGGTACAAACTCATCAAGGCTGCGGTGATCAAAACAAGTCGAGATGAATGTAGGGAGAAGATTTGAATCATGAATCTTCTCTAAACTGAAAAGAACCATTAAATCTGCAACACAAACGTCTTCACTTAGCCAGAGTCGCTAAACGGACACAAAGCGGGGACTGCAAGTGAAGACGGCTGGAAAGGTCGGAGCAGCATTTACTGGTATCATTTACTCACCGCTCCCGTGGCCAGCATTATCCGGAGCTCTTTCTCGTTGTCCGCGTGTTGTTAAAAAACAAACAAAAAAAAACAAAAACTACTTGAACCAACTACAGTTTGAAGGAGTGAACTAACTGGCCGGCGGTATAACCAAGTGAGCAAAACAAACACACACACACGGCACAGGAAGCTAACCCGAGTTAGCCACTTAAGACACAAATTCAATCCTGGACGCAAGGTAATCAACTGCAACGACAATGAAGCGACTAAGAGAACACAGTCCACGAAACGAGCAGAGAAATAAGTCGTCTATCTCATCTCTAAGCGAACAACCGTGCGAAGCATTCTTTAAAAGCGGAGGGTCTCCGAGCGACTTTCTGATTGACGGGCAACGGTGCTAGCTTATATACGCGCTCGCGGTAAACGTCGCGAGAAGTGGGCCGTGAAGTCTCGCCCGTCATTTCCGTGGTAAATTTTCACATTCCCGCCATCATCGCGCAGCGTCGCGAGGCGTCGTGTGCGGCTCCTGTCAACAACATAAATACCGGAGAGCGTCTGGATGCCGGCAAAGCTGACGTTCTGTCCCCGGAGGACCTACACAAGCTGTGAGCTCTGTTAGGAGTCCGAAGATCGGCTCGTGTCACGGACAGGTGAGGAGGCGCGCGCTGAAAATCAAGCCGCGGCATGTTTTTCATCCCCCAAATTACAATCAGGCAAATTAGCCTGTTAGCTCGCTCCCGCTAGCCCCGCTAGCCGAGATGCTAACGTCGGCCTCCTGCGTCCATTCAGAGGAGGAGACGACGTTACCCGCGTCCTGCGCGTCCGCTCAAACTCGCCTCCCAACTTCTCCGGTTCTGGACGTCTGTGCGACCGTCTCGTCTCTCTCGGGTGCCGTGAACTTCAAGCTCGCAGCTCCCGACGAGCGGCTGGTTGTCAGTGTGCTTGCGCGCCTCTGCATCATCTGTGCTGCTGCGGCCACTGAGTCCCCCATCAGGCTAGTTAGCAAACACCGACTGTCAGTGGTACCGTTAGCCAACTGATCGCTTAGTTTTGGAAGTTTAATAAACGTTAACCCGGTTGTGTTGAGCCTCTCGTGCTGCTGGCTGCTGCGCCAACTCGCGTCTCGTCGGGTTTCTGTCGAACTTGGAAGTTTGTTGTGACTTTTAATGGCATGACGACTGTGTGCAGCGTGTTGGCGCAAACCATCAACCCAAACTGTGTGGAAGGTCGATTTTTACTGTGTTTTCTTTTTCTCACGACTTCCCATATATTCATTAAACGCGGTTACAATATTGTATACGATACTGACACCGGCCACGATTGGAAGATGTCTGCAGTGGACACCGCTTCAAGTCCCACTGACCATCTGACCTCACTGAGGTTTTATGCACCTGTCATACAAGGACAATCACAGCTATTCTGAGGCTGCACTATATTATGTATTGCACATTTTAGGGGGATAGTGGACGTTCCATGGGTAAATTGTATGATACTGCACATTTCAGGGGTAAATTGTATTATATATTGCACATTTTATAGCTATAGTGCACATTTAAGGGGTATATTGTAAATTTCAGGGGTGAATTGTAATATGTATTGCACATTAAAGGGGTGTAGTGCGCATTTCAGGTGTAAGTTTTATTATATATTGCACATTTCAGTGTCAATTGTATTACATATTGCACATTTCAAAGCTATGTTGCACATTTCAGGTGTTTAATGCATTGCACATTTTGGGGGAATATTGTGTTGGCTATTGCACATTTCAGTTGTTTAACTTCTTTCAAAATCTTGTTGCAGTGTTTCTTGCCTGCATTCTCTATTTTCCTGTTTTTATTCTATTGCGGGTGATATATTTTGTCTGTTTAGTATTTTATCTCTCTCTCTCTCTCTCTCTCTCTCTCTCTCTCTCTCTCTCTCTCTTTTTTTCTGGGGTACATATGTTGACACCGTAGTATGGCAAGTGAGACCAAATTTCTATTACACTGTGCCTTGTATTTACAGAAGAATTGACAAAGTTCACTTTGCCAAAATGAAAGTGACAGTAACCACATTGCGATTTCATTTACAGAGTGTTTCATTGACAGCACATTAGATATAGTGCTCTATATTTACTTTTCATAAAACTGTGATTGCAGTCTGTTGACAAATTATTTTTTTTCCTGTTTAGGATTTGTTTGATCACAAGTCCCAGCCTTTCCGCATTGCACTGACTGGAAAGAAAGCCATGGCGACCGTAGTGCCCAAACTGTCCAGCGGAGGCACTGTGAGGATCCGTCTCACCAGCATAGACCTGGGCACCACCCGGTGGAAAGAGGGGACTTTTGAGATTTTGGAGAAAGACAACAAAGTCAACCTGTGTATTAGGTTCAACTGTGGGGGATCCGCTAAAACTTTCCAGGTACTTTGTGCTTGTATGTATATATTTTGTTCACACTTTCGTAGTAAACTATTGTGTGACTACTTTTTTGACTCAAGTGTTGTGTCCTAATTTGGCACCATTTTATATAGGTAAGTAAGCTTAGCAGGTAGAAGAGTTGGCTCATTAATCATGATTTACTGTATTAACTTGTAGGCTTGTTCTTGGAGGAACTAAAGAATTAAAAATCCTCCGATGGGTCAGCCAAAGGCAGGTGCTAGTCAGATCCATCTCCATCAGGAGAGACGAAGTCTACAGCACAGATTAACTAAGGAATTATTCTTGTGTATCAAAACATGAATGTCTGAGAAGTATGGCATTCAAGGCCCTGTTTACATACTGCACACAGGACTGTTTTATCCTAAATTTTACTTGTAGAGGGCAGAAAACCCCATTTTGGAGTTTGTGTACATCACAAGGTTTCTCAAGGTTTTCTCAAGTTTTGCCAGGTTTAGTCTCATATTCATTAAAATGTATTTATTGCAGATTACTCACTGCAGACCAATAAATGTAAGTTGTAGAGATACAAGTTGGTCATTAAAATTAATTACAGATGGGATTTTTTGGCCAGTTTTTTTACATCTTTTTTTTTCTTCGGCGGCCCTCACTCCAATGTTGGGCTTCTAAATTTCCTCTCAGCTATCAAAACTTTGAGAAACACTGGTTTACATGTTCAGCCCATTCACCTAACATTAGTTATGTTGATTCTAGCAATCTTATTGAATTCAATAGTTTTGAAAAATGTTTGTAACTTCTTTAAAAGCTAAAGTTGTATTTGTTTCATTTAAACAAATGTGTTTAATTGAAGACTTAAAGTTTCTAATATTGAATTTTATTAGCAGTCCCACTTTGTGTGTATTATTATTTCATACAGTATATTGCCACTAGGGGTAAAACACCATAATCAGAATTCACTGTATGGAAATGTTAGACGTGAAAAAAAACCAAAGACGACAAACTTTGTGACGATAACGGCTTGTTTTGTTGCCTTCAGCTGAACCAGAATGTGAAGAACATCACCCAGTATCCAAACCGGATCATTCTGACGCTGAAGGACAACAGTGTGATCATCTTGGATAAGATGAATCCGCCTCTCACACAGAAGACCAAGGAATACCTGGAGAAGCTCAAGCAGGGAAAAGCAGGTGTGTGCACAGCTTCTCAGTTCACGGAAAAACAAGAGAACCTTTATGTCCACTCACTTGGATCATCCTGATTCATTTTCTGAGTTGAGCTGCTGCAGGCCGTAGGTCACAGCCGGCAGGGTCTCACACTACTTTGACTTATCGATTCCCTCAGTGCAAACACAGTGCTCATTAAGAACATCACCATGTGAATGAATAGATATTTCAATATGTTTGGAGTTTAAATGTTGTGCAAAAGTGTAAAACTTCAGGAATTTGTTTTTCAGCATTAATTTGTGAATAAATGTGATCCGACCGACTTTGTGACAACGGCACAAACATATACAGGCACAAAGTGCTTAACCTAATACCACACTATTATATTTTATGTCTTATGTAACATACACATTAAAATATGCACAGTGGGGAACAGTGAAAGCCAAAAAAAGGTAATTGGAGTCGGGACTGAAACGAGGCCAGGCCGTGGTTGTTTGTCTATTTTGTGGATTTATTTTCTACTTGATATTATGAAACCAAATAATACTAATCATTATATTGTGTTGCGCTTTCAAACTGAAGAGTTACTTCTAACCTTGAATCGGGAGTTGTCATTAGATGGAAAGACAAAAGCTTGGGTGGCACTTCTCTTGTTTATCTCTCTGAAAAAAGGCCATCAAGCTTTTTATTTGACTATGCAAACTACTGCCTGTTTTGACGTCATGTTGACGGTCGGGGAGCAGTCCCTCTCTACATGTTGAGTCTGTTCATTTTTAATTGATAACAAATTTATTGTCGCAACAATTCTCGTTTTTTTAAAGGAAGAAGTGGCTTCCAGGTAGGTAGAACCAATAGATGCTTGGCTGTTTGTCCTATGTTTGTATTGGCCATGTGACACTGCGTCACGCTACCATCACAGTATAACAGTGCTCTGTTATGACACTACGCCTTTAATAGACGTGTGGCAGCAGCTCAAGTTAGCAATAGTAGGAAGTGTTCGCTACAGACATTTTAAGATCAAAGTTGAAAACTCAACTCGACTCAAATAGGAACAGCTCAAATGCATATTTATGATAAAGATTGTGGCAGCATTCAGTCACTAAGAAATCCAGCTTATGTTCCCTTAAGGGATGATATATTTATTTAGAAAATGTTGGTTTCTCTTTACAGTTGATTCTCCTCCAGCTGAACAACAACAACAACCATGAGTTTTAAACAAACCAACATTTATTACATTTACTTTTATCATCGTCCAGCTTGTGCTGGTCTGATACACAATTATCTTCACTTCAATGTTTCTTATCGTAAATAAATAATTGGATAAAACAATTGTTTTGTGTGTCCTCCTTTGAGGTCAGACTGACAGATCAGAAGAACGACGCTATGAGCTGTTTGCTGGCAGCATGCAACAGCTGTGCTTTTTTTTTTTTTTTTTTTTTAAACTTGTTGTTAACCTCTTTGTTATTCCTTTGTCGTTCATTCTTTATTTTTTAATTTTTTTTATTTTTCCAGTTTTGAAGTCGCATGGAAGTGCAAACCTCAGTGTTCTTGGTAGCCGCCCTGTGAAAAACGAGAGCAGCCCATCCGGAGAGAGGCAGGTGAGAAGGAACTGGAAACCAAAACGAGATGAACTCTTCACACATTCAGGCGACGGTGCTCTTCACTTTCTCCTCTCAAATTTTCAGACTTCCAACGTGTTCCAGACGACACCGCGGCGGCAGAGTGCAGAAGGCCGCGAGGAATCAACCCCACGGAAGCCGCTGGGCAGCCCGAGCAGAGCAGCCTCCACCCCGACTCGCTCTGGACTCTCTGAAAACAGGTTGGGAGCATGTTGAGCACAGCGCCTTTCCTACAATTTTGGCCAGCGGGTGGCTTCTGAAGGGTTCATTCTTGTTTTATTTCAGGAGCGAGAAGAGAAAAAGACGGCTCAACTCTGAAAGTGACCTGGCTGAGGACTACCCCAAAGAAAATGACTCCTCGAGGTAACAGCGCTCCACACAGTCTTGTGAACTTACAATGGAATCAGTGGTTATCTATGTTGTACATTGTTTACTACTTCATTGTAAGATGAATTAGATGGTGCATTTTAAGATGTATGCATGTGTTTTTTTGAAGCACCACCTAATGGCCTCTGAGAAGGGTTACGGACCCCCTCGCAGATCTATTTACCAAAACATTACACTGATGGATACACTCGTTACTGGTTTACATGACAACGTTTCATGATAAAACGTATTGTTTTTGTGTTTTTGTATTAGTTTTAGTGTGCTGGTTTCCTCTGTCAGGTAACCACTAGCATCCATTCCTTTTTTTCAGTAACAACAAGGCCACTTCAGACCCTTCCAGGAAGTTTCTGTTGAGCTGCAAAGAAAAGCTGAAGCAGACGGAGGAGAACAGGACCTCAGGTAATCTTGGACATCACACCTCAGTCGCGGCACCATCCGTGGTTTGTTTATACACACACACAGCGTTTCATGCTTCAACTTACTGTTCCTTTCGGCCCGTGTGCAGCTCCTCTGGGTTCGACTCCACTGCAGCCATCCTCGTTTTACGGCAGCCGATCTGTGACTAAAGACTACGGTCAGAGCCACTCTTTCCTGGACAGGTGAGTGTGTGAGGCCTTGATGGGTTAAGAAAGAAATGCAACACTGTTCATCCTGTGGTGAGCGACCATGTATCTTTCCCTCCAGGCCGTCCTCTGCGCAGACGCCCACAGCCAAGAGAAGCCTCATGCTCCCCAACCACTCCACTCCCTTCAAGAAGGTGCGGCCCTCTCTGGACTACGGAGGCTGGAACAAACAGAGACCGTCGACTCTGGTGCAGCCCCAGGCTCCTCTGCAAGGGTAAGAAGTCCAACAGACCACAGTAAACATGGTCGCATGTATTTTAGTCAAACCGCTCATCTGCCACGTTTTTCCCTCCGAAACGTGCAGATTCTCCAACCTGGGTAACACGTGCTACATGAATGCAATCCTGCAGTCGCTCTTCAGCCTCCCTTCCTTCTCCAACGACATGCTGAAGCAGAGCTTCCCCTGGAAGAAGGTCCCCATCAACGCTCTGCTCAGGTACTTATTGTTGCTTGGTCAACACAGATGCAAAGGGAAGCACCATGCTGCATGGCATGTACAAAGAGTTATCATTTGTTATCCTCCACGAAAATGTATTCTTCTCCACAAGTCAGCTTCATTATAAATAAAATAGAATTGCCCAGAAAGAACAGGAAATGGCACAAAAAGACAGAATACCCTTTTGTCCGATAGATGCCTCTTTTGCAACACGATCCTGGTGTTTTAAAGAAATCTTTGTAAAATTAGGCCGCAGTAACAACAGCAGTCCATCAAGACACTCCTTTCATTCATTCAGTACATCACTGATCCAGTGTAAAGTCAAGGAGGCTTAAATCTGACCAGCTGACATTGGACAAGTGAAGCAGTGACCAGATTTCACATCACAGAGTTAACGTCGTCAACCAAGCACACGCTCAAATCCAGTGCTGCTTCAGGGTCAGAGGCAGATGTGACAACTTCAGAGCCATTTCCCTAAAATAAAAAGTATACTTTATTGGTTTCCTAAGTCATGGTGTGATGATGGTCATTTAAATTACTCTTTGCATGTCGATTGTGTTATGCAGGCGCTTCGCTCACCTCATGGCCAAGAAGGACGTCGGCTGTCCAGAAACTAAAAAGGACCTTTTGAGAAAAGTCAAGAGTGCCATCTCCTCCACAGCTGAGCGCTTCTCTGGGAACATGCAGAATGTGAGTTCTCCTTTCCCAATATGCTGCTTAAAGTTAAAGATTTACTTTTTTTTTTTTTTTTTTATGTCTAATGGAGCGTCACTCATCAGTGAAATCTAAAATAACTTAAACTCATGTATCTGCTGTCTTTCCTCTCGCTTTATTGCGTTAAAAGCTTGCGCTGAAAAAATTAATGGCACAGCGTGTGAGTTTTCACCGGTAAATTAACTATAATGGCATCAGATTCTAGGATACTTACTGAAAGATCAGCTCTCTGAAGGCTGACGCCAAACTTTAATTTTCCACCAAAATCTTTGTTTGGAAAACCAGTTTTCATATAACAACCAAAGCCACTTGGACAATATTAACTTTTTCTAATTTAGTTACTTCCACATATTAATTGTTGTTCTGTTGACGAATTTTTAAGTAAATAAGTAATTTTCATTCAAACTTGTTTTCCAGGACGCTCACGAGTTCCTGAGTCAGTGTTTGGACCAGCTGAAGGACGACGTGGAGAAGATCAACAAAAGCTGGGCGAACGACGCCGCTTCCTGCGAGAGCAGTCAGGACGGACCCACGTCGTCGGCAGGAAAGGTCGAGCCCGGGGAAGAGGTGGACACCACTCGCATCTACACCTGCCCCGTGGCCGTCAACATGGAGTTCGAGGTGCAGCACACGATCACATGCAAAGGGTGAGGCTTTTCTTCAGACTTTGAATCTATGGGTAGCGGGAGGAAAGCACAGTGTTGTGATCCAGTGTGGCGTTTCAGCTGTGGGGAGGTCGTGACGAAGCGGGAGCAGTTCAATGACCTGTCCATCGACCTGCCGCGTAGGAAGAAAACTCTGCCACTTCGCTCCATCCAGGATTCTCTAGATCTCTTTTTTCGGGTAAGTCTTTTCCAGTCATCATCAGCCTCGGACCGTCTGGATTCCAGTGTGACTACAGGGACTTACTTTCTTTTGCAGATGGAAGAGATCGAATATTCATGTGAAAAATGTTGTGGGAAAGCAGCAACTGTTACGCATAAATTCAGCAAGTTACCCAGGTATCTGCACGGATAAAGTTCATGCGTAACAAAGATGATGGAAGTTACAGATGCAGGCTTGCATTGCATTTTCATACATATATATATATATATATATAGTCTTGACTGTTATGCTTCTTCTCTCCTCTCCCTGCAGAGTTCTCATCCTCCACCTGAAGCGCTACAGTTTTAACGCTCAGCTGTCTCTGAACAGCAAGCTGGGCCAGCAGGTGGTGATCCCCCGATACCTCACCCTGCTATCCCACTGCACCGAATCCACACGAAACCCCATCGGCCTCGGCTGGAGCTCCCAAGCATCTGCGTAAGCAATCTCAACCAACCCCAAACGCCACGCCACTGAAAGCTCGTAAACTCAGTGGAATATTGACAAATAACACAATCAAAAGATTTGATTAATTTATGATGGATACAACCCACTTACTCAAGTCTGTCTATTTAAACTGAGCCACATTCATTTGTGGGATGAGCAGCAGTCTTAACAGAAATACTGAAGCTTTATTTCTTTCTCTTTGTGCTGATTTACACATAATCTGAACTGTCTAGATCTGGGGTGTCAAACTCATTTCAGTTCAGGGCCCACATACAGAACAATTTAATTTTAGTGGGCCGGACTGGTGGAATAGGGCCTCGATAACCTTTAATTTTAAAGATTTTCTTTGTTGTGCCGCAGAGTAAGCGTGATGACAATGTCTATATTTTCATTAAACCAAACAACCGGCACAGGAAATGACTGCAATCTCAACATAAAACCAATTTTAATGAAACCTTCTGGTGCAAAATACAGTGAAATGTAAAAAAACAAACAAAAGGAAACTGCTCCCATAGCTGTTGCATTATGGGTGATTTTACAAACTCGCCCAGACAGCATGGCTTTGAGACTGAGTTTACAAACCTTCATGGCTGCATCACTGATATCTCAGCTTGGGGCTCAGTTTTGTGTGGCGTCTGCTACTCTTAAGAAATTTGTTTAAAAAATAATTTTTTTTTAAATCCATGTTTTCTCTAAAATGTTTACAATTTGTTGGTGGTTTTGGTCCACGAGCCTTATGTTTGACCCCCCTGGTCTATTGCTTTCAAGAAGTGATGATTTATGAGGATCTGCTGAAACTCAGACTTCCAATGGTTTTCTTGGTTTGTCTCAAAGGTCCCGAACACTAAAAACATCACATTCTGTCAACTCCTCCGCCGCACCACTTCGGTGAGTCCCGTTCATTCTTATCTTCATGTTTGCCAAAGTTTTTCTTGAGGATGCTTCAACTTCCTGCTTCCTGTTTTTCCCCTCACCCTCTTTGATGACTGTGCGCAGAAGGATCGGCGGAAAAGTCGCCAACTTCAGCTCCACCTCGATCCTCGTCGACTCGGACTGTGAAGAGGAGCCTTACCGGAAGGTCAACGTGAGCCGCAAGCGACGCCTCAGCACCTGCCTGCCCGATGACGACGACCGACCAGAAGAGGTGAGATTCTGAGTGCGCGGTAAATTTCTGAGGCCTGCCTCGGTTTTCTGCCGCCGTTGTGATGGTTTTCTCCGTGTTCACAGAGGGCAGCGACTATTAATTCATCGGACTTTGGAGGCATAAACGATGACGAGATGCTGGCGGCCGTGCTGGAGATGAGCCGTCAGGAAGCCGGGATGCTGTCGTCGTCCCGGCCGGAGGACGAGTCCACCTGCAGTCCCGACACGGGCTTCGTCGATGCAGATCACGACCTGGCTTATCACGCAGATCTGATTGAAACGGACAGCAAGCAGCCTGCAGGTGAGCCGGCTTCACGGGGTGAACACATCAGATGGGAGAATTTTAAATGGCATTTAAAGGCTTTCCTATGTTGGAAATGGAGACTAACAGTGAGAATTTTTTGAGAAATATAGGTATTTATAAAGGTGTCAGAGAACACAATATTGTAAAAGTATTGTTCGACAATGAGATGAAAACTACTACATGAATCACGTGTGCTACTAGATCTACTTCGGCTCACTCTCCTCTTCTCCAGTTAGGTTTGCAGCACTGCCACCTAGTGGCCCAACGGTGCAAGTACATGTATTTCTTAGAAAATGTGGGGTACTGTTGGAGGTTTGCAGTAGGGATGCATCTATACCAGTATCAAGTATTGGGTCTGATACTGTAAAAGATCCCAGATACAAGTGCTTGTATAGGCCAATAGCTAAAGGTTAGTACTTGTACTTTAATAAGGTGATATTGTTGCGTCTCTAGTTAACAGGGAACTGATATAAAAGTAGATGTGGGTTTTTGGGGGATTTATGTAGATTTTTTTCCTTTTCTTTAGTTCTCTTGGATTGTGATTTGAAACTGCAGAATGCAACTTTGCAATTTATGTAGATTTTTCAGAAGGCTACTCCTTCCCTGTGATATCCATCATTAAAGCAGCTAAAGGGAGGATTGTTTGTTAGAAGCAATGCAGTAGTGGGAAATGTAATTCTTTTACATTTCTGTGGGTTAACTGCATATTTGAAGTGATAAAAAGTCAAAAAAAATGACGGAAAGACAATCTGATACTTGATGGTAAGCCTTCAAAGTTGTGGAGTGAGCAGATGCAGATGAAACGTCTTCCTGACCTTGTTTCACTCTGACGGTTTGACCACTGATAGCAGTCGTTCAGGTTAATGGCAGGAAAATAAAGGTTGTTTTCTTTTTCCCTGCAGATGTACTGAATTCCCTGGAGTTGACGATGGATGAGAACAAGGAGAACCAGACTCCGGAGGGTTCGCAGCAGCAAGGGGAGCTGGAATGGATGCAGCAGTACAGTCTGGACAAGGAGAGAGAAGATCAGGAGCTGCAGCAGGCGCTGGCCCAGAGCCTGCAGGAGCATGTAAGGCCACAAACATCAGTGGTTCCCTGCAGTCGTCTTAAGAACGATCAAATGCCACTTAAGCGGGACGTCCAGCTGCAGGTGGTGATCTGTTGCCTTTATCTCACCCTGCTCAGGAAGCCCAGGAGATGAGAGAGGACGATGATCTGAAGAGAGCCACTGAGCTCAGCCTGCAAGGTAACACTGACGTCTGAAGCCCTGAGACTGGGAGGAAAAACCCAAACGGTTTACTTCAGTGTGATCTGGGCTTCTGGAGATGTTGGCGTACCGATTCTCTGCTGTTTCTCGCTAATCATAAATAAATATTTATCCCTTTACAGAGTTTAACAACTCTCTGCCCGAGCTGCTGTGCTCCGACGACGACTCGGGAACGTGCGAAGACGTGCTGGACATGGAGTACACTGACACCGAGGCGGAGAACCTGAAGAGGAACGCCGAGGTACTTTGTCATGTTTCTGGTTTTCATGAGCGTTTCTCAACCCTGGAAATCCTTCAGTGAACGTCTGGAACCAGACACACAAAGTAGAGTCTCACGAACCTTGAACTCGGTGTATTTGTAAAAAGTCTGCAGTGGTAGCAACAGATTCACACTTAAACCTGACTGGTTTTGTTTGAACCACACGAAAAGTCGTGTTATCCACATTACTACCAAGATTTATGATGTTCAGCATTTTCAGTCGTCTTGTTTTGTTCTGTGAAGGTTTGACCTTTGATGTTCTCTTCATCCCCAGACCGGAGACCTGCCCAACTCCTTCAGGCTCATCAGCGTGGTCAGTCACATCGGGAGCAGCTCCTCCTCTGGTCAGCACTTCATTCAATCTAATGAAATTATTCTTTTATATGTTGATAATTAAACAAATAAGAGAACAACGAACAAACTGGAGACTTCTCTCATGTTGAAATAAATGTATTTACAGTAGATTTGAAGGGACCAGGAGTCTGATTAAAACCTTTATGACCAAAAGAGCCATTTTCGCAATTTTCCACTAAATAAAATTTGTCTGAAACACAAAACATGTAAATTCTTTAAAAATTTGCAATACAAAGATTTTGGCTTCAAAAAAGTGTCCTGTGTACAATTTAGATATATTATTATATTTTTAGGTCTTTCAGCTTTATTTATTTATTTATTTATTTATTTAAAGTTTTTTTCATAGATTTTCCCACTCCAACAATTTTCTGCATCTTGATTATATTTCAGCTGCTTTAGCTATTTAACTATTTATAGCTGCTGTGCATTTCCTCCTGGTGAAAACAGTTTTAGGTTCATAAGACCTTTTTTTTCCTCTCCTCCTTTACTTATTTTTCCATTTTTTCCTTTTGTCTTATTTTTCCGCTTGTAGTTTATTCTTTTTGTCTTTTAGCTTTTCTTTCTATTTTTCTCTTTTCTTTTCCTCGGGGGGGAGAAACCCTCTCCGTTATAGCAGATTTAATCATTTTGGTTAAACTATTGTTACTGTTTTTTTTTTTTTTTTTACCTGCTTAATTTGTGGTATACAAATAGAATAAAAATGTACCGGTAAGCCAACCGTTAAAAATCATTTTCTGAAAATGTCATGGAGCCACTCCAGAGGAGCTGAGCCGCAGGTTTGGGTCGCAGTGTTGGGTCGCCTTGCGCCTGTATTTACTGGACTGTGTGACCTCCAGGACATTACATCAGCGACGTGTTCGACATGAAGAAGCAGTCGTGGCTGACGTTCAACGACCTGGACGTGTCCCGCACGCAGGAAGCGACCGTGCAGAGGGACCGCGACCGCAGCGGCTACATCTTCTTCTACATGCACACGTGAGTCTGCCGAGCAAACGGAGTGAAGTCGGAGCTTCTGGTGAATCCTGAGCGGAGTCTGAGTCTCTCTCTCTCTCTCTGTCTTTCTTTCTTTCTTTCTTTCAGGGACGTGTTCGAGCAGCTGTCGGAGATGGAGCGATCGGGGGCCAGCGGCGCCTCGGATGCAGCGAGGAACGTCCTGCAGCCGCTCTGAGCCTTCCCGTCAACTACTGACCACCGTCCCGTCGTGCTCGTTTCTCCTCTTCGAGTCACTAAGAGGCAAACTAAAGAGTCTCCTCCGCCTGTCGAGGCTCAACTATTCCTTTTGTTTTTGTCATGATTTTAATCAGCCGTTTTGTAAAGTTTCTTCTGTCCTTTGGTTCCTTGATCCACTTCTTTGAAACAAACCTTCGCCAGGAGACACTGGAGCTCCGTGGATTGTATGTTTGCATACCCTTTATTTCACCCATATGGACTAAATAAAGAAATATTCTACGTTGGAATATAAGCTATTCTAGAGTTAGAGGGTTGTTGTATTTAGCGGGTACATTTGGTGCAATATGTTTGTGTTGCGGTGCAGAGCAGACTCTTCGACGTCGCTTTCTGTGCTCCACCTGCCTCTTGTGCGTGTGTTTGAACGCAAAACAAACAAAAAAAAAAAAGTTCCTGAGCTTTCTTAAAGTCTCGCTATGAGTTTGGGATTTTTGACGGCGTGCCTCCCAAAAGATTAAAAAAAAAAAAAAAAAAAACTTTTATAAATGTGTATACAAGCTTTACTTTAAAAGTCGCACAACCTTGTTGGTTTTTTTTTTTTTATGTTTTGTGTAAGTTAGAATCTCCCTTATAAAAGCCAACAGATTTTTCTATTTATTGCAGCATTGGGTTGATAGTGACTAGATCACCACGAAAGCTCAACGTTTTGCCTTTTTTTTTTTTTTTCTTCTTCTTTCACCGTCTTAAGGCCAGTATACAGTATTTAGACCTCCGCGAGACATTTTGCTTCTAGAGATGGGAGTCCGCGCCAGTTGGCTCCGTCAACGGTTCCTCGCCGACACGTTGTTCCTCTTCTTAACGTCCGCGATCACTTAGCGAGTTTCCCAAGTGCTGCGCTTTCTCCCGAGAAGCATCCTGTCCCGAGTGCAGTGTCGAGAGGGTAGAGATGTTCATGTGACGTGAGAACGAATGGCTTTTTCTACCCTTCATACACAACTTGACTCTTCCTAAAGCAAATTTTAATAAAAAATACTACAGTGAAACGAGCTTTTTCTTCTTTATTTGAATCACAAACACTTTGCGCCAGTGTCCGCAGCTGATCTAAAGCCCCTCCAAAGTGCTGAGTTGGTGCAGCCCGCGGGCTCCGTCGCGTGATCCACGGCGCCGAGCCGAAGGGGCTCCAAGGTGCTCGCGCAGCTTCAAGCGTCACAGGGGAAGTTGTGGTTCTGTCCGTGTCACCTGTCCTGACTGCACTTCTTCATCAGAGGCTCCAGGTGTCGTCCCGTCAGTCGGTTGTACTCACTCAGGATGTAGTTCTCCCGCTGCAGCATCTGCAGCAAAGTCAAACATGGTGAGGTCATCCGAGGCAGCAACGATAACTCGCAATAAGGACTTTAAAGATCTTTTATGTCACGTGTCAAACTCGTGGGCCGGCTTACTTGAAATTCATGACAACCAAAAGTTACTATAAACTGTATTTATTGAAATGCATGCAGACTTTGTGCCCATCAATACGACGTCCTGCCTTAAAGGAGACATATCATGCTTTTAAATCCTTCCTTTTTACATATAAATCATACAGTTGTGGTCTATATAAAGCGGAACTGCAATGCTTGGGTCTGAATTCCTCATTATTAGAGCTCCACGGGCCCCTTTTCTACCCCTTTTCTGATGTGCTTCTGAGAGCAACTCGTTTTGGGGCGGTCTCTTCAAATGCAAATGAGACACTTCATACCCCTCCTCCTCTCCAGGTTGCAGAGGTGACACTCGGTTCAACGCCACCCTGTTCGGCCATCTTTGTAGTTTGATAGAACAGATACAATTATCTAGCGGCGCAGAAACTTTATATTCTCACATTATTTACAAAATGTCAACAACGGAAGATTTGTCCATCCAGCCATACATGTTGGAGCCAGAGTCGGACCCGGCGGAGCGAGATGAAAATGACGATGATGCACCTGCAGAACAACGTCTTCATATGGATGTAACGCAATGGTGTGTTACTATATTTACACTAACTTCTCCATCCATGCCCACTACTACAATACTGCCTGTATTACAACGACTATTTACCACAGAAGTTACATTATAATCTAAAACGAGCACACAGCGCTAACATATGAAGACGGTGCAACTGCTAATGCTAACAAAACAATGACAGGGACGTCTTATCATCACACTTTTTAGCGTTATATACAGCTTACCGAAGTGCTCTGTTCGTCGTCTCCATAGATAGAAGGAACTGACCGCTCAATCAGACCAAGTCTTTCGGCAAATCCTTCTTTATACTGGCGGAGGTTGCTGAAGCAGTCGTCCTTAAAGTGCTTCGCGCACACAAAAATGACCTTACCCACAGATGTGGGTACATTTCTGTGAAAAATAAAACTCAACCAGGCACTTCGAAAAGGTTCTGATGCTGGGAGACGGTGTAACGAAGCTTGTGGGTTACTACATCCAACAACCGAACATTTCGACTTATCCTCTCGTAACTTCGGCACCCTTAGGTTGGACTACAAAATCGCAGCGAGAAACAAAAATGGCGGATTGCTCGAAGTGTCGATGTCCTAATTTGGCAGTTCCGCCGGGAATACTATGACGTCATTGTTCAAAAAACGTAATAGAGAATAGAAAAATCGAAACGGATCGCAAAATATGACCAAAACAGAATATAAAGATATCAACGGAGCACCTGAAGAGACTACTTTGAACTTTTCTGTACTTCTAAACACTCTAAATATACAACAACATGCATTTAAGGGCTAAAAAAGTGGATTTAGCATGATATGTCCCCTTTAATATTGCAATTGTTCCATCTTCTCGTGAGTGAGTTGAAACTATGGCGGCCCAGAAGGGTCCTCGCAAATGCGCAGCGGGCGGAAAAACAGGCTTGGTTTCCGAGGGACAATATTTTCAGACGGACTATTTTGATTGCTAGACTTTAATGGAGCATAAGTAAAACGCTGCTGATTGAGGATAATGATTAATATCGTTTGTCACCGTGATATTTTCATAAAAACTAGTCCGTCAGCCTTTTGTTGTGTTGTGACGTTGAACCTTCTGGGCCACCATATGAAAGGGATCGGCTAAAATGAAAACTTCAATGCAGAGGGAAGTAAATTAAACGAGAGACAATATTCTCACCGAGTAAGCTTTCCCATTTAGTCATGCAAAGGTGTCACAAACCTCGGTCCACTCTTCCTCTGTCTCGTGCCTGTATCCCAGCAGGTGGCAGATTCCGTGTGCAGTGACGACCTGAAACCAGGAGAGAAGTTACGACTGGACATGGAAAAAGAAACGTGTCTTATACATGAGGATGACTTGATGTGGGAGCTCATCCTCATCAAACTGTCTCATCCCCCGATCTGCATCTGAATGAAGAAAAGCTGATGTGTTTATACTGCAGCTGCTCACAGTGAGAGCACCGTGCAGGTCCAGCTTCTGCTCCTGACACTGCTTCATCACAAACTCCACGCCGAGAAAGATGTCCCCGAGGTTCAGTTCGTCTCTGTGGAGCGGACACGGCAGCTTCCCGGGCCTCAAATCCTGGAGACAAGAAGAAAGCAATAAAGTTGAAAAGATAACCTCACCTCAAAATACACAGAGTACATATAAAGCACATACAATAGATGAATGATAACACAAAGCTCTGAGAACTAATTTAAGCACAGCGATAGCAATACATTTATTTTCCTCTTCTCTTGTGTGTAACATATTATTCATCTATTCTGTGCAATGACGATTTAGTATATTTCTAATCATTACCAACATTATCATGCAAGAATGTAAAATTATTTAGTTTTAATAATGCTGTGAATATGATTATTGTTATGATGACTTATCAACGACCACTTGCTGCTGCAACAATGCAAATTTTCCCAATTGTTTGGGAAATAAAAGGTTATCCCATCTTAACTTATAAAATTATTTCTAGTTAAAATGTATTTATTTTTTTTTCAAGAACGTCGATTGCAAGATTAAGAATTTTGGGTAATAATCTGTCGACATGAATTATAAGAAGGCAGAAGACAGGGTTTTCAATTTATGCATCACAGCATGGCGATATTTTGCAATTTCTCAAGATGAGACGTCAGTAGAATCATGATCCAAACACATGCTGTACATATATTTTGTGAGTAGTGTGATCTGCCTCTTGTTTCACTTGCAGTCAGACTGAACCACTCCAAGAATTAAGAAGCCAATAATAACCCATCATATAAGGCTTCCCTATCCATCCAGCCCACACACATTCACGCCTTCACACAATTGTGTATCGCCAGTGGCAGATTGGTGGTTAACTCGGTTGATGGTTCAAACACTGCAAGATCAGACAAATTACAAATAAATAGATAACTGAAAAGTCAATCTATAAACTTTATACATTTAAATTGTGCAAAACCTTAAGTGTGTACTGTGTGCATTAACACAGCAGCACGTGGACTCTGTCAGCCTCTGTCTAACCATTAAAAAGCGTGTTTACCTCGTAGAATGGAAACGACAGGACATCCGTGGGCACGTTCTTTTTCCTATAGGTGTTATTGATCTGCTGGATCTTGCGATTGTCCACGCAGACGATGCCCAGGTCGAACTTCTGGACGCCCAGGATGTGTCGCAGCGTGTCAATGTCTTTGCGCAGCCTGGCGCGGCGCAGCGGCACCACCTTCTGGAGGTTCCGCAGCACGACTCCCATAGCAAAACTCCACGTTAAAGACACTCGAGCGGGCCGTCCCGGTGGTGTCGTGGCATGGATTATAGATTACACCACAAATCCAGTCCAGATTACTCCACGGATGTTCGCGATGCCCGGATAACGGTGTTGCTGGTTCCCGGGGCTGCGAGGTTCAATCATTCAGAGCAGGCGGAATTCAAGGTGACACACATCGTTTCACGAAACAAACGATATTTCACCTTTTCCGAGATGTGTGTATGCGGTTATACAGTCGGCATAAAAATAACATATTCTGGTATTTATGGCGGATACTCGCTTGCCTTATCGGGACCTGCAGTTGTGGCGCTGACAGCAGAGGAACTGATTATTTTATCGTGACAGGGGACCGAGAAAAGTGTCGGACCGGTGTTTAAGATCAACTCGTTTCCCTGATAACTGGTGACTTACTTCCTCCGTTGCTGCGTGTGAATACAGACGTTAAACACAGACTTACAAAAGGTGCGACACTTTGAAACTTTTACTGTGGACACGTTCGGTTTTCTCTCCGGGTTTTTAAACAACTGCTTTTATAAAACCGCCGCTAAATCAAATCGGTCATCAGCTAACACGGAAACCAGTTAATCCGAAACACCGGAATCGGAATTGACGGTTTTTTTTCTTGCTGTGTCAAATGAAGTGAGAAAGTCGTCAAAGGCGGGATTACGTTCATGCTTTTAAGGTAAAGATTAGCTTTATTATTCGGAAAGTGTATATTTAATGAAAAAATTTAAAGCAATGATTGCCGGCTAAGCTTATCTAAGTGTTTGGGGCGATGCTAACAGTGGAGCTATGTTAGCTGTTCGTTGGTTCCTACTAACGTTTTGTTATTAATAATTCCAGGTTATGAACATCGCTATTGACGTCAAATATCTGCAGAATGAATCCTCCCAACCCGTTTGGCAGTCCTCAAGGGGGAGCTTTCCAGGCTCCGAGCGGCTCCATGAAGACTGGCCTCTTTCAGTCTTTTGGGCAGCAAAGTGGCCCTAGTCAGAGTCAAAGTCTGGGTTTCTTCCAACCATCGGCCTTCGGACAGCCGTCTGTCATGAACCAACCCGCACCTATTGGATCTAACATGTTTGGACAAGCCCCAGCCTTCGGACAGTCTTCAGCTCAGCCTCCAGCTTTTGGACAGACATCACTAGGAATGAGTAGTTCAGGCTTTGGGACCAGTACAAAACCTATGTTTGGACAGACAGGAGCCTCGAACCAGAGTTCAGTTTTTGGCCAGACAGGAGCCTCGAACCAGAGTTCCGTTTTTGGACAGACGGGCGCCTCGAACCAGAGTTCAGCCTTTGGACAGACGGGCGCCTCGAACCAGAGTTCAGCCTTTGGACAGACGGGCGCCTCGAACCAGAGTTCAGCCTTTGGACAGACGGGCGCCTCGAACCAGAGTTCAGCCTTTGGACAGACGGGCGCCTCGAACCAGAGTTCAGCCTTTGGACAGACGGGCGCCTCGAACCAGAGTTCAGCCTTTGGACAGACGGGCGCCTCGAACCAGAGTACAGCCTTTGGACAGACGGGCGCCTCGAACCAGAGTTCAGCCTTTGGACAGACGGGCGCCTCGAACCAGAGTTCAGCCTTTGGACAGACGGGCGCCTCGAACCAGAGTTCAGCCTTTGGACAGACGGGCGCCTCGAACCAGAGTATAGCCTTTGGACAGACGGGAGCCTCGAACCAGAGTTCTGCCTTTGGGCAGACACCTGCAATGGGTCAGCCTTCTGCTTTTGGACAAACTTCAGGATTCACCCAGCAGGCTCCAGTGTTTGGTAAGCAGCCGCCAGCATTTGGTCAGCAGCCTTCAGGGTTCGGGAGCACCCAGATGACCTCCAGCTCCACCCAGGCTTTAGGACAGCCTCGCCCTCTCCCTTTTGGGCAGCCTGCGTTCGGACAGCCATCATCCACTGCTGTCTCCACTGGTATGTTTGGTGCAGCTCAGACGGTGACCCAGAGTAGAGGCTTCGGAACGTCGGAGTTCAGTTTCAAGCCGGCCACCGAGGCAGTTTTCAAACCTATCTTCAGTGCTAGCCCAGAGCCCACCAACCCACAGACCAGCTCACCGTTTGGGCCAGGGTCCCAGACGAGCGCCAGCATCATAAGCAGCAGCAGCACCACCTCCACCACCAGCTTCTCCGTGCTGGCCGGGGCTAAGTCCGGCCCACTGGGCTTTAGCTTCTCCCAGCCTGCTGCCGCCCCTTCAATCTCTTCTCAAAGCAATCCACTGACGGCCAGTGACACCAGCGCTCCCAATAACACTCTGCAGTTCACCTTTTCCCAGCCCGCAGCCCCATCCAGCTCCGGCACTAAGGACTCCACAAAGGAGCCCACCACCCCATCATCTTTCAGCTTCACTTCCAAAATCGTGCCGGCCCAGCCCGCTCCACTATTTGGAGGAAACACTTTTTCTCAGCCTGTGTTTGGTGACACCAAAGCCAAAGCGGATGCTGGCACAGTTGACAAAGGAAGCAGCCATGCTGGCCTGGCCGACACAAATGTGTTTGCACGACTTACTAAGGCCCCCAAGAGGAAGAACGAACCGGCAGTCCCGGGCTCAGAGAGGCCTCCTGTTGAGGAGGACCTTCCACCTGGGGCAGATTCAACAAAACAACCCGCAAAGAGGCCATTAATGAGATCCCGAGGCCCGCCTGGAGGCTTGTTTGGGAGGGCGCTCAGCGGCATTCGCAAAGACGGAATGAACCCCGTGAGGAGAGAGGCAATGAAGGAGATGCAGCGGGAGGAACCAGAAAGGGAAAATGTCCAAGTTCAAGATGAGGAAGTGACCGCCACACCGCCTACAGTGCAGATGGCTAACAAGGAGCCAGAGGAGAAGGTTGAGGAATCAGGTGAGGACTTGGAATCACACTGTGTTTTCTGGGGTTTGCAGCAAGATTAGTTTTTGTAGGGGAAAATAAATGCTCTATACTAATTGCTTTCAAATGGCAGGAGACCACTTCTCAAGGTGTTATCGCAGTACATTAAGTGAGACACGTACTAGACCAGAAGTTTGTTGGACATTTTACTGGATTTTGCAGCAGAAGGTTTTATTTATACTCTCAACACATTTTCCATCCTAATTGGGTTTTGTTGTTTTTTTTTTGCTTTATTTTTAATTTTTTTGTCAAAATATAGACATTTTTATCACGTATACATAGGTAAAGGCTATTAGGGATGTCCCAATCACACTTTTTGGCCCCCAATACTGATCTGAGTTTTCAGATTTGCGTAAAGGCCAATACCGATCCTTTCCTGATACGAAACTTGCATTGCTGTTTCAATATTGTGAATATACTTATTATATATCATAGTAGCAACTAAGTTGTCTAAAGCTAAAAGCTTCATTAGAAGATGCTTTGCTTTGACAGAATTAGTATAAAACTCACCTATAAAATCAAATTTCTTCTCAGAATGATGTCAGAACTTATTTTAACTTTATTCAGGCACAACAAAAAAATTCTCTTCCACTCTGTGCTGTCTTATAAAGAAGAGAACATATTTGTTTGGAATCGCTGATCCACTGGTATAAACAACTTCACCTGAATTGTGACATAAAACTATCACGCAAAATTACGTTTTATTACAACTGGCTGTTGAACTGTTTGCGTAATTTCTTTAGTGTGGCCATACAGTCTAGCCTTCCTTTTCACAAAGAAATATGAGCATTTACTCACAGAAACGTGCATCAGTATCAAAAACTTAAAGTGTTCCAGTCACACTGGTGTGTCTCCACAGCATCCTCTAGACTCAACTGGCTTCAGCCTCGTCCCCACAGCAGTCCTGTCTAAAACCTTTTTTTAACCTGTGATTACGCCCAACATTAAAACAGCTTATAGAAGCATAATGCTGCTGCTGCTGCTGCTGCTGCTGCTGCATAAATCTGAGCATACTGAAATTATGGCACTTTTTATTTCAAGAATATTTTATTTTTAAACGTTGTATTGTTATTATAATACTCGAGATTAATTCATATTGCATGGTGACTTGAACATTATGTATCAACAGTGTCCCCTCGTTTCTGCAGCTTTAAACTGCACTTTAATTACCCTACACTATGAAACACACATCATACTGCATGAACATGAACATAAAATGGCCCAAGAATACATGCCATATTCTCATCGTGTAATCTGCCTGTTCTCCCGATGCAGAGCCACCCGGTGCCCCGGAGCCACAGGCTGAAGTTGCAACTCCTGAACGGCGAGCTGTGCGCAGCGAAAGCTTGGAGAGCCTGGGCGGCATGTCTCCCTCCGACTGCACCACCCTCCAGTGCAGGAACGTGCCCCCAGCGCTCAACAAGAGAGAGATCATCGAGAAGCACTTCGGCCAATTCGGCAAAGTCCGCAGAGTCATCTCTCGGCCCTCCAAGAACCTGGCCATAGTTCACTTCAATGACCACGTGGGTCCACGCCTACTTTTGTGCCAATATAACATCATCACTTACTCTTAAATGCTCATTTTTGCAAAGATGACATAGCTTTGCTTAGACAGAGAAAATGTTTTCTGTTTCCCAGGCATCTGCAGCAAAGGCCAAGAAGAAAGGCAAAGTGCTGCACAAGCAGGAGCTCTTCCTCCTCTGGCAAAGAAAGAAGCAGAGTGAGTCCTGTGTTTTTATTATGAAAGCTGAAGGAGATGTTGGCCTGTATCCACTAACCAGCATGGACAGCAGTTCCCAGCCTGGCTTCACGGGCGGGGAGGAAAAGATAAAGATTAGATTCTCACGTGTCAAACTGTTCAGATATGCTGAGATTGGTTGTGTCTGCCAACATTTGGCTTCACATTCATGTTTCCAGACATCAGGACATCAAATACGGTTTTATCTACTCCTCTTTCCTCTTTGTAGCAAATTGGAGGTTCTACTATAAAAATTTGGGAACCTTTGGTTTAGGGAGACAAACATGGTAAACCAAAGCTTGCAGAAACCTGATCAATGGATTTTTTATTTTTGTGGTTTAGGTTCTGGGCAAAAAGATCAGAAGTTTCCAGAAGAAAAGGTGAAAGCAGAGGAAGAGAGCCAGGAGGACACAGAGTCCAAGGCTGCTTCCTCGCCTCTCAAAAGACCTCCACCACTCAGACCCTCTTTACTGGACAACCCGGGGGCCTTCAGTCGCAGGTACCACTGCACCTCAGTGGAAACGTTTCCATTTAGCCAAAGCTAAACCAGTGAAGCTCTGTGATGATAACACGTCCCGTATCGTGTTCCAGCTCTCCGGTGAAGAAGTCGTCCCTGGTGAAGTCTCTGCAGTTTGACAGCGAGCCTCCGAGAGACAGTGGCACAGAACCCGAGAGTTTAGAGCGTCCCATCCCTTCCTCGCTCCATCATCTCGTTGGGCAGTTGGCTGAGACCGCAGAGGACAAGTATCGCCTCCTGGAGCAGAGGGACAAGGTCCTGCGTCAAGGTGATTCTGCGCTCTCACACCACGCTGCTGAAAAGTCGCAACCACCTCTAAAAGTGTGACCGGCAGCATAACTGTATGTGTGTGGGCGCATGTCTGTGTGTGTGTGAATCCACGCAGGTCGGCCCAAACGCACAGACCTGGACATGTCGAAGGTGTTTGTCGGGACGTGTCCTGACATGTGTCCAGAGAAGGAGAGGTACATGAGGGAAACCCGGAACCAGCTCAGCATCTATGAAGTCATCCCCAGCACAGAGATGGTAACGTTTCACATTTGTGCAGAGGTAGAAAAGTTAGGTTTGTCTCTCAGGACAACATTGATGACACTAGTTGATGTCGGTTTCTTTGAGAAGGTTTTCAAAGTCTATTTTGTGGTCAGTATTTCTTTAAAGCACACCAAAAGACATGAATATGTCGGTAAATCTGAAGTTTTGCAGCATGCCTGGTTGGGTGAGCGAAATAAACTTAAATCTTACTATAGTAGTTTATTGTGTTCGTCTGCTGATTTGAGGGAAAAATTATACTCAAGTGAACAAACATCACCTGTGGCAGGCTGGTGTCGGTGAAACACACAAACAGCTTCATCCTGCAGAAGGTTGGAAAAATATATAGGTACAACAAGGTGGAGTCGGAACACACAGATGTTTGAAATAATAATGATTGAATCTCTCTGTAATAAGTGAGCTTAGGCTGGAATGAGCGGAGCCAATTACAGCAATTAAAATTTCACCACCGCAATCGATTTGCCGCAATCGCACTATAGTGTCTCAACGATCTTATTGCATCACGATCCTTATCTAAACACACAATGACATAATTGCACCGTCATGATTTCCATATTTGATCAAAACGGTCATCTCCTGCTTCCATGTAGGTGGCCCATGCAACAGCCATCAAGGAGTACAGCCGCTCCTCTGCTGACCAGGAGGAGCCCCTCCCCCATGACCTGCGGCCCCTGCCAGTGCTGTGCATGACCATGGACTACCTGGTGACTGAGATCATGGACCAGGGCAAAGAGAACTACAGAGACTGGTATGACTTTGTCTGGAACAGGACCCGTGGCATCCGCAAGGTGAGACCCTACTTCTAAAGGAGCTGCTCCACTTCCATACAAGTCATTTATATGTTCTGATCACCACAAACCGATATCATCTTTTTTATTTCAGTTAACATTGTGATAAAGGTTTTTTACATCGAATCATTTATACAGTTGCAGTCCTGTTATTCAGCTCCCTGTGTCTGATGTTCTGATGTCACTTGACTGCAGTTTTGATTAAAAGTGACTTTTCTTTATCTTGTGTTTGTAAAATGTTCCATTAATTCTGATCAGTAATCGGACTAGAGTCATTTTGAGTGCAGCTGTAAATTTAAATAAACATACTTTGTTTCTGACACCCTTCCCACGCAGGACATCACTCAGCAGCGCCTCTGCTGTCCAATGACGGTGTCTCTGATTGAGAAGTGCACACGCTTCCACGTGCACTGCGCCCACCACCTCTGCGAGGAGCACATGTCGTCGTTCGACGCCAAAATCAACAACGAGAACATGACGAAGTGCCTGCAGAGCCTGAAGGAGATGTACGAGGACCTAACCATGCGTCAAGTCTTCTGCCCCCGAGAGGCCGAGTTCCGCCAGTACAACGTGCTGCTGAAGCTCAATGAGGGCGACATCCTGCGGTGAGTCGAGAAACACAGAAAGAATAGGAAATGCTTAAATATCTCGCCGAACGCGGCACGCTGAAACAGATTTGTCCACACAGGGAGGTGCAGCAGTTTCGTGACGAGGTGCGAAAATCCCCCGAGGTGAAGTTTGCGGTCCAGGCGTTCGCTGCAGTCAACAGCAACAACTTTGTGCGCTTCTTCAAGCTGGTGAAGAGAGCGTCCTACCTCGCAAGCTGTCTGCTGCACAGATACTTCAACCAGGTCAGGAACATGGCTGAAAGCAGCTGCTTGATAAAGCACCAAGTTTTCCTTTATAAGTGTTGGTGAATGAAGGGTTTCTGATCTGTTCATCTGGAAAGTTTTACTATTTTAGAGATGTGTTTAAGGACGGTTCAGATTGTGGGTAATCTGTGTTTTCATAAATTTTGTGCGGTGTTCAGGAGCATATTAGATTGTGAGACTTCTGTTTTTGAAAAAACCCAGTTCACAGTGAAATAGACTCGATATCTAAAAATCTGTTTGAGGATGCATCAAGTCCCACCGGAAAAGTCTGGAATTTAGCTTCGGCAGCAAAATCAAAAAGAGAGAGATTTTAAATCAGCATGGACATTTTAAAACAAAAATATTTATAATGGAAGTGTTTTCTTAACCTAACTACATTTGTCTTGAATCGTCGACTAAACACAAACACAAACTAAATACTTTTTTATTCTGATGACAAAACCTTATAAACACAGAATAAAACAGATTTTGTACCTTGTATTAAAAGTCTTATTTGTGAGTGTCATTTTTTTGTTTTGGAAATATTTTGGGACCCATGTCCTAACCATAATGTGTTTGGAGTTATTAGAAATGTCTTTTATTTAAATATATGTGTGTGCCTGCAGGTCAGAGCGAAGGCGCTGAAGACCCTGAACATTGCCCACACGGTGGGTCCTCGATCCACCGCGTTCCCAGTTGAGGATATAGTTCGGATGTTGATGTTTCGTGACGCTGCAGAAGCAGCCGACTTCATCCAGCAGTACGGCCTCAACGTCAACGATGAGTGAGTGTCGATAGTTGCGCCTTGAAAACATGACCATGCTAATCAATAGCAGCTTTAATCACCCCATCTACTTCTTTAAACTTTGTTTCCAGCATGGTGGAGTTGAGCCGGCTGTCCTACCAGGGGCCGGAGCTGCCTCTGTCCCAGAAGAAGTCGGAGGTCATCCTCGTGAAAAAGGCGGTGTTGATTGGAGAGGTGGTGAATGGAGGTCCACTCCCAAACCCACCGCACCACGTCCCCGTCTGCAGCTTCGACTCCCAGAACAGATTTCATGGAGAAGTGCCTGTCGCTGAGCCCGCTCCATCCTACTTCAGAGGTAGAGCCCCCCCCCCCCCCCCCCTTCAGTTTTCTACTAATAAACCGTTAGAATTAAATGCTGTTGGTGTCAAGGAGTACGACTCCGGTGAGTAAAACATTCCTCCGTCGTTTCAGCCATCGCTGACAGGGTGGAGGTTAAAGAGCCCCCCAGCATGGAGATGCAGCAGCAGGTGGTGCCTGTCGAACCTCTGGAGCCCCCCCCTGCGTATCGCCCGCCGCCAGCTATTACAGAGGAGACCGGAGAGCCCGCCAAACCCTATCAGGACCGAGCCCCGCCTGGAGACCCCCAGCAGCTGTTCCAGCCCATTTCCCAACCTCCACCCGTCAAACCACCATCACCCCCACCCAAACCCAAGCCTGTGTACACTGACGAGGTGAGGACTTAATGCCATTATACTGTTTAAACTCCACTATTGTCACTGATTCCTTCCACTGTAGTTAACATACAACATTGTGTATTTATGAAAAGATTAAATTATCGATTGAAGTCTATTGATTGTCTAACAACTTGCAGAACACAAGTTGCAAAACGCTGCTTTTTTTTAAGCTAGTCAAAACAAGTTTTGACAACACTGAGACTCGAGCTGAGATATCGGTGACCTGAAAGCTAGCGAGCTAGCATTAGCCTCAGAGCAATGCTGTCAGGGTGAGTTTGTAAAATCATGCATAATAGAACAGCTTGTGGACAAATGTCCACTTTTCTCTGTGTTTAGCATCAGATGGTGTCATTAATATGTGGAGATTGTAGTCATATTTGATTATAATTGTTTGATTGTGTGAAAATATAGACATTTACATCACATGAACTATGCTCCACAACAAATAAAAACTTCAATGTTTAAATTTAAAGGTTATCGTGGCACTATTTTGCCAGTTGGCCCACTCATGGCTACTGAACTGAAATGTGTTTGTAGGTGTTGTACTATCAGGGGTGGCAAACTATATTCTCCTAACGTTCCTTCTCTTCTGAAAAACCTTCTTGCGTTTCCTTTTAACGGCCTTGAATAGAACAAACTCAAAGAAAAGCTGGCCGTTGCTGAGTTTGCAGTCGGTTCATCTGTTTTCTCCTCCTGCAGGAGATCCTGGCAGTGCTGGACGTTGTGGTTGGAGAGGTGGTGGATGCAGCAGTGAGGGAGGTAGCTGAAGCCGGAGCCAGCTACACCGCTGCAGCCCTCATGTAAGCTCAGCTGTGGATTATAATTCAAACCTCCTGGATGTATTTCTTGATGGTAAGCAGGAGGTGCCGGAGGCTCGATGCTTCATGAGCGATGTGTCTCGCTGTGCAGGGAGAGCAGCGTGCAGGCGGGGTCCGTGCTGGAGGACGTTTTGGGGAAGATGGTGCAGGAGGTTTCCTCCACCGAGATCAAACTGGAGCAAGAGCGTGTAGCTGAGGAGAAGCGGAAGCTTGAAGAAGCCAGGTGAGTCTGCTGACGGCTGATTTCAGCCCGTCAGTGCTTCAGAGAACATCAATCATTCTTCACTCCAAAGCATCACCATCTTAAAAACATGCAGACTGAACTCCTGTTCTCTGTAGGAGGAGGAAGGAGCACGAGGCCTTCCTGACTGAGTTCAGCTTCTCTCTCTGCACAAAGCTCGTTGATGAAGTTGTAAATGAGAGCGTGCAGGAGACCGCCTCCTCTGAGATTCAGTAAGTCTTTTACAAGCCATTTAAAATGAAGGCAAATAGCCACTGGGAGTTGAGTGTGTCTTTAAGTTAACTGTTTATTTATCTCATGATTTACGAAAAGTATATATTTCTTTTTTTTAAGTGAAGTATCCGACATCGAACACAGTTTTTTTTTTGTTTGTTTTTTTACCTGAAAATGAGCTTTCCTGATTCCACAGGCTGATCCATTACCAATACATTGAAAGCTTTCTCTGTGGTGTTTGCAGGCGGGCAGTGAGTGAGAAAGCAGCGTGTGTGGCGAAGTGCACAGAGCAGGTCTGCCGCAGCCTCGTGGAGGAAACCCTGAATGCGGAAATTGCTGTGCTGGTGGAAGACATCCTCGAAGCCGAGCTGCAGCGTATCTGCAAGTACATCAAAAGGTGCTTTGGCAGAACACGAACGCCAAGGAAAACTCCAAAATGTTTGTTCACTAATCCGTAATTGTTGGCTCCACTTCCAGGTGGCGCGACGTGGTTGCGGTTCGTCGTCAGCTGAAGAGACAGATGAGGGGCTTTCCTGCGGCCCCCTGCTGTGTGGACCCTCGATTCAAACTTAAAGCCTTGGCCCCCAGCGCCCCCGCACACCCCTCCATGGCCGATCTGGCCCGCGGGCTCGTCAATCTGGGGAACGCCGGCGTCTTATCTCTGTCAAGCACCAGGTACAGTGAAGCCGGCTGTCTGTGACTGTACCTCCTCTTTTAATGGAGATCAGATTAAACAAGGAACGATTTTTATTTATTTATTTTTTTTTGTTTAGCTCATTTCAACACCACACAAAGAACTAGATATGGTAGATTTGATAGGAAGAGTCATTTTCCACAAAGAACAAACGGAAGATTCACAACATATCATTGTCAATCACTGTCCCAACACGGCACGGAAATCCTCGTTCACTCATTTGTCACATCCCACATTGACTCCTCAGCGGACTCATCAATAAACGACAAATCATTCAGAACTCGGCCTAAATCATTGGACCACATCACCCCTGTTCTCATCCAACTCCACTGGCTCCCTGTTCATTATCGCATCCACCACAAAAACCTTCTCCTCACCTACAAAGCTTTTCACAGTCTAGGCCCTACTTACCTCTGCAACCTCCTCCATGAATACACTCCTTCCCTTGAGTGACCTGAAAGGCACCTCCAGATATAAAGTATTATTGTTATTATTATTATTAGTGTTTTTACTACAATCTGCACTTCTCTACCACACTTCTCGATCACATCTCCTCTTCATCAGTCACATGTCCAAGCTGCCCAACGAAGAGTTAGAAAGCTTTTATCTGAGTTAAACTTAAATCTGATACTCATAGTGGCAGATTTAATCAGCTGATTTAACTTGTAAGAATACTTCCGTAAATATTTTAACATGTTAGTATATCGGACCATAGATATGTAAATAATTGTGCAAATATTTTAACGGGATCTTGATAAATTACTGAAAAGGCATTCAGTAATTTGTAAACTTTACAATATGAATACAGATATTCAGATCCAGTCTGTTTACACCTCGATGTAAAACATATTTCCACAACAAAGTTCTGATTTGGATTATTACTCTTGTGATACAAGCTGTTTAAGTCACATTGTAGGAGAGTTCTATGGATAAATGTACCCCATTTCTATTCTTCCACATAAAGGAATGTTAGGTTAGATTTTTGCGGCATTCTAGAATTACCCTCATCTTTATTTTTCTTCTTTTTTTTAAGATTGTTAAAGAACAGACAAGCAGCGATGCACCAGATGAGAGTCCACTACTTCTACCAGCAGCTTGTGGAGTAAGTCTTCATGGTGTACATTCACGCAGCAGTTCCCCGTCTCGCAGCAGCTGTTTGACCTGTTTGTTGTCCTCAGAGAGACGGTGTGGGCGCCCCTCCATCTGCCCTCCCTGCTGACCCAACACATCCCCGACCCGCCCGAGAGAATCTTCTGGAAGGTCGTTCTCCTCCTGCCCAGCGACCACGAGAGCGTGGCCAGCCTGGCCGACAGGTGAGGGGATTCAAAGAGGAGGGGTCATCAAACACATCATTTTGAAAAAAAAAAAAAAAAAAGAAGTGGCATCTTTGTTAGTATATATTTTGGATTTGTGTTTTTCTTGCATATATTTTACTTGCTTTTATGTTTCACTTCCATTCGATTGTGCTATTTTTTTGTTCGGGCTGTATTTCTATGAGGTGTAAACTTTCTTCCAAAAACCACTACATTCTCCACATCTGAGACAAAAACGAGCCGGGGTGCTACATCTAGTGTCAAACAAGCAGTTTTGCCTTCTCTGTGTGAATTCGGTGGTGGTAGCTCAGCATAGCTTGGATTATCTTTCAATTCTATCCTTAATAATTTTAGTGCTCTCAATATTAAAGGTGGAACTTTTTTTTTTGCATTGTATTGTCTCTAGTTTAATAAATGTGCAAGTTTATGCAAGTTGTATGCATTCTTATCAATTAAATATGAATTATAGCCCACAAAAAACTTGTTCAGAAATCTACAATTCGGCTCACTCCTGCCTTTGAGATTGACCAATCCGATGACTCCTCGTCACGCTCTGTACGTAGCAGGAAATAAAAACCTCTTCACTTTGATCCATCAAACAATCTCGTGTTCCTCCCCAGGATCTTGTCGGACTGGCTGGAGGTGAAGTTCGGCGCTGAGAGGAAGCAGCAGGTGGACGGCGTCATGCAGACTCTGTGTGTCAGCAGCAGCCTGCAGGAGCACGCACAGCGCACACACCAAGTCCACGTCAGCGTCAAGGTCAGAGCAAACTGCAGTGGAGTAAATGGATTTTTTTCCGAGCCCTAAGACCTGATAAGATAGCTTTTCCTGCCTGTTTGCTTTTATTTCATTCAAACAAGTATTATTGTCCGTATTGTCTTGTTCATTTAAAAAAATATTGAATTCATAAGTGTTACCCGTGCAGTTCAAGCTGCTCCTTAAAAACAAGAAGCACTCCGAGTGACTATGATCCAGGCGGTGATTAGATTACTTATTCTTTGGTTATAATAACCAGCTAAAAACAAACCAACCAATAAATTGGATAGATGGATGGATAAGAACATAAGAGGAGCGCTTCAAACTATTTCATAGAGTTTATGTTGTTCTCACAAAGAACACGCGTACTGTCGGTATTTGGTCCAACTCATGTAAAAGTTGTCATTTTCTGCCTTGAGGAAAAAGGATATTTTTTCCATAACATAAATCTCAAATCATTTCTTCCTTGGTTTGTTATCTGTTAACCAAAATCTGTCCTCACGTGTTTATCGTGTTAACTAAGAAACGATCCAATTTCACTGAGAACAGAGCGCTCCCGGTGGAGGTGCAGACCACTGACTCAATAATAAACGTACATAGAGGAAAGTGTAAAATTCAGTAATTTGGTGATTTAAAGAGCTGGTTTTTGTCCCCCAGGCGTGTCGCGGCCCGCTGACAGCAGACGGACTCTCCAAGGTGGAGGAGGGCTGCGAGCTGCAGGGGGCCGGAGCCCTGGTCATGCTGCTGCCCGCTCTGCCCGCCGTGGAGCCGGGCCAGGATGAGCAAGACGTCCCGCTGCTGTCGGCTCTCCTGCAGCTCAAACAGCTCCAGCAGGCCGGCGCCGGGCACCTCCCTCTGCCCCTCGTCATCCTGGTGCCCGGGCCAGAAGGCGGCGCCGCTGAGACAAACAACCTGGAAGAAGGTGAAGAACTAGAATAACACTCGAGGAACTTTTCTTGTTCGGAACATCAAATCTGATGTGGCTAAAGTTGTACAGTAAGTCTGGAACTCTAGTGAAAGCGTGTAAAGTGGAGTTGTTGTTGTGATGCTTCTTTCAGCCCTGAAGCTGGAAACGCTGGTGAAGGAAGGTCTGATATCGGAGTTTACCTTCTTCTTCATACCAGAGACCACAAGTGACCTGCAGGGAACCAAACAGGTACACGGAAGCACAGAAACCATTGAACACTTTCAACACGCAGATAAATAGGTTGCTCGTTTATTCTGGTCACTTCTATTTAATGGAGGAGAATCTGTGTGCAAACAGTCCAAACTTCTCGTATTTATTCTCTTCAACAGTTAAAATGTTGTTTTGGGTGGAAGCTCGAATAAAACACTCTGATTTCCAAATGTATTTAAAACTTGAAGCACACTCACACTTTGGTACATTTGCTTTTTTCCTCCCTTCTCACTTGTCTGTACTCATGGCAAATCTGATGTTTTGTTTACTGTATTTCATTGTAGGATTTGACTTTGCCGTATACTAGATAAAATATAGATTAATTACTCTAAGTTGCAGTTTATTTACTCTCAAACCGTCAACTCTGAGCATCTGAGTCATCTCAAAGTGACTGAACTTGTCAAGAAGTGTTGGAATCAGTGTCTTCATTTGCGAGTTATCAAGGTTTATCATTGATAGAGACGGAGACTGTGGATAGTTCGCTGCTGTTATTCCTTTGGTTTCTTCTTTTTCTTTATTTTCTCTCTCATGTCCTTCCTCACAAGCTTTCCACTGGTTGACCTTGTCCCTTGTCTCTCCTTCCCGCCCCCCCGCGTGTCTCCAGCTGAGCCAGGCCCTGGGCTGGCTGCTGGCCCGAGCCCCGCCGCCCTCCCCAATCTCCTGCCAAACCCTGCTGCAGCTGGTGGAGGGCTGTTTGATGCACGTCTTCATACCCCGGGTCGCCGCTCACTGCCAGGATCGGGTCGAGGCATCGCTTCCCTCCCAGGACCCAGCACCCATCATCCAGTTCTACAACTCGCTGCTGGCTCACATTGCCCAGCAGGTATCATCCGAGGAACTCTACAAACTGTCCTGGCCGCCGGCGGAGTTCTACACGGCTGAAAGTGTCGGATTCGTCCCTCCGCTGGGCTGGAACTCGACGGAGCAGCTGGCCTGGCTTCAGGAAACCATCCTCAGCCTGCAGCTGCCAGCGTGGGAACCGCTGCCTGAGGCGGGTACGTGACTGACGGGACGCGCTGAGGTTTCCTCGTGTTTATAGCTCATCACATTTCATCCCCTCTCTCTTCAGCCTCTTGGTCCGAGGTCCGCTCTTCCATCTCTAACTACGTGGGTCAGATGAACGTCTCAGCTGGCAGTCGGCCGCTGCTCATCTCACACCTGGAAAATCTGCTGCAAAGGGTCCAAATGAAGGCCTGGAAGATCGAAACCTCCAAACCAAAGGCAGCCGGCTGGCAGTGTAATGAAGTGCACAGAGTGGGCGGGGCCTACAGGATGGTCCCATGGGAGAGTGTGGTGGGGATTTTCATGGACTGCAAGCTGAAAGACTGGCAACCACCCGGACCGCCTGCCTGTGAGGGTGAGGACTTTCATTTTCCACCTGCAGTAATGCAATATGCAGAAAGGTATAGTGGTTAGTTCTCTCATTCTACAGGAAGAAGATCTTTCTGTGTGGAGTTTGTCTGTTTTCTCCAATAGATGACCGCATGCATTCATTGATTAAAAGCTTGTTTTTCCCGTTTCAGATGCTTTGACGGACGACGGGGAGATCCTGGTCTACTTCCTCACAGACGTGTTGAAGGACTTCCAGCCACCTGAGGAGTGGATCCAGGCTGTCAAACGAACTCACAGAGAGAAGCAGCAGGAGGATGGGTAAGGAGCTCACATTCATCACTTTGAGGAGATTCAGCCATCATCATCATCATCATCAGTAGGTTGAACAGTCAGAGATCTTTCTCCTCAGGACGAATGCAGCTGCTCCCTACGCCCCCAGCAGCAAGCTGCTCAGACAGAGGCTGTTCCACAGTGACGTGCAGCCGCAGGAGGCAGCATCAGCAGCCCCACTGGACATCACACACTCCGCCACGCCACAGGAGCTGCTGGCACACCAACTCCTCAAAGGTCTGGAGGAGGAGAAGGCCCAGAGCAACAGGTGAGAGACTCATTCATCGAAAACACACGGAGCAATACATTCCATTGTACAACAGACATGCTTGAACTCATCACAGGACGAGACCACATTGTACTCAGAGGTGTTTCTAACTTTCTGTCGCTAAAAGACACAATTAATTCAATTTTGTTTCTATAGTTCCGAATACAACACATCATTTCAAGGCACTTTTACAGAGAAAAATGTTCTAGTCTCTGTAGTAAGATGTTATGATCAATAATATCAAATGCAGCACTGAGATCTAACAGCACCAGAACTGAGACCAGTTCTTTGTCTGAGGCCATCAGGAGACCATTAAGAGTGTCTCTGTGCTATGGTGAGCTCTAAAACCTGACTGGAAAGACTCAAATAGATCCTTTGTACGTTTGGTCACGTAGCTGACTTGCAACAACTTCCTCCAGGGTTGACCTTTAACCTTTCACACACTTCTCCCTCTGCCCACAGGACCATGGAGCAGCTGCAGCGCTGGTTCCACGGAGAACCCGTCGACCAATTGTCCACGCCGCTTCTCATTCCATCCTCCAACATCCTGTGCATGCCCCTCACCATAAGAACCCCCCCGACGGCCAGGACCAGAGAGACCCCCGAGACACTGGTGGGGCGCCTTTCTCATGCAGACAAAATGAAGTGATGGTGTACGACATCCTGCAATGGAGGATTCACCCTTTATCTTTCGCTTCACTCTCCAGGAGCCGGAGCCGGAGGAGCTGTCGCAGGGCGCTGCCTGCCCGACCACACATCCTGTATCGATCTCGAGGCGCCTGAAGGAGCTCCAGCAACAGATTCTGAGCAGCCAAGAGGAAGAACGGGCCTGCAGACTGAAACTCAGCAGTCTCATGAGCATTGTGGACGACTGAAAGCCTTTTCATATCAATTACTCTGCTCAACAAACAACCGAATGAGCTTTTCTCTGTTTCTGTGATGTTGCTGGATTGTTTGACTGAAAGTGCGTTTCTTATATTGGAAATGATTTAAAAGTCTAGTTTTGTATAAGAAAAGGACAAAACCAAGATTTCTGAACTTGGTTTAATTTTTTTAACTTCTGACTCTGTATGTACAGTATATATAAGGAGTGTGTACTTGAACTAATAAAGAATAAATTTCTTGTTGGGTTTTGCACATTTGTGATTAGATTTGTTGTGCATGTGATGTGATTGTTTCAGAACAGAGTAGAATGTTGGAATATCAAATTAATCAAAATAAAAAGTAAGTATGTACAGGGCTTACCAGTGACCAATATACATGAACATGGGTTTAATTTCTTTAGTTTTATGTCTAGACATTAGACATGTCAAAACAAAAATACAAAGAAAAATATTCAAATTTTAATTTCTATATGTGTGTATATGTATATATACGTGTATATGAATATATGAACCCCTTGTAAATAATTATACAAATAAATATACATTTTATGAAAATGCCACATGCACAACAAAAATTCCAAATTAGAAATACTTGTTATAGACATACACACATAACACCTAATTCAACATTTATGAAAAGGGGAAGAAGTCAAACTGACTTAATCGTACCTCTTCCCCAATATGCAATAACTACATTTCATAAATTCTTCCAGAATCCTATGTATTATAATGAAATGGAGTACATCAAAACTTCACAAAATATAGACAAATGCTCCAATGTGTCATCCTATTAATAATGTTGACATGCATAGACATCCATATAAATTCACCACAGAGCTTCATCCTTGTACTTCAGTTTCATGCTTTGACGTTGTTTTAGTTTATGACTTAGTTTATTCCAAACCCTCCCTCACTGACTGAGGCGCACACTCTCTTCATCTTTGTTCGAACACTTCTTCTCAGTGAGAAACTTAAATAACTCACTGCTCGTTACTAACAGTCTCAGCTAATACGGATTATAAGACTCAAAATAATTGGGGGAAAAAAAAGAGAAAGTCTTTTTTCGTTTAATAACTGACTCTCAGGCTTGTTAGTGGCTTGTTTTCGCACGTGTGTAGTGTCGATTGATACAGCGCTGTGATTGGAGGATCTATTTAAAGCCCCGCCTCCTTCCCCGCCTACTCGGTTTGTCATTGGACAGCGCGTACTCTGGTCATGTCTCTCCATGTATCGAGGTACTCGGACGGCACCGCTACGTCTCCTGGGGAATGTAGTCCTTGTTACGGTTGACAAAACGCCTCTTGTCGCTCTTAAAGACTACATTTCCCGCGTGAAGGAAAAGAGAGGCGGAACGACGCGAGGACCTGAAAAGTCATTCAATTGTTCAGGAGAGGTTTTTAACTCATTAACTTCGTCAAACAGCAGCGATGACTGAGGGGACGTAAGTACAATTCTTTACAAATAACACAAAATGCAGCTCAAACTAATGTCTCTCCATGTTATTCTTCATAAATATTGATAAGTTGGTTCCTGTTCGGTAAAGACAAACGTGTCTTCTTTTGACTTTTCAGTGATTTTTATCATTATTATTTTATGTTAATTGATGTATAAAAGAACAGAGACTTTAATGTCTGTTTTCCTTTTGCAACTTCAATAGAAAATACATAAATACAGAGAGTTATAAAAAAAAAAATAGAATGCAGTCCAATTTATCATAAAACAGAAATCAGTAAGGTTTTATTTATGTTGTCTTCATTGTGACATACTTTGAATTCAAGAAATTAGAAAACTTAAGTAATCTAATTTAAAAAATTTCCCCCTGGGATTAATAAACTATTCTATTCTAATTTGCTTTGTAAAAACTTGCCTCACCCAGCCAGTGTCATCTTCATCTTTTTTTTTCCAGATTAGCTTCTACTAATGGAGCTTTTAACACACAGAATATTATTTGTAATTTCACTTATTTTAGTGTTTTTGTCACTAATTTGCAGCTAAAACTCTATATACACTACTCGCAAAAACGTATTTTGGCGTTTGAGTGAAATTTACGGCAAACTTAAAAAGTTCATGCTCCAGTGAAATTAGAAGCATGCAATGGTGATTTCCTCATTGCAAACAACTTATTGAAACAAAAGCCTAAACTACAGTGGAGGTAAACCACAACAAAACATGTACATGTTTCAATAAGTTCTTATGTGTCCTTGAGCATCAATTCCAGCTTGACAACAACATCTCACACTGTTTACGAATGGACTTATTGTTTGCTGAGGCATCCCACCCACGGTTCTTAAAGGTCCCTAAGGTCGTTGAGGTTCTGGGTTCAGAGTTTCGAGCCTCTAGGCAGAGACTCGACTCATCCCAGAGGTTTTTCTGTGGGATTCAGATCTGGAGGAAGTGCAGGTCACTCCTTCTGCGGTACCCCAGTCTCCAGCAGACGTTCACTATTGATACCGCCTGGATGAGCTGGCGCTTTGTCGTCCTGTCTTGCTCGTGCAGGTACACAATGACTGGATTAGTGATGTTCTTCAGGTGGTGTGGGCTTGCCACTGGGTCAGTCACAAAGTACAGGACAGTTCTGTATTGACGAGACACTCAACACTGTCACACCTCCACCACCAAATTCTCGTCCTGGTGACGACAGTGGCTGATGCATAACGCTCTCCTTCGCGTCTCCAACATCATTTCTACTCAACCTGAGTGGACTTTGATCAGAGAACAGTACTGAGGCCCGCTGGTCCCTTTTCCATGAAGATGCTGAGGCCTGTGGTGGTGCAGCACGCAGACTCGGCTGATTTTAAACGTTTCTAATGGTCTGACGTGACCCTTGGTGTCTCTCTTGGTGTGCCTGAAGCATTCATCATACAGTTCCACTGTTCACAGTGGAGCGGTCATCGGTGTGGAATGTGGACAAAGGACGGCCACGTCTCTGTCTTTCTGAGACTCGTCCAGTCGCTCTGTTCAACCTGCTGATGACGCTCTGAGCTCGGTGGACACTTCCGTCTCAGGACATCCTGTTTGAAGCTTCAATGTCGAGGTCCTGTTGATTAAACGTTTAGGTGTGGTCTCGGGTCTCATGACGTCAACATGTGAACGGCTTGATGAGGAGGACTGTTTAAATACCACTTCTAATTGAAAAAGGACATTTAGTGGTTGGTTCTTGGTCCTTGGTTGTTGAACAGCAAAATGTAGTGAAACACTGAACAGTTGGACAATCAAAAGGTCACATTTAAGTTCACCTGGAAAGGTTCGGGTGCATTTTAGGTTCATCCTGTAATCTCACCCAAAAGCCAAATAAACCAAGCTTTTTGTGAGTGTTGTACATGGTCTCTTTACATCGCCTGCTGCACACTTTAAAGCGCGCTGAGTGCGGGAAACTCTCACCACTCCCTCGTTCCCTCTCGTGCTCAGAAGCAAACAAATTCTCAGATGTTTTGATTTGATATGTTCACACTGTATTTTAGTAGAAGAGGAAATTCGGAATATATTATTGCCTACTTCTCCGTATACCCGCGGGTATATGGGGTTAGATGTTGGTTATACATGTCACAAATGTGACAGTTAATAAATCGTTCAATAGTTTGCCGACTAAAATCCGAATCACATCCCAACACGTCGAGTGGAACTCAGTGGAATCGCTGAATCAACGGCTCTGTGTCCCAGGCAGCTGCGGAGGCGAGGGGGCCCGTACAGGACGGAGCCCGTCACAGACATGAGCCGATGGAGGCTGGCCAACGTGGAGGGCCGGCAGACCTGGAGGTACGTGGAGGACCAGGAGTCCGGAGACAGAGGGCAGACCATGCTGGAAGCCCACGCACTCGGCCTGGACACGGTGGGAGTTAACACACGTCACGGTTTCATTCCCATCACGTTCAAATAAAACAATATAACGGATGGACACAGTCACGATTGTTGAAGTTCTCTCTCTCGCTCAGTCAGTTTATCAATAAATCTTCCAACAGAGTAAGTTTGTGTGCGACTCCCCGGCCGCCCTCACTGCTGTGGACGCCGCCCTGAAGGGAATGCTCTTCTACAGTCACCTGCAGGCCGAGGACGGACACTGGGCAGGAGATTATGGAGGACCTCTCTTCCTGCTCCCAGGTAAACCACGACCTCCTGCTTCTTCATGACCTCCTGCTGGGACCGCTGCTGCATCTTCCTGTGTCTCCCTGTCGGCTTGTTTGGCCTCCCAGGTCTCCTGATCACGTGCCACGTGGCTAAAATCCCTCTGGCCGAGGCCTGGAAGCAGGAGATGGTGCGATACCTGCGCTCTGTTCAGCTGCCTGATGGAGGCTGGGGCCTGTAGGTCTACTGGTTTCACATAAGAGTCTAGTCAGTCTGGGAGTCTGGGGATCTGGTTTAAAAGCACCTCTGTGTGTGTGTGTGTGTGTTTTCTTCTGCAGGCACATCGAAGATAAATCCACGGTCTTTGGCACGGCGCTGAGTTACACCTCTCTGAGGATTCTGGGAGTGGATCCCGAAGATCCGGATCTGGTTCGTGCCAGGAACAACCTGCACAGTAAAGGTGGGAGTAAAACACAACTGCAGTATTTAGTAAGTGTTTCTATTAGTCTCACAGCTGTATATAAATGTCATCCAAAAGGTTTAAATCAGAAGGATCCAAATTGTCTCCACAGATAATTTAGTTTAGTTTTCAGTGCCGTTATAATGTCTTGGTGTCATCAACCTTTTTGAAAGGAGAATTTCTTCAAGGTTGCCAATTAAAACGAAGGGCTACTTGACTACAAATACCGAGAAATATAAGACTTTCAAATCCTGTTGCCTGTACTGACCCCTGAACACGATGATAAGGTGATCTTCATAACAAAAACAAGAAAACTTTTGCTCCCGGTGGCCAAAGACTAGAAAACTGAGAACGTTTCGTTTTATTGAGTTCGATGTTTCCAGTATGTGAGAAAAACACTGATTTCAAGAATATTTATGTTTTGTGTTTTAATAAAAAAAAAAAAAAAGCACCACATGAAGTGTCACCCTGTGATGTGACTTGCAGCGTTCTGTTCTTTCCCCTCGGTGCAGGCGGGGCAGTCGGGATTCCCTCTTGGGGTAAATTCTGGTTGGCCATCTTGAACGTGTACAGCTGGGAGGGAATGAACACACTCCTACCAGAGATGTGGTGAGCAACTATATTTTCCTCCAGAGTGTCGGGACCCCCAGTCCATCTTCTCCTGGGACTTGGTAGTTTAATAGCCGTGTGTCGAAGGTGATAACAAGTCCAACTGTTGTCGTTGAACTTGTTAGAGTTTATAGCGTTCTGTTCGCTGCACGCATGTGTTGCTTAAACAAGCAGCGCCCACTAGTGGCCCAACATCAAAACTACATCGCTTTCAGCGTTTGTCGTTTCTGTGGAATCGGACTTCGTTTTCAAAACGTCGCCGTGTGAACTAGAAACTTTTCTGAAATGAAAACTCAAAAACGAAGCATTTTCTCTTGAAACGTTGTCGTGTAAATGGGGCCTCAACATTTTTAATCACAAAAATTGATCCAATAGTGACGTTTCCTTGGAGTTGTTGTGGTGCATTTATTGTACAACACTATGAAAACATCCTGCACATAACTGCTGGATTTAATTGCTCCTGCATGCGATTGCACGAAGACAACTTCAAGTTTTTAGCCGATTCTTGACAAAGCACATTCTATCTGATACAGACCTGAGCACCAAAAGGCCGGGGGGCCATATGTGACCTTTGAGCTCTGGATGACCAGCCCTCAGAGCATCACTGGGAAATCCTGAAGCATATAAAGTTATTGTAGAAACACAACTTGAGCAATAGAAACCTCGATTTGTAACGAGTTGAATACCTGCTCATGGTCGGAGCCACAGCTTCTCTCCGCTTGACGGGGATTTGTGTTTGTTTCAGGCTGTTTCCCACCTGGATGCCGGCCCACCCCTCCACCCTGTGGTGCCACTGCCGCCAGGTCTACCTCCCCATGAGCTACTGCTACGCCGTCAGGCTGGCCGCAGAGGAAGACACCCTGGTCCTCAGCCTCAGACAGGTGCTGAATCCTTACTCCTCCACAAGGGGGCGCCATGCTGTACGCTGCAGCCACTATACCTCGTGGAGCTGTGTGCATGATCTGATTCATTTTTTGGGACAAAACTGCAAGTGGAGATTTATTTCACCTTTGACTGAAATGTAAAGTCTGAATTCCCTCAGTTTTTGTACACAATCTGAGGCTCCTGCTTGAAAATATTAATTCCACAGAGATGGAAACGCAGAACAAAAACATACGTTTGTCGTTGAAAAAGCTCACACTGGTAAATAATTGGCTTTTTTTTATTTTAGGGACCTTCTAAATACTTTATCAAAGTTGCTTCATTGAACTAAAGTATGACAGTGTGTCAAAGCTATCAAGACAAATAGGTAGATGGTTTAACATCTGTGCAACATTCAAACAGTAAATACAAAATATAGAAATATCTAAAACTTGAATAAAAATGTTTAATATTGTCATGCAAAACTTTCCCAGTAGGACTAAAGAAATATGTGATGTTCAGGAGTTACTGCTAACTGTAAGTACTGACTTTAACTGTCAGGAGTTGTGTGAAGATAAGTCCCATCAATTCTGGGAGTTCATGTTCGTCCCACATTTTAGTCCACAAGGATTTGCCGAATTAACATTTTCTTGTCTGGAGTGAATCCACATTGACTCCAATAAAGCTGCAGACCAGTTTCCCTGATCTGATTCCGACTCACTAACAAGGGTGCACAAGTCATTTTAGTTCAGGCGCCACATACAAATAGATTTATTTCTATTGATCCAGATGAGGAGGAGAATGAAGGTTTACTGACCTGTAAATACTCGTAACTCGTGTTTGTAAAAGTCTGATGCTTCTCAGTACACAGAATTACGGCAGCCATTCGCTTTTTTTCTCAGATATTTACTCTTAATGTGGATGAGGGTTTTTTTTTTTCATATTGAGTTTTGAGTGCTGCATCACTAACCATCCATCCATCAAGCCCACGTGGGGTCATGGGGATGGGTGAACAAACCCTTACTTTACTCTTTGTAATTTTCCACTCCTTCCTTTCAGATATGTTTACGTTGGTGTAGGCGTTGATCTTGTGACAGTTGTGATTCATGGAACTGAAATATTGAACTTCCACAGTGAGTCCTGTGGAAATGTCTCCCTTCAATCTGAGTCATCAATCTGACAGGTCTTTCATTCATCTCTCTTGTTTTTGTACATCGGTGTCACAGCAGTCAGACATAGGATTCATCTTTGAGTTCACGAACAGTCAAAATAATCCAATACACAGAAAATTCAATGTGTCTATCACACAGCTTTAGTTTCAGAGACAGCGGATGCTATATACGCAATGATACTCTGAAACAGACTTCTGTGCTGCACCACTAACAATTTTTTGTCTCCTTTAGTAGTTTTCGACACTCGACTGTGTCTCTGCGGCCCGGTTTTATCCCACTTGCCATTTGATTGACACATGTTTTACTTCTTTGTATATTCTTTCCTGTCTAGGAGCTTTATGTCCAGGACTATGCGACCATCAACTGGCCTGCTCAGAGGAGCAATGTGGCGGCGTGTGACCTGTACACCCCTCACAGCACGCTGCTGTCCCTCGCATACAGTAAGTATTCACAGCTCGCCTGTGCAATTACTCAGCAGTGACGGGCAGGTATGGAGCAGGTGTCTTCTAGTGAAGACTCATGTTTCCACACGCACCTTTTTTTTTTTTCTGGAGAATATTGCTCACAATCGGCACTAAAGATGGAAGATACGCAAGAATTTCAGAGGTTGCACAACAGCATTGCTTTCAAAATACCAGTACGGGACCCTTAATGGAAAAAGAAGTGGGCGTTTCCATGACTAGAGGCTATTAGATCAGTGGAACACCCCCCCCCCCCCCCAAATAGATTTAACCGTGTGACTCGGTTCCTGTTGCCCCGCAGTGGTGCTGAACGTGTACGAAGCCCACCACAGCGCCGCGCTGAGAGGAAGAGCCGTCAAAGAGCTGTACGAGCACATCGAGGCCGACGACCGCTTTACCAAATGTATCAGCATCGGCCCGGTAAAACACACACACACACACACAGAGGAAGAGGATGTTGGTTGGAATAAAAGGAATAGAGAGAATATGAACATCCAGTTCTTGTGACTCTCCTCAGATCTCCAAGACCATAAACATGCTGGTTCGCTGGTATGTGGAGGGTCCGTCCTCTCCGGCCTTTCAGGAGCACGTGTCCAGAATCCCAGACTACCTGTGGTCAGTCGGCCTGTCCCTGAAAAAAACACTTAATCAACTAAACACACACTCTCTCTGATTTCAAATAAAGCCTTCGAAAAGTGTCACCACCATTTAACCAGAAAAACGTCCATCTTCTTCAAGATTTCTGAGACGGTGTGTGAGTAATATACTAACAAGCTTTTTTTCGGCTCCAGGTTGGGTTTGGATGGAATGAAAATGCAGGTGAGAATTTGTTTTCACACTTTAAGCCTGAGCAGCAATCAGCTTAGAGTATAAACACTGTTTAAAATGTACCTCAATCTTAACTTACTACCTCCAGAAGACGTCGTTTAGCTGCTTAAAGCTGTTATAAATCTCTGCTCGGAGTCTGGCACACCTCAAATAAATTATGTTCTTAACCATATTATGTAGTATGTAAAATTATTGTATTTTCTTGACTGTAAAGGCCTGTTTACACAGCAACGATTTCAAGTAAAAATTTAAAGTTTTCCAACCATTTTGGAAGTCCAATTACATGACAACTAGAGCTACTGAAAATTGTTAATGTTCATATTGTATTGTGTGTGATATCGATGCATAAACAAACAACAGCACCCACTAGTGGACCAACATGAAAAGTACGTCGTTTTCAGTGTTTCTGCCATTTCTGTGTGAACCAACTTTGCTGTGTAAACGCAAAACTTTTATGACATCAAAAGCAAAAATGATGCGTTGTCGTCTAAATGGCGCAGAGTATCAAAAAAATTTTTTATTTTATAACATAAAAACATTTATAACTCACACTATTGTATAAAATGCCTTTATTTTTCTACCATTTATTTAACGAGAACAGATAGAAATAAAGTTTATTTCAATAATCTGTTGACAGTATTCTGTTAAAGGCGTTAAAAACATAGACGCGCTTTCATTTTCTGGCAATCTGCAAAAATCAAACATGAGCCAGAACAAATATCTAACAGCTAAAAATAAATAAATTAAAGTATCTCACTTCATGTCATTTTTAGGTTCAATTGTGATGTGTAGTTTTCTTTGATATGTTTGACAGCATTTCTCTTGCTCTGACATTTAAAAACCGTAGTGATGGAGATTTATCTGTGGAACTGTAGCAGCTTTCTGTTGTCATGCAGTGACATCTAGTGGTCCCAGATGGTATTTGATATATAAATGACATGAAAAGCTGAAAAAAGTGTGACTTATACTTCTGAAACCACAATAGAGTTGAGACAGTGTTCAAATGAAACTTCACTCTTTAAGTCCAGTTTTTTTTTTTTTTGTGTAGACGTTCTTTTTCAACCTTTGACCCAAAAATATCTTCAAATCTGTCATTTCTGATCAATGTTAGTAAAAGTACTCGGTGTAACGTGTCTCTGTTCATCCTCATCGATGTGGCTCTTCAATAATCTAATCCACTTCATTATTTTGAGATATATGAAAGAACACGACAGATTTCAGTCTTTTAACTTGGATTCTTCTTTGTATGGATGAAAGTCTGTTTGTGAGTGTCGTACTGTGTAATTGAAGGTTAAAGAGTTATTTCCTCAGCTGTCTCTTTCCCTCTCGTTCCTCTCAGGGGACGAATGGATCTCAGCTCTGGGACACCTGCTTTGCTGTACAAGCTTTTCTCGAGGTAACTCGCATAGTTACACTCATCATTACAGTTTTTCAGGTTGCAGAACCCTGATCTCGATAAATGACACTCTTTTCTCTCCGAGTTTCTTTGTGAATCCTTTCCTATATTTTCTCACGCAGTTTCTTTGAGACGTGTAGTGAAACTAGTTCATCTAAAGATGTCTCGTTATGTCTGGTCGAGAATTATGCTGTTAAGATGTGTCTATAACAGCATTTATTCAAAGTAGCTTATTAAAGGTAATGCACTAGTTTTTTGTTTTTTTTTCTTCAGTTTACTATTTACTTCTATTTGCAGTAATCAGTAAAGTAAACTTAGACGGTGATAAATATCGGAGGTGAAACTCGTCTGCTGCTGCTGTGATTGCAGTCTTGTATTGAATTCTGTCAAACGTACATGTCATTTTAAATACCACGTCTTAAAAGTATCCAAATATCTATTACCACAAATCACGCAGAATGTTTTCCTGTTATAGACTAATAATGATATATTCATTAAAACTGGCGTTAAACCCAGAGTTTCTACCTGTGATGTGTAATGACCTGCGTCTGGATCGTGGATAAATTTGAAGTTTTTCCAGCACTGAAATGAAATTCAGCCTGTAGAAGATGATTGTTTTGAATGATTGTTCCAGGCAGGAGCCCAGGACGACCCCCGAATCGCCCAGTGTCTCCATGAAGCCCATCAGTTTCTCAACGTCACACAGGTACAGCGAGCCGGCTCTCCGCCCCGCAGTGGGAACAAAACAACTTCACAATTGTAGCTACTAAACCGTGAAGTGTTTCTGCCCAACAGATCCCTGAGAATCCTCCTGACTACCAGAAATACTACAGACAGATGAACAAGGTACAGCTAAAGTCAGCCGTGATGTCTTCCAGGGCTTTTGACGGCGCTGTGAACGTGTGACTGTGTTTGTCAGGGAGGTTTCCCCTTCAGTACCCGTGACTGTGGCTGGATCGTGGCCGACTGCACTGCTGAGGGTCTGAAGTCTGTGATGCTGCTGCAGGAGCTCTGTCCCTCCATCAGGCAGCCGGTCTCCTCCGAGCGCCTGTACGATGCCGTCAACGTGGTGAGTGTCCAGGAGAGACTCCGGATCTCACCCAGTCACACGGAGCGCCAGTGGTCAAACCAGTGAACGGAGAGTATAGCAGATTTAATTCACCTTTTAACATAACATAACGTTCAGTTATTCACTTTGGTCTTGTGACGGTGTTTCGGCTGCCCCCCCTCCTGCATCGCCACAGTGGATCATGAGATCCACAGGTTACAGTTTGACATCAGATGTGCTTCCCGATGCAGCCCTATCTTGTTCCAATTGGGCATGATCACATGTCGGATGTTCCGATGCCAGAGAGGAGGGCAAAGATAAGAAAACATCAGTGAAGGAATGAAAGAGTACAAAGAAAATAAGTGAAGATGAGAAAACGGATGAGGGGAAAGACGTCAGCTGGTTTTAATAACCACAAGAAGCTTCCTAAAAAATAAAATGTGTAGTGACTCATAATTCGGAGGCTCACATGAATCCTGCTGCAATATTTCGTGACCTTGTCACATGAAGGCGCATTTGTTCTGCAGTTACGTTGCAGTTTTTAAGTTTTTCACGTTGTCTGCAGCTGCTGAGCATGAGGAACCCAGACGGAGGATTTGCCACATATGAGACAAAGAGAGGAGGGAAACTCCTGGAGCTGCTCAACCCCTCCGAGGTGTTCGGTGAGGCTTCACCCATTCCTTCATTCTTCTGCTGTGCAAGAAAAACGGCAGTTTTAATCAGTAGGCGAGACGTAGGAGGCCCTGCATTTACTCACATATCACAGAGGAGTCAGAAATGCTGAGTGACTCGGCCTCCAAATATGCAGCGACGTTGAAAGACAGTAACTACAAAACAAATATCAACACTACATTTGGAGCTGTTTTCCATTTTGCCCTGGATATGTGGCAATACTATTAACCTTTTCAGAGCTGGGGGAGGAAAAGTTGAACGTTGGTTCACTGAGGGAAAAAAAAGAGGATGTGTTGAAACCTTTTGTCTATATTAATCTGTGTGCTCTCTCTGTCGGTCTCTTCCTGTTTTATTTTTATTTTTTTCTCTTTTCTGTGCTTCACACAACCACAAATAGGTGACATCATGATAGATTACACCTACGTGGAGTGCACCTCAGCGGTAATGCAGGCTCTGAGGCACTTCCAGAAGGTTTATCCACATCACCGCGCAGAGGAGATAAGGTGAGCTGCTTCTGTGTTCTCTGTAGAGAAATCTACACCCCAGTTCTCGAGTCGACACTAAAGCTCAGACTAACTTTGTCCAGCTCAACTCTGAGAGACGGCCTGGAGTACTGCAGGAGGGTGCAGAGGCCCGACGGCTCCTGGGAAGGGTGAGTTCATGTCGGATATCTCGGCCCTGACGTCAGATCTCACGGGGAAGGTCGTGCTCAGTCTTGCTCTGCCTGTGCTCAGGTCGTGGGGAGTTTGCTTCACGTACGGAGTCTGGTTCGGCCTGGAAGCCTTCGCTTGCATGGGTCACGTCTACAGGGAGGAGTAAGAGAGCCCTGAACACCGAACTGATGACTGACGCTTCACGCAATGTCCTCAACTGGTTGAACTCCGTACTGAATTCCTCCTGTGCATTTTTCCCGAGCAGAGGCGCATGTGAGGAGGTGCAGAGAGCCAGTCAGTTCCTGTTGGACCGGCAGATGTCGGACGGTGGGTGGGGGGAGGACTTTGAGTCCTGCGAGCAGCGAAGTTACATCCAGAGCAACGACGCCCAGATCCACAACACCTGCTGGGCCCTGTTGGCGCTCATGGCCGTCAGGTAAAGCACCGGGGCCGGAGTCACAGGGCAAACACACCAACACACACTCACATCCACACCACCGGGCCTGCTGACTTTATCCGATTGAGTGGTTAGCCCGAAACGCATGATACAGACAAGTGTACACAGTCTGTGTCGGGGCTCGCCACTTGTGATCTAATCAAACCAGGTGTGATGGTTTGATAGTGAGCAGGACAGAGAGACAGCAGCTCCACAAGAACAATTGCAACTGCATAATACCAGGTTCTTAAAGCGTTACTGCGACAGGTTACAGTCACATATTTCTTTAAAATGTACTATTCATGGTGAGGTTTTAATCTGTGGTTTAAAAAGCCTCAATAGAAGTGATTCCCACCACATATATTTAAAATGAAGATTTGCACCAGTTAAGTTGGAGTCCTTGTATGTGTGTGTGTTGACAGGCATCCTGACACACACGCCATCGAGAGAGGAATCCAGCTTCTCATTGACAAGCAGCTGCCTAACGGAGACTGGCCACAGGTGACTTCATAACCCCCCCGCTGCTTTCTGTTTTGTTTTGTTTTTTTACTTAACAGCAGGTCGGAGCCTGTGTTTGGATTTGTGTACCTTTGTTGTGTCACAAGGAGATAATCTCAGGTCTTATGTGCTTTAAAGCCCGACTCGCCTCAAGAGAAAGGCTACATACTCAGTTTACTTTGTCATAAATCCAGTTAATGAGGCGAGATTAAAGTTAAGTCATGGAAGTGAGCAGCACTGTGCTGCCTACAATAGCAAAGTAAGCTGAGCACGGCTCGGACGGACATGGCTGACTTCATCTCAGGAACAAATGGCTGAGGGGAGAGGGTACTGAACTGCCAGGATTTGAATCTACCCTCAGCACTTTTGTTTTTCTTTCAAAAAGGCAGCTGGATTTCTTTGAGTTGCACTAAAAACTGAAGAAAACAGAATCTCTAAAAGTTTACTGTAAAGCTACATCATCCTGCCGATCCGTTTGGATTATCTACATCACATCGCCTCACATTATGTTTCTGTGTCTGTATGAGACACGGTGGCGGTTTTAATATCTCCCCCTCTGTCCGTCCCCAGGAGAATATTGCAGGCGTGTTCAACAAGAGCTGCGCTATCAGCTACACGTCCTACAGAAACGTCTTCCCCGTGTGGACCCTGGGCCGCTTCTCAAAGCTCTATCCCGGCAGTCCGCTGACTGGCAAGCTCAAACTGTGAAGACGCGTCAGAACGCGGTGAACGTGCACCACGGACATATTATGACTTCAGCTCGCCGGGTGGAGCCCATCAGATAAATGGAAGCGTCTCACTCTTGGAATGTCGTTGTGTGTTTACATTCCAGCGGAGCTCCTCTCTCAGAGCTCCTCCCTTCAATCCCTGTGATTTATCAGCTGCTCCACTGCTTTGCTTTTGTGAAGTGCAGAACCACATTGTTGTCCTATATTTCCACACGAGGTTTGACAATAAATACTTTTTCTATTGTTATTTCACTCTGACTGAGCTTTTTAGTTGTTGGGATTTGGTGCATTTTGGGATGAAGCTATATTTCTTGCACCCACAGAAAAGCCATGCAAACATGCAGACTCCCCTCCAGTACCAACCACTACACCACCCTGCATGTCGTACTCGCAGTAAACTGAAATGTCTTTAGCTCTTCGTAGAGATTCGTGTGGGTCGGGTTGAGTTCACACTTCTGCATTTACGGGGGATAGTGCTGAGTCGACAGCTGCCGGGAAACCCCGAAAGCCGAGAGGTGGAAGAGACTGGAAGGACAAAGTGTGGCACTAAAAGGTCACAAGCGGCAGGGAGGCGCTGGAGGGAACGGTCAGATGAAAAACGGCCAACAAACTGGAGTAGACTCAGATTCAGTGTCAAAGCATGTGAACCACAGACGGCAGCAGAAGAGCTGGAATTAGACGGATTTGATTGGCTGAGAGCAGAAAATATATATTAACTGTTGTTAAAGAGGAAAGTTGATCAAATCAATATCAAATCTTTATTTAGAAGACATATTTTTCATATACAGCTATGTCTAGCAACTCAAATCCCATGATTCAATTCCACTTGGGATGTGAATTCATAACTCTAAAGGCAGATTTATGCATTAATAGTACAGATTTGTCGTTTTTTCCCCCCCGTTGTGCTCCTTGGAATAGTTTGTGTTAGTTTTTCCACCAAAAAGATTATTTTCTCCAGGATTTTCAGTCATTGTCATTTGTTGGCGGTGTTTCCTGACCTCCATTTCTCATCATTGCATTCTTGCTTGTGTTTCTGCGGGGAAGTTCACAAACATCAACAACTCTTGGTGAGTTCATATCCAAATGTTTTCCATTTTCTGGCGTTTCCAAACAATGTGCGAATGATCCACATCTACATTTTGCCTGGATACTCAACGACGATGTAACCGCTTGTTTTTTTATTTTTGGAGTGACAAAGAAATATTTCTTCCGCGGAAATTCTTACTTGAATAAAAGTGCACACAATGAAAGACTGCAGCATTGCGGCCAAAATAAACGCCATCGAACCAGAAAGCAATGTCTTCAGTATAATCTTTGTTCACCAGCGGAAAGCTGCCAAAGCGTTCAGGTTTTCCAGCAACGCTCTGCAACGCATTGTCATTCCTCAGTGCTTCACTGTTGTTCCTGGCTGCGGTCCAGGAGTTGATCAGGAAGCACGGCGTACTCGAAGCTCTGATAAACTTGAATGCTCAGAATAAGCACGCGTGCATTAAAAACAAGGTGTCACCTCTACACACACACACACACACACAAGCTCTGAGGCTTGTCAGAGTTGCTCAGTTGCACTGTAACCAATATTTGATCAGCGACTGCCCGGCCGTGCTCTCTGCTATCAATCAAAGCTGCAAGCCTGCTAACAAAGCTTTGTTGCCTTGCCCTTTGGCCGGCTCTGTTGTGACTGTCGGGTGTGGCCATTGCTGTTGTTTTTGAAATACCTGAGACATAAATGGTGTGTAAAGAATGTTCAGAGTATATGTTATTCTCGGGAGTATCCCCTCTTCACAGAGGTGTCCTTTATTTGAGATCATTGATGCGTGCACAGTGAACAGAGCCTCAGCGATACTCTCTGGGTCAGTGCAGTAATATAATATGCAGTTCAAGTACAACCAGTGTTTTGTATTGTCTCCTTGGGCCGAGCGGGGAGGCTGGCGACTTGCTGATAAGAGAACTGCTTTAAATTCACGTCGCTCACGTCGGCATGCGAAGTGACAGACTTTCACTCTGTGTCCCACCTGAACGCCATGGCCGCCCTGTACACCTGTAAACGGCCCACAATAACGCAGTAAACGAACGTAAGCGTCTTCTAATCCTTTGTGACTGTGTATGCTCGGGGAGTGAACTTGGATGAAGTCCGTTGTTCTTGCATGGTGAGATTCAAATACTGCGAATTGATCTGAATGTATGATGTCCTGACATTTCACTTCATCAGAGTTTTCCTTGCTCGTGAATGTATGAGAGGCGTGATGCACTTTGAGCACTTCAGTGGTCTTGGCATGCTGTCACAGGATCACCCTCACAGTCTGTGGAAATCTAAATGGATTCTACGAGCGCAATAGTTTTCACACTTTTATACATTTTGAGTACCGCTGGTGAAAATCGAGCCGGTTAAAAAAAAAAAACTCACCACAATATTCCAGCATGCATATGGAAGAGCTTACTTATCTTGATGTGAAATGTTTCAGATGTTAAAGGTGTGCAGTTGTCTAAATTTTAGATTTTTTTTTATTTTATTTTATTTTATTTATTTTTTTTAAATGGTCCAGCTTTAACACAACAGGCCCAACACAAGGACTTCTTTGATGTCAGAAAGAGAAAATACCGGTTTTGTTCAGTGATTCCATCTCACGAGTTGGTTGTGAGGCGAAGCCGTCAACAAACAGGCTCGGCAAACAATCTGTACTGAGAAGGAAAGAGCAGGAGGAGATCACATTCAATCTGTGAGCGTGTCACAAGGACTGCTTTGGAAAGCAGCACGTGGTCCAGTTCATTCAATTTGAATGAAGAATGATGACTTGTGTTTGTACCACGCACGCGTACACACGCGTACACACACACACACACACACACACACACACACACACACACACACACACACACACACACACACACACACACACACACTGCATCAGGTGGAGGAGTGTCTTCCCATATAAAAGAGCAGCAGGTGACCGCAGTGTCAGAGGATCCACATCCAGCACACAGTAAGTTCACTGCGGTGTGGGATGACTGCCTGCCATATTTTACAGCTATTTAAAAGTTTTAAACGTATCTCAGAGTTGCGTATTTCTTATGAACAGATTGTTTTTCTTTGTCTCCACAGGGGGGAATCGGGGGGGGAATTTGGCAATTTCAGGAGAACTCCCGTTTTAAAATGTCGTGTCGCGGTAAATATCTTCCTTTTCTTCCTATTTTGTGTTTGACCTTAATAGTTCAGTTGTGGATATAAAATTACAAATTCTGTTGGAATAAATAATCTAACTACACCAGAGGTCTGCAATGTTTATGAACAAAAGAGCTGATTTTCCCACAAGCTTGAAAATGACCTTACTATTGATGATGTCTCATTAGTTTAGGATTGTGGAAATGTAACTTGCTTTCTTATCTCCTGTAGATGTTTTTAATATTTTCAAATCTTTCACCTATTAATTTGTCATTTTTAGTGGATTTTTAGCTGGTTTGACTCTTGTCTTTACTTTATCCATTTTAAGGTACTTTTTTCATCTGTAAGCTTTTTTTTTTTTTTTTTTAACATTTAACAATTTTAGATGTTGTGGCCATCTTCCCTATTTTATTTTACCTTTTTAAGATAATTATGTGTTTTACATATTTTATCCGTTGCTGCTGCTTTGACTCTCAGAAGTGTTGACTTTTTTTCTTTTTTAAAGTTGTTTCTAGTAATTATAGCTATTCTTCCTGTTGGGCTGATTTTAGATTATTATACTATTATCATGATATTATAAAATATTATATATTTCTGGCCAGAAGATAGTACTTTTGAAAAACTGTCCAATGTGCACATGAACTAAAAATGAGATAAAAAAAAGTTTATTTCCATGACATATCTTGAAAGCTGAAGGGTCACATGTTGCTCTAGAGCTGCAAGTTGCAGACCTCTGACCTCCACCTGAGCCGAGGTGAGGTGAGGTGGGGGGATGTAGGTCGGAGTGATGGTTGTGAAGTGTGTGGAGAATATTTAAAGTAAGGATGGCAGCAGTTACAATCGCTGTAGTTGCATTGTTGATACTAAAACTGTAGTTAATGTTGCATTAATCAAATTAAAGAAATGACTGCTGCTATTTTGAAATATTCCTCCCCCACATATAAGCACTTTTTGGCAGTCAAAGCAAATGTGTGTGTGCCATTAGGAGGGCGTGGCGGACACGGACACGGACATGGTCATGGTCATGGTCATGGTCATGGCGGACACGGACATGGTCATGGACACGGTGGTTGTCATGAAGGACATGGGCATGGTGGTGGCCATGGAGGGCAGGGCGGTTGCCACGGAGGTCAGGGGCACGGCGGTTGCCATGGAGGTCACGGGCACGGCGGTTGCCACGGAGGTCACGGGCACGGCGGTTGCCATGGAGGACAGCAGGGACATTGTCATGGACCCAAGTGGAGGCGCAAGCACAGGCGTGGCCACAAACATCGTAAATGCCACAAGAAGGGGAAGGACGGTCATGGGGTAAGATCTCTGTATGCAGAAGAAGCATCAGTACTGTAAGACAGCACAGTTCAGGACCTCCATCAGGTGAGACAAACTAATATCTGTGTCTCCTGCAGTCTGACAGCAGCTCCTGCAGCAGCAGCAGCAGCGACTCGGACTAGGCGGACATGGAGATGACGCAAGTCACCACCTGGAGACGGTCTTCATCGTACCTCATGGAATTTATTACATTTAGTTTATTTGACTGCAATCATAGAGATTACTTTTGAACCTAAAATGTTTTTGTTGTTTTTTGTGTTGAACAACCATTTGTGTAAAAGATGATTGATTTTGGGCCTTGTGTTACTTTCTGAGGTAATAAAATTCAAAGTAGAAACAAAAGAGTGTGTCAGTTCTCTGTTATTCATTCAGATTACTTTAATCCTCAAGGAAATCCTTGCTGGATCTGAGAGTAACCTGGTGTGTACTGCTGTCTGCCACAGTGCCATTCTGGGTTAAACCACTGCATCGTGCCAGTGTGTCTTATTCCTAAACCGTAATTAGTTTATAAGAGAGTGCTTATGATGAGCTCAGCAATAATTTTAAAGAGTCCAAATGCTCTTTTCATATAATCCACATCAGTGGTGGTGTCAAGCATATGGTCCATGGACCAAAACTGGCCCCAAAGGAGGCTCCGATCTGGACAAACGGGTAAATGGCAACGATTCCAAATAAAGCATTGATTTTTTTCAACGACTTTCTCAAGAGCAGCGGAGACAACACAACACAACACAACACAACACAACACAACACAACACAACACAACACAACACATCACAACACTGAGACCCAAGCTTAGATATTGGTGATGCAGCTTCCTCGTTGCTATCAAACTAGCCTCAAAGCCTCGCTGTCAGGGAGAGTCAATGGAAACATATAGAATGCAAAAGCTATAGGGAAAGCCTTTAGGACGTTTTACTGTATTTTGCACCAGAGGTTTCATTAAAATTGACTTCATTTTCTCTTGTAATTGACATTTTAATCACGTATATGCCGCACCACTACAATGAAAAACTTCAAAGTTTAAGTTTAAAGGTTAATATGACACGCCTGAAATGAAATTGTGCTGAATGTGGCCCTTCAAATAAAATGTGTTTCACACCCTTAAGTTAGATGCTTTCGATGTGAAACATCTCAGTATGTCAGTGAAAAATGTGTCAGACGGCTGCAGCTCATCCAGAGTCCTCACCAAGATAATAGTGTGGGCCACATTCCACCTTCAAGCTCTGCACTGGCTGCCTGTGTGTCTAAGATCCATTTCAAAATCGGACTTCTGCTCTATAAAGCTTTGAATGGTCTCGGGCATAAATACATCTCCGATGTACTTGTAGAATATGAAACATCCAGACCCCAAAACATATTGATCCTGGCTGTTTGCAGTGCTCCAGGACCAATAGGAGCAACACCCAAAGTCACATGACAAACCGGCGCCTCTTCACGGTTTTCCCCAGCCTGTTAGTCATACATTAAGCCAACAAAAGAAAACGTTTTCTTTTATCTGTTTTGCTGACAACTCCTGCCATTTTGGGAAAAATGCCACCGGGAATCACGTGGTATTCAGCTGATAAAGGACAAATGATGTGGGGGGGAAAAAAAAAAAGTCTCTCAAGAGGCTTCAATCTGGTCCACAAAGCCACCAAACAAATAGTAAAAAAACTTCAAAGAAAACAGATTTTTTTTTTACAAATTGTCGGAGTGTAGCGGACACCACACAACACAAGACATCGCTGATGCTGCCATGAAAGCTAGTTACCTCGTTGCTAACAAACTAGCATAAAAGCTATGCTGTCAGGTAGAGTTTGTAAAAACTCCCAGAATGCAACAGCGATAGGAGAGGGGTTTTTTTTTGGGGGGGGGGGGGGGGACAGTTCACTGTATTTTGCACCACAATGATCCATTAGAATTAGCTTCATTTTGAGATTGTAGTCATTTGTGATAGTAATATTTTGGTTTTGTAAAAATATAGAAATTCTTTATCAGGTGTTCTCTCTGCCACAACAAAGACAAACTTTAAAATTTAACTTTAAATGTTATCACAGCACGATTTTACCAGTCTGGCCCACTCAAGATGAGATTCTGCTGAATGTGGCCCCTGAACTGAAATGTGTTTGACACATCTGCTTTAAAGTTTTCTCTTCATATTAAACTCTTTAAATAAGCAGCTTTTTTCTTTTTTTTTCAAGAGACAGTTTTCCAAAGTATCAGGTGAGGAGTTATTGCTTAAGGATTTCAAACAGAATTCTCATGAACTGAGGCTCGAGGCAATGCATGACTCGTTTCAAGTCTATACATTAACATGTATTGACAGTGACTAAACTTCGACTTGCGTCATTACTTATATAGAATCTTCAAGAATAAAATCTTTATAACAGAAAAAAAAAAAACGGACACAGACGGTGGGTTTTATTCCCCTGATATTGAATAAACAGGACGTACACTGAGTGACACCGAATGCCCCACCACTCACTTTTATCGAAAAGATTAAAACAAGTGACGCGGTCACGAATGACCTGTAAGAATCCATGTCATGTATGTTGCTGGAGTCCAGTGGTAGAATTCTCACCGGTCATGCAGGACACAGGGGTTTGGTTCCAACTAATAAAAAAGATTGTTGTAAATATGTTAAGTTCCTTTTAAAGAAGCAGTTTTGTAAATTATTATTAGTATAATTTGATCAGCTATCCCCCAGTGGATGCTCACTAAAGTTTTTCTATGCTCGCAAAAACGTATAATTTGATATACGCAGTGTTTTCTTCATTTATATGTCAAAAGGGTTTTGCAGCTCCCAGTGTGTTCTTTTCAGTGGGAGACAGGTCCAAATGGCTCTTTGAGTGTTGAAGGTTGCCGACCCCTGTCACTTTAAACTCTTTAAATAGGCAACTTCAACTTTTTAAAACCTTAACCTGACACGATGTGGGGATTTCTAATAATCCCAATAAACTCCCTGTCCCTTGACCTGAGCTTTGGTGTGTGACAGGAGGCAGATTTCTAAAGAATCAGGTGAAGAGTTGTTGCTTAAGGATTCCCAACGTAATTCTCAAGAAGTGAACCACACACACACACTGCATCAGGTGGAGGAGTGTCATCCTGTATAAAAGAGCAGCAGGTTGACAGCAGTGTCAGAGGATCCACATCCAGCACACGGTAAGTTCACCGCTGAAGTCTGCTCATCATCAACTTCGTCCACTTTAAAACTAAATTGCTTTCAAGTGTGTGATGACTGCCTGCCATATTTTACAGCTATTTCAAAGTTTTAACGTATCTCAGAGTTGCATATTTCTTGTGAGCAGATTGTTTTTCTTTGTATCCACAGGGGGGAATCAGCGTGAATTTTGCAATTTCAGCAGAACTCCAGTTTTAAAATGGGTCGCTTTGCAGGTAAATCATTTATTTCTCTTCTTATTTGGGGCTTTACATTTGACTTTACTAGTCCTGTTCCTTCCCCTTTGTGCCTTTTTAGATTGTCAATTTGTTTAATGTAGAAAATTACAAATCGCTTGGATTGATTATTCCAACAGATTCAAAAGACTACACCACAGGCCTGCAACCTTTATGAACAAAAGACCGGATTTTCCCACAAGCTTTAAGATGAGCTTACCATTTATGATGGTTTAAAATAGTGGAAATTGTTTCACCTCTTTATTTGTCATTTTTAGTGGAATTTAGCTGGTTTGACTCTTGTCTCAACAGTGTTTTTTTCCATGGATTTACAGCTGTTTTTTTTTTACAATTTTTGATTTTTTTTGCCAATTTACCTGTTTAACTTCTTTTTTTCTTTTTAAGCATTTAAACTATTAATTGTTTTACATACTTAAACCATTTTAGCTGCTTTAACTCTCAGAAATATCAACTTTTTCCTTTTTAGTTGTTTCTCGCAATTACAGCTATGTTTCCTTTTTAACATTTTGTGCTGATTTTTCTTTATTAAAGTCTTTTTTTTGGCATTTTAGTTTTTAAAGCAATTTTAGCATTTTACTGATGAATTAATTTTTTTTATTTTTTTTTTACTTTTTCAGTCAGAAGTTAAGACTCCTTTTGAAAAATAGCTATATGTGCAAATGCACAAAAATAAATCCGATGAAATTGTTTATTTACATCCTGAAAGCTTCATGGAGCCACTGTAGAGGGGTGAAGGGTCACGTGTGGCTGCAGACCTCTGAACTACACTAATTTGATTTAATAAAGCTATCTTTCATCCAGATTGCTGGTTCCCGCATAAATATTGTACTAAGGAAAAGTTCAGATGTGGTTTTGGAGCTGAGGTGAGGGATGTAGGTCAGAGTGATGGCTGTGAATGAAGGATGGCAGCAGCTACACTGATGTGTGGTTGCATTGTTGACACTAAAACTGTAGTTTTTTGTTGATTAACCAAATGAAAAGATTGATTGATTGATTGATTGATTATTGATTATTGATTGATTGATTGATTGATTGATTGATTGATTGATTGATTGATTGATTGATTGATTGATTGATTGATTGATTGATTGATTGATTGATTGATTGATTGATTGATTCCAGGAGCAGGACAAGGTGGACGTGGAGACGTACATGGCGGACATGGTTGCCATGGAGGACAGGATCAGGGCAGTTCCCATGGAGGAAATGGGCATGAGCACGGCGGTTGCCATGGAGGAAATGGGCATGAGCACGGAGGTTGCCCGGGAGGAAATGGGCACGAGCACGGAGGTTGCCCGGGAGGAAATGGGCATGAGCACGGTGGTCGCCCGGGAGGAAATGGGCACAAGCCCGGCGGTTGCCCGGGAGGAAATGGGCACGAGCATGGTTGTTGCCCGGGAGGAAATGGGCACAAGCCCGGCGGTTGCCCGGGAGGAAATGGGCACGAGCACGGAGGTTGCCCGGGAGGAAATGGGCACAAGCCCGGCGGTTGCCCGGGAGGAAATGGGCACGAGCATGGTGGTTGCCCGGGAGGAAATGGGCACAAGCATGGTGGTTGCCCGGGAGGAAATGGGCACAAGCCCGGCGGTTGCCCGGCAGGAAATGGGCACGAGCACGGCGGTTGCCCGGGAGGAAATGGGCACGAGCACGGCGGTTGCCATGGAGGTCATGGTCAAGGCGGCTCCCATGGAGGTCAGGACCATTGTCATGGACACCAGCAGAAGCCTTGCCAAAGAGCTTAAATGCCACAAGAAGGGGAAGGACTGTCATGGGGTAAGATCTCTGTATGCAGAAGAAGCATCAGTACTGTAAGACAGCACAGTTCAGGACCTCCATCAGGTGAGACAAACTAATATCTGTGTCTCCGGCAGTCTGACAGCAGCTCTTGCAGCAGCAGCAGCAGCAGCGACTCGGACTTGACGGACATGGAGATCACACAAGTCACCACCTGGAGACGGTCTTCATCGTACCTCATGGAATATATTAGACTTTGTTTATTTGCACCTAAAATGTGGCCATATGTTACTTTCTGAGGTAATAAAATTCAAAGCAGAAACAAAAGTGTGTCCGTTTTTTCTGTTATTCAATCCTGAAGTGTCAGACATCTGTAAAATTCCTCTTTCCTTTAATCCTCAAGGAAATCCTTGAGGGGGTTATAATAAGGTTAAAATATAATAAGGTTATGATAGAGCGCCTATGATTTGTTTCACATCAAGCAGTAATTTTAAGAAGACCAAGCTCTCTAAAAAGCACCACTCTTTTCATATAAGTCAGATCAGGGGTGTCAAGCATAAGGCATGTGGGCCTAAACCGGAACAGAAGAAACTCTAATCTGGACTGACAGGCAAACAATAAAAATTATAAAGAAAACATAATTTTTTTTTTTTTTTTTACAGATCTCTAGACTAGCAGACACGACACCACACTAACACCTGAGCAGAGAAATGATGCTGCTGCCATGAAAAACTAGCTAAACTAGCATTAGCCTCAAAGCCATGCTGTCAGGGTGAATTTGTAAAAAAAAAAAAAACATAATGTGACAGCGATAGGAGAAGATTGATTGGACATTTTACTGTATTTTGCACCAGACGGTTTCATTAAAATGGGCTTTTTGTTGATATCATAGTCATTTTTGGAAGTACTTGTTTGGTTTTGTGAAAAAGAAATAGACATTTTCATCATGTATACTCTGAATCACAACAAAGAAAAACTTCAAAGTGTAGTTTTAAATCTTATCATGGCACTATTTTACCAGTCAGACCCACTCAAGATATAATTCTGCAGAATGTGTGAACTGGACTAAAATGTGTTTGACACCCCTGAGTTAGATGCTAAAGTTTTTACTGTATATAGATTATCTATTACTGACGTACTTACAATAAATACTAACCCTTACTGTATCGTGCGAATGTGTCTCTATTACTTGAACAATCAAATACATTTTTAAAATGTGTATTTTATCAATGAGATAGGGATGCTTATGATCTTTACCATTCTGCTTGGTCTTTTTATTTCAATATATTTTCTAAAATGAGCGCCCGGGCAGCGTCAGGAACTGGGACATGAGTCCGTAAACTGCAGGGGACTGGCGGAGACCATAGTACAGAATTCCTAGGAGGAGAGAAGAAAGACTGGATGTTGGAGAATGACGGGTGGGAAGCTTCTCTCGACAGATGCTCCAGCCCATGGAGTGTTGACAGCGATTCCATCTACATTTTGGGATGTACTTCCTTTAGGCGTTTCTCCTCCAGAACAAAAAAACAAAAATTCAAGTGTTGTCATTTTGCATTTGGTCCAAGTTGGAAAATCTTTCAATTCCATAATCAGTGCTTGCACAACTAAGGCCAATTCATCTTCAAAGGTCATATGATTGGTCAGGTTTTTTTTTTCTTGTTTCCCAAGCTCATCAGGTGTTCGATCAGGGAAGTTTATAAGAACACTAAACTTATTGGCAATGTCACTTTTCGTATTTGTTCTCTCTCTTGGTAATGAAACGCAAACATCCACTGCATTGAAAAAACTCTTAGACATTATATTTGTTTTACATTGTTTTAGTTCTATTTATTCACCACTGTTTTTGTAATTAACAGAATCAATCATGAAAATGTTTTAAGAAAATCACTCGTGGGTCTCCTGAAGGCTCCTTCCCTGGGCCTCTTTTGTTTAACGTTTACAGTGACACATTAGGTTAGAGTTTCAATCTCTGCACTCGTCCAAAAATCCACTTTTTTAAATCGTCCCTGGTAAGCTTTGAATGTCTTTGACCTAAATACATCTCAGATTGACTTGTAGAGTCTGAAAACCTCCAGACCCCGGAGGTCCTCAGGAAGAGGTTGACTCAGTGTTCCCAGAGTCAGAAGAAACAAGGTGAAGCAACTTTTAGTTCCTATACGCTCCTCATCTGTGAAACAAATTTGCTGCTGACACTCTCACTCCTTTTGAATCAGGACTTAAAACACTATTATTTTACTCACGCCTTCCATTAAAAAATCGATTATGTTTATTTTATTACCTTTAAAGCTTTAGTAAACGTTGTTTATTATCCATTATGCTTTTCTTAATTGCTTTGCTTTAATGTATTTCATAGTCTTAGTCGCCCAAGGTTACGATTCCGAATCTACTTTTTAAAATATATTTCCTTGTAAAGCATTGTGATTTGCCTTCCGTCTAAATGGAGCTCTATTCATAACATTGCCTTACCTTGCAACAGTCATGGGGAAAATACATCAAGACATGAATTACAAAGGCTGTTGTTCGTCACAAATATCCAGATGGAAATATTTCATCATGGATTGATCACGTGCTGCAGTTTGCTGTGTATCCGGGTGATGACTCACAATTTAAGTGTGTGGGGTGGTTTCACTGCCCCTGATGATGAAGTTGATTCATGCTGAAGGTGTGGCTTCATGTATAAAGAGGGCAAGTGCATCGCTGTGTTTTTTGTTTGTGGATCTGCACTCCAGCACCCAGTAAGTAAAGAGGATACGTGCTCATGACTTTGAGTGGTTGGGGGAAGTATAACATGAGAGCTGGGCACAGCTGGCGCTGACTTCTGTTTGGCAATGTCTCACTAACCTTTTTCCGCTGTTGTAGTCTCTTGTTTATGGAAGGTATTGTGCTTGCTTGTGTTAAGAGTCCATGTGTTTTCATTAAGCTCTTCCATTTTCAGGGTTTGAACTTGAACCTTCTGGAAATGTTTGGACAAAACAAAGGTAAGTAAACCACTTGTTCTTGGGCTCTCTTTCGTCTTCTTCACTGTTTCTTATACTCTCATTGGGAGTCACTGTAAGCAAAGTCAGAGTGAAAATGAGTTTGGTTCTTTTGTTTGACCAGGTAACAAGGGCCCTCCTGGGTATTACCCCCCACCTGGGGCAGGAGGGTGCTCTCCATATGCACCTGGCTTTTTCCCTCAGCCCTGCCCACCGCCTGCTGTTCAGCCTCCATGTTATCCTGTAGCTCCACCTTGTGGAGGGGGTGGAGGACATGGCCATGGAGGCTGTGACTGTGAGTGCGAGTCTGACTACGGGTCCGGACATGGACATGGACATGGACATGATCACGGTCATGGTCACAGTCATGATCATGATCATGGACATGGGCATGGGCACGGGCATGGGCATGATCATGGACACGGGCATGGACATGATCATGGACATGGACATGGACATGGACACGGACATGATCATGGACACGGGCATGGGCATGGGCATGATCATGGACATGGGCATGGACATGGACATGGACATGATCACGGTCACGGTCACGGTCACGGTCATGGACACGGACACGGACGCGGACATGGACATGGACATGGACATGGGCACAGGCACAAATATGGTCACAAGCACAGACACTGTCACAAGAAAGGAAACAAGTGCCATGGGGTAAGAGTCAAAAGCTTCCTTCAACCGTCTGTCACTGTTTATTGTAAAGCTGAACTATCACATTTGAGTTTATGTTGGTTAGTAGCTAAAGATCTCCATTGGAAATAAATAAAGTCAGCTGATGTCTGGGGGATTTTAGTGCGAGGTAATGTTAAGTCTCTGACCTGCATTAAAATAGTAGGAAATGTGAATATTGAATGATGATATTTCGACTTTGCGATGGTTTTGCTCCATTTTTGAGTAACCATGCCCGAAAGACATATAGTGAAGCAGTGGTTTTACAGGTTATTTAAGAAATGTGTTCATGTTATAGTAAATATTCTCTATTTATTTTTCAAAGAAACAATAGTGAAAATACATTAGTGATGTACCCCAAATAGTTAAACAGTGTTGAAATACACATTATGATAACTTTGGCATTAACTTTTTTCCTCGCTGTGCCTTTAAGATTACACAAACTTCAACTCCCAAAGGATAAACATGATAGGATGGCATTGAGCTGGAGGATCTCTGCAGATTTCACTGTGCACATTTTCACAAATTTGTCCTCGAACTGATCATGATGTAAATAAGCAACCAAAAATAAAACAAACATTGTACTTCAATAGGGCGACTGAATTATTACTATTATGCATTAAAATATTATTTATATGATGCAGTCTTTAATTTAGGACCAGACCAAGCAAGTGTGGGAAAGCCAGGTTTTTTGTAATACCGTCTGTTAGATCAGTAAAATGCATCAATTAGTGTTTTATTAATGCAACAGCGAACCACTGACCTTTTTCTGAAAGTAATCGAACTGTTTACGTGTCTTTCTCTGCAGTCCTCCAGCAGCTCCTGCAGCAGTGACTCGGATTAAATGGAGAAAGAAGATGAAGCTCCCTCCTGTCGTCTTGGTTCAGTTGGAGTTCATCCACCAGCTTTCTAATAGATTTATTATTTCCATTTGTCAGGTCATCACATGTAACTTTTATAATTTTCTTGACAACACTGATATTTAACACTTTAACACTGTATTTCAATGTTTAATGAACAAATCAAATGGCAAATGGGAAAAACTATGTGTGGACTGATTTCCTTCTGTTTGTTTCTTTTATAATTAAGCGTGTAGATGTGGCGAGGGCTTTTAATACTGTGAACGGACAGCAGGACTGCTTTGTGAATGTTTTTAAACGACAACCACGGAACTCCCTGAGCTGTACAAAGATCTTGTTTATTAAAAAGAAACACAATTTTGGAATTATGGATCTTTATTTCTAATGTAATATGATTCCAAACAGCGCTCTTGTGTCTCAGCAGGTCCTTCATGTAAAGTTGGGAATAAATGGACTTTGCTTTTATGGCTCATTTGATCAATTCAGCAGTTTCAAGGCACGTGATCCGTCGCATGAACTCTTTCACAGACGCTGCTATTCAAACTGAAATCAATGATACAGTTCCAATTACCAACATTTAAGTGAGTTCTTGTCATATTTTGCTATGAAAGTGGTATTGAGAGCTGCTGTCTCTGAGTTATCACTCATTTATCCTAAGCTGAAGAGCAGCTCTGTTATTATGCCACTAAGCTTCTAACTACTGGTGGAGGAGAATAATGCTTTACTGAGTTAGTCCACCTGCGAGACATTAGCATTAGTGTCTCAGGTCTCGTTTACATGTCAACATCTCAAATGAAAAGGCATCGGTTTTGCGTTTTCATTTCGGAAGTTTCGCGTTTATACGTAGGGCCACTAGTGGGTGCTGTTGTTTGTTTTTGTTATAAAACTATATACGTGCGCAGAGATTTCCACAGAGACAGTGTTTTTGAAAAGTTCAAAAAAGTTGTGTTTTCAAAGGCTCTTAGAAACTTTGTCCTAAAAACAGTCCCTTGATACTAAATGAAAGTTTTATATTTCCACTTGAAATCGTTGTCGTGGAAACGGGGCCCTGGGTGCTCTTTCCAAGCAGAAAAACATTCCCAAGGTCTATGAATGTTACTTGGCACTTTGTGAATAGACGTTGCCTTAGCATAGAGGAATTATAGCAGAGGAGCTGAGCAACAATTTTAAATCTATAAAAAAGTCAATATACAGTAAAGTGCATTCCTCTCTGTGCGCGTGTGCAGCGTCATCACAAAAACAAACATCTGAAGTGGCCCAACATAAAAACGACATCATTGTCAGTATAAACCGACATTAATTCCGAAACGTTGCTGTGTAAAAGCGAAACCTCTCGGAAACAAAAACGTAAAAAAACACGTGTTTTCACTTGAAATGTCAAACTTAGATTTTAAATCAGCAGCATTATATTTACATTTGATCTGGGTTAAACTTGACTGATTCCCAGTCGCAGTTTGAAGCACATCCTCCTTTAATAAAATAAAAATAACTAAATAAACAAACTGCCAGATCGACAGTGCAAGGTGCAAGGACTTGCTTTAGCAACCCTAATAAACTCAAATAGGTGAACAGACACGACGACTTGTTCTATAAGGTTTCTTTGCATACAGGGCAGGTTGAATTTGGACCTTTGTATCACAGTGTTTTTTACTAACAGTGCCACACCTTGTATCTCCCTGAGCAACACTCAAAACAAGCTGCATCACATTGTTGAGCTCACATTTATGATTCAATCCTGCAACATTTACATTCATTTATTTTTAACTGAGAGGAATTATGAAAAATTTTCTAGTTTAATGCCGACTGTAAAAAAAAAAAAAGGATTTTGTGCGGCCTGGAAGTATGTTTGAATACCTCACGTGCAGATTGGTCAGTGACACAAGACTCCACTCATTCTATGTTTAGTTTGCCTCAAGGCTGCAAATCATTCAAACATCTTCACCTGTGAGAAAAAAAAAAAGAAGTTACTATTGATCCAGCTTATCTCAAGGTGGGAGAAATCGGGCCAAAGGTTGTGAAAAGCAAGCACATAAAACAATATTTCAAATCGTGTCCTGTGGGTGTGTGTCTCCATGAAACAGAGAAAATGTCTGCCTGCATATTAATAATTACAAGCACACACACCCAAAGGAGGGTCACAGAGTGAGCTGGGTGAGCTGCCCCTGGTCACGACCAGGGGGATGGTTTTCTGGGGGTGGAGTTGCAGCCGCTGATAAAAAGCAGCGTCAGGTGACGGCTGCACCTGCACCGCGTCTCGCTCCGGAACAAAGTAAGCCCACCTCGCAAAGTTTGAATTTGTAGTTGTTCGAGTTGAAGTTTGACAGATTTTTCTCTCTCGTAGAATCTGTAGGTTCCTCTGGTGTTTCGATATGTACGGACACAACCAAGGTAAGCTCGGTCTTTATGGTCGATGCTTGTGCGGCAATACGAACATGATTATTATTGACTCGTTTCTGTGACTCTTCTTCAGGAAACCAGTATCCTGGTTATCCCAACCAGCAGGGGGGTCACCCACAATATCCTCCTGGTGCTGTCCCACCAGCTACCTGCCCTCCTCAGCCAGGGTACGGACCTGGACCTGGCTACGGACCTGGACCTGGACCTGGCTATGGACCTGGACCTGGACCTGGCTATGGACCTGGACCTGGATATGGACCAGGACCTGGATACGTACCAGGACCTGGCTGTGGACCTGGCTGTGGACCTGGCTGTGGAGCTGGACCTGGTTATGGACCTGGCCAGGGTCCCTGCCCTGGACAGACCCACGGACAAGGACATGGACACGGACATGGACATGGACACGGACACGGACACGGACACGGACACGGACACGGACATGGTGACAAGAAGCACAAGAATAAGCATAAGCACGGCCACAAACATGGCAAGTGTCACAAGAAAGGAAAGAAGAGCCACGGGGTAAAACTCTACTCAAAACACTGTGACGCATATTGACTGTGTTTACCTTTCTGACCTGCGAAAATAATCACCATAATTAACATTTCAAAATCAAGAAATCACAAAAATTTTGGATTTTTCACGAGTAAACGTCAAACTAGTAAAATTTCAATCCAGAACTGAAGCGTACCCTCATTTGATTGTTTTATTTAGAAAAGTCATCTTGATGTCTCCGGTATGGACGATCTGTAGCCTGTTTTCATCTCCTGTCTTCTTGTCTGTTACAGTCTTCCAGCAGCTCCTGCAGCAGCAGCGACTCCGACTAGAAGAGAACTATTTCGTACCTCAAAGGCTCTTCACAGAAAAACATATCCGTACATTTGTGTTCAGGACTTTCTTAAATGATAATTTAGTGTCCATGTACATGACACTTTTTAAGGATTATTTGTGGAAAAAAAAAAATAAAACTGATTTTTATACATGGTCAGGAAATGTTCCTGCATTTGTACTTTCTTGTCTGTTCGTTTATTCCCCTGCTGGTTAATCAGGATTTTCAACATTGAAATCAGATCGGCTCTTTATTTACTCAAGCTGAAGACAGTCAGGCACACCTTTATTCAAACAGGTCATCATCCCGAAGAACTGGAAGCATGATCTCATTTTGAAAACTTGTGCCAACAATTTGACAAGACTTGCAGTTGATTTTTTATTGTGTTTCCTTTCAAATATGGACATCAGAATATTCATTAGAGAATACTACAGAAACAAATCTTCAAGCTGTATAATATCATTCAGATGTTCACTTCAGTTTTATTCGTGTCCCCGGGGACGGGGGACATTTTTGGGAAATCAGTGCTGCAGCGAAGCATAAAACATAAAGAACCCACAAATATGGCCTATAATATTTAAACATCCAAGAGGGAGGGATAACACAATGTGCTGGACATCAGTAGCAGCGACTTGATAGAATAACAAAGTGAAGTAAAACAGGTCAGCTCCAACAATCTCTCAGCTACAAAGTTCAAGATTGGTAATCAGTGCATATTCTAAGTCGCTGGCTGCCGGTGAGAAGCCAGATAATCAAATTAGGTGCGACGCCTCCAACCCTGTCCTGATCAAATGTCCGTCTAATACATGTACACCAACGCACACAACACACACAAGTATGTGTATTCATATTTAAATTCAGAATGGGAGTACTTCGGGCAATTCTTTTTGTTCTTAAACTCTGACAGTCAACCAGACTGTGGAAGTTTTAGAAACAACAAAAAAACTGTTTGACCTTTTTGTCTGAATGGTGCTGTAAAAATAAATGTGCCCTGCTGTTCACGTTTTGATAGAGTTAAACAAGTTAAAGAAAAGCATTTCAATTCATAGAATCAATCAATAAATCAATCAATATAAATAAATAAATAAATAAATAAATAAATAAATAAATAAATAAATATACAAACAGTACATACATAAACGAAAACGCTGCGTTCCTCACTACAGACAGCAGGGGTCAGTGTTGTACAAAACGCAGTACACGCGCAACTCTTCCTCGTTGGTGGGAACGCTTCCCTTACGTCATCAGCAGCCACCAATCAGCTTCCCGCGCTGGTCTCCTCTGTCAGGAAGTCAAGGAGAGCGAGAGCAAAGAGACACACGTCTCCAGAAGCAACAACAAAAGCAACAATAATAATGTCGCTGACGGTCTTGACGTCGTCCTACAGGTATGCTGCATTTTCGAAAGCTGTTTTATGACTCAGGGCTTCAGCGTGGCTGCGTGTGAAGACATGCTGGAGGCGGGGGGACTCTTGACAGGACACACACCGGGGTTGACTTCTCTCTCTTCTCGTGTCTGTGTCCGATGGTTGGTGGCGGTGTAGCTGGAGGTGTGTGAATAATTCATGCTGGAGGCAGGTGGAGGTCTCTAGCACACAGGTGAACTGCAGGTAGATGCAGGTTGGAGCTAAACGACCCCCCCCCCCCCCCCTGTCCTCTGGACTCTCCGTATTATAAGTCACATTGTGGAGGACACAGCGTATATAAAAGAGTTAAATAAACTTTAAGGGAGACATGTTGCAAGTTCCATGTTAGTTTATTTGTGTGTGAACACTTCTCAAGGTTTCTCATTGTTTATTACAGTTTGAATTCAAGAGTTATCCTTTCTAATGTCTAAAATGTTCCACTGCAATATATGTTTTTATTTTATTAAAAAAGAATAAAAAACACTCTATTGATGAGCCTAAAACATGTCAGTAAGGTTTGCAGCATGTTTTACTTCAACTATACATTTCATTTGTTTTAATTCAGTTACGTCTCGCTCACACACACCTCACGAAACGTGACAATGCCTGGTTATAAAAAATAAATAAATCCAATGTTACAGTGCTTTATATGAATAATCTAAGATGTCTTCAGTTTTTTTTTTGCTTCATATTTGCTTTTAAGTCACTTCACAAGTAGATGAATTAATAAATGTATTCATTTATTATATACATCAGGTGTAGACGTTAACACACCCACCCTGTTTCTCGCTGTTTATTTCAGACTGAGGTCCCTCTATAGGCTACAACGGATCCAAGCACACATGGTGAGTGAATATTTCCAGTAGATGTAAATAATAAGTTCATTACAGTGGCGCTGGACACTGAGATTTCTGGGATTGCTAGAATTTGAGCAATAAGAAGTTACGTTATTTAACTATTTCTGCTTAAAGAGCAGTACTTTTTACAATGAAACGGACTCTTATAAACATTCAGCTGCTCAAGCAAATCATCTATAAATTGCAATCTGTAACAGTACTCAGTGTAAAGTGATAATGCTTTATTAATCCTAGAGGGGAATTCCATAAATGAAACTGGTATCATCCCCATCGTCTGTTGAAACGGAGAGGTACTTTTTCGGTACAATATGCTCGGTTGTGTTGCATCGATTTCTACAGATGTTTTCCTGTTTCACAGCAGATGTCGAGTCACGTGGAAGCCGAGGTCCTCCTGGAGAAGGTGGGCAGAGCCGGACTGATCACCATGAACAGACCCAAAGTCCTGAACGCGCTCAACCTCAATATGATCCGGCAGATTTACCCCCAGCTCAAGGTGTGTGGACATCCTGCTGGTTGTAACCCAGACGGAGCGGCTCAGAAACTCAGACTAGTTACAGATCCTCAAACCTCCTCTGGTACCTGTGTTTCATGGACTGTAGTTAGACTAATTCTGATAATAAGATGTCACTTGCAGCCAACGGTGTAACAATTTTAATGTTCAAGCCTTTAAATCTGCTTGTTTAAACAGAGAAAACTGCTCCTTTATATCTACATTCCTTCACAAAACATAATTGTTCTACATTACATTGTTTGTATGAGACTTTCATTTTGACTAAACATTATTAATTTCGAATTAAATCAAACTTCTGACAATGCATTTGGATACAGTTCAAAACTAATATGGACTAGTTTTTAAAGAAAAAGTTTTACTCCAATTTTTTTAACAGTACTTGTAAAGCCTTGTAACAGTAGCAGTTGTACTTTGTATCACTATTTAAGTATAATATACGATGAAAACACTAAACATTTCCTGCCGGTTTTGAAACTTGTATAACAGTAAATCTGTATGTAAGCAGGAATCATTTGTTTATGTATTTAAAGTAGTTTATCTCCTGATTTCTTTAAGCATCTCTTCATTCCCAGTTTGTTTAATTGTCTTTTTTCATGACTACAGAAATGGGAAAGCGACAGTGAGACTGACATTGTGATTATCAAAGGAACAGGAGGGAAAGCGTTCTGTGCCGGTGGAGACATCCGGGGTGAGTTTCCTGTTTTCACTGTTTGTTTTCTCTTGAATTCGTGACGTTTCAGCTCATTCCTGCCTGTTTTCCTTCCTCTCAGCGGTCACTGAAGCGGCGAAGGTCGGAGGCTCGTTGGCTGAAGACTTCTTCAGAGAGGAATACATCCTCAATAATATCATAGGTATGTTTGTAAGTACTTTGTAATGTGGAATATTGTCTATGCCAGAGAGTTTGATTAAAAAGGTGGAAGGAAACAGACAAATTAACTTGAGATTTATATGTGACCCAAAAAACCCCCACAGACTGGTAACATGAACATAAAGTGACCGTCTCATATGGCGCCGTTTATTTTCCAGGGGAAAAAAAATAAGTAGAAAATCAAAAGGTCCTTTTTTTTTTTCTGCATCACAGTCGATTGTTATGTTTTTCTAAATGAGACATATGGATTGAAAAGTTTATTTCGGACATTTGGGCACAAATGATATTATTCAAAACAATGACAACAAAATTAAATAAAAACAAATAAATATAACGGCGCAAAGCCAAAAATAAGTAATTAAATGAATAAGGCCCAACCGTATCTGAAAAGCAGTGAGATGACGCCTCAGCGTATTTACTCCTACGCCTTCTCTGCCTCAACAATTAATCATTTTATACCCCAGTGGTTGTGTTCATATTTACATCAATTCAAAACAAATAAAATAAAAAAGGATAACACTGAAACAAGCGGCTGAAATGTTCGTTTTAGTACAAATACGACCTTAACGAACAAAGGAAGAAAAGAAATCCTGCCATGTTGATGTTGCGATAACTGAGTTATCCCAGCAAAAAAATCAGGTTCTTTTCCTCTGGATTTTTACATTCATCTTTGACATTGTTGTTGTTGTGTTTACATTTATTTTAAAGTATGCATCTTCCTCAAACTGGATGACAGGTTCACTAATAGTTTTTTGTTTTCTCTTCAAGGAAGTTACAGGAAGCCTTATATCGCCATTATTGATGGCATAACAATGGGCGGGGTGAGTTTGATTTCCTTTATTAATATCATATGTGTTTAGAAAGATGTTTAACTTTATAATCTGCAGATGTTTAAAACGTTGATTCTGTACGAGATCAGGTGGGATGCTAAACGCTGCCAGTAGATGTCAGTAGAGAGCTTTCCACCTCTCCCCCTGCAGCCAGAGGCAAGGTCTCCTCTGATTGGATGAATGAAAAATGACAAAGCATGGCTGCTGCCACTGGTGTCTCCCCGCAGGTGTCAGATGTGGTTGGAGTCTGAATTGGTCCTTTTGCCCCTCAGCAGGCGGGCTGGAGTGATTCAGCCCGGAGTGCTCTGTAATACCTGATTACTGTGTACTTTCTCTGGTTGGAGAGGACGTTTGGTTTGTTTTTATCCTGCTGGTGACCTTCAGAGTGTTTTTGTTTAGTTTTTTTTAATTTCCTGTGGTGTCACAAAGGTCGCATACAGTCACGCTTTACTCATCAAGTCTGTCCTTAAGTGTCCCTGCGTGAAGATCTCTCTGTCGGCACTGGCCAGCAGGGCGCGCTGTGCACTTCTGACACGATTTACTATTTTCTGCTCTCTTCTCTGTCTGCTGCATTTTGAGTCCATATTCATGCGCTTTCATTTTGGATTGAAGGTCAAATCTTTGACGCACAGTTGCAGAAAGAGGCAGAAAGAGCAAATGTGAGCTTTGATGTGACTTTCATCATATTTCCATCGCAGGCCGTCTGCATACCGAGAGCTTTTGTTTTAGTTCCTTCTGTCTGGATTGAGTGATTTATTTATCGTTGTGTCTTCTCACGCTACTAAAAATTATTTACAGCAGTTGAGTGTATAACTTGTTACTTAGTTAATTGTATAACACATGATATATTATATATATATATCATGTGTTATAATGTAAAAAGTGTGTAGTTTCTGAGTGATACTGTGGTAATACACTTGTGTAGTATATTTATATATATCTCACTTTATAGATTTAAAAGTTGTTGGTGACCATGTACACAAACAAACAGACGCGTACATATAAGATTACATCTACTACCAGGCAAACCCTTGGCCTTCTCTCATTGAGCTTCATGAGGTCGTCACATGAAATGGTTTTCCACCAGGTTTGAAGCAGTTCCCAGAGATGCTGAAAGTAATGAAAAACCTTGAATGAGAAGTCTCTATGTACATGCATGATATACACAGATATGTGTATGCATAGCTGGAGTATTTGTCTTTTTTTTTTTTTTTTATCATGATCCATTATTTAAAACAGCAAGAAATATAGTCTTCCTGGAAAAGACAATCACAGTAATTTAAAATCAATAGAAAACAAATGAAATGTTGAGAAAACATTCAAATGAAGATTAACTACAATAAACCACCATGAATGAAACAGGTGTGACAGTTGATTGCCTATAAATGAAGATCTACATGTATGCCTTCCACTTTCAAAGTACAAACTATTGTTTTGTGTGATTTTAAAGTTTCTAGCCAGTTTTAGTTGAAGCGTGTACGATCTGGCAGCTCTGCTTCACCTTCGAAATATATAGTCTTGTTACACATACAGGTGTATTTATTAAATCTTTCCACATTAGTTACATTGAGATGTGTCATCTTGAAATTAGAAGGTAGAAGGTGTACATCATTTAGTCCTGACTTCATCCGTCTATCTTAAACACTTACATACACATGGCTGCAGAACATTCTGAGCACTAACTCTCCAATATATATATTTTAGTTTTGAGCCCGTGGCTCTGACAGCCAAGTGATCTGAAGAAAACCTCTTGTCTTTGTCACGTCTGTGCAGCGAGGACACTCGTGTTGACGCGGACGGTCCTCGGGGTGATGGCTGTTTTAATGTGCGTACGGAGGGAGAAACAGTCCGTCTCTATATATGGGAAAGTCCACGAGGCACCAGAGTTCCCCCGTTTCCAGCTCGGGGGCAGAACTCCCACGTCGAGCGAGTGGTCTTAGATTAGAGATCGCAAACCTGAGGAAGAGAGGCATGTCACGAACAGATCACACACACGCACACGCACACACAAGGATCTCACGCACATCATTCAGTGCAAATTTAAAATCCGGAGAATTAAGGCCTGCGAATGCTTGGATGTTATTAATCCCTGCTTACCGTCCTCTGTATTCAATCTCACATTTAAGATTGAAAACCTTCGCACAGAAAGGAGCTTCACCTTCACAACTTAATACATTTAAAACTGCAGAGGTCAAGAAGCAGCTGCTTCCTGTTTGATGGGTATCTGCCCTGAGCTGTGCGACCATAATCTCTGTCCCATTGGAGACCGCAGTTCTTATTTGCTTAATGTCCACATCGCCTGACGAGAAGACGACAGCGTGTGCCAAACAGGGCAGATTTAGAGCCCTGCATTAAGGTCTTCTTTTTCATCTCCCGGAGCCTGCACAGAGCTCGTTCGGAATACTTTGTCCGGGACTGACGTGGAAAGTAAAGCATCTGCGTTCAAACGTACAGCTACTGTCTGTTTAAACGCTTGATTTTTGAATATGTAAAGTCACAAGAGGTGTCTTAACTCCACCAGTTCTGTTAATATTTGTTTTAAAAGGAACGATCCAGACGGCTTTAGGAGCACTTATCTGGCAGTGTTGGCTTTGCCCGTCATCTCATAAATCTTGCAGCCCTTTCTGCTTGTAAGCGTGAGCCATAAACATGCTTCGCTGCACTCTTCTGCAAATTTACCTTGTTTACTGCAGGATCTGGATACGTCCTCTGGCACATTCTGGCTCTGTGTCAGTGCTTATATTTCCACTACTTTTATGGCGAAACGAGAACCAAAGTGCTCCTCAAACGATAATTTTTCTAAAAGCATGCAGTTCTGCCTTCTTTGTCACGTCCCACCAGTCTAGTGGTCGTAGAGGAAATGGCTGCTGTGATTTACAGGGAGCATTTATTGAATATTTCAAGGACCCTCCAATAAGCGTGACGCATTCGGTGTCTAATAATAGCTGCAGACAAGATATTGTGGTCAAATGCAATTTTTAAAATCATTCAATGCCTCTTGAAAACCTAAAATCTATTATTCTGAAAGAGGATTATTTCTCTCCATCCTATGACTATGTGTTTTCAATTAAATACAGAAAGACCAGATTACTGGGCAACATCTTACAATTACAGAACTACTGAGGTGAATTTGTAGATATTTTGCCTTGTTACAAAAGAATTGATCCACCGGCAGCATTTAACATTATTAAGACTAAAGTAGAGTTCAGCTAAACTGTAACAGAAACTAAATAACATGTAAATTAAATCTTTCACCATGAGACCTATGGTTAAAATCAGCAGAGTTGAATTGCAGTTATTGCGTTTTCGTTTCAGAAAAGTCACGGCTTGGAAAATAATGTCGGTTTACCCGAAGAATGATGAAAATATCTATATTTTCACCGAATAATTACTGCGGAAAATGAATGTTTTTCGAGGGAAAGGGAGTGAAGAATGAGTGAAAGACTGAGTGATATCAGGCGTCGCTCTGATGACGTTAACATGTCGCTGTGATTTAAATGCAGAGTTTTTCCAGTCCTGGAATGCGGCGCTGTCAGAGGAGCAGCTTCTCTTGGAGGAGGCCTGTTTAGTCTCCAGTGATCAGATATTTTTAAATCCTCTCAGGTCATTCATCACACAGCTATAAAGCAAACCAACGTATCGGTGTGTCGCAGTCCTGCAGCAGGAACCTGTTGATGCTCACGCAGGTGGAGGCGTCCTGTCCACTGGAATCAAACCGTCCTCCATGCATCAAAATGCAAGTTGAGTTTGATACCTTTTAAAATGAAGTTTGATTGGTTGAATATTACAGCGTGTGACGTGCACAAGGATTGGAAAAGATTTGCCCCACTCCTTCCTTCTGGTGATTTATTTCCTCTAGCTGTTTGTCCCCAGAGGGGGACGACGTCTCTCCTCCCCCATAGTGATTAATGCTGCTTGACCAACAGATCATACTAGATACCTAAAAATAAACATTTCCTACATAGGGTGGGACACCATCATATTAAATATATACAAGGATAAAACTCATGATAAAAGAAAATCCTAATAAAGATGAAGAATCAAAACACAATGTATAAAAAAGTATCTGGAAATGTAGGTGTAATATTAGAAACCAGTTGTTTGTTGATGAACCAACCCAAAAATTTCACATCCATATATTTTGGTATTTTTACTTATACCAAACTCCCAAAACCCTGTTTACAAGACAAACAACACTTATTTCTATTTTCGTTTTGGAAAAGCCTCATTCTACAATTGACAATTGTTGTAATTAACATACCGGACCACTAGTTAGCGCTGTCTGTGTAATATAACAATGCACATTTGCGTGCAGAGAACCGTACGACGTAAACAGTGAATTCCTTTAAACTGTCTTTCTTCGTCTTATCGGGCCCACAATGTGTCAAAACCTTAACTTTAAACTCAGTTTGTCATGTAAACAAGAAACCAAAACATGTTAGGTTCTGTTCAAATGATGTTTTCAAGTGAACATGATCGAGAGGTTATAATTATCACCGTAACCCTTTTCCGAAACAAAAAAAAATGATGCATATTCACTTTAAACAAAGTCGTGTTAAAGGAGCTTTAGACTCCACTTATTTCTTTTCATCATGAGTTCTTCCCTAAAAATTCGAAGTAGGAAAAAGTCTTGCTGGAAAACGCAGCTCCTGTTCTTGTACATCTGAGAAACTAGTCAGAAGCCGTTTCTCTCTTCGAACTGACCTCTGCTCACTCCTCCTTGCTCGCCCCTCGTGAAACTTTCAAACCTTCCCAGATGAATTTGTAGCTGTTTTTTATTTTGCTCTCATCTTACCTTGTCGATCCTCCTGCTGAAACTGCAGCACCTGATTTCCCAGTATCCAGATCGATAAAGTTTCACATTACGATGTTATGAGGTGCAGGCAGGAGAATTGTATATTCACAGTCTCATAGTGGCAACTGAAGATTACACCCTGCGTCCATTTCAAGATTGTTAATTGACACCAGAAAATGATAGAGCGATAACATCGGTGCTCCATCTTTACCTGTCAGTTAGACATTTCTAACTGTCGCTCCATGCGTTCCATCTTTTGTCGCTGCTGTGTGACTTCATGTGGACACAAATCTTGCTTCCAGGAAGTTGTTGTTTTTTTTTTCTCCCCCCTCTGCTGAGTTGTGCAATCTTGCTTGTGTCTAATCATCCTGTAGTGCAGGATATATTCATCTGGTTTGTATTGGACGTATCTGATAAGCCAGTCATTTAGCAAAACCAGGAAACTGAGACTATAAGTCAAACTGAATGAGTAAAACTTTCCACATTCAGATGATTAACTCAGACAATGTGGGACTTGATGAAGACAAGCTGGCAATTGTAGTTTCTATTAAAATTCAGGACATAGACGAGACAGTTTGTTACCGGTTATTTTATAATGAAGCCTTTTTTTTTTCTGCAGGACTGACTTGAAAAAAACCCAATAAACACGTTGAGTCTTCATCCAATTTAAAGGCCGACAGACTCAAGGACACGGCCACTTACAGTAAAAAGGCACTAATATATTATCTGTGTGGCCTCACAGACTCGGACACACGTTGGAGACCTGACATTGAGCCGTACGAGCAGGTATAAGCAGCTTGACACAAAGCAGATATACGAGTTCATTAGTGGAAATGAATCATCGGTGGGTTTCCATCCCTCGCTTCATGTAGAGGTGAAGCCGTGGGGGATTTACCTGATCGCCCTTCTCCGTCATTAATCACCACCCGTCACTGAATTATCTTTTCTTTTTCTTTTTTTTCCCCTCCCTCCCTTATTCCGCGGTGATGAACAGCCAGGGGTTCTGCCTCACCACGTTTCCCTTCAGGTACAGGGTGCTGTGGTTAATAAGAAATATTGTAGACTTCCAAAAGCCTCACTTCCTGCTGTGCACACGCTGGAGGAACAGTACAGCCGCTATCTTTAGCAGATATTCAATGAGGGTGTTCAGTTTCTTGCTCCATTAAGGTGTTGTTGTTTTTTTTTTATATATATATATTTAGATGAGGACGACATCCTGATCTGTGTGTTTTGTCTTTGGCAGCATTTGATTCAAGTTCACGAGGACAGACCATATTGTCTCCTGATATGTGAAACAACATTTTAAATGCCTCAGAGAAAATTAAAACGAGAAGCTGAAGTTGTTGACTTTCTTCTTTTATAATCTTGTTAGTTGTAGCGAATCTATGTAAAGGGGTGTTGTTGTGGTTTTTTTTTTTGTTTTAGGCCCCATTTACACAATAAGATTTCAACTGAAAACGCATCGATTTTGTATTTTTGTTTCGGAAAGGTCACACGGCAACATTTTGAACATGTCTGACACCACATTTTAAATATTTCAAAGAAGTTGAAGCATTTCTTCTCTCATAATTGCATTTGTTGCATGCATATACTGTACAGTGCAGCACATGTAAGTAAGGTGATGTTTCCAAATGAACCTCTGAGGAACTAACGCTGCTGATTAGCCGTCACTTCCCTCCCCTGCTGGCAGCCACAGGCATCAATCACATGCTTACAAGGGGTCGGCCTGGAATACTTTTTCCTGGCCTCGCCATTTTTCCGTTCTTGTTTACTCTTAACACCGTTTCCATCTCAGGGACGTCGGTGTCCTCCCCCAGTCTCATAATCTATCACTGACATTCATCGATTGATTGTAATTTGTTCATTCTCCTCCCCCTGCAGGGCGTCGGCCTCTCGGTTCACGGACGGTTTCGAGTTGCCACCGAGAAGACGCTGTTTGCTATGCCAGAGACGGCCATTGGTAAGAGTCCAACTGCTCCGCTTACTGTCACCCTGGAGGGAGGGGTGGAGGAGGGGGCCGGGGGAATCTGGCTAGGCAACATCAGTGCGGGCGGGTGTCTGGATCATTAATTATGAAGGAGCCATGATTTCAGCCGCAGACCCAGCTGGACCCAGTTGTTATGCGCTGATAAACACAATAACTGTCTGCAGATCAAACCAAACTGTGAAGATCGATGGGGCTTAATGAAAAAAGAGCCAAGGGAAAGTGTAGTAACTATAAGGAAAGGGAAATGTGTGATGGCGACAATAAAATCGTTTTCAAATGCAAGGTTAGATTTATATCTCCATAAGGTAAGCTGCAGCAGTAGCGGTAATTGTTTGGCCTCAATGGACACCACATCCTGTATCTGTGGCAGAAAAGACAAACGTGGAACCATGGAGCCCTCAGAGAGGCGATCCAGCTGTGCGGCTGTCAGCACTAACTGGTGCTGCAGCTTGAGATGAGGATTCCTCTTTTCCCACATGTGATTTCTCATTTCCTCTGCCTTTGTCATCTTTTCCTGGCACTTCAAGTGGGAGGGGAGCGCAGGCTGCGGGCAAGCAACTTTAAGCTCCTTCACATTGGCTGGTATCCAAAGTTTGTTTCACAGACTTGTAGAATGAGACTCTTTCATCTCACCCAATCCAAACAGGTGAAGTCGAGTCTTTTTACTGGAGTGAGCCTCAAATATGTGTTCTAAACATGTTTTTCCTACTATTTCACAAAGAAAAGCACAAAAGAGTCAAAAAATTATATTATATTGGATAAAGGATGTTGCAGGTGGAGAGGATGCAGTGAAGGTGGACGTGGTTGGAGTTGCAGGAAAGTGGAGACGTTCATCGTCACCTGAACCTTTATGCAACAGCATGTAATGTGTTTCTATGGTCAGAAACCATGTTGCCTCCAATTTATCATTTCAAGAAATGCTATCATGCTGGACACTTAAGAGCTCTTTAAAAAAAAACTAAAAAACAAACACCCACTAAATGATGCTAAACTACATGGATCAGTTTCCGGTGACCCTCATGGATGAATTGGCGGACCTCCAACACACAGCTACTGCGAATCTCATTAGTTTAAAACTTCCATCTCATTTGCTTGGAAAAATTTCGCCACCTCCTGACTTCAGTAATCTACTTAAACCACATGTGCTCATGTTTGAGAGAAGAGGAAATCCCTTTAATAGCATTATAAGAAAGGCGGAATATGCTCATTATAAATTTTAGAAAGCCTTTTTACCGTCTGATCGCACTGACATAAACATGCATTTCTTCCCAGCAGCATTAGTGCTCACATTGCTTGGCGCCTGCGATAATCATCAAGATGTTGTTCTTTGTCCCCCCCCCCCCATCCGAGCCACTTCCATGAGTGTGAATGGCCAATGCCGAGACTCTAAGCCATAGTTTGCTCTTTAGCTAATTGACTCTTGCAGACAGATGGCCTTCTCTTGAGGCGCTGAGGAGATTAGCAGCAAATCTCTTTAACAACTCACAAATTACAGCTGACACTCTGACATAAACTGGCCCGTTTTCACCTAAATCCAGATGGTTTGTATCTCAGCTCGAGCCGCTCTGTGAACATAAATGTATAGAGATGATTTTCAGATTGCAGAGCTACTGAAACATTTTCCCCACAGAGGGTTTGTGGTGTGAATTAGTCTGTGAGCCGAGAGTTGATGTTTCCTGTCGGTCCTCTCTGCACTTAAAGGCAGACAGTGGACTCTGAGATGTCTCGGGCACCTTTGATGACAACTTTAAAAGTTCTCAGGAGACTTTCTGTCCCGGTTTTATTCAGTTTGAGCTTAAATCAGGTGACGCAGAGCAAATCCCGTCTTTTTCTTTCTTTTCTTTTTCCCATGTGTATCTGTATTTTTTGATGAATGTACTGCCTGCTGCACTCTTTCACACTCGCAAACTTCCAAGGACACCCGAGTCATCCTTCATTTACGATACACACACACACACACACACACTCACTCACTCACTCCTCTGACGCATCCTGGGCTGTGACTTTATAATAAATCTTGAGCTGATGTGAGGCGGTGTGCTTCAGACGCTGATTGTCGGCAGCGAGGATGAAGATCGTGTTGTCAGGAAATGAGCGGAGCAGGAAGTAAAATAGGCCGAGGTTGATCACTGTGTGCGACTTTCTTAAATGAGGGGCCACGCCGATGAGTGGGAGGAAATGGGACTGTAATTCAATTGCACAAGCTGAGGATTGGACATGAACAAAGATGGATATACATACTCTACTCATATGGTGCGTTCCAGTGAAGCCGCCACGGAGGACAAGGCTTTCTAAAGTGTCACGGAGAGCTTGAGAAACCTTTGGCCCCACCTCACCACAAAACCTCTAAAGATCTTTTCAAACATTCTGATCTCAGCTTCAAACTGAAGGACTCCTTCATATGTACAATTTGCATTCATCCATCTTCTAAAACACTAAATTGAATTCAGAATCGTAGAGAGATGGAGCCGATCCCCTCTAACATGCTAAAGATATTAAAGGAAACTCCAACAATAATTCTAGAAAAACACTCAAATCTGCTTTTATATTTTTCCACAGTTGTTTCTGCTCCACTTTCTATTCTATTTAAGCAAATTATTATGTTGACTTACAAAGTCTTAATGAAATCAAAGCTTTTTCTGGCACATCGAAGTCTTTTCAACAAGAAACATTATAATTTTTCACAGCTACGTCTGTCCATCCATCCATCCATCCACACATGCTCTGTGGCCTTCTACTAAAACTAGATGGTAAAACTATATTTTTTTAATTTAATCACAAAGACCCAAAATCCACATTTTCCAACGAAAATGATCATATTAAATTTAATGCAGACACATTCTAATTGTTTTATAAGTAAGTCATATTGCAGGGCCATTAGCGTTACTGATGTGATGGTTGCAGCCTGTAAATAGAGACTTGCATGATTGTTACAAACTCCAAAGCCTTGAACCAACAACTTCTCATTATGGACTTCGGCCGACATTGATATCTTTTCATTCGAAAAAGCATGAAGTCTTGACATTCAAGCAAACACTACGACTTTTGTTTGACGAGTTTGGAGTTAATCATGTTTCTCTCTCCATGTGTGACGTGTTTGTTTGGATCCATTCACCACTTTGATACACCTTGACACCGTTCATACCGACCCCCATCAAATTAGATAAGACGCCAGAAGGAAGGCCACGTTGTAAATCAAAATCCAAACTTCTAAATCTGAAATTATTTTCAGAATTCTTGTTTTCTGCTTTCTCTAGAAGCTGTATACAATAAAAAAGTGCTTTCTGCCTTTAAGAGTGATGGTTGCTACTTTTGCTGTTGTATTGAAATAAAGCCTGCAGACGATCCGTTTCTCCCCTTCATACAAAAGCACAAACTCAAAATGAAAGGCGACGGCTATTTTCCAGCTCTACATTGTAGAACGAGTCCCAGAATGTGTCGAACCTCCTGCCTCTGGAACTTTCCTTTCACTTTGGCGAGATGCATCTTGACTAACTCTCTTTTCAGTCAGCTCCCTTCATAACAATGTCACTGTTGTTTGCATTAGAGGCACTTGACTCACAGGCCACTGCGCCGCTATTGTCAACACATCCTGTCTACCATCACCAACATGGAATTAACTCAGTGCCACCTCCATTAGAGGAGAACTGTTCCACTGGAGCGCAGCTGTTTTTACAGACTCCGTGTGCTTATTTTAGGCCTCATCTCGGCGTCCCATCCTCCCTGGAGCCTCTCTCACCCCGTTCTGTTTACCGTAGCTGCAGTCACACAGTGAAATCCCACTTTTAACTGTCGCTTATACAAAATATTGTATAACCGGATTTTCTGTGTAATGTTTTATGAAATATGTGGACTAAATTGAATTTAGTTTCACACTTCAGATGTTGCCTATTCTGTCTCGTGTCTTAAGCGTGTTGAACGCAGCCTTGCAAAGAAGTCTGTACATTGTTTTCCCCATTTAACTATTTCACTCAAATGATACATCCATGAAGTCGCATCAGATCACATCGGTTCTTACAGTGCGGGGAAACTCTCCTCTATTAACTTCGTAAAACAATTCTCAATTTTGTTGTTGTTGTATTGTCTCAAGGTTATGTGTCATGTGTGTAAAAACAGATTAATAAACAATCCAGAGGTTATTTCTAGTTTTTATTTATTTCTGCTCCTGGTCTTGGAGCATCTTCTTGAGATCGGCAAAAGGCCTGAATCAGAGAGTGGACTTGTCCTGTTCCCACTCTGTAGGTTTCCTCTGAATGAAGCCTGACCTTGACGTTCTATCGATTCCACTCGTCTTAATCCACATCGAAAAAATCCACAGCTTAGTACTTAGGCTCCTAAGTACTAAGTACACATACCCACAAACAAAAGGGTGGTACAGAAAAGATGTCCAAAGGTGTTCAAAGTTATAAAATTAGTCCGTTAAATCCAGGTAAGACTCACTAATGAGAAGAAAAGAGGAAGAGAGGTCAAAAAACCGTGTGGCTCTACTCTCTGCCTGCCTGACTGCCTGACAGGTAAACCCCAAAACCCCCTCCTCACTGGAGCATCAATTAAGCAATTAAAGGTACACAGCTACCTGAAAACACCAAACAGTTACCCATTTCCAAACAGTACAAATATCACATAAATTACATTTTTATCCACTTGAATTAACCACAAATATTTCAAATGATTAACTTCTTACATTATTGCACATGTGAACTGAAAATACCTGTAAATAATCATTTTAAATCAATTAACTTAAATTACTGCTGTTTTAGATAAACTTAAATTACTATTTACCTTTTTAACCAATATCAATGCATTGCATTTAGGCTCCTACACACTCTGTCTGCTTGGTCTCCTTCAGAGCAGCCAGACGTTGCTGCTGCTCCAGCTGAAGCACAGAGGAAACTCTGCACTTCCTGGAGATTCTCTTCAATTTGGAGCTGCAAATGTCGATGTTTAATAATCGGAGGGTTGATAAACACAAACAGAGTATGACATATTTGTGGTGATCAAAGTTGCCAAACATGCCCATATCGAGTGAACTCTGTAGAAACTTCTTGACCACTATGGTATACATCAGTTTAAAAAAAATCCAGTGTGGGGTGAATTATCATCTTGGCGTAAAAACATGAAAGAATTACGGAGATTTGCACTCGTCAGCTATCGTTGTGTTGGTGGTAAAATGATCCACCTATTATGAACCCCCTCCCCCCAAAAAAACAAAAACAAAAACACTACTATTAATGGCTTTTGCACAGTTTTAGCTTGTATTTAATTAAATTACCCTTCACACCCACGTCGGGAAGTTTTACAAAGTTGGTGTTTATCAATCAGCTAACTTCTTGTAACAGATTATATAATACACACAAAATCAATAATCAACTTTGAACTTTATTCATGGGATTGTAGGACCACGAACAAGGAAGTCACAAACGCCCAAAGTGAATCATGTGCTGTCATTTTAGGAACAATTTCTCAGTTTACTCCTCGACACCCTTTTCTATTTCTCAGTCACACACAAACACACTCACGCGTCATTGTTAACCGCCTCCGTGGCAGGATTAACAGATTTAACCCAGCTCTGGCGAACAACAGCCATAATCTGCCACATTTATGATATTACATTTTCAGCCATGAATCAGGTCAGCGCGTGTAATCCCGCTTTCTTCCCCCCAGCCGATCAGGGAGGCTGTCAGAAAAACCAGCTGTAACCAAAGCAACCTCATTCCCCATCAGAATTATTGAAATCAGAGGAGGACATTACTGGAAATACAAACAGGACTGCGTACAGATTAGGATTGAGGAATTATGATGAAATTAGGTGCAAATACTGGTAAACCCGCTTGTTCGCTTCTCCTGTTGTGTCAGCTGCTGCCTGCCTATTAAAGGTTGTACCTAATCACGCTGAATCCTGCATCAGCCGTGTCTGGGTGAGGTGGAGCAATAATTTAAAGATGTCGGAGAACTTCAGCTCAGCTCAGTTTAACCACACGAGTTAAAGTGCACACTGCGTTTCAAACACTTTCATGATAGGGGCTCTTCAAAGCCGCTAAATGCAGATGAGAGCTGCTAGTTTACAGCTGCCTGCGTTGGTTAGTTTACATGTTATTGCGGGATATACGTGACATAACGCCATGAAACAACCTGAAAACGGCCACACTGCTAACTCCTCACCGATAAAGTGGGATAATTCTGATAAGCTGATGTGCACGAGTAAATAAATGATAAAATGGACTTACTTCTATAGCGCCTGTTTGCTGACAGCAGCCCCAAAGCACTTCACATAGCTCACCACATGCACCCATTCACACACCATTCGAGGCTGCAGCCCTGCAAGGCGCTGTCACTCCAATGGGGGCAGTTTGGGGTTCAGTGTCTTGCCCAAGGACACTTCGGCATGTAGGCAGGCAGAGATGGCAGAGATGGGAATTGAACCTGCAACCTTCCGATTGGGAGGCTCTACCAACCGAGGTCTCATTATGGGCATCGGGATTTGAACCCGCAAACTGTTCAATGTCTGGGCTACTACTGTCTACATTAAAGTCATTTCTATATCACTTTTTTTACTGCCCTCAAAGCACTTTGCATTAAGTTGGACTTCAGTGTCTTGCTCAAAAACACTTTGCTGAATAGAATAGAGAGGTTATAGACAGATGGGGGATCAAACCTGCAGCGTTTCCATTGAGAGACCACCCACTCTACCAACTCTGCCTGAGCCTACTACATTAATCCCTGACTGGCTTTGGTGGGTGATGACAACATTTTGAAATGTATCTCCAGCTTTTCAAAGTTCTAACTCCTCATTGGCACATTGTTGGTGCCATGTGAACACCCTGAACTTTCTGACTGACAGAAACTCGTGTATTGACAACCAAACTAATTATACTGGGTTAGATGTAGAACTTCCTCATGGTCCGCTATATACACAGTATATATATATATATATTATTATTTTTTTATTATTTATTTATTTCCTGTTTTTGAGTTTTGAAGAGTATAATATATTGATCCATGAGCTCAAAATGTGATTAGTGGTAGTATCTCGGTCTAAAATGTGTTGCCTCCCAAAGTTCATCTGTCAATCAGTAACATTTGATAATTCATTAAATATTCAGATGATGGTGTTTCTATGATTTGTAAATTGTTTGGTAGACGAGGAAGTTGAGAAAGTGATGGATGGTTATCCCACTTCAGGAAAGAGGTCTGTGTATTTGTTAAAACCATAGTTTTTTTCTCTGTCTCTCTCTCCTAACAGGACTTTTCCCGGACGTTGGAGGAGGTCACTTCCTGCCTCGGCTCCAGGGGAAGCTGGGACTGTTCCTCGCCCTGACGGGCTTCAGACTGAAAGGCCGCGACGTGCAGAGAGCCGGAGTCGCCACGCACTTTGTGGAGTCGAAGAAGGTACCGTGAACCGGGTTATTAGCGCTGCAGCTTTCAGATGTGTAGGTCAGCCGCGTTCTCCGTTCAAGGTTGAGTTGTGTTGACGCTGCAGGGACGCACGCGGGGTAACAAGCCCGCCGATGAGTCACCAGGTGCCTCACGTTGGTTTGTGGATGGTCCTGTGCCCGGTGTCTCGCTGTGGGAGTGACGTCAGAGGAGCTCGCAGAGGACGTTTAGGACTGCCGCCATGTTTATCAGGACAGATCACTGGAGTTTATTCATTTTTGGACAACAAAGTTTAAGAAGGACCCGAAACAGTGATTCAAAGACGCCATGTCTTTTCTAAAGCTAGAGAAGATCAGATACTCAGTGAGAAGTCACTCTGATAAGTTTCATACCAAGTGGGTACCATGTTTTTTTGGTTGGTTGGTTGGTTGGTTTTATTCATTCATTCATTCATTCATTCATTCATTCATTCATTCATTCATTCATTCATTCCCTGTGCTTCTTACATTTGTATTTGGGGTGCATTTCTTTGTGCCACAAAAAAATCCCAAAAACTGACCACAGGTTCCAGAGGTGGAATGTTTCCCTAAAAAAAAAAAAAATCTTCAAATTATTATTATTATTATTGTTGTTGTTATTTATGCTGCAACTGCAAAGCATTCAGCGCTGCCCGATGAACCGCAGGTCTCACTGGTTCAATATCGCAGGTCTGGTTGTTTGTTTAGTGAAGACAATGTTAGGTCGGGTGAGCGTCTCAAACCTTTCTCAGCCCACCTGCATTCACAATATTACAGAATGACCTGCACACACATTTAATTAGGTTCTTTTACCTCCACTGATAGATCTCCGAGCTGGAGAAGCAGCTGGTGGACTTGAAGTCTCCCTCCACTGAAGACGTCTCCAGAGTCCTGGACTCCTACCAGAACCAGGTTAGACAGGCCGGCGTGAAAACAGCAGCTTCAGCTAACGGTGTGTTCTTCTCCAGAGCGTCAATCCTCTCTGCTTCTCGCCCACAGAGCGGTCTGGACTCTGAAAAGCCTTTTGTCTTGGAAAAGCACATTTCAGATATTGACAGGTAGGACTTCAAACTGTTCTCTTGATCTATACTGAGCAAAACCTGTGCCCGAATGAGCCGAGTGCAGCAATGACACCTTTGAATTTTAAGGCGATGCTGGAATATCTTAAGAAAGCCCATTTACACACGGGGGGGAACATGTAAAGTTCACACAGACGAGCTTAAACCTGGAAAGGAAACAGGATCAGGATCCTGTAAAGAGAAAATCATTATTGTTTAAAAGGCGCAGACATTTTCAAAATTAAGAGCAAAATCAACAAAAAGCTGCATTTCTGTCGATGAAGTCTAAAAGTGGAACAATATGAATGATGACCAAAAAAAAGCCAAAATATATATCTATTAAAAAACAAGCACCTATGTGTTAGAACAAACATCAGAAAATATATTATTTATGATATAATTCTAATTAATGTTTCCTCAATTACAATTCCAACAAAGTTTTGAAAACTGTTTTAAAGTTCATTGTAATGAAGTTCATCATGATGAAATGAAGGTTCAGGACTGTGGAGCTGCTGACATCCTGCATCAGATTAGAATAAGACAACATTTCTCAAAAATGAATAAAACTCCCAACAACCAGGTGTTCAACTTTCTAGTTGTATTTCTGCCATTAAATTCAAAAGGATTTCATGAAAGGGTGAAACGCCTCAGATTAATCAGAAGCTTCCTGAAAAGGTGGAAACAGCTGCAGTGAGTCAGTCACAGTCACTATTGTATGCGTTGGTGCAGATTACCATGGATTTTTGTTCAATATAAGTCTCTTTCGACACGTTACGCCGGGTTGTGCCCGACTCGGATCACAACAGATTCAACCTTGCTTCAGATTTGACCCTTGACCCTGCACCTCCTCTCCCGCCCTGCAGGCTGTTCAGCGCCGGCAGCGTGGAGGGCATCGTGCAGAACCTGAAGGCCGACGGGTCAGACTTCGCTAAGAAACAAGCTGAGGTGGGGTCCTCGTCCCGCAGCGGTGAAATCACAGAACACACACTGATCGTACCTGAGGAGTCTGTGATCCCCTCTTCGGATAAACACCACAGACAGTGCTCCTGGGTGTCATTCGGCTCCCGCTAGGAATTAGTGGTTACCTCAGTCTAAGCACTTAATGGGGTTAGTTTCATTTCTCGCTGCCTGGACCAAATCCACGAAGAAGGAAATCACAGGTTGAGGAAAAGCGTAAAACCAGACGAGCTCCATTCACCACGTTTACCTCGTCTTCTTCAGCCTCTCCAAACCTGAACATAACGGCTGTGCACTATGGATTATGATATAAGATATTAATAATAATAATATTATATGTCTTACAAATAGTTTTTTTTTTTTTTTTAAGTTAATGCTAATAAACAGGTCTCGGAGGACACAGGCTAAGATTGATTTTTCATCAACATGCACTGTTCTACCTTTAGAGCTCGGCTGTGTTTATAATTGAGCTTCTGCAGATCAGGTTCTTCAAAGTTTATTTATTTGTGTGTGTGTGTGTGTGTGTGTGTGTGTGTGTGTGTGTGTGTGTGTGTGTGTGTGTGTGTGTGTGTGTGTGTGTGTGTGTGTGTGTGTGTGTGTTTCCCTATGTCAATCAAATCCGTCTGAATTAGCAGAATCAGTTGAGGTGCAGTTCTGCTTTAAAATAAACCTCTGCAGTCTGAGTTGTAGCGTTGACCAGTTTGATTTCGCCTTCCTTTCTAACGCCTGCCTGCGTTTTAGAACCCGACACTGCGATACAGCTCACATTACAGAAGATGTAAACAAGGCAATTCACTGTGATTATGAAATGTAAAATTACTTTATAGTCCAACTGTTTGATTTATTTGTTTGATTATAAATGTTATTATTCTCCATGATTACGGGTGAGGCTCTGCCTCCCCAGTGTTGTCACGTATCCTGCGCCATTTATATCAGCGAGGAATTCGGTAAGACAGGAAGTGGAGATAAGCAGAGCTATATCAGCTGCTGGTTAAATCTTTTCTGACACACCCAGTAGACGTAGGCTGACAAAGAGGAAGAGTGCCAATGTAGAAGACTTTGTCCTCCTTCACTCCTCCACCTCTCGGTTTATCGTAACACCAGTCAGATCCACACTTGAGGGTTTACATTCCAAGCTCCCTTCTGAAGCTTTGGCAATCTGAAATGAACGTCAGAATGGGCCCAGCTCCGACATCAAATATTTACCGGGCCCCACTTTCTCAGTTACTCCACTCCACTGACTCACAAACGTCCTCGGCTGCACTTCTGTTCTGCCCGCGCCACGATTTGGCCGTGAAATCATTCAGGAGGCAGCCGGAGCGCGTCCACGCTGATCCCAGTCTCTCTGATCAAAGGTCTCCCTTCCCGCAGAGCCTGTCCAAAATGTCTCCCACGTCCCTGAAGATCACCCACAAGCAGCAGCAGGCCGGCGCTGCTCTGACCCTGCAGGACGTCTTGGTGATGGAGTACCGGCTGAGCCAGGCCTGCATGGTACAAACACCCGGCTTCACTGCACAAACAGGGCTGCCGGGGTCACATTCTGCACAACCATTCTCTGTTTTTATTTTAGGACATTTGTTGACGTTCATTCTTTGGATCTTGAACAAATGTTCTCCACCTTTCACGCTTGCCCTACGGTGTATTTCATCACAGTAGTTTGTGGATGTTTGACATGATAGGTGACATTTGGATTTTCGTTTCATTCAACATGCAAAAACTATATGTACATATTCTCCTTCCACCATAACTGCATGTATCCCTAACATATTGTTGTATAGAGCATTCAACATGCACAAAGGACTTTTTTTTTTTTTTTTAATCCATATTTATACTTGGGATGGATAATTATACTACATAGTAGCTTCAGAGCTCGGCTACACCAGCTGTTAAACCGCCTTTAAATCCTTACTCAACTTAAACTATAACGAGTCTGAGAACCATTTTACGTGAAAACAGATAGTTTTTTTGCGTTTTTGTTACAGAAAGGTTTCCCGTTTACCCTGTATTGTTTTGAATACGATGCCGGTTTGCACAGAAACACTGATGTAGTTAGCATGTTGGTCCACTAGTTGGTGCTGTTGTTTGTTTTTGTAATGAAATCAGACACACTTGCATGCAGAGAGCAATACAATACAAACATTAACAATGGGAGTACATGGACAGACAACCAAGTTGTTGACCCCCGTTGCTACAGAGTCGGAGCGTTTTCAAAAAGGTTCCACTAAGAGTTGTATTTTCAGTGGCTCCATGTAAATGGACACCCAAAACACAATGAAGATTATACATTTTCACTTGAAAAGGTCTCGTTTTCAACACGGCTGTGTGCTCATGTAACATGTCAGCATAAAAAAAATGTACTATATGTTTGTTATTACCACCTATCAAAGTTTCTTGTAACAGTTTGAATTATTCGTAGATTCACTTCTGGTACAAAACATTTATTTATAGGAGAAAAGCATCCATGTATGTAACATCCAATTAATTTGCCTTCAGCTGTAATGTTTTGGTGGCACTCTACTCTTATGAGTAATATTTGTGTTGTTTTGCAGAGAGGCTGTGATTTCTATGAGGGTGTACGAGCAGGTAAGTTACTTTAGTCTATCACCATAAGCATTGAATTTCACCTGCTACTTCACACGTTTAAAAATCATAAATGTGATCACAGGTTTAATGAATATAAGCGTCCTCACTTCAAATGTAATTTGACAGTAATCTGAGTACCTGCTGAACGGATTATGACTCAGCGATTAGCTGATGAGTTTCTTCACATGTGGCCACCAAAGGTCAGCAGAGGTGGTGGATTCCTTCCTGTCGCCTGATTATTGACACCGTCATCACGGTTCTCCGTGTTGTTTTCCAGTGCTGGTTGACAAAGACCAGAGTCCCAAGTGGAACCCGCCGACGCTGGAGGAGGTGTCCGACCAGAGCGTGGAGCAGTGTTTCTCCTCGCTGGGGGAAAAAGATCTCAAGTTCTGATGTCCCGTAAGCAAACAGCTGCTTCAGACACACCGCGAAGCCTTTCCTGCTGCCTCCTGTGGACACATTCTGGTTTTGATCCATCATTTGGAGGACTCCACCACCGTGGATCGCAGTTATCTGATAAGAAACACACACATACTGACCTAGTTCTTTATCGCTCTGTATAGTTGTACAGTAGGATATCTTGTCAATATGCATTATAGAGCAGAACGCTGCGGTGCGGATCGGAAAAAGATCTGAAATCACAAACAGTAACGGAAGGAGGAGGGATGTTTGACCCTTTAGAGGAGGTGAAGCGTTTTGTTTATGACTTGCACATGAGAGTGACCTCAGCGCTGCTTCACAGCGTTTCTGTGGAGGCGATACAGATCTACATCCTCTGGATCTACACAGCGCTCCTCCTCAACCAGCTGATAAAGATCGACTGAACCTCTTCTTCTTACAGTGACATTTCCAAGCGACGCTCCCAGCAGATTGTAGTGAGTCAGCTTCTGTTCAAAGTATATTTGCGTGATGAGATTTTATAAAACACGAATCTGATTTCACCAGTCCGACAGGTGTGATTTTGTGTGACTCAGCAGCCCTTCACCAATCAAATGTCCAGCAGAGAGACAGAGGAGGGAGTGAAATCACTCGCTCTGGAACAGAAGGTGAGATCAGAGAACAGATGGCTTTAAAGAGAGTTTATTAACATCAAATCTTGTGTTTTCACGAAGAGAAAAAAGGATATGTTGTGCTATAAAGAACAAGCCTTTCAGGTCAACACTTTTAAAGGGTTGTAAAAGTACAGATCCGGTTCCAAAGTGCCCTTATCAGTATGAGCACGCCCTGCTGTGAGTCCAGTATGACGTCTCGAGTAAACACGTGCATTTTATTTGCCTTAAGACTTGAAGGTCTACCAAGAGTTCATCAATCCACTGCTCTGGCTTCGGTGGCTTGTGAGGTTTTGAAGATTAGAAACCCAGATGTGTCCACACTCCCGACACGTCTGAATCTGACCAGTGTGTCCAGTAACATTCTGATCTTTATGATCTATGGGGCTGAAGCTGAGTGACGTCTAAAACCGTTTCAAGTGAAAACACATTGGGTTTTTTTGTGTCTTTACTCGGTAATGGTTTGAAAATAGTCCTTTGACACAGAAACTGCATTAAATCTAAAAACTGTATTTTGGACAGTGACCAAACAAGAAGGAACTGTGTCTTTTTAAACATCTAAAAACATCAACAAATGTAATTTTCTCTTGCAGAAAGAACTTCTACTGTGCATGAGGTTGCTATTTTTTTTTAAATTTCTTTCTTCTTGCATGTACGGTCTTATTCACAACATCTGATCTGTTAATTTTTATCCACAAAGCCAATTTAGCTGTGTCCTGTTTTTGAGCCATTCTTCCTTGGATTGGATTGGTGGAGTTTTTAGGCTCATCGTCATGATGGAGGGTCTACCCAGTGGCTGAGTCCCTCACATTAGACCCAAAATGAGAGTCTTGTTTCTAGAATTCTAGAATCAAACAACTATTTCTTTTTCATCTATAAAAAGAAAAAAGAATTTTGTTCCAAAAGTGTCTAGAAGACAACAGTTTTTCTCTACGTAACCACGTCATTCCGCTCCATCTGTTGTGTTTGTTTCTCCTCTGCCTGCTTGATGTCCCGTCCAGGATTCTCTTCTTTGGATCTGGCAGCGTGGCTCATTGAGCGGCGATGAAGACAATAAACCCTTGTCGGGCCTCACATACGAGCCCTGGTATTTTACGACTCTCATTTGCTCTTCAAGCAGGCGCCCTGACGGCTGTCGGTGTTAAATCCTTTTGTCTGTCCTCTTCCCGGCTGCTGAACTCTTGACCCGTAGTGTGAGATTTCACCGACTTGTTTTACTTTATGAGGTAAAGTAGAGAACTCCTCAGTCCACACTGACCTGGGATTGATGCAGTACGTTGTGGCATCAACTCGGAGTGTTTCAGGCAAACAAGACTGGACAAGGAAAGCTTTCAACGTCATGATCGTCCTCGAATTTTTAGTGCAGGTACTCTGTGTTGGGGGAGCTGCAGTAATTATTCGTGAACACAAAACGTGAAGTGAGCAGAAATCTTCAAAGTACGGGAGCTATTTGTCTAACAGATTATTAATAGAATGAATCTATCTCAGGGTTTATTTGGTTCCAGTGCAGCTTTACAGCCTCAACACTGTGAATCTCTTTAACCATGTGTGGGATAATTGGTCCTCTCCATCACAAGGATGTGTCATCAGCAGTGGTGCTTGTAGAACGTTACGTGACCCACATTACTGAAGCACCTGAGTCGTAGCCGACCTGCCAACCCTACCAGGGACAGGACGCGTTCAAATGTGGGATCTGTGGTCACTTCTGGCCGTCTAAAGGGGAAATCCAACCTATTGCTATAGTTTTAGTCAATCATAAGACCCTGAGAGTTAAAGCAGTCTCTTGTGATGTCATAGAAATACACATGGTGCAAGTGTCTGTTGCCATGGAGACGCTCAGTGTTTCACACAGTGACGTAGCTACCTGACCTACCTAGTTAGCATCGATATGAGCTAACGGCTATCATGCTAGCGATGCTAACAGGGTTCCGCAAACAAAAGTGGCGTTGGTGAAGGTCTGCGCTCTACCGAGTGTAGTTCTGGTTTTTCTAGTGTTTTGTCCCTTTTCCATGACTTTTAAATTGAGCTGGTAGTTATTTCATGAAGTTAATCAGGATCACCGCCAACCTCCACTGAGTTTTCATCTTCTTTTTTTTTCCCCCAAAGAAAAACTGAGAAAAAAACCTGAAATTCCCAAAAACATTCAGTTAATTACAAACCACTTTCAGGCTTTGACGGCAGATTTGTCTTTTATTTTATACCTTTCCTGCAACAAAAGCAGACGAAAACCCAGACGATCACAGAAAAAATGTTTTCAACACTGAGATTAGCTTCTCCCGTTTTATTGGAAGCAACAAAAAAAACAAAAAACAAATGGCATCCGATTAGGAATTAGACAGACAGCATAAAGGGAACAGCGTGATCTCTAATCTTCAGTGTGTGTTGACAACATGTTTGCAGAGGTTAATCTGTCCACTGGGGTCGGGGCAAACGACGGGCTTATTCTGGGAGTGGTGGGTTTGATAGTTTGTATATTTCTCTCAGTCTGCAACCCTCTGATCCCTCGTTTCTTTGTTTACATAACCCGGAACGACGTGTAAACTGTGGCTCTGAGTCGCTATAAACTCGTTGGACTTCAATAAAGCACTGAGGCGGCCTGTTTTGGCTCGTCTGCTTTGCGCAGACTTGTGCGTGTAGTTTTCTGTCCACGCTGGGAAACTGAGAAGGCAAGCGGTGACGTGACGGTACCCTGCCTCTTCCTGTTATGGCTTTAGAGCTACTTTACTGCTATTTTCTGACTTCTAACTGAGCAGGTATCACTGCAGGCTGATGTGTGGCAGTACCAAGTCCTCGTACACGGAGAGCTGCGGGCGCGATGCTCAATTCACAGAGCGACATGGAAGTTTAGCAACCGTTTCCCTCAACCGGAGGCCAAACGGGGTGTTTGTTTTGTTTTTGCAGAAAAAAAGGTGACGACCCGGCGGAAATCAAATGAATACAGGAAGTCACTCAGCTGACCAATGCAGAATATATGAGAGTGAAAAAGAGAGAATTATAGCTTCATGCTAATTCAGCAACCCTTACAATTGCTTTATTGTTTTTAGTTTAAAAAAACTAAATAAGAATCAAGAACAATTTTTGTGCGGCCTAGCAAATGTTAAGCCATGTCGACACTTAATCTTTAAGAAACAAGTGATTTTGAAAAGCGCATAAAAGCATGAAAAACCGAAATTTACGCTTTCACTTGATACCATGTGCATAAATATGAATAAGAACTCATTACTGCCTTTAAAACTTTCAAAACAAACCTGTTGGTTCCACAATGATGGAATCAGAAATGGTAAATTGCTGAATCAAATCCGACTACATTACGACTCCTTCCTGCGGCGCTCTACGATATTGAGAAGTTTTTTTTCTTTGGGGGGGGTGAATCACTAAATCACTGACGGTCTGGAGCTAAACCGAGCTCCGGTCGTAGAACTATACGGTGTGGAATGAACAAATCTTCATTAAGACTGATGTGAAACCGACAAACAAACCTGCTCTGAGTCGGAGTGTCTCCTGTTAGACAGCAAAGACACAAACACCGGGGCCCCGTTTACGCGACAACGTTTTCAAGGGAGAGAACGCAGAACCTTCGGAGCACCCCCGGGCGAGAGTTACGAGAACAAAAACAACGGGACAAACTCGTGGCCTGGCACGCGAAACCAGAGAGTTTCCGTGTAAACGGACATTTTCAAAACGTTGCAAAAACCTTTCAGGAAATGGAAAAAAAAAAACAACAATGTTGGAATGTTGTCGCGGTAACGGAGCCTTAGAGAAGCTCGCGGTTCGAACGTTTGTGCTTTTGACTGTGTCGATGGCAGTGTTTCTCAACCGATTCGTCGTACAGGAGCAGTGTTGACGAGATCTACGCAACATTTCAGTCTTTCATGCGGCCAACGGGAGAAACCTTTTTTTTTTGGGAAAGTACGTGTATTGACTCTGGTGGCCTGGTTCCTCTGTGGTCCAGAAACATCCACGGCCCCGTGAAGAGATCCTGTCAGGGTTCTAGACCTGCGCCCAGCGTGCAGCGTTAATCCCGGAGGGCAGGAAGTGCTTCGTTTGTACACATTATTTCCTGGATCCACTTTGAGGACGTTGCTGTTGGACGGAGGTTTGCGGTCGGAGCTGCTTAATGGCGTAGCTGCTGCGTCTCCAGGGAGGCCATTAGAAGCGATCCTCAGCCCGCCGGAGCCTCTCGTCAGGCCGGGAGGAGTCAGACAGCCGGGTGCGTTTCTGACCTGCTCAGACCCCAAAGTGTTTTTGACGCGACCCCTTCATCAAACGAGGGGATCTATTAATACGTTCCAACGTCAGAGGAGAAAGTTTTGGCGCCGGGACAACGTCAGTGCTCGGGATCGACTTTCAGTGGCATCGGGATTCCAGGCAATATGTGACCAGGTTTCTTGTGAGCCAGAGAGAGAGGGAGAGAGAGAGAGAGAGAGAGAGAGAGAGACGGGGCGAACGGAGACGGGCGTAGAGGATGTCGGTCTGAAGAGTCTTCAGCCTCAATGCAAATAATCACACAAAGAACTGCTTTGGTTCACATTGGAAGAGGTTTTTTTTTTATTTTTTTTTTTTAGGTTCAATCCAAGTTTAATCCAATCGGAAAGTAGGTCAACGCTGAATTACTGCCGGCTCATTCACACACACCTCTGTGACTCGCCCGGGATCCAGACCCTGAACCCCCGGGTTGTTCAAGGTCACGGCAGTCTCAGCTCGTCCCGGGATTCCCCCGCCTCATGGCACGTCACACTCGATGTAGGGAATGTCACCGTAGCGGCGGTCCACCTCCACCCACTGCTGCACGGCCCGGGCCACAATCTCCTCGGAGAGCCTCTGGGCGTAGTCCAGCAGCACCGGGTTGACCTGCGGGGAGTTCTCCACCGAGCCCGTCTCCGAGTGGACCAAGTAGGCCTTCTCGCCCCTCGCCCTCTTGCCCTTTCCCTCCAGCTTCTCCGTGGAGTTTGCATTTTGGCCGGCAGAGTCACCCCTCTTGGATTTGACACACCCCATGCTCTGCAGGATGTAGCATGGATTCACTTCAGGCTGTCATCCGCTCCCACTCTCGGCCATGACTGCTGGTCCAGGACCCGGAGACGACATCCCAGTGGCGGTCACGACACGGTCCTGCTCGCTGGTCCACCGCGAGTCCTTCTCTCCTGAGCTGTGGAGAGAAAGAGGAGTGGAACCAGAAAGAGAGAGAGAGAGAGAGAGAGAAAGGATTTCAGTGATTTATTTTCTTTCAGAGGCGGGTTAAAAATACCAGATGGCAGGGAATGAGGAAAGGATTGTGGACGATTTTCACGGTGGCTACGTGACCCGCGTCTCGGAGGTCGAGTCCCCCCCTCAGCCTCACCTCGTCAGGGTCATTTCTAAACACACACTGCTGCTCTGCACATCCTCTGTGTTGCTCCCTCGCCCCGCCACCCTCCTCCCCTCCACCTCACAGTGTTTTATGACTCAATCCCGCGCCCTATTTTGTATAGCTTGACACGGGAACGTCTGTCCCCGGCCCTGAGTGCACTGATGCTGTTCTGTTGTAAGCCCGTGTCTCCCATCTGTCCCACTAACCGAGCCTGGCAGCCTGATTCGCCGTGACAGCTCCCTGTTTCTGGGACTCCGGGGCCGAACATGTGCTTCATTCAGAAAGCTTCACGCCGTGGTCCAATCCAAACAAACACCAGGGCCATGAATGATTCATCCAGAGCGAGTGGGGAGCAAATCAGCAGTTAGAGGTGCAGGCAGCAACACAGCAAATCCCCTGACATCACATCATTGGGCTTAAAGGCTCGTCTGGACATGATGTGAGCCCAAACTGTGAAAGCATCGGTCAGTGGGCCACACACACACACACCTGACAAAACCGAATTATCTGAACACAATGGGAGGAACTTCTATGACCACCTGCTGCGAAGGCTCAGGTTAAAGATCTGTGCAAAAAAAAAAGAACGACACTTAAATTGAGCGTTTACAGATTGTGTTGTGATCCTGAGCTACATACTTTCAACAGAGTGCCAAAGATTTCTCTCCATTCCTCCAGGAAAACCCAAAATACAGTAATAAAAATCCAGCAACAGGGGAAATAATCCAAGGTCGTTGAAGTGAGTAATAATCAGCACATCATCTGGTGCGGTTCCAGTTCCTCCTGCTCCTCAAACAGCATCCGAACGATCCAACTTCAGGGTTTGATTTTCTGTCTGCAGCGCGTCAACAAACACAAATGTCTCCAAGTTGCTGCAAATTCTACAGATCTCCCGATTAATATTCCAGGAGTGGGGGTTTAATGACCCCTCCGAGGGGGGAAAGAGGAGTGAGAGACGGCGGACTGCTTGCTGCCTGCTGCCTCCTCGGTCACAGACGAGCAGAGACCGACGGAGGTCTGAGCCCGGCAACACGACGTTCCGAGGCGGATACAAGATGAGCTGCTACCCGGTGCAACACTGCCATCTGGCGGTCACATGCGGAAACACCAGAGGATAAAATAAAAAACTGATTGAAAATATAAATAATAAAACTACAATTAATTCTAGAACATATTTCTTGAATTAAAATAAAATTTAACAAAATTTTGAAATTAAAAAGTAATAAATAAAACCAAGACGCAGCTGTGTTGATTATATCAGACAATTAGTTTTTGTTTTATTTAATTCATTTCAGACATGTCAAAAACTTCTGCAAGCACATATGCACACTAGTACACCTATATACATACACACACATACATATCCATATATAAAACTCTTGTTGATGAGCTATAGAAATGATTACATTTATCTTTTATGAAAATATATTTGGACAATATAAGAAAACTATATCCGAGTATACCCACACCTATACTTACATACACACATACATACATAAGTCATATATAAGATGCCTGAAAGGGGTAGAAAGAGGTAAAACTTACCTAATTCTGTCCGTTCTCCAATATGCAATATAATCGTCCTTGTTAAAATTAAAATCAGGTGGGCCCCGCAAAATAATTATTACCCTGCTGCTTCCTTCTCCTTAGACATTGAAAAGACTTTTCACAGGATTAAGTGTTTTTTTCTTCTTTCATTTACTAAGTCATTGGGCTTTACTAATAAATGTATCACATATATACATCTCCTTTATAACCATCCCAGCGCCAGCAGTCCTTGACCAAGTCAAAGCAGATGTTAAAAGATGGGCCGCTCTATTCCTTTCATTATTACTTAAAAGTGTCACTGGCAAGGGTGCCAAACTAAAGTCAGCATGGGAGTCCGATCTCAGACTTTCATTTACAGATGAAGAATGAAACGGTGTTGTGAAGATCGATAAGAAAACATCCCCCTTACAATTTATAATATTAAACAGGATGTACTGGTCTCCTTCTAGGCTTTACAGGGTGAAAAAAAAAGTCTGAAATCGATTGATAAAACCACATTTTCAGTTTGATTTAAAGACAGTTCAAATAATGTGCTTTAAATAGACCTCTACAAATAGTTAACAGTCCCCAGGTGAGTTATATTCTATCATTGCATTACATTGGTCAGCCATTGATACTAATAGTCTATATCTAAGTCTATGAATAGAATAGAATAGCATAGAAATACTTTATTTATATTCTTTACAACAATGCAACGATTTTGTCCTGAATGTAAATTATGGATCGCTTCGTTTTTAATAAAAGTTAAAGTTCAATGCTCATGTTTGCTCAACAACTGCTCCCTTTTTGTACTTTTCCTTCATTAAGTACAACACAAGAACGTTTTGATTGGTGGAATGAAGTGTCAATCAATAATCCACCTGACGTGGATTAGAAATATTACGTTCCTGTGGACGCCGATGTGTTACCACGCGGTGGCGCTATCCTCTCATCTTTTCATTCCACGCTCCTGGGTGAAGGAGTTTCAACAGATATATACAGTATATATATATATATTTTTTAATATGATTGTATTTACAGCGTATGATGACATGGCTGTATTTTTTACGAGGGAATGGAATGTTGAAATATGTTTTCACAGGCTGATGCAGAATTTGTAAATCGATTGTAACTTTTGTTTTTCCAGGAGAGTGAAACTGATTAAAGTTCAAAGCTTAAGAGCACAGCTGATGGATTGTCACGTTATTCTAAAAAAAAAAGAAAATAGAAACGTCTAAAATATGCTGAGCTTCATTTTCTGGTTTCAGCCTAATGATTATTTTTCTGAAGTGGGGGGGCATAACCACCTCACTGCTCTGCGCCCCATGCAGTCACCCAGAGGAGAGAATTGATCCATCTCTGGACGCGCTCAGCACATGCCCACAGCCTCCATCCAGATATGGTTTGACAGCGAAAAAAAAACTTCGAATGTCAGTCGGTCAAAATTCATTGTTGCTGGTCCAGCCAATCATAGTTTTTGACGACACAAAAGAGGCTAAAGTTGGAGTATAAAAAGGTGCGCGCTAATAAAGTATGATGCCTATCAGTGTGGGACATTAATCCAAGCCCAGTCCAGACGCGCATCAGGTCCAGCTCTCACTAAGGGATCGCCTCCTTTATTCTTCTTCTTCTTCTCTATTTTTTGTAAAAGCTCAAACCACACACCTGAGAGACAATGCATGTGTCTCAGATCGTGCTGTATCTCAGCTTGCTGATAGTTTTGGGTCCAGGAGCACTCAGTGACCATGAGACGCACCAGCAGCCCTCCGCCACCAGCGCGGCGGACACGGAGCAGTGCGCTACCTGCGAGGTCCGGCAGCAGATCAAAACCATGCGACTGAACGCCATAAAGTCACAGATCCTGAGCAAGCTGCGGATGAAGGAAGCCCCCAACATCAGCCGAGACGTGGTGAAGCAGCTCATGCCCAAAGCGCCGCCGCTGCAGCAGCTTCTCGACCAGTACGACGTGCTGGGAGATGACAACAAGGATGTGGTGATGGAGGACGACGACGAGCACGCCACCACGGAGACAATCATGATGATGGCCACGGAACGTAAGTTTGACTTTTCTTCATGTGTGTGCAGGTGTGTGAGCGCGAGCTCAGGCATGCCCGTGGATGTGTTTTTACGCACGGAGCGGAGCGCATGAGAAACGTTATAAAGGAGTTAAAATTTGACATTACAAATCTGTATCTTTTCCATCAGATTGTGACGTTTGAAGTGGAAGTCTATTAACATCGTACATTTTCTGTAGTGGTTTTTTTTTTGTTAATATACAAATGCGGGAGACGGTGCGCCTTTTTTGCCATTACGCACGTTTAGTCGTGTTTATGTACATTTGATTTTATTAGTCCCACGCGATCGGTAAACACCTTCTCCTCTCCTCTCTTCTCTCTGCAGCCGAGGCCATCGTCCGTGTGGACGGGGAACCAAAGTGCTGTTATTTCTCTTTCACCCAAAAGTTCCAAGCCAACCGCATCGTGCGCGCGCAGCTCTGGGTGCATCTGCGCCCGTCGGACGAGGCGACCACCGTGTTCCTGCAGATCTCCCGCCTGACGCCGGTCACGGACGGCAGCAGGCACACGGGGATCCGCTCCCTGAAGCTCGACGTGAACGCCGGCGTCAGCTCCTGGCAGAGTATAGACGTCAAACAAGTGCTGAGCGTGTGGCTGCGGCAGCCGGAGACCAACTGGGGCATCGAGATCAACGCCTTCGACTCGAGGGGAAACGACTTAGCCGTGACCTCCGCAGAGCCAGGAGAGGACGGACTGGTGAGCTTCATCTTTACTTTACAATCAACAGATAACTTGCACGTTTCAAGACATGAAGCAGCAGTTTAAATCAAGACGTGAATGTATATATACTTATGTTTGTACTTCAGTATTTTCCTCTTTATTCACAATCAACGAATTTCCTGTATCAGTGAATAACTTGTAAAGCAACAGCTCCAACTGTGCCACTGCTGAGGATTCTCTGTACAGTACAACGTGTTCGATTTTTAGCTTTTAAGAGGTTTTACTGTGTACAGAGGCTTTGCAGAATCTGCAGGTGGTTAAACATTCCTGCTTTGCAGATATAAAAGACTTCTGAAGGCTGTTAATCAACACAGACTCCATGTAGGCGCACACCTGCATTTGGACCCATGCCCGGTGCCCAAGAACTTCAAACCTTATTGCTGGATTACATAAAAGTTCACCTGCTCCACATTCCTAACGGTATTCTGTGTGACTGTGCAAATCAGAGTAATTGCCTGCACACACAAACACACATGGACACACACTGCTGCTATCACACAGACACACATCTCACAGCTCAGATGTTTGGCTCTGGGACAATTAGAATACCTTGACAGCCGAGTGTAACCAACCACCAGATGATTTAATTTCTCTACAACTCAAAGTTTCATAATATTATCGTGCCGTGTTTGAAAACTGACAGCCACAGAGCGCCGGGTAGAAAAGGAGAAAAGCTGCAAACTCTGGCAAAAAAAAACCTTTCGAAGGTTTGAAGGTGTTCACACGCGCCCTCTGTCTTTTCAGCAACCCTTCATGGAGGTGAAGATCTCTGAGGGGCCCAAGCGCACCAGGAGAGACTCGGGCCTGGACTGCGATGAGAACTCTCCAGAGTCCCGGTGCTGCCGCTACCCGCTCACGGTGGACTTTGAAGACTTTGGCTGGGACTGGATTATTGCCCCGAAGCGCTACAAGGCCAACTACTGCTCCGGGGAATGCGAGTACATGCACCTGCAGAAATACCCGCACACCCACCTGGTGAACAAGGCCAACCCCAGAGGGTCCGCGGGCCCCTGCTGTACCCCCACCAAGATGTCGCCCATCAACATGCTCTACTTTAACCGCAAAGAGCAGATCATCTACGGCAAGATCCCCTCCATGGTGGTAGACCGGTGTGGATGCTCTTGAGTCGGGACGGAGATCCCCGTCTCGATGAGAGAGAGGGGGTGAGGCTCTGTCCGGCACCCAACACACACACACACACACACACACACACACACACACACACACACACACACACACACACTCGTCTGACTTCAGACTGTTTGACATCCAGCAGTTCACCAGCGCCTTCCTGCAGAACACAGTGCAATAGAAGCAGAGTAGAAGCCACAAACAGTCCCATCGTCCCGCAGGGCAGCGCCTCCACAACCTGCAGAGCTCTTCCTTCTCAACACACACACACACACACACACACACACACACACACACACACACACACACACACACACACACACACACACATACGTACACATACGTGAATGTACACAGACCCCCCCCCCCCCCAAAAAAAACGTAAAACTTTTTCTTTCTCTCAGTGTCCATTTATACACACACATCCACTCCACTCGTAGCCAACGTACTATCTATTACACTTTTTGCTATTTGTGATAATCATTGCATGAGATCTGTTTCCGGAGTGAAACCAGGAATCCTCAAGGACTTTTTTTTTTAAAAAGGGCTTGGTAAAAAAAAAATAAAATAAAAAAATAGGCCCCAGCTGGAGACTCATTGGAGTGATACTTCACACTGTTTCAACACATTGTAGGAGAAAAGAGAATAACCACGTCGACTAATCTGTACACTTACTTTCCCTATGTTTTTTGTTGTTATTTTTTTTTCTGTTAATGTTGATGAGATTTCAATGTCCCAGCAGGGTGAAGTGCCACTGCAGGTCTCCACACACTCTGCCATTCAATAACACACACGCTGGAGCTCCAGCGCTCCGGCCGAATCCTCGCCAACCCAACATAATACAGCCTGAGCTGCCCGATACACTTGAAATATTCTGATTGTAAATTCACCTTACTGGACAGAAGGACTTGAACTGAAGGCACGATGAACGCAGCCTACCAATGAAAATGTGTTTGAGACGGAGAGAAGGAAAATGTCGACATTACGCTGAAGCTCTGTCTGACAAACCACACAGTTTGCACTATGGCACACCAATGGGAAGAATTGGTTGCTAAAAAAGTTGTAAAAACTGATTTTGATATGTTTGCTAATTTGTATTGTATGCCATTGTTTCCATTAGGAGTTGCCTTTCTAAGCCACTGTTGGTAAATGTATAAAGAAAAAAACCACAACCTAGCCAGATAAAAGATGTAATACAGCAACTCTATATACTTGTTTTAACGAATAAAGTTTCTAGCTTGTTTGTTGAGTTCTGTTTCTTTGTGCGTCACACTCAGTGAACTGGTTACTTCTACTAACTCGAAGCTGCGCTGCCGTGGATGGATCACAGAGTGGCCTTACAGTAGATTTGATCCGTGTTTGTGTGTGTGAGGAGGTGCTTGCGAGCGGCGTTGTGCTGACTCACAGATCATATCCAAACCTGAGCGTGACGACAGGTTGACCTGTGAGGTCGCAGCCCCGCTTCACACCTCAGCAGCTGAGAATGTTTACGTCTTCAGCACATGGTGTAAACCAAGACGCGACACAGGCACTTTGTGAGTGTGTGTGTGTGTGCTTGTGTGCTTGTGTGTGTGTGTAGGTGCAGAAAACGAACACCAGCACACACTCCAGCTCAGTCTACCTGACTACACCTGCACAGTCCCGCCACTATACAAGCCGCTGCCGTTTGCACCCGTTTCCCCCTGACGCTGCGGTTTCCAGTCTAATGAGGCGATGTGATCTCCGGGGCGCTCTGACAGCGTGACGGCCTCGCCGAGGCCTGACTTCCGCCCGGTAGAGGGTGGAACGGAGCGCTGCCCGTGAGAGCCGCTTCCTTTCCCCGCTGAGAGCTGGAAAAGTGCCACAAGGTCAGAGTGGATCCACTGAAGCTCTCTTCCCTCAAGCTTCTGCTCTCCTGCTCTGTTTTTCAGTCACACAGGACAAAGTCGGAGGGAAAGATCTGTGAGTTACCATCCGCCCCTGAGGACAGACGATTAAATACCAAATCTAATTCTCATTGATAATTACAGATGTAGCAGAGGCCGACAGCAGCAATTTACAGTCAGTGCTGTTTACAATATGTGTGCTGCACTCTTTCCATCCGCAGTTTGACACCAGCGGGAACTTTTTATGAGTCGAATAGTCTTCAACGGTTTCCTACTGTTTACTCTTACAATGCCAATAATCACGCACACTTTTAAAAAATGAACTATAGAAGAGTGTAAAGATACATAAATGTCTGTTAATCCTGCTTTCAGGATTCCCCAGAGCCAACGCTCCGGCTTTACGGCCACGTCCACTGTGGGGAAACCGAGCAACTCATTTTAATCCTATTTCTATTTGTAAATAGTGAAAGATAGAACATGTGAGGCCCTGAAGCCGAGTGCTTTAGAGAGAAAGCTGTAGGTTTGAAGCAAAAACAACACCGGGTCGATAACATGAAGGAGCATTTCAGAGAGTTTCACAAAAGTTTGCAATAACTAGTGGACCAGATAGTACAGAAAATGGGAACTTCAATATCTACAGCAAATAACATCACTAAAATTCTCAGAAAACTCTCAAACTGAAAACAACCATATTCAGTGTTTAAATTTGATACGATTCACTGCAGTGGTTCAGCATCACACACAGTTCATCTAAGCAGTTATTGGTGAAATGCATTTTGTATAAGCAGTCAACTTTGTACTCTTTTTTTGTTCTCACGAGTAGCCCTGACACTCCTCCATCTGTTCAAGATGGTTGTAAAGTGTCCCATGATCTGATCATTCAAAATGCTGCGATTCAGACCATCGCTTCTTTAAAAACACAACTTTCTTGTTCCAGAAAAAACCCAATGTTAAAACACATTCTGTTGTGACAACATGACTCCGTAGTGAAATAACCAGGATGCTGACTCCACCTGCAACTCTACTGAAAGCATTTGACATGAAACCAGGAGGAGATCAAACCAGCGGTTATTGGGTGAAGGAGTGAACAAACACACAATTAATTAACCCAACCACCAAGTTAACCACTTCTTCTTCGTGCCACCTCGTCTTTGCTCTAATTCCAGTTGAACATAGGGTTTAAACTATATCTGCTGCACATCATTGCTTTTACTATTGCTATTGTCAAAATCAAAGTCTATAAGTCTATTGCTCAAACACAATCCAACTAATCTGTTTTAATAAATCAATTAGTAGTGTACGGATTACCACTTTCTACTTAGGAAGACTAAGTAGATTTACATAGTGTGGTGTCTGAAGAAAACAGTAAAGATGGCATGTAGCATGCTCATGATTGTATTTAAGAATAATAAGTGTTTCTGAACTCTGGCCGCTAGAGGCGCTGTAGTTGTATGCAACGTGTTTGCAGCAGAGAGGAAGAAGAGCTTGTTAATGGAGTGGAAGTTCATGCCTTACCAATAAAAAGAAATACACGTATGCCAGTCGTTTTTACTTCGGCCCTAATTTTGGTCTGGAACACGACACATAGAGTTATTTTTTTAACAGGTTTCTTAAGAGTAGCGGGAACAAGATGAGAAACGAGCTGAGATAAGGGTGACGCTGCCATGAAGGACCGCAAACTAGCATTAGCCTCAAAGCCGAGCTGTCAGGGTGAGTTTGTACAAACATGCATAATGCAACACTTACACAAGGTTTTTGGACAATTCACTGTATTTTGCACCAGGACGTTACATTAAAATTGGCTTCATGTTGAGATTATAGTCATTTTCAGTAATGATTCTTGGGTTTTTGTGAAAACGTAGACATTTTCTGAGACATGACAAAAAAAAAAAAAAAACAACTTTAAAGGTTAAATTTAGAGGTCATCATGGTACTATTTTACCAGTCTGGCCCACTCAAGATGACATTGGCCCCTGAACTCAAATGTGTTTGACACCCCTGGTTTAGAAGTCAGTTGGTGACTCGTGAAGAATGGAATCGTGTCTCTCCTTGTCTCCAGAATTCATCCACAATCAGCTGAAATCAGCTCCACGTGACTCTGTTAAGCGAAGCAGTACAGGAGATGGATGCATGGCATGCACATCTTTGTATTCCGTTTCCACGATGTCCCCGACGTAGGTGAGTGAAACATGTTAAAAAGCTGAGTAGCTTTGTTCACATCCTGCCGCAGTGCGAGCTGATGGGATTGACGGTTCGTGGCGCTTCGCTCCACCTCTGACCTGCAGTACCTGAGCGTCGGGAGCGGAGCAGCAGCTGGACTCCGGCAGGAGCCGCCTTGGCCTGTGGCTCCCCAACAGGAGCTGGGAAACACTTTGACTGAGCATCGTTACATCTGTCAGGAGCCGGACCCTGGAGGACTGCGTCTGCCAGCGACATTCCACCTCTGACAGGTGAGGAAGTGAGAGTGAGAGAGCGGGAAGAAGGATGTTAAGGGGTGAAGGAGTAGTCCAAGGCAGCTGGAGACGCCGTTATTGGACGGGATTCCTGTTGTGTAAAGTCAATAGAAACCGTCTGGACAGAACATGTCTTCCACGTAGAATCCTCGTCATTGATGATGCTCGACATACCTGCGTCCAACTGCGTGATCGGGCCATACAGAAGGAGACATTTTGAAATCTGCACATAGCTTTGGATTTATTTGAAATAAAACAAAACAAAACTCACTTCTCACTCTATTTCCACAAGTGTCAACAGCAAACATATAGACTTGTTGACACGTTACTGAAGAGCTGAGCTCTGGCAGAGCAGTGAGCAGAATGCTAACGTGCTAACATGCAGTCCTCCAGCGGGAACAATGTCCACGGCGGTGCCAACGTCGCACAGCACTTTCCACCCGTTTCTGGCTAATTGGCGTTGATGCAAAGTGCAGCTGAACCTGCCGGGAATCTCATTGAATCTGCAGGTGTTTGGTCAAAAACCAAAGTGCTGGACAAACTGAAATTTTCATACTGAAATCAAATCCCGCGGGCGACGTAAACGCGCGAACCGAACTTCACAGCGTTCCAACAAGACTGAATAACAGGATGCGTGGTAACTCTATATGTGTAGGAAGACATCTCACTCTTCATCAGTTCAGCAGACCGTGGAGCCTCTCATAGACATGTTGGATCAATATAAAGATTTTTTTTATCAATATCACTAAATTTGTGTAGTTTTCAAACGGCGAGGAGAACCAGGACAAGAGCTCTGCTTCCCTTCGGTGGGCACGATTTTTCAATGTTTGTCTCCTATTTAATATTTACAGCATTACAAGTCAACTCTCCTGAGAATAAGTATGCATTTCCTGAAGGCGAATAACGTACGTGAAGGTGCAATATTTAGTCCTGCTGATTTGACTTCAAACCACAATAACAAAGAAAGAAATGAGACAGTGCCTGTGCCTCACTGTAGGGGGCAGTGTTGAGCAAACAGGGTCTCTCTTCATTTAAGACCATGCAGCCACTGCAGTTTAAACTTTCCTCTATTTGGACTGTCCACAGTTTGACTTGGTCATAGATTCTCTGCATGGTTCATCCACACTGGAGCTTTCATGGTATTTTTTAGTTGGAAGAATCATCCTGGGGCATTAATGGCCTGTACTCAAAAGTACATTTACTTTTAGATACACATGCATTTTACCAGAAAACTGAGAGAACAGGGTCATAACTTTCATAATTAGTTGCAAAGTTCATCTGTAATGACAATAAATGAAGCGATTCAGACCGTTACTAACAATATTTATGGCAGGAAGCAGATTTATCTGATCATGCAAAAACATTTATTTGTCTTCATTGCAATTTGTTTGATTGTTTTGTAAATATTTTTCTTGATCTCTTTGAACCAATGAGTACAATACTAAATCAAATTATAAAGAAATTGTTGCATTTCTGCACAAATTGTCTCTCTGTTGACAACGCTTGCGGACGTCATTAAAATTCAGACCCCGTTTACGCCACAACGTTTTCAAATGAAAATTAAAAGATTTTGTGGCGCTCGCAGCCACTGTTTGGAAAACTGCTCCCAAGGTGGAATATTTTTTTAAAAGACTCTGTGGAAACGAGACAAAACCCAAGTTTTTGAAAACACACCGACTCCGTCGCCATAGAAATAAGGGAAAACTGAACTTTGTGAAGAAAAGCTTGACTATGTCTAAATTTAAACTTTGGAAAACGGAACCTTCCTCAAACACCGCTACCTCGCACGCACAACACGGCTGCAGTAATCGTTGGAAAAAGAAACCCAACCAAGTATTTAGTACATGGACATGAACATACTTTTCAGAAGCCTGACATTTGTGCTTAAAACATCCTTATTTGAATGGTTTTATGTGATATTAAGATTTTCTGAGACACAGAATTTTAGGTTTTCATTATCTGTAAGCCAAAACCATCAAAATTACAAAAAATAAAAGCTTGAAATATTTCAATCTATGTGTAATGAATCTATATAAAATAACAGTTTCACTTTCTGAAATGAGTGACAAAAAATATTGAACCTTTTCATCATATTCATCATACTAATTTTTGGAGATGTTCCTGTATAAGTCATAGTAAAGCCTTTTTAATATTAATGTTGGTAATTACTTTGATTTGATTTTATCCTGTATTATTTGATATTCAACATTCTATGTATTCTGTGTGGAGCAAGACTTCAAAGAAATGTCTATGTTCGCCTCATTTTAACGGTTAAAGATGTTTTGTGGCTCCAGGTAAATTTGATTTGGTGGGAAATCATAAAAAAAGGCTCTTTTGGGCATAAAGGGCACAGACCTCTGTGAACTGGACCATCATAGGGTTACTATAGTTTCTGTGTGTTTTCTTAATTTTCTGGATGGACGAGCTGTTCTGACATTTACATAACCGTTACTTATACAAGAACCACAAGTGAGTATTTGTGTCAACAGGATTTCTCCCCTGATGGTAAAAGTCTTCATTTACACATTTCTATGAGTAAGCAGAACACGGGCGACCTGGGAATCTGGTCTATTTTAGGAAAGTCTAATAGGTCTTTTGAAAAGGTCAAGACTCTTGACAGATGATAGCTGTCATTCAAGAAAGTCGTCGTCTCTGGGGGCCTTTCGTGGAATCGGGGATGTATGGGGGGGGGGGGGGGGGGGGGGGAGTAGTACTTGCAGCCTTCAGGATCAGAATTAAAATCGTTCCAGCCTGGGATCTGATAATGTGAGAACGATGTACAAAACAATGTCGAAGTAAACGAAATATGCCTAAGATATAATTATCCAACCTCCTAGTTTAGTTGATTATAATGTGATTATGAGGCGTAATGTAATGACATATTGACAATGTTTCCCAGTACGTTCAGTTTTGAGCAGATTATAAAGGTTTTGACCATTGTCAGTGACATTTCCAGACCTCCTGCAGGAAAGCCCCATGAATTAAATCCCATCTGGACGAAGGAGGGTGTTGCTCCGTCCTGGACGTGGTACCGGGCCATGGAAGTGTGGAGAGCAAAGAGGCTTGCCAGGTGCATCACAAAACATCTGGATCCTTCAACAGATGTGCAAACTCCCAACAGCTGGGGAAGAGTTTGTGCCGACGAAGGTTTTCCTTGACAGCTTCACGGTTCAAGAGGGATGACAGGTCGAGCTGTCAAACCATGAAGAGGCTGCAGCATCCATAAGAAATGAAATAAACCTTAACAAAGCTGACAGCAGTGATCCTTTCTGGTGGTGAACAAAAAGCAACAGCTTCTCTTTTCAAGCTTTTCGTTGGGCCACAAAGCTATTTCACTGTGTTTTGTACCAGGTCTCATTACAATTGGCTTTAGTTTGAGATTGTTGTAATTTTCCTTACTAATTGGTAAGTTTTGTGAAAATCATAATTTCATCACCTATAATCTGCAACAACAACAAAAAATTCACTGTTAGAATTTAAAGGTTATGATGGCACTATTTTAACAATTCGGCCCACTCAAGATGAAATCATGTGGCCCCTGATCAAGAAGTATGAAAGCAATTCTTTCAAGGTATTCCCTTGTTGAAATGGTAGGAAGTGATTTCCACAGCATCTCTAGAGTATGCTGACATCTAGACCAGAGACGTCTTCTGTGTAGGAGACAAATATAAGTTAAAGGTTTCCCCTCACAGAGTGTCTCCATACTGTCCCATACTAACAGATGTGTTCTGACTCGGGATGCACTGACGCCAGTTTCTCTAAAGGACGAGTACTAACCTGTAGCGACTTGGGATACTGCATAGCGATACGAGTACTTATTAAATGCCATAAAGCATCATCTATACTCCGTCCACAAGCGATGTTCGAAGGCTACGTATTGTTGCAAACCACCTAAGCACAGCCTCTGTCGACGCTACATCACCTCCGACAGTTGTAAGATGTAAAGTACGTACTCTTTAGCATGTAGCACGACTCGGAGTTATGTCAGGAGAACTCTGCTGGTCCAAATGTCTCTGGTGACTAAAGTTGCTGGTGTTGTACGAACTGGCTTTGGCCTCCTCTTGCTCGCTCTCTTGCATACCTGCGGGCGACGTTGCTGTGGCCCCAGCTTCTTCTGCCGGCTCATCAGGAGTGTGAGGTTCTTCAGGAAGCTTCACTGTAGTGAGAGGAAGCGCTCGGCATTAAAGTTTGTGTTCTTGTGATGACTATCTGCCAGAGGACTGCTGCTACATCACTTGGTTTTCACTAATGGCTGCGCTTGTTATTTTTTCTTTAACATTGATCTTGATGACTTTTTGAACTCATCTTTCCTTTAAGCGTCTGTTTCCCGGCACCAGACCGAGAAGAACCTGGAACCTGGTCACAAACGATCGCATAGGCCAGGAAGCACAATGGAGCGAAAGAATGGATGACGATAATTAGTGTCTCGCTCCGACAAGAGTTTATTTCTGCTGCATCACATGACGTTCATGTAGGATAATCAAAAATACTGCATTTGAATTCATATGCGCATTTGTACCAAACCATATTCTAATGAACAGAACCACTAATTGGCTTACATAAAAAATAACACTGCACGAAAATCTCAAATTACTCATTTATTCTACTCAGTCTCTTACAAAGAATCAAATTTACATACCTACAAACCATAACGTACTCAGTATGAGTACATGTTATGGTTTGTACATAAAGAAACATACATAAAGTACATAAAGAAACCTTTTTTTAAGGAACTTGAAAATCGTTTTGTGTTGATGTTGGTGATCCAGCTTTGGTACTGACTCTGTTTCACCCGAGGTGAATCTGGAGACTGTAAAGTCCTCAAGTAGGAGTTTGAACGCACGGCATGAGGGCCAATGACCTAATAAATTTTTATGTGAAGGTACAGTAGGTCTAAATTTGGTATTTGCCTTGTGGAGCGTCACAGTTAAAAGCAGAGGACGTGACACAACAGTGAGATCAGTGATGGAGCAGCGTCGGCTTCTTCCTTTCCGAATGACTGAGCGTCAAAACCGCTGTGAGGGTACGTTTACCAAAAAAGATTACAAAAATACATGATGACGGCGGCAGAAACAAAATAAGTATTGCTGTTTATTTTGTTTTTAGAGGGAAGAAATGTCTATAGACAGATCATTTGTAGCCATTTTTAGGCATTTTGTATAAAGAGGTGCCTTTTAAAATAAACAAATATTAATTGTAAGAGCAAAGTGTACACAGTGTAATGGTGTCAGAAAGTAATTGGCAGGTGGACTATAAATGGGGGGACTTTTCTTTGTTGTGCCGTCGTTCCACTTGGAAGGAGAAATGAGTTTCTGACTTTAATTGTAGAGGCCAATTTAATGCGTTAAGCCACACCAGGATCTAGGGTACGTTTACACAATGTTCCCGGCAGCCACGGCAGCCCCGTTTCAGGCCACCGTGGACAAAACGGGATGGACTCGAGACAACGCAGGGGGACGGGATAGGCAAACGATTTGACGTGATTGCCGTGCCAGATTTTGATGAGAAACTTAGTAGGCCGTCACAGCCTACGTCGCCAAACGTAGCAGCACGTAATTGGCCGTAATGGAACTTGGAGGCGGTCCGTAGTGGGACGGGAGGCTTACAGGAAGTGACGTTTACTGCGCGTTCTGTCACGTTTTTTTAACGGTTGCTTCGCGTTTTATCACGTCGCGCCGCGCTGCGTCACGCTTCTCACGGCGTAGTTACGGTGTATGGTAGCCGTTTCATCCCGTTTCATCGCGGCTTATCCCGGCGTGTGGACCCGGCGTGTGGACCCGACGCGTTGCGGTCTGCCGCGGCACGCACGGTCTGGGAGGAAGCCGGGCCCGGAGGGGAGTTTCATCCGAGTCTGAGCAATTAACGACAGAACACCTTCTAAAAGCCATGACACCGAAATAAAATCAAGAGGTATGTCTGCACCCAGCAAAAGTCTCAGGATACAATGATTGCCTTCACTTGTCGTGGCCCTTTGGGGGCATAAACGTGCTTACACGTTTCATCCGTAGAAAGCCCTGACAGAACGTGAAAAACGTGCCACGCCTTCCTCAGAATTCCCCAAAATCCCACGGTGCTCTACGTTTCAGGCAATCGGGGCTGCCGTGACCATAGTGTAAACGTACCCTGAATTGACCACTGAATGTAGGCACATGTGTGGAGGGAAGGAAAGATGAGCATGATACAAACTGATAGTAGAAATGTGTTTCATTTGGAATTAAGGACTTGGACTGTCCCTTGTGTCACAAAACGGGGGCTTAAAGCATTGGCTTGGCCTCAACATTTATATTGTTCATCAAAAAAAATTTAAGCCCTTATTTTCCTTGAATCAAACTGTATGTGGCACCTGGAATACAAATGAGCTTGTCACACCTGATCCAGAGCATGAAGAAACCGTCTTCCTGGAAAAAGAACAAACTTGTCAGTGTTTTGTCACACGACATTAATTTAGCATAACTTTGTTTGATTTACCTTTTTCTGAAAGGCGTGCCTCCAAACCATGTCAACAGAATGTCCAGTCAGTTTACCTGAGCTAATCGTCTGTGTTCATCATGAAAAACATGATCATATCTGACACAGTGGGGCCATTGTTATCATTTTTAAATTATCCTGGAAACCATCAGAATTATAAGATAAATCTGTGAGATGGATGGATCAGACCCACGTTGGCTCCATTCAGTTCAGACTTGCAGGAGCTGGAGAGAGTAGGTTGCACAGCACCACATAATACCACAGACGGGCCAGAGCCCGGAATCAAACCGAGTTTCATTTGGTTGTGAGATGACAGTGCGAACCATTAAACTACACAGCCTCCCTGGTTTTTAACAATTAAAGATAATTTTTAACACTTCCGTGTTGACATGTACGAGCATCTTGGTGCATGTTGTGTCCCATGTAACGTTGTTGATTGTGATAGTACACCGTGTCCGTCTGACGACTCTTTAAACTCCTGTTAAGTGCCCCAGGGAAGCCAATTCATCTTACGGGGGCATGATGTTTAAAATCCATGTTGTAATCACTTAAACAACCAGCAGAGGATGATCATCTCAGGCCAGATTGACAGGTTGTTTGTGAGAATCCCTCTTGGGCCCACCGACAGCAATGAAAAGCAATAAAATCAGCCAGTCTGGGTCATGATAAGGGCCAGTCGGCCAGCTGCTGAATGCTACCTGTCTTCACTTCCCCGGTGATTTATCCTTTCCGTCTGCACTCCGCTTGCTTTTTCACTTAGCAATGAGGAATCAGTATTCCTACCCCAAGACTGACAGTCACCTCTGGGAAGCTACCCCATGATTAATGAGTCTGCCGAGCTACTGGAAGTTTGGAGGGAGGACAAATTCGGTGTTCACTTCCAGATATGTTTACAAAATTCCTCCGTGTCAGTGTTTGTTTGTGGAGGAAGGGTCAGGTGACGAGCAAAAAATGTGTCCAGGAGTTCCACGGCAGCAAAGCATTGGCTCTCGGGGGACGAGGAGCTGACAGTCATGAAGAATGGATGTTCCTCTCAGGGAGGGTGGATTATGGAAACCTCCTGTCTCCCAATGATACGCCTAAGCTCTTAACACAGACGGATGTAGAGTAGTATCAGGTATGTGTCAAGACAGGGGCTGGACAGGGTTTGACGTCTCAGAAATAACATTTATGGTACATTTTTACAGATTACTGCGCACAATTAATTTTACAAGACATTCAGTTGAGTGACAGTCGCAGTTTCCAGAATGAGACCTGGGTGGATGAATCCAGGATCCTGTCTGAGTGCAAAGAGACGAAAAGCCAAGTTTCAGGAATGTGTTAATACATTTGGAGAAGATATGTTTAAAAAAAAAAAAAAAAAACTGTTTATTTCAGTTTACCTCCGAAAACATCACATGACTGAACACAAGCAAGTTTTCCTTCGAAAGCAAGAATTACATCCTGGAGTGTTCGCTCCAGTATCAGTCCCATGTCCATTACATATTCCACGTCTCGGAACATAACTTCTTATCTATCCATGGAAAATGTTGACAAGTGATTGAAAAATTAAAAAGAGTAGACTTAATGGCCCCATCCAGGACGCTCCTGACCCATGAAATTGAATGTGGTGTGACTGTAAATTCTCCAACAGTTAAGGCTTTTTAACACCCGTCACATTAGTGCGTGTGCATGAAGCCCATAAAAAGAAAAAGAACAAAAAAAAGGGGGGGAACTAAGTGGCCGTTCAGTAGCTAGCAGGAAAGTGTGCCGTCACAGCGAGAAACCACTACCAATTACCAGCTACAGAACAAAAAAGTAGATGCAGCAGAGGTTTTATAGTTTGCCCATATGGACTGCGCTCACGGTTTTGATTAAGGAGCGCTGCGACTCTGCGGTGTTACTGAGTGTTGGGCTTTGGTGACAGATTTAAAAGCCTTTTGGATCTGATTGAAAGATCATGGTTTTGGGACTTTCTTTGGAGAAACAAACGTTTTAGAGTTGAATTCAATATTTGATTTGAGATGCTAACTTCGTGTTTTACTTGTTGTTGTGGACTGTAGGTTCATATCTTTCCTACAATGTTCAGTGGTCCCTGCTTCTTAAATGCTTTCAGCAAGACGGCTCATTCTTTTCTTCACACCTCCTTCCAGAGATGAAAATCAAAACTTTCCCAGTGTTTATCTTGCCTTTAACGTCTCGTCATCATTTTAGTTTTGCACCGATACGCATGCATGCTCAGGACATCATTAAAATTCCACAAATATACAGTACCAAAGAAAATCAGACAAAAAGTCTACTTCTTGATGGGATTATAAAACGTTATCCGATAAATTGATGCTCCAGAGCTCATTGGAGTCAGGAGTGTGCAAACCTGGAGTTCAGTCTGAGAGACCACACTGAAATCAGCTGAAATACTCAAACTTCCTCAGATTTACACTTAAAAGAAGCAGCGGCTGATGTGGACAGGCTCTGCATAGAGCAATCCTAGAACTATTTATACGAAGCATTGTTGATTTGCGTCAGGCATCAACAGACGCCCAACGGGGCCCAACTCAGCTATCAGAGACGCTCCCATCTCCAGTAAACAGGAGTCTAGCGTAACGGTAACTTTTAAGACAAAGGCTGATGTCAAAGCACGTAGTGGGTTGACAGTAACAGATGATGAACGAAAGAGCTAAACACATGTCAGTATTTCACTCAGTGTGAAGATGAAGAATTCTCACGCTGTGACGCCGTCGGTAGAGCAGGTTGTCATTGTTTTTGTTTGGTTTTGTCTCTTGTTTCTAACGGTTGGATATTTGATTGCTCATCTCCCTCTGTCCGTGTGTCAGACGGTCCTGGAGGGTTAGGGTAACCAAGTTGGTCTAGTAGGCTTTTTTTTTTTTTATCCAACTATCCGGAGGTCAAATTCGTGGGTCGCCTAATTTCAAACATGAAGTCATCCAGATATCGGGAATGACAATCAAGAATTGTGGAACTTGGTAGTTTTCGCTGATATATTTCAGAATGACCGCAAACTGCAGCTCTTCGAATCGAGTAAAGCCGCAACGCTTTCAAAAAGCACGTTTTTGGTGAGATGTTTTTAAACGTTTTTAATTGATTTCGCCTGTGTCACCTTGTTAAGAAAATGCACTTACCCAGCTGATGCCTGGATTTCGATCACCTTTATGAATCCCCCAGGATCTATAAAAACGTCTTCTTTCCATCCATCCAGTTTCATATTTCTAAACAGAAACAGGTGCTGCTCGTACCAAGTACTGCGCGAGATTTTCTCTGTGAGCACTTCACATAACCGTTCCAAAAATAGAGTGGGAAAGGGGTTAAATATAGTTCATGTCACTTTATTTTGGATTTGATGACTGTGTTAAAGTCTCTGGTTACTTCTGGGTTATGAGGCTGGTGTACGGTTGCTCTGCCTGCTGATTACGACCCGAGAAGCAGTAGCTGTGCACATTAGGATGGTAATCGGAGGATAGAAAATGATCTAGATGACGCTGTACGTGAAATGAATAAGCAAAACATTTTGCACGTATTCCAAAAACTGCCCCCCCCCCCCTTTTTTTTTTTTTTTCCCACAGCATTTGTTGGATTAATGGTTAAGAAATACCTCATTCCTGCTGCAGAAAATGTCAAATAAAAAGAGTGCAACAGGTGGTTTTAGAAGACAGCTGGCAAAGTGGAGCCGTCGCTGACCTTTTAAACGGCGTGGTCACATGGTCAAAGGATGATCATCGGTTAATCCTCCCCAATTACTCCGATATGCCCCTCGGGTGCCGAAGGCAGCTTTTTACAGGGCAGATTCTGCTGCTGCACGCAATTCTGGACGCAAGCAGCCGAGGAGCACGTATGCACCAGCGAGAAGTTTCAAACAAGAGTCCATGAGGGAGCCTGGGGGGAAAGGGGGGGGTAAGCTCCATTCTGCAGAGCGTTGGCCCACAAAAAAAACAAGACGTGTGTTGCGGTTTGACCTTTCACAGTCCTAACTATAATATTATCATAAGACGGGCGATCAGATTGCACATTTCCCCGAGGCGGGGGTTCGGCGTCCATATGTAAAGGTGATGAGTGGGACCCCTGCGTGGCTATATGTGTTACTAATGCCCAAATAAGGTCAAATCATGGTCAATACTTCCAGCTTTCTTTTAAATAACTCCACTTTACCTTCACATTACAGAAATATATGGTTAAAAATAACATGAGTTTCAGTTCCTGTCTTTTTTTTTTTTTTTCAAATTTATTTTAACTGCAGAAGAGACGGAAGTGGCACCACTACAAGTTAGCACAGTGTCAAGGATTGTCTTAACTTTCTGGTTGAAATTACAGTGCAAATCTCTGAAGCACGCAACGCAGCCAGGGATAATATACAACTATCTGTCAATACCAAAGGCCGAGCGGCCGACGCTAATTGAGGGAAAAGAATTATGGGTAGTAGCTGGCACGGACAGACGGCCGTCCTGACGCTTGCCAATGCCCATTCCAGTGGTGCCACAATGAGGGATCGGGATGGTGAGATACTCCGGCTTTTGGACACAAATCAAGTGAGGGAGTCGGATGTCCAACTGCAGTTTAAAGGCTCCTGTTGTTAATCCAAGGAAATGCAAAGAGGAGACGCAAGAAGTCGAAAACAAAACATTGAAGACATTGTGTAAGACAAACACCTCCAACGTGCAAATCTGCACATGTAACAGCACTGTTGCGAACAAGGCTGAAGGTTACCGGCTGGACGCGAGGAGGATTATTATCGGTGTTTAGTCCAACACCTCAGAGAAGAAACGCGTAACACATTGAACCAGCCTATATTTCCTTCAAACCAATTCAGGTTGCTGACGAGGACCAGGAAGAAAAAAAGCATACAACTCCCTTTTTCTTCTTTAGTTACTTGTGTGTAGGGATTCGTACCTTTTCACTTTTGAACCGATACGGTACCGATACCAGGTAGCACTCGGTAGTACCGACGGAATTCGGTCGGTACCTATAAAAGAACCGAATTTGGTACGCGTCCCTACTTGTGTGTGAGCCAGAATCGACTCCAAGATTCTCTTATTGTTTTTGAAAGCTGTCAAGACTGATGACGTGGTGTCGTGAATTAACGCAGTACCTAAGAATACAAGAATTTTCAGTCTCTGGTTATAATCCCATATTTCCCCCTGGGAAACACTGTTTAAAAGTTTCTTTATTTTATTAAAAATATTGATATAAATGAATTAATAAAGAGGCATTAAAGGAGATGGAAGTGTGCTCGGAAATCTGTAACAGGTTTAATTGATGTCCGTGTTGTAGCAAAGTTGATATCAAGACGATAATGTGCTCGTTTCTATACAGCAGGTTGACAGCAGGCTGAACGGTTGTGTTACAATTCTAAAGGCTTCAGCAGAGACTGAGCTTGGCGGTCTGTGGACGGGACGTCGGACAGGTGATGGAGAAAAGGTCGTCCGTGGATGCAGGTCCGGTTGTTGTCAGGGAGCTGCTGCTCCATCCTCCGGACGGCGTCCTTCACGTCATCTCTGGAGAGATTCGTGGGCAGCTGACGGGCGAGTCGCACGGCTTCACCCTGTCAGGTACGAGGCAAACGTTTATAAACACAAAAAGGCACTGGAGCATTTAGAAAAATCAATTACCAGCGCGTCGCTCACTTGCAGGTAGTTTGAGACCTTCAGAGGCCGACACTCTCGCACAGTCTTGGCCTTCCTGTGAAGAACTGCGGTCAGGATCTCCCTCAGGTCCTCCATGCCGAGGAAAGGCACGCAGTCTGCCATTGCCGTCACTTCCAGATGTCTCTCGGCTGACGTGAGGCCCGGGCCAAGACAAGCAGAAAACAAGGATTAATATACTCCAGACGCTACTACTATCTCCAGGAAAGAATAATAAATAAATATTGTGGTTTACGGCCCAGACTGATGACCAAGTCAAACAAGCGAAAGGCCAAATGGAGTGTTAAATGACTAATAGAAGCCCCAGCAGACTGGAAGGAAGCTGTCTTCTACTCTCGTCTTGACTGATGGCTTCTCATTTCTCGGGGAAATACTGCAAATCATTCAAAATTTATAATTGTTATACATACCTCTGAGAGAAAAAAACAAACCGAAAGAATCCACGGGGATGCAGTTCTAATATTTATGTGTTGATCGTGTTGCCAGGTCAAGATGTACACCGCAGAAGATTTTCTATTAAACTGAAAACGAACGGCGTCCACGATCGGAGTGGGATCAAATCATTGCTGTGCACCCGCACTGGCCGGCAGTGCCGGAGCAGAATTCCTTGAATTTTTTGAAGGGCAACTGTTCTCATCACCTGCACGCTGGGGTACAAACCCACTGTGAGACCACACTGTCAGGCACGGAGCCAATGTCAACCGAGGTGAACCGTTCCAGCAACACAAACCACCGACGCCGGCCGGACGCTGTGCGCCCTTTACAAGCAAACACGGTACCGGTCACGTCCGTGTCAGACATCAACATTCCGATTTATTCCTCTTGCACAAAGACAATGCTGGAAATTCTACCACAGTAGGAGTGTACACTTTATTCCATATTCAAGTGTTGTCAGACCTATTTAGAAATCAACTTAACTGTGGCTGGACTGTGTAAAACAAAAGCTTAGATCAGGGGTGTCAAACATAAGGCCCGTGGACCAAAACCGGTCCGCAACAGGCCCCAACCCGGCCAGACCACCAAGAAAATGGTAAAAATGTCAAAGAAAACCGACTTTTGAGATGGTGAGTCTGCAAAAACACATCATGCAACCATGATAGGATTGTTTTTGGGACATTTCACTGTATTTTGAATAATTTCAATTCGCTTTATGTTGAGATCGTAGTCATATTTCAAAGTAATTGTTTGGATTTTGTTAAAATATGGACATTGTCATCACGTAAACTCTGCGCCACAGCAAAGAAACACTTTAAAGTTTAAATTCAAAGACTATTATGGCAACATTTCGCGATAAAATCAAGATAAAATTGTGCTGCATGTGGCTCCTGAACTAAAATGTGTTTGACACCACTGAACTAGAGATTGTGTGTGTGTAAACATAAATTCATATTTGTGTAAATAGATTCTTTTTTTGCATGCATCTCTATGTAAGTTTGTATGTATACAGATTTATAGACAATTCTTTTATTTGCATATATGTGTATGTGTTTATGTATACATGTGTGCAAGTAAACATAAATTAATATTTGTGAAAATAGATTTTCTCTCATTTGTGTGCATCTATATTTCATGTTTGTTTTGATGCATGTTATATCACTGCGTCTTTTATTCCCTGTGTACTGTCATTTCTTCCATCGTTCTAAAAACATATGTATTAGGTAAACCGGTGTCTCTGAACTGACTAGAGGTGTGTGTGTGTGTGTGTGTGTGTGTGTGTGTGTGTGTGTGTGTGTGTGTGTGTGTGTGTGTGTGTGTGTGTGTGTGTGTGTGTGTGTGTGTGTGTGTGTGTGTGTGTGTGTGTGTGTGTGTGTGAGACCTGTGCTGAAGTGCATGAAGCAGTGTTGAACATGGATGACAGGGTGAACTTGTTCGACTGACAGTTTTCCACTTTACCTGGAGAGAGTTTGATTTTAAACCCATTGGCCACCAGCCGGGGGTCTGAAAACAGGACCTCTCCGTTCAGCTCCGGACTCTGTTTCTGCATGTCGCACAGAGTCCTGGTAAACTCGGCGCCTCCTAGATTTCTACCAAACAAAAGATTGGATGTTCAGAAGAAGAAGATTTGACGAAGCGGTGGAGCAGATATGTGGGGAACTTCTGATGAGCGTGCAGTTTTGTGAACCAAAAGCCACTGGCCGTGTGATCCCTTACCCATCTGTTAGCTGTATAGGGCTCTGCAGACTCACTGCTGGAAGTATATTATTCTCCAGAAGTCGCTTAAAGAGCAAGGCCTCCTCCACTCGAAATGGGTTTAACAACATGAGCCTCTGACCACATAAAATGACCCAGGCGCTCTGAGAGGCCAGCCGGTTTACGAGGCGGAGGCCCCGCGGCGCTGCCCCGCTCTGCTGGGACGAGAGGCGCTGAAGCTGCAGGCGGAGGGCGGCCACGCTGCAGGGGAGGGGCTGCCACGGCTTGGGCGCGGGGGTCTTCTTCTTCTTCTTCTGGGGCTGCGCGGAGAAGAGCTGGTCCAGCAGCTGCTGGTTGGACAGCGGGGCTTTGCGTTTGTGCCCCGCCACGTTGCTCCCCGGGGAACCCCCGCTGGACTCCCCGGCCGAGGCCCGCTTGGCCTTCTGGTCGTAGAGCTCCAGGTCCTTTCTGGCCTTGTCTTCGTACCTGTGCAGGTCAAACAGATTGCTAAGACGTCGCTGCAGGAGTCGTTTTCATCGCACACTTTGAGAAGCTTTTGAGAATAGATTATACAGTATTTGCAAAGATGTGACCTTAGACTCATACTAACCATGTGTTTAGGGAATAATCAACTTTATGTGGTGATGATTTTGAAAGTGGTTGCTTATCTGAAGGCATGAAACATGCTGCTGTGGTGCATTATGGGAAACACTACCAGAATAAAGCATGTATTCCAGCTGCATTCGGATTTCCTTCCACTATTCTGCATGTTGACGCTGCACATGTCACCTTTGGCTCGGTTGGTAGAGCAGGTCGTCTCTCAGTTGGAATGATGCAGGTTCAATTCCCTATCTCCCTCTGTCTACATGACGAAGTGCCCTTGCGCAAGACACTGAACTGAAACGGAGCAGTGGTGGAAAAGCGCTATATAAGTGCAGTTCCATTTTTAACATTTCACTTGTTTATTCTTTCAACATTTTCGTGCATGTTCTCGCTCTTTACAGGACATTTGGTCTTTTTTACTTTCAGTCGTCACTATCTCGACTTCATTTATCAGTTTTATTCTAAACAGTCTGACATAATTCTCCACAATTAGACATTCAACAGTTTGTTTGTTGTCATGTTGATTTCAGTCTTCAATGTCTCGAATTCTAAATAATTCAACTTTATTGTCAGTGTCCTGACACGATCCTGACACGGGTTTGACTGTCAGTATCGTTCTCTCCGTTCACCTCTCTTCACCTCCTTCTAACTAAATAACTCCAACCTTATTCTTTATAGTTTTATTTCAGTCTTTGCTTTGCTATTCATGATGGAATTTGAACTAATTTCTTTATTTTGACTTGCACACTTTCATCTCATATTGTTATATTGGTTTAGATTTCACAATGTTTTCAAAGTATAACCCTAAGCCTTCAATATTAAGCATATAAAAAGCATTTGAATCTATTTGGAAACTTGATTCGTGTTAAAATTATGATTCTGATGAAGCTTTAGCCATATGTATATGGCTGTATGGATTTATGTAGAAATTGGCAATTTATAATAATTCTAGGTATAATAATTATAATACTAGACTGTTTATAATAATTATTCATTTCAGCAAAAGAATCAGACCAAAAAGTAAAGTACAGTGCTGAACTAGTGTGATAGAGTAAATCATTAACAAAATGTCTGGATCACTGCAGCATAACTACTTCAACAATTTAACAACAACTTTTTTTTTGTTACAAATGGACAAGTTTAGAATTTGATATAAGTGGGACCTCCTCCTGTTTGACCTTCCCGAGACGTGACGATTCCTCTGCCTATCTATTGAGCGTTCATCTCTTACCTTGGCACAATACCGATTAAAAGCAGACTTTTGTTCCCAGAGAACATTGCTGCGGACGGTATAAAACGGTGCACCGGGTGCTCCGGCTCAGCAGAAGAGTTATTTACCGACTCGCGTGTGCATATATATCTTCATATGTTCAGCATTAGGACTTACACTTCAGCACTCCATTATTCACATAACCTGTTTGCTGAACCCGTGCGCGTGTGATTCCTAGAAGTGGTGTGCCACTTTACAGTGGCGGTGAAAGGAGCCAAGTGCTCGCCACCTCCTATTTCATGTTCGAGACGGATTTTAAACAGATGGTTTTTCCATACTCTCGTCCGTACCTTACACAAGGCCCCAAATCCTGCTGATACACATTTTCCAACCATGCAATTACATTAAACTGGGATGCAGTCATCTAACATAATTGGTTTCAGCACAACATAATGTTGTTATTCCATGATGGCAGCAGATAGAAATCAGCTGGAAGCACACTTTGCACTTTCCCCTACTGAGGTGTCCGGGAGATGCGTCCAACTTGCCGATTTTCATGCGGCGACACGCCGCGCGTTGTGGAAAAACGACACAAACGCACCCGCTCCATCACCGTGGACTTGGTTTCTATTTGTTTTCTCTCGTCTTTGTCTTTCTTACCTCTCGCTGATGTAAATCTTTGGACCTTGGGACTGAAGCGAGGGTCAAACACAAACACTCATTACCTCCACCTCTTCTGTGCCAAGTCCGCTCACGAGCAGCCAACTATGTGTCAGGCCTCTCGCCACCTGTGTGGGGCAGGTGGGCTTTTCAAATGGTGCCAAGGTGGAAATGGGGGCATTTAGATGAAAGCGGTTCCATTAAGAAATGAGTAAGGACCAGTTCATGTGAGTCAGAATGTATTAAATTAAGATTAGATTCTGAATATATGAGAAAGACCTTCCTGTTTTAACTGTAATCTGTTGATGTCTGTTCATGTGGCAGGTTTCCAAACAGGAATACTCCAATTTCTCAAAAACAAACGGTTAATAAGTCAATCTTCACATAATTACAGAGCAATGAAAATAAAATGATGCTTGCATGTTTCGCATTTATCACTGCTACACAATAACAGTTATCTTTGTGTTTTCAGTTGATTATGAAGTTCAACAGATCCACAAACTTGGTTTTCTGGGCTCTCAACAGAAAAGTAGACAGTAACGACTGGCCCCGCAAGGTCTCCATGTGATAGACGATAGCCAGCGTTGTTGCTAATAGAATCGATCAGTCTCCCTGGTTTGAATCTTTTTCAAAGTTGAGTTATGAGGCCCCGTTCACGTGACGATGCTTTCAAGTGAAAGTAGAAAACTTTTGTAGCGTTTTGTGGGTCTGTTTATACGGCAGTGGTGCCACTGAGAACTTATTGAAAACAGCTTCCAAGGTGGAACTTTTCAAAAACGTTTCGACTCGGTCTCTGTGGAAATGAGGGATAGAAAAAAAGAAAAAAAAACTCTTTCAAAACATTCTGACTCAATATCCGTGTAAACGGGGGAAAGACGCAATTTTTTGAAGACGCCTTTTTACTTAAAACGTTGTTGTGTAAACAGGACACCCTCCCTGTCCTTTACCCTCCGTTCAGAACTATGAACCACCTCGACTACTAAGTATAATTTTGCTAATTTCGCATTTACGGCTCCACACTGACTCTACTGAAGAAAAAAACGTTGTTCTTTTATTATAAACCAAAGCCTGATCCAGTGAAGCTCAACTCCAGCATGTGGCGGAGGACACATGGACACATTACCCTGCAACTGTCTTCCGCATCTTCATCTGAGACTTAAATTTACATCCACATCATTTTTTACCCATTCATATTTGCAGGGTTAATGATAATGTTTCATATATTGTTAATCATAAAATATGTGGATTCTCTGAGTAGCATTAGAGCTTGTGTACATTGTTCAGACCTGTTGTCATGCAGAGATGTTTACCACTTACTAGACACTGGAAATAAGAAACGCAGCTCATATCAATATCATTTCCACAGCAGGCGTCTTCACAGGTCAGACTTTCCCCGTTCTCTCTGCAGCCCAAATAACAAGAAGTGGAAACAACTGCGTGGAAAGGTCTGGAAACTCACTTTTTACGTTCTTCCTCCCTCAGATTTTTCCACCTCTCCTGCACGGCCATGCTGATGTCCTGAAGACTGGCCGTGGGTTTGTCCCTGAGGACCTGGGCTCTGGTCTCCTTCTGGAACAGGGCGGCGGGGGACAGCGGCGCCCGGGCCGCACGGCTGCTGATCAGGTCGTAGGCGGTCAGAGCGGCGGGCTTCTCCGTGATGGCGCTGAGCGGCTTTTTGCTGGAGGCCTCGTCCGGGTCCGAGCCGGCGATCTTCGAGGGCTGAAGAACGACGACGGGCCGCAGGGGTTCTCGGGACACGGGGTCGGTCAGAGCCGTCCCTCGACTCCACTCCTCCGCTGATATTTCTTCACTAGCGTCTGGAGCTGGCGACTCATCGTCGGCAGGTTTCCCCGGGGGCTCGCTTGTCGAACTTCTCCCTGTTGGCTGATTGTGACTCTGAGACGTTTCCTCATCGTAAAGAGAAAAGTTTGGCTCCGGCTCAAACGGGATCTGGTTGACGATCCAGTCGTCGGCCACAGAGGAAGAAGAACTGGTGTTTGAGGTGCGGCAGACTGCGTCACTGTGTCTTGTGTCATTGTTATCACTCTTTACGCTCTCCTCTCTGTCCACAGGTGGGTCATCGTTGTGCTCTGATGGCGGGGGGACCGTCTCATGCGTCGGTGAGGGGTTTGCACCAGGCCGAAACCCATAGAGGGAAATGAGCAGAGCTTCCAATGCAGTCAACACAGTCTCCTGTGTACCAAACAGATCAGAGATGGAATAAAAGTGATTATTTTTCAATCACGGGCGTCATTCGCCACTCGCAGTCAGGCAGAACCAGTGACACAAGACCAGTATAACCTGGAGACTACAACTCTTTCATTTTAAAGCAAACAAATACACATGTATTAAACCCACATCTTCTTTGCCACAAAGGTTATGATTAGAAAAGATGGCTACCTTTAACCAAAGCATGTTACTGCAGCAAGTTGATGAGTACTCAGTTCACAGGTACCTTGTTTTGCAGGAGGACCTGGGTCTTGTCCGGCGTCAGATTTACATCCACGGCTGACGGTGAAAGTGTAATCTTCAGCACCAGGGTGGGATATCGATTTCGTGCGCCGTCATCTGCATACTGAGCTGTGTAGTGTTGACGCAACAGCTGAAGGGTTTGTTTCACACCGAAAGAAAAGGGTAAGCAGGAGTTAGATGTATTAAAAAAATTAATAAAATGCAACAAGTATTTAACTCGATTCACCAATATCTCCTTATGCATACCTTCATTATCTCCTTATGCTGCACTGGCCGGTTGTTGACGAATATGAAGGTTTTTTCAGGACCAGATGAGCTCGTCGAGGAGTAATCAGATCCAGGTTTAGGAAAGAAGCCTTCTAAAAAGATCTGAAGAAACAAAGAAAAGGGGGTCATGATAATTAAAGGTAAGGTAAGAAGTGATAAGAGCGTGTCACTGTAAACAGGCTGAGCCTCCTCTGAGATATTTTTATGTCAAACAACCTATAATAAGACACTTTAGGGAATGTAAAGCAGGTGGCTCTGGGAAAAGAAATATGTGAACCACTGCATTCAAAGAATCGATGAATACAGAATGATATAAGAACTCATCTGAATCATAAAGAGATCGAGCAGGACTAGTTATTAAAGTGATGTCTTAATATTCAAGCCTCCCTGACACGAGCGGGGAGACAGCGCAGAGCCTCTCTTCTGGTTGCGTCGGCATCGTACACACTGACCTTTCACCCAGAATCATGCCAGAGGAGCTCTCGTGAACCAAAAGAAATTGCTGACTCACCATAAAACCCCAACGACTGTACTTAAAAGTCCATTAAGAATGTAAGCTAGTAAGAAATTATGGAAAGCTAATAATGTTCTGCAGGTTGCAAGAGGGCGAATAGCTACGCATTTTTTTCCCCACACGGCCTCGGGCTCATTATTAGCAGCAACGCACGCCAATGAAGTTAATAAACGGACTGCTGTTTCAGGTCAGGGCACATATGCTTCTCTCTATTTCTGCTCATTAGGGTCACTTTATGAGAGTACGAATGGCACCTCTGGCCCCGAAGGGCCTCGGCTGTGTGTAGTCAGGCTGCCAAACACGAGTGTCACATTTTGTTCTGCAGAGGAATAGCTCTCGCCGCTCTCTCTCCCTGGTGAAATTGTCAACCTGGCTCCCTTGATCACGCTGCTTTGTTCTCGGGGACAGGGAGGAGTAAAGGTCCCTTTCATTGCTACAGGGAGTAAGAGGAAAAGGTGAAAGGTTGTTCTCATAACCGGGCGCCGAGCAGCAAAATAACAACAACAAAGGGGAAAATGAGAGAGAAACGGGGTGAAAAGGGCTGCTCCATATCTGTCAGAGCACATTAGCTGGGAGCCTGACAGCAGGTAGGAGCCACATGGCACCTACCGTGACCAAGCAGAAAGTTACAGCTCCACCAGTAATTCAATTACGATCAGCACAGCAAAGCTTAGCTAACAAAAATCACTCACTCCTCATCAGGAAGGAACTCGAGAGAAAAGGGCAAAGAAATAGTTGGCCAGGCACCAACTGACCACATTTGCTGGCTTGAGACCACGATGAGGTGATTAGCTCACGGTCAAGTGCAACGTGCTGCACGCTACCGTTCACTCTGCAAAAATTCTCCCGTCTTCCTCAGACGATCAAAGGAGCATTAAGAGTAGAAACTGGACTGATCGGATTGAAGTAAAACAAAGATATTATCATAACTGTCATCATCATCGTTCATAATCAGTAAACCTGCGTCTCCTCTGGTTTTCCAAGTCTTTATAGATGATGTTTTGTCGTCAAACAACGTCAATGAAACGTTAAGGAATGTGTAATGACGTCAGATATTTGGAAATAAAAACATGGGTCAATGTTGGGTGGATTGACAACATACGGAGCATACAGAGTAATACTACTAATGACCTGTGGGGGCAGTGTTGAGCAGTGCAGCTAATGTGCGACTGGCGAAAGTCACCAAGAAGACGATGTGATTTGAAAGACAACAGAAGCTATGATTCCTTCGAGGAACAAGATCTAAGACGTTCCCTCAACTGGACATCAGGACAAAGAAACTTAGTTATTTGATTTAATCAACTGATTGTTACATTTCTAGCTCACTTCTCTCCAACAGTTTACCACAAATTTTACATTTATTTTTTGACCTGATGGTCAACAAAGGGTCAGATAGGTGACATTTTTGGAGCATTTGCGCCGTTTTACCTTTGTGTTCGAGACTGAAGTGAAAGGAATAAGTAATACGATGCTACATTAGCGTAGCGACACATTGCCTCACTGTAATAGAAACATGAATGATGTGGTATTGTATTTTACAAAACATTTTTGGTATTACAGCATACCACCTGCTTCCAGTTTTGCAAAATATTCTGATATAGCATCTCCCATATTGTGATCACACCTGTGATATAAACACAGCCATATTTAACCTCTCTGACCCGGTCAGGCCACAGCTGATACAAAATTGAGTCAGACCTTTTAAATCAGGGGTCTCAAACACATAAAGTCCAATTTCATCTTGAGTGCCAATATCACATGTATCACATATCATGTGTTTTCTTTGAATTTTATATAATTCTTTTGGTGGTTTGGCTGGATTAGAGCCTCTTTTCAGACCAGTTTTGGCCGACGTGCTTCACGTTTTACACCATTACGTAAAATCAATAGAAGAATTTGATTGGCAATTGAATATACATGAGTATCTATCTATCTATCTATCTATCTATCTATCTATCTATCTATCTATCTATTTTTTTTAATTGGATTGCATTTTAAAATTCCAACAGAAAAATAAGTAAATTTTAAAGACAAAGGAGAATTAGTAAAATTGGAGCTTTGTGGTATTAGTTTACTCAGTCTACCTCTGTAGTATGAAGTGTGATTCGGATGTTTTTACATCAGTGGATATGGAATGGACAATCGAACTTCTGCATCCTGGTGAATTACTGTTAAATCGGATTCCTGCACTCTCCTCTCGACTCACCTCAGGCTCCTCTTGGCGATGGTGACACGGGAGCAAGTTGGCAGTGACGGAGGCTCCCAGAGTCGCGAGCAGTGCGCTCCGGTCGTCGCCCGCCTTGGCCTTCTGCCAGACCACCACCTGCAACAATATGACACCGCTTCAGCTTCCATCAGGTGGATCGCACTGTATATAAACACCCATCAAGATAGTAACTGGGCCACCGGTCGCTGCCAACGTATCTGGAGTGCGTACGTTTTATTAGTCATGAGATTGAGCCGGAGAGAGACGGCAGCTGCAGTTTGGCTACGTCAGTCAAAGTCAGAGCGTGGGGCAGAGAATATGAACTATGGAGGTGTGAGCCGGAAGAGCAAGGCTTAAAGATAAAACACATCGTTTTTCTACAAACGTTGAGCCGTTTAAAGCAGCGGGTCGAACACCCACTGTCACAAACATGAACTGTCTCCCAAACGACAGACCCGGACCTCCACTGGTGACATCATTACCTTCTTAATGGTTTCTTTAAACGCATTTGGAAAATATTATACGCGGGTCAATAAAAACGTAATGGTTTGACGGCGTATATTTGACAGAACAGATGATCCCGGGGAATATCTTTGGGTTGGGAGTATGTTAACGGTCGGATTGTGACTACCAGTAAATCTACCTCCCGGGTGTTGATTTCTAAAAGCATACAGTCGACTGTTGCAGAACATGTCTCTGGTATTAAATATACAATTTGGCACATGTAAACGGATAACTCCTGTAAACAGTTTCTTGAAGGAGCTGTGAAACACGACACAAGCCAAATGGCAGAGTTGGAGATAAAGGATAGGGGGCAACTGAGTGCTGATTGTACAGAATGGGTTTTGCTGCCCTCCCCTGACGACGCCGCAGATGATTTCTATGAAAGTCAGAAGGCGGAGGAGTTGCTCCTCTCCCTGACCTGTAGACACTGTGTAGACCTGTGTACAATCTGGCCTCGGCCTGAAACCGGATCTGGGCTCGAGTTGGCAGCTGTGTCGAGCAGCTCGCTCGGGAATAGTGATCGGCCGAATCGCAGCTCGCGGTCGGCCTTATTTGTGCGGGAGAAAGTGGGAAATTAGAGAATACTAACAATTTCACGACACATTAACGCCTTCATTTATCGTTTGCCAACACAACATACGTTAGTTCAGAGGTTCACAATCTTTTTCCTGAGCAACAACTTTTCTTTTTTTTTTATCCCTGTGCGACCAACACAACCTGTACGATTACAAAGTAAAACTGAAGGAACCTCATAACACATTAAAGGTGAATTTTATTTTGTTATATTCTGTAGCGATGATTTCCTTTTCTCTGAAGTTAAACTCACCATCTTGGGGGTGTTTGAAGTTTCAAACTTTCATTAACCAGTTTTTTCCACCACAAAACACGAATTCAGCTCTAACTTTGTCCATTGTTTTCTTGAACTCTCGACAATCTTGTTTCTTTTTCGCCATATTAATCTCTCACTTGGCCATTTCGTCTCCTGCCGCTGACGTTTGCAAGCTTACGTTTATGTACGTTCATGTTCAACACACCCATATCCTCAAAAAGATTTGAAAACGTATACATTTTTTGATGTATTTCTGAATATAAATGGTACACTTCTCATGTAAATCTCGGTAATACAAAAGGTTTTATACCCTCCTAAAATCAAGAGGGATTCACGACCCCCTGGACACTGGCCACAGTATTGAGGAGATGGACAGTTGGTTGGTTCACCAGCGTTTGGCTTCACTGGAGCGTTTTGACAAATCCAGAACAACTAAGATGGGTCCACAGCCTTTCTTAAGGTGAGTCTGGACGCCCCAATTAGAAGAAAAAAAAAAAAGAAAAGAAAAGCTGGGTATCCATCCTAAAAAGTTTACAAACTAGAAAAATAGACTCACATTAATTGGAGGATTAAAAAAACCCAAACCTGGTCACGATTATAACAAGATCATAATAAAATGACTGGTTACCCAAAAAAACTCAACGCTTTCTCAAAAGTGATTTTTTTGAGATGGTAAAACTATTCCAAATGATCTTTTATTGTGTAGGATTATTAATTAATCCACAGTTTCATTCACATTTCTTCTATCACCTTTATTTAAGCCAGTCCCAGCTGACTTGGGAATCCAACTGTTACTCATGAAGCACTTTGAAATAAAAAAAATAAAAAATAAAGTATAGCTTACATAAAATGAGCAGCTCACATATTAATATCAGTGTCTAACATGGTGTTACAAGCCAAGGAAAAGAGGTTTTAAGACTTGATTTAAAGAGTCATGTGACCGGTGTTTGATTGACCTGTTGGACATATTTCATAGAGTTGCTCCTCCTATACTGATTTATGATTTATGCTGTGAAGGAGCCTGCTGATCATGATGTGTCTCGGTACAACCAATACGGCCCAGTCTTTGTTATTTTACAGCTTCCTCCTGCTTTCTCCCAGCAGTCCTGTGCACAGATGCACTACATTTCAATACATTTTAGGGTTCGGGTATATATATAAAAGTGACCACAGATCCATATCTGTTGACCACAGTTTGTCTAAGTCCACGACTCATCCACAGCTTCCTTCAGCTCATGAAGTTGCAGATGTAACAAATTATCAATCGAATCAGTTCAACTCTGTAGACACATGATGTGAGCAGAAGATTAACACCCGCAAACACACATTTCTCTTCTACATACAATATAAATATCTTGTTATTTCTTAAAAAATGATGAAATAAACAAAAATAAAACTCTTCTCTGGTTCTTATTTCAATACTTTGAAGCCACCTGTGAGCCAAACCTAAAGAAGGTCCAGTTCTTGATGTTATTTTTAAGGATTTATCTAATTCTGGAGCCTGTTCTCTCCTGGTCCACCGCTTCGGGTCGGTCAGTAGTTTTGACTCGAGCTCTGCCACAATATTTTCTGGCTGACTTGCATCAGCGCTGACAACAAACACAGCGTGAGGCTGAGGACAATTAATGTGCTTCTCAATAATCTTGTGTCGCGTTCAGTCCCCACGTCGGACACAGAACGCTTCAAACGCTGAGCTTCACTGTCTGATCATATCGAGTGCTGGATTACACTCCTGCATTGTACCAGTGAAGCTTGAATACTGCTTGGAAGTCATCGTCCTTCTTCAGAGAAATGCTCCATAGATAACAGTTATTAACAAGCACGGTAGAATTAAGAGAACACATTCTCCACAATGAGATCTTATCGAATTGAAGTCTGCATGTCAGTGCTGTCAACACGATGCTGTGAATTCATGGAGTGAAAAAACATCGTTGAGCTGCTCTGAACTGAAGGCTGCTGAGGACACCTGGTGGTCTGTGGGCGGCACTGCAACGTTACTGATTTCTGTAGATTTAAAACGCCTCTGTTTTTCATACGAACAGATCAAATAAAGTTTTTCTTTTTTATCACATCAACAGTTAAATTATTGGAAATGCATCATAGCTTTTACTTTGTAGTCTTTAAGTGGAAGTGGTCTGAGCCTCCATCACGTCTGGATTTATGTCTGGATGATGTCTCTTTATGTCTTACTTGTTGCTCTCTGTCTCTGTCCTCGACTTTTCTCTCTTTCTATCTCCTAAAACCAACTGGAACAACAGAAAGTCTCCACCACCGAGTCTGGTTCTGCAGGTTTCTTCCTGTTAAAAGTGAGGGGTTTTTTCTTATCCACCATCTCCTTCCACATGTGGAATCGCTGGTTATTCTCTGTAGGAAATGACTGTGTTGCATAAGGAGCTGAAGAAATTAAATAGAATTTCAGTTTTCAGCATTCAGTGCTTTCAAGATTTGTTCGAAGAAAGAAAACAAAATACTCTCTGTGCAAAATAATCGTTTTAAAACACGAGCGGCACCATGAAAGAGAGACAAACTAAATCACCAGACTTTTAAATGAAGCGATTAAGTAAATCAGTGATTCCCAGCCTTTTTTTTTTTTTTTTTTCATTTCAGCTAATCAGATATTTACCATAACAGTGACCATGGTTTTCCTCGTTCCGATTATCATCTTTCAACTTTACCCCTCTTTGTTGAGCCTGCGACGCGAGGGCGGAGGACACTCCCACCTTGTTGTGAAGCAGCAGGAGTCTGAGGTGTGGTTTGACGATGGCGTAGGCCACCAGCAGCTCCTGCACCTTCTTCAGCTCGTCCTTGCACTTCTTCACAGCGGAGTAGTACTGCCGCCGCACGGGGAGGTTCTTAAAGAGCTTCAGCACGCTCACAGTCGTACCTGGAAAACACGGGGCAGAGGAGGAAACTCATCCGTCTGAATCAACAAGAAAAGTAGAACAAATCACGCGACTTTCATGAATTAATTTTAAGATAAATTTTTTATTTTACTGATGGCACCTCATTCTTTTAGGCTTTTATGTCTATTCATGTACAGGACTTTGGGTCAGCCGTGGTTGTTTTTAAACCTGCCCATGGTTGGACTCCGCCTGAGCTCCTCGACTGTTTGCTCCAGTTTCACTCCACATATTGAAATAGTAAATGTTTTTCATGTTGATTGAGCCATTTCATGCTTTGAAGATGATTTGTGCCGTTTGGAAATTAACCAGATCAGAGAATTTTAACGTCATTGACTGTGATAGTGGATTAGTGTGAACTGTGTAACCTGTGGATGTTCTGGGGAGGATCCTTATGGTGCTTTTTTACCACTGTTTGTTTCGTTTCATGTGAGATTTCCTACTTCTTTTTTATTTTTTTTTCATCCAATAAAACATACGCTCTTAATATGTCAATCCCATCTATCTGCATTATTGCATTAGTATTCTTTTGATAATTCCCAAATGGCATAAGTTGAATTTTGTTTAGATTCAGTGATAATTTATTCCCGTCAAGCTAATTTATAAATTTCTGCAACGACTGTGCCTAAATATTTTGATTAAAGGAATCTCAATATCAGAAGACGGAGTTTTTATGATGTATTCTGTCAGTGTCTGTCAGTGTTTTTTATATGGTCTTAATTTTAATACCTTGTGTTTTTATCATGTCTTATGTCACGGCATCATATGAAAGCCAAGCTGAACTCCAGGTGCTGTCTTGACTTATTGTTTTTCTTGCATTTATGTCACTTTTTCTTTTGACAGGATTTGCTTTGGGATCTTTATCGCTCCCATTCTTGCATTTTATCTCATGCAAAGCACTTTTACCGGCACTTTATGTATGTGAAGTTGAATAAATAACAAAAAAATTGTTTGTGTTTTAATGTGTGGAGTACTCTTAATTTCCTCTCAAGGCAGCTTTTAATCAAACGTGTTTCTCTTTGTTATCAAAACCAACCATAACTTCTTATTTACTCACCTGAGCACACAAAGCTATCGCATGTGTGTTTGCTAAATTATTTCTATTGTTCCAATGCGATACTACAGCGGAGCAGAGCACGTGGGCTCCAATCGTGACAAATATGCAGGATCGTCTCAACCGAAGTTAAGTTATTGTGCGTGATCGAGAACCACGTAGCCTGCCGATGATCGACGTGGTAAACATTAATCTGAACCTGTCTAGTTGAGCAGGACAGACTTGAATTACCACACCGAGTTTGGATAACCAACCAGGAGTGACCGCCGTCGACATTATTGTCTGTCCGACCTTGTAGAGCGAGTGTCTCGAGTCAACAAAAGAAATGGGACCAACAACGGGTCTCGGTGGAAGATGGAACCTGAAAAACGTGCGTCAAATCTGAGGGAAACATCAGGACGCACATCCTGGGAGATCAAGTCTGATCTTCAAAATCAAACTGGTTAATTTTGGACTAACAGTTGAAGTGTATGCCAAACTTCCAACACACCATAGCTCTAATTTCAGCTACCTTTTACTGGTGCATTATTTAGTCTCTTTTAAAAGCTTTGTTTTGGGAACCCCGTGAAATACAGATCCTCAGGTGGGAGTCCGACCCTTCAGGTTGTACCACTTTGTCTTTTAAATCACCATATCAGACTCATGCTCTCCATTTTCTGATGTTTATTTCACTCCATTAATCCACGCGACTTTATATTTCATGTTATCTTGTTTTTTTACATGTCACTTTTGAAAACCTATGCTCCTTTGTCTCGGTTGTTTTAACGTACATCAACATTTTGGATCTGATTGATGTAATTCGAGTTTTATTGCCTTTTCTTTGTCAAAGCACTTAAAACTTTCTTTAGTCATGTCGACGCAGTGTCGAGTGGTATTCAAATTATCATTATAGGATGAGAAAACTTGCCTTGTCCCAAGTGAGAGGGCCTCTGAGAAACAATGTTTCCTGTCAGGTCGAGCGTGTACTGAGTGCTGACATCCTCCTCCTCTGTCTTTGTGGTGACAGTCACCTGGAAGGAAGAAAAACACAAAAGCTACACAATAAACAACCAGGATGTGCAAATCACTCCCAAATCTGACAGTAAAAGTATCGGTCTGATTTGCTCGAGTAACGTCTCTGTTTATAAAAGTGTTTAATTGTTTTCACCTCGGCCACGGCACAGATGGAGCCCAGCGCCTCGCCCCTGAAGCCGTATGTCTCCAGACTCTCCAGGTCCTCGTGGCTGCAGATCTTGGACGTGAAGTGTCGCGCGGCCATCACAGGGGCGTCCGCAGCTTTGATCCCACCGCCGTTGTCCCGCACTTCAATCCTCTCCAAGCCGTAGTTCTCCTGACGCACCGTCGATGCAGCATGAAGAGAAAGTCCTGTAAGCTCCATTCATCTGCTGCATGTTTGAAGCTCATGAAAAATGTACTTATTTTTCTCTTTTGGGCGTCTAAAAACCCTGCTGACAACACGGAGTCTCTCAGAATATTAGGTACACCTGTTCAACAGCTCATTAAGATGAATCAAAAACATATTTTATTTAAACATGTTAATGAGCTGCTGAAGTCCAAACTGAGCATCCGAATGATTCAAGACATTTTAAATTAAGTATATTTGAATCTGTAATTCTCACTGGAATATATTTTTAATATATTTGTACTCAATCCACTTTATTGATACGTCTTAAAAATCCACAAATGAATTGTAGTGAGAGTCACACAAAAATTGATTTACAAATTGAAAACATTCTTTAAACTGAATCTCAGTGTGTTCAATGAAATGTGAAGAATCTTCACACGTGTATGTGTAGAATTTTATAATTTATGTGAAAAACAAAGATTGTATTTATGTATCAATATCACATCTATGAACCAAACATATTTGCTTTTGCGTGAACAAATATTATGAACACATACGTTTATATCTAAATCCTAAAATATGTCTGAAGTCCACATTTATTCTCTTTAAAAGAGATCTTTATGTGTTTTTCTTCCTGCTATATTAAAGAAACCGATATTGCACGTCTTAAAAAAGTAACTATTTCGCCATTTTCCAGAATCTGGGGTTTCAGTCGTTCCTAACCCGTTTTATTTCTAATCTACCAAAACATTACAAACACTGGTGGACACACACTTTCACCACCAAACAAAAGCAGGAGCCTGTACCAGTTTGACGTCAAGACTTGAAGCTCCAGCATCCAGGGAATTCTCCATCAACTCCTTCACCACATTCAACACAGACGTGATGACCTGCGAGCTGGACAGCAGCCGCACGGTGTCCGGAGGTAGCTGCTTCATGTCTCCGAGCGCCTGCAGAGGAAGACGCTGCTGTCAATGGGACATGTTGAGGAAATCAGTGTGACACTGGGTGGACTGAACCTTGAAAAGAAAAATCCACATGCGTCTAATTCTGGAACGTGGAACGTGGATTTCTGATCTTGGAAATATTGGAAAACAAAGCAAAATGTAGTCAGTGGCACCAAGTTAGTGGGACACAGCAATACAATGCAGCACTAAGTGTTAGTTCTGGTACAATGTGGGACAATGCAGATTGTCTTCTTGGACAGTGCGTCCAGTTTTCCACATTTTAGACATGGCAATCAACAACTCGTGGCTTCAGTATAAAAGTTTTTGATGTCCCAGACTAGAATTTCTTTCCTTCTATTCAGGAGGCTATATTTTCCTTTAAGACTACAATCCTCCAAATCCACTAGGCAACAACAGAGTAAAGCTATTTGGGAGAGAGGAATTGCCAATTGTTTTCATAGGTGCATGCAACCCACATCTGCAGCGATGCTGCACATCCCACAAATGTATATTCATTACAAATGTGGCACCATGTAAAAGGTTTTTAGGCGGTATTATGTTTATATCACACAAAAAACTGCATTGCTACAACAATGACCCAATCAGGTGTATGTAGTTGCACTCAATAATTGTTTAACAAAGCAGGTTAAAACCAGATGTCAGAATGAACACTAATAATGCAGGTTTGATTCAACATGCAGACTTCAGTAGCTTCAGCTAACTGGACTGAGGCGCTTTAAGGTGTTATTTAACAAGTAAACCACAAACATAATGCAGGATCATGTCCACACCTTTTAAGCCATGCATGCACCAAACGTTAAAGCTTAAAAACAGTTTAAAGAGGCAGATAAATACTGACTTTTGTTGTCTTGAACAGCAGAAGTCTCAGATCAAAACAACACAGCAGCGGCTACACGCCGGAAGTGACCCATTCCCGCCCCCTCGAGCTGCACGCTGATTGGCTGAAAGTGACAACGAGGGCGGGCTAACAGCAAAACTTAATTTTTTTTATCTCTGAATATAGCCTTGCAGGCATTTTAAAGTCGTTAAAAAACCTTTTTATTTTTAAGCTCATCCCTGTATATCTTAAGACAAACGCATAAGGTTTAATATATAATTAAAATACATGTATCCCGACCTTCAACACCGCTTGATTAACTTTGAACACAATTTCGCCTGAGAAGTCAAACCTCGGGGTGTCAAACGCCCTCCTCTCGGTGCCTTGAAACCAGGTCTCCTTCCTCCTCGCTCAGTTACGTCGAGCGGACTGCGACTGCTGCGAGCAGGGCACAACAACAGGAGGACAAGCCTTTTCTCCCCGCAGCAGTCTGCCTGTTTTACACGTCCACTGCTCGCTGCTCTCCGTAAGTCCACCACGCCGGCTGTCGCAGGCCGTCCGCGGCTCCACTCGGAGGCCGCCTCGAGAGCCCGTTTTGTTCAGCGGCGGCGAATCGGGTCAGGCTATGTGCTGGAGACGAAGCACGACGAGGTGTTTACACCGCTTCATATCGGGGCAAAGCGGGCCTCAAGACACCGATAATATCACTTTGACACGCGGCGTCTTTGAAAGCATAAACAGTTTGGTTGCAGGCTTCGGTAAAGATCGTTTAGTTTGCTGTGGTCGAGAATATAAATCAGTAAATAGACGAAGCTGGTGTCAACGGCTCCATGTTGTTAATAACTGCAAACTGTTGATGGGGGATTTTTCTGCGTTTCTATATGGATTAGATCGTTATCAGAGCCGTCACTTCACCTGCCGAGAGTGTTTGTTCAGGTGTGCAGACAAGAGCCTCCATGGAGCTGATACCTTCACATGACATTAAGAAGATATGGAGACGCGATGACTGTCTATATATGTAGATTTAAATCTGCAGCTCATCTGCTCCCACAAGTGCAGACCTGAAAACATCTATTCATTCTGATGTAATCTGATATTTAAAAAAAAACAGGACTAAACTAACATCTTTACGTATATATTTGTGCACGAGTCCCTCCTGTAGTAATAATGACCTGAATCTGGGTTCCATTTCTGATTCTTTAATCCCATCTGGCAGCTGAAAGTGTGCCTGGGGGCAGAGTCCAGCAGGATTACACAATGTGCCCCTCTTTTTGTTGCTGTAATCACATTTGGACTTGCATTGCAGCCAAAGTGCTACACTGTTAACATTGGTTCTTTAAAAAAAAAGAAATTACACAATGTAAAAAGTAGAAATCAGAATTTGATTGCAGTTTCTTTGTCCTGTAACATTTTGAGAGCTTGTTGTGACGGTGACTGTCTTTGTGCTACTTGCAAGCTGACATCTAATAGAATCTCTGCATTGTGCCTCTCTCTGTGTCCACAGAGCAGAATGAATGTGGGCGTGGCACACAGTGAGGTGAACCCCAACACTCGGGTGATGAACAGTCGGGGGATCTGGCTGACCTACGCCCTCGGTGTCGGGATCCTTCACATCGTGCTCCTGAGTATTCCCTTCTTCAGCGTGCCGGTGGTGTGGACCTTGACGAATGTCATCCACAACTTTGTAAGTGAGTCTGTGTAGACGGGGCCAGTTCATCGGTCGACTTCAACACAACCGTTGTGAACAGCAGGGGTGGCTGCTGGCGGTTCAAGCTATCCCAAGACTCCATGCATGTTGAGTGGAACAGGCCGCTCGCTGTCTGCCACCTTGCTTGTGTGGGCCTGTCAAGATATGCTTTGATTTGGAGAGGCCGGCCTTGTGACCTATTTGAATAACTTCCCCACACCGAGCGAGTTCTGCAGACGACAGCTCTGTGTTTATTTCTCACTTGAGGTCAGCCATGTAACGGAGTCGCCGGGTGTGAGCTCATTGAACAGAGCGATGGAGAAGCGGTCTGCGAGGGTTGTGTATCGCAGCCAATACGGAAGGCTATTAACAGTAACGGCTAAGGTCAACTATAGTCTATTGTTTTCCTCCACAATACAGCGGCAGTGTGCTGATTAGGTCTTGGCTTCATGTCAGCGTTTTGGCTTCATTGCTTTTCCCTCTGTGCGGCTCCAGCTCAAGCTGAATTCCTAGGTTTTGACATAGAAGCATGCAATTAGAAATTAGTGTCAGGCCCAAGATAGCCAGCTGGATTTGTAAAAAAAAAAAAAAAAAAGAACAATTTATTCTAAGTTCTGTTGTTTGGCTACTGATTTTGTGTTTATCAATATTGTAAGCATCTGAAGTACGAGAAAGGAGCTGTTGGGTTTCTAGAGGAAAAGCAGCCCCTTGGTGTAACTGAAAGAGTGTTTATAATAGTTTACATCAAAAGTGTAAAGGAAGCACAAGCTTCAAAGCTTCAACAGGAATAAGACACACATACAAAGGCCTCACATACTGTGTTTATATGCTTGAACCAACTGACTGCTGTACAGTATTGTAAATATACGCAGTACAATGAGACCTTGAAGGCTCCCTGAGTCATTGAAAGAAAGAATACAACACAAATATAGAAAATCCAGAAATTGCAACAATAATCAGATGTTAGAAACAATAACAGGATATTATGTGTGTGGGGGCTGGTTGTTAGTAATGACCAGGTGATAGAGTGTGTGTTACAGGGTTATGATTCAACCCATCACAATATGATGGCACTCTGGAAGCAACTGGGATATTTTTTGGAAATATATGTTGTGTCAATCTGAACATAAAGTCAATTTCTGTTGCAAAATACAGTGAAACATCCCAAAAAGCTTCTCCTATAGCTGTCGCATTATGAGCTCATGGTTTTGAGGCCAGTTTGATAGCAATGAGGAAACGCGCTTTCATGGCAGCATCACTGATTTCTCAGCTCGGGTCTCAGTGTTGTGTTGTGTTGTGTTGTGTTAGCTACTGTTAAGAAATTAGTTTTTTTAAAAGTCTGTTATCATAAATTTCTTCAGTTTGCGCGGTGGTTTGTCGGCCGGATTGGAGCCTCTTGGGGGTCGGTTTTGGCCCACGGACTTTATGTTTGACACCCCTGATCTGACTTGTATGAAACGAGTTCTGCTTTTCAGTGCTTTTGGTTTCTTCAAATTACTGCTTGATGTGAGACAAATCATATGTGCTCTCTAGCTGTATAACCTTATAGTGGTTTAGGAATAAGACATTGTGGCACCGTACAGTGGTTTAACCAGTGTGCAAAATACCCATCGATATTGTCCCCATCTCCCAATTGTTTCTCAAACAAGAATTTCTCCCAGGGATTAATAGTATTTCTATTATATTCTAATACCATAAATCCGTCCATCCATCCATTTTCTCCTGCTTATCTGTTTCTGGGTCGTGGGGGTGGCAGTCTGAACACTGTCACCCAGATCACATTGCACCCATTAAGAACCTTTCCTGCAGGTGGCGAGCCCACGGGAAATTCTAATACCAATGTTTTGTTTTTTTCATTTTAAAACCTCATGTTACACTTATACAGATTTGAATCTTGAAGAATACCCGTCTCATGACGCAAGTGGAAGTTTAGTATAGACTTGAAATGGGTCACGCGTTGCCTCAGGCCTTAGTTCTTGGAAATTGTGATGGAAATTCTTTGACAATAACTCTTCACTTGATTCTGTGGAAAACTGTACCACGTTGTGCAGATGTTGATGCCTTCAGAGTGAGAATATTCCCAGGTTGAGGCTTCAGGGCCTTTCTGTGACACGTTTGCACGTTCTGCCTTTACATGCATCGGTTTTCTTCACGTTTCCTCCCAGAGTAGAAACCCCCCCCCCCCAAAAAAACACAGAGTTTAGGTTAATTTTTGACGCTAAAATTGGATTTCGGATGTGAATGTGAGCATGTTTGCTCTGTCGGGAAGCAGTGACCAGTCCAGGGTGTACCCAAATCCAAGGAGTTATCCAGTGATCCTTGTTTACATACTTTAACTGGCCTGTAACCAATCAGGACACATAAAAACTGTAAAGATAAATCCAGCTTCTCCGTTAGAAATCCATTCAGGGCTTCTTAAGATTTGATACGCTTTCACCAAAAAGACCTTTGCATTAACTAGGCGCTTACACAGCAAAACGATGAGCTTTTACTTTCACTGGCATCGAAGTGTGCCAATTCATAATCTCACGCCCGTCATCATTACTGTCATCTGCATTATCATATTGATAGGGAGAGATAAGAGTTTAATCCAGCAACTGCTCCTCATTTTATACTACTTTTATTTCCCTTTGGAGCTCACAGAGTCCGACTGAGGTGATCTGATCTAGTCATAAGAGTTCAGTCATAAATCCATGGATCAGGTTCTGTGCACTTTGCTTTATGTACTGAACTCAGACTCATGTAACTTTTTCAACAGGAGACCGGTTGTGTCTATCCACGTCACTCTGAGAGGTTTTGTTATTAAAGTTTATTTTTTTTAAAGGTTTGTCATTAGCTGAAACCGTCTCTACTTTTAAGGCCAGACTCAAGACGTTTCTATTTAGTAAAGCTTAATGTCAGGACTGTTTCAACACACTGGAAAAACAGACTTGTAAAAGTTTTGTTTATCACAGTTTTTATATTGTTTATTTTACCATATGTGATTTATCTTGTATCTTATCTGGTTTTATATGCAGGCCACTTATAACGTTGTGACATGTCCCTCTGTCCCATACTTAAAATGTCTCCTTGAAAGATTAATTATTTATTCATGTTGAGACTGACTGTATGCATGAATGTAGACTGGGAAGCTTCAAATGAATTGCCCCTTGTGGGGAAAAACTAATTAATCTGAACTGTTAAACTTGATTATAAATCTATTACACATAAATTGCAAATATATTAAACCTTTTCATCATGAAAATTAAAAATACAGTATTACTACATATTAAAATGTGCTGATTTTGAAAAATGATCTTTTTTACCTTTTGTGTCACAATGATCACAATTAAAATGAAAAGAAAAGCTTGAAGCTCTTCAGTTTGTGACCGTAATGACGGACTGTGTTCATAATGAAAGGATTATCTCGCGCGTTGTTTCCACACGGCATCCTGACTGAGTCTGTGTCCGCCCCCTCAGGGAATGTACGTCTTCATGCATGCAGTCAAAGGAACTCCGTTCGAGACCCCGGACCAGGGAAAGGCCCGCCTCCTCACTCACTGGGAGCAGCTGGACTACGGCGTGCAGTTCACCTCATCCAGGAAGTTCTTCACCATCTCCCCCATCATTCTGTGCGTATCCCTGACACGGCACACAAGGGGGGGGGGAAGTGACGGGGACTCGGGTTCGGCTGCTCCTCCTCACCGGGCTGTTCTTCTCTTCCCGACAGGTACTTCCTGGCCAGTTTCTACACAAAGTACGACACGACGCACTTCGTCATCAACACGGCGTCCCTCCTGAGCGTGCTCATCCCCAAGCTGCCACAGCTGCACGGAGTGCGGCTCTTCGGCATCAATAAGTATTAAAGCTCACTTGGCGCCGGGGGGCGGAAGCGAGTTCCCGCGTCGTGTTTCCCATTGGGACTCACCGAGACTTTGGCGGGTGGGCTCGTGAACTCGGTCCAGCCGAGGAAAGACTTTGCAACAAATTTGAGCGTGATTGGATCGACCTGTTATTGAACGTGTGACGAGGTTTTTTGTGGTGGAGTGATCTGGACTACGACGGGCTGCCACAAGTCTCTGTAACCGACGGGAAACACAAGAGTCCATCCGGCTGACGTGTGTCAGTCATCCAGTGTGTCTCAACCAAATTATTTTAAACTAGACAAACGGGAGCTGTGTGTAGACGACAGGACGCCATACGCATTACTAACTTATGTGAATATTTAACGATGTATTAGTGAACCTGCGCCGGCCCGGGCTGGCCCGGGCGTCAGCGGGGCTTTCGGTTGACTTTCTCTCCCTTTTTCTTCAGCCTCCTTTCACACGGTGACACAGATTGAGTGTTTCTAGCCACACAGATATTCCAGATGTATTTTTCCAAGATGTTTACTTTGTGGGGGTCGGAGCTTGGGACGGGCTCCGTGTTTCTTGGTACAGTCTCATTTTGTAGCGGGTGTCAAAAAAAAGTCATTCTTTAATTTGCACGATTTCCTCCGTGTGTGAATCACATAATTTAATGCCAAGCAGGCCCTATTCAGTGTAGTTTTTGTTCTTGTCTGTTGGAGAGTAATCGTCCTTTACATAGGAAAGAGGAGCGTCGTCGTCAGGTTGAAGTGTTTACCGAGGGACGCTTGCACACGTGTAGCTGCTCTTCTTTAGATCACGACTTTTTGCTATAATCGAGGCAGCTAGTCCTGCTTTTTTCGTTCATAGCTCGTTGTCCTTTATTTCTTGTTCTTAATCTTATTAAAAAATGTTTGTGCCCTCCACCCGCCGAGTTCAGGCCTCTCACTGGAGTTTGCATGTTCTTCCTGAGCAAACTTTTCGGTCAAAAATCGTGTGATTGTGTTGGGAGTGGACTGCTGACGTGTTCAGGCTTTACCCCGACTACACTCGGTCAGCAGTGAAGTGCGGTATTTTAGATTTCCAAAACATAGAATAAACCGTCGCCTCTAATCATTCCTGTATCTTCGATATGAAACTAGGCCTGCTCATAACTTATTCAGCTTTTAGCACGTTATTTTACTAAGATGTTTTGTTGGCCACCATGATAGCTTTTAGTGGTCGTCTTCCTTCACACTTCCTGCATCGAGCATGCAAAAAAGAATTGACCATGAGAACTCTTCACACACACACACGTAATGGAAGCGTCACCTTGAATAAAAACTTTATCACAATAGTTTGTAAAACAATTTGAGATCTGCCAGAGTAACATTTATTCTTCCCTTCCTTAAAAACGGTCTTTTTCAATAATGGAAGTGTGAAGTTCCTCGCACTCCTTGCTCGACACTCCTCTGTAAACCTCGAAGCGATGGTTCAGATCTCTCCGAGTGTGGATCTTGAACTTGGTCCCTAAGGCCCCGTCAGCAGAGGCCGTCCCGTAGAAAACCCGACCGATCCGGGAGTGAACCAGCGCCATGGCACACATGACACAAGGCTCCCTGGTCACGTAGAGGTCGTACCCTGTGCATATGTACGGCTGGGAGCCCTGGTCTGAATCCGGAGTGTCCCGACTTTCACTCGGAGTAAATCCACAAGCTGTGTAGCCGTCAAAGGAGTAGCAGCCGCCGCCCTGGCTCCGAGCCACCAGGTCGACGCAGACCATGACTGCGTGATGTAAAGGGTGGTCGCCCCGGCAGTCGTGACCCACTGCAACCACGCTGTCGGTCACAGGGTCGACCATGACCGCCCCAACGGCCGCCATCCCCAGCTCCCTCGCGGCTGTGGCCGCCGCCACGGCACACGTCATGTACGTGTGCATGGTGGCCTTCTGTAGGGGGCTGAAGAGCTCTCCTCGCAGGGCCACCGTCACCTGTTTGTCCTCGTGAAACGACGTGGGCCAGTGTTGGCTGGCGAGCTCAAACTGTGGTCGGGTCAAAGGGGGACGCGCGGGGACGCTCACCACAAACGGTTCACCCAACCCGTCGCGTCCGACAGCCTCCGGGGGCAGCAGCGAGTCGATGGTGACCTCCTTCACATCTGGTGCTTCACTGACGAGACACACGAGGACTTCCAGAGGGTGAAGCTTCCCCTGGTCCTTGCACGCTCGCACCCTCTTGATGTGCTGAAGGCCGTTCAGAGGGTAGAGGCCGTTCAGCTCCCTGACCAGCCGGGACGTCTCTTTCTTGTCGACGATGGGCACGGCGAACGCGTCGACCAGCTCCACGTCCTGTGACTGTTCGTCCGACAGCACCGGATAAGCCACCCAGGAGGGGGCGTGGCCTTTCCAGCGCTTCGTCTGCGGCTCCATCGTTCTGGTGTCCTACAAGTGTAGACATAAAACAAATGGCTTAATTTACTTTTTAAAATGAGTACATCAGTTTAATGTACTTTAATAAGCCTGAAATCTTAAAACAAATTTACTGTCATACATTTTTGGCTTTCAATGATTTTTCTGTCGACCCAGCAGGAAATGTTGTAGATGTTCTTCTGTGATCAGAACGAAGACAACCGCGGTCAGAAACACACTTTGACCAACATACAAAATAAGTAGGCTTCAGAATAAAAGATATTGGACATCAGGTGGGGAGCCACCTGACTTACACAAGCTCAACTCCCCAAAAACACATTTTCATATTGTCACTTCAGTCGTTTTCTCTGAATTGTAGATCTTTCTGATCAGTACAAGTTATTCAAGCTGTGATTTATATATATAAAAAAAAAAAAAATAGGGTGATTCTTTTAAATTCACATTGAATCAACTCATGCATGCCTGTAAAAAGAAATTTAAAATTAGTGCCATCTAATGGGCAAACCACATATTGCACAGATGCAGTTTGCAACTTTGTCATTAGGTGACTGTTTCGGGATATTGCAGAGTCCAGACTAGTCAAATTTTGATTATTTTAGTAATGAACCTCAGCTAAGGATGCGTTCACTGGATAAGCGTGTTACCATGAGTAGATCAACCTGCAGCAGCACATCACAGAGACGTCTCCCAAAACAGTTAGTGGTGCATGATATCTGGTTTTATTCAAAGTTTCCACCAAGCATACATACTATTATGAAGATGCAAAGCAAAATTCATCAAATCACCACAACAATGCTGTTGATTTAAGTTTTTTCAGTAAACAAAGTATAAACCAACTTTTTTCATGAATGAATTCCTGAAAGTGTCAGGAAAAGACATATTGTGCAGAATTAACTTAATAGTTTTCCCAACAGTGATAATTGTCCTCATACCTAGAATGACGCCCCAGAAGTAAAGAAAGTCTGTCCTCCCTGTCCCCGGCTTGTTTGTTTTTAAAAAGTGTGTTGGTCCAACGAGCCATTCAGAACTCTATATAATGTCATTTGGGGTTTAGCCAATCACAATCAAGGTAGGCCCTCCATTTGACCCACAATTAGGCCGCTCTGCTCTGGCACACGGCACCACCAGAGGAAGTACTTCCTCCTCTTCCCAAGATGGGCATGTGTGTGTGGAGCCAGTCCAGCTCACACAGACACAGCAGATTCTGAATGGAGCTCCTATGTTCCAATATTCAAAATCAAGGAAAAGCTGGATTTGTTGACATGAACTTTGAATACAATGTTTTTGGACCAATGAGACCATGTGAAAGTGTTGAAAAGCTTGATTTACGCAGCATTTGTTTTCTCAATTCAAAATATAGAAACTTAAAACCTTTGAATGAAATAACCAACACCTATCATTGACCTTTGTTGTTTTATGACAAAAATGAGATATACATTTACCATTGTGGTACATTTTCATAGCACAACCATAAATGCAGTTCTCTACAAAGTAATGACAGAAAGTGAGGACACGTTTAGATTGAGTTGCACTCTAAGAGAAATGTTATATATGCAATATGCTGTGGCGTCTGCACAGTCTTTTACTTTTTTCCCAGCATGAGCTTTGCCTTCATAACTTTAGGAATGTGCCGGATGGTCAGTGACACCCTGGTGCCCCGGGTCAGAGTGTCTCCTGTCACGGCCTTGGCAGGGCATAAGTTCACCACCTTATCTGTGAGCGTGTCCTGGTCACAGCCCTGAATGCCATGGAGGAGGCGCTGGTACATGTCGTCCTGCAGGATCAGAAGGCTGCGCGGCCTCACCAGCAAGGAGAACTGGTAGCGGTTCTCCTCCGTCTGCGGCGCCTCGCCTTCTGAGCTGCTGACGGGCGTGTAGAAGTCCAGCAGGGTGTGAGAGCCCAGGCTGATGGTGGTGACGGTGGGGTGGTACAGCGGGCCGTCTTCATGGGGCATAATCCCCTCTCCTTGTCTGTACTCATTCACCAACACGTGATTGGCAGTTTTCCCGCAAAAGGCACCGAGGGAGGAGATCTTCTCGCAGTGCTTCAGGAGCCAGTCAGGGATCCTCTCAGCCACCATGCCTTTAGGATGGGGGAGTCCTCCCCAGTTCTGCAGCCTTCTCCCCGACAGCTGGGTCCATTTGGTTTTGGGAGACTTGTAGACCTGCTGCAGGAGGTACGACTCCTCTTCCTCGGATATGAAATCTGGGATGTAATAGACTGTCGGCGGGGCGTCAGTTAGGACAAACTGCCTCAGCTCCTCCACAATACTAGAAGGGTGCTCCATGCCTCCTTCAGGAAAAGTTAACATGAAATTCTTATTAAAACCCCATATTATCCAGCTACAGTCACGTTTGATAGCATATACAAATCCCATTAATACCTGAAAAAATATTAATTCAAATGTGCAGATGATTTGGCAAACGTGCTAATTATAATAAACGTGTAAAATAAGCTTTAACGCTGCAAGCCCCTCCACCTACGGATTTGTCGCTCCCCACAGCCTTTTAAAATACTCCAATACCGTACTGAAAGCACGTCAAACATATCCTATGATCTCTTTGAAATGTGACAATGCATATATAGTGATTGCCGACCTGTTTTTTGTGGATAAAATGCCAGATTGTAAGAAAAAGTCCCAAACAGCCAAAGGAACGACTATTCAATGATGCATTCAGGGGTATCGTAAAATAGAACTTATCAAGAGTAAAAACGTTTTTAGTTCGATGTGATTGATTTGCTTTCCGTCATAGTTACCACCAAAATCACACACATTTTCTCAATATGTTTTCTTTATAGAGCCTCTGCAGTTTTCGAAAATGTGCAAACAACAACCAGTCAGCATTCAGGTTCATAGTTATATATATATATATTTCCTCAGATCGAAGAGAAACAAATAAAACAAACTCAAGAGGTTCACTTCATTATTTCGGTTAACTAAGAGTTTTAATGTAACCAGCGTTTTTACAAGAACTCATTAATTTATAATACAATTTCGGTGCGCTGTCGTTAAATACGATATTTCATACACCACGTGAAGGCAGCACAGTTTACAACACGGAAATGTCTTACAAACATATTATCCGTAGTGGGAGCGGAACAGAACTGAGTCGAGCATGAATACAAAACCTGAAGACTACAACAAGGCACAAAAATGCAGCTCACCTCTTTGGACATCGACACTTTGATGGAAAAATGGGCTTCGACATGAAAAACCAGCAACTCGCCTGCACGCAGTCTGCGCAACTGATAGACATGTCCGTGGGGGAAAGGGGCATCGACTTTTATGACCTAGGATTAAATATTTCTACATATCAAAAAAAAAAAAAAAAAAACAGCTTCCACGTTAAATGTGTGCAGTCATTATGGATGAGATAAACAGAATTGGCTGATATTTTTGTCGTGGTAATTCAAGTTGGCATATAAAGGTGAAAACTTTGTGGAAGGACGGAAGCATTTCTATGTGACACACAGACACCGTTTTCAGGCATGCCTGAAGAAGTCATGTAAACATGGTCTTTTCTGGGATTTATTTTCTGGATTTTCTTTGGCTCCCCAAAGTGCGCTTTGTGTCGTCTGGTTTGTGAAGTAGAAATACTTTTAGAATACCTTTAAATATATGTCTATATTTAGTGCTTTGTTCAGGCGAAGGGAGTGTAGGTCACCTCGAGTTAAATCTGTTTAAACTCACTCAGGCTCCCGGGGTTCTTCTCCATGTTCCTCTCGAAAGGAGCGTCTGTGTGGAGGTTTCTGCAGCACCAACATGCTCCATCTTCGCTCAAAGCATCCTTCTCCAGACAAGCTCCTTCATCACTGACAGCTTCCTCCTCCTCCTCCAGACAAGCTTCTTCATCCTCCAGGCTGGTTCTGGGCATCGAGACCAGCTGCGATGACACTGGAGCTGCTGTGGTGGACGAGTCCGGGGTCATACTGGGAGAGTCCCTCCATTCACAGAAAGAGGTGCATCTGAGGTGGGTGGGTGTCACTGGTGTAGTCAAGACCACCTAACCTGAGACCGTTTCTAAATTGATAAACCTGAGCAGATGTCCAATATACTGTGTGATCTCATAGTTTCTGTCAATGGTCCATATTTGTATTTTGTCAGAAATGAGTTGCATGTAGTTGGCACTCAACCACTCATTAATGTCGTCCAAGTCTTAGAGGATGGTATATTAACAATTCAACAGAGCAGAAGATTCATCCTGTCCTACTTGTACAGGCTTTATATCCTCTTCTCTCTTGTCCACCGCAGGACCGGTGGCATCATCCCAACAGTCGCTCAGCAGCTGCACAGAGATCACATTGAGCGAGTGGTCCAGGAGGCTTTGTGGAGGAGCAGCGTGACCCCCGCACAGCTCTCGGCTGTGGCCACCACGGTGAAGCCAGGTCTGGCTCTGAGCCTGGCCATCGGGCTCCAGTTCAGCCAGACGTTTGTGAGGCAGCACAACAAGCCGTTCATCCCCATCCACCACATGGAGGCCCACGCACTGACCGTCAGGATGCTGCAGCCCGTCGCCTTCCCCTTCCTCGTCCTGCTCGTCTCCGGCGGACACTCGCTCCTCGCGGTGGCTCGGGGAGTCGACGACTTTCTGCTTCTGGGCCAAACGATGGATGAAGCTCCAGGAGACATTCTGGATAAAGTAAGACAAGAACACTTCACCTCCTCCTGTCACACCAACCATGTCCATGCTGTACTTGGATATACAGAAATATAAATAAAGCAAAGCATATAAAGTTGACATATGAAAAGATACTAGGAGTAGCTTGACAGTAAAAAGTAACTAAAAGTAGAGTTACCAAACACTTTCTTTTACATGCACATCACCACTTTTCACACTCTCTTTCTTTCACTCACATTTTTGTTTTGAAGAGACATTATTTCTAGTATCTTCTTGTTTCTAAATCGAAATGTGGTCAAACTACTGAAATGACTAAACAATAAAACAGCTAATCTAAAATAGAACATAATTACTAATTTAAATGTATCTAACAGTGTTTCCTAAGCTTTTACGCATTTTTTTTTTTTAACTTTAGATTTATTTCACAGATAACCACAAATGAACACACACCTGTCCCAGGTAGCAATCTTATACCATCCACATCTTTTCCCAATGCACTTATAGAGCCATATTCATTCCTCATCTCGGTAATAAAAACAAACAGTAATCCCAGACGCGCATTTTAAAAAAACTTAAGCAAGTGTTACAAGGAGAATATATATACGTATAAATGCATATAAAGAGGAGAAAGGATGATCGAGAGATCCAATGTGTGAACAAATAAAAATGAAGGGTTCTCCTGTGGACGGACAGGTAGCCAGACGTCTGTCCCTCATAAAACACCCGCGGTGCTCCACTCTGAGTGGGGGACAGGCCATCGAGCTCCTGGCGAAGGACGGCGACAGGCTGAGGTTCCCCTTCACGACGCCTCTCCGACACATCCACGACTGCTGCTTCTCTTTCTCCGGACTGCGAACTCAAATCACAAAGGAGATCAGGAGGAAGGAGGCCGAGGAAGGCATGAGAATCAACACACACTCAGTTGATGACAGCGCGTATACACACACAGCAGCAGGGACTCGCTGCTAGCCGCCGACGTGTTTGGGTTGCAGGTGTACAGGAGGGGACGCTGCTCACATGTGTGAGCGACATTGCGGCGGCCGCTCAGCACACCGTGGCCACTCACCTGGCGAGGCGCACACATCGAGCCATCCTGTTCTGCAAGGAGAACAACCTGCTGCCGCTCGACGGTCCCACTCTGGTGAGTGTGAAGCTGCACTTCACAATTCATCCAAATCATGGAAATAACATTGCTTATCTCGACTTCTGTATTATTATTGAGTGCAGTTGGCGGGGCGCCACGTAAAAGGCTTGTGAACTCATGTGCCATTGTTGTCTTTGGGGGGGGGGGTTGTAGTGTGTGTAGAGTAACAGCAGAGTGTCTCTTGGTTTCTAGGTTCTTTCTGGAGGAGTCGCAAGTAACCAGTACATCCGCAAGGCTTTGTCGACCATCACTGATCTGACGGGGCTGCAGCTGCTCTGCCCGCCGGCCAAGTTCTGCACCGACAACGGAGTGATGATCGCCTGGTACGTGACGGACACGAAACACTCTCAGAATACAAACAAATCAAAGTAAGCGCATGCAGTGTTGATCTCGATAATGAATATTGGACAAAGGGTAGGATTAAATAAGTTTTACTTCTTCCTGCCCCCTTTTAAGACACGTTAAGGAAGATATACGTGTACGTGTGTAGTTCTATGTGTGTGTATGCAAGTATGTAGGTCTAGATAGGTGTGTGTACATTGGCGATGGAATTATTTGTTTTGTGTATATGTATTTACTTAAAATATAGATATATTTATTTAAATCGATTTATTTGTGTGTATAATTTTTGTATATTTTATCATGTGTGGATGGACTTATTAATATTAAAAATAAAAAACTTAGACAGGCATGTTGTATTTACACAAGAAATACAAATTAATCCATTTTTGGAGATACTTTTATCTGAATGAAGGACATTTGTCGGAAATAAAAACAGCTTACCTATTTGTGTATTTTCATCATAATTCACTATAAAATGGCAGAAGCAGCAATGAATTTTAGAGAAAATTCTGCTACCAGAGCCACAAAATAACCTTTCACCTCTAAAAACACGTCATGATAGTTAACTTCTTTAGATTATCTGAGAAAAAAAGATGGTTGGTTCTCTTATCTGAATGTAGTTTTGAAATCTATAAAAATTCTACAATCAGCCCCAATGTTTATCTATAATGCCGTGATCACCAGTGGAAAAGCTTTAAAAATGCTGCATCTATTGTGTAAACATGTATAATTAAATATGACATATATCATAAATCAGGAACGGAGTGGAGCGTCTGAGAGAAGGAAAAGGAATTCTGCCTCCCGATGCAGACGTCTGCTATCAGCCAAAGTAAGTGGACGGTGTGCAGAGAGGTTTGACGTGACGTCTGAGCTCCAGCTCACGTGAACGTTTACTTTCAGGGCTCCTCTGGGTGTGGACGTCACAGCGGAGGTGAGAGCAGCAGCCATCAGGCTGCCCTCAGTCAACATCAAGATCCCCACCTGACTCACTCCACCCCCACTCAGAGCAGATACTGTGTATTTGCAACAATAAGGCTGACTGCGCTGCTATTTATTATAAAATGACTGAAACGGATGAAAACAATGTCCCGTGAAGCATCATTGTGAGGCTCACAAAGCCTTCATACTAACACAACTGTGACTGAGTATGTCAACTACCAGGACTTAATTCAGACTCCTTCTGATTGACGCTACCTGAGGATCATCGTCTTTACGTCACAGGAGAAAGGAGTCATTTATTATTTTTAAGAAGTTGTCTCGATTTTAAGCACCAAGGTCTTAATATTAGGTGACATAAGTCAAATGAGAAAGTGCCCAATTAAGCATTTAAACCTCAGCAACAGCCCTGATGAGCTCAATCATTCATCCACCCATCACCCGTAACTGCTTAACCAAAACCGGGGTCACGTGTGAATGGTACCATGTTGTATTAAAAAAAAAAATAATAATTCAATTCAGTTTTATTTTTATAGCGTCACCTTCAGACTGGACGATGCCCCGCCACAATTACACCTGCTCTTGTATGGCGAAAACCCCTTTAACCTCCCGATGACCAAATTGTGTTTGTGTGTGATTTTTTAATCAGAAACAGAATCAGAACTTTATAAAGCCCTGGGGGAGACTCATGACTCCACACAGAATCAAAAGGATATCTTAAATAAAGTTCAATAAGTGATATTAAGTCAGCTGCCCATACATACAGTCTCATCAGTTACATATGAAAACGTCTCAGGCCAAACATCTTTCACTGGTCTTTTTATTGGACATCCCATTTGAGAGGCTCCCGGTGTGTCTGTTACATCCACTTTAATGTGTTAAGCTCTGCATCGTGTATCTGTGGGTGGGAAATCCAGAGGGAAGCCGGGAACATTTGTACTTAAAGATAAAGCTCATATTTAGTGGTTTATACAAAAAAGTAAACACGTTTTCTCAGGCGGTGCAGATCACAGGCAGGAATGAATCTCCAATCAGTTAAGATAACTTGTGTCTTAAAGGGGAAATCCTCCGAAACACAGCTACTGGTCAGTTTTTTTTAAAATCATTCAACGGAATGCAAACTGCCGTTAAAGCCAGAAGAAGAAGAAGAAGTGTCCATGATGCACAAAGTTTAAACATTAAAAAAAACAAAAAACTAACAGAGAAGTGGAAAAAGATGCACACACGGTTCCCCACAGTGCCGTCTGCGGGGAACCGGTGCTCTATAAATGCATTCTGGGAAACGTAGGAAAACCACATACTGACGTAGCAGCTGAGTGTTAGCAGATAAAAATGCTAACCGCCATGTGTGGGTGGACCGTCTATTTTAGATTTACCGTCTATTCTCCCCCTCCGTCACTACAAACAGGCTACAGCTCGTCGTGCTTAAATATGTCGTACTCCTTCACGCTGATCTGGCCGTCTCCGTCCTGGTCGTTCTTGCGGAATATATCTGCCATGATCTTCTCGTAGAAAGGGTCGTCACGAGGCTTCCCGCCTTTTTCGTACTCCAGCTTCAAATACTCCCGCACCTGGAAACAATTCACTGCTTCAGAATTATCACAATCCCCCCCCCCCCCCCCCCCCCCCAAAAAAAGTCCCTTCCATTTGTCCAACTCTCCGGATGAGGATTTCATCATTTCATTAGGTCTGTGTCAATAAAATAAAAATAAAAAAATCTCAGATTTCACTAATCTGAGTAATTCCCCACATTGTTGCTTTGCTAAATTTAACACCAAAACTGTCAACGTTCCTGAAGCGTCCCTCTCTTAAGTTCAATACATTTCAATTTCACTAAATTGTAAAGTTATTTAAACTGAAGAACTAAACATTTATTTGATTATAGGAATTTATTCAATTTAGCTCAAATGAATTGATTTAAAAAATTTTGTTTATTTAATTTAATTTGAATGAAACACAGTTGGAATGAAGATTGACATGAACTGCAATGAGGTGAGTTTATCTTCATTTAATTAAGTTTCACTGAACTAAAATGAATTGGGTCAAAATAAACGAGAGTTTTTAAATGAATGAAAAGAAATCAAGCTGAAATTGATAGTAAATGTAATTATAACGTCTTTCTACACTAAGTTTCTTGCAGAAACATTTACGATGGTGCAGGTAATATGTCTTCATTGTCTTCAGCATTGTGCCTCCACATGATAATCTCTCTTAATTTAAAAACCTCTCGAGGAGATCCCCTTTAGCTCAGAGTTATTGCCGTTCGTAAGACATACTTACCTCTGTCTTTGTCAGACTTTTGTCTTTATCGAGGTCCATATTTTGGAAGGCCTGCAGCGTGCGCGGCCCCCGGGACACCACGAACACTTCCACCTCAAAGACCACGGAGGCGTTGGGCGGGACTGGACCTTGAGTCAAAGCAAACAAAAGGGTGTAAGAAGCACACGAGCATTTGAGGATAAATCTGCTTTTCAGTTGTGTTCTCTGATTGGCGGTTACAGCGGCGGCTTCGTGAGTCGCCGGGAAGCCAGTGAAATAGCTGCTAACCACAATAGAGACACGTGGGACAAGGTGTCCAGTGATTTGGGCTCATCCAACATCCAGAGAGCGAAGCGACGCCTGAACGGAGTCAGGAGACGAAACACACGTTTCCCGCTGAGCGAAGGGTGGTCCAGATGGCGTCTTTGAGACGTAATTTCCATACGTCTTTAAGACAGGAAGGCCGGAATGAAAGGTTTTTTTTATACGTCTTTGCTGGACATTGCATGGCGGTCCTGCCTGGACGTCATATGAACGTCCAAACAAGACCTCTGGATGACCTGATGCTACTTAAAAACAAAAAGAAAGAAAAATGTGACACCATCTGGAGTTGAACCCAAACCTCTTTCATGACGGGTAAGCCTCCCAACAACACGGTCCAGGTAAACTTCATTCTTACAGTACTTCTGTAAGCATGTCACTGAAATATATATATATATATGACACACTTCAACAAGTATTGTATGACTCGATCCCGTCATATATATATATATACATACACGTGACATGCTTACAAATGTATTGTCAGAATTGACATGACCACAGTAGGAGTCATACCTGTTATGAAAGAGGTTGAAGTTCAAGTCCATGAGGTCACAATTTTTATTTTTATTTTTTTTTAAATTCCATCACGTCATTCCAGAGGTCTTGTTTGGACGTGTCATGTGACACCCAGACAGGACCTTGTCTCAAAGACGTCATTCGCGTTAGCGGAGACAACCGAAGCAGTCAAACCGTTAGAGCGCAGCCTCCCACCGAGGATCGAGCAGGCAGTGATCACGGGGGAGCCAGCTGTTAGTTCATGCACAGGTGCAGAAGCAGGAGAGTAGAGACCTTTGAACCTCCGTGCATGCTCAGAGTAACATGCCACGTGGACACGAGCAGCGAACGCTGCGAGGGATGCGGAGGCCTTTCAGCCAACGTGCTGCAAGAAAAGACAAGACGGCATGAAGACGAGCTATGGCACCCGGGGACGAATGCCACACAGTGCAGTGACGAAGAGAGACTTTAAAAACACTGTTCTATCACACATCGTTTGTCCTCACTTTTGATTTGTCGGGTCCGTTAAAGTTTGCAGACAAAAGGACACAGCACGCTACTCCGGCGACACAATACTTACGTGTGGTCCCACTTGGATCGTCCTCGTGAACTGGTTAAAATGAAATGCTGCACTTTTAAGTGTGAACAGGTCATGATCAGATCGTTTTAGAGAGCCCACTCTGAGCCTTTATTAAACAAACCACTTGGGTTTTTTTTTATAGGAAAATGTGAATATTTAGTTTTTTCTAGTTGTGGTGAAAATGTAGGACTTTGTTGAGCTCCCTGTTCGATTTTATGAACACAACTCTTCATTTTTATAATCTAAAATTAATTAAAATGTGACTATTCACTATGAAATTCTGATTTTTACTGAGCGGTTGATGAACAGGTTATTGAAAATGATGCTTTAGGTATTTGTGTGTTCTGTTTTTTTTTTTTTTTTTATGAATAAATCCAGTAGATCGGGTCTGATTCTCTTTAAATTAATCCCGATCTGGTTTTCAGGGTCCATGCTGCGTCCATGAAACCTGGACGTGTGTGTGGAAAGAGTCGGGCGTGAATTTCAAGAAAAAATGTCACGTCTCAAGAAATGGAAGTGTAGAATAAAGACTCCCAAGTCAAGGTTATGGTCTGAATCTGTTTGGAAGAATGCAAGTTTGGTTTGAAATGTGTGAATCACACATCAAGAGTCTGGGTCCAGCTTTAGGAGTCTTTCAAGCTTTCAGAGTTCAGATCTAATTCAGAGAGTCTGGGTGTGTTCTTTGTTTGGCATTACTATTAAGTGTTTGAGGCTCTCACAATCATCAGACTCGACCTTTTCTGCATTAAAGAGGCTGAATATAAAGACATGCATGAGTTACAAACTGCAGATGCACAGTATACACCGCTGTGTTGTCACCTTTGCCCTTTCCTCCAAAAGCCAGCTCGGGTGGAACTGTTATCTTCCGTTTCTCTCCAGGACACATGTCCATCATCCCAATGTCGAGGCCCTTGATGACTTGTCCGACGCCCAGCACAAACCACTGAGGATGCCCGTCCTTGTCTGACCGACTGCAACAGAAACCCAACAGCAAATTCATCAGGTCGTCCCTATCAGATGAATCAGATTATCACAATGGGATGACCCTCAGTAGATCAGATCAGGTCGATATGTGGGAGCAGATGAATGAATCAGGAAACCTGTGAAAAGTTAATGCACTGTTAAACCTTTACTATCCAATCCTAACATGGTAATCATTCAGGAATAACATTCAAGATTCATATAATGCAGAGTTAAAGCTTTATAATATAGCATTTATCCAATAATAAAGTGTTTGTGGAGAATTATACATGCAGACCAATTTTAAACTTCTGTCAGATTTGTCTTTGAGTGACTGACCTGCAGTAGAACTGCGATCCATCCGTGGCCAGGTAGCCATCGTAGTGAGCGTTGATCAGATCTCCTCTCTTGCTCCTCTGGCTGCACTCCTCCGGCTGGAATAGCACTTCAGTCTTCACCTCGCCGTGCGGCTCATCAGCGGAGGCCCGGACGGTCTGCAGGCCGAGCTGTGAGGACGCCAACAGGCACAGAGTGCAGCTCACGAGCCTCCACATCGTCAAACTCTGCTTTCGTGGCAACTTGTGAAGAGTGACGGAGTTTGCGTCCTGCGGAACTGATGCAAAGAGGCACTCTCTGACTCCCTCAGTTTGGACTGTCAGGCAAATAGAGCTCGGGTTTCACTGATCTCTTCTGATTGGTCAGTCCGGAGATTGGCCCCGCCTTTAGCCACTGTCCATTGGTTAGAGGGTACACGCTTTTCCTGACAGACGATTCACAGGGAAAAACTCCCTAACCCACATACCTTCTGAAAAGTGTATATATGAAGATTTCGTTTTACTTTGGAAAAAGAAAGTGTTGTTTGGGCACTTTTTAAGTAATATACAGAGCCGACAAAAAACCTTTTCTTACTTTATACATTTTTATTTTCATAATAGCAAAATTCATAGATATAACTACTAACAAAATACCCTTTTATCAATTCTTGCACGGAATAAAAACAACACATTCACTCAATTCAGTACTCTGAAAAAGCCCAAGCGAATAAAAGTGTAATTGCTTTGATTTTATACTTGGTGAAATTCGGAAAACTTACATTTTTGGTATATCCGTGTTTTGATACATATGAATCTACATTATTGTTGTTTGTCAACAGAAAAAAAAAAAGGTTGATAACTGATATTGTGGGTAAATATTGAACATAATAATAAACTACTTCTGGGCCACCGTCCCCATGCCCTAAAAACTATAATCCCACATAAAAAATATCCAAATATAATCAAAAATGACAACAAATTGTTTCTGCACAAACTCAATTTACACATACAATAAGAAACTGCACTTCACATTTTGAAAAACATAGCCATGCAACCATGCCTCCCTCACCCGGCTGCTGGTGGGGAATCCAATATGACGGCATCATGGGCGCCGGTGCCGCCATACTTGTTCGTGGTCGCCACCATTTTTTACTCAATCAGGATTTCTCAAAGTACGGTCCATCCACAATAATATTCGCTGGGTACTCGACCATATTGATTACAATTATTTGATAACCAATAACAGCTTTATACTTTTCTTAGATTTCGGCAAGGCTTTGGACTCGGTTGAACATGGTTTTATCTTAGAAATGTTGGGTTTTGGCAATAAATTCTAAATTATGATGTCATATAAAGATATTAATAGTTGTGTTTCTCTCCCTGAGGGCACAGGTCTCTGATTAGCGGTAGCAAGAGGCGGAAGACAAGGATGTCACATCTCTCCACTACTGTTCATTGTAGCTACTGAAGACAAAATTAATGCTTCACGGGCTTAAAATTGTTAGTGAGAGCTTCGCAAAAAAAACCCTGTAATATTATATATTATTTTAAAAAGCCTGTATTTATCTATATTTATATATTTTATTTGAGTGTTTTAATGTTTTCAACACAAGAAAAGAAACTCATTTAAAGAAAAAAAATATTGCCTTTTAAATGTACCAGATACCAGATGGACCAGGTGTGTCTGAAGAAAAGAAAACCTTGTGACTCTGACGTCACCTGATCGGACAAAACAGGAAACGTACAGTACAATATGTTTGTTAATGGTCATTCATAAGATCTGAGTGAAACAATGCACTGAGTGAGTGAGGCGGAGGGAAAGTTGATTGAGGAAGTGTTTTTACCTGTGTGGGAATTTTTCTTATTTTAATAGTCCACCTGAGTTAAACTACTGATGAACCAGAAGTTTGTCATGAATAAACCAGTCAGGGTAAAATAAGGATTTGTTTCTATGCAAGATGTCTTTATTATTCCATATGTAGTACCTATACGGGGAGAAATTATGTTTGTAGATCAATGACAAAGAGAAAAGCATCTGTTTATGGTAATACTAGTGTGGGAATCAACGTCCTTATTAACGGTCATTACTGAGGAAGAAAATGGAGTAATACCTGTGTTGATATGAGGCAGAGATTTTAAAAGCCTTTCAAGGTACATCCAAAGAGTCCCTCCTATCTCCTTTTCCAATCTATTTTTCCCTTAACCCCGGAAGTGTTTAAGTCGCGGCCATGATAAGGAACGTCCGAATTCTCAATAAGTTAAGGAAAGGAGGCTAAATGCTTCCTTTAAAACCTCCTGTAGCCTAGGAAACACTGATGCATCCTTTATCAAAGGAGACGAGATCATGCTGCTCCACAATTCATTGCAGCGACAACATTTTAAAGGGACCCGCTCATCCAAGCGTTCACGTAAACTCAGAAAGACTCAATGCAGATCATGTTAAGTTGCCAATGCAATAATATGCCTTGAACAACTTTAGATAATCTAAAACTCATATCCCAACTATGACTGTTATGCGGATGGTGTAAAATAAACACAGTAAAGACATTTTTTTGTGCCGCCTATTATCACTTTGCATTGGTTATCTAATCACCTGGTAGCCTCTTTTCCTCTGATTTCAATTCAAACCTTGTGATATTCGACATTATATCAGCGTTTAGAGGCATAGGAAAAAGTGTTATAAATGTGCTTTTTGTTGTACATTTTCGGAAATTTGTAGTTTTTTCCACAACGGATGACGTCACTAACCTGCACCGCCGTCGCATTATAAATAGTCACCTAATGAAAGTGTGGTCCGACGGTCACAACATCATCACTTTTCCTTAATTCCTTTAAGGAGCCTCCTAACATTAACCCCGTGTCGTCATACAGGGGGATAAGGTAAAGTAGATAGGAAAGGAGAACAGAAAGTACTTTTGTACCTTCAGAATCAGTACACAAGCGCACCAGTAATTATTACGGGGGTGGGCGTGGCCAGGCTGGCTGTCACTCTTCTTCCATTGGGCTGCAGCTAAATCCAAGTCTCGCGATATTTGGCGCCTTCGCCGCGGTGCTCTGGCTCCCGGAGCGGATATCTCGCGCTACGTGCGGCTCGGACGTCTCATTCCAGCACGGTCACACCGGTCGGGAGGGGGTTTCTGTTCATCCCAGCGATCCACTTCGGAATTTACACTGATAACTCCGTCTTTTTATTTATTTAAAAAGTAACCGTGTGTCTATCTCGACGAGTAACCGTCTCCTCGACGTTGTCATTTGTACAGGAAACTGTTTAAAAACCAAGTTTACGGCAGAAGAACCGGGGTCGCGCTAACAAAGAAAATCCTTTCTCTTCAGAAATAATCCCCCAATACTCTCTTTAGTTATGAGTCATGTGGTCGTTGATAATCCACACGGTCTAGATCAGCAGGTAAGTGATTCTACATTTTAAATTCGCTCACTTGGTGTGTGTTTTGTGGCTTGGCACATGTAGTTTCGACAGAGGAAGAGAGCGGAAAAAAAAAGGAGCGAAGCTAAGTGGCTAAGCTAACGCTGCTAAAATGGAGGTGACGATGTTCCGGCGGTTTGTGATGGCGGAGCTCGGCGCTGCGCCGCGAGGCTAAAAACTAACCCAGCAGCCGCTGTAACCCCACTTTGAACTCACTTTTCGTTCACATTCAACCCGTCTCATTTATCCCAATTTGTCGTTAAAGACAAAGATAGTTGTCTCGTCGGTGGAAAATTACCGGCTTCTTAGCGAGCTAGCCGGCTAACGCCGAGGCCTCCGCAGCCTGAAACGTGGCGCAGGAGGAAATGTTCCAGCTCAGATTATCCGCTTTTAAAACGTTTGTACACGATGTATTAACCTCACATTACACACGTACACTACCGAGAGTCCCGTCTGACTTCAGATACACCGATACACGCGGATCATTGTTGGAATTTGACAACATTTACTTGTGAAAAGCTTCAGGCAAACCGGTTAATTAAACATTATTTAGCTGAATTACACGAGAGATTTGGGGCTTGGTCAATTTGAGGGGGGAACCGGTTGTATATAATTTACAGCCAGTTTAGCGGACGTCTTAAAAGTGTTCTTGGATTTTGTCGAACTACTTAAACTAGCTTTTGCCTCTTTATTACATGTTAAAAAAATTTTTTTTTAAATTTTTAGTTGTGAAATGCTTATGCAACAGTGACACACCTGTTAATTAAACTGAATACATGAGTGATTTGATATTATAAAAACCTTGTATTTAAGAAGTTAGGGCCAGTTAAGCTTGTATTTTCCTTGGGTTTACCTCGTATTTCCTTTTAAATTTTCCCTTTATTACACAAGGACATGCTCGTGCTACACTGCACTATAGTTAAGTTTTAAGGATATTTAATGATGAAATTGATTTATTTTTTAACAATTAAGTGTTTGGTTAATTCTTGGCTAATTTACTGTTTTCTGCCGCCATATTTACCCAAATCTTTCCTTTTTGTGTTAAACATACTTGTTCTTCTACACAGACACAATGGTTAAATAAACTTAATTACATGTGGGATATTTAATGTTGAGAAACATATATTCAAGAAGTTACAGCCAGCTTTTAGATAACTGTAGAAGTTTTTGTATGCATTCTTACTATTTTTCTAATTTTTGCCCAAATGCAATTACTGTAAAAGTCCACATTTTAAATGGTATGTGTGTGATTATGTGTTTAGATATCGTTTCCAAAAAGGCCCTTCTGTTGAAGTTCCAGCCAGCTTAAGTGTATAGTTTAGTGGACTGTTTGAAAATACATTTTTGTGTATATTTATACTACGTTCCTGGCTTTTATCTCTGTTTATTAAATATTTTCCTTTTTTTCCACCTCTCTCTTTCAGCTTGCTGCCCTAGACTTGAACTCTGCTGACGGACAAGGCGGAGGAAGTGAGTTATAACGGATTTGCACATCTTCCAAACATTGTGGCAAAATTTTCATCCTTTGCAGCAATCCTTTGCAGCAATACACAGATTATAGAAGTCCACTGTCCTTGTATTGGTAAATTGGTAATTTTAGTGACTGTAACTGGTTGCTTTTCCCTTCTTTCAGGGCGTTACATTCCACCTCACTTGAGGAACAAAGATGCTCCCAAGAATGGTGAGTTGAAGGCCCAGAGCCGCCAGGTTTGATCTAGTTAAAAAGCCTGTCAGGGCACCGTAACTCGACTTGGAGCAGATCTGTTGCGTCACGTGTCGACGCCAGTCAAAACTGAAACAGCAGTCTGGCTGCAGTTCAGGACAAAGAGGGCATCCACTCGTGTGCACACAATAAAATTGATTACCTCTGTGTCCGTGGCAGCTTTTTCTGGCCTGGGAAATGACTGGCGGGTGGGATTAAAGAGTGGCTGCAACGTCTTTCCTTTCTTTTTCCACACCCCAGACTGCTCACGTGGAGGGAAATTAGATCCGAAGGGAATGGGGAGGTTTAAGGGCCCGTTTGCACGGCAACGACTTCAAGTGAAAATACAAAACCTTCATTGTGTTTTTATACAGCGACGGCGCCCGGGGCCACTGAAAGTGCAACTTTTTGCAAATGGATTCCAGAATTTTACTTTTCTTTGACACTAGGGCTCCCGGGTAGATGGACAATAACGATAGTCCAGTGGCATAGTTCCCAGCCCATATTCTAGTTTTATAGTTAAGTCATTGTATTAACAATCCAACTTGATCGTCTGTCCATATGAATGTCTGTGTACTCCCGTTATTAATGTTCATAGCCTATTCTCTGCTGCATGCGTGTGATTTCATCGCTAAAACAACCAACAGCACCAATTTGTGGCCGGGTATGCTAACTAAATAATTTTCAGACTTTCTGCTATTGTGTAAATGGACTTTTTTTTAGGTCGTTGCCATGTAAACTTGAAACCTTTCTATAGCGAAAGCACAAAATTATAAATTTTTACTTAAAATGTCACATAATGGGATTAATGCATTGACTGGAAAAATGCTAAGATGTGGTGTTGATTTTAATTCTGTCATCTGGTCTCTTAAAGGCCTTAGATAAAGGCATGTGTGCCTGGTTTGATATTAAAATCTTGAATTCTTGGTTCTGTGTCTCTGCACACTTGACCTTTTTTGTTTTTTTACTGTTTTCTTATTCCACAGCAGGAAATGCTTATTCCGCTGGTAGACAGTGCGGTTATTCAGTGGCACCCATAAATTTCTGTAAGTCCCTTCTGTCTGCTTTCGCTGAGGGCAAACCTTGCATTTTCAGATGCATGAAATAGCCATTTTCCACACCAGCAAAGCCAAGGGGGTTAGAGGGTTATGTCAGATCCACACTGCACAGTGATTCATGATTAATTGATGTGCTTCCTTCTGCTGAAACGCTTGCAAGCAAATTTAAGAAAGTACCTTGATGTTATCATAAAACCTGTTGGTTTAAAAATTGCCTACCTTTTTTTAAATATATATATATATATATAACAAAGCCCTGCAATTTTCTTTCAAGTTTCTCCAAAGCAGTTTCCACAGCCATGGCAGGCAGAGTGTCAGCAAAGAAATAACTATACTTCAGGCTGGGATGACTGTCAGATTGGTAACTATTAGTGTAAAGTCAAGCCCGACATTCATACTGCATGAGCCAGTACTCCAGTCTATTTATAGCCTGCTTCCCTACCTTTGCTCAGGTTACCCAAGACTGGCCTCTCAAGAGCTTGCCTTTTACCATGCCTACAGCGGGGGCTGGCCAAGCAGATGTGGTATACCCGTGACCTCTACCTGCATGCCATGCCAATGTACCCGCTGGCAGTTCACATAGTTAGCCATAAGGGGCGCAGTCAGTGTAGTGTGCCCCTCCCCCTCCCTGCTTTGTCACGTGAACACGAGCAGCAGAAATCTAGGCCTAACACTCTTTGCTGAAGCTTGCAGTTGAAGTTGCTTCTGATGCATGGTGACGGTGCCTTAAAGACTGCACTGCATCACTGGTGTGAGCGTCTTACTAATGATGGGACAATGGCAGCTGCGAGAGTCCAGCAAACCCCCCCCAATTCATGCCCATTTAATCCTATTAGCACTATTATAACTACTGTTCATTCTGAACTGGCATCATTCAGCTCCACTCATTAATCATTTGTGGACTTTATTTTTTTTGTACTGTAAAGGAACAGTGGGATTATTGAATCCTGTGCTCGGAGTCCATGTGCATGTAGGTTTTTGTTCCAGCACCACTCTAGGTAATTTCTTTGATCACATCACTCTTGTGTGCAGCCAAAAATCACCTTTTGAAGTCTGCTGGTGATCCTGGGAACAGAAACCTGACACACTGCTCTGTAGCACACAATACTCCTGACCTATGGCATCTGTCTGAACAGAGAACTGTAACTTCAGAGTGAAATGTTTGTCATGTGTCCTGTGTGGTATCTCCCATTGAGAGACGGTTGATTTTGGTCATTTAATCTTCGTAATTTTCCCTTTTCGATTGGTGGCTTGTCCAAGCCAATTACGACTCTGGTGACTGTTCCAGTTTTAAAAAGACAAAGTCAGCATGTGAAGTCTATAGTTGAACCGGTTTGGTTTGCTCCACTATCTGTTGGTTGTGCCATTAATTTCAGTGGCGCATACCAAGCGGCAGTCACAATTTTTCCAACACATGTAGAAATGCTGTCTGACTTTTTTGGGGCGTTGCTGGAATCATGTAGGTTAAGAACAGTTGGAGAAGGTTTGGCTAGTATCCAAACAATGCATCCATGTGTTGGTCTTAACCATTTCCACAGTACCTTGTTTCTCCTGGGACTTGCCATCTTGGTGGGTCTTAGGTTTATTGTCTGGTTTGATGTTGGGGGGAAAACGTTGCTGGATGGTGTGCTTGACCTGGTTTGCAGAGTTGTTCAGCATTATTGGTGTGAATGAATAGTTTAATTAGGAAAACATTAAGTGGTTCAAAGCGTGTGTGTGAATCACTGGGGTGGACAGACTTTCCTTTTAACACGTTGACCTCGTATTGCCACCCTTGGTTTTGGATTACTTGCTAATCCAAATGTACCTGAGAGATTCTTGGTGCACTAACCAGAATCTGGTTAAAATAACGGGCAGTGAGATGAGCTAGTGAACGGCACAGCTTGGTGTTTGAATCCCCACAAGGTTTTTTCCTTGTGCTTACTAGAAGGGTGACACCATAACAGCAGTGTTTACCTGTCAGTCCATGAGTGGAAGCTCAGAGCTCCTCCACAGATCTGGCTGAACCAGTTCTCCTCCAGAACAAGGCCAGTGACAGGCTGAACCTGTGTGGTCTGTCTGTGCTGTTGTGGAGTGGCAAGCCTCGCGTTCCAGCCTTCCACACTGATGGGAACAATGACACGGCTAGGTCGCTGTGGTTAATGTCCCATTCGGGCTAATACAGGGTGTGGTATGCCTGTTGATAAAGTCAGCCTACACAGTTAATGCATGTGTAGTTTTAAATTACGTTTGAAATATTCTGTTACAGAAATCTGCTTTGGCATTTTTCTTTATTGCATTGAACTCTTTCAGTTCAGGTCATAGGGTGCAGGAGTTACTTGTATCCCACTTTTCTTTAGATATTAAAATTGGGCAAAAAACCAAAAATGGGACATTGGGTTCATAGATACACCATAAGTGTACTTTGCATATTGTGGCCTTTTTAAAGCGACATGTGCTAACCCTTGTTACCTCTCCCTTGTCTCCTTGAAGACTCGCCCGGATGGGACGGCGGACGCAGCAATGGATTTGTGAATGGTTACCACGACAACCGTGCAAACAGTGGCTTTGGAGGGCGCGGACCCCCTCGCAGTGATAGAGGTGGGCGCAGCGCCTACAGTGGTAACAGGGGTGGAGGCTCGTTTAATCAGCATTTGCAAAATGCATTTGGTGAAATGAAAGAAAATCGTCAAAGAAAAAACAAAATCCAAGTAGTGTAGCTTAAAACGTAAACGATCCTCCCCCCCGAGCTTTCTTGATATACGCAGTACAGTGTACATCAGCTGTTACCTTTGGTAAATTTAGAGTACTTTGATAATTTTTAACTATTAGCAGGCTTTTCTGATTTTATGGAGAACCAGCCGTACGTTCTGCTTGGTTCGGTGGGAAACTTCATCGTACGTCGTATCTCCCGGTTCTTCTCTGAGCTCGGTGTCTCTTCGTCGTAGGCTTTGGTGGCTACGAAAACAAAGAGGGAGGCTGGGGCGGACCTGGCAGGGACGCTGCCTACAACAGCTTTGGAGGACGCAATGACAGAACCAAGTCCAACTTCTTCAACGACCGCGGCTCCGGGTCCGGCTCAAGAGGAAGGTATGTTGAAGAAATTACTTTATGTGCTGATGATTTCACTTAGTCGGAGTTTAAACCATCTGTGTTTGTTCAGATACGACCGCGGGGGCTTCTCCGCAGGAGGAGGAGGAGGAAACAGTCGCTGGGCAGAGGACATCAGAGAGGACGACTGGTCCAAGCCCACCGCTCCCAATGAGCGCCTGGAACAGTAAGATGAAACCTGAGATTTCAAAACCCTCACCAGTTTTACCTGCTCAACAACCTAAACTTGTGAAAATCTCCACTTTCTAGTGAGCTTTTTTCTGGAAGCAACACTGGCATAAACTTTGAGAAGTATGACGATATTCCAGTGGAGGCAACTGGAAGCAACTGCACGCCTCACATTGATAGTGTAAGTCTTATTACCGTTCTTCTGTCTGGCAGCTTAGATATCTTGTCCTGACGTATGTTTGTCTGACGTAGTTCCACGACGTGGACATGGGGGAAATCGTCATGGGGAACATCAACCTGAGTCGCTACACTCGACCCACTCCAGTCCAGAAGCACGCAATCCCCATCATCAAGTCCAAGAGAGACCTGATGGCCTGTGCCCAGACTGGTTGGTTTTTTAGGTTTTTATAGCCTCTTGTAAGGAGAGGAAAAAAAACCTGTTTTAACATTTTAGTTGTTAAATCTCCGTATACGCTATTCCCCAGGCTCTGGTAAGACCGCCGCCTTCCTGCTGCCAGTGCTAAGTCAGATCTACACCGACGGGCCGGGAGCCGCCCTGCAGGCTGCCAAGAACGGCGGGCAGGTACTGGAAATGAAAAACGCACATCTTTGGATATCCATATCCAATCAGACAGCTCACACAATTTCTGATCTACAGGAGAATGGCCGGTATGGCCGCCGTAAGCAGTACCCGCTCTCCCTGGTCCTGGCCCCCACCAGAGAGCTCGCCCTGCAGATCTACGACGAGGCCAGGAAGGTGAGCTGTACCTCGATTTTGAGCTTTTCTATCTCAACATTGATTTGAAGTTGAGATTCTTTAAACTTTGTTCCCTTGTTTTACAGTTTGCGTATCGCTCTCGTTTGCGCCCCTGTGTGGTGTACGGAGGCGCCGACATTGGCCAGCAGATCCGAGACTTGGAGAGAGGCTGCCACCTGCTGGTGGCCACACCCGGCCGTCTTGTTGACATGATGGAGAGGGGCAAGATCGGTCTGGACTACTGCAAGTCAGTATCCCACAAAGCCTTGCTTAATCCACCACCAGGCTTCAATTTCCCCCACATGTTAACGTGTCTCGTCTCTCGGCAGCTACCTGGTCCTGGACGAGGCTGACCGCATGTTGGACATGGGTTTCGAGCCGCAGATCAGACGCATCGTGGAGCAGGACACGATGCCGCCTAAAGGCATCCGCCAGACCATGATGTTCAGTGCCACGTTCCCCAAAGAAATCCAGGTGACTTTCACTCAATCTTTTTTTATGCTTTTTGAAAATTTCATCCTCCATTAAAACCAGACTTGGGCCCCGTTTACTCAAGGTTTTAAGTGAAAAGGCATCTTTTTTGCGTTTGGCAGAAACGCAGACAATATTGTTGACACGCCAGGCCAAAAGAAGAGGAAAAAAATAAATATTTTGACATTTTTTGCTCAACCTTCATGTAAACGTGGCCTCAGGTTGATATCTTTTCAGATCAGCGGTGGGCTTGTTTGTCATCCAGTAAACTACGTGAACAATGAGGACTCCCGTACAGGGCAAACATGTACATTCATGTCTGCTCGGCTCAGTTTTACTGTAGTCGGTGGTTATTGTATTTCTCTGCTGGTGCTTTACATCGTGATCCTTGAACACGTTTCTTTACCTTTGATCTCAAACTAATCATTACAAATACATCTCTTTGCTGAGGGCCAGCATTCTTACTGGGTAATGATTGTTGGCTCTGAAGATATACCTTCACTGGCAAACATTTGGTGTCTGTCATAAAAGATCTTTTACAATAGAAGCAAAACAATGATCACTTCACTCATTGATTTGAGTGATCCAGTCAGACGCATTGATGGAAAGATTGTATAACCGGATACAAAACGATAAATTGCTGTTTGTTACTTCCTGCAGGAGTGTCTGATTCAGGACAGAATGCTGAATTTTCCCAAATATGCTCACTATCATGGTAAAATGTAAAGATCTCCAAGCAGTCTAAAGTCTAAGAATGATAAAAAAGGGTGATCTGTAGAGTTCATTACAGCAGAAAGTAGTTTAAAATGAGGCTGTAAATTTACACCGTTGGCTTAACTATTAAACTCGCTGGTGAAAGGGGTCTATTTATTCCCGAGTCATTGAACATTCACACCCAGAGCCGCATGCGGCCCACAAGTTCATTTTGAGTTTTCCGGGTGGTAAAGTAGTGTACAACCTTTAAATTGAACTTAAAAGTTTTTGTTTGTCAGTGTTTTAAGTTTTGAATGTGTGTTTTTTGCCAAATGTTTAGCAATTACTACAGAGAATGACTAATATCTCAACAAAAAGAACAAACAAAAAACCTGCCTTATAGCTGTTGCATTAAGGGTGTTTTTTACAAATTCGCCTTGACAGCACGACTTTGAGGCTGGTTTGATAGCAACCAGGTAGCTCGCTCTCATGGCAACACCACAGTATCTCAGCTTGCGTCTGTGTTGTGTCCTCTTAAAAAAAAAAAAAAAAAAAAAAAAAAAAAAAGGCAATGTTTTCTTTGAAATTTTTACCATTGGCCAGATCGGAGCCTCTTGCGGACCGGTTGTGGCCCACAGACCGTGTGTTTGACACTCCTGATTTACAGTATCATGTATTGCTCCTCCTGTCCCATGTAACGTGTGAAACCATCTGCATTGTTCCGGTAGATCCTGGCTCGTGACTTCCTGGAGGACTACATCTTCCTGGCAGTGGGCCGCGTTGGTTCCACTTCAGAAAACATCACCCAGAAGGTGGTGTGGGTGGAGGACACCGACAAGAGGTCCTTCCTTCTCGACCTGCTTAACGCCACAGGTAAGGAACGCTCACTCGGCGGCTAAAGTACACATACACATGCACTTGGCTGTAAACCTGCCATCGTGTGTTTGGTCAATCCGTGCTCACACACCAAGCTAATATTGACTTTGCTGCATCTCTGCTAACGATTATTGACTATAGCAAGACATTAAACATAAACGACTTGGTGCAGGGGTGATCAGGCACTTTTTTATACATTTTAAAGAGGGGTTGTGTTTCTAGTCACGATGATCTGAAGCTGTGAAAGTTTTGTACTGAGCAGCCTCCCGTTTACTGGCCGGTTTGGTTTTATCTTAGTTATTCCCAGTGATGTTCAGGAAAATGTGACAGAGGCCCCAGAGAAACCAGGTGAGTGTGAAACATCCCTTAATAACTTCACTGTGGCCCACAAGCCAGAAACATCACATCCCACAGCTCATTGTGTCCCTCCGCCCCCCCGGCCGACATGCTGCCTCGCGTCTTTGTTTTCTCTGATCTCCGCTTGTAGAGGAACATTCTGCCGTTGCATCAAACTCTGAGTGAAGCGTCCACTTGAATGTTAATCACTGCGTTGTTGTCAGCTGTTGGCTGCCGTCAGGTGGCTCTGGCAGATTTAATGGCGGCTGACTTTCAACATCGGCTTCCTCGGCTCCAGTTTACACTCAAACCCCGTTTACACAACGTTTCCAAGTGAAAACACAACTTTTCCGTTGACACAGCAGCGCTTGAAGCCACTGAAAACACAACTTTGTGAAAGCGCTCAGACTCGGTGTGTCTCCATGGAAACTTTTTTTAATTTATTTTTTGTTATGAAACCACTCATGTTTCCACGGAGATAAACTCGGGGATCATCCTGCTAATGACATAATTTTCAGTGAATCTGCCATTTCCATGGAAACTGTCATCCTGTTCAAAAAGTTGTCGTGAGACTGCAAAACTTTTCGTAAACAAAAATGACACGCTTTCATTTTAAATGTCGTGAACGGAACCTGAATTAAACCCAGTTGAGGTTCAATTCATTCAAATAACTTTCTTTGACAATAAGATTATTTTTTCCTCAGGACTTAAATTTAGACTCGAGTTTTGTATGAGGTGCAGTGGCAAATGGTGCGACTTGGAATGGTCTGCCCCTCCCATCACCCCCTTTTGTCATTTTTACAACCGCAAGCTTTTCCTCTGAGAGCCATTAATGCCTGACATCCGGAAAACAATCCAATTCATCAATTCTTACAAATATCAATTTGGTTTTTGAGTCGGTGTTGTCAATTAATGGTTGTCAGTGAATTGAAAGCTTTTTATGCAACCCTCCATTTATAAGTTCTCATTCTTTTCTCATGAGCAGGCAGTTTTCAGTGTAGTTTTTCCTGCTTTCATATTTTAGTCACTTAAAGCATCCTTTTTAGAGCTTTGTTTCAGGTAATCCATTGTTTTGTTCTCCTCCTCTCTTGCTCTTTACCTGCTCTTCCTTCCTTTTCACATCTTATTTCTGGCTGCGCAGGTAAAGAGTCACTCACTCTGGTGTTTGTGGAGACAAAGAAAGGAGCCGACGCTCTGGAAGACTTCCTGTACCGTGAAGGCTACGCCTGCACCAGCATCCACGGAGACCGATCCCAGCGGGACCGAGAAGAGGCGCTGCACCAGTTTAGATCCGGGCGGTGCCCCATCCTGGTGGCCACAGCCGTGAGTATCAAACCTTAGTTACACCTAATGGGCTCATAGGCCATCGCACCAGAAGGTGGCCTGGATTAAGGTGCCTTTTTATATTTAGATCAAGTTTCTTTGGAAACTACAGGCTGCTCAAAACATATGGTTGTTACTTTCTTTATTTGTTCCCGACATGTCAAAACATGTGCTAAATCCAGATGCATACAAAAATAAAATCTATTTATACTAATTTGAGTTTGCCTTCAGGCAGTGTGCGTGTATAAAGATAAACGGAGGATGAGGAGGAGCATCTTCCCTCTGGCTGTCCGCCGACTGAACCTTTCGTCTTTCTTTTTTTTCTCCACACCTTTATATATTTTTGCTTATTATCTACAAACGTATATTTATTTATATAAAGTCAAATCAAAAATGATTCAGACGCTTCCTGAATTTTGGGGTTTTTATAGAAATGCTGCTGATTAGGCCCAATGATTCAGATTTATATCGGTAAACAACCTGATTAAACACATTTTGACTGTTTTCATCCCCCAAAAAACTTAGTACACTTCGAATAATCTTTGATCCATAAACTTTGCCTTTTTTCAGATACTTCAGTGCATGTATTTCCAAACTGTCCCTGTTGCTGTATTTCCAAATTATTCATTAATCCGGCTGTCTTGCGGTTTCAGACTAAACAAATTGAAATGTTATTTGCTTATCTAGGCACCTTAATTGTCGTACTTAGATTTACTATCAATTATACAATTTTGAAGATTGTGTGGCAAATGGGTTGGTTAAGAAAAGAGAAATATAACTTGATTTAAGAGGGAAGGTTCTCAAGTTCCACCTGGAAGGTATGTCTATCAGAATTGGCAAAAAGAATGGAAATGGTCAGAGGAACTGTCTTTTTAGGTTGTAAAAAGGTTAAAAATTACTGGTGCGGCGAAGAATTTGAGTGGTCGAGGATGAAAAAGAGAGAAAACATGGCATAGACAAACGAGAGGATTTCAGTCAGGAAAATAACTACTGAAGTTGAATGACCGATACTGAGCCGTGTGCCCAGACTATTGGCACTAGGCTAAATGGTACGGGACTGCATGAAAGACAGTTTCTTGTCTCTTAATCCTTATTGTGGTGACAAATAAAGGTCTTGAGCATGAACACACACAAACCCCTTAATCTATATTTTAGAAAATGTATATACGTAAAATAATCTAGATTCAAGAATACGCACATCTAATTCGACATGTCTGAAAAAGTAAGGAAGTTATATATATATATATATATATATATATATATATAAATATGAGATTCTAGTTTTATACTTGTACGTGTGTGTACTGTATGAATGAATATGTGAGTACACCATTTCTGGGTGTTTTAACTAGTGTTAAATCTCCACTAAGCTTGAGATCGGTTGCTTTTCTTTGCTTCCTGGAAACATCGGAGTGAAACCTGATCTAACTGGGTCATGAAGGAAATGTGGCTTTTGGCTGAACTGGCATTACGTTTCTATAGTAATGGATCATTAATCGAATAGTTCTCATCTTTATTTTTTTTCTTTCTTCCTCTTCCAGGTGGCTGCCAGAGGTCTGGACATCAGCAACGTGAAGCACGTCATTAACTTTGATTTGCCCAGCGACATTGAGGAGTACGTTCACCGTATTGGCCGTACGGGACGTGTGGGCAACCTCGGTACGTGTTGTTAAAGTTTCCAGTCACTGTAGCTTCAGTCTGCGCACTGTTAGTTTACTGTAATGTCTCTCTCTCTCTGTGTGTCGCAGGTCTGGCCACGTCGTTCTTTAACGACAAAAACAGCAACATAACCAAAGATTTGCTGGACATCTTGGTGGAGGCCAAGCAGGAGGTTCCCTCCTGGCTCGAGAGTTTGGCCTACGAGCACCAGCACAAGAGCAGCAGCCGCGGACGCTCCAAGAGGTGACTGTCCAGAAACACACACACACACAGTTACACTGATCCTGATTGGTTCAGACATCTTTCATTAATCTGATCCGTGTCACGTAAGAGCAAACAATCTGCGGCCTTTGAGACGATCTGCTCTGGACGGTTCTGTACCTTGTTGACACGAGCTCTGCTCCGGTTCAGGTTCTCGGGCGGCTTCGGAGCCAGAGATTACCGTCAGACGCCCGGCGGCTCCGGGGGCTTCGGAGGAAACCGTCCAGGGCCACGTGCCGGAAGTCACGGAGGAAACCGCGGCTTTGGTGGAGGTGAGGAAATGATTTACTCAATCGGCCTTTTTATTCTGCCTCATTTAGACACAAACTGTTTGACTTTTGTGAACAAAAATATCTGTTGACTTTCTGTGGTAATGGAATAAATTACTTGTGTTCATTATTTCCCCCAGTTTTAAAGAAAAAGTCTGTTTCGCATGGTTTATCCTCTTAAGTCTTTTTGAGAGATCAATTGAAAATACTGAATTGCTCACCGCAAGACTTAAGTTTTTAATCATTTTTCTTGGCCATGGTGACAAAACAGCTTTAATTGAAAGGTAGAAAGTTCTTATTTGAAACTGTACTGAGCCGAAGCAACGTGAAGCTGCTGGGCTCATTTAAAGCTGTTAACAGTATATATATATATATATATATATAGCTCGTCTGGAACCGTTTCTAGACTTTTGGTTTTTCACTAAAGTTTCATTTTCATTTCACTAATAATTGAAATGTTAAACTCTTAAGTCTTGCTGAGGAAAAGTTCTTCCTGTGAGTCCAGATTCTTCTTCAGCTCTTAGAACAAATCAAACAAAAGTTTAAAGACTCTAAAACTTGCGCCTGACGTTGAGCTGTTGTCCGCAGGTGGCTTTGGCGGCAACTTCTACGGCAACGACGGCTACGGGGGAAACTACAGCCACTCTGGTAGTGTGGACTGGTGGGGCAACTAGACGCCATAGGAACCGGTTGCCAGGCAACCCATTGGAAACCACATGTTAACTTAAGCCAGACCATAACAACCCTCCCTGTGTAGCTTCACTGACGCACAGTCCATCACCAACCCGGTTCTCTGCCATTCGCTTCTCTCTCCTCCCGAGCGGAGGTGCAGCATGGCGCCGGCGGCGGCTCGTCACACTGGAGACGGCAGAGACTCGCACACCTCAGAGTGAGCATGGATGCTGACATGCGTTGTCCGACTGCAACCTCGGACTTTCATCGTTTAAAGGAAAGGAAAAAAAAAAAAGTATTTTTGTTCTTTTTGTGGTTTAAAAAAGAAAAAAAAGACCAATTGAGTAACCTGAGGATCATTTGTATGTTAATGTAACGGAAATCTGTTTTCATTTCACCAGACGAACATGGCCAAGCGCTCTAAATTAGTTTCTACTTTTGTTTTTGTTTTTTGTTTTTTTTGTTTGGTGAAATATATTCAAAAGGTAGACTGAGCTTGGACTGAAGCAAACCTTGGCAAACACGGGGGCGTTGTGGCTCTCCGAGTCACGACTCCATTTGAACTTCAAATTTTATCCGCAGGAACATATAATGTAGCCTTTTCTACAGTCGAACAGCTACGGAGCATTGCGATAATCCCACTCTGTGAAGCATCTGTATTCGGATCCTCCGGGACAAAGTTACATTTATTTTTCTTGTTTCTTTTTTTGCTCACTCTATCCTGGACAGGCTCCTTTTCCTGGACACGGTAGTCTTTTGAAATAGCCATTCCTATCGTAATCTTAAGAAACACGGAAGTCATTAAGCAAACCGATCGCTGAGGTCGTAGCAGGCGATGCTGGAACTTGTTACTCCACAACCTTTTCAATTGACTCGACAGTGTTATGGCAGCTAGTCTGTTACCGAGTGCTAGCTGCGCCGAGCGAAGTGGGCGGCGTTTTGTTCCTTTTTACTTGAGACGATTTATTTTTTTCCCCGGAGCAGGTGTCTGCAGAACGGGAGGAAACGAGTCGTTTTTTGGGTTTGTTTTTTTTTGTCTTTTGGATCGTTTCTCCGCAAAAAAATGTAACAAAACTCAAAAGGAAAAAAAAAAGAGAGAAACGGATGCCATCTTTGAAAGTGAAGTTCAAAATGGCCGCATAAAGGACCACAGCATCGGGGGAGAGGGGCGGGGAGGCACAGCGTGATGTCGACCTGAACCACCAGGCCCAGATGGTATTCTACGCTCGCTAGTGTTTTGTTTTTTGGTCAAGGAGGAAAGGAGGTGTGTGAACTGAGTCGCAGGCTTAACTTAATTACAACCGTTTTCTCTTTTCAAGCTGCATTGGAGGCATGGTTCATCTTTAAAGAAATAAATCGAGAAAGAGGCGGGCATTCGAGCGATCACTGAGGTTTCAATCCCACGGCGGAGGGGTCGGAGCGGGTGGAGCAGCACTCCAGAAGGGGGAGGGAGGGGGGGGTTCAGTGCACTGCTTTGGTCGTAGTTTCTCCGCGAAGGACGGATCAGCTAAGAGTCCCGTCACCTGCTCAGACGCGTCTAATAATCTGTGGCTCCGTCGTGAACCGGAGTGAGAGTCTTCTCATCGGGTGTGTTGTGCCTTGAAAAACAACCTTTTTTTTTTGTTTTGTTTTTGTTTTTTTGTTTTAAGAACTGAAAACAAAAAAGCGGATGCACTGACGGTGTTGAGAACTTGAGATTTGAATGGTGCTACTTGATTTAGGCGTTGTAGGCCCTCGTACGTCGTGCCCATCGAGTTTTACAAAAGTTGTTTTATTGCACATCTAGAGTTTTATATAGATGTCTCGGATATGTGTCCTTAAAAGCTTCCAAATATTGTGTGTGAGGAGATCGTCATCGTCGTCGTCGTGGGGGGGGGGGGGGGAGAGAAATAAATAAAAACGCAGCTTGTTTACAAAGGGGGACGGGTTCTCAACGTTTAAAACCAGGATTTATTTGGGACCAGGGGATTTAGCAGTCGGGGGGAATTTAGCCATTTGCACAGATTTCTAGATTCTACTTTTGCTGCTAGTTTTGTGTAATTTATTAAGCATTTTTGACAAATATTTATTTTTGTAAGCCTCAAAGTGATTCTTTGAAAGTTTCAGAAACTTGACCAAAAGACAGTACAAAAAAATAAAAAACACTGGCACTTGAATGTTGAATGTCACCTGTATGCGTGAAATTTATATATTTCGGGGTAGTGTGAGCTTTTTAATGTTTAAGATACATTGGACTCAGTAAATAATATCCACAAGCTGTTTCAGGGCCTCCTCAGGGCCGCTCGTCATCTCGGATTACAAAAATCTACTTTTTTTTTTTTTTAAATTGGGCGCCGAAATTTGGAAGAAAAGAAAAAAATAAAAAAACAAAAAAAAACGCAATTGAACCAACATGCCAAGGTTTGTGCTTAAAGCTGTCAAACGAGCAAATAAATTTCCTAAGCATATCAGTGCAGAAGTGTTCAGATTCTCCAATTGTGTGCATTATCGATTCTTTATTCTGATTTGACCTGATAATTGTTTTTCTCCAGTGAATGTCTGGCACATGGCAATCCTTAAAGAAACAAAACATGTGGTTTATTCTCATTGTTGTATTTGCATATATGACGCCTCTACAGTTCTGCCGGAGCGCCCGGCGGGTCGAGCCGAGACTCGCCGCGGCCGCTCCGGAGAACCTTAGAGCCCTTTAGATGTAGACTTTGCTTTCTGTATTAGCGTATAGGCTACTGCACTGCATGGGAAATAACTCAGCTGTGCAAACTTGTATGATTTTACCAAAATAAAAGTGTGTGTGAATGCAAAAAAAAAAAAAAGATACCTGGAAAAATCTAGCATGTTTCACGACGACTTGTTTACTGTAGACATGCAGAGAAAACACCTGTAGCAGGCGGCGCGGCGCCCCGTGTGGGTACGAGGCAGCCGGGCGGTCAATTTAAAGTTGGTATTGATTGCTTGGATGGGCTTCGTTTATTTTGAGAAATAAAAAATACATAAAGATTTCATTTGTAAATTCATGTGTCTCTTGTTTTATTATGGGTGGATGAGTTAATGTATGGATTGTTGTATAGAAAATTATTCTGTTAAATTGACTGACTTGATTGTTTAATGGATCATTGAGATGTATTGAGCAGCGCTCTGCAGCCTTTACGACCAAATATAGTTTTCACAATTTCCCATCAAATAAGCTTTGTCTTGAGCAGCAAAACATGTAATTTCTCTTCTAATGAAGGTTTGAAAAATTCCTCTTTGCGTTCATGAAGTGCCATCGGAACAATTTTGATATAGGTTTTTGGCTGAAGTTTTTTTTTTTTTTAGGTTTTTCTGTTTTGTTTTTTCATGGATTTTCCCACTTCGGCTATTTTTTACTAACTTCAAACTTGCTGCTGCTTCATTGTTGAAACCATTTTTCTTATCTTTCTATTCCTCTCCTGGATTTTATTGATGAATTTCCAATTTAGAAATAACGGAACAGGTAAACTCTGGTAAAGTTAGAACAGCGTGACATTGAGCAAGTCCATGAACAAACGGTATGAACGCACAGATGGAAAAGCCAAAAGAGAAGTTTTTATACTTTTGAATTTAAAAAAAAACATTTCAGTTTGTAGAGCAAACGATGGAGAAAATGAAAGCAACAATTAAAGCCCCGACCCAAAAATTTAATAAAAAATCCAGAAATCTGCAAAAGCCACATGTCGACTGCTGGGGAGTCGACCAGCACAGCAAGACACTTAACTAAAAACAAAAGGATTGTTAAAGATTTACTGGATTGTGGTTTTGAAGACAGACGGGAGATAATTATTTGAAGTTATTTAAACTTCACTAACGGAGGCTGGGCGAGAAGGTTGGTTTTTTTTTTTTTTCTGCGAGTGTTTGTTTATTGGTTTGCTAACCGTTTCCAAAAGAACGTTCCCATACGAAGTGGATGAGAGAGGCACCTCGAGGAGATCAAAGGAGATCAGCGTCTGTTGCCATGGAGACGCTCGGTGCTTCACACAGTGGTGTAGCTCCCTGACAGGCCGGTGAGCCTGGAGTAGACGGTTGTTTAAAATCAGTGTGGTGTCCAAAATGTTTTTATTTACAAACTATTCACCGAGCCGCTACAGAGGAGCTGAAGAGCCGCAGGTTGTTGACGAATGACGGGTTTATTTAGATTGATTAATGGACGTATTGATGAGTTGATGGATTGGTTAATGAATAGATTTGTTGGTTTATGGACAATTGAATTGACGTGTGAAAGGATCCATAAATGATGGATTGGTTATTGGATGGCTGGTTGGTGAATTGATTAGATGGACTGTTGGATGGTTAATTAATGTCTACTTGTATTGATTAGTTGATGAAGTTGGATTGATCCATGGATTGATGTATAGATTATGTATTGATGGATTGTTGGATAGATCAGTTGGTGGATTGATTGGATTGATTGGGAGGTGGATGGATGGTTGCGTCGAACACATTGATCAATGAACGGATTGATGAATTGAAGTGGATGGTTGGATTGATTAGTTTAGATTGACTTATGATCTGTCAAATTGACATTGAACAGTTTGACTGGATGTATCGATGAACAGTTGCATAGATTATTTGATGGATTGGTCTATGGATGAACAGTTGGGATTGATCGGTAGATGTAATTGATGGGCAGAAGGATCAATCGGTTGATGGATGGTCGCATAGATCAATGGATGGATTAGTCAATTTATTGACAGTTGCTGTATGGGCGGATGGATTGATTGTCAAGACTACTGAGCTGTTTTGATCAGTTGTATTGATCAGTTGGAGGTTGTCTGGTTTGAACTCCGGGGTTAACGAACAGGTGATGCGAATCAGCCAGACGACCCACATTCAGAGGGACTGTCCCGACTAATCTGTCCCATCGCTACCAGACGCGTCGGGAACACAGAAAGTCTGAGCTGAATTTCAATGTGAAACCCACTGGAATAATAATAATAATAATAAAAAACCATAAACCTGACCTGTATTTTCATGGCTCTGCAAATGGTCTCTACTTCAACCATCTGTGGTTCCTTTTAGGCTGCGAGCACGACAGGTTACGTTCCGTCTGTCCTGCAGGGAAACAGCATTTACCCCAGTTTCCTTCTTTTTCTTTTTTTTCCCCCCCATGCCTCTCCTGGAAAAGGCCACATGGTTTCCTAATGTCCTGAGTCGGTTTCATAACCGCTGAGTCAGCGCACACCCATTAAAGGCTTGTTGTGTAATTTGTGTGTCGGGTCCAGAATGAGGTTTCGGGGCCGTTTTAAGTCGGGTTAACGGTTGAAGGTATTGGTGTGTGCTGCTTCTACCGAGACGTAATCTTATTTAACAAACTGATCATTGATCGTCGCTCTCATCAGATCGCACAGCTGATGACCTGATGATCCTTTAATCCATCTCAGCATCTGCATATCTGATAAGTTTTATGTGCAACTTTATGCCCAGTGTGTGTGTGTGTGTGTGTGTGTGTGTGTGTGGATAGGGTGTAATCTGTGTGTTCCTAAGTTACCGCTCTGCCTTTTGCGGTTTGATCTGAGAGATTCGCTTTACTTCTGTAATCCTGCCAACCGCCCATCTCCATCTCCCTCCCTCCCTCCGCCACTCCATCCAGGGGATTTGGCTGCCATTAGGAGATGGCTTTTTTTTTTTTTTTTTTAATGTGTTTGTGTGTGTATTCATAAACTCACACACACACACACACACACACACACACACACACACACACACACACACACACACACACACACACACACACACACACACACACACACACACACACACGCGCGCGCACGCAATAAAGCAGGAAGGATGAAAACACAACCACATCCATGTTGGTCTTGGCGCTGGAGGCGGCGGCGTCCACTCGGCGGCTCAGAGATGCGCTGGAAGGTGCGTTGAGCAGGATGGACTGGAGTGCGGACGTCCGGATCGAGACTTCACACACAAATGGATGCAACCGTCTGGCAAAACCTGCAGGTGTGTAGAATTTCGTTGGTGCCATTCTGACTTTGCGCCTGCAACCATTCAGGAATACGAAGGGTGGTTTTGTCGGTTTTGAGTCATTTGGTAGATTATTTCTTTGCTGTAAATGTGCTTTTTTCTTTGGCAATACTTAGACATTCCAGTGGTCTGCGACCCGTCGGCTCTCTTGGGAGTCTTGCATAAGATAAGGGTTAAATAGACGGTGAACTAAAATATGTAAAATGTCAACAAAAAAGTAAAAGGTGCTTAAACTGAAAAAACTACAACATCCTGAATGGATTAAACAGGCAAAATTCTTAAAACCACCAAGTCAGAAACAGAAAGCATAGAAGCTTGAATTGTAAGAGGGGGGGGGGGGGGGGGGGGGGGCATGGCAGTCCTGACCTCAACGTCATTGAACTTATGTGTTCAACTCGTTCCAGCGTCACCAACAACCACGTCGTCTGATTTGTGTCAAATGTTGGTTAAAGGACGGGATCTACTACTGAGGCTCCTGTTGGTTAATAATAATAATAAAAAATAAAAAAACTAATCACACTTTATTAATACCCTTTGGGAAATTCCTTTTTCCACTATTGTCCCATCCCGTCTCCAGGATGTGGTGGGTGTCCACATCGAGGCGTTGCAGGGGAGCTAATGGGGGTCAAGGGTCATGCACAGGGACTCACAGTGGTGACCTTCCGATTCCAAGTCTGCTTCTCCGCCCTCTCTTCCTCCACTCCCCCAAAATAATAGACCATTAGATTACCAACACGTCTAATTTCTCCCTACTTCAGTCCAACAAACTAAATAACTTTGAGGAAAAGGTCTTAGGCGTTTGAGATTTCCCAATTTCTTAAAGGGGTCATATTATATCTAATTCATTTCTAATGGTTTTCCAACATTCATACCTGGAGTGACGCCCCAGAAGTGAAGAAAGTCTGTCCTCTCTCTCCTTGTCTTGTTTCAGTTTTTAAAAAGTGTGTCGCTCCAATGAGCCAATCAGAAATCAAACCCTATATAGTGTCATCGAGGGTTTAGCCAATCCCAGTCAAGGAAGGCCCTCCCTTTGACTCCTCCCACAGTCAGGCAGCTCTGCTCTGGCACATGGCACCACCAGAGGAAGTTCTTCCTCCTCTTCCCAAGATGGGCATGTGTGGGCGGAGCCAGTCCAGCTCACACAGACACAGCAGATTCTGAATGTAGCTCCTATGATCCAATATATTCAAATGGAGGAAAATCAAAGAAAAGCAATAAACTTTGAATGGAAAGTTTTTGGACGAATGAGACGATGTGAAAGTGTTGAAAGCTGGAGAATATGACTCCTTTAAGGGTGCTAAACACAGTCATCCCACAAATGCATGTTCCCTAAAGGGAAGCCAAATGATTTTCCAACAAGATGCATCGATAAGAAACAAGGTCAACACAAAAGTACTAACCAGAAGCTTCTTGACTTTTTGTGTGTTCCAGTCGTCAGCGCTTGATCATTAAGTGCTGCTGTCTGTTTTTGTGCCGTTTCAGACCTCCGCTAATCCTGGCATGTCCCAGATGAGAGACTTCAGTAATGACTGTCATCACTTTCACCGGTCAGTCTCAATCCCCTCTCTCATCCGCTGCCGTTTCATTTTCCTCAGCTCTGAAAACCACCCGCCTCCCTTTTCACCACTCCGTTCCGTCACACTCGTGTTTTATTTATTTATTTATTCTTTCAATCACAAGGAGAAACTTCTGGGCTCTTTTGACAGCCTCCGTTCTGCAGGAGCTGATTGATCAGGCTAAAAAGGGCTAGCGTGAAGTGGATGTCGGGTGAAATCCCACAGGCACAGACAATACCTATTGTTGTGGGGCTAATCTCTGACGTAAGCTGTTCTTTCTTAATCACATCGTCGTTTCACCAGCAGCTGGTCAGCCGTCGGCTTTCAACGTGACTCAGGCGACCATTTCACGTCAAAACGCCAAAATTCTGTTCACACGACAACGGTGCTCGGAGACACTGAGAGCACCACTTTTTGAAAATGTCTCCCGAGATGGAACCATTTGAAAACGCGCCGCCTCTGTTGTTGTGTAGACGGACGAAAGTCACATTTTCTGGAAACACTCGGGCTCCGTCACGAGACAGTGAAAGCGCCGCTCCGTGCATGCGCACCACCGCCGCTGCAGTGAAATGTTGTTCTGATGCTCAGTAGATGGACAATAAGAGCAATGTTTCCTAGAGTGTCATGACTCCCAGTTAGAGACAGGAATCGAAAACTCTCTGAAAATTCTCTTCATCGATTGGATTGTTCGAGAATGACACGCACGTTGCGTAACGCTCAAAGGTTTGGATCACATTTCAGGAGGAAGGACGACAACAGGCCATCTTACAATACTTGCAAAGTAGATATTTCATGACAGGGAGGAAATATGACGAACTGCAGAAAGATTTGCTCACACAGCAGCAATAACGTTGAATGAATGTCGTGTTTTCGATCTGTTCAGAAGTGAATCTCAACCCAGCGGCAACGTTAGCACGTCCTCCGCTCTGAATGCTGCAGGTTTTATTTAGTTGTTATGTTTTATGTTTATTTTGACAGTCGCCGTAATAACAACCCATCTGGGCCGTCTGTCCGCTAGAATGTCTGTGTTCTCACCTTGTTGATGTTTAGAGTCCATTGTTCTCTGCTGCATGTGTGTGTGTGTGTGTGTGTGTGGTTTCACTACTAAAACAAACATGCGAACAGCATTGTTTTCTGCCGTTTCCGTGGAAACATACATCGTTGCAGAACGTTCCTGTGTGAATGTGAAACTTTTCCGAAACGAAAAACACAAAAACGATGTGATGGAGACTGTAAACGGACTCTTATATAAGAATTTGAGCATCTGGAAAAATAAAAACGAGAATTGACATCATTCTTCCAATGAAGTCAACACCACATCATCTAAAACAGGAATTTCATCCCGTGTGTCGAAAGAACTTCCTCTTTCTGTTCTTCTGCTTTTCATTTGTTGTGGACTCTGTAGCGTTGATTTCCCGTCTCGCGTTGCTCCCCTGCAGTCTCCATGCTGTGCCTGCTGCCCCAGGCGGTGCTGGCCCGGTGGGCCTGTGTCCGGGCCTGCCCGCCGTCCTGCTCCTGCACCCAGGAGAAGAGCTGCAGCGTGCTCTGCGACCGCTCTGCCATGGCTGAGCTGCCCAAGGAGTTCCCCTGCGAGGCGGCTGCCATCAACCTGGACAAGAACCGGCTCAAGTTCCTGTCGGAGAGGGCCTTCGGGACCCTGCCCTCCCTCAAAGCCCTCTCTCTGGACCACAACAACATCTCCTTCATCACGCCGGGAGCCTTCAAGGTTCACTTTTACACCAACAAACACACACCGACAAACGTTTCCTTCCGACTGAAGGCCAACGTTTACAGATTAGGACGGTGGAAAGGAGGTAGACGACCTCAATGGCTAGAAAATGAGTAAAAACCTTCAAATTTTTGGCAGAAATCAGCTGAAAAGAAACTGTAGCCTCACAAACACGAATCACGCAGCCGAAAACATAACCTTCATAGTCCAACTTTTGTTTCATGGTGGAATAAAAACTTAAATATGAGACATTCAGTCAATAATAAAACAGGAAAACTTTTACACACTGGAAGTTCAGGACTTGATGCAGTGAGGAAACGTGTCTCTGGAGACGTCTTAAGTTTTTTAGGGTTAAAATGTCTTTTTTTTCCTCTTTAAAAAAAAAAGAAAGAAATGAACTCGTATGGTTATTGTTCCCACAGTTTTCACATTGGGGTTAATTCTTTTAGGGAATGTCTGATTTAACTGATGTAAACAGAGCATGAGAGTCTTTTTTGCCCCCCCCCCCCCCCCCCCTCTCCATCCACAGGGTCTCACCAACCTGGTGGAGCTGAGGATGGCGCACAACGAGTACATCAGCTACCTGCACACGCGCACGTTCACGAGCCTGAAGAAGCTGGTGCGTCTGGACGTGTCGGACTGCAACCTCTTCAACATCCCCGACCGCATCTTCATCGAGCAGATGGCGCTGAAGGAGCTGCTCTGCTTCCAGAACAACTTCCGGAGGATCCCCGGCGCCATCCGGGGCATGGAGAACCTCACGCACATCTACCTGGAGAGGAACAAGATCGAGGCGGTGGCCTACAACTCGCTGCTGGGCCTGGGGAGCCTCCGGTACGCCGCAACGCTTTTCAGGGAAAACTTCAAACTCTTGTTGTGTTTGTTTGTTGTGTACTGCTCTTTACCTTTCAGCCATTAATCTGAAGACGCGTCCACATGGACACAATAAGTTTTCATTCACACAAAACTGCATCAAATGTCTGTCCTTTCACCTTTTTGGTGATTTTGCTGGTTTTATTGGGACCTGGTTTGGTAATTTAACACTTCCTGCTTCACATGTTGTGGCTGTTGTTGGTCATTTACATTTATTTCAAACCAATTATTATAATTATACCAATGCGTATTCTCATCTGAAACAAACTGAAACTCAGCACTGTCAAATTGCTTCACAAACCTGATGTGACGTGGAAATAATGTCCAAACGTTCACATTCCATTCTGCTCCAAACATCCCCGCAGGTACCTGAACCTCCAGGAGAACCGCATCAACGTGATCCACGACCAGGCCTTCCAGGACCTGGTGCGCCTGGAGAACTTCTACCTCAACGACAACCTGCTGTCCGACCTGCCGCGGCTCGCCTTCAAAGGCCTCGTCCGCCTCAAGATGCTCAACCTCGGCGGCAACCATCTGACCAACGTGTCCAAGACCTGGTTCAGTGACCTGGTGGAGCTGGAGGTCCTGTACCTGGACAGGAACCAGCTGCTGAACATTGAGGAGGGCACCTTCGAGAACCTGACCAGCCTGATCACGCTGCACCTGAACAGCAACAACCTGACCACGCTCCCCTTCCCCGTCTTCCAGCCCGTCTACTTCCTGGGCCGCCTGTACCTCTTCAGGAACCCCTGGGAGTGCGACTGCTCGCTGCAGTGGCTCAAGGAGTGGATGGAGAGCTACAAGCTGGTGCGCGACATCCCCTGCGCATCGCCCTCCTCCGTGGCCGGACTCGACCTCGGCGAAGTGGTCTTCACCAAGGTGAATGGCACCTGCGTGGACCCCGGGGAGCTGAACCTGACCACGGCCTCGTCGGAGGTGGCCTCCACCACGGAGAACCGCTTCAACAGCCTCATCTCCAAGCTGCTGCAGCAGGAGCTCCGGGAGGAGATGGGCAACGGGACGGAGAGCCTCCGGAACGGGACGCTGCTGGAGGGGGAGGAGGGGCAGCTGTCCAGGGGGGCCGGGGGGCCGTCGGCTGGACCCTCGCTCTGCTGCTTGGCTCTGATCTGGCTCGTCCTGGCCTCACTCGGCCCGTCAGACGAGCCCTTCTGTCAGTTTTGCACGTGAAGACCGTCGAGTCAGGGGGCACCTCCCGACCTGCAGCGCCGAGTAGCTTTTCAAATTGCCGAAGAGATAAAAGACGTTGCTTTTCTGAAACGTGAAGGAAAATTCTTCACCTTCTGCGTGGTCACCGGTGTGAGTCTGCCCTGCCAAATGAAGGATTCTGGGATCTTGTTCCTGCAGAAATTCAAACGTGTCAAAGTGAATATTCCCAGCATGGAAAGACTGGCGCCATCGATGTTCTCCTGCAGGTGCCTCTGGAGCGTTTCCTAGAATTCCCTACTAAACCACATTTTGCCCATTACTTTACCTTTAATTGTGCTCAGACAGACAGTTATGATCTGCATCGTTACACGGCTCTGGCGGTGCATTGGGTCAAGTCTTGACCTTGAGTGTTCAGGAGCTTGAATTCAAATCGTCTGCTTGTGGGGGAAGGGACTTTGGCCTAAAAGACACTGAGAGGGAGTTTCACATGCCAAAGACAGAACAGACCCAAAAGATATTCCACTTTGAAGGCTACTTCTTTGTGACATTTACTGTCACTGTCAGTCCCGACAAGATCAAAGAGGACCTGCAGGTTTTCTTACTTTCCGATGGTCCAAATGGTCGGTTTTGTTGATCTACGGTTTCTGTCATGCACCAATCTAATCTAATATTGATTCAGTTTTGAATTTTCTAATATCAGAGTTCTTTATAAAATAAGCCTGCAGGTCAATGACAAGTCAAAACTCATGAGCTCCAAGAAGCGAAAGAGCGTAAACTGCAGGGATTGAAAAAAAAAGAATTTTGTTGCTACAGGGCTCCCTGCAGTAAGACCCCGTTCACATGAGCTTCAAGTGTGAACTTAAGTAGTGTTTTAGGAATCCGTTTCTACCACAACGGTGCTTGGAGTTACTGAAAACGGCTCCCAAGGTGGAACTTTTCGATTACATTGGGACGCTGCCGCCGTCGGGCAAGTCGAGCAAAAACTTTCATGAAACACTCAGACTCGCGCACGCGCTGCTAACTGTGCATGCGCACCATGGCTGTAGTAACTAGTAGTTTTATTTTGACGGTCACCGTAATAACGATCCAACTTGGTCGTCTGTCCACTAGAATGTGCGTGTTCTCCCGTTGTTAACGTTTAGAGCTCATTGTTCTCTGCTGCATGCCTGTTTGATTTCCTTGAAATGAAAAATTATGTGTTTTGACCCGACACTTTGTTGGAGGTCGGTGAACTTGTGACAGACGTAGTATTCACGCCCTTCACGTTTGCTCACGCTCAAGGTCAAGAGTTAATCCGATGTGCCACCAAGAGGGACGTTTATCGCTCGCATTATGTTTTTTTTTGTCGGGTGGCATTACGACGTCCAGGACTGTTCTAGAAACTCGTGGAATCGTTCAAATCATAAGTAAAAAAAAAAGGCTTGGAAGCTTTGATCTGATCTATTTATAGCGAGATCATGTCGACATGTGTGCAGGTTCATCGATTTCAAACAACATGATGAAGATGTTTAATGTATAATGATCCATTTTGACTAATGTTACATAACATTTATAGCATCATCTATGAGTGCTTTTTTTTTTTTTTTGTATTTCCATTCATATTCGTGTGTAAAGTTGAAGGAGATCCTGTCCTTATCTCCCCACACAGATGCCGCTTCCACACAAATGCATTAATCTTCTTATTGCAGTGTAACGTGACGGAGGGACTTTCTCATCGCCTCTTCCAATGGACGGATTGATGGAAGTGACCCCACTCCAACGGGGGAGGGGAGGAGGCGAGGGAGGGTGTGATCACCATATGTCAGGCAGGAAACGTGTGTGGGGGAAGTGTGAAGACGAGGGCTCAGGTGTGATGAAGAGCAGAGATCTCCCCGACTTTCCTCCCCTCGGTGGAAAGTTCTCCGACGGCTTGTGGTCCAGTTTTTTTGTTAGTTATTTTTATTTTTTTCTTCCCGTCACATTGTTTATTTTTCTAAATGGATAAAAGAGAAAAAGTGCAGTTGAACTTTTGACGTGCCTGCTCGGTGACTCCTTTCAGCCTCGGCCGGCCGCGGTTTGACCCATTTCGGCGAGGAGCGGCGGTTAATCTGCACGGAGGCCCGGTAATGTGGGATTAAGAGCCGGACTGAAGTGACGGCTGCTGCTGAGCCTCGTCGCTCTCATTCACTGGCTGTTACATGCTGAGGGGAGCTGGGAACATTTCTGCTCAAGTTTCGAAGAAAGAAACGTTGTATTTGGAGTTGTTGTTTTTTTTAATATAAAGATGTCCAAGTGGTAATTCTTGACTTTTCTTTTTTTTTTTGACACTATGATTTATAATTGTCAGCAGTTGTTTGGATCAGTAGGCAATAAAAAGTGAAACTATTTTCCTAGTTGTCGAAAACTTCCTTCATTTCAATTATTCTCCTTCACAGTTACAACTAGAGCTACACTCGGTAGAGCGCAGACCTTCACCAACACCACATTTGTTGGCGGAACCGAGTTAGCATCTCTGGCATGATAGCTGTTAGCTCATATAGATGCTAAATAGGTAGGTCAGGTAGTAACATCACTGTGTGAAAAACGACTATAATACATACTAACATACGATGATCTCCTTTGATCTCCTTTGATCTCCATGAGCTGCGTCTCTCATCCGCTTTGTATAGGAATTGTTTTTGCAGTTTTATGTGATTTATTCAGAAACGGTTCACCGTTAACGTCCCAAATTCTAATTGACTGGCCCTTGGATGATGAGAAATCATCCCTGAAAAATCATGAAGCTCCGGTGAGTAGTTCTTGAAAAAGTTGATAAAATAATACATACTAATCTATAAATAAATAAATACATACATGCAGACGGAAACATATCCTTCTACCCAACCCCTTGGTGAAGGTAATTATACTGTGAAATGTCACTGAAATGAAATGTGACTGTAATGTCACGTTAGTTACGTACCACCAATAAAGAAAGCGAAGAAGATTGAGGCCCCGTTTACGCAACAACTTTTCAAGTGAAAACCTATAAGTTTCGCCTTTACATGAAAACGATGTAGTCAGTATAGTGGGCCACTAGTGGCTGCTGCCGTTTGTGTTTGTGCAAACTATTCGTCACCACAGACACAGGGACCAGAACCAGGAGCGTTTCAGAAGTTTCAGTTTCCCCGTTTCCATGGAGACAGCGTTTTCAAAACGTGTTTGCGCCGACGCCGAGCGCCGTTATGGTGTATAAATGTAAAAGGGCCTGATTTCTCTGTCTTCCTTCAGGCTTCTGTTGATGCATAGACCTTTTTAAATGATTGAAAATCCATATTTATTGAAAAAAAACAACAACAAAGGAAAGTGGTGTGTCCTCTGCTGAAGGTGTGTTTTTGTTCAGATGTTAATGCTTCAGGATTATGCAACAGTGAAACACCATGTTCGAGCTCTAATCGCTCACTCGCAGTGATTGAAATGTCAGACTGCTGCAGGTCAACTCGGAGCGTTTCCCTCCTTCTCATCTCCGGGTGACGTTTTCACCAAGTTCTCTAGATTTTTCTGACCTCCGCACCACGAAACTCGACTTTGCGCTCAATGAACAGACATTTTTAATCTATATCATGATCTTTTTGTAGACTTTTGCATTTCTTCTTCCCGTCATGACTCTTCTGGGCCACCGTAGGTCCTGCTGATGGATCACCTGAGGTTAAAGGTAAAATTTGTAATTGAAATGTTTATTTGTTGCTCCATTTGACAGAAAATACATAAAGAAATCTCTGTGAACCCCGCCCCAATTTTCCTTAAATTAACGTCATAGTTGATTTTATATGAGATCCTGCTGTTTGGAAGTGATGAGATTCAGAGAGGTTTCGCGTTGACGCGGCAATGTTTTGAAAATTCCACGTTTTCAAAATGTTGGGATTTTCCCATTTCCGTGGAGATGGAGTCGGAAAATTTTCAAAAAGTTGCGTTTCCTCTGGTTCTCACAGAAAAGGGATGGAAGCATCGTCAAAAAGTTGCACTTTGAAAAACTTGTATTTTGAAAAAAAGCTTTTTCTCTGGTTTCCACACAGATGTAGGCGAAGCATTTTCAAAAATGTGCATTTTCAAAAAGGTGCCTTTTCTCTGGTTTTTACAAAAATGTAGCAGAAGCGTTCTCAAAAAGTTGTTTTCCACCGTTTCCATGAATACAAAATTAGAGCATTTTCAAAAAGTAGCATTTAAAGCAGCGATAAATACAACAGTCATTTCAAGTTCCACCTGGGAGTCGTCTTCTTCTTCCATAAAGTCGCATTGCCATCATCTGCTGGTTTTATCTATCTATGTTGTTTCCCACCACTCACCACCTGGGAGCTGTATTCCAAAACTTGGGCAATGAAAGTTTTGGAAACGTCGCTGTGCAAACGGAGCCGTTACCTGGAATCGTTGGTCCACAGGAGAACGTCAAACTGCCGCCGGAGCTGTGGAGGGAAAATAATGACGAGCCACTCGCAGGTTCAGTTCTCCGACACATTAAAGGAAATATATTTAAAAAAAATCTCTTTCTTTCCATGTGAGAGTCATTTACACCAGGGGGCGCTACAGTCCGTCATGTCGTCCCCGAGCCGACAGGAAAATATACACGTTTAACAGTTTCAACGCAAAAAAAAAAAAAAATTCACGTAACACTCCGGGACGCTACACACACTCCTGAATTCTTCTGTGTGTGGGACGAATCAAAAAGTTATCAGTTTCCTTTATTTAAATGTTTTTTTTTTTAATAACACGGCCGATCTTTCTGGAAACCTGCGATTCAAAAACCCGAGGAGCGAAGGCGTGTGCATTGGAGTCCCCACCCCCCTCCCCCCACCCCTCCCCCACACACCCACACTGTCCTCTGGAATGTTTTCCTCTTTTAATATTTCTACATATTCATCCATAGTCGTCTTCCGTTCTGAAGACAGACAGAAAGACGGGGAAACACTGACCGACAGCATGGAAGCTCGCAAACGTCCACATGCATTAGAACCTCATTCGAACCTCTAGAAAACAAACAAACAAACAAAGAAACGATGGATTCATTTAGAAGAGACAGCACCAGGCGGGTCGGGAGGCGGACGACAGGAATGGATGGATGAGAGGAGAAGACGTGTGTGTGTGTGTGTGTGTGTGTGTGTGTGTGTGTGTGTGTGTGTGTGTGTGTGTGTGTGTGCTTTTCTTCGTCTCTTTATGACGGTGAGGGGAGGACGGGACATAGTACTGTCTCTTTAAAACAAACATCTACCAAAATGTCGCCTCCTAGCTAGTAGTAGTACGGACATGACAATATTCACTTCTTGTTAACTTTTTTTTTTTTTTTACAATACTATGACGGAGTCGTCTGCAAACAGTCTGATAATTGGCTTCTGGTAGTTGTTTGGATCAACGCTTCCCAACCTTTGTTTTCCTCGGAGACGCTCTGATTCCAAACGCTTCCACCAGACGACGGGGAAGGTTCCGGGTCCGTTCCGGGAAATGATCGGACGCCATTTTATCTCTGGAGCTCGTGGAACCAAGGTGGAAAGGTTGGGAATCGCTGATGTTGGAGGATCGGGGTTGAATGTGGCTGCAGTTCGCTGGATCAGTGTGAAACGTTTCCCATCAGTTGGTAGTGACTTCATGTGTACGGGGCGGGGGAGGGGGCGGGGTTTTGGCTGAGGCGGTGATGAGGGGGGCGGGGTCAGTAGACCCAGGACACCGGCACCCACTGGCTGGTGGTGCACACCAGGTCGATGGCCTCCTCCAGGTGCCGGATGGTCTCGTCAATCTCATTGTTGATGAGCGTCTGGTCGAAGTAGTGGGCGTACGTCTTCTGCAGGATCTCCGACTCCTTCTGCAGCCGCAGCAGAGACTCGTCCTGCGAGACGACGACAAGGTGGCGTCAGGAAGAACATGCAGACCGTGCAGCTTTAATAACCTCGCACACCGAGAAACACTGCTGAGCCAGTCGTAATGAGATGATGCAAGATCAGAGAACTGATCCGGTGCATTGATTAGACGCATAATAAATATATATATATAAAACCTTTATTGTTTTACTATTATTATTTATATATATATAAAATATTTATTGTTTTACTATTATATTAATATATAAAATCTTTATTGTTTTAGTATTTTTATCATTATAAATATTATCTTTATTGCAGACACAGGCCCAAATAAAACCAAATATATACAACATACTAAACTGCATATAAAAAAATTAAAAGTTCACTCTTTTTTTTTATTAACCCAACGATTACACCAAAAAATATCTCGTCCTACAACAGATTGTTGCATTTAAAATAAAATAGTACACTTAAATATGACCCACAGCTTTAAAAACACATTGCTGATGTTCAAGCAAAGTTTTGAAGAGTTTCTCATATTTTTATGATAAATTCATCAAATAATCATTAATTAGGAAAAAGTAGAAGTTTTACTAAATCTAAGGGGTTAAACAACACGACATTTTACTCTATTCTAAGACCATAAAAATGACGCTTCTTTCAATATTCCATAAATTTGTGTTTTCTATTAATTTATCTTTAAAATAAACAAAAATGGATTTAACTGGAACCTGAAGAAACGTTAAAATATTTAACGTTTCTTCAACGTTGCTTAAGGAAAAAACGTACAAAGGATTTGAACAGTTAAACTCAGTGTGAAGCTATAACCAGCACCACACACACACACACACACACACACACACACACACACACACACACACACACACACACACACACACACACACACACACACACACACACACACACACACACACACACACACACACACACACACACACACACACACACACACACACACACACACACACACACACACACACACACACACACGTTTTACTTACGGGCAGCGTTCGACACCACCGGGGCATCTGATGGTCAACGAAACAAACGCATGCAGCATGCAGGAATAAAGGAGTGCAGAGACGAGTGAAAGAAAGAAAGAAAGAAAGAAAGAAAGAAAGAAAGAAAGAAAGAAAGAAAGAAAGAAAGAAAGAAAGAAAGAAAGAAAGAAAGAAAGAAAGAAAGAAAGAAAGAAAGGAGACGAGAGGCTGCAGGGCCACACGCTGCGTGATTCAGGTGCCGTTTCCACAACGATGTGAAAACGCATCGTTTTACAAATGTTTTAAGTTTTTAATGGTTTTGAAAACGATGCCTGTTTTCAACGGAAACGGCAATAAAGCTGAAAACGATGCAGTTAGCGTGTTGAGCTACTACCGCCACGTGCATGTGCAGTCGTAGCATTCTCGAAAAGTTGCGTTTTCACCCATTTCCATTCACGACGGAGCATTTTTAAAAAGTTGGATTTACCCCGTTTCCATGGAGACAGAGCATTTTCAAAAAGTTGCATTTACCCTGTTTTCATGTAGACGGAATGTCTTCAAAAAGTTGCGTTTTCACTCATTTCCATGGAGACGGTGTATTTTGGAAAAGTTCCACCTTAGATTCCGTTTTCAAAAAGTTGTGTTTTCAACGACTTCCGAGCACCGTTGTCGTGCAAACAGACACTCAAAACGTTACTCAGGTGGCGACAACATGCGCCGGGAAGCAAGAGGTGAAAAGAAATAAGAAAACTAAATCCACCATTCATGACAGAGGTTATTGATGAAGTGAAAAGAATCAGTTCCAGCTGATCAAAAAAACCGAAAAACATCCAAAACAATAAATCACCTGCAAAATGCGTGCAACGTGAAATGGCGACGTTTTTCAAAAAGACCCACAGTAACGAAAGGCGCCTCGTTTCCTACCTCACTGATTCCTGGCGTGATCGTTGGTGCGGCAATAAAGACGACGTACGGGGCGAACTCTGCCGTCCGCAGGACCTTCAGCGCCTGGCGAAGAACAAACGTTAACGTTTATGGTGCTTTTCCACGGGTTCCACCTCAGCCCTACTCGACTTGACTCTACTCGCGACTGACGCTTTGCCTCTACGTGTTAGTCGCCGCTGAGGAACCCAGCGAGCTGAGGAGGCCAGCAGTAATATTATTAATAAACATATAAAACCATTTCTATTTGATTTACTATTTGAGCTGATTTCAAATGCACGTTCGTTCCACATCATATCGGGGGGGGGGGGTCACTTGCTCCGATGACTCCGCCCATGCCGTGGTCGTACTATATTGTAATGGAGAACGACCGAGGCTGAGTCGAGTAGAGGCGAGGCGAGTAAGGCTGAGTAGGAACTAGTGGAAAAGTGCCATTAGAAGACGCACACACACTGCTCTGTCACACACACACACACACACACCTGAGGTTCGACGTCCAGGATGGCGACCAGCCCCTGCTGGTGGATCTTGCGGAGCGTCTCCAGCCGCGTGCCGTACATGGCGTCCTCGTGGCTGCCGTACTCCAGGTACTCGTTGTTGCTGATGTCCTGCATCATCTGGTCGTGAGACACGAAGTAGTAGTTCTTCCCGTTCTCCTCGTCCTTCTTCGGGGGTCTGGTCGTGTCTGCGGGACGGAGAGTCGGACGCAGAAGGTTTAACGGTCCGGAGTCGTGACGGCGACGGGAAGGCCAGAGGCCCGTCGTCCATCATGACTTACGTGGGATCGGGTAGGCGAATCGGTCGGGGTTTTTGGTTATGAGTGTGTTCTTGATGTGTCGCCTTCCGACTCCGTGAGCGCCTGGCGAACACACAGTCGGACAGAAACATCAGGAAGAGTTCAGACCAGGTGTCTGAGACGTTTTTCTCACTTTCCACTAAATCAAGTTTAACTGGAGCCGCAAAACACACTCCCCTCAGACCGTCAGTCACGATACAGAGCAGTTCTGTCTCAAAGCAATATTTCATGTTTTTCTACTTTTTCTGTCCCATCAGGGGAAGTTTTGCTTTCGTCCTCGACTCAGAAGTTGAAGAAAAAGAAAAACTGTGACTCACCTAACAACACTAACGTTTTCCTCTTGAAGGCCGGAAGTTTCACCACCTCCTCGTACGTGACGAGATCTAGTTGGTCGAACACTAGAGGGCAGGAGAGGAAGAACCGAACGCGTGAGCAGGAAAACGACAGGACGGGGGCGGAACGAGGAGCGTGACGAGAACTACGTGGTGAAGTGAAGGACAGGAAGTCTCACAGACGTCATAAAGAACCGCTGAACCTGCGTTACCGAACACGTTTCCATGGAAACAGTCAATAATAACACATTCTGCGGTTTAGCCGCTTCTTTATGATCTTGAACAGTGAATGGGAGAGTCACAAAGGTTTGAACTGTTGGTAAGGATTTTAGGAACATTTGTTTTCCACTTCCGACTTTTTATTTATACCCGTTATAACTGTTGATTTATTGCAACCTAAGTTCCTTGTTTGTTTGTTTTTTGCAGGAATTTCAGGGGAAAAAAGGATTTTAAATATTAAATGAGTCTCGTCAGCTGAATATATTCACATTTTAACCAATAAAAAGTTCAGAAATTTATGAGTGAATTTTTTCAAATAATTTCAAATCTAGATGAATTGTCTTATTTTTGCGATGTCAATTTTTTCAAATAATGTTTTTTTTTTTTGGGGGGCAAAAAATACAAATTTAAAGTCAGTTCTGTTAAAAGTTGCTTTGATTTCTTGAGAGTTTCTGAAAGAATTTGTAAAAAAGTTAGAAGTATTTTTAAAAATATTATATTGATAAGTTTTACAATTTTATTTCTAATTAAATAATTTTTTAACAAAAACATAATTTGAAGGTAAATTTTGCATAATTTTAAAGTTCCTTTGTTTTTGTGTTTTTTTCGGCAGAAAATTCAGAAATAAAATGTAAGCAAAGAGAAAACGGGATTTTTCAATACACAATATTCCAAATACTTAATATCCATTAACTGAGTCTCAGCTGATTGCGTTCACATTTTAACTCAATATGTCCACAAATTTGTGTCGCTGCCTGAAAATGCTGCAAATTTACCCCAAAATACTTTGTTGTATTTTCTCTATAGACTCGAGGACCAGACCGTTGTGAAGGAAGGACTCTGCAGAGCGGCGGCGCTCAGAGATCGTCACGTGTTCTCGGTACAATGTGTTCTCTGAAACTGGAGCCTCCGTCTCAGGACGCTGACACGGGAAATAAAAAACCCACAAGTCTCTGTTGATCTTCCAGTCAGAAGACAGCTGCTGCTCAGGTCCACTGTAAATGACCGCACACTTAAATCACGGTCGGGATTTGTCGGGGGAGGGGGATTAAGGCGGGGACGCCCCTCCCCCGCTAGAAACTCACAAGTGAGTGAATCACATTAAGATTAACGGTTTGAGTGAAAAAGCGTCGTTTTCGGGCTTTCATTCAGAAGAGATCCACCTTGCAATCAAAAATCATTAAAACTCATCTATATATCTGCAGGAACTTACATCTAGTTTCAAAATTAACAGGATTTATAGGCAAAAACACAAACGTCTATATTTTTTCCAAAATATGTCGTGTTGGTATAATTTTTTTCACTTGCTACTTAGTTTTGAAAATTACTTTAATAAACTTCACAACGAAAAATAAGTGAACTGAAGAAATAAGCTTTTTTTTTTTTCTAAAGAAAATTGACTATTTTTTTTACATTTTCATTATCCTTCAATTTTTAGATGAGTGAAACTTTAGAGATTCCCTATATTGACTGATATTGCTTGAATGTAAAGTTTCCCAAATACTGATAAAATCAATCCAATTACAACTTACAAACTTTCAATGTGACCTGTTCTATCATTTAAATTTGTCTACATTCGTCACATTATTTTCTATCAAAGCATTTAGTTCTTTGTATTTTTCACTCTACTTTGTTTGAATCGGGATTAAATCTCTTCTCCCATCCTGGTTTTATTCCACTGATTGTGTCTTTATTGATGATTTTAGTGGAATAAAGCTTGACAGACAAACAGAGAAATGTGGTTATGGCAGAAATAAAAACACTATAAAATATAAAGATTCACTTTTGTCTCCGATTTCTGTTGTTTGATGATTTCAACAGAAACACAAAACGTGAAACAGGATTTTAACTAAAGTCAGTGAGAGAGAGAGAGAGAGAGAGAGAGAGAGAGAGAGAGAGAGAGAGAGAGAGAGAGAGAGAGAGAGAGAGAGAGAGAGAGAGAGAGAGAGAGAGAGAGAGAGAGAGAGAGAGAGAGAGAGAGAGAGAGAGAGAGAGAGAGAGGGAGACTCTCACTGGTTGTTACTTACATGCACAGAGGCCGTTCAGTAGGAGAAAGCGAGAGAGATGAACAGCAAACATGATTCGGTTACAACAACAGAATTACAACATGTTTCACACAGAGAACGGACAGAATAGAAAGAGAGAGAGAGAATAGAGGGAGAAGGAGAGAACAGAGAGAAAAGAGAGAGAAAACACTGCTGTTGTTGTGGACACACACAGTCAGTCATGAAGGATGAAACCGACGAGTCGATGGTCATCAGGGTAAAAATGAACATTTCCAAGAAACACGACACATTTCCACCAGCAGGTTAATGAAGAGGACAAATCTCACTGTGCTGCTGTGCACACATGAGAAACGGTCAGGTTATTCATCCACGCTGTGATAAAACTCTTATTTACGTAGTTAAACACTGTACTCTTTATCCATCGGAAATACTGTGTGTACATTTTCCTAACGATGACTTTTATGCTACAGACTGGTGTGTGTCAATATGTACAGTATCTTGGTAGATATTATCTTGTCTTTGTACAACACGAAGTGTGTGTGTGTGTGTGTGTGTGTGTGTGTGTGTGTGTGTGTGGTTTCATTACAAAAACAACCAAAAGCACCCACTAGAGGCCAAACATGGCAACTACATCGTTTTCAGTTTTTCAGCTGTTGCTGTGGAAACGCAAAACCTTTCTGAAACGAAAACGTAAAAATGTCCCGTGTGTGTGTGTGTGTGTGTGTGTGTGTGTGTGTATGTGTGTGGGTGTGTGTGTGTCTCTGCGATGGACAGCTCAAATTGGCTCCACCCCCCCCAACACAGTGTCAAACATGTACAGCTTGTTCACCAATGCCTGCATGAGCCTGTTTGATGATGGATTCACAATGTTGATGTACAAATGAAGGACTGACAGTAGATGAATGCACGCATGCAATGCATGCTGGGAAAGATTCATTTTTGTTAAAGAAAAGCCTCAAAGATTAAACAAAAAAACTGTCAAAACAGAAGAAACAGATGATGTGAACATGTACTTCAAACGTGTTGCGCACACACACACACACACACACACACACACACACACACACACACACACACACACACACACACACACACACACACACACACACACACACACACACACACACACACACACACACACACACACACACACACACACACACGCACACAAAGGAACATTATCACGTCTCCTGGTGCATCAGCCTGCAGCCTCTGATCAGCGTGTGACCAGTCGGCATCATCGCATCACATCTGCAGCGGCAGTGAGAGTTTTAGATCTGCTCCTGACATAGACGTACAGGTTTCCATACGAAGCCCCCCGAGGCAGGTCTCACCATCATTAACCTGCTGGAATAACGTTCTACTGTACTGCACTCAGGGTGAAAGTATAATTAGGATCCAGAAAGTCTCCTCCTCTGGGCCTGGTTCTGCAGGTTTCTTCCTGTTTTCCTTTCCACCGTCTCCGACACCAACAACAACAAAAACGTTGGAAATAGTTGGATTAACTTTATTGAATTGCTTCAATTGTTAACATCTAAATGAATTAAGTTCTTCGAACTTAATCTAATTCGTTAACTTAAATTGGAAGAACTTAATTCATTTAGATGTTAACAATTGAAGCAATTCAATTAAGTTAATCCAACTATTTTCCTTTTTCCGTGACTTGCTCATGTGGAGTCGTCGGTTTTTCTCTGCAAAAGCGCCTTGAAGTGACTGTCTTGTAACTGGTGCTTTATAAACGATAGAGTTTTACTGAAATAGAATTGATCTGCACACTTTTAAATGCACCGGATACTCAGAACGGATGAGACGTTCTAAAAATAGAAAGTAAAGAGAAAAACAGGATTAGATAATTATGTAAGCAAATCTATGTAAAAGAAGGAACAAAAAGATGAGGAGCTTCATAAATTAGCTTTACTTACTACCAAGAAATACAGTATAACTCATGTATTATTATTATTATTATTATTATTATTATTATCATAAATAAATAAATAAATACTTCATTAACGTTAACATTATTGGTTTTATTACATTTAAAATGCCCAAACGTGTTATGTAATGCATCTACTGTATCTCCAAACACCTATTCGCTCTCTGTCTGAGCACTAAACTTTCCCTCCCCCTCCCCCGCCAGTCACAAACACGTGCGGTGGGATATTTATGTTTTTACCCCACAACACTCCCGCCCGGTTACACAAGCCGACACATGGCGACGATACTGGAGAAGTGTCACTCGTGTCAGCGTCCAGACGCCTCCAAACCTTTCTGCTCCTGCAGCTCTTAATTTCACCCCGGCGACTGCGTTGCCAAACGGCGAGGCACACGTGCCGGTTCGCCAACAGAGGGAGGGAAAATTGCTGAATACATGCTGGTCGCTCCCCAACGGCGGCCCGCGATTCCTCCTCCTGTGCTCATATAAGGTTTCTGCTGCATGAGCAGCTTCTCCTGTCAGCCGGGCTGCAACCAGAGCGAACGCTGGCAGATCTGTTTACATACATGTTCCTGGCACTGCGGGGGTCTGAACCCGGGCTGATGAGAAGGGGATATTTGCTAAATATATATATATATTCAGTCTGGAGCTTAGATAGATAGATGGAGAGACACTATCTTAATCCTGAGGGATAATAAATCGCAATCAAGAGATAAAGCGACTTCAACCTTCATAGGAAAAAGGTCTCCAACCTTTTTGCAAGCATACCTCAGAGAAACACTGGGGTCAGCCCATGTGCTCTCTTATTACCCGGTGAGGTCAAATGCTTGGCAGCAGACCCGCCGTCACCAGCGTACAAAAGCAGAAAGCCTGGTTAGAGCCCGATGTGTAACAACAACAGGAATTGTTCTAGAATAGAACGTAATAAAACCTGAGACGTAATAACTGCTTGATAATGTTGAGTTCAAAATGTAGTTAATATGATCAAATGGAATAACTGGTCAAAAAGAATTTAACAAGAATTTAAAATGTGATCTTAATATGTTTAATGTTATACATTATTATACACTGATGAATGGACAAATAGATAACAGATTCTAGAGAACAGCAATCCAACATAAATACCATAAACTGTATATAAAGTATATTTATTTAGAAACAGTCCAAACTTTTAGAACTCATTGTCAATGACTCACTTTATGACGTAATAAAATTATTACACTATGAGGAGAAAAACATTTTAGCTGCCCAATAATGTATTATTAAAAGTTTTTAAGTTTGGGCTTCAGTTACATTATTGACCAGTTATTACATTTTGGGTTTTATTACATTATATTTTATAACAATTCGGGTTGTTCTTACAGATCGGGCTCTGACAAGCTTTCACCCAATTCTGAAATCCCAACACACACACACACACACACACACACACACACACACACACACACACACACACACACACACACACACACACACACACACACACACACACACACACACACACACACACACACACACACACACACACACACACACACACACACACACACACACACACACACACACACACACACACGTTCAGGAAAACACATGCACAAACGCGTGGCGTGACAAACAATGTCAGTGTGTGCGTGTGCACGGCGTACCTGCGTTGTGCTTTGCCAAATACTTGTCCTTGTACTGTTTCTTCTTCTTGCCAAACCAGGTGCAGCTGGCCTGCTGCTCCTGCTTGGTCTTCTCCATGGCGATGCACGCCACCCGCCTGCCGCACAAACACAACCGCAGGGTTACGGGTTAGATCGCACTCAACGTCGGGCAGGCCACGAGCAGTCGGTCTGTCGAGTCCAACTGCCTGTAGAATCATTGATTCGTCATCAAAAATAATGAGGGAAGTAGATCAGGAAGCTTAATGCACACTGCACTGCTTATTGGTTTGGTCCCACGTTCCTAAAACATGTGATTGTAATTGGTCATGCTAAATTGCCCCTGTGTGTGTGTGTGTGTGTCCTGTGATAGACTGATGACCTGTCCTCTTTCTTTAAAAGTATTTTCATTGACGTCCAGACAAGACGTAAACACAACGTCCAAGAAAGACGTCAAAAGAACTTTCATTCTGGCTCCAGTGAGGACGTCTTCTGGATTTATAGAGTAGAAGTGTTTTGGACTACTCTACACAGTAGATTACACACACACACACACACACACACACACACACACACACACACACACACACACACACACACACACACACACACACACACACACACACACACACACACACACACACACACACACACACACACACACACACACACACACACACACACACACACACACACACACACACACACAGAGTATTTCACATAAATATTGATAGAATTGATGTAGTATAACAGTTTGGCATTGATAAATATGCCACATTTGGTCGTTTTGCACTTCTGATGGGTTTGAAACTTTATATTGAACGAATTATTATTATAAAAGTAAACATGCAGAGAAATACTAGAAAAAAAAAAAAGATTTTTCGAGCAGATTTGTTTTGTTCAAAGCTGCAGTCATTCAAACGTGTCTCCAGAAGCGTAACGAGACAGACTGAGGACATTGTGGGGAATTTAGATATACAGTATGTAAAACAAATAAGCAAAACCAGGTGAAATATGTTGTTCTGGCTCTTTAAATCCTTTCTAGTTTATATCATCTTTTACCTTCAGGAGAGTAACTACCAGCCCTGATCTACCGTGTTGATCCGCCATCATCTATAGGCTTCAACAGATGAAGATCTAGAGAAGAACTCCTGGGACAGATAAAACAAGTCCTGCAGACGAACACTGAGTGATGATTTGAGGTGTTTGTGTTGGAACGATTCCCTAAAGACCAAACGAAACTCTTCAGTGGAGATCCTGAACACGAGTCTCCGGTGGGAATCGTGGCTTTAGTCTTGGCGTGTCCTCACCACTCCTGCAGCTCCGGCGACGGGATGAGTCCCGCCGTGCCGTTCTTGGTGTTCTCCAGCTTCCCCTGCCACCAGTTGTGGTCGTCCTTGGATATGATCTGGATGATGTCGCCCACGCGGAAGCGGATGCCGGCCTCTTTGCAGGGGATGAGTTCGTCCTTGGAGGGGTCGTATTCGAACTGGGCCCTCACGTAGATCTGCGGTGGGAAAGGACAGAGTTACAGCCATGAGTTGAGGAATGACGCATGGGGCTATTTTTTCTTTTTAGGGGGGTGGGGGTTTGGCAAAACATCTTCCTTCTTCATCTGACTGAAAGAAGCCGATGATGTAAAGTGATAAAAGCAGAGGAAGATAAAAGTGGTGTGCATGTTTTGACAGATCGGCTCGGACTAATGAGCAGACGACTCTCGGGGGACACGAGATCACGGGGGGGGGGGGTTACGGTTGCCAGGCGGAAAGCTGGTTTCCCAGGACGCACGAAATATATCCAGACACACAGCTGTGCTATTAATGAGCCTCTTTATGCACTGGCAATTACGGCACAGACATTGTTTATGTGTCCATCAAATCCAAACAACAGCGAGGTGTAGCAGATTAAAGTGTGGAGGGAGTTATTGTCTTTTCAACGTCTTTTTTTTTTTTTTTTGAGCGGGTGGGGACGGGGGCGGGGGCTGTCTCTTACCTTAACTGACATTTTGTCCTTGATTGGAGGTCTGGATACAATCTAGGATTTGAAAGCATCATACACATCATGCAGCCAAACACCTAATGCAAAGGTCTAAACAGCAGTATTGCGGCCGGGGCTGGGGGAGGCGGGGTTGCTGGGGTCGGGTGGGGGAGGGAGGTGTTTAATTGTGAAAGTCATATCCCCTCTTAAGATTGCCCCTGTCAGACTTGTCAGCATGAAGTCAAAGTAAGACCGCAGAGCTTCTGGATTAAGTCTGGTGTGGCTCCTCCTGCCCTCTGCTGGTCACTACACGCAATTTCACCTCGACAGTGTCCCTCAGCATCAGCAGAGGCAGCATGGCGTGGAGAGGCGGTGAGGGACGTCGGGAGGGAAACACGAAGAACCACACTGAGATGGGATGAGGGTTATAGGGGAAAGAGTTTTGAACAGACGTTGAGTTTATCTTTCAACTGTTTTGGGGACGTTGGCGGGTTGATTCCCACTCCTGAGATAGATTTTGTGTTTGGGAACTGAATCTCTAGTTGCTCTCATTGTGTCCAAACACCGTGGACAATGTGAGAATGTCTCTGTGTTTGCCTTGAGACCACTGAGTGGTGAAATGTCTACTGCATTTCCAAGATTATAAGTCTTTTTTTTTTTCATTGTTTGGTTGTGCCAACAACATATATAAAGCAGTCATTTATATATTATATATATATATATATATTTCGGTATATTTTATAACGTGTGTTTTGATCTTTTAGCGTCTCTTGCATGCAACTGCAACTGCTGACGTCTTGGCCAGGGCTCCTTTCAAAAAGAGATCATGCGATCACAACGGGACTCACCTGGTTTAATAAAGATAAAATAAAAATAAAGAATATTTAAAAACATACTGGTACATTCCATCTGTGACCACTAGATGTCCCTGTATGACAACAGAAAACCCCCATTATTACTGTATTTGACTGACAGGACAAGAAGAATGTCCCAAAACTGGAAAATGTCTCAGAAAAGAAAAATATACCCAAAAAGAAAAACGTCAGAAAAAGTTCAGAGTGTGAGAGACACTTGTGAGGAAATGGAGAAATTAAACCGTAACTGCAGGGTTAAACAATGCCTGTGCCATTGTTACCATGCACAGAGTTTACAATACTGTTACAAAAGCAGAGTTCAGTGATGGAACTGCTGGTTCAACGCCAGTAAAGCTCTTCATATAGTTCGTTCTCCAAACCGTGACGAACCCGGTGAGATACTCAGAAACTACTGGGACTGAGGCTCCGCCTCTAATGAAGACTCCATCTCCAATAATTCTAATGAAGGCATGCTGATCTAAAGCGGCGGTTCTCAACTGGTGGTCGCCACCCAAACGTAGGTCGTTGGCCTGTTTTTAGTGGGCAGAACAAAAGAAGAACGTAGTGAAACAGCAGTACTATATGATTCTCAGTATATTGACTATATTTACTGGGTGCATTGTTGGCCAGACGTTACAGAAGCAAACTTGTGTTTTTGAGAGTCGCAGGTTGGAATCCCACCATGGGTTCACAGAACCTGAGATGTGGGCGATTTTGTTAGTTTATTCATTTTCCACAGATGTGGAAAGCAAATAATTGAGTTTATTTATATTTTCATTATTATTAAATCACATTCTATATTGGCATTTTCAATTTCTTCTTCTTTTTACTTAAATTAATGTTTTCATGGGTGAAACCCACATTTTCATGTAAAAGGGAGGAAAAGAAATGACCCAACAAGCATCATTATGTTCAGTTTACACTTCTGGTAAATTACAAAATCTGGTTTTATCATTGCAAATGTTGATACTCCACATATGGAGACTTTACTTGTAATATAACTTCGATATTTAGTCCCGAGATAGAAAAAAAAAAGTGTTTGAAAGTGCAGACGAAGGAAGAAGGATCAAAATAAGTGTGTTTCAGTTATTATCCTGGATGTCTGCACACCCACACTGACTGATGCGTGTGCTCTGTCACCGCCCCGGCTGCTCTCCTCTCGGACTTTAACAGGGAAGCATTAAGTTCTCCAGATCAATACAATCTCATTTCCCCCTCGAAACAAATCGCATTTAGAATGCAGACGCTTCGTGTCCGCTGCTCTCTGTGCAGCGATAGAAGCTCGACAGCTGCAACTTATTCGGGTCTGAATCACTGAGTTTAAATGTCACACGGTTTTGGCGCCGAGCCAGATGGAAATATTTGGGAGTTTTAGAGACACGTTTGTCCGATCGCACTTTTGACTGGGTGCCAGTGAAAACAACTGAGGGTCATATGATTTAAAAAAAAAAAAAAAACGGGCACAAACGTAATGTTGTACAATCAAAATAAGACACACTGTCCATTTAGTGAGTTTGATTTCATGAAGGAGGAACAGCGGACGTGTTTACTAGATCGTGCAAAACACTGTTCAGAGTTTAATCCGATAGAATAAAGTACAACCCGAAATGTGATTTTTCTACCTCTAAAAACACTTCATCATTGTTTGTATTACGTATAACAAAGTGGGGCAAATCGGCTCAGCTGGAGTTTGCGTACACGTGTTGCCGTTTATTGAATTTTCTGTGTTTTGCCTAAAGTTTGGATTTTGCGAGAGATCAATTTACATTTATTTGCTGTAATGCTTCAATGTGCTTGATCAGGCCGGGTGTAAAGGCATCGAAAACCTTTAATATAAATGCTCTTGTTCGTAACTCCTGGTGTTAATCTGAGTTAATCTCCTGCAAGATGGGTGAGAGGCCGTCAGTGTTTGGTGATTCAGAGAAGAAGGGTGGGAAGAAGCGAAGGCCCCGTTTGCACGACAATGTTTTCAAGTGAAAATGGAAAACTTTGGTAGCAATTTGGGAGTCGGTTTCCAATGGCAACGTGCTCAGATCCACTGAAAACGCAAGTTTTTTTTCGTTTTCAGTGGATCTGAAATGTCCGTGGAAACGGACATCGTTTACAAAACGTTGTCATGTAAACGTAAAACACTTCTGAAACGAAAACACACAAAAACACCCAACGATGCATCTTCACTTGAAACGTCGTGTAAACGGGGAATGAGACACACACACTCGTGTGTGGAAGGGGAGGGGGAGCAAGCGGCGAGCTCAGGTGAGCGGCGTCAGTTACCTGTCGGCCTTTGGGCTGGATGGTGGACGGGAGGTCCTGCGAGGGAAAAACCGTCGACGGCAGAGAGATAAGATTAAACAAGACAGGGCACTTTAACAAGCCACGTGTGCACTTTCAGTGAGCAACGCAAAACACAGAGAGTGGAAACGAGAGAGAGGGGGAGAGAGAGACAGAGAGAGAGAGAGATTCTCATCTGTTGAATCAGATCTGGCTGTGGAACCAAGCAAGCAGAGAGCAAGCCAAGCAGCCGCAGCATCACCAGCGCACAGTGTCTGTCTGGAGCCTTAACAGGGGGGAAACAACGGCGCTGCAATGCCCATTGTGACCACCGGGGGGATGGTGCGGCGTGCAGCGGGGTTCAAGAGAGGCACACCAATTTGTTAACTGAGATATCGGACACGTGGGGCCTTCGGCTCAAACAGATGAACGGGGGAAGAAACACTGGAGCGACTCGGAGGGCGGGGGAGGGGCTCTCTGACCTCGAGCGGGGGTCTGCAGTCTGGAGCGCCTCATAGATTGATTTATTAATTGTCTCATTTTGCAGATGATCTTTCTAAGAAATAATTATTTTTAATGTCTTATAGTTTGAGGAGGTGGAATATGCAAGGAGAGTCCACAAAAAGGGGGGGAGGGGGAGTTTCCTTCATTAACATTTGTGATAAAAACATTTTATATCATTTCCTATAAGTGAGAGTTTAGAGAAGAAGTATGAAACGTACAGCCAAAACTGAACCACCTTTCTGTGCCAGTTTATGAGGTGAGGAGTGTAAAAAAAACTACTTTTTTTCCACTGTCAGGATGTTTTAGTCAAAAGTAGTGGAAGTAAAAGTAATCTCTAACAAAGTTTTGAATTCGTAGCATGATTAAATCGGCGGACAAGAAATATCTGGATAAAACATTAGGCTTTTTTTAGATACAGAGATTAATCGTTTGTTGGTTTTTAATTACAACGAAATACAGTTTACAGGTTGTTTGTTTGATTTTCCTTCGTAATTTCTTTGTTTTTCAATAAAAATCTTGTTTTAATCTCTCTTATATATTTTTTTTTTATCTACGGTGTGTTTTAGAATCTTTTGCGTCCTTTTCTAGTTTGTTCCATAACTGGACCCTTTTTACTTGAAAAGCAACATTCACTTACTTTGCTCCTATATATGTATTATTTTTTCTGTGAAGATTTCTCTTCCTTTTAAGTGATCGTCACTTTCTCTTTCTGCAAATTTATTTTGCACATTGATGGGTAAAATTTCTCAGTTTAGAAGAAGAGCTGAAACTTCATTAGGATGACTTTATTGTTATAATCCTGCTGCATGTCGCACAGCGCGGCTCTGGCTGGAAACACGAAAAGCTCAATGTGACTAATAAAGGCTGCAGACCCCCGACGTAGTGCCACCGCAACCGTGACCATCAAAGTGAAATAAAACAAGAGCAGTAATGGACACGGACACGTAAGAGAAGTAAACAGGACACATCAGTGTGACGCATGAGATCCAGCGGAGAGAGAGAGAGATGGTGGAGGGTCTGTTTGTTTGGGGGGGGGGGGTCCTTACCAATATAGAACTGTTAATGCTGGAGTGGCCATTGGCAGGGGACTGCCTGGAGGTGTTGGGGGAGTCTTTCTGAAATAAGACATACAGGTCAGCAACACGCAATCAACACACACACACACACACACACACACACACACACACACACACACACACACACACACACACACACACACACACACACACACACACACACACACACACACACACACACACACACACACACACACACACACACACACACACACACACACACACACACACACACACAATGGAGAGGGAGTATTTGGCGACCAACCACAGTGGTGACGCAATGAAATGCGTCATGGGAGACGACGTCACCAGCAGCCCCGCTTTCAGCCTGCACATCTTCCCATATCGCCACAGGGGGGCGCTAAATAAACACGAGACACTCATCTGAGCAGTGGAGGTCATGAAGCCACAGCTACATGCACCGGTGGTCAAGTAGATGATTTTACAGCTTAATAAAGGTTCAAAGTTTTTTTTATTTTTTTTTCTTGGGAGTTGATTCTAAATAGAATGGGCTTCAATAAGAGCAAGTAGAAGAAAGTGAAGAAGTCACCAATGAAATGAGAAGTTTCTGCAAAAAGAGCTAAATACAAAGAGAAACCCGAAACAGTTTGAAGCTTTAACATTTGCTTTTTGCAAAAAGTGACGAGTCAGCTCCCCTAGTTAGACGGTTTAGTGGCTTGTAGTTGGATTCAGTCGTTCTTTGTCACCAAAAAAACTCAAAGGATGTCTGTGGTTTGAACTTCATTTAATGTCGGTGTCTTCAGGCCTGAATATAGGAAACCACCCAAACCACGTCGTTTCCTAGTTCAGACTCTGCACCTGGCTCCTCGTATCTTTATCAGATCATCTTAAAATAATGTGACCAATTACAGATAACATCTTATGTGGCTGGAGCATGTGAGTGGATGTCCTAAGAAGACCTTTTAGTGCTGCTCGATTTAAACCTTTCGGGACTTAGATTTTCTTCTTAAACTCGCCTTTTTCCAAATGTCTAAATGTAAGAAGTGACATTTCAATAAGAATATAATATCTTCTTTAAGTAACTGTTAAAGCTCATCTGTCAGTGGCTTCAGAACACAACAAAACCCATTAAATGAAAAGGGATATTACATTATACACAAAGCAAATATACAGAGTACACAGTTCATACACTAACCGCTGTGTAATACGATTAATGCAATGTGAAATCGTGTGAATAAAACACTGTAGCGCATAATTCAGAACAAACCTGGAAGCCTACCACTTCATTAAGGATCCTTGAGTTTCATTTTGCTTATATAAACTTATTTAATATTAGAGAATGACACAGCTGAGTTGCTCTGCTCACTTTTCTCTCCCATTTTTTAATGGAATGTTATAGGGATGCCTGGTGCACACACTGGTCGTGGATCAGTCTTTAAAGTTTGATGGAGTAAAAAGATGTGAGTGGCTATTTCACCCGCTGGTTTCCGACCGGTCGCCGCTTTAGAAAAAGGTTCATCATTAGGGACGTTGTCCCAGCGAACCACAAAAACCAGAATGTGTGTGTGCTGCGGAGCGCACAGGTGTATTCGGCGTCGGTACGAGTTTAGAGCAGGAAGAGGAGGAGGAGGAGGAGTTCCGGTATCTTGGTTGTAAAATTGGTGTGCAAAAGTTTCTGACCAAGCCCCAGCGAAACACAGCAAAACACACACACACACACACACACACACGCACACACACACACACACACACACACACACGCTCAGTAACCAGGCGAGCAGTTAGTAACCAGATCAGGAGCTTCACAATCAGCAGTGAAGATGAAAGGTGCAGGAAGAGGAGGAGGAGGAGGAAGAGGGGGAGGTGTTACCTCACACGAGGAGCCCTGCGTCCGGTAACTCGGCACGATTTTGAAGGTGATGCTGCCTCGCATTTCCTTCTGTGGACAAACACACACACACAAATATTCAGTTTCATGGTATTATCATCCCAGCGTACCACTTTATCCCTGAACACGCACGCACGCACGCACGCACGCACGCACGCACGCAAACTCGGAACTTTTGTTCAAACAGCTTTATACACTCAAAAAACACTTTATAGGACACACTTGTACAATCTAACGTGATCCGGTACAAAAGCTTTGGCAATTCACTTGATTTATCAAGCCCATAATGTACTTTTTTTTTTTTTTTACAATCAAAAGCCATTATCAAGTAAGTGTTTAACATACATTTCAAACAACGTGTTGCATATTCAAGTAAAAGAAAACCTCTCATACGGTTGACCAAACATAAGAAAGGAGCTCAAATCCATTTGGAGGCCTTGTAATTATTGACAAAACCATGAAATTCAAACAGTTAATGGAACGATGTGAAATACCCGTGTTTAGATGGAAATAGAATTTATTTTTATTTTTTGACCGTGGAAGAAAATTTTTAGTGGGTTTTTTTCACCTTCCAAATCTTTAAACTTTAAAGGTTTCTGTCAAAGTCGTGCTATCAGCCGCCATATCTAAAAGCTTTCCTCACAAGTGCAGATGTAAAAAAATACCCACACACACAGAACTCACCAGCATCTTCTGCAGCTGCTCCACCGTCTGATTGGCCACACTGATGCTGTTTATCTCCCTGATCTCATCTCCAACGTGCAACGTTCCTGGAAGTATAAAAAGAAAACTTACTCAGTACTGGACCGTGAGTCACTTACCTCTGTTGCTCCACGCACGCACGTACGCACGCACGCACACACACACAGGTTCTCGACCTTGAGAGTTCATTACGTTTCCTGATCGGAGGTGGAAGCAGCTCGACCAGCTGAACCGCAGCAGACTGTAGATATTTGAATCCGTGGTTGTTTCTCTGTCATTACACCGTAAACTGTATTTGTGCTCCAATGTGCCATTCTGTTTTCCTGCGCGTCTCTTTACGACTTATTTTAATGTCTTGTAAGAACCGCAGCACTCTCCGCTACACTCAGCTCAAAGTACGTAATCCTTCCCACGGAGACGATATTATTGCCGTGACGGTAAAATTATTTGTTCAACAAGTCAACAAAGCCAATATTATGCATCGGTTCTAGTGTGTTAAATGGTTTTAATGCTGCTCTCACTAGCCTTGTTTACAATTACAGATTGAGATTTATATTTGCGTGAGGCTGTTTGTAAGTAAATGGGAGAAACGTAATAAAACAAACACAATAAATGCCATAAACGGCCATTTTCATTATTGATTTCTTAATATATCCAAGAGTTGTTTGCATTGTAAAGTAGCGGAGAACAATAAAGGCTTCCCCTGATAGAGTGAATAAAGTAAATAGAGTAAAATGTCTACAGGCAGTGGTTAAGCAGTGTCAACTCACGACGATGTGTTCACGGTTCGAATCCAAACTGTGACGAGTGAAACACTTTCAGGCTTTCAGTTGAGACACCAAGGCCCCGTTGACATGATGTTTCAAGTGAAAACGCATCGTTCACGTTTCAGAAAAATGTCCATTTCCATGGAAAACGCTGAAAACTATGTCGTTGGCATGTTGGGCCACTAGTTGGTGCTGTTTGTTTGTTTTTTCAATCAATGGGAGTACACTGGGGGGGAAAAAAGAAAGAAAAATGGAAAAAAAGAAGGAAAAAAGGGGAAAAAAAGAAGAGAAAAAAGGGAAAAAAACACCCCTCTTCAAAATAACAAATAAATGGGAGTACATGGACGTTTTCTCATTTTTTCTCAAAAACTTCCACGGTTAAATCTGTTTTCAAAAAGTTGTGCTTTCAGTGACTCCAAGCACCATTGCCTTGTAAACAGACACACAAAACTTTTCTGTTTTCACTTGAAAACGTCACGTAAACAGGATTCTTGGTCAAGTCAAAATAATAAATAAATACACGCAAACAAAAAGATAATCTTCTCCCCAACTTACATTGGCGAAGGTAATACATACATGTTAAAGCAGCACATGAAAATAAGGTAAGTTGACTTGACTTGCCCAGGAATAAATGAGAATTGCACTGTTATTTTGATTTCTCTGTTGTGTTTTTTTATTTCACCGTTGTGTTTACAATTTTCTACTTTGTTTTACGCCTAAATTATTATATTTTAGCCTGTATATTTCAGCATATGTAATTTATATTTTATCTAAAAGTCTGTTTTTTTTGCAAAGTGTTGGTGTAAATGTCAGGAGGAGAACTGCACCTTGTCTGTGGATCATCCCGCCGTGCATGATCCGGGCGACGATGCAGTGGTTTGAGTCGTTCATCTTGAGCGTGATCCCCTGCAGGGAAGCGGCCGACACAGAGACGCCGTCAGCAGTGACACCACGCTGAGCAAAGTTCAGTTCCTAAATCGCTCGTCCTCCACCGCCTACCATGGGCTCGTCTGTGTTCTTCTGGAACTGGACCAGCCGCACTCTGGTCACGTTCTCCAGGTCCATTTCTCCGTTGGCGCTCTCCGGCGAGTCTCCGTTCAGGTAGGGCGAGGTGGGCGGCGGCGTCACCCGCAGGGCGTCGTCGCTGTAAACCTCGTGGGCCACCACGTCGTGGGCCTGCAGCAGGGCCTGTGAACCAAGACCGACCTTTAATTTAAGCTTTTCTTTGTAGTGGCACGGAGTAACTACACATGATGAAAATGTTTATATTTTCAGAAAAACCAAAACAATTACTACAGAAAATGACTGATGACTGATATCAACTACTGCTATTGCAACTGGGATTACAAATATGGTTCTCATTGAACTGGGTCCACAGATACTAGCGAATATAAGAATAAACACAATACAAAGTAACTGCTTATATCATATTTACCTTTGCCAACAAAAGTTATAGGTTATGCTTTTGGCTGCATGTATTTATTTATTGGTTTGTATGTATGTATGTATTTTACCAACTTTTCGCAAAAACTATTAACCCGAATTGCATGAAATCTTCTTTTGGGAGGTTAACGACCAACTACTTCTTAATAAATCCCAAAAAACTGCGAACATTTTTTTCCCATACAAAGCGGATGAGAGAGGCACCACATGGAGGAGATCCAAGGAGATCAGCGTCTGCTGCCATGGAGACGCCCCCTGCTGTGTGTTTCACACGGTGATGTAGCTACCTGACCGAGTCATCAAAATGAGCCAATGGCTATCATGCTCGCAATGCTAACTCGATTCCGCAAACAAAACTGGCGTTGGCGAAGGCCTGCGCTCTACCGAGTGTAGCTCTCGTTATTTTTAGCATGTAAAGTTGCGCAGAAGCTAAAATCGGATGCATTTTGGATGCAGACTGTTTTTGCCGTGACACCAGAGGCGACACCGTTGAAATATCATGATCGATGGTAATTAATTATATTTGAAAATTATGATAATAATAATTACTATTATATCCACCCCAGTTAGATCATTTCCGTAAGTTTTCTAAAACTTTAAATGGGTCATATTATACAACCAAAGTTTATTTGCCAAATCTAGCTTTTCCTTGATTTTCAGTCAATAGAATATTAGATCATAGGCGCTGCATTCAGAATCTGCTGTGTCTGTGTGAGCTGGACTGAGGAGGAAGTACTTCCTTTCGTGGAGCCATGTGCCAGAGCAGAGCTGCCCAATTGTGGGAGGAGTCAAAGGGAGGGCCTACCTTGATTGGGATTTGCTAAACCCCCGATGACACAATATAGGGTTTGATTCCTGATTGGCTGGTTGGAGCAACACACAGTCTTGCTCTAAATCATTCCTGCCTTCTGGTTGCATCTGTTTTAGATTAAACTTCATTCAGGACGAGTCCATTTCAACAAACTGCCCCGAGCTTCAGAAGACAGAAATTAAATCTCAACGTCTGCCCCTCGGCATTTCCCCAACACTGGAGGGGGGGGAAGGCAGATCAGAGACACAGAACTGCCTCCAACTAACATGTCAAACAGCGTCAGGCACAGAGGAGTGTGTGTGTGTGTGTGTGTGTGTGTGTGTGTGTGTGTGTGTGTGTGTGTGTGTGTGTGTGTGTGTGTGTGTGTGTGTGTGTGTGTGTGTGTGTGTGTTAATGAGGGGGTTAACTACATGCTGTGTGGGAGAGCTGCAAAAAAAAAAGATTAGGTGAGAAACGATGAGGAAGAAAGAAAGTGGGAACAGATCAGAGAAGCGCAGTTGAAGAGAGACAGGAGGGTGTTTAGATTTTTCTCTTTTAATCTTTTAAAAAGAAAGACAAAGAAAACTAAAAAACACTCAGTAGTTAAGGGTTCTTGCATCAGAGAAGGTCAAAATCTGAGCTTTTCTTGTCTCGTTTTCATTCAAATATCTCTTCCTACTTTATAATATAAACAGTGAGACTTTAGTTTGACGCGAAAACGTCATTAAATCAAGTGAAAACTGTGTGAGTTCAGGATTTGTTCCAGAATCTGCTTCATTTTCATCGGCTGCATTTTGTATGAAACAAAATAAGGATTATTTTCATTTAATTTCCATCATCCTTGAAGATACTTTCATTACTAAATTAAACTAAAACAGTGAATATTGATGAGAAAACAGTGAATATTGAGTTACTCAGTTTCAGTTACTCCAGTAAAACACATGAACCTGAAGCACTTAAAAACAACAAAAAACTAAACATATGACTAAAATTAGTGTTGCAATCCACAAAAGTTGAAAGCTTTCACTTGAAAACGTTGTGTAAATGTCCTTGAAGGAGATCTCGGTGGATTCAGGTTAAAAAGGTTGTAAATTACTGCTGGATTTATTTGATATTTCAGTTTTAAGCGAAACAGGAAAGTATCTTATTCTCCTTCGCCGCCACGTTGAGCTCTTCTACAGTGTTTTCATTCTCCTTCGATCCACTCATACACTCGAAAAAACAAGGTTTGGAAGCTCCTCTCGGTTCCTCTGCTCTCACTTGAACTCTCAGGAATGCAGGACACGTCAGTTTGCGCTCACGTAGCGTGATGACGGCGCCGGCCCTCTGACCCGTCGCATCAGACACGCCTCGATGACCCCGGCCACGCCCTCCCCTCGTCATCGCCACGCTGGGATCTCTCCCTGCAGTTTCCTCCTCCACCCTCCTCCTCCCGCCCGCTCGTCCCGCTGATATTCCGCAGGCCTTTGATCAGGCGTGGAAATCAGACGCATTAATGTGAACGGATTAACGGGAGAAGCTGCTGACAGGCCCCGGGAGGAATTTCCCTCCGCTGGATTAAATCCTGCAGGTCACATCCTCCAACACTTGAAATCCTCACCCGTAATAAATCCAGCATGCAGACGGATTCTACTCTTTCCCTACAGTTTGAGCTGAACATTCAGAACTCTCTGAGTGCGGAACTTTACTTCCGCTGGGTTTGATTCATGTAATGAACATTCAATATAAAATGTTTTTATTATGAACATTGTGGACGCATAACCTGGTCTATCTTCATGTCAACATGTGGAACAGACGTCAATATCGTCAAAGACTGACCAAGCTACAAGGAATTCTGTTTAAATGTTTGCGTTTCAACGTATTTGTCCACCCAGATGAAGCCGTACTGTCTCGGATAACCTTCTACTGTGGTAGACGTTGAGTTTTTTCAGTTCAAAAAGCGAACGAGGGCTCCACTTACGCGACGGCGTTTTTGTTTCAGAGAAGTTTCACGTTTACACGACGACGTTTAGAAAACTATGCCTATTTCCACGGAAACAGCAGAAACACTGAAAACGATGCAGTTAGCATGACCGGCCACGACGGAGGACCAAGGTGAATTGTTATTAGGGTGACTGTCAAAATAAAACTACCGAGTCCCAGGAGAATATGGACTGGGAGTCGTGACACTCTGGAGGAAACATTGCTCTTGTTGTCCATCTACTGAGCATGTGCAGAACTACTAGTTACTACGGCCGTGGTGAGCATGAGCTGTCGCAGCGGTTTAGAAAAGTTATGTTTTCAGCGGCTCTGAGCACCGTTGTCATAGAAATGGGGTCTTAGTGAGGATTGTGACGGTGTAAATTTGGGACAAGTGAAAGTGCACTGTTATTTAAAAAAAAAAAAAAAAAACAAGAACTTAGAACCGTCTACTTAAGTATCATATTCTAATACTTGACATCATCGCATGTTTCCCTCTATGGAAGCCTCATTAAGAAACATAAAGTTTCATAACTTTGACAATAAATACTGGGAGTCGGAAATTTGCGTTTTCCTCGTTTCCATGGAGACGGAGTCGGAGTGTTTTCAGTGGCTCAAAGCACCATTGTCGGGTAAACAGACAAACAAGGTTTTACATTTTCACATGTAAACGGGGCCTGGTTAAGTTTTATCCACACTTATGAAAAACAATCAAAGCTAATATTACTTAATTGTAGTTTTTTTTATTAGTAAAAACTACTTTTAAAAAAAGGGGCTGATTTCTTTATGTACTTTCAGTCTTGTTTTGGTTCTGCTCCAGTCAAATAAAGCAGCCTCTTCCATCCCGGAGACGTTTCCTTCACAGGAGGTGAAGCTGCTGCTTGTGTTTGTTAAAGGGCCTCCTGCACCCGCCTGTGAGGTTTGGCAGGTAAAGACGGGAAAACACTCACCATGAAATGTGGCTGGGTCAGAATCCGTCGCAGCTCCTTGGCTTCGTGGTTCTCTGGGTAGCAGGAGATCTCTTCCAGCACCTGAGGACACAACACACACACAGAGGGGCTCTTTAAACCGCCGCACCTCTTCACAGTCGTCTCGCCGGCAGACCCCCGGACCCCTCAGCCCGACGCCACCACCTCCACTCAGACTTCCTCTGACACCTCCGCCGGCCGATGTGAGAGCCACTCAAAGAGTCAAGGAATCTGGTCAAGGCCGGCTCCGCCCCCTTGGCCTTTGGACGCCACTCGGTTGGATGTCAGCTCCAGTTATGTTACGCCTGACTGGTGAATGTGGCATTGTTGAGGTGAGGCCTCTGGGGGGGCTCAAGAATACTTCATGAGAATCTATGTGTGTCCATCCAGGTAATCGTACCTGAATCATAGAAACTATGTGTGTTGAGGCGAAAGGCTTCGTGTTAAAATCCTGTACTGTCGTCACATTACCAGCTGGTCACAAATGTAAACAGTCTGATTAAACAAAGTTCAAGCTCTTTCTCAGTTTAATCAGTCTGGAAGATATTCACTGATATTCAGCAAAAAAATATTATGACAAATGACGACTACAAAAACCCAGCAGAAAGACAAAACCCTCAAGATCAGATTGATATTACTCCCCCAACTACTACTTTTATTTCAAGTAGGCTACTACGAATCAGACTATACCTAATCCTATTATTACGAGTACTTCTACTACTAATAGGGCGGCTGTGGAGCAACCCCGCCACCACCATCATATCTTGTCCAGTAAAAAAAAACACACACACAACAACTGAAATGCAGTTTTTTTTGTCATATTCAGTAACAATGATCTGGGGACTAAGATTCTTCATTGCTTGCTTAAATGTATCTCTTTCATTTCTTTTAAAGCTTTAATGTATTTCTTTTATTTCTTTGTAAAGCACTGCAAAATGCCATGTTTGAATGGTGCCCTATAAATAAATTTGCCTTGCCATTGTGCCTTGCCTTGGTTTTCAGTCTGTCTCTGTTTATTATTCTGGTGTTGCTTCAGCTTAGAGTTCCAAACTTTCTCCAGTTTTTCACCACAAAAGACGCATTCAGCTCTGAAGTGCTGCCATTTTTTTTCCTGTTGCTTAAACTTTTAATGTACTTTTATTGTTTTGTATCCATACCTGCTGTTTGAAAATATTTTTGCACATATTTCCTTATTTCGTACACTTTATTCTACAGTTGTACTCACTCAAGAAGAAGAGCGAAACTCTTTGGAAGAAAAACAAAGACCAAACGAAGCAGAGCAGGTCATTTTAGATATTCATAACGGGAGGCAGTAAAGCAACTTGAAGGATGCCACCGTTCTTTGACAACTTCTGGCATTTCTGTCATTTGCTGCTAATCTCAACACTGCTCCCCAATGAGTCGGAGCGGTACTGCAGAGTTCGGTCACTTTCCACGGCGGGACAGCATTTCTACAGAAAACATAAATAAAGTAAGTTCATAAATGCTAAAACAAGTATTTGGTCACCCTGGTACATAGGAATCCTTATTTTGTCTTCTTGGGTGACATGAACCTTACTGCTCAACACTGCCCCCTACAGGTCATCGTGGTATCACTGTTTGCTACACATCTGAAAACTCCATGAAAAGACTTCAAAAAATGAGGGAGGGGCAAGAGAAGTGTGGCATCGATATTTTCTTCCTGCTCGTAAAGCACATCATCATCAGCGTACAGCAGCTGCGACAGTATTCCCAACCTCATTTGGTCATTTTCCTCCTCTGTCCTCTGACAGTATTTTGAACACGTCTGAAGAGTGATGAGGTCTTACATATTCCAGGTGTTTCAAAGCGCCACTCGCTCCGCCTCTGAAGGAACTCTTGAGTGGAGGAAGACACAGGGAGAAGAGTTATACACTCGGTCGTTCTCAAGGCTCAGAGGTGAATGTGCGACGGTCAGCAGTGATGAACGCGTAGAAGAAGAAGTGAGAGTTTCCAGACATACCGAGTCATTGAGAGATTAGTCATCTACAGCCGAGAAAGATTAGTGACCATAAAACCAACACAGCTCGTTTGATTAGATTGATGAGAGCAGAAAGGTAGACTAGAGAAGCGGATTGCATTCATAAAAGAAAAATGAAAAATTTTCAAGGATTCTGATCCCCCCACAGTCCAAAAACATGCATCTAATGTTGAATATCGACGCAAATGCTCTGTATTTATCACGTCAAGTTAAGACAGCAAACCTTTTCTGCGTTTTCGCTCTTTATTTACAACCGCATTGAAATTTACTGAAATCTGCACTTTTTGAAGATTACTTTTAAATACGACGTTTTCGTCTCCATATAAAACAAGTTTTCTGAAATGTGCACAGTCAATGGTTTTCTGCACATGCAGATCAACAGAAGTCACAACAGAGAGAGTTTCTCCCACAAAATATACATTTACCTCGCCATCATCTGCATAAGTGTAGACACATTTATTAAATTGATTGTTCCCATTGTACTCTTCTCTGGTCTGGTTTACAGACAAACAGCACCAACTAGTGGCCTGACAAGCAAACTACGGACGATGACGGTTGAGACGATGCAGTTTCTAGTCGAACATTGTTTTGTAAATGAGGCTGAAATGTTTCTCTATGTTTGTCTTATGGTGAATCGTTGACTCCTCCAGGGTGTAACCCGCCTTCACCTGTGGTTTCACCGTATTGGTTCTCGCACGCCATAACGCAGAATCGGATAAAGTAGTAAAGAACACAGTTTGAGATAAATTGTCAATTTAAAAAAAAAAAAAAAAGAAAAAAAAAAAAAAAGAAGTATATTTCCACTCTTCCAGTTGTTCGATCCGATCCGATCCGATCCGGTCCGATTTTTTCATCCGTCACCGGACAAGCAGCTTGTAGATTATAAAGAATCTTCCTCGGACTAACTGATTCAATCTGCTGCAGGTCAGCATGTAACTCCACTTGATGGAAAGACAACAGCAGCAACAGAAATTAGAGTTTTCTACATTTTTTTAAAACCGGAGACAAAGAAAGACTGACTTTGGTATTCTCTGCTATTCTTTCCGCTTCTCCGTAAACAGCCACAGTGCTCATAAAACACACAGGACATTAATTAAAAAAAAAACAATGAAAAGCAGCTGCATCTGCGTCCGCAGATCTGAGAAACGTGAACCAGACTCCATCGGCAGACGCGGAGCGGCGTATCGGCGCTAATTAGCCAGGTCTCCTTGACATGAACCAAAACCCACATGAAACACGAGGCTCGGCTCGTCTTAAACGCCCCCCTCCCCACCCCCCTCCGCCTCAAACAGGCCTGGGATTAACGACCCCAGCGGCGTGCCCACTCCCTCACACTCCCTCACACTCCCTCAACGCTGCAGACTTTTTAATTGCTCCCTCAACAAAGCGCACAACGTAAAGACGGCAGCAGTTTGTGCAGCCGCCTGCAAAATAAACCCTCTCAATGCACAGCACGGATTCCCAGTTTGTCCTCACACACTCCTCCCTGCATCCACATGTAAACACACACACACACACACACACACACACACACACACACACACACACACACACACACACACACACACACACACACACACACACACACACACACACACACACACACACACACACACACACACACACACACACACACACACACACACACACACACACTATATATATGGACTATAACATAATATACCCTTTTCAGCTAAACCAAACCATTTACCGTAAACACATGATGGTCAAACACTATTTGAATGAGTCTTTAAGAAACTAGAAGCAAAAAGTTAAGAAATCTGTGATCGATTACTTCATTGTTTTAACAATTAGCAGTAAATACGACCACTGGGAAACCTGATTATTGCTCTTTGAAATGCTGCCTCATTGGTAAGAAACATGCACTAGTTTGGGACCTCCTTTAGACCATTTTCACACTTGGTTTTGTTCCAGTTTCAGATCCGTTTTGCGATACAGATTTTCTCCAGCGTCAAGGCAAAGCAAAGACACTGGAGTCAACAGCAAAGAAAAACTCTGCAAATGTCATTTTCATCTCTGCTCATCCCACAAGTGTGACACTTTTTAAGGAAAATAATCCCGTTTTCCCAAAAGCCGACCTACCAGGCGACTGGTTCTGCACTTTGGCTGATTAAACTTGTCACAATAAAACAAACTAATAATGTGACAAATAAACCATCTGATCAACAAAACTACAAAGTCTGAGGATTGATGTTGATCGTGCAAAAATACATTGAAATCCAAAGTGTCTGCAATGTTTCCAGAAGCTCTGGGCGAAAAACTGGGAAAGTTCCTGCACGTACCATGATCTGAAAGATAAATATATCTTTTTGTTACTTTCCTTGCGTGATAGTCAGAATCTTTATATAGCACGAAATGTTTTCATGTGCTTTTTCTTGTTCCTTCTGTTCTATATTTTTATCATCCATCTAACTCTGTGTGAGATCCTGCAGCGTGAACATAGAAGTATAAGTTAAAAAAAAAAAGAAGAAAAAAAAAAGAGAGCTATTTTTAGTCTCATATGTCTTGGTAATCCTCTAAACAGTGACAACATTTTCCCTTCTGTTTGAAAATCCTGGTTAGCGTCCACTCTCAGCTCGTTTTAAGATAGAGGAATGGCCTCTTAAATGGATCCTGCCGTCCTGAAGGTTGCTATAAATCAGCTTTTACTCCTTCGCTTCAAACAGAGCAGGTTTTTCATGAGGGCTCAGGATTACCTCGGGCTATTATTCACCGCGTTTCCGCAAAAAAAAAAAAAAAAAAAGTGAGACGAATGTCCACTATTCCAGGATAGGGGTCTCGGAGGGAACATGTAGCTGTGATGTATGACCAGTGTGAGGTGGAGATTTGTGGAAGACTTTAATAAAATGGAAGGTTGCATGAAAATATTGAGGAAAGATCTTCTAAATTAATTTCTTTTTTTTTTGTTGTATTTTTTATTGCAGACTGAAGGGTTAGGAAGTAAAGAATGAAAGCTTTTTAGTAATAAAGAGGGATTATTGCAGCCTGACAGAAATGTGTATAGTTGAAGGTGTTTAAGAGAAAAGCCAGCAGCTACCCCAGTGTTATAACTCAGTTATTACATGAAGAAGCAGAGGACAAACATGGAGGCTGTATTCAAAACCACAGTGTGTACTCATGTGGCACAAAACAACATAGACTAAATTATCCGAGGAGAACGGAGGTGATTGACGGAAGCTTTGAAATAGTTTTACAGTCTGTCGTGTAAAACGAGACTCACTATTGGCTCAATGTGGCGTCTTATATCTATTATTACACTGCAGACGAAAACGGAAGATTTTCAAGGCGTCATATGATGCAAAAGTCACTTTCTAATGTTTTTGTATATGAATGCAGCTCATATGATGATCCAATATTTAAATGGATGAAAATCAAGGAAACGCAATGAACTTTGAATCCAATGTTCTTTTTGGGCCGAGACCCATGTAGAAGTGTTGAAAAGCCGGGTAATATGACTATTTAAAAAAATATCACATCTCCGGTCACGCTGCAAAGTTGTCAACATATCAAAAGCTCTCTAAGTTGACGTCATTACACCGCGAGGTGAATATTTCCGTAAAATCTCACAACGTGAAACCATCTTCGGATCCGTTAAGCTAATGTTAAGGTTTTGAATACAGCCGGTGTGGGAGTCAGTGTCGGCGCCAATGTGTCGGTTCACCTCTTTGGCTCTCTGCACGGCATCGCTGGGAGGGTTTCTGATCTGCGGGGACGACTTGGTGTTGATCTTATCGTAGAGCTGAAACAGAGAAGACACAAGTGTGAAAATTTAAAAAACAAGCACGTTTTCACGCCTTTTGAACGTTTCAAAGTCATTGGGACTCTTGTTTGACCTCTGAGAACAGGAACTTCTTGTTTTCTGCTTCTGTTTTTAAGATGGGCTGTGTCGTCTACATATTCGCCGAAATATGACAGTGAAGCCAAACAGACGGGTCCTCTAGCGTACAAAAGCAGGTTCCATCGATATGTGGGTTTTCTGAGGTCATCTAGAGTCGATAAATGGTCCTATTGTCATTTTCTTTAAAGGAGTATTATTATGCAAAATTCACTTTCTAAAGGTTTTCCAACAGTAATAATCGTCCCCATACCTGGAACGACGCCCCGGAAGTGAAGAAAGTCTGTCCTCTCTCTCCCTGGCTTGTTTCAATTTCTAAAAAGTGTGTTGCTCCAACGAGCCAATCAGAAATCAAACCCTATATAGTGTCATTGAGGGTTCAGCCAATCACAATCAAGGTAGCTCTGCTCTGGCACATGGCACCTCGAGAGGAAGTACTTGCTCCTCTTCCCAAGATGGGCATGTGTAGGCAGAGCCAGTCCAGCTCACCCAGACACAGCAGATTCTGAATGCAGCTCCTATGATCCAATATTCAAATGGAGTAAAAATCAAGGAAAAGCAAAAGACGGAAAAAAACGAGACCATGTGAAAGTGTGGAAAAGCTGCATAACGTGATTTCTTTGAAGGGACTGATGCACAGTTTAAGCCATTCCTATTTTGTACACTAGATGGCAGTGTCGAGTCATAACGTTTCAAGTAAAAAATGCATCATTTTCTGTTTTCGATTCAGAAAAGTTTTGTGTTTACACAGCGATGTTTTGAAAACGATGGTCTGGAAACGACAGAAACGCAGAAAAACTATGTAGTTAGCATGTTTGTTTTTATAATGAAATCACACACGCACACATGCAGCAGAGAACAATCCAATCTGATCATTAACAATGTTCATACGCAGACATTACAGTGGACAGACGACCAAGTTGGATTGTTATTACGGTCACTGTCAAAATAAAACTCCCAAGTCCCAGGAGAACATGGACTGGGTTAGGGTTAGGGTCATGACACCACGGAGGAAACATCGTTCAGATTGTCTCCACTGAGCATGTGCAGAAAAAGCAGTTAGTCACGAGCAGTATTATGTCACACAAAACGCTACGAAAGTTTTCCATTTTCATTTGACAACGTGTAAACGGGGCCTTCGTGAAGTTTATCCAACCCACGACCGCTCACACTAAAACCTGGCAGCAAGATAAAAAAATCATAAAACCAACAAACGCCACACGTAAAGACTCCCGACCGGAATCAGACCGTCGACGTTCTCACCGTTACGCGCCAGTGCTAACCACTAGGGTTAAGGCGCGGAGGTTGTGACCCACACAGTTTAAACCCATAAAAAAAAAAAAAAAAAAAGACGTTCGACCTCGTTAAAGAAACCCGAGGAGCGAGCGATCCTCCCCGGCTGCAGTCTGACTTCTCTGTTTGGCTTTCCGCTCTCTTTCTTCACACGTCGCTGCTGACAAGAAGAAACTGTTTCCTCGCCTCTCTGACTTCAACGGCGGCGCACACCAGAGCTCTGTTTATGAAAATCCCAGCTGACTAATAAACTGCAGCGGGTTCTAGTCACAGACGAGCGTGGGAGTGTTTAAGAGGCAGTGTGTGTATGTGTGTGTGTGTGTGTGTGTGCAGACAAAACAGATCCCCAAACAGCTGAAACAAAGGCGGCAGCTGGAGCTCAAATCAAAGCAGAGGGAGGCTTCTGAACCAGCCATTATCCCACACAGAGGCTCCGAAACGTGGCGTTTGAAGAGCGGCTTGTGTTTGTTGTTTACCTGCTGCACGGCCCCACGTAACGTCGGTGACAGACACGGCGAGGCAGACGGGCGGCTCCGGTTCCACGCGGCTTAAAGCGACAGACGAAACTCTGATCTGGTGAAATCGCTCGCCGCAAAACAAAGCGGGAATCCTCACGGTCGAAACGGAGGGACCATTTTTAGCTTCGCCAGCGAAAGTTGGGAGAAAGTTATGCTTTCGTCTGCGTGTCCAATGCAAAGTGGATAAGGGATGCACCTCATGGAGGAAGTCAAAGGAGATCAGCGTGTGTTGCCGTGGAGACGCTCCTTGCTCAGTGTTTCACCGACACTAACAGTTGGCAAAGATCCGTGCTCTACCGAGTGTAGTTCTAGTTTTATATTTGTGACAAAGTTTAGCCTGCATATAAAACTTGAACTCTGAAGCAAAACTTGATCTTGTTAACTCAGAATCAAAATTTTTATCGTTATATCGGAAACTTAAAGTGGCGGTTTGACCACCTTGTGTACGTCTTCATCCAACTGAGGACTGACAGGAGATCCAGGCCAGACATGATGGTTAAAACAAAAAAAACGCAAAATTTCCGTAGTATTTTGGGGATTCGTCTACATGGCAATAGTGCTTTTTGAAAAGAATTCCCAAACTGGAACTTTATGAAAATGCTCTGTCTCCATGGAAAAGGAGAAAAAGGCAATTTTTTTAGCAAATTTTTTAAAACGCAATTTTTGGAAAAATGCTTTCTCTCTGTGGAAACGGAGGAAGACACATCTTGTTGAAAATGCCCCGACTCTCGGTGTAAACAGTAGCAAACTTTTTGAAAATGCTTTCTCTCCCTGGAGAAGGAGGGAAACGCTTCTTTTTGAAAACGACATAATTTCCTCTCATTTCAACCTGCAGTTTCCTAAATCCATCACACCAAAGTTCAGACGTTTACAGACAAACCAGAATCTGTCTCCATCAAACTGTTTACGTCGTGGGAAATCTGCCACAAGGGATTCTGGGACATCAAAAATGGCGTTCGCTGCAGCTCCAGAGAAAATATCAACATGCGACCGATTCAGGGTGAAAAAAAAATCCAGACTTTCTTAAAGAAAGAGTCGTCAAGTCACGAGAAAAGTCTGATCGTTTTTTCCAGTGAGAATCCAGATGTGGAGAGATCCAGAGTACAAACGGGATCTTGTCTCGGGAATCTTCAGGAGTTTCCGTGACGCGAAGACGTCAACAAACTGGGGATGTTCCACGAAATTAAAATGCTGGAAATACGTGATTGTCTGAGTGTGACGAGGTTTTGACAAGGCCTCAGAGATGGACATCAACAACTAAAACTGGATCCTGAATGTTTTCATTTTTCCCGTGTGGATTCTGGTGGAGGAACTTTAAGTTTGATCTAAAACGAGCCTGAAAAGGTCGAGAGGACACAGGACATTAAGTGAACTGTTGGAGAATAAGAGACGGAAGATGTGTGTTTCTGCTGCTATGAAAGCAAATGGTGAGGAGCAGGAGGAAGACGAGGAAGAGGAAGAAGGCCTCACACCAGCAAAACAACAAAAACAAACAAACAGAAGCCTCTGTGAGGGACGACGATCACCCGAAAGTCAACACACTCCCCGAACAGAACCCTGGGGAACGCCCCGACCGCCGGCGGGCTGAGTCGTTACTCGTCGGCATTCGTGGATATTTACCGCGTTCGTTGTCCTCGTGCGTTCACGGGAGGACTCGACAACATCTCGTTGTTCTTTGTGTAGTATCGTTTAAACCCGAACTGACCCCTGCAGTTTAAAATGTGAGCAGAACCCGGAGACCGACATGGCGCGCGCACGGATGCAGATCGCATCGAAGTTTTTCCACCGTTGCCTCGTCGCTGCGAGTGTGCGAGCCAACAAACGGAAAACAAGAGGAGAAAGTGGGAGATCTTAATTCCCTCTCGGTGACGAGCGAATCCCGGCATCATCTCTTCCTCCAGGGCGTCTCGCTTCCCGCGCCGGCGCCCGAGGAGCCCGGGAGGCATCCGGAGAGAACACACACTCCGCCAAAGCCTGGTTACACATGTCAAACGGAGGAAGACGCACACACGCGCCGGGCCGACTCTCGAGTTAGCTGGAGGCGTCTCCCGAGAAAAAAAAAATAAAAATAAAAAATCAAGAACAAACAAAGTCTTCCTGAAAAGACATGAGAGAGAAAAACACACTCACCCGAAAGACGGCGGGGCGAAACACTGAGAGCCTGAAGGCTCCGTGATACAGTGATGGAGGCTGCGCCGGCTGAGGGTGGCACCGACCGCCACAGAGGAACGCTTTGTTTCCCCGGGGTGTGAGGGTGTGTGTGTGTGTGTGTGTGTGCGTGCGTGTGTGTGTCTGTGTCTGTGTGTGTGTTCTGTCCTGAGAGGGCAGGGTGTGAAACCCGGGCAGAGAGGGAGACATCTGCAGCCTCCACACACACACACACACACACACACACACACACACACACACACACACACACACACACACACACACACACACACACACACACACACACACACACACACACACACACACACACACACACACACACACACACACACACACACACACACACACACACACACACACACACACACACACTTTCTCTCAATGGTCAAGGAGTAAATGCAACTTTTTGAAAATGCTCCGTGGAAAAGGAGGAAAACACAACTTTGTAAAAAAAAAAAAAACTCAGACTCCATCTTTGTGTAAACGGGAGAAAGCGCAACTTCTTGAAAATGCTATCATTCCGCAGAAAATGAGGAACATGCAACTTTTTGAAAACACTTTCTCTCCATTGAAAAGGAGGAAAACACTACATTTTGAAACCCGTGACAGAGAGGGAGACATCTGCAACGCACACGCACGCACACACACACACACACACACACACACACACACACACGCACACGCACACACCAAGTGGAATTAGGGGGAGGAATTTAATGAAACAACTAACGACAAGATGACCTTTTTATATTGCCTGAGAGGATTGAGCATCACAGTGTGTGTGTGTGTGTGTGTGTGTGTGTGTGTGTGTGTGTGTGTGTGTGTGTGTGTGTGTGTGTGTGTGTGGTAGTGACTCAGCAGTGATTGTTGACCTAAAACTAATTTGCCACATCAGAACCGTATTGGGTCACAAACATCACAGCAGCCAGCGAGTAAAATCAGTCCGAATGTGACGACGTCGCTCCGTGTTTTTGATTCACCGAACGTTTTCTGTTTCCTCCACAGACCCTGCAGAGCAGCTATCAGAGTGTGTTTCAACATTCATTCAGTCCTTCTGTGCACCAGGGGATTACTTTATAACACTGAATACTGGGAGTGTGGTGTGGGTGTGTGTATAAGATGTTGTCAAATTAAATTATAATGTCCAATCCAAAACTTTTTGATTCTCTCTCTCTCTCTCTCTCTCTCTCTCTCTCTCTCTCTCTCTCTCTCTCTCTCTCTCTCTCTCTCTCTCTCTCTCTCTCTCTCTCTCTCTCTCTCTCTCTCTCTCTCTCTCTCTCTCTCTCTCTCTCTCTCTCTCTCTCTCTCTCTCTCTCTCTCTCTCTCTCTCTCTCTCTCTCTCTCTCTCTCTCTCTCTCTCTCTCTCTCTCTCTCTCCAAACTGAAGACGGAGTGCTCTTCCTTGTGTGTTTACTAATTACTCTGCGATGCATCATGTGAACAGCTTCTGCTGAACCGAAGCTTTAATGAACCGCGGACAGATAAATCATCGCTCTGCTCCATTTGTAACGGAAAACGTAAAGAACGCCGAGAAGAAACAGTGAAAATGAATGACTCATAAAGTGGACTATTTTTCTCCTGCAGTCTTTCTTTCATTGTGTGTGTGTGTGTGTGTGTGTGTGTGTGTGTGTGTGTGTGTGTGTGTGTGTGTGTGTGTGTGTGTGTGTGTGTGTGTGTGAGAGAGAGACTCACGTCGAGGAGTGTGTGTAGATGCTGGTCCTGGAAAACGCTGTGGAGGAAATCGAGATCCTTCTCGCTGCAGTCGGTCAAGGCGTGGATCTCCTCTAGACTGTCCAGCACCTGAGACACGGCGCCTGCAGGACACAGAGCGGACAGTGTGAACCTGGACGGACGGCAGTCAACACACACACACACACACACACACGCACACACATGGAGAAGGAACGGATACGTACGTTCTGCTGCTAGAAGTCCTAGCAGGCGGGGAGCGTTAATAGAAACAAACACATTAAGAAGTGAACTTTTAATTTGAAACACATGAAGAAATCCTGACTGAACTCAGCCATTGTCATTATCTGATGATGTGCGTGGCACTATTATGTGAGTGAGAGCACTATTAAATAGAACTGTAATAACTGATTATTCCCAGAGGGAAATTCTTGTCAAAAGCTCCACATGACACGAGAGCTAACCGAACGGCTGTGGGAATCGAACCGGCAACACTCAAGACCTCCAGACCACCACCGCTCATGAAACACAAGTCCCCTGACCGGGAATCGAACCCGCAGCGCCGAATCATAACCACGAGATCGCCAGGGAAACCGGTGAATGCTGCTGCCATCATAAAGTGTTCAATCCATTAAATGCGAGCAGTTTAGTGTCTTGCTCAAGGACACTTAAACATGTGGACAGGGGGAGATGGGGAATTGAACCTGCAACCCAAAAAATTAGGAAGGCCAAGAATATTTAATAAAAATAATAATAATAATAATAATAATAATAATAATAATAATAATAATAATAATAATAATAATAACAACTTGGAAATTTCCCTTAGGTCTTGATGATCACCTGCAATTTTTAAATAAAAGTTCCTTCTATTTCTACTTTGTCCACACTGGATTTAGGTTTTTTTCATAAACGGCATTAAATGTGAATGTTTCGAGAATGCACACGTTGAACTGAAACCAAAAAGTAAATTCTGGTTTAATTCATAAGCTCTCATGCTCTCTTTTAACTGAAATAAACAAATATAATTTATACTAAATAATGTTCCACATTGCAGTAATTTAGAGTTTAAATGACAGAAAGCGGTTTGACCTCACAGATACTGGCGTGTTTATACCAGAAGATTCCTGAATGAATCAGCTCGAGAAGAAGCTCAGAGCAAAAGCAGAAGTAAACAAGGCAAAAAAGAAGAAGGAAACGTCAGTGAATGAGAGGACAAGTTGTGTGTGTGTGTGTGTGTGTGTGTGTGTGTGTGTGTGTGTGTGTGTGTGTGTGTGTGTGTGTGTGTGTGTGTGTGTGTGTGTGTGTGTGTGTGTGTGTGTGTACCTGAGGACGTGGGGTCTTCGGAGAACTCGTGCAGCTCCTCTGGCGGGTCGCCGTAGAAGGAGTTGAACTTGTGGCTGGACACTGCGGCCAGCACGGCGCCCTGCGGGAGGCGGGGGAGGAGCGTGAGCGAAAGTGAAAACACGGGAGGCGTCGCCGTGACGACGGCCCGGATGGTTTGTGACAGGTGGGGGTGAGATACGGACCTTCAGCTTCCTCCGGGCGTTGAACTTCCTCAGCTGCTCCACCGTCTCCGGCAGGTGGATCTTGTAGGCGTATCGGTCCCTCTCCTGAGAAACGCCACGGGAACACAGAGGACGTCAAAAATCTCACGTTTACTACACATCAAGAGTGACTGCAAACACACTATACTGCCAAAAGTATTTGCTCAGCTGTCCAGGTCATTGAATTCAGGGACTGTTCAAAACATTAGCGAAAGAACTTGTCGCTGTCAGGAGCTCGAGGAATTCCAGCCATCAATCAGCTGTTGGTAGGACTGGTTGGGTAATTATTGGGTTTTCGCTGGAAAAAAAAAGTAAAATGCGAAATAATAGTAAAACATTTTTTTTTATAAAAATTAAATAGTAAATAAATAAGTAGATAAATAATCACAAAACGAAACGAAACAAAACGTAATGAAACGAAACAAAACGAAACAAAAATAAATAAATAAATAAATAAATAAATAAATAAACAAGAGCAATCAGAGATTTCTGACGTCTGCCAAAGGTTGCTCTGAAAAGAAAAAAGTTTCCAGATCACCTCCAAAAATGAATGGACTCTTCCATGGCCTAATATCTATCTGTGTTTTAAATTCTGACAAAGTCCATGCAGTAGTTTTGAAGTAATCTTTCTAACAGGCATACAGTCAAACAAACAAATATACGCTGATGATGAAATCAAAAAGTAAAAGTGCCCTGAAATGACAAATGATAAAAAATTTAAATAGTACTATGACAGAGTGGAAGTGATTGGGTACAACAGCAACTCAACCAGTAAGTGGTAGGCCATGAAAACGGATGCAGGGGTGCCGAGTCTGCAGTCAATAACAACAGACCTCCAAAGTTCCTGTGTTACAGTGTGTTGAGATCTTCATGGAGCGCCTCCATCACCGTAATGCAAAGGGTGGGTGGTGTGAAGCCAATACCTTTGGCAGTACAGTGCTTTGTCTTCCCTCGCTCGTCTCCAGTCGGTTCAGAACGCTGCAGCACGACTACTAACTGAAATGAATTTGTTTTTAATTTGCTGAATGGTCTCGCCCTGCTGCTTACTGCCTCAGATCAGCTGATCAGCTGCTCCGAGCTTTTCCCGTTTCTGACCCGAAATGATGGAAGGAGCTTCCATCTGACAAGAACCTTCACTGTCCATTTGTTAAACTAGTCTTAAACCCATTTTTATTCTTTATTCCTTTTATTCCAGACTCTGCTCCGGTTATTATTATTGCCATTTTATTGTTTGCGCTTTATTTTACAGCGATATTCAACATCAACCTCATCTGAAGACTCTAATATTCCTAAAAACTACATGTGATGCTGAGTGCATCAGGCTGGTGCTGTGTCGTGTGCTACGTCACACTTCCTGTGTTGCTGCACAAGGAGTTTTGACACGGAACATAGTAAAGTGCAAATTTCTATACATAAACTGCCGCTAATGTGCCGCTGTGAGGAAACCGACGACAAAAAGAAAAATTAGGCAAGGATGTCTGCTGTTGTGTTTCACAGTTAGAAACAAGAAATTAACACTACGCAGCGTCTCGGTGTGGCGCCTCGGGAAAACATCTTAGAAAAGACTAAAAGGCAGCGTTGTGAGCAGGGACGTCTTTTAAAGATTCATCATTTCAAAGTCGTGTCAGACGGCTCCCGGTTGGATTTCAAGTCTCTCAGCCTCGACTGTCGAGGCGATGGTTTCTAAGGGCCGCTCCATCACTGTCCGCTGAAGGAAGACGCAGTAAAAGCTTCTGCTGACACAGCGTGACAAGCGCGAACGCCGCCGTGTCATTGTCTTCCCGTTTGACTGATGATCGCTGCGCGACGGCTCCGCGCCGGCGTGGGACGAAACTTTAAGAAAAGCCTCAACTTCAGGTGAGTTGCTGTTTTTCCACGGCGAAAACAAACGACAAATCAGTGTGCGGCGCCCCATCCTGAGGCTGATGCTATGATTATCAGGAAGTCCGGGATCCAATTACACAGAGGAGTAGGATCATTTTTAAAAACTGCGAATCTGCACTTTTTGTCCAACTTGAGGATGCTGTATGCCGGCTAACGAGGCGGGTCAGAGCAGGACGGGTCACCAGTCACACAGAGCGGCAGAGACACTCACATGTTCACCTTACGGGGCATTTCTACGAGCAATTAGCCGCATGTTTTTGGACTGAAACTGGCTCCATGGAGGGTACCGACGGACGGTACCATTAAAAGTAGTGAATTCGGTACCCGTCCCTAGTTAGTGGACAGAATGAGAGAAAAGGAATGATCAAATAGTGGGGGAGGATTCAAACCCTGGTTCAGGTAACGGGGGTGAAGATTCTCCATTCAGCTGAACTGAACCGACATCAATAATAACTCTTCCGCACTATGAACACAGTTTGTGAATGACTAAGATCAGACAGGATGATTAGGCAGGACAAAGGTGTCAGTTTCCAGTTTCCAGTTGACTTCCTGCAGAGTCTAGGACTGGCTTTGACGACTCTCAATAACAGTGTGATGCTTCTCTTCCAGTCTCATCTTGTTTATTCTGCATGAATCGACTTCGATGTCCATTTCATAAAGTCACGCAGAAACTGAGCGTATTGTCAAGAGTCCCGTCACACTCTGATGCGTCACACAGGAGCAAAAGTTTACAAAACAGTTCTGTCTGCTGCAAAAATGAACACAAATTAAATAAAAAATCATCAGGGTCAGCAGTTTAGAGATTAAGTTAGAGAATCCAGATTGAGATGGTTTGACCACAAAGGAGATACAAAAGACCTGAATAAGGATAAGGTGATAGCTGGTATAACAGAAGAGGCTGGGAATAGTGCTGCCCCCGACGAAAACGGTCCAAAGATGAAGAAATGTATATTTTGAAGGCTCGGCTGGATTAAAATAAACTCTTCAAACGTTGCCACCTGCAAGCCGGAGGAGAATCAGACAGAGGCTCCGTCAGGAGCAGGCCTCCGGCTTCACTAAAACTGAACAAGCTCCACACTAAAGGAGATTAAAGGAGTTTTCAGTTGTTTTAGACCCTGTTTACACGACAAGCTTTTCAAGTGAAAATACAAACGGTGCTCAGAGTCACTGAAAACAACTTTCCGAAAACGCTTCGACTCAGCCTTCGTAGAAACTGAGAAAAAAAGCAACTTTTCTGTGAACCGCAGCCATAGTAAACAGTTCTTCTGCTTTACTAATGACTAATAATGAATAATAACTGCTCCAGGATCATTTCTGACCAAACAGTAGGGAGTGAAGTACCAGATGCCGAATGCCCAAAACTGGTAACTTCATGAACCGTCAACACCTGAGGAGGACAGTAAAGTATCTGCTGCGGTCAGTAAAAACCTCATTAAGGAGAGTTTCAATCTCTCTGTGCAACGCAGCCAAAGACGAAAATGAAAAAATGAAATGTCTGCAATGTCTGAAAAAAGACATTGCATCACTTCATAGAAAATAAAAAGAGGAAGAGAAAATGTGGTTTGTAAAGGTATTTACAGTCGCAGCCAAATGACCAGATCCTCCCTGTGTTGTCATGTTTGGTAGTCATAGCAGCAAGACAATACAGAGGTCATCATGACTGGAGGTCATGGCAACATGCCGCTCCAAAGGTCGTCATGGAAACACGAAGCTTCGACAATTGGTGCAGCGTTGTGAACATAAAGGGAAAAACTAAACATGAAGGAAAAGGTCTTGTTTACTGGAGAACACTCTGCTACGAACTGTGTTTTTTCTTCCCATTCCAGTTTCAGGAAAGTTGTGCACGCAAATGTGTGAACGTTGCTTTTAGCTATCCCTCTTTGTTCTGCAGGCTCTGCAGGTTACTATTAACATTAATCCTACCACATACGTCCAAGTACTCCCAATTCTAAAACGTAAAGTCGTTGGGTTTTAATAAGCAAAACCCAACAAAAACATACCGCCTTCGTTTTGTTGTTGATGCAGAGGAGCTACGATAGACCCAATGTTAGTTTGCACTAACTCAATGACTTGAGCTCCATCTCAATCAAAAGGAAAGAGTTCAGCACTTTCACTGGAAGCTTGATTGTCACAAACGTGAAGGACTGACCGGTACCAAGACACACTAGATACTCTGTTCCAGGGGATTCTGACCTTGAGCCAGGGGTGGTTGAGAGCCTCGTAGACGGTGATCCTCTCTGCGGGGTCAAGCATCAGCATGCGTCTCACCAGATCCTTGGCGCTCTCCGAGATGTGGCCCCACTGACGTGGATTCATCTGCACACATCAGACATACAGACTTTACAAAGTTTGTCCTTGTGGGAAAAACTATCGTTCAAAGCTACAACACGTAGGACTCAAACCTGAGGAGTCAAGAAAAGGATGGTTTGATGTGTCAAAGGTTTCTTTTCTTTGATATTTGCTTGGTGGTTTGACCGGATTGGAGCCTCTTGTGGGACGATTTGGGTCCACGGGCCTTATGTTTGACCCCCCTGATCAAAAGCTTTAGGAAAGTGCTGTACAAGGCTTTGTATATTGGTGATCGTGGGTGTGTCCGTCACTGTAACGTTCTGATGAACTTTAGATCAGAGGTGGTCAGCAGATTTAATTTGAGCCCATATTAAAGGGCTCATATTAACATTCACTTTCTAATTGTTTTCCAACAGTACTAATCGTCCTCATACATGGAATGACGCCCCAGAAGTAAAGAAAGTCGGTCCTCTCTCTCCCTGCCTTGTTTCAGTTTTAAAAAGTGTGTTGCTCCAACCAGCCAATCAGAAATCAAACTCTATATAGTGTCATCGGGGGTTTAGCCAATCCCAATCAAGGTAGGCCCTCCCTTTGACTCCTCCCACAATTAAGCAGCTCTGCTCTGGCACATGGCACCACGAGAGGAAGTACTTCCTCCTCTTCCCAAGATGGGCATGTGTGGGCGGAGCCAGTCCAGCTCACACAGACACAGCAGATTCTGAATGCAGCTCCTATCATCCAATATTCAAATGGAGGAAAATCAAGGAGAAGCTGGATAATATGACCCCTTCAATTCGAGGAAAAATTCATGGAACAATCTGCCAACATGAATCTAGTCAAATGTTGCTTCTCCACTTGTTTTGAAGATGTTTATTGAATTCCCTCCTCAGGTCTGCCGTGGCTCGGTATAGCAGCAGCCCCTGACCTTGTATTTGCCCTTGCAGATGGCTTCAAACAGCCGGTCCTTGGTGCCGTAGAAGGGGAGGCACCCCGAGATGAGGATGAAGAGGATGACTCCGCAGCCCCACACGTCCACCGGTTTGCCGTACGGCTCCCTCTTCACCACCTCCGGCGCCATGAAGTGCGGCGTTCCAACGCGACCTGTTGGCACAGAGACCCGCACAGAGTCAGGTGACTGAAAGATAAAACGGAAAATCATCCGCACGACTTCCTCATCATTTGCTAATGATTTCTCATTTTTGCCCTCTGAACTAGAAAAAGGAAACACGCGGCGCTTCCTCCTCTGAAACAATACTTGCATGTAATCTTGATTCCTTTTTCTGAAAGTCACACAGAAAATCGTAGTCTGAAACAAAGTATCGCTATTAGAATTACACGTTTGCACGAACGAGTAAACAAACTTCCTGCTCCCTACTTGTTGGGACATTTTGGTGAAACTTCAATTAAAGGCTGGTGGTGATGAACATTTGATCAGTTTTAGAGTCTGCAAGCAGAGGAAACTGCAGTTTCCTTTCGAGTTTATCATGACCAAGAACCTTTCAAAGATTAAAAATGATCATGTGCATAAGTGAGTCATCATGATGAAGGTCGTCTCTTAGGCTCCGTTTACAGAGTCAAAAAAACTACCTTTTAAAAAACAGGCTCGACGAATCTCTGCTACAGCTGTAGTAAGAAGTTGTTTTGCACATTCTCAGGAGATGGACAGTAACAATACGAATGTCCGTGTACTACCATTGTTGATGTGAGTGTGGATTCATTACAAAAGCAAACAGCAGAGCCAACTCTTACAACTACATCGCTTTCTGCAAATCCCATGTAAAGAAATGTTGCAGTGTAAATGCAAAAGATTTCTCAAACGAAAAGGTGAAAACGATGCACTTTCACAGGAACTTTTGTCGTGGAAAATGAGTTCAACAAAGGTTAGATGACAGAAATCCGCAAAAGGTTTGTTTGATTATCTTTAGTCTAAACCTCATTTGAGTTTTCATTACACAAACTAAAAGGAAATGGCAGCATCATCAATATCTCAGCTCGGGTCTCAGTGTTGTGTTCGATGCTCTCAGAAAATCAATTTGAAAAAAAAAAAATCAATGTTTTCGTTGAAATTTTCTATCATTAGGTTGGTGAATTGGCCGGATTGGAGCCTCAGGCGGGACGGTTTTGGCCTCCGGGTCTTGTTTGACACCCCTCATTTAAATAACTCTTTATTATCCAACATCTTCTTTTAATGGGCTAAAAAAAATTCTGTCTTTCTCTGTTTGAATCCTATATTATAGAATATTTTTATTTTAAAAATAAATGAGTGATTTGATGACTTATTAATTATTATTATTATTATTATTATTATATGCCCTCACAGGGAGAAATCGGGGGTACTGGAAGCCTGGATACCTTATCAATAAACATAAAGAGAAACAACATAATTTCATACTGTATAACTATACAGTATATATGCATGATCAAACTATATATTAAAAAAATGATTTTCAAAGTTCCTGTTTCAATAATATGCATGAAATACTAATAAAGGCCACGAACTGGATCAAGTCTCCTGCAGCTTTCCTAGTTATTATTAGTGGATCAGTACCTCATTCCTTTCCGTTTATTGATTCTTTGAACATAAATTGGATTTTCCACCTTTGCACGCCCTGCAAGTTTAGTTTTGCGTCCAAAAATCCCCCTCGGACATCATGTACTTTAATAACAAGTCATGCAATTTGTCATTTCCCCACAATTAGTGCGGAAACTCCCTTTGATGTTGATGCTGTTGAGTTGTGGCGTTCGCGGTTCGGCGTACCTCCAGCCACCAGCCCCGACTCCCCGAGCTGGATCGCCACCCCGAAGCCGCCCAGCTTCACCGGGGCCGAGTTCTCTTTGGAGGCCAGCAGCACGCAGTGAGGCTGAGGAGGAAGAGGAGGAGAGCCTGGTGAGTTCACTGTCGTTCACCCTGCTGATTAGAGGGCGAATCAACACGGACACACCCACAACCCACCACGACCACACACACACACACACACACACACACACACACACACACACACACACACACACACACACACACACACACACACACACACACACACACACACACACACACACACACACACACACACACACACACAGCGTAGGAGCATCTCAAGGGGTCGCGGAGTTCGTCCACTGGAGGAGAAATTCATTAAATCTGGTCAGATACACTCTCGGGGTCAGCAGTGTCAAAATGCTGCAACCTCACATTATCCTGCAGGAAGGATCGATGCTTATTCTCCAGGATCAAACACACCAGCAGAACAATTCTCTTAAATCCCTCGTTTGTGGTTACATCCAATTTCTTTGGCGTCATAACATGTGCTGATGTACATTTATATTCGGTGTGTGTAACCGTACAAAGAAACACTTCTTAATGTCGTTATTTAAACTTGCATTCTCCCATCCACACAAGGTTTATCAACAACATTAGACTTCATTTGAATATATTGTCGAATGTTCTCTAATAAAGCATAATCATATTGGTAATGTGCTGAAGTGGCTCCTCTAGGTAAAGTAAAAAGACTACAAACACAGTTCTCATACATGGTGATCCGAGGCTCCGTTCACACCTCAACGTTTTCAAGTGAAAATGGAAGCTTTTGTAGAGTTTTGGGGTCCGTTTCCACGACAATGGTGCTCGGAGTCGCTGAAAACGCGACTTTTTGTAAACGCTCCGACTCAAGACTCTTCTAAAATACTGCTACTAATAAATAGTTCTTCTGCACGTGCTCAGTCAGTCATCATAATAGCACAGATAGCGAAAACCACCAAGAGTGCCAACTCTGCCACGCCATAACGACGTTTTTTTCAGCGCTTCTGCTGTTTCCATGGAAACAGACAACGTTTTCAAAACGTTTCAGAAAAACTAACAGTTTTCACTTGAAATGTCGTGCAAACAGGGTCCGAATCAACATATTAACAATGGCAGAGTTCAGTTTTGGACGGAGATATCAGCTTAAGTTTTCCCCTCAGATGAAGCGTCGGTCCGTATGAGCCCGTACAAGTTACTCAACACTGCCCCAACACGAGTGTATTTCTCGTTAATGTCCGTCAGTATCACTCCTCCACAACTAACACTGAGTGTTAAAACTCAGATTCTCTTGTTCAAATCTGATCTGATAAAACCACAGTTGATAATATAAAAGCTTCGCTTGGTTCGAGTTTATCGACCCCGCATGTTGGGGAACAACACACGTGAGCATGGGCGGCAGCTTGAATCGTTTTAATCATTCTAAGGTGGTTTTCTGGGGGCTTTCGACAGCCGGCTGCTCTCAGCAGCTTCCTGCATGTTGAGAGAGCTTTCTGCTGTGGTGTGTGTAATCAGGAGGTTTGCAGCGAGTGGGAGGGAGGGAGGGAAGGGAGGGGAGGGGAGGGGGGAGGGTGACCACAGTTTGAAGCTTTCTCTGTGCACTCCAGCATCACTCTGTGCACTTTGAACAGCGCAGCCGGGGAGGGCAGCTTCCCATTTAACTGCAGCGATAATGAACAGCGGCGCCGCGGAGCACAGAGGACGACTCGTCTCACATTAAATGACAGTCTGCGAGAGACGAGAGAGGGCAGGGACGAGGCCGAGAGCACGATGACAACAGGAAGGGATCGTTCATCACTCAGCCGACTTGGAGAAGTGGAGGAGGAGGTTCGTGTGTGATGTGAGATTATTTGGGATTATTCCTCCTCTTTCGCACGTGAACGGAGAAACACGGCTGAAGACTTTTGTTCAAACGTCACTGACTCGGTGAGTGTTTTAAAAACTTCCTCTCAGATGTGACAGCATTTGTGTTGTAGTGCTCAAAGTTAATCTTGGTCTCAAGACCCCATTTTCAAGATCTTGGTCGAGGGACGCCCTGGTCTTAGCTTTGACTCGGTCTCGGGCCCTTAAGGCCGCTGCAGACTCCCAGAAGAAGAAGAGGAAAAGTTCGGTTGTGACGACGGCCAGCTGCCGAAAAGAGTTCTTGCTCGGCAGGAGAGTTCATATTTCGAGAAGAAGCTGTTGAGCTTGCAGTCCACGCTCCCTCACTGCAGGCCACGCCCCCCATCACTGCAGCCACACATCCGTTTTCAACTGCCCAGCTCATCTCTCACTTCAAATGTTTCATGCATCATGTAAACCCCGAGCAGTGCTATGTCGCTACATGCTAAACGTGCTTCGAGCCTCACACAGTAGTAAGGTTACAGTCTTGGTCTTAATTTGGTCTTGGGATGCTCTGGTCTTGGTCTAGCCTCGGTCTCAGGTTAGGAGATCTGTTGTCAAACACTAACATCCCTTTTTCAGCACAAGGGCTCCAGCGTTCGTGCTGCGCATTATGCAATAATGGTGCAAAATGTAATAATGTCATAAATTTTCAACTCATTATGTATCAATCTGACGCATTTTGTAAGAAAATTCTTGAACGAATTTTCTAATAACTTGTTACATATTGCAACAGTTATTACAAAATGTAAATGCTCCACTTTTTATTTGAAGAAAATATATATATAATAAAATTTTGTGCATGATATAATAAATATTGCCCTTTATCTGTATACAAGGTTCTATGTATAATAATGAAAAAAAACATAGCAATGGTAGAATGCAGGGCTCAAAATCAGGTTGAACTTTTTAGATCACCCGCCATTGTGGCCGGTAGATATTTAAAGTTACAAGCCAATCAGTATTTCCACCAGACATTTCTCTTTTCTTTAAGAAATCAAACCAGATTGTAAGTCCCATTGAGTGCATTTAATCATTTAACCCACATTTTGTAATAACTGTTGCAAGCTATGTAACAAGTTATTACAAGGCGTTATCACATAATGAGTTGAAAATGTATTGCATTATTACATATTGCACCCATTATTACATAACCCGGCACTATAATATGAACTAGGGATGTCCCGATCACACTTTTTTGCCCCCGATACCGATCCGATTTTTCAGAATTGAGTATCGGCCGATACCGATACTTTCCCGATCCGATACTTACATTGCTATTGCAAATATACTCAATAGTCTATTTTTGGAGCAACTAAGGTGTCTGAAGCTAAAAGCACTATTGGCAGAAGCTTTGTTTAGCTAGAAATTATTGTAAAACTCACTTACTGAATCAAAATTCTTCTCAGAATGACTTAAACATAAATGTTCATAGGCAATGTAACTTCTTTGTGTATTAAATTTCAGTTTAACTTAAAGTAGTATGAGAGGTTTGACTTGAATTGTCACAAAACATTTACATTTCAATGTGAATTATAAACACTTAATTCCACATCAAAGTGGTAAAACCTGTTTGACAAAAGTAGTCTGAACATGGTTCTCTCAAAGACTTATTCAGAATATCCCAGTCTCCCTTCAAACCAGCGTAACCTTCTGGGTTATTTATTTCTCGCCATATCATTCCCCTGTGGGTACTTATCCTTTATTTTAAAATCCTTTATTTTAAAGCTTTTTTTTTTAATTTAAGGCATTTTCTTTAGTTGTTGTTGGGGGTACATCCACACAACGAAAAAAATGATCTTTTTTCTCCCTGGCCTTCTCCCAAAAAACTGCCAGGCCTTTAGGGGCGCTGTGACTCATCAAACACAACAAAAACGCAGAAGAAGACAGACCACATAGAAATTTAGAAGTAGACTTCTGCACATTAACACATAAACCACTGTATATAACTCTAGTTTTATAGGTCTATGGCCCTGCTCCGCCTGCTTCGAGCTTCTGCAATTCGACCGGAGCTTGTAGTCCGTGATTGTTGTGGTTATTAGGTGACGTTGCGGACCGTGTTTTTTTTCTTTTCTTTTTTTAGATCGGCGGGGTGATTGGCTGGATTTGCCGATTCCCGATCACTCACAAATCACCAATATCGGCCCTGATCCGATATCTACCGATCTGATCGGGACATCCCTAATATGAATGTTACCTGTGACTGAGTTCGTATCAAAGGATGATAAAAGTCATGAGAGCTTCACCAGGGATTTTCCAACATGGAAAGTGAAGCAACGTCGACCCGTTCAGAGTTAAATCCTTCAAGTTTTCGTTGGTATGAAGGTCAGCTGGCGAATACCTGGATTAGGATTATTGTCGATTCAGGGCTGAACCAGTTTCCCAGGAATACCAAAAGTATTATCTACATCTATAGCCGGCTAAAAACTAGAGTAGGCGATGTGTTGCAGAGTGCAAATAGAACATTTTCACAGTTAAAACAATTTCATAACAAGCCTTTGTATGGGGAATAAAGACATTTAAAGGCTTGCATACAAACATGCAAACAGAATCCAGAGAAATACAATGAAAAGTGGAGAAAAGTTGAACTCTCCTGTCTGATGACCTCTGCTAGAGTTTAGTTATCACTGGCAGGAAAGTCACAGTAAGGCAATAAAAGCTGTTCTCCAGTTAAATGAGCAGAGAAAAGGTGGACGGATGAAGCCATCCTGTGTGTGGCTGCTCTCTTTGTGTCATTATCTGCTTTGCTTTGGGACCATTTGTGGTATTTTCTTCCTTATAAACGAGGTAGTTAAACACCTTTACACACACTGCGATTCTCTATAAATACAAACAGTGGCTTTGAGCCGAGCGTGGCGGTTGGGTTTTTGTGTTTGCACTCACTTAAAGGAGCACTGCGTAACGTTGAAGGAACTTAAGGTAACAGCGGCGATTCAACTTTCAGATTTAGCGTTTTGGCCCGAGGTCCGCGCTCCACCGAGTGCCTGTTCTCGTTACAAAAGCAAACAGCACTCACTAGTGGCTCAACTTGAAAACTACATAGTTATCAGAACGCAAAAGCAAAAACAAATTTTCCCTTGAAACATTGTCGTGTAAACTGGGCCTTAGTCTAGTGAATAACCAGGAACTGATGGAGCCACTTGGATAAACGTCTTCCAAAGCACAAGACCAAGTTCAGCTGATCTGCTTCCATTTGAGGAGAGACATCATGACGCTTCTTTCTTCTTTACAGATTGCACTTCAAGGACTCCATGTTGGCCTTCCAGTTCTCTCCACCTGACGTCAATCATCTCTCCGTCTTGTTAACAGGTTCATAAACTCACGTCATGAATTCCACCGTCAACCCGCTACACACTTGTGTGGACTACGATGCGCTGCAGATCCCACTGGCAGTGCTTTACTCCATCATCTTCGTCCTGGGACTGGCCGGGAACCTGGTGGCTCTGGGGGTCTTCTTCTGCATCCACTCCAAGAAGAACTCGGTGCGGGTGTTCCTCATCAACGTGGCCTTCGCCGACCTGCTACTGGTGGCGTGTCTGCCCTTCAGGATCCTCTACCACAGCCAGGGCAACATCTGGACGCTGAACCCCACCCTGTGCAGAGTGGTGGGCTTGGTCTTCTACATGAACATGTACATCAGTATGACTCTGCTGGGGCTGATCAGCGTGGACCGCTACATGAAGATCCATCGAGGGGCACGGGTGCAGCACCGGCTGCAGACCACTAGGTGGAGCGCCGTCCTCTGTGCCGTCGTCTGGACTGTGGCCTTCGCTTTGACTTTAGTGCTCATGCTATCTAAGAACAGTTCACGGAAGGACAGGTCAGTGTCTTTTGATATCTGCTAATTTTCATTTTGAGAAGTTGGGCAACCAGCAAAGTTGGGAGACCAACGAAGTTGGCCGAGAAGGTTATGTTTTCGTCTGCATGTATTTATTAATTGGTTTGTGTGTATGTATTTCACCAACTTTTTGCAAAAACTGTTAACACGAATTGCATAAAAATTTTCATGGATGATTTGTCATCGTCCAAGGACCAATCAATTTGATTTTTGAGTTGTTAAGGAGTAACCGTTTTCGAATTTTTCCCCAAAAACTGAGACAATTTTTTTTCCATGAGAGAGGCACCTCATGGAGGAGATCTAAGGAGCTCAGCATCTGTTGCCATGGAGATGCTCCCTGCTCAGTGTTTCACACAGTGACGTAGCTCCCTGACCAACCTAGTTAGCGTCAATAGGAGCTAACGGCTATCATGCTCCTGCGCCTCCTTGATCCTCAACAGAGATATCAGCTTAAGTTTCCTCCTCCCGAGACCAGAAGTAGTCATAGTTCTTTTTCGTGGTCAGATTACCTTATTGGCCGAACTTCAACTCACTGACTGGTCAAGATCTTTGATCAGACAAGTTTGTGTCCTGAATGTGAAGATGCTAGCATGCGAGCACTCATTTGGCCAGAGTAACTTCCTGTTAAGAATTCACAAGATTAAATCAAAAACAAGGAAATTCAAGCTTCACGTTTTCCAAATGGCAGGAATCCTAGAGACCTATGTTGCCTGGCCGATAAACCCCTGATGTTTTTCTGTTTCCAGGTGTTTCCATTACAAGCAGCTCCATGATGCCCGCTGGAAAGCCTACATCAACATCTTCGCGGTGGTTGTCTTCTGGCTCGTCTTCATTGCTTTAATAGTGTCCTACGGAAAGATCGCGCTCAAGCTCCTGAGGACCTCACAAGCTAAGCCCGACCTGCCCAACGCACCCCGCTACACCCGAACTGCCAAGAAGTCCTTCTTCATCCTCTTCCTCTTCACATTCTGCTTTGCCCCCTATCACCTAGTTCGGGCATTCTACATAAAAACCCAGATCACAGAGACTTCCTGTTTCTGGATGGGGGTGGCGGACAAAGCCAACGAGGTGGCATTGCTGTTCTCTGCGCTGAACAGCTGCCTGGACCCCGTCATGTACTTCCTGTTGTCGTCGTCGGTGAGGAAGGAGGTGCAGCGCCTGGTGAGCGGCGTTTGCTGCGTGCAAGACATCCTGGGGATCAGCGGGAGCAGCTCCACGGCTGATAACGACGGACGGAGCGGGAGGACGGACAGAGGAGAGATGAACAACACGCTGATAGGAAACACCCGGGACAAACTGTGTCTCAGTCCAGTGTAGCCAGGGTGAGATCAAACTTCGAGGCTAGGAGATATTTGGTCCTAAACGGGATCATAGTGAGAAGTTTTGGGGATCAGGAGAGCGACAACATGTTGGCGTGAAAATTTAGATGATGATCTGAGAAGAGAAGAGACAATCTGAGGCCCCGTTTACATTAGGTTTCATGTGAAAAGGGTTACATTTTGAAAACAATGTCCGTTTATATGTGAGCGTGGGCGGAGTCATCTGAGCTTTTCCTCAAGCTTTCTTATGATGCAAAGCAAACATGCATAGGATATCACCTCAAATAATAAATTGAATGGTATATGTTTTTATATGTTTATTAATAATATTACAAAATGTGGATTGTTATGATCATGCTTCACTCTCTGGTGTTTCTGTTTCACTGGTGCTCCCATTAACTGGTGACTTCTGCCACCAGCCGTTAGCAGCAGCTGATGTTAAAATGAGACAAACAAACGGTACGATACTTTAAACTTAAACAGAAAAGCAGTTAAACAGCGTTCGCCAGGACGGGTTGGTCAGGTTTTTAAGATCTGCAGTGAAAAGGAGAATCGAGGAGGCAAGTCACCAGTTAACAGGGAAACCAATTAATCTGAGACACCGGTGGCATCCGTGGCTCGGAGACCTCCTGATTCTCGTAGAGCGTCGCTCCGTGGAGCCCCTGAATCCTCTGGTCGCTCTTCGCTGCTCCACGGGGTTGATTTCTGTGCGTCTATTTCTGTTTGTGAGTGTTCTTGTTATGATCGGGTTTAAAAAATGGCGGGTGAATGAGTCGCCCTCTGACTCATCTGTCGTCATGACGTGCCGGCCAATCAGCAGCCTGCCGTCTGCAAACGTCACATTCTACTAGTATTCTACTAGTCTTAGTTCACTTGGAACCTCTGTTGCTCATTTACCACGAAAGTACCTGGTAGCAGTGACTAACGCGTAGTGGAAAAGGGCTGAGTAGGTACTAGAAGAAAAGCGCCATAAATGCTGAAAACAATGCAGTTTTCATGTTGGGCCACACGGTTTTAGGGTAGCTTAATTTAAGATAAAGACAAGTGCAATCAGAGAGACATCCGCCAAAGGTTGACCTGGACTCAGACAAAAAAAAAAGGACGTTTCTGGATCGATTTAATGGAATCTTCCATGGCCTAATATCTATATGTGCTAAGAATATTGACAAAATCCGGTCAGTCATACAGACAAGCAAATATATACCAAGGGTTTTATTACGTCCTTGACCAACGTAGTAACGTCTTAAGACCTTTCACTAACATTGAGCGAATGGCAGTGTACACCGTGGACAGATGTCCAGCCCATCATGAAGCAAACATACTGGACACATCTTTAAGTCTTTTACCGACAAACTGAATGGATATATAGTCGGATTTTATGTTTACGGAATTGTAAAAAAAAAAAAAAAAATGCAATAAATGAGTGTTTGTCTCTTTTTCCAAGATACTTATCTTCTTACTGTCCGGCAGTTCTTGACTAAAACTGTGTTTTCAATGTACCAAGAAGCTCATGTTACAAATGTGTGACAGACGGGCGAATCTCGTCTGTGACTGGACGGTCATCCTGAATAAGTCCTGGCATCAACTGCACGGACTAAACAGAAAGCTGTCAATCTAGTGATTTTACCAATCCTTTCTAAGTCCCATTTTATAAAGATTTTCAATAATTTCAAATAGTTGTCTAAAAGTCCTTCTAGTGAGCTCGACTGAGAACAGGCTGTTACTGTGTCTGTACCTTGAAATGTTAATGAGCTGTGCCTGTCCACACCGACTGTCTGTTTTCTAGCAGCATTCGTCAGGAGAAAAAAAAATGGTGCCAGCTCATAATTTTAGAACGTCGAGCTCATCTATCTATGAGAGGGTCAAAGTGAGTATCCACTACCAGAGGGAATGGTTATTTCCCCACATAATGTCATGAAGGGAAAATCTCTGGTTCGCCTGTATGAACACACATTCGCTAAAAAAGTGAAGCAAGCCAGTGAGGGGGATAGTGAGACAGTAGGGGGGCTTCATCCACAGGCCATGGAGACACATATTACTGCTAGAAAGCCATCAGAAAGTCACTTTTGGGATCTTTAAGCAACTTTTTCTGGAGTCGTTGGTGACTTTTGTAGTGCGTCAGAGACTCTGATGTGAGAGCTTGTGTCGTTCTGCAGGTTGTAGGAAGATGGAGCCAGCTCACTGTGGACGAGCGCAGGTACACTCACATTCACTGTAAGGAGCAATGTAGGGTCAACAATTAACATCAGATGCATGCTTTTGGACCGTGGCCACATTTCAAGGACATTCAGGCCAAAATTGTTCATGCATGTTCTCATTTGTCTATTTCGAAAAACACCTCAAAGCAGCGGATTCTGGTCATGAACTCAGATCATGACTCTGCATGAACCGATAGTTTTTATGGATTTAAGCTTAATTTCACCAGGAAGTTGCATTGAGATAAAAGCTCTTTTTCAAGAGAGATCAAGCCAAGAGGCACATCAGTATAATAATAAAAAATAAAAAAAAAGGCATGCAGGCAGACCAATGCCACATTTGTCACCATGGAAACCGAGAGATAACAAGATTATTTGATCCACCACACCGCTCCTTCTGTCATTTGAATTGCGTCGTGTTATCCACTGTCTGACACTGACTTAAACACATTTACAATTTCCGTGTGACATGACATAGACCTTGACCTTTGACTGATTTGATCTCAAAATCAAATCGATTGGTCCCTGGAAGTCATCCCTGAAAATTCGGGTCATTAGTTTTTGCGAAAACTTGGTAAAATACATACAGACACACCAATCTATAAATATATACACATGGCCAAACACATAACCAACTTTCATTAGAGAAGGTAATAAACAAAAGGGGTCAACTGTATTCATATGACCAACTCCAGTTGATTCAAAAAGGTTAGGGAATAATGTGAATAATCAGTTTAAGAAAAGGAAAAACTAAAAGATGACTCTCTCAAATGAAGAGAAATAATGTGAATAAAATGAATTTGTTTTGAAATATACGAAGTAAAACAAACACAATTTGATGTGAAGATCCCAAAGATAAAATGAAACCTCATCTGAAGCAGCGACACGGGAAAACCTCAGTTTCTTGTGTCGTAATAAATTCATCCCTCATATGAGGCAATTCACACTAATTTGTTAAAAACAAAGAGCTCGGCGAGCTTTGTCCCGATGTAGTTATGTCTGAGTAGATGTCATAAATAGCACTTAAAAATAGATGAAAATATCAGTCGTTGCAACATGCAGACGTTCTCTGACACAAACCGACGTTTCGACTGAAGACTGCTTATCTGGAACTATTGACACACTTTTTACACACGGTTCTTCATTCAGTCGCCTCAGTTCTAAAGAAACGTCTGGACTCACTTTTAAAGAGCAGACAAGCAGCTGCTACAATAACAGATCAGACAAACAGAAAGTGCAGGACTTTCTTCGGCTTTGCTGCTCGTACAGCCTCTGAAGCGTCTCCCTGCTATTGAAGATGAAGGTTTCCTCATCCCTGTGTTTTTTTTTTTTTTTTGTAATTTAACTTTTTATTGATTTTCAAAATATATATGAAACAGGAACAAAAAAAAAAAAAAATCAACAAAACGTTAACATAAAGGCTGATGCACCCACTCCTCTAACCCCAAGGTGACGGCATAGAAAAGGTTATCGTAAAAAAGAAATGTGAAAAACAAATATCTGCAATTTGCTGGGACCGTTCAAAAATGTGGAAAATTCAAGACACAAACAATATCACTGTAGGCAAGGCTTTACATGACACTGCTCTCAGCTTTAATAGAGTCCCAAAAACCATCCCAATCAGTGTCTCTGTCCCCTTTCGACTTGTTGAGCATGACCTCATTCGCTGCCGGGGTTCCTGTGTTGAACCTTCACATCTGCCTCTCAGCTGGAACAGCAGCGCCACCCAAAGGCAGAATAATTACCCACAAGTGATGCAGAATTTTCTCAGCAGTTGGAGTAATTTCTGTTAGGATAAACGAGTCGACCACATGAGGAGGAACACTTCTCACTTTTCATTACTGTAACACCATGCACTGAATTGAGGAAGCTGGAAGTGACCTGCACCCCCTGAGAGTGACACAACAAGCTACAAAACAAGAAACTGCTTCTTGACTGTTTACGCTCAGGTTTCAGCTGAGAAGGAGGAAGCTGCCGGCCGGCTGGCAGCGTTTCAGTGGCAGGATCAGCCGCGGCGTTGACACGGGCTTCTTTTTGATTCTGGACGATCTCTTCACGTCTCCTGTCAGCGGCGAGTTTGACTCAAGACTCGGACAGACGTTTTAATCAGAGGAGCTCAAGGTACGGAAGTGTAAGACTTTAAGTTGGTGAAAAAAGTAGCCAGTTTCTTGGAATCATGTCTCCTGCAGTCCGGTCGTAATATTAACCTCAATAATCTGGATGTTAGTGGAGGAAGATGGTCTATAGGCTGGATGTTAGAGGGGGAAGACGCTCTACTTTCTGGATATTAGAGGAGGAAAATGCTCTACTTTCTGGATGTTAGAGGAGGAAGATGTTGTATAATCTGGATTTTAGAGGAGGAAGATGCTCTATAATCTGGATGTTAGAGGAGGAAGATGCTCTACTTTCTGAATGTTAGAGGAGGAAGATGCTCTACTATCTGGATGTTAGAGGAGGAAGATGCTCTATAATCTGGATGTTAGAGGAGGAAGATGCTCTGCTATCTGGATGTTAATGCCATTACAAAGAACCAGCTCAGATAAACTCAGGGGCTCGGCAACACAACTGTTTTCTTGAAGGACAAACGTAACAACCTCACTGAAACCTCAGTACTTAGTTACTCAGAAAGGTAATCAGTTACTTGTGTTATAAGTATGGTTGTTACAGTAACAGGTTACTTATTGCGCCAGTGTGAGCGATGATATTACACAACCACCTTCAGTGGAACTAACAGTCATCAGTTGGTGACAGAAGGAAGTGGAGCTCATTGAAGACGACATCAGACCTCGTCATCTGTTAATATGAGACTCTTTTTTTAAATGTACCTGAGGAGGTTTAAAGTTGCGCAGGTCATTCAGAAATAAAGAGTACGGGATTGATTTACTAAAGGTTTGCATGTATGAAAATGCTAAATAACACTTAATCCAGTCTGCCTTCACAAACGTGAAATACTGGGACGAGTTTAAAAGAAGAATTCAATGTATTGTGGTGCTTTTACTCCATTTTAATCTGTAATATTCTTGATGACCTCCTCCGCCAACACACCCATACGACGTTCCATGTTGTGCCTGTTTTGGCTCACAGCTCCATCCAGCAATAATGCTTATTTGAATCCTCCTGTTTACACGTGATGTCACTCATATTGTTAGTCTGAGGCGTTTTCAGGTGAAAACGGAAAACTGTACACGACAACGGTGGTTGGAGTCACTGAAAACGCTACAAATCCGTGAAAACAGAGAAAATCCATCTTTACTAAACCGCTGCTAACGGTCATATGCAAAGCGGCCGTAGTAACGAGTAGTTGTGCACATGCTCAGCAGCTGCGCAGTCAGAACAATGTTTTCCTCCAGAGTGTCATGACTCCCAGTCCATATTCTCCCGGGACATGGTACTTTTATTTTGACAGTCACCGTAACAATCCAACATGGAATGTTCTCCCACTGTTAATGTTTTATTCCAAAGACAAATAACGGCTTAACTTTTGTATTTTGCAGATAAAATGGAATACACACAGTCCAAGACGTCAAACGCCTCCCTGGAGTTTTCTCTCTGCCCCTCAGCTGCGACGCTCTTCTTCCTCCCCTCCATGTACACGCTCTTATTCGTCACCGCTCTCCCGGGCAACGTGCTGTCGCTGTGGGTTTTCACCCGGCGCATCGCCACCATCTCCCCCACCCACGTCTATCTGTCCCACCTGAGCGTCTCCAACCTGCTGCTGTCCGTCACCTCGCCCTTCCTGGCCGTCTACTACGTCTGGGGTTCGGCGTGGATGCTGCACGGCGCCGTGTGCCAGCTGGTCCTGCACGCCGTCACCCCGGTGCTCCACATGAACATCTACATCAGCCTCATGATCCTCACCTGGGTGGCCCTCACCCGCTTCGCCGCCCTCATCCAGAACACCCATGCCTCCAGGCCGAGCGTCTGCACCACCCTACTGCCGCACGCCTTCTTCTCCCGCCTCACCACGGTCTCCTTCGCCAAGATGGTGTGCGCCATGGTGTGGGCGCTGTCTATCGCGGGCATCGTGCCGGTGACCATCTACTACTCGGTGTACGAGGCGATCAGCGAAGTCAGGGGCAATGAAGAGGATGAGGAGGGAGGATGTCAGGAGATGTGCTACAGCCCACAGGTGGAGATAGGAGGAAGTCTGTCCGCGATTCTGACGGTTCCCGTTATCATCATCTTCTTCATCCTCTACCTGCTTGTTCTGGTCTTCTACATGACTGTGGTGCGACACATCAGACGCTCGCGCCGCAACACTCACGTCTCGTCGTCCCAGAGCCTGCTGAGCAGGGTGCTGAGAAACATCGTGGTCATCCAGGTAAGTCCCAGTTCCACAAACGTCAAAACAGGAAGTGCTCAAGCAGGAAGTGCTGTGCACGTTACTGAAATTAAATAATTGACTTCAAACAGTAATACATTCGAGCTTCAATTGTCGTGAATTTTAAATTACTTGTGAAGCAAAATGTGGACGCAAGATCACAAGTTAACTAAATAAATTAAATAATAATTAATGACATTTAATCGTAACACAGTGCGTAGATAGATGGGCACCTTCATAACTTACTATTTTGGTAAATGGATCAATCAACTGGGATGAAATCAACGTGACTAAGCTCAACAGCACCTCCTATGTCGATATTTAGCATCGATTTCAACGCATTTTCAACATTTCATCATTTACGATGATCGATATGAAAGAAATTGAAGATATGAAACATAGCAGGCATAGGGTTCTCCTTTTTAGGGATATTCCCACAGCAAGGCGATGCAACAAGCATTTTTTTGTTTGTATATTTGCTTAGTTTTTACATCCGTTGTCCTTTCTGTTACAAACTGGATTTGGCCAAGAGATAACTGGATGCAGCACCAATGGTGCTTTTCCTAAACTCAACAGCACCCCCTATGTCGATGATTAGCATCGATTTCAGTATGTTCGCAGTGATTGTTCTGCAGTTCCGATGATTGATATGAAAGAAATCAAAGACAGATACCAGATATAGTCACACACCTAATAAAGGGTTAACTTCCTAAATAAAATAGAGATGCTATAACGTTTCAGCTGTTTCTGAAGGTAATAGATACAACTGCCTTTCTTTTCCATCTAAAAAACCCACAGGTGGTTCTGTCGGTCTGCCTGCTGCCGTTTCACATCTTCAAACCCATCTTCATCTCTCTGGCTCACGGTCAGGATTTTCTTCCGGCGCGATCTGACGACACAAACTTCTGCAGCGTCTGTCATCCGCTCTCCGTTCTGGTCGAGGTGCCACCATTTCCCCCGGTACTTCCTCGATATGTCCGACCGGACTATGACGGGTTTCTTTCTCCTCCCTCTCCAGGTGAAGAACTGCCTGTTTCTTCTGGCGGCTCTGAGAGGCTCCACTGACCCTGTGATGTACTTCCTGCTGGACAGGACCTTCCAGCATCAAACCCTCTGTCTTTTGAGGCGCCGGCGGGACGTTGTCGATAGGACACAAGCGCTTTGGTCCATTACGGGCAGCGCCAACCAAAAGGCCGAACAGCTGGGGGAAGAAACCGTCCCCACGACTATTGTGGATCTAGCCACCTGAAGCAGTTTGAAGCCTTCAAAAGTTTTTCTTCTGAAGTATTTAAACTTCCTGTTGAGTGGACTAGAGTGGAGGGACGTTTGCAGAAGTCATTAAAATACTGAGACACTGAGATTGCAGGGTCATCGTTTTTAGGGATGTTTCCACAGCAAGTCGATGCAACTTGCATTTTTTGTTAGAATATTTGCTTAGTTTTTACATCCGATGTCCTTTCCATTACAAACGGGATTCGAACCCGGGTCCTCAACGCCCAGAGCCAAGAGATAACTGGATGCAGCACCAAGAGGGCATAAGGAATAAACGGAAGTATCAAATGACTTCCTCTAAAAATCTATCAATTTAAGTAAGAATATATAAAAAAATCAACACTTAAATACAATTGCGAACAAAAAGTATAAAAACCTTTTAGGATTTCTTCACTTTAAATGAGCTTTTTCTTTTTTAAAGAATGAGAACGGGCCCATAGGTGCCTTTACAAAAAAAGCTTGTTTCCACTGTGGAAATATGATGTATGCTGATGATGGTGGTGTTTTAGGGTTACTGAGAGGCAATCCGGGGGGCTTCAGGGGTGAGAACGGTCAGGAATCACTGTACTGAACTAATCATATACTGAATACTGGCTTGAATGAAGTCACTGAACCTATTTCAGTGGTGGACTGGTCCCAGGTGAAGTGGCTGTACTCTCCACTGTTGCCTTCTTTTAAAACAGCCCAGAACCGCCATTTTTAAGCAACAGCGGGACGAAAGACGAGCCTATTAAGTGAAAATCTGTCCAGAGTATTTGCTCATCATCACATGATTTCGGTATAATTTATCGGCAAACAATATTTGCCTACTCATCCTACTCTACTTCAGATTGATTTGTCAAACCTCATGCTACCGGTAAACATCGCCATTAACAGTATGCAGAGAGTACGAGCCAATCAGAGGCAGAGCAGGGCGGGTCATTCCTCCACTATCCCAGGGAAAAAAAGCCACCTGGCTCACGGATACTGACGAGTGGTGCATCATGGGGGATTTGTAAGTGTGTGTATGTAATTTGTGGAAACCTGTTTTACATTTGCGATGAAAGTTTTAACTCTCAATATTTTCACAGTACTTCTAATTATAAAGAAAATATGAAGGGAGAAGCTTTACCCTCTACTCTGAGGGTTCCGTTTTTATCAAAAATGCAGGTTAAGTGCTGTAGATGTTCTGTTGTTGGTGTCATATAAATAACCGCATTGAAAATGTATAAGGTATAATAATGCAGCGGCTGTAACTCTGCCAAGGGTTTTTATTGCTGTCGTGTTTCACTCTCTTCTGTTTTGTTGTGTCGGCTCATAAGAATTTCACGGCGATGGAGTCGGTGGGGAAAATGAAACACGGTGTCGCTTTCGAGGACACGCGGTGACGTTTGTGGAGCTGCCGTCATGTGCTGCAACCGTCCATGAATGTTTGATGTGCGAGTGTGTGTCGCACAGCGTGTACGGTAATTGTGTTTGAATTATGGATGGGAGAACGCAGAGTGGTGTTTGTGCAGAAGGTGTGTGAGATCGAGGGCTGCTGGGTGAAGGGTGGCCCCTGCAGGTGTGTGTGGAGCAGCCTCGGGGGCCCGGGCGACTTTTCAGTGACTCCGCACCCTTCCCGCCTCCTCCCTTCCCCCTCCTCCCACCCACCGACACAGGCCGGAGGGAAAGACGTGCAGGGATACCGCCGGGAGAGGATAAAGTCATGCTCAGTAGGGGGTCGGGAAGAAGACGGGAAAAGGGAAGGAAATGAGCTGAAGGAGTAGGTTTACACAACATGTCAAATGAAAATGCCACGTTTTTATAATTTTTGTTTCAGTAAAGTTCCTCGTTTACGGGTCAACGTTTTGAAAACGATATTCGTTTCCCTGGAAACGGCAAAAATGACCAAAACGATGTGGTTAGCATGCCGGGCCACGAGTTGCCGCTGTTGGTTTTTTATTTAATGTTCTCTTCCTTTGTGCGCTGGACATCTTTTTAACCGTTTGCAGATCAAACTTAACAGTAACATGTTTACACAACGTTTCAGGTGAAAACGCATCGTTTTGGTAAAGTTCTGCATTTACACGGCGACGCTTTGAAAACGATGTCCCTCTGAAAACCATGTAGTTGGCATGTTAGTCCACCAGTTGGTGCTGTTGGTTGTTTTTGTACTGAAACCACACACACATACAGCAGAGAACGATGGGCTACAAACATTAACAATGATAGAACACGGACATTCTAGTGGACAGACGACCAAGTTGGATTATTATTACGGTGACTGTCAAAATAAAACTACGTCCAGGAGAATATGGACTGGGAGTCATGACACCACAGAGGAAACAATGTTCTGATAGGCTCTACTGAGCATGTGCAGAACAATTAGTTACCAGGAACAGTTGCAGTAGCAGCACTTCGGGAAAGTTGCATTTTCCCCCGTTTTCATGGAGACCGTTTTCAAAAACTGTGTGTTTCCAGTCGCTCCAAGCTCCATTGTCGTGTAAACGCAACCACAAAAAGAAAAGTTTCCTGTTTACACTTGAAAAAACGTTGTCGTGTTAACATGGCCTTAGAAAATTTGCACCAGGTTTGTTGTGTGTCTCAAGGCGGAGGAAGTACAAGTAATTTCTCATGTTAAAATATGGTATCGATCATTTAATGACGCGTTTGAACTGAAAAAGCTTGCAACTATTTCATATGCTACTTTTATGCATTATTGTTATCACTGATTGGTATTACAGTTTACTAAGCTTTTATTACATTCAGTTCAAATTTTTCTATATTTCCAAGGAAGAAATAATATTTTCACCTATATTGTGCCTTTTTATTGTGAATTCTTATCCAAGTTGTCAAGGGTATTAAACAGAACAACGAGTCACAATAATAGCAATATAAGAATGTGTAGTCTGCAAAATCTATAAAGAACTATTGGAAAATAAATGTATTATTGATTATTTCAGGACATTCCACTGTCTGTTTCTGTCTTTTGTAAGTAGTTGATCACGACTCAAAGCTTTTTTTTATTTTGCTGTTGTACAACTGGGCAACTATGGGAAGGAAGTGGGAAACCACCGCAAACTGGTTGACCATAATTAAAAGGGTTGCATTGTGAGGTGTTTGTAGCTGCAGAATTTTAAACTGTCACAGAAGGTGAATAAATGTCACTGTTGCCGTTTGTGTCTCTGAAACAGTCTCAATGCATCTCAAAGTCAGTCAACACCTTTATCTATTAATTTCCACACATTCTTGACGTAGCTCCTATGCTGGCTTTGGTTCTGTGTCTTGTACGATACTTCCTGTAGACAGGCGATCAAAAGTATTTGAAAGTAGTTTTACTTCCTCAAGTTTGCACAGTGGTGATGAGCGCTCTCACTTCACAGTTGTAAAGTAATCCCCTGGTTTCGAGTCCGGCTGGAGCGAAGCAGGCACTGATACCGATACCACTATCAGATATCGGGTCCGATACCGCACCGAGTACATGTACTTGTAAAAGATCCAAAATAAATACCAGTGAGTGTTACGTGACGTCCTCCATCCTCAATGTCAGCAGCAGGTAAGCAAGAGAGGACGAGTGACGTCCAAGGTTTAGAGATTCTTTAATATTAATGAGAATGACAAAAGTAAGACAGACTGTAATTTATGTTCTGACAAAATATGAAGAGGAGAAAGATAGTTCGTACTTCATCACCAGCAGATTTAGCCCGACGTCGCTCATTAGTTTAACTGCTCAGTGTGTTACTCTGAGTCATGCTACATGCTAAGGAGTTTCAAGGCTCACACACCAGCGATGCTACATGCTACACATGATTAAAGTATGACTGATGCACAGTATCCTCGTATTCGAGAAATCCAACATATCACCTCATTAAAGCGACTAGCATCAACAGCTTCTGCAGCAGCACCTGCTGCAGGTAGTCCGCCATGTTGTTGTTGTTAAGTGACGTCATGGAGACGGTCGTCAGGAATAGAGTTCGAGAGGTGGGGCCAGGACATCGTCATTTTCAGTAAATGTGTGTCTTGTCCGTCAACATGTCAAAGCTGAGGCGGCGTTTTTAAATTTTCTCCAATTTATCTGCGCCGTGTGGATGATCGGACAAAAACAATGGTTACGTGAAGCGGCGGTGTCGTGTGGGCGGAGCCTGCAGGTCTCGTAGACGGGGCTGTCTCTGTGTTTGCGCTGTAACGGTTCCAGACAAGACTCGGTGTAACCTGCTTTTCAAGAGAGATACGAGTTTGCAGAGGCTCCTGAAATCTGTTTTGAGACGGATTAGGAAAAACTCAAAGCTTATCGCACCGTCTTTAGAGCGGAAATAAACTGGGACCAAATCCAAATGAATCAAGTCAAACAGCCAAGAAATTGTGGCCGTCACAGACGATGAGCTCGGGAAAAGGCTGTCTGGAAAAGAAAAAAAAGCATGAAAGGAGAGGAAATGACCAACTACAGTAAGCCGCTGCACCCACACACAGGAAAGTGGAGTACCTACAGATGTCCAACCGAGCAGAAATTCTATTAAGTGGCCGAAAGCTGCTACACTGTAAAATGCAAATCCCCCTGCATGTCTCCTCCGAGAGCACATCTGAACAAACATCCAGCGCGGAGGAACACAGTCCGCTCACTGCCGAGGCAGGACAAAGTAAATATGCTCATCCACTTGGCCGGAAAATGTAGAAATATTTGTTTTAAAATATTGAAATATTTTCCATGTTCTGAACTTGGGCTGGGTGCCGAATTTGGTACTTTCATAGGTTCAGCACTAGATGTTTCTCGAGGCTGAAGAGTGCACAATTTGACAGCCTCAGTCTACCATCACAGATATACTATTCTACCGTAATATGTCTACCATCACAGATCTACTGTGTTTGTTGTAGGTAAGCGTTTTCGTGTTGAAGGAATTTGTGAGACAACTGCGATGTAACAATGCAAACAGTTGGATGTTGTTTTGATATGTTTGTTAAAGTTTATATATTGAGAAATAAATATGTTAAATTGATAAATGTAACATTTTATTACCACATAAACACACACGAGTGTGTATGAGTGTGCAAAAATTGATACCATTGAGTACTGGTGTAAGAATGTAGAAGGACCACGATAGAAAATGGACTCGGGGGTCCATTTTCCAGAGGGTCCATATACAATACTACACCAGTGTCGATTCCCAGGTACCAGGTATCAGTTTGAATGTGAAAGGTACCCATCTCTATGCAGAACTGTGCAAATCTTTTAGGCAGAAGTGTAAGAAAGGTGCAGAGTAGGACGGCAGCTTCGAGGGGAAAAGGTGTTCACACTAAACGCTGATTTGAAAATGCAGCTTTTCTGTTCTCTGCCGTCAGCATTTTCCTTCGACGAGTCGACCAAATTCTTGGTGGCAGCGATGATCCAGATCGGTTCGCCTCTTGATACACACACTGACCACTGCAGACCCAGTTACTGTCAAACTCTCAGAAATCCTTACAATGTGTGTATTTATATGCTTGTAACACATCAATTTTAGATTAAAAACTGTTCACTTGCAGTCTGCTATATAATCAACACACCAGGAGACGCGACCAGTATCGTATACCTCACCTGTCACTGGTTATAATCTTATGGGGGCTGATGGATGCTGAAAGGCCTTGAGCTGTGTTTTGCAGGACGTTCAGTCTCTTTCACTGTTATCGGTCGTAGTGCACCAGCGAGAAGAGCAGCACCAATTCTGGCAGGCAGAAAATGAACGAGGTCACACTTGCTTACCCCAATTAACGTAACCTGCGGAGGCTTAATTGAAGCTGCATTGGCTGAATAATTGCAACCGTTAGTCACATCGGTCTCCCAATTGTTTCAGCTTCATCACCGACGGATCAGAGACTGCCGTTCAAACCGCGGTGTTCACTTCATTCACAGTGTGCACGTCGATGTGTGCGCAGACGTCTGAGAAGTGTTCACCAATAAGAGAAGGATTTGAGGATGGCGGGTCATTTGGGCCCCGTTTACACGACAGCGTTTCAGGTGTCGTTTTCGTTTGGTTTCAAGTTTACACGTTCTGGAAACCCGTTTCCATGGAAACATCAGAAACACTGTAAACGATGCAGTTAGCATGCTGTGCCCCAAGCTGGCGCTGTTGGTTGTTTTTGTAATGAAGCCACACACATGCAGCAGAGAACAATGGGCTCTATACGTTAACAATGGGAGAACACAGACATTCTAGTGGACAGGCAACCAAGTTGGATTGTTATTACGGTGACTGTCAAAATAAGAGTACCAAGTCCCAGGAGAACAAGGACTGGGAGTCATGACACCACGGATGAATTGTTGTTCTGATCGGCTCTACTGAGCATTTGCACAACTAGTAGTTACTACCAACGTGGCGAGCAGGACCAGGAGCAGAAGTTCTGTTGTATACTTCAGTATATTAGAGTCACTCAGAACTCTTTAAGTCTAATAATAGAGTCTAATTAGTGACTCTAGATTTCCCTTAATGGGTATGGCATGCGATAGACTGGTGGCCTGTCCAGGGCGTAGCCTGCCTTCGTCTAGAGTTATCTGAAGTGCGAAAAGCACACAAGCCCATTTTCAGTTCCTTCATAGCTGCAACACATGTAGCTGCAGAGGAGAGTCACATACACATATTGTCACCTGCTTTGACTGATGAGAGTCAGACAGCAACAGCGTCACTGTGGTGAGTGTAAAGTATTGATAAAACTTCTCAAAACAGAACAACACAATAATAACACTGGTGTGACAAACCGCTGTCGATGAAACGGTGAGGTGAGCGTTCCGGTTTCAGGAAACTGCAGCCTTGTTTCACCGTGTGAGTCAGAACAAAAGTGGACATAAGTAGAAATCTTGCAAATGGCTGCAGGAATAAATAGCCAAAGAACATTATTAGTTGTGACGTTGTTCATTGTGAAAAATATAGTTTTAATTGGTGATGCTTATGGATGATTGATTTCCAGTCAGACTCTAAACCAACCAACCAACCAACCAACCAACCAACCAACCAACCAACGAAACAACCAACCAACAGGCTGTTATTGAACTAAACAACCAACCAACCAACAAAACTGCATTGAAATAACAAAAGAACTAGAAATAAAACGCAGAGTGAAAATAAAATGAAACATGATAACAGAAAAATGTATGTCAACATAGTCAAGAAAAAATATAAAAAACCCTTGAACAGTCAATCTAAATATGTCCTGCATGAATTTAGTTTTCATGTGATTTTACAGGAAGGATCACATGATTTCATAATTTCAACATGGAGTCAAACCATCTCTGTTTTCATTAGAAAAAATTCTTCCAGCAACAGTCCCGCCGTCAAACCTGGACGACTAAATCACATTTTTAAAAGCAGCAGTTCGTCTTCGTGACGGAGCTCAGGGATAAGATTTCACAGTCGACACCTCAAAGCCCATTGGACGCCATTAAAGACGCCATTAGCGCCACCCATCATGACACAACAGCACTAATGACACGGCTAACAGTCCTGGGTGTGTTTTACAAAGAGGTCCGGAACATTCCGCCGGTAATAACAGCTGACATTCCAGCAGTGAATGGGGAAATCAATCTTTTCTCATTCAATCGCACATATGGAGGACGGGGTGATTTTCACTGTGGGGGGAGGGGCAAAACACAAAAACATGGCCTGATGTATTTGTATAATGTACACAGTTATATATATATAATATATATATACATACACAATTACATGACACACACATACAAAATGATAAACATAAAATTAGCGCACGCAAACTAATTGTATGTTGAATAGTCGAGACGCTGTGTGGATTAAGAACCTTTGTTCAACTTGTTGACATTTGGTTCATGTTCGTTGGTATCAATCATCCCATTTACATGTAAATACGAAAAGACAAACATAGATTCCTTCATGGCGCATCATTTCTTTTCTTCACCTTTGTACACAACATGCAAAGAGGAAGCAGCAGCTTCTATAATGGTAACATAACAACAGCATTTAACTTTATGTCACGGCCGGAGAGTTGTCAAGAAAAAGGTGCAGTGACGGAGAACTGCTCATTTCATCAGGTTAAACTAGAACTTTCAGTAACAGACAGCTCTACAAGTGTCACAGGTGAAACTTTTCTGTGATCAGTGACAGGAAGTCAAAGTGTTAAAGATGAATTATTATGTCTCGCAATCAAATTAAGCGCTTCCTGATATACACACAGGCTTTAAACAGAAGATCTATCATGACATTTCCTGTGAAGGTTGAGCTGATCGACACACTTGTGCTTGTCACGACCAGTCAGAGTCGTCAGGCCTCAGCAGAGGGAGCTGTGTCTCTCTGTTCAGCCTCCACACTGATGTTAATGCTCACTGCTGGAGCACTTTCTAGAGGCGTCCGCTTCTTTTACTTTCACTGCACTGCTGCACTAGATGTTGCACTGTGTTTCCTTTCCTGACAACACAGGCAAAATAAAGATAAATACGAAAAAAAAAAAACATTTATACAAATTTGAATATCTATCTATCTATCTATCTATCTATCTATCTATCTATCTATCTATCTCTATATATAAATATAATGTATTGAGGCGCTCTCGCCTAGCAGCGAGAAGGTCGTGGGTTTGAGTGTGACCCGGGGCCTCTCTGTGGGTTTGAATGTTCTCCCTGTGTGTGCGTGAGTTTCCTCCCACAGTCCAAAAACATGCATGTGAGGTAAATTGGCGACGCTAAAATTGCCGCCAGGTGTGAACGTGAGTGTGTGTGGTTGTTTGTGTCAATATGTGTTTGTGCCTGTGACAGACTGGCGACCCTGTCCAGGGTGTACCCTGCCCTCGCCCACAGTAGGCTGGAGAGATGGATGGATGGATGGATGGATGGATGGATGGATGGATGGATGGATAATGTATTGACATTTTTCTTCTATGTTTTATGTGACTGTTTTTTCAGGTAAAAAAAAGAAGAAAAGATTATAATAAAAAAATTATTATAATTTTGAATCTGACCAATCATGATGGGATGGGAATCGAAAAACCGGTTCTTATCAGGATTCAATTCCTTGGAGTCCTTTGCCAATTCCCTTATCGATCCCAGTCGGCGCAAATGACGTCGCCACACACGTTGTGTAACTTACGCAAGCTACCAAACGTGTGTGGCGACGCCATTCACCAGTGCAGCTAGAAGGAAACATGGCGTCTCAGCAGTAAAAAAGTTTGGTTACAAGAAAGGACGACAACCGGGCGACTTGCAATACTTGCACCGTGGATATTTCATCAAAGGGAGGAAATAAAACACCAATAAGCAGGAACATCTGCACACGCAGCAGCGACAACTTTGAATGAACGTCACGCTTTCAATCTGATCGATAAAGAACTGAATCGTTAAGCAGAATGAAAAATGAAACCGGAATTGTAAAAATGTCATCAATTCCCATCCCTGAATCATGGTGATGGATTAATCTGCATTTTGACAACACTATATAAAACTCAAACTTCCCCTGGAAGGGATGCGCGACGGTTTGAGCAAAGTTTCTGGTTCCGGCAGAAACGCGGTGTTGTGTTCCAGGAAGACGAGCGTTAACATTCACAGGGCTGCTTTTTGCTTCCTGTGACAGGAGATCCCGCCGCCCTGGTACACCTGGAGAAAAAAAACAAGAGCTATTGTTGTAAGCCGAGGTTCGGGCGCTCCCGCCATTCATGTCGGCGTCAAACGCTTTTGTTTAGTTTTTTTAGATTCCTCAGACGGCTCATCGCGTCGCTGTGCGAGATTCCACTTCTTAACCTTCAAAGCAGCGAGGCACAACAGAAGAGACGCTCACCTTCACGCTGCGCGGCGGCGCTTTCCCGCCCCTCCGCTCGGCGCGGAGGCGGGGAAACTCGCTCTGTTCGCCGTGCGTTCACAGGCGAGCCACGAGGCCCGGAGACAAACATCCACAGGAATAGACGCGGCGACGTGAAGTCTGGCGAGGAGCGGGGCGAAGACAAACACACAGACGACACGGTGATTAATGAAGGGGGGGAGGTAGGGGGGGGTAGGGGGGGTTCAACGACTCCGGTGACTTTCATGCATGAGAACATGTGATCCATTTTCAACGAGGGGCCGATTTGAGTACGTGGAAGCCGGCGTGTCCCCCGGTGAGGACGAGTCTCACAGGAACATCTGATAAGCCGGAGACAGAGGCTCTGGTGAGGAGCGATAATACAGGCAAACATGAACCCGAGCAAATGTCACGGCTACAATTTGATCACAAACACCAGATAAACTCACAGAACCAGGAAGAACTCGCAATCTATTCAAGAAATCATCGTCGAGTTCTGCGATTAATATACAAACACATGATGGTTGTGTCTTCTTAAGTTTGGATTACGACTTCCTGACAGTTATTTTTTGTTTTCTTTGACCTCATTTTACCAGATACAACCGAGCTGCGTTTGTATTTCTTTTCTTACAGAGAAAACTTGTTGATTATTTAAAGTAATTTTTTCCCCCTTGATTTCTGTAGTTTTGTGGTTCAGAATCCCGGCTTGTTTTCAACAGATGATCAATACATATCAAGGTCGATTGATATCAAGAATTTCCACAGTTGATTATTAAAGGAATTCTATTCTATTCTATATAATGAAAGCAAACACAATCTATGGTGGACGGGCTCCATCTAATAATGTTAGAGGAGGGAGCTGCTCTATAATCTGGACGTTAGTGGAAGATATATCAGTTCCGGTTTTAACACTGCCACAACAGGCAGCCCCAATATAAGATATAAACACTAGATTTGAGGATAAAATTACTTAAAACTAGTGAGGTTATCTGTGCGTGCAGCAAGTAAATCGACCTTGACAAGAAATCTGGAAATGAACTTTTAAAGCAGGCCAAATCATCTATCACGTCTAAATGTGTGATTTTAAATCCAAAGCCAGATGATTTACAATGTGATACTAATTTTGGAGTTTTGCTTTGTATAACGTACTAAAAACTGGTTTTAATAATAAGTACCATAAACTGTTCAATGAATCTCATTTTTATTATTGATATTATTGATTGTGTGCATCCCATCAAAATATGTGCCCACTAAACAAAACATTGAGTTTCTTTATGTTCTTTCAGTTGGAATTAAAAGATTCCTTTAAGCAGCTTTTTCAGTCATTTATCATAAAATTAGCACTACGAAGGTAAATCTCCATGTTTGCTTTATCTCTCAGAAACTAGATGTTTGAAATTTCCGACATGTGAAAGAAGAGGCGTGACCTTCAGATAATGTAAATATAAAATATACAGTATATGAAGAAAAAGGGATGTAGGTGTGAATCCTGTGTGTGAGATCACAGATTGTGACTGTCTGAACTGGGTGGACGCGTCCAGGCCGGAGTGTCAGAAGGGATCCAGGGAGCAGAAGATGGAAGCTCTCTGATGAGTAACACGCAGCACGGCGTGGAGGGAAAGAACGACATTACTCACAAGCTGGGATCCCGCTGCGAACATAATGTGCATCACAGGTCTGGAAGAAGGGAAAAGTCAACATGGCGGAGCTCTGCGAGGAGGCCAAGTCCCACACTGAGAAACAACCATGTTTTTCAGGTTATCTGGACGTCGCTTGAAAAACTCATTTAAAAGTCCCTGGAACAACAAATAATGTCATAAATTTTACTAATACGAGACTAAAAAACAACCTTGTCACTTGAAACGTTTGCTAACATTAATGCTGAGCCAGTCAGATCATCAAATTAACAAAGTTAGAGCTAAACTTGGCAGAGCGCAGACCGTCACTGACTGACTGAAACACTGAGCGGGGAGCGTCTCCATGGCAACAGATGCTGATCTCCTCCATGAGGTGCCTCTCTCATTCGCTTTAAATGAGACATTTTGTCGCAGTTTTTCGGGATTTATCTTGAAGCGATGAGCCGTTAACGTCCCCAAATCTAATGGATTGGTCCTTGGATGATGACAAATCATCCCTGGAAATTCCATGCAATTCAGGTTAAAAGTTTTTGCGAAAAGTTGGTAAAATACATACATAAATTCAGACGCAGACAAAACCATAACCGTCTCCGCCAACTTTTGTTGGCGAAGGCAATAAAAGTCCAATTTCACCAACTAATGACAGATGAAGTCAGTTTTCACCAACCTGTTCCTTTGTGCTTCATAAAAATCCCTTTACCGCTTTAAATCCACCGAGCTGCTCCCAACGCAGCTCGTGTTCTGCTTCGTAACCACAGATCTGATGAAGGCCGAGCCCAACCCCCACCCCCCCTTCATCATCCTCTCCACACATCGGGAGTCCTTCAATCAGAGCGATCTCACGGCGAGTCCAATCACACAACGCAGAGCGTTTTCTGCTCTCTGTAGCGACCGCGCGGTGAAAGAAGAACACCAGCCTTTTCCGAACGGTCGATTTCAGATGCACAATAGCAAAGCAGCACTGCAATTACAGACGAGGCCTCACAGCTTCGCGACGGAGCTGCAGCCGCCGCCTCGGACCGGCTCTACTCATGAGAACATCAGGGAGGAGCGGCAGCAGCCGCAGGAACAGCCGGGCTTCTCCCGTCAGCTGGTGGGCCAGTAAAGAGACCGAAACTTGGTTTCGTGCAGCAGCAGAGCCGCTGAGACCGTGACACTCCACCAACCTCCTTGTATCAAAACATCGACGTCATACGACACAATATATTTTCCAGGTATTCGTACATAAGTAAAACACATCGGAGTATTTTAGCCCCACTCTGCTATGGCTGAACCACATATTGTCATATTGTGAATATTAGATATTCTAATTTCAACATGCAAAATAATGCAAAACAATTCAAGCTTCAATGCATCTGCACATCAACACATTTGGTTATTAATTCCTGAGATTTGCTAAAAGAGAAAAAAAAATAAAATTCAATTTTTATAGATTGAGAAGATGAGAAGTTGGAAGCTCAAAAATCTGCTCCCAAGATTCGTAGTGTTGTCGTCAAGACCACCGAACCCGAGATCGAGTCAAGATCAAGAAATCAGATTTTTCAATACCAAGACCAGCATCGGATATCGAGTCAGATACTGCACACAAGTACCTGAAAGTTACGAACCCATTAAACCTCAGAATATTTGTGAAAATTCACAAGTTAAAAAAATTAACAAAAACACAATTATATATATATATATATATATATATATTTATATACACATAGCACCATTCAGACACGAGGTAATTGACAGCGCTTCAAAAAGAAATAAGAGAAATGCATTAAAGCAACCCATTAAGAATCTTAATCTTAAGTGATCAAGTGTGTGAAATACTTTAAAATCTCTCACACACTCTCGTCCTTTTCATTGGAGCAACATTACTTTTTCCATATTGGTATTTGTCGTTTCTAAACACCCACAAATATCACGTCGAGCTCTACTCATCCAGCATAGAAATAATACATTTCTACATGGGCGGAGGAAGCGCTCCACTGCATCAAACTGTCACTAAGTAAATCCTCAGTCTGTGGGCAGTACCTTGACGTCCCGGTGGATGACGTTGTTGTCGTGGCAGTAGCGCAGCGCCTCCAGGATCTGCCTCATGTAGTGGCTTAAAAACAAGGAGGAGGCAGTTTGAGAGCTGGACTGACAGATCAAAACAAGCAGGAGCGTGAAGGAGGTGGATCCCATAGAGCTCACCTGGCCACCGCCTCGCTGTAGACGAAGCCGGCATCCGCCCTCTTCACGATCTCGAAGCAAAGGTCCGCTCCATCCATACTGTGACGGAGTGACGGAGGAAATACAAACGTTAAAAACCTCAGTGAGGTGGAGATGAGGCGAGATGCAGAGGAAAAGCTACGACTCCGTCTCAACTTCATGCCGAAGCTCCACGTGATTCATCAAACGTCACCCATCCACCTTTTACACCACTTCAGTTTAAAAGTAAAAGCTTTAGTCATGCTGCCAATTCTGTGTGTGATGTGGAAAACAATCCCAAAAGTTAGGCCTCCCTCCAACATTTTTCAAAAATTGCATTTACCCCGTTTCCACGGCGACAGAGCGTTTTCAAAAAGTTGCCTTCTCAGTGGCTCCGAGCACCGTTGTCCTCTAAACAGACCCCCTGAACACAATGCGAGTTTTCCGTCTTCAATTGACGTCGTTGCCACGTAAACGGACCTTAAACACGATCCTCGTTAAAAGTCGCCGCTAGACGGTTTGAATAAACTCGTGTGTCTCAGTTGAAGAGAGACGAGGAGATCCTGTCGCTTGCCGTTATTAACCCAAGTTTGGGGAGCGGTGCCGCTTCCCCTCAGATCCCTCTGGAGTATTTTACAGTGACGCTCCGGTCCTAACGATGACGGCCGCTCGGCCCGGTTGGAGCCGGGCGGCGTCATCGGGTGACTCGGCGTCTCAGTGCAGCTTCAGCGCCGCGATCAATAAGCCTCAGTGGACGGACTTTTCAGCCGTGCCTATTAGAGCTCAGGCCTGCTTAGCTGGCTGTTTACTTGCACAACATTTACACAGACACACACACACACACACACACACACACACACACAACACACACACACAGACCCTTGAGTGACGAGCCACAAACGCTCACATTAATTGTGACCCGGCGCTTTAGCCCCAGTTCATGGTGTCTTTCATAATTGCTCTCTTCCCGTTCTTCCCTCCAATTACTGCGACGCTTCTCTTTATTCTCACCGAGCTCCTGCGCCAATTAAGCAGCGCTGTTATGCTGGACTCCAGCACGTCCATATTTCCTGCCCTTATTACCCTGCTGCTGTCACGTTGTGATGAGGTGGGGTGAGAGCTGGGGGAGGGGGGCGGGATCCAGGCAGTGTGCATTTAGCTGATCTAACTACATTCCCATATGTGCATTAGTGTTTATGTTTTCAACTCCAGCACAAACTAGCATCAACAACCATGACAACTTCATTACATGGAGCGTTAGCATGACAGCTCAAAATGTCCCCGTATCTGTGTGATATCTGGCTCCGCCCACACATCTTGAGAGGAGGAGGAAGTACTTCCTCTGGTGGTGCCATGTGCCAGAGCAGAGCTGCCCAATTGTGGGAGGAGTCTACCTTGATTGGGATTGGTTAAACCCCCGATGACACTATATAGGGTTTGATTTCTGATTGGCTGGTTGGAGCGACACACTTTTTGAAAACTGAAACAAGCCAGGGGAGAGAGAGAGGACAGACTTTCTTCACTTCTGGGGCGTCGTTCTAGGTATGGGGACGATTATTACTGTTGGAAAACCATTAGAAATTGAATTTTGGATATTATATAATAATATAATTTTGCCAGTTAGACTGTACGAAGCAGTTACGGCTGATAGCCAAGTGAAGGGGGCGGGGCTTAGGAATTCAACCAAACCTTGTAAAAACACTCCAATTATATCATAATTTTGTTTCTCTGGTAAAGATATATATATAAAGAGCGGCTGTTGGTTGTCGTGAAGCTTCTGTACCGACTGAACGTCTCACATCCAGGTTTCCTCTTTTCTTATAAACTATGACCCGAGCAGCTCGATGAAGCAGCTCATCCACCATGTTTACTCAGTTATCTGCTCTCAGGTGGCCGCGGAGCTCTCAGATCCACCTCTGTGTGTGTGTGTGTGTGTGTGTGTGTGTGTGTGTGTGTGTTAAACTGGAGCTCCAAAACCATGAAAATCCCTTTAAGTGGAGCTCGTTGGCATTTTCCTTGAAAGTTTTTTCTGGCTGCTCGCTGAGCCGTGAGATAGAACTATGGGCGAGCCTGTTCGGAGATAACGGCATTAAAGCGATAAAGGAATTAGTTCTGGAAGAGGAGGAAGCGATGGAGATACAGTGGAGCTGCCCGGGTGAAGGCGCAGCCTCTCCGAGAAGCTGGAGGTAGCAGCGAGTGTGAAAATCTTAATCTCATCTCGTCCTCTTGGTATGTATAGGGCCGCGCTTCCTCCCGATTCCAGACCAGCATACTTGCTCATATCACTGTGATTATATAAAACTGCAGGGTTCACTTTCCCTCTGCGTCCTGGCGCTTGTTTTCTGCCGTCATTTATTCAACTGTCAAAATCATGTGCTTGTACGAGCATTTGTTGTTGCTCTTTAGCTAATTTATGTAACTGATTGATAATTAATATGTAGAAAGTGCTGGTCAGGTTTGTTTAATCTAACAGTGGTTGGAAAGTGTTTGGATCGTTGTGCTAACTGTGAATATAATATATATATATATATATATAGCATCAACAAAGGTATTCTCTATTGTCCTTTACCCCACCCACTCACTCTCTCTCTCTCTCTGTGTCAGCGTTCCCACCCCGGTCGTGTCCGGCAGCCATGACAGCTTCTAATACAGCAACAGGTGGAAATTCCAAATCTCTTCCTGTTGCAAGAGCAAAATCTGTTCCAACACTGGAGGGCTCGCAGTCACATAATATTGTTTGTCTAAACTGCCGAACAGGACAAGGGGGGAAAAAAGATTAGATAAAACTTCAAGGTTCACTTTCCCTCGTCCTCCTCCTTCTCCACCTCCTCCTCCTCCTCCTGCTCCTCCATTCCTCCCCCCGGTGCCGTCGTAGGACTTACAATTCGAACACCATGTAGAGCATCCCGTCCGAGCTGTAGGTCTCCAGCAGCTCCACGATGTGCGGGTGCTTCAGCATGTGGCAGATGCTGGCCTCCCGCTTCAGATCTGAGGAACACAGAGGAACACACGTCAAGCATATATAAATATATATATATACATCTATGTCTGAAATGAATTGATAAATGAATTGAAAAGGCGGCTGCTGGGTGGAGGTTAGAGCGTCTCGCTGCTTCCAGCTCTTTCTGTGGGCCTGAGTTTGGTTTCCTTCGTCTGAAAACCTGTTTATTGGTGTAAAAGTCCTGCAGCTTCCAGGCTGCTACGACCAAGCGATGTAGAGGGTGGATGGATGTTGCATCGTGTATGAGTTACAGCATCTCCTCGACAGGTTTCCTTTTCTTTTCCTGCCCTCACCTGGAGCCACATGTCAAACAAACTGCCCTGCATTGGGCCGATTTCAATCCACTGACAACTTCACCACAACATGTTTTAATCGAAGTCACTGAACACTACAACATTTCAAAGTCTACATATAATCCAACGGTTGCTGTTTCAGAGATAACCGGCGTAAATAAGACATGCAGAGCGAAGCGCGAGGCTCTGCGAAGACGACGCGCCTGTAATACAAATTGGCAACAAGTCCTGGGCTCTGAGCAGCTTGTTTGAGCTCCACCTGTCATTTTAGATCTGCTCACTGCTGCCGGGCAATAAGCATCCAACCCTTTAACTGTAATGAAGAGGAGGTTTAATGGAGGGGAGGCAGAGAGGCAGACACACAGACAGATGTCATCAATCAAAAACTAGATTATTTATTGTCTTTTTAGGTGACAAAAAGAGAAATAAAAGCTTTAAGTGGGTGTGAACTTGGACTGGATAACTTGCTATCTAACGGACCAAATAAGATCATTTGAGCCTCAATCTTACCAAGAAATCTGGAATCGTGAAACATTCACATGAAGAAAACACAGATAATAAACTTTTATATGGACTGACCAGGACGGCGGAAGTCATTCCAATGAACTCTGTGTCACTGAACCTGTTGGGAGGTGGAATACATCAAGAAACAAGTGAACAAATTGTCTGCAAAGTTGATGTAAGAAGCAGAAAAATGGACACGCGTGAGGATTTCAGTGAGTTTGACATCGACTGGGTCAGAACCTGCAGCTGTAATGGAGCGTTTCCCCTCTAAAGGGGTGAACAGGTAACGGGGGCGAGGACGATCAGGGCTTCTGATAGAGAACTGGTAGACGACACACTGCAGTTCAGTTAATAAGAATATTTTGCAGGTTGACTGGTGTTTAGTTTTGCATTATTTCCTCCCGTTTTCCTTCAGCGAACTGGTTAAAGAGACGGAAAAACGACGGAGAGATAAAACACGATTGAGACTCGCCGTCGATTTAACCCAGGTCTTTGTCGTTTTACCGAATTGGCTTATAATTTTGATCAGATGAGAAAATTAAGTAACTTAACAGGATGCGATATTATGCGGTTTAATGAGTTTGATAAATACTGGAGTACTAATGTTGTCTGCGTGGTTTCTAATGAAACCATCATCCATTATGCAGCTGTGATTCAATATTTAAGATTTTCCCGCATTCAGTGATTTTGTTGTTCCAGTGGATGAGACTTGAGAACACCAACACTACCCCCCCACCACACACACACACACACACACACACACACACACACACACACACACACACACACACACACACACACACACACACACACACACACACACACACACACACACACACACACACACACACACACACACACACACACACACACACACACACACACACACACACACACACACACACACACACACACACACACACACACACACACACACACACACACACACACACACACACACACACACACACACACACACACACACACCCTCCCATCTGCAATGATTTCCTGTTGGCTAGTTTGATGAACCGAAACATGTATGATCGATTCAAGCTCAAGGATGAAGGTTAGTTGCTGAAATATTGATGGAATTGGATGAATGGATTTCAAAATAAAGAGCTTGAGATGGTTGGGTATTTTCACACACAGTTACATCTGAATGCCAACGGCTGCCGAGCAAGGTGCCACTGGTAGCAGTTCAGGGAATTTTCCCAAGGATGCCTTGGGACCGTCGAAGAACAACTTGCTTTACCAACTGAGACAAGCGTCCAAAATCACATCTCGACTTGTGTGTTTGATCACATGTAGTTTGGTGAAAAATCACGGAAACCCCAGCAAGGCTCTGCTGGCGTCACTCTGATGCAAATGGAAGCAAAGACCCCGTCACGTTGAACTGGGCCGAGCGGAGCGGGTCTGTATGAGAATTTCTCGATCATGTGACGATTTCACATGTTGCTGAAAAGCTCTGCTGCAGTGAGCCGCCGCATCGCAAACACCACCTCCTCTCTCCCTCCGCATCGTTTCCCTTCAACATCCGATCATCCAACCTGGATTCCGTGTGAAGAGCTTCTCCACCGCAGGCGGGAAGTCACTCAGCCAGGAAGATACACTCCTGCTCCTCATTTTCTATTCCTCTGGCAATGAACATTTCCAACTGCAATGCCTCCGGAATTGATTCAAAATTATTCACTGGCGCTTTAATCTAACATTCATTTGCTGGAATAAAGTATCAAAAACCTTTTTGACTCTAGGGGACGCTGGTTTTAAGTGGCTGAAAGGTTTAAAAGAGCTGCTGTGGCGACACGGGAGGAGACAAGACCGTTTACTAGCATCAGTGTCGCACTGAGGGATCGGAGGAGGCGAGAGTCCGAACTGAGACGTTGAAGCGTCACAGATTATTAACTCCAGATCCACAATGTTGGCGTGTTTCAGCAGCGAGACCGAAGAGCTCAACAAAAAGTGAGACTCACGTCTTTCTAAAAGCTTCATTTCGTCTGCATCACCGTTTTCCTCCCCAAAAATATGAGGTTGTCTCATCTTCAGATCAATACGGTGATTTCATCTGAAGAGATATTCTGCCAGAATGAATGAATAAAGTCCAATCTGGTACACCGATCATTCACCATTTCCTTTGAATTTCGAGGGTAAAACAGTCGGAAACTGTCCTCTTGCTGCTCAGTCCTGCCGATTTTCTTCACCTTCACAAGAAATTCCTCCCGCTGGCTGAAAAGTGCTTTATGTTTGCAGTCGGTTCCCGTTGTTGCCGGTTCGGAGATTGGATTTGACGCACAATGGAGGATTTTAATAAGGACATCTGAACACGGCCTAACCCACCAATCCCACTTTCATCCTTCCATTCAACGACGCGCAGCTTTGATCCATTCATTCCTGCCCGCCGGCCGCTCGCGGAGGGTTTGAGGGTCGGGCCCTGCAAAAGGACTATACATCGTGTGGTTAGCCTCTCCAGGTGAGCACAACTTCAATTTACTTAAAAAATAAAAATAAACAGCAACGCACGGCTCGAAGCGTTAACTCCTCTTTCTGTGCCAGAGCACACTCCTTCAACATCCAGCCTGCGGAAGCAGGAGTTGATTCATGGACACGGAATAGGAAATAAAAAGGTGATGTTTGTGCAGAGACGGAGTCGGGACGCGGCTCGTGCACGCCGCAGCGAGAAGTTAGCGTATTGTTCAGTGACATTTAATTAAGCTCCGAGCCGAAGCCGCGGGACCGAGCGCTAACATTAAGCTTATCCTCGCGGGACAGGCGCCGGGCGTCGGCTCGCCCCAACACGATGCTAATGCTGCTAAAGCCGGGATAAGTGGCTACCTTCAGGGCATCGCAGGCCGCCACCGTTAATGTCATCCGGAGAGCTCGCCGCTCACGTCTGTCACCGAAACCCTCGCTGGAGATTAGGAGGGACGCTCCCTTCAAATGAGACGCAAATTACCACAGCGGAGGAAAAAGCGCTGCAGGGGAGAGACGCTCAGTTATTTTAAGTTCGTAAGTGTGTGTGTGTGTGTGTGTGTGTGTGTGTGTGTGTGTGTGTGTGTGTGTGTGTGTGTGTGTGTGTGTGTGTGTGTGTGTGTTTGTTTGAGGGAGCGAAAAAAGGCCGACGGAAATTCATTGACACTGTCAGAAAATGAAGAGACGTAATTTACTAAATTATAGAGCATCTTCCTCCTCTAACATCCAGATAGTAGAGCATCTTCCTCCTCTGACTTCCAGATTATAGGGCACCTTCCTCCTCTAACATCCAGATTATAGAGCATCTTCCTCCAACAAACGTCCAGATTTTAGAGCACCTTCCTCCTCCAACATTCAGATTATAGAGCATCTTTCTCTGACTAACATCCAGACTTAAGAGCGTCTTCTTCCTACTGACATCCAGATTATAGAGCATATTCCTCCGACTAACATCCAGACTTAAGAGCATCTTCTTCCTACTGACATCCAGATTATAGAGCATCCTTATTAGTGTTTTTAGTGCTGCTTAATCAGAAAGACAAAGTTAAACTTTCTTGGAATGCTTTGTTTGAGTTTAACAATTTTTAAGGTAAATAACCAGATTCACATCCAGCTTTTTTATTGTCTCTGTACAAATATGGCTTCAACTTTAATAACAATCATGGAAAACATCATTCCCTTCTTGCAGGATGACAGGATTGTGAAAGTTTCATTCTGATTATTATTAACTTTCATTGCGTTTTGGTTGTCCGTTTACACAACGGTGCCTGGAGCCACTGAAAATGCAACTTTTTGAAAACGCGGTAAGTCCGTCTCCATGGAAACGGGGGGAAAAAACGCAACTTTTCTGAAACTACGCTAATGTTAATGTTTATAGTGTATTTGTTTCTGCTGTGTGTGTATGTGTGTGTGTGTGGTTTCATTACAAAAACAACCAACAGCACCCACTAGTGGCCTGGAATATTAACTCCATCGTTTTCACAGCATTTCTGCCATGTCCGTGGAAATAGACAGTTTTCGAAATGTCGTGTAAATGCGAAACAAACACAAAAAAATCGATGCGTTTTCACTTAACATATTGTATTATGACAAATTGTGGTATTTTATCAGTTTCCAAGACATTTTTATTCCACAGATTAAGTCTTGAAATATTCTTAAACTGCACCAGTGATGACATTTTTGAAATACTTGGACGAGTCCCTATAAAGATTTAATCACACTCAGCGTCACTGCTCACTCTGATGTCACTGCTCATTTACACGTCGTCTTCTTTCTGATGCCAGACAATGATTCCATCACGCCTCATAAACGCTGCACGTTAAACAGCAGCCATCAGGAACTAGCTGCCGCCGAGTGGAAACACAATGAGTGGATTTATTCAGGTTAACAACACGCCGCCGCCGATGCCGCCGTCTTTTCAACACAATCCGAGGTGCAGATAAGATGGCAGCCAAATGCGATCTTCACTACACTTTCCTGCTGGCGCACGGCCCCGCAGCTCCAGCTACAATTTTGTATATTAGGCTCCGTTTACCACTGACACATCGAGCTGTTTGAGTCTGGAGCTGGAAAGGAAAACGATGCGTTCACTGTCTTTGCTCAGACGTTTCCTGAAAGAGACATTCACACGTCATTCGTCACTACAAGTTATGACAAATGCAAATTCAAGACGAAAAACTGCACCGTCATTGATCGGCTCAGAGCGCCAAACTTTACCTGAATGGAATCATGTCAGGTCCACTTGAAGTCATGAAATCACCAATGAACTCCTGGTAGCTGATAACAACACAAACTGGCTCATGGAAACATAGATGACTGTTGATCTTCAGTGTGTGTGTGTGTGTGTGTGTGTGTGTGTGTGTGTGTGTGTGTGTGTGTGTGTGTGTGTGTGTGTGTGTGTGTGTGTGTGTGTGTGTGTAAAAAAAGAAAAAGTACAAAACTGTTCAAAAATGATCAAAAGAAAAAAAAATTGATTGTGAAGGAGCAAATGATGCTCTTATTTTGTGAAATTAGTTTTTATGGTGATGTGCGCCCCCCCCCGCCCCCCCCTTAAACACTGTGACCCCCCCTTAAACACTGGACACCACAGAGTTAAGTTACTGTGCAGGGCGCCAGGACACGATGTCCCGGAGACGTAACAGAAGAAGCAGAGCTGGACGCCGGGAGGACGGCGAGAGGAAATGAAGAGTGGAGGAACACAGAGAGGATAAAAGGTGCGAATGAAAAGGACGAGGGGAGATGGAGGGATGAAAAGGAGGCGGCGGGAGGCCAGGCGGCGATGGCACAAGATGAATTTTGCTCATTCGCTGGCTCGCCGTTCTCCCTCAACCACTCGGAGGGGCTGACCTATTCATCAGACAGACCTCCGGACAGGAAAGAGGCCGGTGTGTGTGTGTGTGTGTGTGTGTGTGTGTGTGTGTGTGTTCGTGTGTCTTTGTATCAGAGCGATCCGCTGCCAGGACACGAAGCGTTTGACCCACTTCCCCTGCTGTGCGGGTGTTTTGTTGCGTGCATGTGTGCGGCTGCTGGATTACGGCGGTGCAGTGTTACAGCTGCCCACTCCAGTGTGACTGCTCTGATTTTTACCAGAGCAGGAGGAGGAAGAGAGGATGAGGAGCGGGGAAATAAAAAAAAAAAATAAAAAATCAACAATGAGAATAGCTGGTCGGTTTGTGGAGGAAGGTTTGATGGATTCCTGAACATTGGATCAGACACAGACTGGGAGAGGGCTGATCCTGTGAACGTAACGGCGTCCTACGGAAAAGTTCGCTTTCAGTTAGTTCAGTTGGCGTTTACATTCAATTTAGAGACCGGATCAAACCGCCTGCAAAACGTCATGCAGTTACACCAGCTGCTGGTTGTGGGGGCGCTGTCACTTGAAACAAAACCCAGTTCTAAACTTTCTCTCTTCCATCTCCAGCCTGGAGGGGGAAAAGAATAATGAAAAAAAAAAAACAGGCCATGAACGGCAGCGAGAGCGAGGAGAAGTGAGACGCACAGTAATTAACCTGTCACCACAGCGACGCCGCCATATGTGGAACCGTCCAGAAGTTTGGTGACAAATTGGTACAAAACAAAAGTTGCTGTGAAGAAGCCATTTCCTCTCACATCCCACTTCGCTGCACTCCGTTTTTAAAAGGCTCCGCCGGTTGTTTTACCGATCGATTATGTCAAATTATAACAGTGAAGTAAAGATCTGAGCAGAAACAATGAAGCCGCGTTGATTTCCCTTCAAACTGAACTTCCAAGTAAATTTGGTACCTTAAAGAAAGACGAGACGGATTGAAGATTTTCTCAGCTTGTCTTCTTTTTCATTTTACATTCATGAGAAGAAATCATCAAATAAATAGGAATATCAGGAAAACACACATATTATTAATTAGATGATGTTATATATTATATATATAATTCCCCCTCTGTGGATTATTACAGTGCTATAAAAAAAAAAGTGTGCAATTATGATGTAAATGAGTTATAATGTGAAACCATGTGTAACAGATGTGATTATTACAAGGTATGAATGAATTAAAATTGTCCCTTGACAGTTTCCAGAAAGAACATTTTTATTTGAGCTGGATGTTTTAATTACATTCTTTTCGAAATTGACGAAAAACATTTCTATTTCGCAGCTTTTATTGATTTTCTGTGCCGTTTGTTTGAGTGCCTCGATTCGGTTTTATTGCCGTTTCTTTGTTGTACTGAAGGAACAAAGAGCCACAACGCGACACAGAAAATGAGGGGTACTTAGTGGACGATAATTAAACGCTAAGCGATGCCAAGTTGCGCATTTTACCACATGACGGTTTGGGGAATGTGTATTTCTGGTGCAAAGCTGTGCAGAAGACACGAATAGAAGGAAGTCCATCACATCACTCAGATCAGTTGATTCTGCTTTGCTCCATTCTCCAACACTTAAATTAAAAAAACGCTGATATTTCCCGCATGTGACTGTGACGGTCTCATTTCCTCTCCGGTTGTTTTTGAGGGTTATCTATACGAGCGGCCGAGTGTGTTCCGTCTGCAGTTTAAGCAAACTACCTGACATGCTGGATTATCTCCATCGATGGTCGACAATTAGAGAAGTTTACAGGAGGCGACTGTGTAATGCGGCGTGTGACGCCTATCCAGGAAACATTAATTGTTTTAAGCTCACAGCATGTTTGCACGGTCACACAGCTCACACGCTCTCTTAATGTCAATGTATTCACCGAGTAAAGCGAGTCTGATTGTCCCCAGTCCGGAAATGTCGCGGGGAGTTTTGGACACAGCAGGAGTGACTTTCAACAGCGACGACTCAATATAGGAGTCATAAAGTCAATTAATGCTTCACGTATGTGTAAAAAACAAACACTGTCAATAATGTAAACTGCCTTTCTTTTTACAATCAACAATCCGCTATTATTTATCATACTATATTAGAGGGCGCCACTAGAGGGCGCCACTCAAAGGCCCTGTTTACGTTTTTAAGCAAACAACTGTAAACTTCCGTGGCGTTCTGGGTTCTCGGAAAGATTTTTTTGAAAAACGGTTCCCGAGGTGGAGCTTTTCAAAAACGCTCTGACTCCATCTCCATGGAAACGGGGGAAAATGAGGGCGAGAGTCTTGCTCAGGGTCCCCCAAGTGCATGTTTTTTTGGACTCAACACTGCCCCCACAGTTCCTTTTGGTACTGCTCTGTTGGTTAGTGTTGGACATAAATATGAAGCTAATGAATACAGACGGACTAAATAAATTAGAACTAAACTCGGTAGAGCGCAGATTTTCGCCAACGCCGTATTGTTTTGCTGAACCCAGTTAGCATCGTCGGCCGTTAGCTCATATCGATGCTCCCTAAGTAGGTCAGGTAACAACATCACTGTGTTTAACACTGAGCAGGAAGCGTCTCCATGGCAACGGGCTGATCTCCTTTGATCTCCATGAGGTGCCTCTTTTATCCGCTTTGTATGGAAAAGATTTTCACAGTTTTTTGGGAATTTATTCCGAAAGGGTCAGTGGCTAAAGTCTCAAAATCTGAAGGATTGGTCCTTGGATGATGACAAATCATCACTGAAAATATCATGCAATTCGGGTGAGTAGTTTTGTGAGAAGTCGAGAAAATACATACATACACGCATACAAATAAATAAATAAATAAATAAATACACCCAGACGAAAACATAACCTTCTCAGCCTCTAACCAGTGTCTGTTTCATTTCTGCTGCTTCTTACATCCGTTCTGTTAACCTTAACGTGCTGCATTCCTGAGTTTTGGATGAGAAACTAGATTGTTGTACCTGGATAACCTTGTCAATGTTAGTCGGGTGTCAAGAGTAGCATTACCTTTAAATTACAATCCTATAGAAGCTTTTAGGAAACAGAGTGCAACATAAGCTCTGGGGTCATTCTGACTCTTCATTATTCTCCTCTAACAGGAAACACAAATCACTTCCTCCGCCCAGCTGATACGTGAACAAAGCTGTGAAATACTGTCGGTCCATTTATTGCTTTGGAAATATATAGAAGCGGCATGTGGGCTGAAGTAAATCTGCCTCACAGCAGAAAGGCTTCTCACATCCCTCCTCCGGTTCTCTCCATCTGACGCCTCCCATCTCCACCTTCCAAGTATCTCTAATTCAATCTCTCCTCCTCTTTTGTTCGCCCGTCCCATCCTTCCCCTGCCCCCGAGGCCTTCTGGGGGATATCTGATAGGACCTCTGCATGTTTGGTCTAGACGGCGATCGGAAGCACTTCCTCCTGCAACACCTGCAATTTTCAGTCTGCACGACATCCGAGCACCTAGTTAAAACCTGTAATCTTCTTTTCTCCTGAATAGAGAGAGCTAGTGAAAATGTAATAACCAAGGATATTAAAAAAAAAAAAAAAAAAAAAAAGTACCATGACAGTACGCGTGAGGAAAACATGAGGAAAACTTCCACTTCCAGGTTGGACACTAAGGCCTCGTTCACACTGCAGGGAAATGAGACCCAATTCTGATTTTCTGCTCACAGGGACCATACTGAATCTGTTTTGAGACCTATGTGCACGCGGCAATTGCAATTTTTGCACCGCAGATTGAGACCTCGTTCCTATGTGGTACCAAATCAGATCAGTATCTCATGTTTTTCAACGTGACCGCCGTCCCAACGATTCAGTCACAGATATGCGTCTTCCACGTCATTGACATGTGACTGATGTCACAAATCTCCCAAAATGTTAAAAGCTGTGCTCTTTTTCTCAATCTGCTACTTCTCTTCGTCGTGTTGTCTAGATTTTGTCGGCTCCTATGTTTTGTTTGGGCTGGAAACAGTGAGTCAGATCTGGCAACCCTGGTGCTGACCGGCGTGGCGTCCATATTTACTTCACAAACAGCGTGGGCGGCGTGACGTCACGCCTTCTTCTGCCAATGCGGTCACCCGGGGGTCGGATAACGTTCTCACAGCAGTCTGATGGAGGTCGAGTTTAAAATGTAGTGAGAACAATCTCATCGGATCTCAGCAAGAAATCGGAATTGAGCATCGAGACCTGCAGTGTGAATGTCGCCCGAGTCAAACATACTCGCTGTCACAGGCAATTTAGAAACACCCACCATTAGCCCAAAACATGTGTTTTCTGACTTGAAATAGAGTTTCTATATAAAACAAGCAAACTCCACGCATAAAGGAACTGGAACCTGTGATAATATTGAGACGAAAACATTAACCATGAGACTGATGTTTGGCCTCAGGGCAGATTCATGTGTGCATTAACTTTCTGCTCTAATTAAAATGTGTGACTTCTACACAGAAAGAACAGACCTGAGAATCAACATCAACCTTTAAGTTGTGCAATCCAAGTCCATGGTTGTATTACACCGTCTGAAGCTCATGTTCTGTTCAATTTAATGAGGGAATTTCAGTTAGAAAGGGTGTTTTTCTTCAAATATAGGTGGAACAAGGTGGGCAGTAAACGTCTATCCTGAATAATGAATTTTTCTGTGCCGCTCAGTAATTTACTGCTTTAGTGGAACAGCGCGAAGACAACAGCACACGACTGCCATTGAAGAACAAACTCTCAAATGAGCGATTAAATGGATGGATGAAAAATAGACATCCTGTCTTTAGTGGACAGGATTAAAAGACCCACAAGTATCTGATGATGAGGACTGGAACTAGCAGAGTAACCCCAGACAGGGACGGTGACCTCTGACCTTCTGTGCTGAGTCCAGGACTGGAGGTGAACTGGGCCACATCGACGATCTTGACAGCGAACTGCTGCCCCGTGTCTCTGTTGATGCATCTTCTCACCACGCTGAAGGGACCCCTGAACAACACAGACACAGGAAGCAAAGGTCAGAATGGGGCTCTGCGTGCAAAACAAAACTGATGAATATAAAGTGGATACGAAACTAGATTGTGAGTTTGTTTTGTTTTTCAAGAACTCCAGAAAGAAGGTGAAGACAATCATGGTTTGTTGCAGTGAATAAAAACAAGCAAAGAAACTGTTTCAACTAGAGCTACACTCGGTAGAGCGCAGACCTTGTTAGAGGAACCAAGTTAGCCTCGCTAGCATGTTAGCAGTTAGCTCATGTTGATGCTAACCAGGTAGGTCATGTAGCTACATCACTGTGTGAAACACTGAGCAGGGAGCGTCTCCATGGCAACAGACGCCAATCTCCTTTGATCTCCTCCATGAGGTGCCTCTTATCCACTTTGTCTGGAAATGTTTTTTTGCAGTTTTCTTGGGATTTGAAATGGTGAGCCATTACCGTCCCAAAATCTGAACGATTGGTCCTTGGATGATGACAAATCACCCCTGAAAATTTCATACTAGTGGTCAGTGGTTTTGGTGAAAATTTGGTCAAATACAAACCAATAAATAAATACACACAGATGAAAACATGACCTTCTTGGCCAACTTTCATTGGCGAAGGTAATGAAAGAGTAGTAACATTCTACGTCTTTTAAGGCAACTGGACTTTTTTGTCTCATCAGTTCGTATGTGAATTTTATTTTGAAAGCACTAAATACAACAGGAGCAACTAGAAGAGACCGTGAAAAGAAAAACTCTAAAGGCTCCCACAGACGCCGTGATATTCAGCCGTCGGGGTCGTCAAAACCTTCACACTGTTCACGACGAGGTCATATTATACAGCGTTTCAACACTTTCACATCGGTCTCGTTGGTCCTACAACACTGTATTCAAAGTTTATTGCCCCAAATCCAGATTTTCCTTGATTTTCCTCCATTTGAATATTGGATCATAGGAGCTACATTCAGAATCTGCTGTGTCTGTGTGAGCTGGACTGGCTCCGCCCACACATGCCCATCTTGGGAAGAGGAGGAAGTACTTCCTCTCGGGGTGCCATGCGCCAGAGCAGAGCTGCCTAATTGTGGGAGGGTCAAAGGGAGGGCCTACCTTGATTGGGATTGGCTAAACCCTGATGACAGTATATAAGGTTTGATTTCTGATTGGCTGGTTGGAGCAACACAATTTTTAAAAACAAAAAGAAGCCACGGAGAGAGAGGACAGACTTTCTTCACTTCTGGGGCGTCATTCCAGGTATGGCGACCATTATTATTGTTGGAAAACCATTAGAAAGTGAATTTAGCATAATATGACCCCTTTAAGACACTTGCTTTACTCTATTGCCATTTCAAACAGTGAAGTGGACTTTCCAGACTTGCTCACTGCATCAAAATTATGTAGAAACGTGACGCCTGTTGCCAGCACACAGCACCATGTGTTTCAGAGAATCGGCGCACGCTGAGATTCCCAGGATGCACTCTGGTTCTCGTTGCAGAGGTCTGGCAGGTTCACTAACCGAATCGCCCCTCCTGCCGAGCGAAAGCATCATCCCATGGAGTCGTCTGGATAAACAGAGGTCTCCCGCTAAAAGGCCTCGGGTTAGAATTAACAAGGCAGCGGGTCGGGGGTCAGGGTGCAACGGCGGCAGGAAGACACCGTCTAAATAAAAGCTCCCGGTTGCGTCCGCACTCGCCACGCTGCAGTAACGGGCTTGAGCTGACCCGTGCAGGCCGCGGAGCGACGCATGTCGATATGTGTGTGTAAGGGACTGAACGTGTGTGTGGAGAGGCTTAGGAGCAGAAAGAGAGGTGTGGATACAAATAAAGCAGTGGATCTGGGGTAAGAACAGTCCTGCAGGCCAAGGCGCCGCCAGACGCAGGTGCGTAATCCCGTCCATCGACTTTCTATAACCGCTAAATCCTGGAGTCCATCCCAGAATGCATCAGGTGAAAGGTCAGTCGGTACGTGTATGAGATGTGATATGGCAGACGCTCTGGGAGGAAAACACACTTTAGCTCCTCGTCCAGGAATTCCAAGTCACAGATGATGAATTTTAATCCGGTGGATTTTTCTGCCACCAGTTAATCACTATGATGTTTTATTGACAACAAGCTGCATATAATTTTGACTTGCATGTAAGACTCCCGAGTTGAAAAGCATCAATGACTTCGCCGGAAAAGAAACTTGAAAGCAAAGGAGCTTAAATACGACAGTAAGTTATTAGAAAAATTTAAGAAAATTGATCGTTCACCTTCATTCGGGACTTTCTCCAGATTTTACAAGAATTCTGTGACAGTCTTCAAATCACTCCTGGCCTGTTTTATGACCAGTGTCGTCACATTGTTGTTGTTTTTTTCTCTCAGAAAACCCAAACCCACACTAAGAAACGTTGCTGTAGGTCTGCCGAGGCCGTGAAGTTATGTGACTGACAGCGGCGGTTTTCATTGATCATTCGGTCTGTCGTCTGGGAGCACAGGGACTCGCAGCTTCTTTTCAAAAGAAAAGAGACTCAGCAGCTCGACAATGAACACAACCCGCAGCCCTCTGTGGATCACAGCTGAGTACAGCCTTGTCCGAGAAGCCCAAGCTCCGGTTTGTTACTCAAAATAAGAGAACGCGGACTCAGCCGGCGCCATGACGACCGGCGAAGGTCTGAACACCTACGGTGCCGACGAAGAGTCTTTGTGCGAAAACACAGACCGACTGAACAGATGGTGATCAGGGTAAAGCTGCTTAGCGTCAGGAGGGTGAGGTAGGACGGCACGGTGCCCAAAAAACACAGGAGATACACACACACACACACACACACACTGAAGATCAACAGAAATCTATGTTTCCATAAGCCAGTTTGTGTTGTTATCAGCTAACAGGAGTTCAGTGGTGATTTCATGAATTCAAGTGGACTTATGATTCCATTCAGGAAAAATTCGGCGCTCCGAGCCGATCAATGACGGTGCAGTTTTTCGTCTTGAATTTGCATTTGTCATAACTTGTAGTGACAAATGTTTAATTTCAGCTGGAGTCTGAGATATGAGCCGTACTTGAACGCCATCTGGCCAATCAGATGAGACCATTCATTAGCTGTCTGATCGGTGGCCCCGTTCACACAACAAAGTTTCTGATGAAAACGTACGTTTCAGACAAGTTTTGCGTTTACATGGAAACGGCATAAACTCCTGGAAATGATGTAGATCTCCTGTAGAGCAAACTAGTGGGCGCTGTTGGTCGTTTTGGTAATGAAGCCGCACAGACATGGTAGTACACGGACGTTCTAGTGGACAGACGGCCGAGTTGGATTGTTTTTACGGTGACTGTCAAAATAAAAGCACAGAGTAAAGGAGAATATGGACTGGGAGTCATGACACCACGGAAGAAACATTGTTCCGATTGTCCAGCAACTGAGCATGTGCAGAACAACGAGCTACTACGACCGTGGTGACCAGAACCAGGAGCAGAGTTTCATTTGTGTAAACGGACACTCAACGCACAATATGCCATTGTTTTGAGCATTTCTGCCGTTTGCGTGGAAACGGACACCGTTTTCATAACATGGCCTTATAAATACTGAACGCTTCTGAAACAAAAACGATGCGGTTTTACTTGAAGCATCATGTAAATGGGGCCTTAATTCAAGCTGACCGTAACCTCAAACTACAATTTAACCTTCAGATATTTACCACGGTGTGTGGTCAGCTTTGGGCTTGACTCAGTGAAGAGGACACCCCCCTGCCTTGCAGAGCTCCAAATCCCCATGTAGCTGGTGTCAAGTGTTTTGAAAGGCAAAAACACCCCCCCTGATTCAAAGATTTACATCCTTCCCATCTCTGAGACAGAGCTCCCACGTCACTCTCTCAAATAGTAAACCTCATGTGACGACCATCTTTTGGCACAAAGGACAGTTTGACATCATGTCCCACATTCAATGATTCTTTTTTGCCCATTTTCACCCTACAGAAAAAAAAAAGAAATACAAGAAAACACATACAAGTAAGCTCCATTTTAATCAGTATCAACCAATCGACTTGAAACTGAAAGAAGCACCTTTTAACATTTGACCTGCTGCGTGTTGCTGGTTGTCTGAAGCTCTGAGACAGAAAGACCACAGGAGCTCAAACATTCTCCTGTTTCCACATTTCACCTCCCATGTCAGGCATTTAGTTTCACAGGCTGCCTCCACTTGCATTCACCTAACACACACACACACACACACACACACACACACACACACACACACACACACACACACACACACACACACACACACACACACACACACACACACACACACACACACACACACACACACACACACACACACACACACACACACACACACACACACACACACACACACACACACACACACACACACACACACACACACACACACACACACACACACACACACACACACACACACACACACACACACACACACAGAGCGAGGTGGTAAATTCCTCAATCGCCTGCCAAATCCATCTGTTTGTCCATCAGTTCACCCTCTCATCCACAGATGAGAGAGTCTTCAGGGTAAACAGGCAGGATTACAAATACCAGCTCTTCATTAACTGCCAGCGCGCTAATTAAAGAGAGAGGCTGGTGACTGGCTCCTCTTAATGATGCATGTTGATATACGGTGAAAACTGTACGAACAGGGTGGGGGGGGGGGGGGGGGGGGGGGGGGGGTGTTCACAATGAGGGAGGGGTTGTCTTTTCCCTGCAAGTCGCATTTCTTTGAAAGAAATCGAGGTAGAAATGGAGTTTAAAAGTCCAGATTGCACACATTACTAACAAGGCTGCTCAAAATATTGAATATTTATCGTTATTGCATTACCAGCACACTAAATAAAGTGTACACATCACAAATGACTGAGGACTTTGTTGAATTTTCCAGAACAGTGTTGGAGTCACAATGAGACGAAGAAGGAGGCGTGTTGATTCCTGTCAGCGGCGACAGTAGAGGATTATTTCGATCAAACGCCAGCTGAAATACACGTTTCCAGCTAAACTTTGCAGGCGCAGGCACACCGGGTCGACGAGGCCTCTCATTAGTAATTCAGCCGACTTCTCCTCTGCTGCGTTATCACAGTCCACGCCACAGTCCAGTTACTTCACCCCCGCAGTCCCACCCCCCCCCCCCCCTTCACGGCGCCGCAAATGTCAGGCCTTGCTCCAGGCGGCGACGTGAACAGCGACGGACAAAAAGCCCCGCAGGAGCCGGGGGGGAAGGGGGCGGGGGGGGTCAGGTGGAAAAGCAACGTGAGAAATAACAAGAAAACCTGATGGGGGGACAAAGGTACGAAGAGCAGGAGAGGAAGAAGAGAGAGAGATTAAACAGGGCCGTGATAAGTGGACCAACGGAGAGCTAATTTAGAAGACGAGTGGAGAACAGAGAGCGCAGGTTGGGAGGGTTTGTGTAGTCGCCAATTCAGCTGAGCTGATTCTGAATCAGTCCACTGAAAAGCAGCAACATTCACTCATCTCTGAAATATTAGCATCGCAAGTCCGGGTTTTCCAGCGTTAACAATGTTTTCGACACGTCGGCCAGATGTCGTCAAAAACATAACAAATCGGCCGAACACATTTCCAAGCATTAACAACTCCCCATTAACAACTTGTTTCATCAACAACCGTATCTAATAATCTGACTTTATTGATACGTCACTTTTCATGCAGGGGTTGTTTCTTAAAAAGTTTAGCTCATGGCTGTTTTTGGCAGCATCCTAAACCAACAGCACAATTTCCTTTTTTATATTTAACTGCCAAATGTATTTTTCTGACATATTTCGATATTTAAGCAATGACCATTTGGAGAGCGACTTTTATCTTGGAGAACACAGGATGAGTGTATAAAAGCCATCACACTTTAATCTTACAGCCGGTTCAAGCATGTTGGTACAATTCCAAGTACCTCAGATACGAAACATATGAAAAGGACCAATGTCTCTGTTATCCAGGAAGGGAATTTTACACAGGTATAGACAAGTGATCTTCTGGTTATTTATCTATAAATATCAGCACGACTGTCTCTTAGAAATGTTCTGTATGATTGGGTATCAGCAGCACACCAGCAGAAGAAAAGCAGCTTCTGTTCTCCATCTGTGTGTACAGACGATGCGTTCAGGCGCAGCTTTGACTGTAGGTCATCACTGTTTCTGGCAGTGCTCCGAAGCAAGAGCCCCGTCACCAAATGTTTTTTTTTTTTTGTTTTTTTTTTAATCCTCCCTCAAAATATCGAGGAGCTACAACGATGACGGCAGTTAGCGAAAGCAGCTTCACTTTTTAAGTCCTGTTTCTCCATATGCCTCCTCACCAAACAGTGTCCACAACATCTGGCTGCAACTCCACTGCAGCTCTTATTACCACCACTGCCAAAATATATTCCTGAGACATTTACTTCTGGAGGCTTTATATTGAGGATTGAAATGGTTTACGATTGTTCTCTACGACGCCAACTGTTGTTTTTTTCCCGCACCAGTAATGAGCGGGTTATTTACAGACTTTTAAGAAGGAAATTAAACAAGAAAGAAAGCGGCGACGTGACAGGCTAACAAACACATTAGGAATCCATCAGAAGAACGAGAGTGATGGTGGGAAGGCGTGAGGTGGGGGTGTGGCTGGAGGGGGTAAATAACTGCAAGTGGCGGAACTGGGTGTCATCGGAGATGTGGCCTGCACGCGGGGGAGGCTTTCCGGCTTTTGAACGAGGGCTCAGCTGCGCACAGCGTCGGCCATTATCGCTCTGAAAAGAAGTCAGCTGCACACCGGCGGTTCTGATGATTCCTGCACTTTCGCTCAAATAACAGGAAGAGGGTGAAAGAAAGAGGGTGAAAGAAAGAGGGGGGGTGAAAGAGGGGAATATGGAGGGGAAGGAGGGGAAAACGTGCGAGGGTGATTGTGCCTGATTTATTCGATTGTGAACCAGGTTTTGCTGGAGCCCAGCGCCTTAAAGGAGTAATCAGTTACTCCTGAATGGGGAGTTTTCCAGATAAAACAGCTCCAGCAAACAAGTGTCTGTTTAGGCTCGTTTAACCCCTTGATGCTTGAATTTATTTACAATTATACCCCCAAAAATATTATTTGTGTTTATGCTTTAAAACTGATGCTTAACTACAATGGGTACTCAGTAGAGAGCAAACCTTCGCCAACGCCACCTTGCAATGCTGAGGTTAAATGATGTTCTGTCGATTCCCATCCTTTTGTGTTACTTGAATGCACCGTTACAGAGAGTTGGCACGGGGGCATAGTTTGCAGTGTGCTAGCAGACGGCTAACGACGGCTGCAGCTCTCCGATACGTCTCCATGGCAACAGACGCTGATCTCCGTTGAGCTCTTCCATGAGGTGCGTCTCATGGGATATTGTATGGGAAATCTTTCCGCAGTTCTTTTTAGGATTTATTCGGAAATGGTTAGCCATTAACATCCCAAAATCTAATGGATTGGTCCTTGGATTATGACAAATCATCCCTGAACAATCAAGTGGCGCAAGAGGTTCCTAGGTATGTAGAACGTATATGTACAAAACGGCATTTGGGGGATACACAAGTTATCTCGGCTGTCGTCTGAATGCAAGTGGTACGATGCGAATTGGTGACAATTAAACGGGGGTTAATCAACAGGAAACTGCATTTTCGTTTTCCAAGTTTCCGAGTTTTCCATTAAAACATACACACTACATACTATTGTTGTAGTTTTCAGGCCACTAGTTTGTGGCGTTGTTGTGATACAACCAATCATTGACCCAGAGAACAGCACCATGCAAACATTCAAAGTGCCCTTAAACTTTCTCTGTTCATCATACAGGTCCACTCAGTATCTGCATTGATAGAATAGATTTTCCACGTATGCGGATGATGGTATGGTAAATGTGAATAGGATCCGTAAAGGCTCGGCGTTGCTTTGCATCACCTCCGCAGAGTCTGACAGCCATTTCTGGATACGAAATGTCACAGAACACAAGGGGAGGCAAGAATGGGCCTAAGATGGATTTTATAATCAGACGTGGCACACTTGCATCAAAAAGTAGAAATTCAACTGAACAATATCAAACAGCTGCCCCATGAAGCGACAACAACTAACAAAGTGGGATTTAAAATTACGATCAATTTATTGTTGTTTTCCTCCCTCGTAATAGAGATTTATTATCTCATCATGGTCTAATAAATGTAGAAAAAGACAGCTTTCAAGGTCACATTTGGCTCATCAGATGTAATTCCACATTAATCGAGTGCTAATCATCATTAAAGTTTTAACTTTAACTACTGAGATCAACCACATGTGACCCCGTAGTAAAAAAATATAAAAATATGAGTCATTAGAAGAAACAATAGCAGACGATTATGTTAAAACTATATATGTATGTGCAGTTATCGATGCTAACGTGCATTAAATACTGAATAATAAACCAACACTGACAGGCTGATGAAGTTTTAAGAAGAGTCATGAATAAGCTCTGCTTCTCTCTTAATAATTTAATTCTGAGTGAAAATCTCCAGTGAGAGCCGCCGGCTTCAGGCACGGAAAAAGAAAAGAGTTAAAAAAGCAGCTTCTTCTCGTTTCTAAGACAAACTTTAAACAACTGGAAGTTCTTCACTACTAATGTGTGTGTGAAAAGTTCATAATAGTTGCTGCAGAAGTCTTGATATATGGACGAAAGGCTCAATCGCTCTGCTTTATATTCCATTTTTAATTTTCTACATGAGAGCAGAGGTGTCAAACACATTTTAGTTCAGGGGGCCACAAACAGCCCAATGTCATCTTGAGTGGGCCGGAGGGATGAAATAGTACCGTAATAACCTCTAAAATTAAACTTTAGTCATGTCCATAAGAAATTTGTTGCAGCAATCAATGTTTTCTTTTCTATTCTAACATTCTCTTAGTGGTTTGGCTGAAAGGAGCCTCCAGTGAGCTGTAACAGGATGACAGTGAATAATGTTTATTTTAAAACTTCCTTCCAAACTGATTTATGTTGTGTTCTATCTCCAACTACAAACTGCCCCAGAAATCCATCCCACAGATCCAAAGACACTCGTACAAGTTTTCGCCACCACGTCCGATCACAGTTAACGTGTTCCAGCACGTCGGACCTGCAGCCTGTCAGGAGGAGGAAACTCATGTGACCTTCAGTCCTGCAGGTCAAGCAAACGGGCCACATAATGACCACACTGCAACTCACCGGCCACCCTGACCCCCCGACCTCACAGGTGAGACAAGCTGCAGCCTTGTTTGGGACGTAACTACAACGGATCCACTGCAGCTTCAAAAAGACACGCCGCCCTGCACACACACATCCATCTGCGTGTGTGTGTGTGTGTGTGTGTGTGTGTGTGTGTGTGTGTTGCCGTAGTAAAAGGAGATTTGTGGGCCGTGGTCCCGATCAATCAGCGCCGATCAATCATGCTGCGTCTCATTTCGTAAATGTCACCAGCTTTAACAGCAAACACACATCGACACACACGCACACACACACACACTCCCACCCACCCACCCACCCACCCACCCACCCACCCACCCACCCACCCACCCACCCACACACACACACACACACACACACACACACACACACACACACACACACACACACACACACACACACACACACACACACACACACACACACACACACACACACACACACACACACACACACACACACACACACACATAGATAGATACACACAGAAAATGACTTACATTCTGTTAGTTATTAGATTACAGATCCAGTCTGTCAGTTTATGTTGAAACTCCAGAAGTATGAGCACAAACACAAAAGCAGGACAGGATTCCAGATCTCGCCTCTAAAAACCGAGACTTCTCTAAAAATTCAGGGTCACAGGAGGCTGATCCCACCTGACTGCAGGCTAAAGGAGAAGTAAAGTTTGAATGGAGGGGAATTAGATTCACTAATTATCCATCTGAGTTATCTTTAGATTGGAGGGTTGCAGGTTCAATTCTCACAGAGGAAATGTTAACACTGTGTCTGTGACACTTTGAGGAATTTCCCCAATTGGATCAATTCTCTCTCTCTCTCTGTCCCTCCCTCCCTCCCTCTCTCTCCCTCCCTCCCTCCCTCCCTCTCCCTCTCCCTCTCCCTCCCTCCCTCCCTCTCTCCCTCCCTCTCTCCTAGCGCTAAGGTCGCCTTCACACAAAAACATTTTCACTTCCGTGCCAACCACAACAACAACGATGCTCGGAGCCCATGAAAGCACAACTTTTTTTAAAACGACTCTCAACTTTTCTGCAGCTCTGCTGCTGCGCATGCACACCACGCTTTTAGTAACTGGCAGTTGTGGAAATATTTTCACTTTGTAAACTTGCATTAAAAGTATTAAATAGATGAAAGGAACTGATTGATTGTGGGAGATAATTGGTGAATGTGACCGATCACGTAGAGAGAAAAAGCAGGGATCCGCAGTGATTAGAAGATAATGTAGAAACAGTCCGATTCACATGGAGAGTCCGGCACTAACAACAGACACTGAACTTCTTTTGTATTCAAGCTGTAGTTCATTTCAGTTTGCATATCAGACACCAACATTTAGCTTCAGAGAAGCGCGTGTGATTTAAGATTGACTGACTGGCCGAGCGATGGTGAGAGTTCGGAGCTCTGATGCAGGAGGAATTACTAAAGAGGACAAAATTGACAGGTTTCCGACATCTCCGACGGGCTAAGAGCCGCGCTCTTTGTTTCCCGGCTAATGCGGAGGGACACGCGTCGATTCGGCTGCTGACAGAGATGCTTCCATCAGCCTTCACTCAGCCGCCGTCTGCGCCTTTGTCTCACTAATAAAAAAGGACGCGGTGGTAAAGTGGCGAAAAGTGGAGCGGGGGAAAAGAAGAAAAGAAGAGAGAGAGAGAGAAACGCAGCGCGTCCCACACAGACGGAACACAGTGGAAACCCATGAGTCTGCAGTTTACGAGGGGAACAAAGCAAAGAAAACGTTAGAACAGAATAGAAAGTACAGAACTCCACCTCTCCCTCAGCGATACGGAGGGAAGACAATGCAGAGAAAACAAATATGCAGCAATCACCCGAGGGCCGACACAACAATAGACTGTGTTTAATGTCGGCCAACTGAGCAATGAAAAGAAAACGATGCAGCATAAGTAGTTTGGAACAAGACTCTCCTAAACACACACACAGAGCATTCGAAGAGTCGGGAACTTTGATTTTCACGGCGATCTGCTCCCGAAAACCGCTGCCGTGTCGCACGCACGAGTTAAAACAAGACCAGGGTGCAAATTAAAAGGAACCCCAGCTGACGAAAAGTTCAGAAAACGTGCGATTTTATCTCCACAGCTTCAAACAACCCACGCTTTAATCATTTAGGCTGTTTTTTTAAAAGCAACACGGGCAAGACTTGTGGGCCTAATTAGGTTGGAATTGTTCTCACCTACTAAAATACCTTGTTCAAAAATATATTAACATACTGCAAATTTAAACATCCTGGAAGTTTCGTACTTGAAAACATTCAAGGTGGAGAGTTTACTATTGATTACCATCTATTAGAGAAAAGTATCATCAGGGAAGTCACGATATAAAATGGTAAGATACGTAAGATACGGTGCGATGTGGTACGAAACCGTATAATATGGTAAAATATGGTAAATTACGGTACGATGCACTAAGATACAGTATGATACGGTGTGATGTAGTAAGATGTTTGGAAAGCATACGGTAAAATGCACTAAGATACGGTAAGATACTATATGATACAGTATGATACGATGCAGTACTATACGTTTAGAGCGCATATGATACGATACGGTAAGATATGGTATGTTATGATGTGGTACTATACGTTTAGAGCGCATATGATACGATACGGTAAGATATGGTATGATATGATGTGGTACTATACGTTTAGAAAGCATATGGTATGATAAAGTAGGATAAGGTAAGATAGAGCAAGATAAACTACAATATGGTAAGACACAGTACAATACAGTATGATGTGATGTGGTAAGATGAGGTAAGATACAGGATATAGTAATACTTTTGACATTTAATCTGTCTTTTGTCTTTTGAGCCTTTGTCCAATTGATTCTGATCAACATCACAATGACAACAATGTTTGCAACATGGTACCTACATTGCTCTCACTCTTTCTGTTCAGTTTCTCTGTAAACGGACGTCATTTTCAAAGAGAGAGAGAGAGAGAGAGAGAGAGAGAGAGAGAGAGGACACTGTGATGTGCTGTTAAGTCCTCTTTAGATACCTGGAGTTTAGACGTTAAGCACTTTACGTTAAAGCGACAGAGATAACCCGCCTTGTGAAAGCGAGTCACTGCTGATCTGCTTGGGGTCCTCACACTTTCTCAGTTTGAGAGTTGAGTGAGAAAACAACACAATCAGCAGGTTCGGGGCCACCGAGAGATCTCCGGCCACTCCTGTCGCTTTAAGAACTTTTCTGGAAACAAAATCTTAAGAAGTGAAATTAATCCGTTCTGCAGACTTCAGCACAGAACCCCAGAGAGATCCATTCATATGGACAGACGACCAAGTTGGATTGTTATTACGGTTACTACGGCGACTGTCGCTTGAAAACCTGAATCCACTTTTGAGGTTCCGTCGTTTTCAGTTCACAGAGCGTGAATGCTCAACTCAGTCGGTATTTTACGATATGCTCATTGTCGATTTTGCACAGTGCCGGCCTACTTTCCCCCGTCTCAACGTGTGAGATGTGTGTGCGTTCCCCGCTGATCACTTTCAGTGAATTCAACATTGCCCCAAATTCAATTAAATGCCTGACATTTCCCAGAGTGCACCCCGGAGCGTCGCGGTGCCGACGGACAGGAGGCAGCAAATTGGAAAACTGGGAAGAGGAGTGAGCGCGGGGGGAGGACGAGCGAGAGACTAGTTAGTGTGGCCAGACGGCGTGTGACGCATAATTGAATGTTTTCAATCAGCGACTGCAGCCACTGGATCGAAATGGAAGGAGCTGCACAGATACGTCCAGGATGACCCCCCCCGCTGCCGCTGCATGCACGCTGTCAGCGCTCCCTCCTCTCCTCGCCTCCCAGGCGGAGTGGTTATGTAAGGACGCAGAGCTAGGCAGCTTATTTACGCTCCCATGAGGATTAAGCAGAAGCCTGGACATGCCAGCACCTGCAACGCTCACTGACAGTCCACAAATACACACACAGACGGCACTGCAGCACAGATACAGCCGACAGGCTTCCCACCCCCACCCCCACCCCCCTACTCGCAGGGAAGCAACATCCCGATACGCTTCGATGCAGCAGTCGCAGGCCGCCGGGCTTAGACGGAAACCGAGACAAGAGACGTACTTCCATATTTCCTCTCCGTGCGACGATAATTTATGAAAGGACAAAAGCGGTTTAGTGCGTACGCCGACGATACCACGATATGAGTGTCCAAATAAATTGGTCAATCTTTTTCACCACTTGAAGTGAAAGAAGCAGGAAGCAAAAAGTTTAAGAATTCACCTATTGTGATTGCAAAATGTTTTTTTTCTTAATGCCAAAAAAAGCACCGACACAGATGAATTCTTAAACTTTTGTGTCAGAAAATTCAAAATGAAATAAGCAGCATTGGCTAAATTTGTTTTTCCCCTTAAAACAAACAGTTTGCATGTTTGTGCTTTCATTGCTAAAACAAACAGCAACACGAAAACTACATTGATTTCAGTATTTTGCCGAGTGAACGTGAAACTTGCCTGAAACAAAAACACAAAAATGTTTAAACGTTATTGTGTAAACAGGGCTTGAATTAGACTAAATTTAAATAATACATACACTTTACCAGTTCCATTTGTATGTGTTATTGTAATTTTCCTTTTTTTTCTTTTTTCCTTTTCTTATATTGTGTTTTTCTTTTTTCTTGTACTTATTGTCTAACCAGCAATGGAATTGGATTTCAATTCCTTTTAAAAAATTCAATGTTGGTCGCATAAAAACAAACAAAACAGCCTCTGAATAACAGTTTATTCAAAAATCATCCTGTTTGTTTGCTCTCTTGTTTCCACTAAGACCACGATACCAATTAAAAAAAAAAAAAAAAAAAAAAACAGGAGCGTGGGGAAGCATGAAGCGATTAGGCGAAGTGGGAGATTACTAGGAAGATCAACTAAATCAAACGAAGCGCTTCTGAGCCGGCCGGGTCCGGGCTCAGGAGACGGCGAAGGAAACAAAGCCCACATTAAGTAAGAAATAAACACCAGCGACACAAAACAGTAGAAATCACCAAGCACAGACGGGCCGCTTCTCCTCGACTGACTCCCCCGGCTTTTCTATATCCACTTAAAAAAGATAGTTTATCAATTCCTTTTCAACTTGCAGCTCCACGGCAGCCCGCCCAATTCATTAAACTTTCGCTCCACTCCGGCTAATTAGCTGCGTTAGCGGCTTCGCGGCGCTGCAGTTCTGCAGGATCAGCGTCAGTCAGGTTCTTCTTTAATCTCAAGCGAACACGCAGACTGAACGGCAGGGAATAAACAGAACTGACAGCCCTGACACGGAATGAACCCAGAAAGCGTCGTTTCACTGGGTAGAAAATACTTGAAAAGCAACAAAAAAAAAAAAAGGAAAAAGTGCCGTATTTTAGGAAGTTACGATAAAATGTTATTTTTCCTCATGCTGATGGGTAAATGTGCCAGACGGGCTCCACCATGACCCCGTTTATACGATGATGTTTTGCGTTTAATTTTGCATTTACTCTGCGACATTTTGAAAATGATGACTGTTTCCACGGAAACGGTAGAAACACCGTTTGTTGTTGATCCGTTGTTGGGCCAGTAGCGGATGCAATTGCATTTGTGAAGAAACTAGTGCTGCAACTAACGATTATTTCACTAATCGGTTGATTGATTATTTTTACGATTATTCGATTAATCTTTAACAAACGTTGTTTAGCCCTTGTTTACTCAGGTAAGTTATTCAGAACATATTTTCATGAAGAAAAAAACGTGTCTTGTGACGCACATGACGCAAAATAAGGCCAACTATTGGATGTTGGCTTCTTTTACTGCAGTACTGGTCGATCACAGCCACATGTGGCTCATTACTGCCACACTATGGGAGCTGCTGGAACAGATTGGTTGGTTAAATCGATTAATTTGCGCCCTCACCCACAGTGACACCAGTTAGCATGTTAATGTGAGTTAGCATCACTTATTAGCACTATGAGCTAGGACGCTAGACAGTTAACATGCTCACGAGTTAGTATCAACTAGCAATGCTAGCTATAGTCTGCAGCGAGAGGCAGGCACATAAAATGTCCTGTGGAATTTTCTAATTTGATTTGTTGTTTCAGCCGTAGAATCCACACAGAAATGCGCGCAGAGAGGTAAATGCTACAATCGCTGATATTCCAAGTGACTTTTTAAGCATTATGAAGCAAAACTTCCGCAGACGCTTCATCGAGGTACGGTGGCTAACCGTGTTAAACCAGTGACGTTCATCCTCATTAATCCTCCAGTGGAATGAGATGGAGGAGTGTGTGAAACCTCTGGGCTCTGATGTGTTCATGTGGAATCACAGAGAATGGCAGATAAAATGGGAAGGGTGGGGGGTTAAAGGGGGGGGAAGGGCATGAAAACATGTATTAAAATTCACCCTGAGTCATCACACGGAGCACCGAGCTCCGAGGAAGCGGGGCTGCTCGCCATGGAGTTTTTTTTTATTTCTAATCTAATAAAACTGTGCAGAGGAGATAGTGAGGAAAGACATCGGAAGACGTCTGCAAACTGCTTGATAGTAATTTAATGAGAAAAGAAATCGAACTCTAAAAACAGACCGTTTGATAAATTGCTCAATGTTAAAGTCCTCATTCTCAAAATTCATCCATCCATTATACGGCTTTATCCTGGACACCACACAGAAACGTAGCTGAAGCAATTTCCACATTTTCCATGGAGCCAGAGTCGGAGCGTTTTCGAAAAGTTCCACCTTGGAAGTCAAAAACTTTCGTTTTCATTGGCCCCGAGCACCGTCGTAAATGGACTCCCAAAATGCTACACCTCTGTATTATCAGTTGAAAACGTGTAAACGGGGTCTTTTATTTGGACATTTCTCCTAAAAGACTTCAAAGTAAAAGAGGCATGTTTCAGATTTGATTGACATTATAAGCTGCCAATCACTCATGTGGGGGCGGGGCTTACAATCGAAGGTTACAGTTGGATGCTAAAGTGTGAAATGCTCTAAAGTTCTGCATGAATCATCACACATATGGTTTTACAGGAAAAGAAAAGAAGGGATTAGAAATAACAATGCCATATATTATGTGTTTTAATCACAGATGAAAAGATAAATGAACAATTAGCTCATAAAGACTACGAAAAGTAGAGAAATTGAGATTTCTCGTCTTTAACTGCTCAAGGCATGAGTGGCAGGTGAACAGAAGAGGTGGGAAACAAAGGAGAATCAATGTGGGAGGAGAAAAATCTGCTTTTTGACAGTCCTGCTTGTTTTCTGTGGTTTTACAGGAATCCAAACGCACAACTCAAAGAAAAGCCCGCTCCAATGCCTTGTCTTCTGCAGAGCGTTCCCTAATCTGATCTGGTTGGTCTGGACCTGCCCGGCCGGTGGAACCAGGCTGGGAACATAAAATGAGCAAATGCCACTCGATTAGGGGGGAAAAATAGGATCCCATGATGGGCATCCCATTAAGGACAAAAACACAGGATGAGGTGGACGTGTCGGCGAAGGCCAAGTCAATTGAGCACACGAGGATGGAAAAAATGAGAAAAACGTTATGGGAAGAGAGGATGAGAGAGAGGTGGTGGTGGTTGTGGTGGGGGGGGTCGGTAGATGAGAAGGATTAGTTGTGACAGGAAGTCCCACTGCGGTCGCCGAGCCCAGATTCCTCTTTAGCCTCCCTTTCAAGCACTCCGACCCCCCTCTGCTCTCCCAGCCAGGCTCATGTGAGGGTGAAGCAATGAGGCCACTGTCAAGGAAGTCGTAATGTGACATGAGTTCATGATATTAAGAGAGGACACTAAAGCCCCATATGGGGTGAAGCAGCTATGGGTGATTACACGTCGAAATATGATGAGCTCAGATGGGGGGGGGTTTTATGGGCTGAAGTGGAGATTTTAGAGCAAGAATGAAGACGGGGCATCAAGTCCCAGTTTAAGCCAGGAAGGTTTATATGGAGAGCAAATTAAAAGGCATAATGAATGAGTTTTTATTGCTGTGCAACTTCACGTTGACTTTTACAAAGATTGGGATGTAATCTTTCTAGACAGCTATCCGTCTACATCCAGAGCTCAAGACAGCTTGCATAATTGGACGTCCAGAGACATCCAAAGATAACCAGAGAGAAGGATAGTTAGCGATAGCTATATATAGCTCAGATAGCGAGGTAGACTGCTAGATGGCTAAATATACCTATAGAGTAGGCATCTAAAGCTTCACGCCAGACAAGTGGAGAGTGACAACTAAAGTCAGCTAATTAGACGGGTAGATAGATGACTAAATAAAAAGAAGGATGGTTAATGGATAGCCAGACAGAGAACTAGAGGTACCTAAAGAGAGCTAGAGTTGGCTAAAGACAGATATAAGTACCCTCAGGTATAAGTGGCTAAAGGCAGCCAGGTAAACAGCAGGATACCAGATTGATAGACATAGCCTGGTGGCTACCCAGACAGATAACTGGAAATATCTAAAGATAGGTAGAGACACCTAAATATAGCAAAAGGCAACTAGATGTACTTACAAGTAGAAGTAGACTGGCAGATAAATGGCGTGATGCCAGATAGACGCTTTGGTAACAATAGTTCAAGATGCCTAAATAGACAGCCACGGACAAGGGTATATAGCTAAAGATACCACCAGATAAATGGCTATATGACAGGCAAATTAATAGTTGGTGAAAGCTAAAGTTACATAATTAGATGGGTCGATTGACTGCCAAATAAATTGCAGGATGCCAGATTGATGGACATTTAGCAACGCAACCATAGACAGTATACTGCTAAATAAATGGGTTACCAAAGGACACAAAAATGATCAACAAGTGTTGAGAGCTCCCTGAGGAGCTGGAAGTTCCAGCGGCTACTTCTACACTCTAAGATCACTTGACAAATTGCTGTGTAAATGAGGACTTAAAGTTATTAGAGTCATTAGAGCATAATCAGTATTTGGCCCAAAAAAATGCCAGATTGACGCCGACATTCACACTTCTTTTTCACAAATAAAAAGCTTGAATTTTGGTGTTTTTCTTATGTTCTTGTGTTATGTATCCAGTCAAAGGCGCTCCGACTCCTTTCGCGCCACGCTGCAGTCGCCCCACAGCAGAGTGGAGTTGTGAAGAGTGAAAAGCCGACGGTGCATTGACTGAACCGAGCGCAGGAGGTAGACCAGTTTGTGAAATATACAACAACTCAATAAATTGCCTTGTTGTCTAATTTTCATTTCATTTCATTTCTTTTTCTTTTTTTTTAATTTCATTTCGGATATAATCAAAATCAATATCAAGTAAACAGTGCAAGATATTTCACCACACATACAGTGAATAATTCCACAGACCAATATAATCAGATAGCATGTCCGAAAAGCAGTGGGAAGAGGTACAATTTATTATATCCCAACCCTTCTCCTTAAATAATATAGAATTTTCTTTAGTTTCCTCTTATTTAATGCTCAAATTATTTAACCATGTGAGAACTATTATATTAAGACAAATTATCTGATGAAAAGGTATCAATAAACATACATATTGTTTTTAATAATTAATGATATTTAATATGGAATACATATAATAAAGTTGTTTGACCATATCCAATTATACACACATAAATTACTTTAAGTCTACAGATATACAATTTATATACATAGAAATGTATTTACACATATACCCACATGTAGAAACATACAGCATGTAGGCACATTAACTCACACTCACGCCCCAGAAGTGAAGACAGTCTGTCCTCTCTCTCCCTGGCTTGTTTCAGTTTTCAAAAAGTGTGTTGCTCCAACCAGCCAATCAGAAATCAAACCCTATATAGTGTCATCAGGGGTTTAGCCAATTCTTAATCAAGGTAGGCCCTCTCTTTGACCCTCCCACAATTAGGTAGCTCTGCTCTGGCACATGGCACCACGAGAGGAAGTACTTCCTCCTCTTCCCAAGATGGGCATGTGTGGGCGGAGCCAGTCCGGCTCACACAGACACAGCAGATTCTCAATGCAGCTCATATGAAAAGGAAAGGAAAAGCTGGAGTTAGGGTGATAAACTTTAAATACAAGGTTTTTGGACCAACGAGAAACGAGACCATGTGAAAGTTTTGTAAAGCTGGATAATAGGACTCCGTTCTTTGGCCTACATATTAGTTTTCTGAATTCTTTTAATCCCTAATTTCAGAATCGGCCCCAGAAAATCCTTGTCAGTTGGACCCTAATAAAACCTCCAAATATTGTACTGAAATGCTCCATTAGTGATGTTTTAACCTGTGCCAACTGACATAAAGGCGTTAATCTGCGTCATTACGACGCTTTAAAACGATCACTCTGGTATGAAGACGGAAAGTTTAAGTACCGCCTGCGGGCTCGTGCACTTTATGGTTCGCATCAGCGGGAGAACGTAAACGTTCACTCTTAAATTACCGCTACAAGGCATTATTGAAATCACAGATACGTTTCAAGATAACAGCGCAAAGGACGAACGAGCGGCAAAATAACAACCTGAGCCTTAACGACGTGACGGGCTGAAAGTGGGGCAAAGCACGAACACAAACAATAAAGACCGAAGGGGGATGAGGCTGTTTCCGATCCGCTGAGAGCTTCGGATTGTGAGCCAAGTGTGAGATTTGCTGCCGGTTGCTGTTTGGAGGCCGTCTGCAGACACAGAGGAGGCACTCTGTGGATTAAACGGCTGATTTGTTGCCTAACGTTGAGTAAGTACCCAATCAGTTCAGAGAGAAATGGACATTCTTTACAGGACACTGGAGGCAATTAATTCTGCATTCCCACAAATCGAAGCAGCAAGTGGGAGAGAGGAACATTCCAGGAGACCCGGCCGGACCTCCTGCCCCAAAAGTTTGGCTTTTCTTCAAATGTGACGAAAAGAAAAACACATCAGCAAACTGCAATAACCTGGATGTTTATCAAGAACACTTCATACTCCAGAATGTTCTAATGCTCAGTCAAGAGTTAGCAGGAGGTACAACAAACATTATTGTGATGAATCGCCTCAGAGTGGCTCCATTTTCCTAATGGGAATTTCCCAGCTTGATTACCTTCATTTCCACTCTTGAAAATATTCCACGTTCTTAATAGGAATATCCCAATTTGATCTGTAATACCTTTTATACGTTTTAATACGTTTTAGCCTGAATTACTGAGGTTGACTGTTAACTTTACTCAAGTTTGACTGATCTCATTGTAATTTTCCCAAGGGAAACTTTTGTGCAAAATAAACAAAAAATGTTGTGATCACTCGTCTTGTGAATATTGGACTTTCCTGACGAGGAATTTCCACTTTTACTGGATTGGTTTGTAATTTTTTCCCACTTAAAATTCCCAATGAAGACAGCCAAACTGGGAAATTAGGAATTAGGAAATGTGAAATAACCTCAAATTATCAGAATAATCCTCCCACACAAAAGCATCCGTGCTGAACTATTTGAAATATTCTTATCATTGCTCTCCAAATATTTATTTTATTTTTCAGGGACCATGTACAAAAAACAATCTTAAAGAAAAGATGCTTTGTAGCAGATTTAGCCGTGGTGAGTTTCCATCTGCAGTCCCCCCCTTGTGGAAATTTTCCCGGTTTGATTTGCACTTTGCCATTTCATGGAGGTCAGAATTGTCTCATGAATGTACACTATTGAAAACCGGTCAATGACCCCCACATAAAGAAAAACTCCCACCTCCCACCTGATGTCATGACGCCGCTGTGCATGTGTGTACCTGCTGCATTATTAAGGGAGCGGATGGACCATTAACTCCACGCCATCATCCCACTGATAAATCATTGATAAGCCAGATCAGAGGGGGCCCATTAGGAAAGCACTCGAGGGTCGACTCCGCCAGGGGAGAACGCCATAACGGCAGACAGAGAAGACTCTCTGGGCCCGCGGGCGCAAGTGTTTGTGTGGCCACATGCAGCGAGGATCTCAACACACGGAAATATGTAGCAGCATCCATCTACAGCCTCGCCCTGTTCCACGCCAACACAAACCGACAGCGACTCTCTGCCTCCGGGTGTTTGGTTTTTCCTCCCGGTACAGTGATGGATGGATTACGGCTCCGGCAGAGGACTCCGGAGCAGGTATTTACAGGACAGCGTCACATGATGTAACCCCCGGTGAAGGATCTAAATCCATCACGGAGCAAGCGCATGAGGCTTTTCACTGCAGTGGGGAAATAAAGCGACGGGTCAAAATTCAGGGAGGCGGTTCTGTTTATTTTAATGGTTTAAAGGTGGACGGAATTCTCAATTGTGGCTTCAGCTAATGCAGCTTTTCATTATTCACGAGGAGGGCGGATGTGGCTCAGGTGGTGGAGCCGGTTGACGGTTCCTTCTTTTTTTTTTCTATTTAGTCCCGTTACGATCGTACTTCTAACTCTTTAAGACCGTTATTCTCTCCTTCAGTTCATAAGCGGGCAGCACTGGGGAGCCGTAAAATTAACTGAGCCGCTGCCATACTGTCACACTCGCTGGATGATCGGTTCTGCAGGGGCGGATTATTTACACGGGCGGTGACGTGGAAGCTACTTGGAGGAAAAACTTGTTAGTTCGGCTGCACTTTTGTCCGATACTGCCGTTTAAGCGCTCCGACAACAGGGCTGACAAGCATCAGGCCCGTGGGCCAAAACCAGCAAAAAGTAAAAGAAAACATTGATTTGGGGATTTTGTTTTTTTTGGGACATTTCACTGTAATTTGCACCAGATGGTTTCATTAAAATTGGCTTTATGGGGAGATTGTAATCATTTTCAGTCGTAAATGCTTTGTTTTTGTGACAATACATACATTTTCATCATGTCTACGCTGAAAGAAAACCTTTAAAGTATAAATTTGAAGGTATTATGGCACTATCTATTTTATCTCTACTCCCATGAATTAACTCCAGTTAATGTTTATAGAGTGTTGTTCTCTGCTGCACGTGTGTGTGGTTTATTTTCAAAAAATAAACTAGAACGACACTCGCAGACCTTCGCCAACGCCACATTTGCTTGCGGAACCCAGTTAGCACCGCTAGCATGATAGCCGTTCGCTCTGTGTAAAACACTGAGCAGGGAGCGTCTCCGTGGCAACAGACGCTGAGCTCCTTTGAGTTCCCCCTTGAGATGCCTCTCAAATCCGCTTTGTATGCAACATTTTTTCGCAGTTTTGGGGGATTTATTCGGAAACGGTTAGCTGTTAACGTCTTAAAATTTAATCGATTGGCCATTGGATGATGACAAATCATCCCTGAAGATTTCATGTAATTTGAGTTAGTCGCTTTTGCGAAATGTTGCTAAAATACGTCCATAGATTCATACAAACATTGCAATAAATAAATTAATACACACAAACGAAAACATAACCTTCTCGGCCACTTTGTTGGTCATCCAACTTTCTTTGACGAAGGTGGCAACAGCACCCACTAGTGGCCCAGCCTGAAAACCACATCGTTTTTAGTGTTTCTGTAGTTGCCGTGGAAACGGACATTGTTTTAAAAATCTATGCGTTTTCACTTGAAACGTTGTCGCGTCAACGGCGCCATAATCTCTCAGCAGGTTAATCTGGGGGTTTCAACCCGGTTGTATACACGTGTTCCACCTCTCAGCTCAGCTCACTCGTCACAGCAGGAAGAGAATAACAATGGAAATAACGTCATAAATCCCTCATAGCTACAGGGAACAAAAGACTTGATGGGGAATTAATCCTAATAACAGAAACACAAATAAACCACAAACACATGTGATAATCCAGTAAAGTGCCGTCTTCACTTGTTCAATGGTGACACGAATTAAAAACAATTAGATATATTAGTAATACTGCATAATAGGATTTAAAACTGTTCCACAGAGCACTTTTAAGAGCAAAGAACTGAAAAGATCTAATTATTTTTTAATCAACTGTGCTGATGTAATGCTGGATTTTCTCATTAATAATAAAGTGCTGTGAAATTACAAACAGAAGGCCTGATTATCTGCTGTGCACCCCCCCGCCCCCCCCCCCCTTTTTTTTCTTCTTATTTGATCTAATTTGGAAGCTCTCAGACTCGATTCCCAGTGCACAACCAGTTTTGCATCAAAAGCGGAGAGGAGGGGAAGTGATAAATTATGCCACAGATAAACAGCTCAAGAGTCCTCGGAAGGCGTCACTGCAGTCGAATCGCAATCGTTCGTCCATGAGCGTAAAATTCTGCAGGCCCTCCTGGCCACTGATGGGAGGGATTCATGACCCCCCCCCCCCCCCCCCTTTGAAAACGATGCCCGTTTACACGACAAACGACAGTGAAAATGATGTCGTTTTCATGTTGGGCCACTAGTGGGTGCCGTTTGTTTCTTTCTGCAATGAAACCACACACACATGCAGCGGAGAACAATAAATTATAAACATTAACAATGGGAGAACACGGACATTCTAGTGGACAGACAAGTCGCATTTCTTATTACGGTGACTGTCATCTTGGAAATGACCGAAAAACACTAAAGTAAAAGGAGCTGCTTCGCTCCTGTAACTCTGCTGGTAGGAACAGGAAGCGCGCTCATGATGGTGAAAATAAGACACGACCCGGTCACGGAGTGGAGTGAATTCTAAAGCACAAATATTTACAATTTATTTGAGTTCTTGTATTTGTAATAACAGATAACGTCATCACAATACTCAACATTGTACTGTCTCACGTTGATGGATGGATGAATTGAGGGTAGTACAGAAGGATGGTAGGAGGAATGGATCAATAGATGAATGACTGGATGTATGGTTGTAGGTATGGATGGATGGATGGTTGAACAGAAGGATGGATGAATGATGCATGGATGATTGGATGGGTGAGTGGATGAACGTATGGATGTATATCCCAGAAAGACATTACCCAAAGCATTAGTTTATTCATCAAGTCGTACCGTCCTAACGCTCCACAACATTAACAACTTTGCATGTTTTCTAAGTTCCCGCAGCCCGAAAGTCTCACGATGATAAATAATCAAACGGCACCACGACTCACTGAGCAGCTTTTACGCTTTTCGAAAGTGTTCTTACACTGAACTCCACCTCCATGAATCCTGAAACTTCTCTACTGGGAATCTGACCTCATCCATCAGCCCCCGGATCCACCGAGCCGACCACCAACCATCCAGATCCCCGGAACACCGAGTGGAAACTCTCCACACCGAATCTCTGCTGTTCCTTCCAGCCCCAGAACCGCGGCTCAGGCCGCAGAGCTTCGGCGGGGAGGAAGGAATCGATGGGATCAATCGAACTTTTGATTAACACTGCGGTACATTTAAATGATGAAAGGGAGAGGTAAGTGCAACAGAAACGCCACTGGATTCCTTTCTTCTTCTTTTTTTTTTTTTTTGTTAACCAGCAAAACAACCGTGAATTTGTCTTATCTCTGACGGAGAGTCCGCTGTGATTTCTCCGAGCAATTACTCACATCGACGAGCGAGACGGACGGCGGGGATGATAATAGGGAGGATGGTGGGGAGGGGGGATGGAAAATAGCAGATTGTGTGTTTGTGTGCACTTCGCGTCCTCTGTGAAGTGAAGTCAGCATATTGGCTCGGCCATTTCCTCCGACCTCCGCCTGCAGTCTATAAAAGTTAATGACCTCGATGAGTTGAGGGCGGCGGCGGCGGCGGCGTGCATACACACGCACCGCCGCCGTGTTCAGACCAACACGTGTAAATGAACATCATCTCACGGTCCTCCCACATGGAAGCAAACCGTCCATACAATGCTTCTCAGGGATGGGAGGGGGGGAGGACTTCCTGTCTGTCTCCTCAAATTTCACACTGACTTCAGTCGCAAGCCCCCATTACGTAATGCGGCTCCCAAACCTCCACCGAGCTGCCGGGGGATTTTTGTGAGAGTCGGTGTGTGTGTGTGTGTGTGTGTGTGTGTGTGTGTGTGTGTGTGTGTGTGTGTGTGTGTGTGTGTGTGTGTGTGTGTGTGTGATTCATCGGCCCATGAGGATCGTTCCACTGGTCAGTAATCACTGTTCTAAGCAATCGCCGCTGTCCTGAACCTAAATCTGCCCGAGACACAAAGCGAGGAGACAAGAAAGGGCAGAATGAGAACAAGTGGGAGTGAATGATGGCCGAGAAGAAACCTTCGCTCTCCGGAACAGACGAGGGCAACTCTGCAGCCCCAGAGACTTCAAATACCAGTAAATCCTTCATTTTATGGGCGATGCAGAGAGAAAAGGGTCATTTTCAGTCATCAATTTCTATGTATTGCCTGTATTTCTACTGTAACTAGTCACTTTTTTTATTTCGCTGAAAGGAATTAGGTAACTACATTTCAAAGAAACCAGCATCTTCAGAGAGTATTGAGAATTGATACTGAGTACCAATACTAGTACAAATCTATAGCTACTTACAGATACCGAGTACAGAAACTAGTACTAATCGTTAACTACTTCCCAATATGAGTACTGATACTAATACTAACATTAGTTACTTGCAGATACAGAGTACCAATGCTAATACTAACCTTAGCTACCTGCAGATATCGAGTACGGATACTAATACCAACCTTAGCTACTTGCAGATATCGAGTACCGAAACTTGTACTAATCTTTAACTCCTTGCAGGTATGTGTACTGATTCTAATACTAACCTTCGCTACTTGCAGATACCGAGTACCAATACAATATTAACCTTAGCTACTTGCAGATACCGAGTACCGATACAATACTAACCTTAGCTACATGCAGATATCGAGTACCGATACAATACTAACTTTCGCTAATTGCAGATACAGAGTACCGATACTAGTACTAACCTTTAGCTACTTGCCAATATTAAATAGAGCCTTACTTATAGTCTCCGTGTTGTATCGGGATCTTTTACGAGTACCAGTTGAATGTTGTAGTTTCCTCTATACTTGTAAACATTTGCTGTACACCTGCAGGCTGAAAGCAACCTTGGCCGTTTACATGCAAAGACAAGCAGGCAGATCGTGGATTTATACAATAATAATATTCACATTGTGATTTCTTATTAACTGAACTAATTCTTCTGTCCATCTCTTTGGCACCAACTGTGCAGATATTTTGTTTGTTTGTTTTTTTTTGCATTCACAATCTTGCAGTCCTCCACGGTGTCGGTAACAAGTGTTTGTCTCTTTCAGATGTACAGTGAAAAGCACTTGAGGATTCGTTTTCAAAAATGTCGCCGTGCAGGTCGAGGAAGTGAAGGTTGGAATCCATCGATTAGTTCAGCGATATGAATAGAGGCTGAATTTTTAAATCTTTGGAGTCATTTATCAAGCCAAAACACCAACAGTTTGCTGAGAGGAGATTTGTAAACGCGGCGACTCGCAGGTTGAAGGATTTTAGCATTTTTCTGAATCAATTGTTTTGATAAACCCGAGTTTCTCTGTGACATTTTACTGTCGAGGCAAAGCAATTCTCTGCTCATCACATACTCTCTTTGGTGTCACAGGGCTGCTTATAATTAAAAATTGGAACTAAATAATAGTTTAGTACTTGCATAATGATTGAGTGTGAGCGAAAGAAATGACAGCTATGCACATTATATATATATATATATTCTAATCTTTCAGTAAATCCTTAACTGTAATTTAATGTGTTGTTCTCATGGTAGAGGTGATTAAAGCCTGATGTTGTAAGAGATAATACTCGACACAAGCTATGCAAATAACAGGAAGTATTCACTGATGTTTATACTTGCTGTTTATTCATCTTTGGCCCCGTTTACATAACAACATTCCAGCAAAAACATGTTTTCGTTTCAGAAAGGTTTTGCGTTTACACACCAATGTTTTGTAATGATGTTCCATTTACACAGAAACTGCAGAAATGCTAAAAACCAATGTAGTTTTCCGAGCACCAGACACCCAAAACGCAATGAAAGTTTTCCAATTTCACTTGAAAATGTTGTGTAAATGGCGTCTCACACGCTGTAAAAACAGTCAAACATCGTCCACGTATTGATTTACCCATTCCTTGTGAGAGTTCTTCCTCATGTCCAGTAGACATGTTCATGGACAGAAAAAGAGCGTATAAAATGGATATTTGTACAAACCAGGCTACATGATAGTAAATGAAAACTACAACTCTCAAGCTTTTTATGATACCTTGAGTGTTAAATAAATACAAATCAGCAGCTTTGCGTCCATATAAAGTGAGTATAGCGACCCACATAAATTCTGCTACACGATCATCCAAACACAGAGAAGATCATCAGTTGTGTCACTGAGTTCCTCGTTACCATCAAAAACACACAAAGAACGGTCGGATATTGGATAAAGAGCTGAAACATTCACTCACTGCACTTATTTATAAATTTTTTTTACATTTCCGCAAAAATGTAAATAAAAGTAGGCACCATCATACCATTTCAGCTTCATATTATCCATTCCCATTAAACATAATAGCATTTTCAAAAAGTTTCATATTTCACGTCCCGTGAGCGTCACGCTCGGTCCAACTAAACCCAAACATCTGACCTTCGTGTTTACGTTTGCTCGTGTCCAACTGTTCCAGTCATTTGATGAGACAAGCATCAACACTGTTCCGCTACGTCTGGCCGTCTCGCACCTTAATGAGAGACTACGTGATCTAAATAATGGTTTTGGTGGATGAGCAAAATGAAAGCTTTGGCACCATTTTAAGCACCGACTTGAGCCGTCCCCATTTTCATTCTGCTCCTGACACCGTCAACCTTTTCCTGAGTGTTGCTTTCTGCCAGTTTTTACAAGTTCTCCAGGACTCGGCGGCGCTGCCAGGGAGCGAGGAGCCAGTCTGACACTTTCTGCCAAGTCCCGAAACAGACCTGAAAGAGGCCGAGCTGCCACTATTGTTCTTTTCCGACAGAGAAAGTTTAGTGGCCTTTAGGCGGAACAACAGACAGAAAAAAAAAGCAATGAACAAGCACAAATCGGGAAAGGAGGACAGGGTGAAAGTGAACTTAAAGAAAATCCAGGTCAACCTTGAGTGAGGGGGGAAAAATGCATGATGGGTAAACAAGCTTTTTTCTATCGGTTTATGCTGGCTTGCCACAGCTTTTCCCAGTCACCTGCTTCTCCACACACACACACACAGCGAAGAAACTAAGACACACCGACAGGCCTTTATTTTCCATCTTCACATCGGCACGAAGGCATTCTGAGAAAGAAATTCAAATTAATCTGTTTGACTGTATCGTTTTTATGCAAATACGAATGGATATCTTGCAAGTCTCCATAATCTAAACTTCCACCAGCTCTCTTGTCAGCATGCGCACCCATTCGCCCGGTAACGTGAGTCATGTTTCTTGAAATCTTTGGTTATTGAGCTTTCTTCCAAAGATCAAAGATGATTCGTTTAACTGAAAGTATTTTCCTTATTTTCAAATTACGAGACGGGCCTCCCCTGCGGGGGAGGGGGCGGAGAGCTTCACAGAAGCAGCAGGGATAATCTCAGCGTTGAGGGGAGTAATTTCCATTTTTAGTTTTTGAGATGAATTCAGTTAAAAGGAAACTGACATGCAGACAATTAATTATCTTATTATGGCTCTATTTTGTAAGCGTAATAGAGACAAATTGGAAATCTCAAGAAGGGTAACAGACAATCTGCATTTGACAGGCAGTTTTAACCTTGACATGTTCACTTGGAACTCCTGATCTGCTTCCCACAGTCAAAGCCAAAGCCACACAGCGCAGGCCTGTATCTGATTTCTCGTGCGAGGCCACATTGATCTACATGCCAGCGACGCTTCTCCAGAGCCCGGGCCTCAATCAGCACACCGCACAGAATACACAAAATCCATGCTATGCTGTCAATTGTCAGCGAGCGCAGCCCGAGAGAAGCTGCGTGCGTCAGAGGAGGGGAGCACAACGCTCAGCAGAACCGCAAGCCTCCAATATATTGGACAAAACGGATCTTATCATTCTTGTAATTGTGAAGGCTAACCGCAGAGGGAGAGCTCTCTCTATCGCTCTCTCTCTCCACCATGAAGTGGTTTTCTCCATTGGGCTGCACATGGATATGCACACTAGAACATCTCTTCTGTATTATGGCTTGTGCAGGTACATACGCATCTTCTGCAGTATTTGTCTTTCATCTCATCCCTTTAGCGACCCCCCCCCACCTTGTTTTTGCTTGCCTCTTTGCAGAGCCTGTTGCTATAAGCCTGCCGGTCGAGAATGGCCTTGGATACCGTGCACACACGCCGACAGAAAAGAGCATGCAGCATATAGAGTTTCATTCGTCAATCTATCAGGACTGTGAGGGGAAAACCAGAAACTGAACCCGAACCCCTTTGACCTGGGAGTACTAACCACTACACCGCCGTGTTGCCTCTGACCGATTCGGTTTTTCCACTTTCACTTACATCTGTCTGAATTTAATTGATGCAGTAAGTAGAGATACATTTGAAAGCATTGTCTCTTTGAGGCCCACAATCAATCATCTAAGAGGAGATCTCCGAGCGGAGCCTCCCTGCAGCCCACAAGAAGCTCTTTTCAGCTTGTAAAGGCCATCTCTGATCTTAAGTGCACTGCGGTTACAGCCCCCATATGCATGACCAGGCCACTTTTACTACAAACAGACCGAGGCGCCCGAGCCTCCAACCACCTCAGCGGGACTCCTGAGTGGAAAGAAAAGCGCTGACCTTTCCCTCATCTGTTGCCTTTCTTATTTCCATGGCAGTGGGACGTAAAGCTCCACTCCGTGCCCGAGTCCACCCCTCCGTTGGCGCTGGAGCTGGAGCGGGGTCGAGGCCCAGCAAGACAATGACAAGGAGACGGCTGGGAGAGGATGAAACCACAAGATGGGGTTTCTCAGTGATCAATCTGTCTCAGTTGATCTCCTTCGCTAACTGTAATATTGAGCTTATGGAGGCTTATCTGGGTCTTACAGTCGGACTACTGGAGTGAGCCGCTGACTAATACATCAATAACAAGACGAGGACGCGGACGCGCCGTGCAAACATTTCAGCCACTTTAGATGGTTTTATAACTCACTCCACTACTGCTACTACTGCCGCCACAAGAACTGACAATCTCTTCAAACATAAAGAACGTCTTCATTCAGAAGGAGAACAAGAAGCCCTGCAGCAGAACTCAACATCAGAGAGACCGTCTGACTACAGGTGACAGGCGAGACGACCAGAAACCGCAGGAGACCCCCAGTTCTCAAAGACATGAAACATCCTGCTGCCAACCAGAAAACCAAGGACGATCGACATTCATTTCAAGAAATAAATAAAGGAAGTCAGAGCAAAACGTTTTGCTTTTCTCCGGCAGTTCGTCAAAGTGAATCCACACGTCTTGCACACGAGCTTCATCAGATACAGGGAGCGGGAATCGTTCCCGGCCTTCACGGAGCAAAAGTAAAGAGACGCTCACACAACTAGAGGCAACGGCTTCTGGTTCCACTTCGACTTCACCACAGCACAACGCTCTGAGGTGAATCAATATATCAAATATTATATATTTAATTCCTCTTTCACTCAATCCTGTGTGTCCTTATTAAAGCGACGAGCATTTCCTGTAGCTCCACCTGGAGCAGGTGGTCCGCCATGCTGTCACAGAGAGGTGGGGCCATGACATCATCTTTTTCAGGGATCCTTTTTTCATGTTTTTTTTTTATTTTTTATTTCTCCACTCTGGAACATGGTTACATGAAACAGCGTTCTCAGTTCGGAGCAAAGAAGAATGAAGACTTCAACTTCCTCCAACTGTCTTTGAGAGACATTCAATCATTGAACCACTCCTGGTTCATGTCTGTAGGAACTCGACGACGTCATCAGCAAACAGCAGACACGTCACCTTCTGCCGTCTCGTAACAAAGAAGCTCTTAACGCCAAATATGTTAGTGTCTTTATCATTATTATCATTAAAGACACCACTGCTTTCTGGCTGCATCGTGTTAACTGGGTAACAGTCTCATTTTATTCTTTACCATTCTGTACACACAGTCTCCGTACTGTCTTTTTATGCTTTGAAACAGTCAGGTGCGCAGCTCTTTATACAAAAAGATATTCGATAAACTGAAAAAACTGCCAGCCTGATTGATTAATAAATCCTTCTCTGGAAAATCTATTTCCTCAAAGCATTTGTTGATAGTCGGAGATGAAAATCTCTTCCCTCTGCCTGTGTGTCCAATAGAAGTGACATAATTTCAATACTTCCTGCCCTGGACTGTCCAATTTGCATTCCCTAACTCTTGCAGGAAGTTGTATTTTTGGTATTGGCTGTGAGCTTGAACCATCTGTCTTGTCCTCTTTCCTGGACGCCGCTGCCCGTCGCTCACCACCCATTTGAAGTGAATAATCAGCATCCTTCCTCCTGCTTTTCACTGCAGGAGTGTGGCCGGACATTAGCACGGTATCCCTCCCACTGCAGGCCCCAATCTATTTTTTGTGGAGAGCTCTTTTGTTTCAGCCCGTCATTAATCAAAAACGCTGCTGCGTGACAGCGGCGAGGCGCAACGAGTGCTCTCAGGCTTTCGGAATAATTTAGCGACGGCAGCGAGGGCGCTGCGAAAATTACCCCGCCGAGGCCAAACTGCTACAAGCAGGACTAATTCCAGACTCTGTGACAATTACAAGGCAGTTTTAGAGGGATGATAAGCAGATATCTCAACTTGTGGGCATTTCTGACACACTTGTGATCAAAGGGCAGAATGGAGCAGTGAGAAGAACCTGTTCGATTGAGAGTATGGCATATGTGGAGTTTTCATGTTTTACCTGTGTGAGGACGCTCTATAATCTGGATGTTAGAGGGAGGAAGATGATTTATAATCTGGATGTTAGAGGAGGAAGGCGCTCTATATTCTGGTTGTTAGAAGAGAAATATGCTCTATAATCTGGATGTTAGTGGAGGAAGGAGATGCTCTATAGTATGATGTTAGAGAAGGAGGATGCCCTATAATCTGGATGGTAGAGAAGATGCTCTATACTCTGGATGTTAGTGGGGAAGATGCTCTATAGTCTGGATGTTGGAGAAGGAGGATGCCCTATAATCTGGATGGTAGAGAAGATGTTCTATAATCTGGATGTTAGTAGGGGAAGATGCTCCATAATCTGTATGATAACTGATTTTACATCAACTGATGTTCCTCCTCATTTAAACAGAAGTTTAAAGAAATAATCTTAAAATAAAGTCAAAACCAGTATTTAGCTCAGAAGTAGCGAACTGACAGCAGCTCTTCAACCATATTCATGTGCAACAGCAGTAACGACTTTAACTGCACCACTAATTTCATAATCGGCATCAGTTACTAGCACATTACTGACACTAGTACTCGTGTTAAAGTAAGATAATACTTGTTTTCCACCCACATCAACTGTATGTCACAGTTTAAGTGATGCTTTCACCACTTTCACTTGAATAATCTGACATCTTGGGTGTGTTGCTTGTTGTTGCGGCTGAGCTCCGTCCAGTAGCGCCTGCCGTGTGCTTATGTTGCCTAATCTCAAACTAAAGCTAAGATTAGCCCACATATGTACACACACATACACCCAAAGGTCACACACTCTTAGAGATCACACACGCCTTGCATAAACAGGATGACTTACACACACGATTACACTCGGACACAAACACCAACCCTTTCCGTCTGATCCGCGGCGACGTCGGTGAAGAACTGAACTGTGAAGCCGAAACACACCCGGTTCTCAGTGTTCGGTTCGGCCGATTCTGCTGAACGTTTCCGTTCAGAACGGCAGAATATAATAAGAAAAGGTACCAGCTTTGAAAAGAATCACAGTTTGTAATCGCCAGACCCAACCCAACAATGAACTTGTCTTTGTTAACACATGAGCAACATGCATGTCACAGATTAATTCTCAATCCTAAACAAGTAGAGTTTCAAAAGAGCGCACAAAAAGAATTTCGAATTATGAATTGAAGACGACCACATTTATTGAGGCCCCGTTTACAAGACAACGGCATTCAGAGCCACTGTAAACGGAAAAAAAACCCAAAACGTTCCGACTCCGTCTCTTAATGGAAACGGGGGGAAAATGCAGCTTTTCTGAAACGCTGCTCCTGGTCCTGCTCACCGCGGCCGTAGTAACTGGTTGTTCTGCACGTTTGGTAGTCTGACAATAAGAACAATGTTTCCTCCAGGGCGTCATAACTCCCAGTCCGTATTCTCCTGGCACTCAACATCTTACACAGAAGTGCCTCGAAGTAGGATTCCGTCCCGATCTCCTGAGATATTGGATATTCCCGTGGGCTCCGGGTTTCGGCAGCAGCGACTGATAACCCCACTTTGATCTCCAGCTGCCCGCACCACTCCGCGGTTATCTCCTCTGGTTCGCTCGACAGCCGGGGAAGACTTTCACTTTCATTTCGGTGCAGACTTCAGCGTTACATCACTTACTATCGGGTCTTTCATGGTGCTGAGAGAAAAGAAAAAGAGACACTGTACATGCCCCTGCGGGACGACATGCGGCCGGAGTTAAGCTGTGAATGTGCCTCAACGTGCACGACTGCAACAAAAGCCTCAGACGTCACAGTTTACACAAAAGCGTGGGCCGTGCCATAAGTTGAAGGCCCGAGGCGTAAACAGTTTAATCCGGAAACAAGAATTTCACTGGATGCTCTTTAGATGCAATTACTTATGTAGGCTCATTATGTGTAAACTCTCATTGAGAGCATGACTGAGGACAATCCCGAGCTCCAGATATAAACCGACACAAGAAAAAAAAAAAAAAAAAGCACAATTCTCCTTCCACATACACACGGAGAGAAATTGCAGCTCTGCAGGTTTGGTTCATCGTATGTGGCTTGTTTGTGTCTCTCGGGAATGTGTTGATGTGTGAGTGGAGACGTGATTCTGCAGCCTGTGCTCTTCTAGGTTTGTTTACCTGAACCCAGCAGGGAGCAGGCGGGAGGCGAGAGGGAGGTGTAAATGTGATGATACGAGCGAGCGCATGTCACAGATGTATTCTGAGCCCAGAGCTCGGCTTGGTCATGTGCCTTGGCTGAGGCGAGCGAACAGCTTTCATAAAAAGACACGGTAAAACTGCTGAGTGGGGTTGTTATCGCTGGGTGTGTGTGTGTGTGTGTGTGTGTGTGTGTGTGTGTGTGTGCGCGCTAGGGTAAAGGTGAGGGTGAGGCTGGTGGCAGTTGAATTAAAAGTCACTCTGCAGGAAATGAGCATAAAGTTTGTGTGTGTGTGTGTGTGTGTCCTTGGTTATCTGTACTTATGGGGACCGCATCCTAATTGCAGACTGGACCACGGGGGACACGAGTCATTGCAGAGACCAAAAGACGAAAAAGGTCTTCATGACGAAAACTATTACAATTTTAAGTGAGCACATGAAGAAATCTGAGGGTTAGCCTAAAGTAAAGGTTGTAGTTAGTGTCAGTTATGGCTCAGTTTTGATGAATTCTGAAGGAAATGTGGGTAAGTCAATAAAAGTGTCTGCAGACTGATGAGAACTTCAATGTGCTTACACACTCACTCACTCTCAATAGAAACAGAAGTAGTTTGGTGGCATCTGTGTGGCTGAGTGGTCGTCTCTCAATTTGAAGGGTTGCAGGTCTCATTCCCACACATTGAAGTGTCCTTGAGCAAGACTCTGAACCCTAAATTGCTCCCAATGGATGAACTGAGCGCAATGCATGGCAGCCGCTTCCATTGTTGTGTGAATGACAGTGTGAAGTGTTTTGAAAGCTGCTCAAGCAGTGGAAAAGTGCTATATAAGTGAATTCCATGTACCCGAAGTCCCAATAAGGATAATCGCTGCACTTTTGATCGAAGGCATGTTTGAAGGCTAAATTATAGCTCTGTACTCATCCCGATTACTCACCGACTTCTGGAAAACAGTGAGGCTCCCAAAGGAGAAATTAATACATCTAGAGATGAGGATATTTCCTTTAAGGTCAAACTAAGATTAGTTGTAAGGTTTGGCAGGCAGAACTTGTGGTCGACTTTAGAGAAAGAAAGCAGAAATTCAAAAACTCCCACAAAAAGGAAGTTGTGAAATGTTCAGGCAAAGACTTGATTATGCAGAGGTTATGGTCATTAAGTTCCAAATAGAGTCAAGCAAGTAGTAATTATGGCTACGTTTAGAGTAAGTATGCAAGTCAGTGTAATTTAACCTGAAAGCATGAAAACATGAGACGTGTGTGGCCAAATTCTTTTATACTGAAGGGGTTAGTAGTAGTCACGGCCGGCTTTAGAAAATGTCTGCAGGCGGTGAATGTGGCTCAGGACAATGTCCACCGAGGAAATGAAAACACTCTGTTCTTGTTGTTCTGGACCGGTGAGGAACCTAACGGCACAGAGACCTACAGGGACTTCAGTTTTTGAACTCCACTATGACACGGAGGAAATCAATAAATTCAGAGGTGAAGACGTGTTTGAGGTTTGGTTCAGGTTAATAATGTTAGACAAGTAGTGTTTAGAGTCAAGTTCAGAGTAGGTCAGCAGGAAATGATTGGTCGGTCGATACGCGTGCATGTGTTTGTATGTGAATTAAATAACGAGAGACAACACAAACTTCAGTATTCATTACCTCTCTTCTCAGCTTCACTGCAACCACACTGCACTTTTTACATAAGTAATTCTGGGAAAAATGTAGTGAGATTTTAGCTACTTTGTCCACTTTTTCTTGGTCATGTTGGTAAATTTTTGATTTTTCTACATAATAATAATAATAATAATAATAACAATAATAATAATAATAATATTCTATCAGCAAAACACACATCTTGGTTGTAATCAGCAAGTAATATATTACTCTACATAATAATTACAGCCTAAATTAATACATTTTCAAGCCATTTATATTTTTGTTCCCAGTTAAGTGGTTTTATTTTGAAGCTGACCATCTTTCCATAATAATAATAATTATTATTACCATTATTAGTATTATCTGAGCAAGTTGATTCATGTTTCCACATCGGTTTAGGAAGTCCAATAAAGTGACACTATTTCACACTATGTAGTTCCACTGTTTGGAGCGATGTCACATCACCATTGTTTGGTCTACTTGAAGCAGAGTTCAATTCCCAGAACGTTCTGCTTTGCCTTGGACAGGTGGGAAAATTCATCCCCAATCTGGAACCGATCAGACAAGCAAAGTACGGTCCGCTTGAAAACCTGGGTCTCGCTTCACCTGTAAGTGAACTCTGGTGTAGTTTAGTTCAAATAGATTCATCATGCCTTCAGTGACCAAATTGAATTTGAACCAAATCCACATTTTGTTGTGGAAGCTGAGGCGAGTTGATAACGAGCCCAGCCGAGACTCCTGCTGCTGTATTTACTCCCTCTCACTCTGTCAGGTGATCCAACAGGCAGCCGCAAGACTTCCAACCACAAGCTCACGCCTCGGTGGTCACCCTCCCTCGCCTCCTCCTTCCATCTATGACTCAGTCTTTCAGAGTTCACCTGATCCTACCTCACCCTCGCGCAGCCCCGGCAGCGAGCAGCCAGCTGGTGTACGCACACACCGGAGTAGAGGAGGGCAAATATTTGTCAGAGCGAGGGCGCATTTACTGTGCGAGTCAACACAGCCGGTAAGCACGAGCGCACAAAATGAACAAACACGCAGAGATTCAGAGCCTGGGAGGCGGTGGAGCGGGGACGCTGGCTGCATGTTGGTCACAAAAAGTCGTGCTGCCGTGTTCCACTGTGTGTTTAGTTAACAAATTTGGACATGGGGGATATTTTAAGCATGTTTCCACGCCACGCCCATATGCAGTTCGGAGGCCGTGGGCTCCCCGTGGCGCTCCAGATGGCCGAGCAGACGAGGCCAATAAGTCAAAAGCGGCGGCGCTCTTGCAGGGCGCTCTCAGGCGCCGGCACTGTCCAACATCCACGTGTAACGCCGTTCACCAACCCGCCACCTGTTTGCTTACAGGCCTGCAGACACAGACACTCGTTCCTGCTCGCTGCGGGGATAAATGAGGCCTCGAGGTCGGTGCAGGGCGCCGGTGGAGTCCTGGCCTATTCACATGACGATGCTGCTCAGAGGCACTGAAAACACAACTTTTTGAAAACGCCCCGATTCAGTCTTGATGGAAACGGGGGACGCTTTTTATGAAACGCTGCTACTAATCATGCGCACCGTGGCTGTGGTAAACATTTTATTTTCTTAATATTTCATAACGCGTGCAGTTTCCACCAGCGACACTTCAGAAGAGAACTTTTTTGTTTTGGTCTCGTGTTTTTTTGGGGTAACTTTTCATGTTTTTTGTGTGTATTGTTTTGTTTGTTTATTAATTCCACAATATTTTGTTTTCTTCAACAACATCAAGCCAACGCTGTGTAAACGTGAAACTTCTAGAACGAAAATGCAAAAATGATGTGTTGTGGTGTAAGTGGGGGCCTGATAAAATCGCCATAAAAAAACTCTCGCCTCATTCATGAACTACAGCACTTTATGAGAGTTTTTAGTCATTTCAGCTTATTTAGTATGACTTTCTTTGTTGCACGATTCATTACTGCCACACATTTGTAACGGCATCACCAGAAACAGTAATATACTGAAGAACAGCCAGACAATAAAAGCTGAAGTTTATTTAGAACGAGGGAAAGAAACTCTCCCTCATTACACATTTTGAACAATTCTACAGTCGTTAAAACCCCAAATAAATCCCGGCGTCCCGTCATGAACCAGTTATATATTACTTCTTTAAGTGCATTAGCAAGGCGGAGGTGATACATGCACAGTAATTTCAAATATCATCACAGTGCACCAAATTATTAGAGTCTGGAGAATGCCTATGCAGAACGGATCTCTAATGTTACCCAGAGCTGCTGTAACTCACAGCAGAGCGGCGCCGTGCAGTTCGGTCACCTTTTCCTCCTGCGTCCACGCCGGAGTCGTGTGGACGACGACGCTTTGCGTTTCGACTTTACAGCGTGAGCAGAGCGCAGGGGAGATGTGTAATGGCAGCTCCATTATAGCTACAGACACACTGAGAGAGAGAGAGAGAGAGAGAGAGAGAGAGAGAGAGAGAGAGAGAGAGAGAGAGAGAGAGAGAGAGAGAGAGAGAGAGAGAGAGAGAGAGAGAGAGAGAGAGAGAGAGAGAGAGAGAGAGAGAGAGAGAGAGAGAGAGAGAGAGAGAGAGAGAGAGAGAAGAGAGAGAGAGAGAGAGAGAGAGAGAGAGAGAGAGAGAGGAACAAACAGGAGCAGAGGCGCTGCAACAAGGGCAGCAGTGGGAGTCAACACAAAAGAGTCAAAGAGCTCACGGTGTGGAGTGTGTGGAGTGTGTGGAGTGTGTGCACGTCTGTGTGGATCGGTGCGCGCAAGTTACCACATGAAACGAGAACTTCATGAACAAAGCGTTAGAGTTGAATCAGAATAATTCAACATCTTTAACATTATATAGTGTTGCTCACCATTGGTTTTTTTTGGATGACCTGAACAATATCTTCGTAAATAAATGGAAATGTACCCACATTTAGATAATCAGAGGCTTTTAAATTGTCCAGAAAAATTCAACAAATATAGATTTTTTTCACTTGTAATTATATAAAAGAAACTGAAAATCCCACCATGTGCATCAATAATGTCTCTCCTCTATTATTTTAGCCTCCAAACATTTGTTGTAACCATCTAGAATCTTCTTGCTCTTCTCAGCTGGTATTTTGTGGCCATTTTTTTTTCATTTTCATTGACTCCTGGGTTCTTTTTTTATCTTTTTAATACATTTTTTTAATAGCACTGTATTAATTCTCAGGGGGGGAAGTTTTCTGACACTGAGTCGGTTCATTATTTCTTTGATACGGTCATATCCTCCAGTACCAGAGGCAGCAAAGCAGCCCTGCGGCATTATGGTTCCTCCACCATGCTTATCTGTTCGTAGTCTTCTCTTCCCTCGGAAGAGAAGATCAAAGGAGATCAGCGTGTGTTGCCATGGAGACGCTCCCTGCTCAGTGTTTCACACAGTGATGTTGCTACCTGGCTTACCCAGTTAGCATTCTAGTGCTTATGTGTATTTGACAGCAATGGTTTCTATTTTGACCTTTGTCAAGTTCAGGGATGATAGTAACGGTGAGCAGGACAGTATACTTTAATCCCATATCAAATATTACAAATTCAAGGTAGAGCTGATTTATTTATGTGATAAAAATCTGTCCTGGCGTACGCCGTTAGCTGGGATTGACTGGAGTGCCCTTCAGTGCCGGAATAAAAGTATAGCAAACGTTGTGCTGTAAGATTGTGACAAAAACAATGTGGGTTTCTTTTCTATTTTTTTTCCCCCCTCCCTGTTCGGCATGGCGAGCGCTGCGCCGCGCCTCCGTCACCAAACCCCTGTAGTACTTTACAATGGGGCTGGGATACGGAGCATGTGTCACCCATCTGTCAGGCAATATGTCAACACAGCCATAACACCAGTGCTAAATGTGGCTGCGGTCCGTTAAGGCCCTCCGCGTCGGCGCTTCCTCACCTCATCCATCCACGCCGTGGTTGCTACACCCATTCCCCCATCAGGTTTAGTAGCTTTCACATTATTTGTTTCCTCTGGGCGGAACCAGAACAACACATCTCGAAAATAAACAGCCAAAAGACTCAAACCCAAACTGCACATTGCATCAGGGAAATGACACATTTCACGGGGAGACATTCAGTTGCCGCTCCAGCATGCACAAACAAACCTGAGCGCTACACAAACCGCCGCGCCTCTGCAGCCTCTATAAATGATTTAAAGCCAGGTGTGAGCTCCAGCGCTGCAACAGACCTGTAATGAACAGGCCGACACACACCGGTTGATGTCCACTGTCAGTGTGTGTGTGTGTGTGTGTGTACGTACACTGTTCCGCCGGCTGTACATTGGTATGTATGACTCACCGCGAGACGAACACAAATGAAGGACAGAATGAAAGAAAGCGTCCGTACACGTGTGTGTGGACAACGAGACGTCGGAATGAGTCAGGGATTACAAGTCGTTGGATTTAGCGTGTTCACGTGTAAATGATGCGTGCGTGGTCGTCAACGTCGGACGGGCACGCGAGAGGCAGGTGTGCACGTGGAGACGTCAACGTCTGTCAACACGAACACGTCGTCATCTGTTATTTCAGGTAATTACTGTCATTTTTCCTTGGCGATTGCCTGACATATAATACGAGCTATCTGTAAGAAAACAGCTGCACGGAAGAGGCAGAAATGTCCCGTTTCCATCACATCGTGTTCAGTGAGTCACTCATCACGCATCACAAGTCATTTAAAAAGCACGAGTGGAGAATTACAGAAAAAACACTTTTGGGATTATTGGGGATATTCAGCTGATTTGTTGAGCATCTCCTGGAGCAGAAAAGCCCAATTTTGAACCGTCTGCATGATCGTTTTTATCGTGATTTTCCAAACTGATGGTTCAGTCTGCAGGTAATTAATGTAAATCAATGGAATTGTCTCAGAAAGCATAAAGAAAAAAAATCAGTCATGTTCACACAGTTTGAAGTTGTTTTTATGTGTGTGTGGAGTATAATTTAAACTTATTTCTCGGGTGAGGGAAGGCTTTTTTTCCCCACATAATAAGTGGATGGTAAAACTATCAACTTCATCAAAAAACACATTTTTAGCATTGACTTTTTTTTTTTTAGTAAGCATAATGGACTAAATAAAACCTTGAAATTATGCTTCAAAATATGGCCGAGCAGTATATTGTAAAGGTTAAAACCAACCTGCACAATATACATATCGAGTTGCAATGAGTATGTGTCCATGACATGAGCATTCATGCAATGTCGCAGAATTTTAAATATGAAAGAAATGCGTGATTACTTATTGATTACAAATGACTAATAAAAATATAATTAATTGATTGCCATATTTATCTTATACGTGATGGTCAAAGTTCAGCAGTCAGAAGCACAAAAGCATAAAAACCCAAGGAAAAGTGACCAAGACCAACAAGCTGAAAGTCTTCCAAGGCCCCTTTACACGACAACGTTTCAGGTGAAAAACAATGCGTTTCCACGGAAACGGCAAAAAGCGCTGAATCCGATGGATGCAGTTCATTATTACATGTTTATATTACATGATGTCAAGCAGCACTACTTCAAATCCAGGGGTGCAAGAACATCTGCAGACTGTATATAAAGATATACAGATTTGGTTTTGGCATGCGGGTAAACTCCGGGACTGAGGCTCGGGACAGAAAAGTAGTAGCTACGTTTCAGTTTTGAGGAAATCAGGAACTAAATGTAAGTCTGAACGTAATGTCTCTATAAGGCATTTAAAGCCAAGACGTGTTTGTGTGTGTTCACGTCCAAAAAGCCCAGCGGCTGTTTAGCACTTCTCCCCTGTAATCAATATCAACCACCGTCGGCTGGAAGGAACATGATCGGGTCCATTATAGTGGGGTGGTTATAATGATCAGGCCCATTAGAATCACCCAGGGAACAACATGCGAAACACGAGACAATAATGACAAATTGAATGAAACAAACGAAACGCATCTATTCTCGTTTACACTGGAGGCCGCCATCAGAATCCATTAGACTCATCTGGATGCACACACAGACATGTGGAGATATTCTGCACATGCAACACGGCCTGTAGCTGTTTACGTGCCTGTGTGTGTGTGTGTGTGTGTGTGTGTGTGTGTGTGTGTGTGTGTGTGTGTGTGTGTGTGTGTGTGTGTGTGTGTGTGTGTGTATGTGTGCCTCAACACATTCTGAATCAGCTCCGGTGCAAACAAAACGAAGCGTTTATTTCAGGCAGATGTTGGAAAGACTAAACGAAGCGCCTCGGGGCGGCTCGGCGTGACGAGAGGCTGTCATACAGACGGAGACAAAAAAAATAATTAATATCGAGCATTAACATTTTATCTATAAGCTCTGGATCTCGCTCGAGATCCCTCCCCCCAGGAGGAGCGCAGCAAGGTGGTGGAGTGCTGCCCTCCAATTAACAAGCAATAAGTTTTAATGGACTGCCACCTTGTTAGGGCCTGCCAGCCTTTATGGGTTAGTAAATAACCGAGTGACGGAGTCGCAGCAGAATCTCAACGGCAACACCACTTTCTATGTGTGTTCAACAGTAAACATGCTGTAGAAATGTGATGTGTTATTTAACATTTATATGTGATTCGCATCACTAACAGGCGGGGAAACATGTTTAAATGATCTGTTTCAGATTATTTAAAATCTGTATTTCACCTGGAACTTTGGAATTGGAATCAACTGTCATCAACAACGTTCTTTATAAAGAAAATTATCGAAAGTGCTTTGACGGAGAAAGACTAGAACAGAACTGCAATAATAATGGGATTGTGAGGACGGCGGCTATAGAAGATGTCGTCAGTTCAAAGTGAGTTTTAGGAGGTTTTTGAAGGAAGGTTGAGATTTTTTCCGATTTATCTCGACGAGCACGTTGCTCCAAAGCTGTGGAGACTTTAGAACTACATTTAGCCCGAGGGTTATTTTGCTTTTTAGCTCAAGCTTCGTCCCAGTTTACACAACAGCGTTAAATTGTGAAAATGTTTTGTGTGTCAACAGCAAGTGTTCAGAGTCACTGAAATTGCTCCGACTCCATCTACATGGGAATTGGGAAAAAACACAGCTTTTCTAAAACGCTGCTCCTGGTCCAGTTCATCACACCCGTAGTAACTAGTTGTTCTGCACATGCTCAGTAGCTGGACAATCAGAACAAATCTGTGGTGTTATGACTCCCAGTCCATTTTCTCCTGGACTTGGTGGTTTTATTTTGACAGTCACCGTAATAACAATCCAACTTGGTCGTCTGTACAATCTAATGTCCGCGTTCTCTGAAGTACTTCCTCCTCTTCCCAAGATGGGCATGTGTGGGCGGAGCCAGTCCAGCTCACACAGACGCAGCAGATTCTGAATGTAGCTCATATGATCCAATATTTGAACGGATGAAAATCAAGGAAACGCGATAAACATTGAATAGTACGTTTCTGGACCAACAAGACCATGTGAAAAGCTGGATAATATGAGATATTTAATGAACCAATGAAGTAAAAAAAAAATTGAAGAGGGATGCATGCATTTTTCCATCCGATGAAGGAAAGTAGAAGAGTTTATTGCAGCCATGTTTCTCACATCAGGTTGGCCCACTGTCACCAGCAGCAGACCTGAAACCTGCATCAACACCAGCGGGGAAGATGAAGCCGGTGTGGTTTGTGCAGCTCTTTCCAGCTTCTCTGGTGTTTTTTAGTCTATTTCAAAATGAGCACATCCCTTCGCACTCACTGTGATTCATGACCACAAACTCCTAAAAGGGACTAAAACCTACATTTTTCTGTGTTAATTATAAAAGACCCAGAACGTGTTGCACCTAATGAGTAAAAGTTTCTCTCTCTTTATCCTCGGTCTTTAGAGTTGTTTGTGAATTATCGTGCTAATGAAGGACTCATTGATCCTGGTTGCAACTGCTGCTATAAATTAGCGCAGATAAAAGCCGCTAATGCCAAAAGGCTAAATGGCTTGTAAATAAGGGAATTTCACCGTGTGGAAGGATTGCATTGCTGGATCTCTGAGGGCTCAACACAGCTACTTGCTATGAGATGTGATGGACTGGAGACCCGTTCTGGGCGGATCCTGACCTGGCCCGTAAGCTGGGATTGGCTCCGGCACCCTGCAACCCTGCTGAGTCAGGTGACGCAAATAGGTTTGATCTGATTGGCCAAATATGTCGACATGCAGAGTACGGCTGCACATGGAAACATCATCTACCATGGTTCCTTCAGTCTGTTGAATTTGCGATACCTTGGGGTGGGTAGTATAAACGATAGGAGTTTGGCCCAAGGTAGAGATTTTCACCATTCGGGCCTACCGCGATGTCGCATGTTGATGATGTCATCAAGCTGGTTGGTTTGGGTTTAAGGAGTCAGATGTTGAGCATAAAAACATATTAGTGTTTCCTCTATATGTATTCAGGAGTGGCGGGCTGCCGCCATTCCTAAATCCTAGCCTCTGCTCCTTCAATTTTTTATAAAAATTTTTTAAATAACTATTGCACCTCCACCTTCACAGCAGAGTCCTCCACTGGGTTGGGTACTCACCAGTACTAAGCGAAACTACAGATAATTATCCCGAGCGGATACCCTGTACTAACGACTGCACGGACTGGTGTTAACAGTTTGCAAACCTTATTGAGCAGAACAACGGACACGTTTTTCCTGGCAAATTTCAAGCTGAGCGGACAATAAACGGGCCAAAATACTCTAATTTATTTATCATCATCAAATGGTGTATACATTTGTGTGTGTGTGTGGGGGGGGGGGGGGGGTTACCAAATGTAATGTTTGAAATGAATGAAAACAATTTTATTTTTTTTACACACACACACACACACACACACACACACACACACACACACACACACACACACACACACACACACACACACACACACACACACACACACACACACACACACACACACACACACACACACACACACACACACACACACACAGTGGTTCTTGTGATTCGGGGTAGAAAGGACTCAAAGCTAACCTTGTAATGAAGCCCTACAGAGTGTGATCTACCCCAGGTTCACACCCCGACCTGACAGTCGAGCGTAACTCATCGCTTAGTGTGAAGATATACTTCAAATGAACTACAGCTTGACCTGAATTAGACACCGGGTTGAAACCAGGACTTTTCACACACAATACACAAAAGCAATAAAACCCCTCGACATCTGCAAACCATCTTTAGCGCAGAAAAGGCTTGTAGCTCTTAACCTCCATTGTCCACAATCCGGTTCAGGCTGCTATTGAAAGCAGGCTGTCCGACTGCAGCACTTTTTAAAAAGCATCTGAAGTCACTGACGATTTGTGTCTAAAACAGCGTATTTTGGGGGTTTGGAGACAGGAAATGTCTTTTCCCCGTGCACTCCGTGGCGGGAGTTGTTTCCCACTGTAACCTGGGTGACAGTGTGTGCTTTGGCCCGCAGAACGGAAAGCGGCTCAGTCCGAAGAAAAAAAGAAGCAACCTCCAAATGAACGACGGCGAGGCAAAGAAAATAATCTGGAGGAAATAAACCGAAAATATCCTTGGCTGCATCAGCAACTCAAGCCACAGACCTAAACAACCCCAAAAACCAATGGGCGCGTTTTTAAAAAAAGACTCCAGGTTCAGGCTGCAGCAGGGCAGGCGATCGCAGCGAACCTACCATACGACACGCATTCCTCGCAATGTCGAGAAAAAGAGGAAATACTTCAGCAGAACATCCCAGTAACTTATTAACCAACGAAAACAGAACACCATCGACACATTGAGGTGCAAAATCTACCTTCTATTCATTGGCTCTTCTTTTATTTAGTCATTTAAAAATCCTGGGAACTTGTCACGTTGTGCTGAAAGTGGATCCACGCCGAGCCTCCGACCCGCTGCTGATACTAATCACGCTCACACGACATCTCTGCAGGAGAGCAGTCAGACACGCGGGTCAGCTGGAAGATTAATATCATTAATAATGCATCAACCGAGGTGCTGAGTCCTTGTTAGCTCACAGAAACCTGCTGGGACCTCAAACTGCCATCCGCAGAGGAACGTGCGCTCATAAATACTACGCCGGATCATTCTAGAGATACCGTTCTAGATCTATGGGCAGACGAGTTTCTAGATCCAGATCTTTGTATTAAACATAAATGTTCTGATTCCATGTGAACAGGGCATGAATGCAAAAGTATATTTTTTTTTATATCAATTTTGTTACATTCCAACCTACAGTTTAATTGATTTTTTGAAATCTGAACTTTATTTGATGGATCTGCACAAAATAGTCTAAAGGCTCAAATTGGTCGGGTGGCGTGAGGGCTAGGCTCACCGCAACAGTTTTTAGAAAACAGAACTAACATCTCTAGAATCTCTTCTCTAGGCCAAATCATTACACATTGCGACTTTAATTCTCACCTTTCCCTACAGATTGTCCAGGAAGCTCGGCCTGGCAAACATCCATGGTCCCCGCCGGCCACAGTTTGAGTTTTATTTAATCCCCCTCCTCCTCAGGTTGTGTTGTGTATGCACAGCAGCCATTCAGCGAGCTGCGTAAACACAGCCGCCATCCAGGGAGCTCTTCTTACTTTCATTTCCACTTCATGTTTGCACAGCGAGTGGAAAACACACAGCGGCTGACCTTTTCACTAACAGAGTCATCAGTCACGTCCTGCAGAAGACGGGGTGGCGAGGCCGACTGATGCGTTTTGGTTATCAGCGCTGTTGCTCAGACCCTCGAACCCTCGTCACATTCTACCAACGTTTCCTCGTCATCGGGGCTTTGAAAACTGTTTAAACTAGAACTACACTCGGTAGAGCGCAGACCTTCACAAACCGCCACATCTGTTTGCAGAACCCAGTTAGCATCGCTAGAATGATAGCCGTTAGCTCATGTTGATGCTAACCAGGTAGGTCAGGTAGCAACATCACTGTGTGAAACACTGAGCAGGGAGTGTCTCCATGGCAACAGGCGCTGATCTCCTTTGATCTCCTGTATGAGGTGCCACTCCCGTCCGCTTTGCATGGGCTTTGCATAGAAAACATCCCCTATGATGATTTCATAATAAATCACAACGTGTATATAAGTTATACATACAGAATGGCTATATTATTATAGAGGTGGATCATCTCAACCTGTTTTTTTAAATATTAGCTTGCATGGGCACGCCTAATTCATTAAGACTAACGATACTCATATTGCAGTGTAATTGTTCCAAAGTGACATGCATCACACTTCATATTATGGCCCGTTTGAGTGGATAAAACAATAACGTCACGTAATCAAGAACTAACAAAACCCTGAATTTAAGCCCAAACGGAGCAGGAAGGAGCACCTCCTCAGAGGAAATATCACATTTCAGCAAAGGAAACCTCAGCTGGAGAGCCAGACGCGTTAAAGTCAAACAAACTGCAAGGGTACTTGAGCAGGTAGCTGCCGCTCGACACAGAGTGGCAGCGACCAGACGCCAAATGTAGTGTTATTTACTTCTGGCTGCACAGAGAGAGCCGCTCAGATCCGCTCGGGGTGTTTTCTCTCCAGCTTGATGAGGATGGATAAATATTTTAGTGCTTCAGAGCAAGATCTCTCTGCTACATCATCTATGTGTAATTGTGCGTGCGGAAAGCAGCCGTTCAGCACATTTTCTTTCTCTCCGAGCGCCGACCGAGGGGCTAAGATCGTATATTATAAGCTGCTTGTGCAAACACACGCGCACGCACACACACACATAGAAAAAAAGCCTTGGAGACAACACCATGTATGTATTCTCATGAGGTTAGGGTCCCGATTCCGTCACAGCCATTAACACATTGTTGAGGCATGAAGGGGGAAAAAAAAAAAGTGCTTTTTTATTTTTTTAATTGGATGGTATTCACTAAGCACTGTAGTGTCCCAATTAAACCCAATTCATTATAACTGAATTAAACAGAAGCTAATCGGAGAAGAGAAACTCTGTGGATATCCACCCCCGTCAGTACAGAAAATACATCGACTCGGCGGACGTCTCTATTCAAACCAACTTGTACATCACAACACTTTCACGGGCGAGCCGGGGGAAACCCTCGACAGGCTCGTCGCTCTAGTCCGTCGCGCGGCTAACAAAGAAACACAGCCGCACGTGACACTCGGCGTACGTGTGTTTTGTTTGTGGAAGGAAGCGGGGGAACCTGGAGAAACTCCACGTATGCGGAGGGAGAACACGCAAACTCAATACAGGAAGCCAGAGTCCTGAAAGAAACCGGTGTCTTGACGTAAAAATACCATCAGAGCAGTGTTTCCTCCAGAGTGTCATGACTCCCGCTCAATATTCTCCTGGGACTTGGTAGTTTTATACTTGAAAAACTATGGTCACCCATTAACCAAACTTGCATGACCATGGAAGAGAAAAAAAAACATCACAGAGGAAGAACATAAAACCTCCCCGCAGAAAGGCCACAAACAAACAATAGAGATACCGTGCAAGAAAAAAAAAAAAAACCCTAGTGTTTGCTGTATTATCAAATATTTTCAGATAGCTCAAATACTACAGCTATCAACCAACCAAGGACGTCTTTACTCTGTGGGAAGAAGAAGTCCTCCACATGGAAACCTCCACCAAGGTTCGTCTCACTGTGAGGCTGTGAGCGCTTCCCACTGCGCCACCGTGCCGCTCTCAAACGTTTTCCCATTTCTAGGGTGAGAGAGTCTGCAGCGGCTCCAGCCGGCATGATGTTCACAGCCGGGCACGCTGCCATTTAAAACGCACTTATGTCTGACAATGTAAACAAAGCAGTGCTTAACCCAGTGACCCAGAGCCCGCGGGTGTGCCGGTGCCACGGCGCCGGGCGGCCGGGTCATTAGGAGGACGACTTCCGGCCGATTCATCACTCTGCCTCAGGCTGCCCACGAGTCACACTCGGCATCATCTTAGACACAAGCCGGCCACGACTAGTACCACGAACAGGAGAGCCCCCCCCACCCCCCCGACCGAGGCTCACTGTGTAGCGGAGCTGCTAATGTAGGTCAGTGTTTCACACATTCATTCCAGGGAGAAACGTGTGCAAAACTGCGTCGCGGCGCCGCTCGCACTGCAACGCTCAAATTCAAAAGAACAGGTCATCGTGGAGAAATCGGCTCACAAAGGAGCGGCAGAGCTCTCCACGCTCCCTTTGTGTTTCACCATTTCCAAGGATGCGTCTCCGCAGAGAATCCTTTCCGAGGACATCAGGTGGATCGTCAGCGGATTTCAGGGCAGCTCAGAGACGACAAACACAAAGTCTGAGATCTTTTAAATGCTGCAGTCTGACTCTGCAGATAAACACAAACGCTCACTCACAGCGCCATGCCTCCAGGAGATCACTTGATGTGGTGATTCCATGCATAAATCGATCCATCCTCTATATCGCGTTATCCAACAGAAAGTCACCCCCAGATATTTTCACTAACCTCTGCGGCATTGTGCAGCCCTGAAAGTGTTAACACTCTTTCCATTCTGACTTAAGGCTCCACAAATAGCACCATTTTCGGCCGTCGGAGCCGTCGAAGCCTTCACACTGACCACGACTGTACGAGACGTATTTAAATAATCGTTTTTGCATTCAGGAAAAATAAAAGGCGCTAAACATGGACAGAACTCTCACCCTGGTGGTGTTCTTATGGTTAGAGAAAAATCCCCAAAAAGGAAGAGGAGAACATGAACGCGTGGCTCCGAAGGGAGAGGTCAACTGGGGTTGCCAGTTCTGCAAAGAGAGCTTAAAGTAAGTACTTGTAAGCATGTACTGGCATTTTACGTTAGCATTTCCAACTCATGCGATTGAAGAAACACACACACACACACACACACACACACACACACACACACACACACACACACACACACACACACACACACACACACACACACACACACACACACACACACACACACACACACACACACACACACACACACACACACACACACACACACACACACACACACACACACACACACACACACACACACACACACACACACACACACACAAATCCACACGACCTTAAACGGAGTCTTAAGAATACATAATTACCTAAGCTGACGAGAAGCACCTTGGCTAAAGCAAACCTTCCACTGTACCTGAGGGTGGGAAAGGAAGGACGACGGCGGCTCACACACCTACACACACCTCCCTCGTTATAGTTCCACAATGTCTGCCGGGGAAAAGCAAAAAAAAGCAGCGGTGGAGCAGCGAAGTGGCCGGTGTTTCACTCCCCGCGGGTTACAGAGCGATATCACGACACTGAATGAGGAGACGGAGCTCAGACTGTCCTGTCCACCCTTCTGGAAAGAAGACGTACAGAAAACGCACGAAAGGCCACGACGTGTGCAAACGGATCAATGTGTTCACGTCTGAGGACCAACATCTGCGACTGGACCCACGGCGAGTCCAACGCACTGAGAGGACGGAGAGGCTGCCGATACGCTCAGAATATTAACTGCTCTTATTTGGCTTCTTCTACAAGCGACCGGCCCTGAACTCTGTCGCTGGTTCAAAGCATCAACTCAACAGCCGGCCACTGAATCGGGAGGTTTAACAATAGAATAGAAACTTTATTGTCTATGTCACCAGTACAACAAGGTCAGAAAGTGCCAACCCGTTTGTGCGTCATAAAAATCAATAAACGTACAAATAAAAACTGTTAAACTATAAAGAAATAGAGGGATTAAAACCAACAGATACTCATCCACACAAAGCTGCAGTGTTACAATCACAACCGCTCACATCACAGACACAATCGTAATACGACTACAGCAACCATAGCATGACATCTGTGATAACATGAAGTCATGATGATCACATGACGACTGCGATCACGTCGTCGCAGCTACGATCATAAAATTAGAGCCGTGTTCATAATATATAGTGACGTCATCAGTTTGCGGCGAGCGTCAGGAGGTTCAACAGAGACGCGGTGCAATGTTCCAACCATAACATCACAGTTACTTGAACGTGTTGCTTCTGCCTTGGAGCTTCCTGACAAATTGCAGCATTTCCAAACGCCGCCGGGACGCAGAAAATCGTAATGTTCTTCACAATACCTGTGGTTGGATCGTTACCGTTGCATCTCCAGCCGCATTGACATCAGAGCTTCGACCCCAAAGTGGGTCGGCTGAGCAGTTTTGATCTGATGCACTAAAAGAGTCTACAAGCTGGGAGCATTAGGGAAAAACAAAAGCCAACAACAGCCCCAGTCTTTATGCACAGTCCTGAGCGCCGTCTCCTACTGAGAGGAACACAGACACACAACTTTTCTTTTTTTTTTTGCCTTTTCCGAGGACGAACTAGAAAAGAGGACGGCCGCAGGGTACGGGATGTCTCTTAATGTGTGAGTCAAACTAATGGACTGCCTCCTTCCACCGTACCCCTGACCTCTCCTCCTCCTCGTCCCTCTCCTCCTCCTCATCCTCCATCCTGGATTCACGCTGCAAACATTTGTCTTCACTTTCTCCCTCCAATCGCCGCTTCCTCTCTGTTTGTGTGCCTCAGGACGAAGCAGCAGCAGCAGCAAAGTCCGATGGGATCAATCTGACAGATGTGCACAAGGCTCTCGCACGTGGGTGACAGACAGGCTTTTGTCCAAAAACACAATCGCTGGACAAAGTCGTCCTCACATGCAGTGAGAGAATTGGGTTTTCCATAATGGCCTGACGCCTACACAGAAAGAAGCGGCCACAACACGCAGCAAAACAGAAAATGACCTACATTTATTCCTGTAAAAACAACGACATCGATCTAAACCTGTGGAAAACACACAGACAACACCAACGCTAGTGTCTATTACAAAACACTACAGTGCCGTTTCACAAGACTCCCAATGTTGTCGCGTAAATAAGCCGCCAAAACGCGACGGAAGTTACTTATTTTCACGAGAAAGGCAACAAACATTTCCTATATTCACCAGGAACTACAAAAGTTTCCCATTTTCGCTGGAAACGCAAAGATTTCTTTTAGTATTCACTAGAAATGATAACAGAAGTTTCACATTTTCCCCAGAGAGGCGACAAAAGTGTCTGCTTTTCACTGGAAACGCAACAAATTACTTCTTTTCACGTGAAACGCAACAAAAGTTACACATTTTTACTGGAAAAACAATGAAAGTTTCCCATTTTTTCTTGAAACAAAGTGAAAATTTCAAATTTTTACTGGAAACACAATGAAAGTTTCTCAATTTCATCAGAAACGCAATGACAGTTTCTCATTTTCACCGGAAATGCAATGAAAATACCTTCCCGTGGGCTCTCCACCTGCAGGAAGGTTCTTAATCAGGTGCGATGTGATCTGGGTGACAGTGCTCAGACTGTCACCCCGGCGACCCGGAAACGGATAAGCGGGAGAAAATGGATGGATGGATGCAATGAAAATTTCCCATTCTTACGGGAAAAGCAACGGAAGTTTCCAGTTTCACTGGAAAACATTGTTTGAACAGGTCTTAAGAGGCTGAAGCCATTTTCACACGTTCACTCAGAAACACGTTGCACATCCAGAGAAACTTCCAGAGTCGGTATCCGGTCAGACTCCCTCATGAAATCCAAACATCAATTTAACGTGTGTAACTATTGTCGATACAACAGAGACGAGGAGCTTCTGCTGATCCGTGTGACGGAGACGGGTCGACATGTCGACGCTTTACAGCCTCCGAATGTTTAAACCGTCGACACTACGAGCGAGTCTCAGTGTGAAAACGACATTAGTCAGTCAATCACAGGGTTTCAGGTCAATTCCCATCTGACGCCGCAGTTTTGCGGCGTTTGCTTGAACGTGTGAGAAGATTCCCAGTCGTCCAGGTCGCGCTAAACAATTCAACTTCATTCCAGTGGCGACGAGATTAACTAGTAAAATTAACTTCGCTCAATCAATTAGTAGTGAAAGAGCCGGACACACTGGGTGAAGTACAGGAGCTGCGTTGGGAAAAGCAAAGCATGAGGCGGATTATGCAAAGGCAGCGCGTGCAGTTTGACTTCAGCGATGGAGATAATGAAACGGTGTTTACATTGAAGTCGCAGGCAGAGGAACGGCACACGAGGAGAAGTTTTCCCTCGACTGAGCGAGGCTGACGGGAATCGCTTGTGACCGTTGCAGGATAAAGAGGAGCGCGAGCTGTTCTCGGGCTTGCCTGAACATGCAGCGCGCCGTCGCAGGTCTCGTCACCCCGTCAGGCAGGCCAGTCATCGCCGTGACGCGGCAGAAGTCCCACAACCGGTCGGCCCGCTCCGACCGACCCATGTTTACACGACGTTTTCAAGTGAAAACAGAAATTTGGGTTTACGAGACGACGGTGCTCGCAGCCACTGAGGAGGCAAAGGATCCCAAAGTGGAACCCGATACCGTAATTTCCGGACAATGAGCCGCTACTTTTTCCCCACATTCTTTGAACCTTTGCGGCTTAAACGACGACTAATTTATGGATTTTGACGGGTTTAACGGGCTTCATGCCACCGATACATTCAGCCTCGTCACGCCAGACCAATGAAATTGCCGAACACGTCAGTGGATCAATGAAACTGGTTTCATTGATTTGGTTGAACTACTGGTAAATCAAACGCACTAAATTCTTCAGATCAGTCGTTCGCCGCTTTCTGTGTAAACATCCCGTGCACTGGGTGATGCGTTCAGGTGCATCACGTAACTCCAACCGTCTGCGCTCCGCGGCGGACCAGTCGTCCTCCTCAGGGGAAAATCTTCCACCTCAGAATCACAGTCAGCAAACAAACTATAAAATACTTCATCAGCAGAGATAAAACCCTCAGTGTTTGTGTGTTTTTTGCTGAAAAACGAAAGTTGGGCGAGAAGGTAATGTATTTGCGTGTATTCATTCATTGGTTTGTATGCATGTAGTTTATCGACTTTTCGCAAAACCTCCTCATCCGAATTGTGTGAAATTTTCAGGGATGATTTGTCATCATCTAAGGACCAATCGTTCCGATTTCGGGACGTTAACGGCAAACCGTTTTCGAATAAATCCCCCCCAAACCCGCGAAAAAAAAATTCCCATACAAAGCGGATGAGAGAGTCAAAGGAGATAAGCATCAGTCGCCATGGAGACGCTCCCTGCTCAGTGTTTCTCTGCTGCATGTGTGTGTGTGGTTTCGTTACAAACAACAGCACCCTCTAGTGGGCCAACATGGAAAAACGACATTGTCTTTAGCGTTTAGGTTTTCAAAATGTTGCCGTGTAAAAGTGAAACTTTTCTGAAACAAGAACGTAAAACCATTGTGTGAAAACACTGCGGGAAGCGAGCATCACGTTTCAGTGCTGGGAGGCGAGTTTGTCTTTATGACCACGTTGGATAAACAAAACTACTTCACTTGCACCCGGCGTGGAATTCAAATCACACTGTGAAAAAAACTGCAGAGTTCACAGAACTCAGTACAAAGTACACATTGTACTGCAGCTACGAGCTCTGGAACAATTCAATACGTACGTATTAATGAAATGTTCATATTCTGAAACAGTCACACTGGTTTATTTTAATGCAAACTTAAATATTACTATCGTTTATGAATACAAACATCTGTAATGTTTTTATGACTTGAGCTTCTCATGTTGTACTGTCTTCTAAATTCATTTTGTTTTTACAATTATTATTTAGACGTCTTTAATTTGTCTGACACCGCTCAGTTATTTCCGTTTCAGCACTGGAACGCGGGGAAAGATGAAGGGTGGATATGGGGTGAATGAGGAGCAGATGAGGGGCAGAAGTGGGGTATGTAAGGGGTAGATGAGGGGTGGATGATGGATGGATGAGGGGCAGATGTGGTGTGGATGTGGGGCAGATGTCTCAGCCCTCTTAACAGAGACCAGATGTGAACAAGTCCCTCCAGTGTCTTTCTGCCCTTTAATCTCTGCACCATGAAAACAACTGCCACCGGGTCAAAGCACCAAGTACTGCGAGTCTGGTGTCTACTGTAACACACACGCGCGCGCGCGCACGCACACACACACACGGAGGATGACAATAAACACACCATAAAACTTGAAATTTGCCCCACACGCCCGTAATAAACCGCCGAGCCTCTTTTTTCCCCCAACTACAACCTTTGGTATCAGGTGGAAACAGTCTGACCGAGGTCAGCTGTGACATCTGAGGACACGCACAGGTAGCTGCACGCTTTATTGTGCGCGCGTGTGCGTGTGAGTGCGCGCGCGCGTGCCGGGTTCATTACAATGAAGCGCAAATAAAAACGACAAACAGCAGTCGATGTGCAACACTTACTTGCCGATGACCTCGCAGAGCTCGTACACATCTTCAAACAGAATGTCGTCGTCCGCCATAGTCCGACCCCGGCTGGGGAGAAATTACCCCCCCTCTACCCTCCAAGTGAGAAAATTACGCGTCTCCCCAAAAAATGTAAAAAAATAAAAATAAAAAAAACTGAGGAAGAAGGTTCCACCTTGCAGCTGGCTGTGGGAGAGCAGATCCCCGAGAACAGCAGTCAGCACAAGAGTTTAAGGAAAGATTTTCCAGATCCGAGTAGGTGCCCCCAACCTCCCGGGACCCCCCCACCCCCAGAGAAGCTGCGCCGCGTCGCGGTGGCCGGAGCGCCTCAGTAATCCAGTTTGGGAGTCAGTCGGGTCGGTCCTTCCCGGTATCGTACTCCCGGTTGTCAAACACTCGCAGTGAACTCCTCCTCCTCCTCCTCCTCTTCTTCTTCTTGCTCCTCTTCCTCCTGCTGCGGCCGCTCCGCGCGCACACGGAGGATGAAATCACCGGGCCGCCTGGTTCGCACCGGGATCCGGTTACAGATCGGATCCAGGTGGGGCGGTGACTGTGTCCGAACCACCGGGGCTTCCAAGCGCTCCCTCCGGCTGCAGAGACGCGCAGAGCTCCGCTCGCGTAAAGACTGACGGTCCGGTGGAGGCGTCACCGCTCCCTCTCTCTCTATTTCTCTCTCTCTCGCTCCCTCTCTCTCTCGCTCCCTCTCTCTCTCGCTCCCTCTCGCTCCCTCTCTCTCGCTCTCTCTGTCTCTGTCTCTCTCTGTCTCTCTCACTTTTCAGCCGCTGACTTTCACCTTTTTCCTCTGCGTGTCGGCCGTTTGCCCGGAGGTTCAGCTCCTCGGAGCTTCCAGAAAGCTCCTCCTCCTCCTCCTCCTTCTTCTTCTTCTTCTTCCTCCTACTCCTCCTCCTCCTTCTGCCGCCGGAATGACGAAACTGCGCCGCCGCCGTCCATTTTGGCGCACGGCAGTCGCCCAGAGTGTCCCGTCCGCACGTGCAGGTTTTGAGCCAACATGGCGGACGTCGGGCTCGCTCCCGCAGCGCAGTTTCACTCCGGGACTTCTTCAATGAGTCGGGATGAAGAAGCCGAGTTCCCAGCTGAAAGCAGGAGGCGGACAATGAGTGAATGAATGAATGAATGAATGAATGAATGAATGAATGAATGAATGAATGGATGGATGGATGGATGGATGGATGGATGAATGAATGAATAAAATAAAATGAACTTTTTGAGTTGTAAAAAAGTTTTGTTTATCACTTACCAAAACAACAAAAAACAGTAAATCATATAAAACAGACTGAAATATCACAATTATATTAAAAGGTATCTTCCAATTATATAATTTTTATCTTATCAATTTGTATTTAATATTACTTATTTTCAATTAATGTCTTTCTTTATTGCTCAACTTTTGTATACTATGATAAAAGGAAGAAAAGGTAAGTATATGAGAATTTAGTTGTGTTTTGTTTTGTTTTGCTTTGTTTTACACAGAACGATAACCAGACAAGGAGCTATTCTGTAGAGGCACCATGAAGTTTTCACAAAATTCAACCTAAATAAATATTTTTTCGTATTTTATTTTTTATTTTACACACCAGAATGGTTTTCAAAAGGACTTTTAACTCTGGGCTAATAAGGGCTTTCGAAAATGACACGAGCAAAATTGGGAAAATTAGCTAAAACGTCAAGAAATGGAAAAAATAAATAGTAAAATAAAATGACCAGGATTTCTAAAAGAGAAAAAGCTTAAAATAGCTTTAAAAAAAAAAGAAAAAAAAATCTCATAAATGCAACGCGATATCTGAAATGATATATGAAACGTTATAATCTGTGTTCATCTCATTTTTAAGGTTAAAAGTGATTTGGTGTAAAGTCACAAAAACAGAATGTCTATGCAACTGTCCTTGTCTGAAATGGTAATGTCCTGTCGTAGACGTGCCATATTTTTCTAAGAAAATATTAATTTAAAACAATTTTTTTCTGTTTTTAATCTATTTGCTGTAAAAAATATTTGTTTTTTACAGCTTTAGATCATCAGACTGGCTTCTGCAGAAGTATATAGGCTTGTAAGTTTGTATTTTTAGCCTATTTCTTTTTGTTACATCAATTCAATAATGACAATTTTCCTCTCCAAACACAGTAATCCTTCCAGGTGCTAATATGTGCTGACACTTGCTAATATGTGAGACTTCACATTCACAGCTCATTACTTTGACATTCTCATGATTGATGAAACATTATTAATTTCACAGAGATGCTTTTGTTTATGCTCCAAATTTTTTCAGCTCTTTGGATAATTTATGAACAGAGAGTTTGTTACAGAAGTAGTTTACCCTTAAATCTACGTTCTGATCTTAAATCTTTAATGGGGTCATATTATGCAAAATTTACTTTCTAATGGCTTTCCCACAGTACTAATCGTCCCCATACCAAGAATGACGCTCCAGAAATAAAGTAAGTCTGTCCTCTCTCTCCTTGTCTTGTTTCAGTTTTTAAAAAGTGTGTTGCTCCAACCAGCCAATCAGAAATCAAACCCTATATAGTGTCATCGGGGGTTTAGCCAATCCCAGTCAAGGTAGGCCCTCCCTTTGCCTCCTCCCACAATTAGGCAGCTCTGCTCTGGCACATGGCACCCCGAGAGGAAGTACGTCCTCCTCTTCCCAAGATGGGCATGTGTGGGCGGAGCCAGTCCAGCTCACACAGACACAGCAGATTCGGAATGCAGCTCCTATGATCCAATATTCAAATGGAAGAAAATCAAAGGAAAAGCAATAAACTTTGAATAGAATGTTTTTTGACCAATGAGACCAATGAAAGTGTTGAAAAGCTGGATGATATGACCAATTTAAGATTTTTTTTATTTAGATTTAATGTCTCATTTTGCCCAAAATATGCCTCTGCTTCTCGAAGTCCCAACCTAAAACGCAGCTGGTTGAGACGTGTAATCACGACATACCGACACGTGCTGGATATCCATATTTTATGGGCTCTGGTGGGCTAAATACATTGCCAGCTGATTGCCTAATTAATGCCATGTGAATCATTAAGCAGAATTAGTAAACCCAAGATGATGAGCTTGTTATTTATTCATGACTTTTCAACAACAACAACAACAAAAAAGATTTGATGTGATTAAACGAGTCTGGTAACATGTACTGTAGGTAGTGCTCGTCTCCCTCAAAGCCTAAATGTCTACGTAGCATCAAAATCCGTTATTTGGGTCATTTGTGACGTCTGCAAAAAAAAAAAGGAAAAAGAGGGAAACGTGTGGCCTTGCTGATCCTGCGAAGGGGTGCGGACAGTGTGAGGTGATGAGCAGGAGGCAATTTGGCTTAGGAATAAGTGAAATCAGGACATCAGAGTAAATCTTATCTCTGGCCAACACAGCCTTCCAGACTCAGCCGGTGGGGCCGTCCTCTCTCTCTCTGTGTGTGTGTGTGTGTGTGTGTGTGTGTGTGTGTGTGTGTGTGTGTGTGTGTGTGTGTGTGTGTGTGTGTGTGTGTGTGTGTGTGTGTGTGTGTGTGTGTGTGTGTGTGTGTGTGTGTGTGTGTGTGTGTGTGTTGTGCTCACCTGCGGTTCTCAGCTCTCTTCTTTGCAGTCAGGAGCGAGGCCGGTGCAGCAAGCGGTCTGCAGGAGAGCAGCCGGAGGATGTTTTCCTGATGCACACACTCCCCCATACATCCACACCGGGGAGACGCCGTCGTGTGGAGAATCTGCCCGTCATGTGCAGCATTAAAACTCTTCTAGAAATTTAAATTGAAATAAAAAACTAGAAGGGGCACTCGGTAGAGCGCAGACCTTCGCCAACGCCACATTTGTTTTAATTAGTATCGCGAGCATGTTAGCCGTTAACTCATATCGATGCTAACCAGGTAGGTCAGGTAGCAACATCCCAGAGTAAAACACTGAGCAAGGGAGCGTCTCCATGGCAACAGACGCTGATCTCCTGTGATCTCCTCCATAGGTGTGCCGCTCTCATCCGCTTTGCATGGGACATTTTTTCTGGATTTATTTGGAACTGGTTAGCCGTTAACGTCCCGAGATGTAATCGATCGGTCCTTGGATGATGAGAAATCATTCCTGAAAATTTCATGCGATTGGGGTGAGAATTGTTTCTGAAACGTTGATACAATGCATGCATGCAAACAAACAATAAATAGAAGCAGACAAAAACATAACCTTCTCGCCAAACTCCGTTGGTTGAACAACTTTCGTTGGCGAAGGTCGCAACCAACAGCAGCCACTAGTGGCCCAGCATGCCAACTACGTCGTAACATTGCAGTGTGAACGTGAAACTTCTCTGAAAACGCAAAAACGCTGTGTTTTCATTCAGAACGTGACCATGTAAACGGGATGTTGACCGTCGCCACATTACTAACCCTCCTCATTGTGAAGGTCGCCTGACGATCGGGAGTTGTGGAGACCCTGATGATGACACGTTGATGAGAGTCGGTACTGGATGAAGAACCTCTCAGCTCCTCAGGACGACGACCGTTCATGCGGGACTTTTCTCCTGAAGCTTTGTGGTCCCCACCATCATTTATTCGCTCTTGAGATCTGTGCGCTTACATCTCCATAGGTAAACTAGTCCACACCAGAAACTGCTCTGAATGGCCCTGAAGCCTTTTATTCACCGCCTAGTGATCAGACAATGATTTTCTGCGACTTTGCAATCCTTTAATCGAGGTTTATTGTGGAGTGAAAGGCAGCCTGAGTCACTGGTGAGCAGCTCCACGGCTCCACTCCCACCACCGAACCTCTGTACCATGAAATTATGTTGATTTAAATACAGTTTTGCATGAATAAAACACAAACGTTGTTGTAATCCAATTTTAATTTTTTCCCCCCCCATCCAAATCAGAATGAATGGTGTTTATTTAGAGCTAAATGGTTCCGTCATCATTCTTATGCACTTCAGCATGTACACTAATAATTTCGCTGGTAAACTGGCTTTTACAAGCGCAGCTCTGAATGGCCCTGAAGCCTTTTATTCACCGCTTAGTGATCAGATAATGATTTTATGTGACTTTGCAGTGCTTTGATAGACCTATAATGGAGGCGCCCTGAGTCACAATTCCAGAGGTGTTTTATCTAAAGAGGAGAGCGGTCATATCCGTTATGTGCCCTACAAGACGTACAAACCCTCTTGCCACAGCGGTGGCGGAGTGTTTTGGTCCTTTTCCAGCAAAACAAAAAACCATGAAAACAATTAAAACTACGGCAGGTACATTTTCCATCTGTGGGACCAGATCGCTGAGAAGAAATCACACAGGAATATTGGTTCTACTTCAAATCCCCGTTTGCACAATGTTTCAAGTGAAAATGCATAATTTGTGGATTGCTGTTATATTGACTGTCAAAATAAAAGGACCAAGTCCCAGAAGAATATGGACTGGCCAGCTACTGAGCATGTGCACAACTACTGGTTGCACGCATGCCGGGTGTACATGTGCAGAAAAACTGCGTTTTCCGTGGTTTAAAGTTAGTCTACCAGAAAAAAATGTATAAAACATATTTCCCATAAAAGGTGTGACTTCTGCACAAAGAATAAAGCAACACACCAAAACAAGATCATCACCACTCATTTCCTTTCTAATATGATAATAGTCTGAAATGTTGTGAAACTGATTGTGGGTCGTTTTTTTCCAATGCCAATCAAGATCTCGTGAGATCCAGTGTACAAACGGGATCTTGCTTCGGGAATTTTGGGAAGTTTCCCTGACTGCAAGATGTCAACAAACCGGGGATGTTATGCAAAATTTAAATACTGGAAAATACGTGTTTGTGTGAGTGTAATGACGAATTTCCTTCAGAAAGGTTTTAACAACGTATTAGAGATCAACAACTAAGACTGGGTCCTTGATATTTTTATTGTTCCTGTGTGGATTCTGGTAGAGGAAGTTTAAGCAGAGACAGAGTCTGAGCATTTCCAAAAAGTTGCATTTTCCTGTTTCCAGGGTGACAGAGTTGCCAAAGTTCAACCTTGGGAGTCATTTTGAAAGAGTTGCATTTCCCCACCGTTTCCATGGAGATGGAGTTGGAAAAAGTTCCACCTTGGGGAACCATTTTCAAAAAGTGTCTCTGCCACTGTTGTCCTATAAACAGACATTCTGAACACAACAAAGTTGCGCCTGTGAAGAGTCACGTCAATCTGCATTGAACACGTACTGATGAAGATGCAGCCCAGCAAACTACTGAACAGAGTGGAGGCCGTCGCGCTCCGACGAAAACAAAGAAGCTGCAGAGTTTGCTGCAGGGAACCATTTCTTATTATGATGCACGTTCAAGGGAGGAAGACCTCCGAGGTCTCCAGTCCACACAGCTCTGCAGGAAACATCACCTCATGATACCACAACAGCAGGATTTTAGACGACTTATAAAATCGAAATCAATTTAAAGAAAAGGTTCCCGTGAAAACGACGGCTGATCGTCGCCATGACGGGAGAGTGAGCGACAGTGTGCCTGAAGAAGACAGTGTGTGCTCTTTGTTTGATTACGGGATCCGTTTGATGTCGGAGGAGGATGATCACAGGCTGTACTCCTCTTCAGTTCTTCCTCTCATCTCATGGAAGTCATCCGCCGCCCTGAAGCAACGGCCGGAAAGCAACGCCAGCTCAGTAAACTGCAAGTTCCACCTTCTACTGGCGAGTCGCTCCGCTGCAAACAGCACAATGTGTAACGCGACGTACGGCGTACATAGAAGCTGTTGAGCTTTGGCCAAGCCCCGCCCACAAATGAACCAATCATAGGCGAGCGTTTGAAGGAGATAATGACAGACAACTGTCAACAACTGACTCAATGAGCTGCCGATGGTTGTCAGCCAAACCTTCTTCTCTCTCCAGGGGCAAACAGAAGCTCACAGGCGACGGTTCTAACGCCGAGGCCTCTTGTTCCATCAACTCGTGTCTTTTCCAGTTTTATTAACGAAGCGGGAATCAATGCTGGTTAACATGAGCAGGATCAATGGAGTTCACAGTCAATAGGACGAGTGGATAAAGTCTCAGTGACAAAAAACAAAACAAAACATGCGAGATTCAGATTGTGAGCAGAGAAAATAGCAGTTTGATTAGATTTTAATGTAATTTTGGGAGAAATAATGAGAGTTAATACAATATTACTGAGGTTCATGAGCAAAGAGATTGAATCTATAGCCTTTCATTTAACACCGAAGACTACGAGTGAAATAACGTTGTTAATGTTACCAGTGTTGGTATTACGTTAGTTTGATTATAGAGCATCTTCCACTAACATTCTCTTGAAGGAACCAGGTTAAATCTGACTTCAGTATTTCTTCCTGATGAAAAAAGGTCATTAAAACAACCTTAGAAGGCAAAAATGAAAAGATAAAACCAAGACATTATTTTCCACTATTTGTTTCTTTTGTCTGTGCATGAAATTGTGTGAATGCTCGCACTAACTCAGCTGTGAATGCTCATGTTCCTCCTAAAATGTTATTAGGGAAATGAGAGATTCCTCTGCACTGGCGTTTATGTCGGTGTGCCGCGCAGCCGCCTCCGAATGAATATGCTGCCTTGAAAAATGGCTCTTTGGCTGTTTGCTCAATTTCGTCTGCCCCGCGGTACATTTCCCCCGACAGGTGAGCTGAAAGACACACTGAGGGAACGTAATGGACACATTCTAATGGCTTGTTGCTCCACGGCGGAGAGGAAGGAGGGGAAAACACAATCATTCACTCTGTCCGTTCCTGCAAGAAGCCGCACTACCTCCAAAATATATTCCCCCGATTCAAGCTCAGGTTACAAAAAATAGTGATAATTAAAAGTGGAGCCACATAATCTGCTGTGTTGAGTCCGAAAGAGAAACAAGAGAAGACGATCAATAGAAAATTCGAGATCATTATCCATGTTTGGATCTGGCACAGAGCAGAGGTCTGCAGCCTTTATGACCAAAACAGACGTTTCTGTGACTTCGCGTCAAACAAAAAAATAACTGTAAATTCTTTGGAAATGAAGAAAAATCCTCTTTAGAAGAAGTTCTATACAAAATTTCTATGTAAAGAAAAATTTAGGTTGCACTCATACAGTATCTTATGTATACTTTACATATATTTTACATTTTTAGACCATTCTTTTCCTCTTTGTTTTCATGGATTTTCCTGTTTTAGTTATTTGATGCATCTTGGCTATTTTAGCTGCTTTAACTATTTATAGCTGCTTTCCATTTTTCTTTTTTCCCTTTCCTTTCTTTATCTTTCCCCCTGACCTATTGTCATATTTTTTTTTTCCATGAAAAAACAGCCCAATTTAATCATTTTAGTTTCACCATTCTTCCTGTATTATGCATATACTTTATCCATTGTTTTGGCAGTTGCAGCGATTCTGGTAGTTTTAGCTGCTTTACTTCATTTAGTTATTTATAGCCTGAAGATTAGACCATTACTGTGCTGCAGGGAGCTGATGGGGGTCAAAGGTCAGCTGTGCCACTACTACCCCCAACCAATGGAGGCATGTGGTTTGCCGGTTGAGATAATCTTGTAAAAGTTATTTTCTTGTTCCTTCTCGGTAATACCGAGAATGTTGCACTTTGTACTTTGCGCTGAAAGGTTTCCTAATGCAGGCATTACAGTAGGACACGCAGAAGGTTTTATGGGATTAGAAAAAAAAACATTGTATTCCTTCCCAGTTTTTCTCACCATGTCTTGTGTTTTAGTAACAAGTTAATTGTTTCCCAGAATCCAACTGTGCATCGCTCCCTCGAAGAACCTGTTAATGCCTTCACCTTTGATATACGTTACATCTCTTTCACTAATGTTCACACGTTTCTGTAGGTTTGGTAATCTTTTCTCAGCTCTGCTGCTCGTCCCACAAATGCATGTTCGAGGCGAGAAACGTTTCAAAAACGAAAACACAAAACAAATTATGTGTTTTGACTTGAAACTGCATAAACGAGGCCCGAGACGACAAACATCTGGTACAACTATGCATTTTTAATCAATCAAACACAAATTTCCTCACACGTTCAGTTAGGCGTACGCATATCTTTGCTCGCACTCGTAATCTGAGTCGTATTTATTAACTGAAAGGTGACGTATCAATCGAAGGGTTGATGGATTTAAAAAATTTTTTTGCATTTACATGTGTTGATAACTAGAACTACACTCGGTAGAGCGCAGACCGTCGCCAACGCCACACTTCTTTGCGGAACTGAGTTAGCATCGCTAGCATGATAGCCGCCAGCTCATATTGATGATATCTGGCGTGTCAGGTCGCAGCGCCAGGAGCAACGTTTTTAGAAAAATTGCGTTTTACGCCGTTTCCACAAAAACAGAGTGAGAACATTTTCAAAAAATGTCTTGCAGACGGTTTCAATAGACACCCGAAACCAAACCAAAACTTTGACGGCCATTTGGCCTCCGGTCAGTTTGTGAAAATTCCAACAAGGTTTACATCATTTCAAGTCTTTCATGTGCAAATTCTTTTCTCTTTCCTGTTTACATATTGACAAAATGTCATCCGGATAATTCATATTCAAGCGAGATGTTTCATTTCCACCTTGATGCAACTTTACAAAACTGGCAAAGACCTTTAAAAGTGTGTAAAGATGCACCATCAAAGGTAAAAGATACTATTTCATGTTTCACCTTCACTCCCCTGCTTCAACTTTTCTTCTTTTTTTTTTTGTCTCCTGTACGTTTGAGGTGAAGTTGATTTTTCTGGATTGATTCTGGTCAATTTATGCCCGTTTAAGACACCGAACACGCTCCTTCAGCACCTTAATGTGGCTTTAAAACCAAGGAAAAACAAGCAGTCTGCTCCTCTCATACATCTCATTGGAGATTTCTGTGCCGCGAGATGGAAAGCTTCGCCCGCAGGCTGTTGTTTTCAAGACAATGCCAAAGGCAGAGTGAGGAAGCCAGCCGACATGTGACTGACTAATTGCTCATGCAGCGCAACAGTTTGAAGCTGAGAGGCCCCCTGCCGTCGCTGGAGTCGACCTTGAGGAGGCACGGAGCAGCGGCAGAGCTGCAAAGAGTCAATCACACCACTCATTTCATATCAGTCAGTGAAATGATGGTCTTGTTCATGTGTTTTCGCTTCGCTTTCGTCGCTGTAGCATGACGTTAATATACCGCACAGGAAGTAATGGTAAGCAGATTAGCACACACACACACATATAGACACATTACTTTTCTGGTACATGAAAACGGTTGCAGAGCTGCTGTCTCTCCAAACATCCAGATTATAGAGCATCTTCCTCCCACTAACATTCAGATTATAGAGCATCTTCCTCCCACTAATATCCAGATTATAGAGTATCTCCCCACTAATATTCTGATTATAGAGCATCTCCGCCATCTAACATTCAGATTATAGAGCATCTTTCTCCTCCAACATTCAGATTATAGAGCATCTCCCTCCTCTAACATTCAGATTATAGAGCATCTCCCCCACTAACATCCAGATTATAGAGCATCTTCCTCCACTGACATCCAGATTATAGAGCATCTTCCTCCCACTAACAGCCAGATCATAGAGCATCTTCCTCCTCTGACATCAGATTATAGAGCATCTCCTTCCTACTATCTGATGTAACTTTTTGTACATCTACTGAGCATGTGCAGGAGAAATATTGACCATGGCCGTGGTGCGCATGCGCAGTAGCAGCGTTGCAGAAGAGTTGCGCTTCCCCCCCGTTTCCATGGAGACAGAGTAAAAGCGTTTTCAAAACGTTGCGTTTTAAGTGGCTCAGAGTGCCGTCGTTTTGTAATCTGACCCCCAAAATCTAAAAAAAGATGACGAGACCCTCAGGATATCACGCAGCACCTTTAAACCAACGCAGACATACACACACGAGAACACCGGCTTGTAATTTGTACCACTCGTGATGTGTGGAGCGAAGGGAGCTCTTCAATAGCGCTCCAGTGCCGTTATTTCTCCACGTAGAGATGTGTAATAGTCCGTGCAGAGAGAAGTTAATGACAGCCTCACTTTAAAGAGACAAACAGATTGAAATGGACCGGGAGGACATTTTCCAAACGGCACGCCGACGGAAGGCGGCGTGACATTCCTTTCATGGTGTAGGTGACGGCGTATGGCGGGAGAGTCTGAGCCGAGCGGAGGAGAGTGACAGACTGAGATGTGTCCTTGTTACATCTTTGTTTCTCAGCCTGTGAAATGCTAATGTGCCTCCGCGATGGCACCCGTCACATGGAAACCAACCAAGCATTTGGAGTGAGTTGGAAGCCTGTGATTATAGCGAGTTTTTGTTTTTTGTTTTGTACTGCACTCATTTGGAAGGAGTGCAGACTGAGTGTAACAAGTCGTGGAACAGAACCACAGGTCGTTCCAGGGCGCGTTTGATCGAAGCTCTTTTGTTTGGGGAAAATAAAGACTGAAAAATGTATAACGCTTGAAACCCTTTGAAAATCTGAGAATACAAATGATTAACTAGAGCTACACTCGGTAGAGCAATGACCTTTGCCAACGCCACAGTTGTTTTCGGAACCGAGTTAGCATCGCTAGCATGTTAGCTGTCAGCTCATATCAATGCTAACTGGGTAGATCAGGTAGCAGCATCGTGTGAAACACTGAGCAGGGACTGTCTCCATGGAAACAGAGGCTGATCTCCTTTGATCTCCTGGTGCCTCTCCCAACCTCTTTGTATGGGACATTTTTTTGCAGTTTTGGGGAATTTATTTGGAAACGGTTAGATGTTAGCGTCCCAAAATCTCATCGGTTGGATGATGACAAATCATCCCTGAAGATTTCATGCAATTCGGGTTATTACATACATACATACATACATACATACATACATACATACATACATACATACATACATACATACATACATACATACATACATACATACATACATACATACATACATACATACATACATACATACATACATACAACCTGTATGTCATGTAGACGACACTCTTCTAAAATCTTCTAACAACAAACACATTCTCATGCAAACTAAAACTCTGATTATTGTCCTATTTCTGGAGTTATTAGATTGTTCAGGGGCTCATGCAATCCGTGCAAGAACACACAAGTTGTTTTCTCCAATATTCAGATTTCTTTGTGTTTTAGATCTGATTGTGTAAGAAAAGTAAAACGTGACAGAAAATAGCTGCTGAAAAAAGTAGAAAAATTTCATGTTAAATGTAATGAAACCTTTTTATTGTGCTTTTTCTTTCTCATGCATACAAATACCATACAAATGACAAGAAACCAACGATAATCACAGAATACATGATTAGATAGTCACACTGAGACAGGCGGTGGCTTGTGTGAAATCACTTGAATTCATCAAAAATGTGACAACTGAGACTTTGAAGTTTTCCTAATCACACAAAGTGTTTGTACGTCTGTCAGTGTGAGTCGTGCTTTCGTCTGGAAAACATCAGGGGAAATACAGTGACCCTGCAACTAATTGGAATTATTTTGTCTGTCATGCGGTTGGACAGTCGTACCAAGCAGTTGTCAAGAAATTATGATAAAAGTGGAGGCGAAAGTATTATTAATCTTTTTTTTTTTACTGAAATACACATTTTAGACGTGTGTATTAAAGGTGTGTGGCAACAAATCACATAATAATAGCCAATAAAATAACTTACCATAAATTACATTAAACAATGAAAATGTTTTAGAGCCCAGCCAACTCCCCTCTCCTCCGGTGTACCCCAGGGCTCTGTCCTAAGCCCCATCGTCTTCATTCATCCCCCTTGGCCATATTTTCCGTCAAAATAAAGTTCAAGTCCACTGCTATGTGGATGGCACTCAGCTCTACCGTTCAACCGTTTGTCTATGTTGTGTTTCCTGAATTAGAATTATACTGATATCTTTAATAAGTTAGATGTAAAGCGATATACTTTACCTGCAGTAAACTGAACCTATGTTTGGGTTTTAGCCCAGGAGTTGAATGTCGAGTGGACGTTAGGCGGATAATGTCTTCAGCTTCCTCTTGTCACAACGACCTGCCAACATGTTGATCAGTCCCATCGATCGCAGCCACGCTGTGATTTCCTCTGCAGCTTCATGACCGGCGACGTCTTTGACGAAGCTGCAGCAGCCGGAGGAGACGTCGGTTCAGTTTTCCCGGAGTGGAGGAGGCGTCTTGAAATGAGCTCATGTCTTTCATCCCCCCATGATCTCAGCCTGAGGGCCACGAGGATGTAACTCATGCACCTCCTGCAGCTCCTCGCGCTCCCTTTGTTCCACCATGACTTCATTCCTCCGTTTCCCTGCAGTCTGAAGAATGGAGGTCTTGTCAAACAAGCATTGACAAGACAAAGACACAACGGCTTGATGAATTTATTGATGCTTAAATACGCTGTTTTTTTGTTTTTGTCCCCCCCCCCCCCACCAAATGACAGAAGCTTCGTGCTCCAGGTAGAGATCAGGCTGTTTTTCAGGCTTTTTAAAAACTCCCTTTTTCTTCCACAAGAGCACGATTCAGAGGCGGACAGATTAAAGATGCCCCGCGGCTCGTCCGTGTAAACAAACAAAAGTTATGTTCAGACTCAGCATTGCATTATGTATTCTCCTGCAGCTCTAAATTATGTGTTTAAGTACATTCTTCTTCCTCATACAAGTTCAAATTTAGACCATGATGTAGTTTCTATCCACACTTAGCAGCTTACAGCTCTTGTTTTCTGCTGTTATTTATGTGTTGTTTGTTTGATTGTTAGGCACTTTTACTATAACGACTCTATAATCCAAATTTACAAGTGTATCTTATACTCGTTCAAGATAATGATTCATCAAAATCTGTGAGAAAAACATCTTTGTTGTGTTACTTCAGGTCCCTTGTTATATCCAATCATCCTCCCCGACCGTTCCTCGTTTCTTCTCTTCGTTCTCACTCTGCATCCTCGCCTCATCCCCTTTGTTTCATCTATTAATCATCATTGTCATCATCGTCATCATCATCCCTCCTTACGTTATTTGTTTGATCCACTTATCTCCTTCCCCTCCTTATCCATGGTTCTATGTCCTCATTCCCCCTCTTCCAATCCTGACACAAATATTTTCCTCCACAAATCCTGTTTCTTCTGATTTATTCCCTTTCCTCCAGACACCATTATGGGTTTGGCTCAGTGAACGATCTGCTGAACCCCCACAGTGAATCCCCTCCTGCACCGCTGGAAACCAAGTCGCCCCAGATCAGCCTGAGCACACAACCTTTCCTCCATTCTCCTAATCTCCTCGTCTAGTCTATCTTATCCTCTATTGGCTGGTGTGTCAGACTGTTTTTTGGTGTTGTTGTTGTGTCAAACTGTTGGTGTTATTGGACTGTAGGTGTATCAAACTGTTGGTTGGTGTGTCATAGTGTTGGCGTGTCAGACTGTCAGACTGTTGATGTTGTTGGACTGTTGGTGTGTTAGACTGTTGGTGTTGTTGTTGTGTCAGACTGTTGGTTGGAGTGTCAGACTGTCAATGTGTCAGACTGTTGGTTGGAGTGTCAGACTGTCAATGTGTCAGACTGTTGACATATCAAAACTGTTGGTGTGTTGGACTGTTGGTTGGTGTGTCAGACTGTTTGTGTTGTTGAACTGTTGATGTGTCATACTGATGGTGTGTCAAACTGTTGGTGTGTCAGACTGTTGATTGGTGTTGTTGGTGTGCCGGACTGATGGTGTGGTTGGACTGTTGGTGTGTCAAACTGTTGCCGTTGTCAGACTGCTGATGTATCAGACAGTTTATTGACCCATAAACACACTTTGTTGTGGCGTAGTCCTTTGATAACCAAACTCTCAGGTAGAACATGCAAACGAACCAGGAACCTTCCATCATGGTTTCACTGCTGCGAATCGACTGCGGCGCTGCCATCATTATTTCCCCTCAAGGAAAATGTGTTAAAGCTGCTGCTTGACAGGTTTCTTTTGCCTGGAGGTTCTCTTATCTGTCAGTAAACAAAGCTTGAATTATTGAATCTGATGATTGTTCTCTGCCTGTTTTGTTGCCAATGAGCGTGTTTGTCAGCCTCTCTCTGCCATCTGCTCATTCTTAATAAGTGACTTTGAAAACTCATAGTTTGTCTAAAAATATTTCAGCAGTTAATCTTGTATTTATTTCTTTAGGAGATATAACAGGCAGGTAACCTCACAGTAGTTGTGTCTTCTTGAATACATTAGTCAGGGGGCTGGATACGAATACACGAGCGGGTTTAGATTAAGGCAGGTTGTTTTTTTTCTAAACAAAAATGAATCAAACAACAGCGCCAACTTGTGACCTTGGCATGCGAACTACAATGTTTCTGCCATTTCTGTGTTAACAGACATAATTTTCACAATAACGTTGTTAAACCTTCCTTAAATAAAAACACGAAAAAGATGCATGTTCACTTGAAAGGTCGTGTAAACGGGGCCACATCGGGGAGAAGACAGGTGGAGTTTCAGAGGATAACCATTTGACAGGCGGAAAACAGAGTTAATAAACATTTTACGGTGGGTGACTTAAGCTAAGTGCTTTCCTTTGGGTCTTATATAGGAGTGCAGATTAATCGTATAGCAGCTCCTCTGACTGGCAGATTCAGTTTTCTTTCCATTACCTTAGGACAGAGGCTTCACTCGTTGTTGTTGTTTTCCAGGTTTCCAGTCTTTCTGCTTGGTTAAGCCGCTGTATCATCCTGCTGGCTATATCTGCACAACTCCCATGCATACAAATTAGCGATAAAAATAAATATATATTTAAAAACCTCACACAGAAGCGCAGACACCAAAAACGGCTGTCATTTTGCATACCGGTCACTCACGAAGCTGAAAGCATAAACAAGTGGGGATTCAGGTCGCCAGAGAAAACAGAGCAGCTAAGGAGATTCCCCGAACGGGAATATTCAAATTCAGCCTTCAAAAAGGAAGACGGCAGGAAATAAGCAGCGGATTTGGGTACTGTTGGTGTGTGTGGCACAAGAGGCGCCTCTGAGGGCTTTATCTCCTCAACGGCCTGGACCACTGCCTCTCTACCCGCCTCTCGGGGGAATTAGACTATTAAAAACCACACACAGCAGCAACACACAGGCACACACACTTTGTGCACGCAGACAAACACGTGCATTCCACCCGTAACCGCTGCCAAATTGTGGAGAGTGCAGCACATATGAAACCTCTCGCCATTAACTTCTAACCAAGACAAATGGACCTCTGTGTGGAGGCAGGAAGAAAGAGCTGCCAGAAATATAGAAGTGTGTCATTACTCTCATCATGTGGCTGATTACAGTACAGAGAGAGAGAGAGAGAGAGGGAGAGAGACAGAGAGAGAGAGAGAAAACATAATCAGCCAAATCTCCCAGAATGCACACACTGAAAATAGCAGATCACAGGGTTTATATTTCCAGCGGTATGTCACTTATTCTGCACCGGAAGGTGGAGCAAATACAAAGGCTGCAGGGAGAAGTGATTGAGAAGGCACTTTTCTTTTCTATTAAGTTTTTTTCTCGGGACATTCCGCTGCGTTTTGCACCAGGTTTCATTAGAATTGGCTTTATGTTGAGATTGGACTCATTTTCTGGCGTAAATGTTTTTTTGCGTGAACATTTCGTATACAGCCACAACAAAGACCAAGTTTGTTATGGGTTATGTATAGATTAGGTATAGGTGATTATGACGCCATTTTACTGGTCCGGCCCACTTGAGATGAAATTAAGTTAAACTAAAATGAGGTGAGGATGCACAGTAACATCGCTCCATTGCCTCCAGCAGTCTCTGCAGGAGGGAATCGCCACCCTGAAAGAAAAGTTCCACCTTGGGAGTTGGTATAAAAACTTTACCTAGGAATGGATCCGAACACTGGTGTCGTGTGAAAAAAAGTGAAAAAAAGAAAAATGTGTTAATACACTGGTATTCGATGTCATGTAAACAGGGCCTTAGTTCAGGGGCCACATACAGCCCAATTTCATCATCATCATCATCATCATCATCATCATCATCATCATCATCATCATCATCATTATCGTCATCGTCATCGTCATCGTCATCGTCATCGTCATCGTCATCGTCATCGTCGTCGCCATCGTCGTCATCATCATCATCGTCATCGTCATCGTCATCGTCATCGTCATCGCCATCGTCGCCATCGTCGTCATCATCATCATCATCATCATCATCATCATCATCATCATCATCGTCATCAGTGCTTCCACCGTCAACAGAGACGAAGGCTGAGCCTTTAAAGAAAGTGTTAGAGCCTGATATGTTACGACGTAATGTAAAGCTTATATATTACTTTGTATTGATGATTGGACAAAGAGCCTACAGATTATTGAGAACAGAAGAATATAATTGACTTAGGCAACAGCAATCACATATAAATACCATGAATTCTATATAGATATACGTAAAAACCAAATAGTCCAAAAGGTTCTCATTCTGTCAGTGTTATTCAAATTGAAGCAGATCAAGTTCAATCCATAAATCACTGACTGACTTTATGATTTCAAAAAAATATTTTGCCTGACCCACAATGTAATATTGAAAAGTTTTTAAGCTTTGGGCTCAGCGTCTTGTTACAATATCGACCAGTTATTACATTTTAGTTTTACTACATTATATTTTACAACAATTGGAGTCGTTGTTACATTTTGGGTTGTTGTTACATATGAGACTCTAACAAGGCTCTTAGTGTTGTTGACCCTCACCTGCGACCGGCGGATACACCCTCGACCTAAACACACTGCGTAATCCTCTGACTAGGTGTTTGCTTGCGTCGTACGTCCTCGCAGACGTGAGTCACTCCGGATGAAAGTGACTGCTGAACGTATTGTGCAGGACGTACAAAGTGCTACAGGGACTCACTCAAGTCTTCCCACAAAGCCGGGGAGCTCAGTTGTGTCACCTGGGAGCGCTGCCTGCTGTACCACTATCTGTGAGAGGGTTTTAGTCTAGACAAGGCCTGGAGGGAAAAGAGAGACAAGCAGGCTGCACTCAAACCCACCTCACGTCGTTGCATGTTGACTATTTCACTGACAGTTATCTATTTATTGGTTGTTCTGTATCCCGTTTTCCTTTTTCTTTGGACTTTTCCCAAAACAAAAAGGGAAATGTTGGTGAAGTCCATGTTTGGTTCAGTTTTTCCTGTTAAAAGTTTGTATTTCCTGTTCTGTGTTTCTATTTTCCCCATTTCTTTTTGGAACATTAAGGGATGTGAGAAGATTGTGGCGTTAATGATGCTGTAAATACAGCAACTACATGAGAATTTAAGCTGCAAGCGGCGATGAATGGGGCCATGCAGGCCCATGCACGTTGAAACGTGGCGTGTGGCGAGGTTTGGAGTGTGAAACCATTGCGTTTACATCAATTTTTCCAAGATTGTAGGTGGCGCTGTGGAGCCATCTTGCTCCACCCATGTCTGAAAACTAAACTAAATACATACATTTCTACCAGGCCTGATTTTTGTGCCAAATTTGGTGAGTTTTTAAATATGTTCAGATGAGATCAGATGGAGTTGAAGCTTTTTTTTTTTTTTATTCCACCTTTTAAGACGTTTTCAAAAGGTTTCAGTGACTTGTAGCACTGTTCATAGTTATTTATCTATTTATTTTTAAACCATATTTTCAAGACACAAAGTCTCTTTTAGATGACAACAAGTCAAGTGAAAACATTTTTGTGTTTTCATTTCAGAAAGGTTTTCCGTTTACATCGTTTTGAAAACGCTGTAGGTTTTTCGGCCATAACTCACCGTCTTTATTTTCTCCATCGCGGTAAGAGTCTGTTTGCTTTCCCCTCACTTGTTGCTCTAAACTCTTTCTGCTGCTCTCTTTCCGTTTTCTACCTTGACTTTAAATTCTTCTGTGCAGATTTTCCTTGCTCTATAACTCAGTTCCAGTAGTAATGGAGATTTTACTGTAGCGTTTTTCTGTTGTCATTCGGTGACATCTAGTGGTCCCAGATGGTATGTCTCGCATATTTTTTTTTACGTACTTCTAAATATAAGTCATTCAACCAGACAAAAAACTGAAAACGTACACTTATAGCCAGTAATTGTTTGAACACTTGTGTGCCTTTGGTGCCATTTCATGTCCTAAATCCTGCGTTTTGTACAGTTAATCCCTGTTAATCCGCTGGGAGAACAATGTGCAAAGCAAACATTCTGTGTCACCGACAGAGGCCAATTAATCGGAAAACTGACTGTTACAGTTTGCTGTCGGGTTTCTTCCACTGTGACAGGTTTCTATCATTTTAAAGTTTAAACGACATTTTCTGGGAAGAATTAAAGTCATTTCACAGCGACTCTTTAGTAGATTTTTACCGTATTTTTCACAGACACAACAAGACTTTAGACTTTAATGGCCGAGTGGAGACAATTGGCAGTTTCCTTTGTCTCCCCCTATCTATTATCTGTCATCAGTAAAGTCTACAGCCTTTCCCTCTGCGAGCTCTCGCTCTAATTTCCAGGCTTATGAGCTTTATAAACTCAGACTGCAGCTCCACGGAGTGAACGTCATGTCGGGGGGGGGGGGGAAGTCTTGTCCTCTTCGCAGTTCGGGGAGGTTTTTTAAGGATTCACTGAGCCTGCAGGAGATTAGACTGGAGAGCAGCAATTAAACCATGACACGAGTCTCTATCTCCGTCTCCCCTTCCACCTTTCTCTCCTCTTACCTCATCGCAGACTCGCACAACTACAGGTTACTATGGAAACTATCTCCCTCCCTCCACGTCGCTCCAACTTTCCGTCTCTTCCCTCCTTTAGTTGCTTTCCTCAACTCTCGTCACAATGCATTAATCAGGGTCGCTGTTATCTCTTCATTACCACCTTTAGTTTAAAGATCATCTGTTTTCTGCGTGACGTTTGAGTAGCACCACTTCCTTTCATCCCGTCTTCGCCCCGAAACGTCGCCACAGCGGGTGAATCTCCTTCCTGCCGCTGTGCAGCAGGGAGCCAAATGTCAGGTCTGTCCGAGAGGAACCGCAAGGACGACAGGAAGTGAAAGGGGAGAGAGTGGCGGTGGATAAGGGAGAGAGAGAAACAGGCGAGGAGGAGACAATAGTGAATGTAAGAAAGTGTAAGTGGAGCGAGCAGAGCGCTGACGCCGAGCGTTGTGCCGACAGTGTTGGAGAACGTATGGTGAATACAAACGCGGCCAGGTGGTCTGGTAGCTGCTGCCTTTCAGGGAATGTGTATGGATGCTGGACTTTCCTGATTTGTAGGGACGCACAGATACCACAGGCCGAGTACTAACCTTTGGCTACTTGTCGATACCAAGAACCGATACAAGTACATATTAAATGCCATTAACTGTTAAACAATGGTCCGATGCGGCTTTTGTCCTCCAATATGACGATCAATTGTTCACAATCGTTGTTTTTATCATTTTTATCATCCGAGGAGGAAAAGGTTGTTCGCCGAATACATTTGCCATCAGTGCTGAAACGCAGTGGTAAAACCAGCTGTGGCTGGATCGCTCACGCTGTTACTAAAGTGAAGCTTTAGGCAACGGCCGTATGAGAAAGTACTTCTTTGTCAGAAGTTGAAGGTGGAGATTGATGGCCGCTGAGGGGCTGTGTGCTTAACATCAAAGCAGCGCGGCTACGAGTGCAGCTGGAGTCGTGTTCTTGTCGGTGTTGTTATGGAACCAAGCTTCAGTCTGGCTCTTTTCCCCTGCAGAGGTTTGAGTCGGTGCGGCGGCTCGGATCGTAACGCTTCAAACCTGCAAACGCGACTGATAGTGTTAATTTGATTAATCTTTCTGCAAAGTTCCCATGACTTTCCAACAAATTTCCTTCCTGCGAATCAGCAGAATATCCCTCGTCTCTGCATCAGTTTATTGGCTTTTATGTTGAATTTCTTTGGTTTCCGTCGATAATGGTTTTTACGTGTTATCGTGATGTTTTGATGACAAGATTAAGCCTGGTCAGCAGTGTTCATGAGCCCTATAACCTATGATCAGAGTGTCATCCAACACGACTGTGAGTTTAGAAGTTTAATCAACCCTGATTTCTGCGCCAATTAAGCATGTTCACGTTAACCCTGAAAAAAGATGGTAAGTATTAGTATGTTGCCAGGTAAGCGTGAAATTAAAGAGCAATGCGTTAGTTTCAGCATTGACTATCATCCATCATACCAGGTGTTCCTCTAATCCAGTGAGTCTCTGCCAGCCCCCTTGATTTTAAGGGGGATAATGATGATTTATTTTAGTGTCTTAAAGGGGTGATTTTATGTAAAATTCACTTTCTAATGGTTTTCCAACAGTAATAATCGTCCCCACACCTAGAATGACGCCCCAGAAGTGAAGAAAGTCTGTCTTCTCTCTCCCCTGGCTTGTTTCAGTTTTTAAAAGTGTGTTGCTCCAACCAGCCAATCAGAAATCAAAACCTATATAGTGTCATCGGGGGGTTAGCCAATCCCAATCAAGATAGGCCCTCCCTTTGACTCCTCCCACAATTAGGCAGCTCTGCTCTGGCCCATGGCACCACGAGAGGAAGTACTTCCTATGCTAAGGGTCGTCATGTATTCTTATCTGATCAAATCACAATAAAGAACAACTTGTTCAAAGCTAATCATGTCTGCTATTGTCCCAAAAACACTATGGTAGTGATGAACACAAGTCTGATGGTCCTCGTCTGGTGTAGTTGTGTCCGTCCTGATTCTGAATGGAAACGAGCCTCCATGTTGTCAATATTTTCCTGTTCAAATAAATCCGAGCTAAAATGTCATCTGCATAAAACCTGATCGTGAGCTTCTCATTACAATCAATCAGTCGAAGTTGGGTTGAAGCTGGAAATCACGCAGGACTGTAGCGCTCATGAATCAGGGATATTCTCTCCTGCCATAAATTCACTAGTTCCATTACAATTGCCATGCATTACAATTCAGTGGTATTCTTTAAAAATGTTTTTTAAATCACCTACTTGTTTTTTTTTGTATGCTGTGAAGTGCATTTTGTGTAGTTGTCCTGTCCTTGGTGATCGGAGGGCTTTTGTTTTGTGAAAACTGCCTTTGTTTCCACCTTTGATCTACAGCCACTCATTTGCTGGTTCCATCTAATAACACAAACAGGAGGGGAACGTGCAGGAGAAAGACAAGCTGATGTGACACTTTACATGAGGCATTTATTGCTCATTACACCCTTTGAAAAGCCTGAGCGAGCTGCGAGCACAGCTGCAGACGCTCTGCCGGGGGAAGCTGTGGATGTGGGTAATACTCAGGTTACAGGAGCGTTTCTCTGGCGCGTTTGTGTTTTCCCACTTTGTTTCACATCACTGGTATTGTTGTATTTCTATATACCCACATGTGTGACAGGGACATTAATTATCCCAGTGAGACTTATATTATAGATAAACTTACGTTTATAAATAGTAGCTGCACTGTGGCTGCTCTTCTTGCACATAACTGCTATTAAACTGTCAACACGCATTGCTTTGACGAATGAAATGTGTTAAACGAGTGCTGATTAGAAGGCCTGCAAGAGTTTAGACAAATGATATTAGACGAACGCTTTAAGGAGCTGAGACCGAGTCAAGACAAAGACCAGGGCTTCCCAAGACCAAGACAAGACCTTTAACGGACCAACAGTGAATCAAGATCAGGACAGAGATTTTAAGGAGCCGAGACCAAGTGAAGACCAAGACATTAAGGGACAGAGGCCAAGGCAAGACCAGTACATTCGGGGGTCGCAACTGAATCAAGACCAAAACCAGAGCAACCTAGGACCAAATCAATACCAAGACTTTAAGAGGTCAAGATCACATCAAGACCAAGACCAAGTCCTCGGCAAGACCTAGACTGCAAAGATCCTCTACCAGAATCCACACGGGAAATATTTAATGTTTGATCCAGTTTTAGTTGTTGATGTTCATCTCTAATACGTTGTCAAAACCTTTCTGAAGGCAATTCGACATTACACTCATTCAAACACGTATTTCCAACATTTCGATTTCACGAAACATGCCCAGGTTTGTTAACATCTTGTAAACTCCCGAAGGTTCCCGAGGCATCGTGTCTCAAGATCCCCAACGATCAGTTTCACAAGATTTCAGACTTTTCTCGTGGCTTGAAGACCCTTTCTTTGAGAAAGTCAGGATTTTCTTTCACCCCGAATTGGTCAAATGTTGATTTGGTCTCGTTTAGGTGTGTGGCTTTATTCTCTGTGCAGAAGAAACACCTTTTATGGGAAGTATGTTTTAAAGATTTTTGTTTGGTAGAGTAACTTTAAAGGAGTAAGATTATACAGCTTTACTGCCATTTGCCTCTTTCATTTTGGAGTTATTGGAGGCTACAGCCAAGGACGGTACAAAACAGTACAACACCACCAACAGGCTCCTTTCTTATTCATTTAGATTACAAAGTAAAGCTGCCTGCCTCCTCACCTCTCTGTTGCCCCACCTGAGCATCGGAGATGGAGGTGGGGTCGGCCTCTCTCCAAGCCCTGCTGCCCAGCTATCAGCCGCCATGCCCACAATGCAAGTGTCCAGTGGAGCGTGTGAAAGGGGTCACGCCTGGGAGATGGGAGACGGAGGCTGAAGCTGCCATCCGTGAACAGGGAAGAGCAGGATAACAATTCCCAAGGCATTCTCTTCTGCATTAGCAATATCTGAGGGGCAATAATGTGATGTGCCTCTCAGTTGTTTGTGCCTTCAACACATGAACAGTCTGTATCTATAGAATATAGAATATATGGTGTGCTTAAGGAGGCAGTAGTTTGTGTATGCTTTGAATAAATTGAGTGTCAATGCATGTAGATTACTGGGCTTGCTGTAATATCTTAAATGTGGGCGAAAGATGAACCTCTTCAATAAATGTGTTTGTTGGAATGGATTTGTTTTCCCCCGCCTCATGTTTGCGTACATGATCTGCCATAACGGGTGAAGTAAATAACAAAAACTATGACCGCGAAAATATTATCACCTGTTAGTGTGTGGGATATATGAGGCAGAAAGTGAACATTTTGTCCTCAAGGTTGATGTTCGAAGCAAACATAAAATGGACAAGTGTCAAGATTTTGAGTGACAATGTTCTGGGTCAGAGCATCTCAAAGCCTGCAGGTCTTGTGGACTGTTCCCGGTCTGCAGCCGGCAGAATCCATCAAACGTGGTCAAGGCAGAGAGGTGAACCGATGCAGGTCGGAAGTGAAAGTGGAAGCTGCTGTAGTTCAAAATGCTGCAGAAGTTCTTGCTGGTTCTGATAGAAAAATATTGAAAAATTCAATATTCTGTCGGGAAATCTTGGGTCCTGCTATTTATGTGGACGCTAATTGACTCATAACATCTATGCAGACATTACATTGAGATAATTACCTGGCTTCCAATTTAAGCATTTGTGGGATGTGCTGGACAATCCATGGCGACCCTACCTCCCAACTTCCAACACCATCCGATAATGTCCCATGTATCAATCCACTGACTAACAGCCCCCAAAAGCGCTTTACAATGTAACGTGTGTCACCTATTCACACGGTCACACTCCAGTGGAGGCAGCTGCCATGCACGGCGCTCAGTCCATCCGTTGGGAGCAATTTGGAGTTCAGTGTCTTTCCCAAGGACACTTCAACATACTGAATGGACAGATGGGGAATTGAACACGACCTGCCCCCCCCCCCCCACACACACACACACACGTGTTCCTAATGTTTTGGCTCATATGTGTACACAATCAACGTCTCTTATTAGTCTTAAATAAATGAGAATAACCATAAATTCGATTAGAGAGGAGGGAAAAAGATTCATATATTCATTCAAATGCTTTCCGCTACTTGAATTGAATTAACGGGGTAATGGATGCATTCACCTTCTCCTCACGGTTGTGAATTAAAAATGTCATTTAGGTTCATAATCAAGTGCAAATGAATCTGAAGGCCTCGAGGAGATTTTGTTCAAATTATCAGGGTATACATTGTGTGTGCTTAGAGAAAAACCTTGTTTATAGCATGCCAATTAAATAACATCATGTTTATATTTATCACCTCAGACGACGCATCGTGCCTCATTTTGAACACTCTTGTTTTCCTTTACAGTAGCTGTATCATCAAACCCAGTTTTCTTTGAAGTTTGACCTGTTTATTTTGTTTATCAATTCATTTCTTTTTTTTAAAACAGCACAAGAAGACACCTCTCTTCAAAAGAGAAGTGTGGCTGTGGGAAGGGCTGATTCAAACAAAACATTTTGCAGGAAATTTCAGGCTTGTTTTGAAGAAAGTTTAAGCAAAAAATACCTTTGTATCATTTATGTGTTCAAATGTTCTCAATATATTTGCAACTTGAAATGTTCAGAATCAAATCATTCATTTTCTATTTTCAAATTTAGTAAATGTTGATTTGAAAGCTAATTCTTAAATAGTGAGACCAAATTTTGAATCTCTATGCCCATTTTACACACGCTAGAGTAGGCAGAGCTTTTCCAGCTGATAATGGAATAATTGCAGGGCTACTGGTCCATGACAGAACCGACTCCGACAAGGTTACAGGAATACACACATTTCAAGATGATTTGAGTATGTTTCTACTTACACTAGACTAAAAGAATTGGCATGTGTTGATTTGATTGGATTCCTCGGGCTGTTAAAGGTTCAGTAGGTCTTGTAAAGAGCGAAATGTTTACTGTGCTAATGGTTCATATTCAGGTTCATGAGAAGGAAGTCAGCGAGAAGAGGCGAAGTAAAAGCTGGCGCGCTGATCACAGGAGGCAGACGGGAATGTGCAGTTCGCTGGGGGGGTGGGGGTGGGGGTGGGGGGGGGGGGCAGGTTTATGTGTGGGCAGCTGATCTGGGATTTGTGAACAGGTGTGGGAGTCAAGTGGTGGATGAAGGGCAGAAACAACAGGAACCACAACAGTGAAAGAAGAGAATGAGAAATGAGGTGGTGATAAGCTCAAGACACATTCTAGGTTTGTTCCAGTCGGACTCAGTTTTCACAGTTACACACCTTTAAACGCTTCAGCGTGGGGAGTACGAGCTCCTGCACAACAAACATCGTAGAGGACGTTTGTTTGTTTCGATTGCTGAACTCACTTAAGACCGAAACAATACTTGGCCAACCAACCCTGTCCTGAGCTTTGGCCATCGTTTTGCCCGATGATAGACCGATCTCTTCCAGCTTGATGACCTGAGCTGTTCAGAGGTTATGAACTTGTTGCGAGGATTCCATGCTCCAAGATGGAGGACGATTCGGCGCTCGTACTTTGTGAGGTCAGCTTTCATCCCTCGTTGTCTTGGCAACACTGGTTTGGCCTGAGTTTTCTTTTGGCCCCAGGGTTTCTTCAGATAGTGTCGTTGTAGTTAAAGTAACAAGTTGTTTTCTGGGGTGAGCTAGTTAGCCCAACCCCCCTAAACAAAATGACCAGGCGCTGGTTTAAATCTGTGCTCACCCCTGTAACCTGCTCGGCTTGGTTAAACCAGCCAGGAGCTTAGACCCCCGTCCGTATCGCTCACGGGCTCATTGATGGACGCGAGTTCCCGCAAAACAACACGGTACCAGCTCGGGGAGTAGTCGACTGCAGAAACAAGTGGTGGCGGACTTGGACCAAGGCCACAGCATCACAATAACAAGACAAGATTTTGAAAAGATCTTGAAAAGACAGCTGCTCTGCAGCAGTTTTCATGTAAAAGAAATGAATAATCATCTCATGGAAACTTAAAGTAAATTTAAACAGAGTTACCATTTCATCAAGTCACTTAAACATGACTGGATCGCTCTCTCTCTCTGTCTCTCTGTCTCTCAGGTGGCGTTAAATCAGATATTTCCACTTGGCTCAGAGCTCAGTTTTTGATGTAGATTCTAACTAGCTCCACCTCAAGGGCTTTTATTTTAATTAATCCATTCTGAGAATGAGACAAGTCGAGATATTCGAGCTTGAAACACTCTAATAGAGAGTTCCCATTCACGCTGTGCCATCGAGCCGGCCCCAAAAATAGAGTGCTCCGAGCTTCCTGTGCCGGCGTTAAGGGCTTTTCAATATGACTAATAGACTTTTTTCTTTCAGTCAGACGTCTAATTATTCCGAGCCGCAGTTAGATTGTCAGCTGGATTGTGAGCTGGAAATGGGGGCTTGTCCTGGGTGGTGTATCAGCACTCAAGGGAGGCATGATTCTAAACAATGTCTCCTCATATTATGGAGTGAATGAAAGCTTGTAATTTGGTTTCCAGGTAAAAGCTAATTGGTGGTAATCGCTGCGAAATTGACACGCGGGGAGGCGTGTTCACCCTCGCCAGGAGAGAGCGGCCCGGGCGGCCCCGCCGAGCCGAGCCGTGGGTATGGGAATACAAAGAGCGGGGGGGGGGAGGCAGTAAACAAAAGTGTGATGAAGGAACACATGAGCATGCGCTGGCCAGGGTCTGAGCAGAAATGGGTCTTCAGTCGCAGTCAGCTGCAGTCAGATTGAGATTAATGGGCTCTGCTGAATAGTGAGGAGCTGGTGGAGGCCACAGGTGCAGCAACAAACACATGAAAAAAAGAAGCAGATCAGCATGTGGATATTCATGGAGCCCAGAGGAGCTACTTTAAAAAGATACTGCACAGATCTTAAAATATTAAAAGGATAAAAAAAAAAAAAAAACAACACCAAAAACATGAGCTTTTTTTCCCCTCATGTGTCTTTGGTACAAGGCTCATCTTATTCGTTGGGATTAATTGTGGCCTCGGGGAGCTTTGACACTTAATTCCTCCACAAAAGGCCGGATCAGGTTGCATGGCAGGGAAGGCAGACTAACATTCCAGACAGGTCAACCTGTGTTCCGCATTAGTTTCTGAAAACCCAGTGACATGAACGTCTAAGTTAGGAGCGTTAAACATAAGGCCCGCGGAGCCAAAGCCGGCCTCCACGACACTCCAGTAGTTTTTGCAAAAAGTTAGTAAAACACATACACACAAACCACTCTACAAATAAAAAATAAATAAATACACACACACACACGGAGACAAAAACATAACCTTCCCTCTCAAGGTTTGTTGGCGAAGGTAATCAGACCAGATTTCTCATCTTTTCTAGTTCTGCCGAGCACTTTGAAGATTCTGGAGAAGCGGTCTTCACTGCCGAACACGACAGCTGCTGTTTTTAGAACAAAACTCATTTGCTGCAGAACTCGTTCATAACGGACCATTAATGGACTTTTTTTTTTTTTTTTTGGAGTGCACTCCGTGTCCCCTCATGGTTTAGTGAGTTTAAATTAGGAGCAACATCCTGGCAAGGCAAGCGTGTCCGGAATTGATTTGTTTTGATGCTCTTCTTATGAGGGAGAGCTTGATCCACGACAGCAACCCTTCACACGCCCTTGTTCATTCTGCGCCCACATTATTGAATTTATGCAGAACATAATGTGGTGCAAGTCGCACAGTGAGTCCGCTGCGAAACGCATTTTCCACGTGGTGTCGGCGGTTCCACAGGTGAGAAGATGGATTTAGACCACATTCTTGTGTTGTTTTTGCCTGATGATGCGTTTACATGCCTTAGCACCCCGGACGCCCGGCTTCACCCCCTCAGAAACGACGCTCTCACGCTGGGCCTTCGGCGAGGCGTAATAATCCAATAACACTCCACACAGTTAGCTTTTCCAATATGATTAAGCCAGGTTGCCATTTGCGGGGACTAATTTAGAGCAAGTTGTGATTAGCTTATTTCCTCCCTCCAAGGCATCGCGCATTTAAATGGAGCACACTTCCCCAGATGGGAATATGACGGCGTCAGCTGATTCCCTGAGCGCATCCCCGGAGTGTTTATTCCTCCGCGTTCACTGTAATGGACCATTTACCTGCACAGGCAGGAGACAACAGAGGAGAACGTTTATCGTGAGAGGAGGGAAAACGAGAGCGAGTGTGAGAGAAAAAGACTATTTTGGGTTCCAGGCCTTGACTTGTGCTGCAGTCATTTCACTCCGGGGATTAGGACTCAGAAAGCCTCCCTCCCTCCCTCTCTCCCTCCCTCCATCCATCCATCCTTCAATCCTTCCCTGCTGCAGCTTGTGGTAGATTTACTATTTACTCCTGTTATTTATCACTTTAGAGCTGTGATGGAAAGGCCTGCAGGGCCAGAGAGAGAGAGAGAGAGAGAGCGAGCGAGAGAGGGAGACGCTCCGGCCAGGACTGGAATTAAAACTCCAAGGCTTGTGTAATTTGATTTGCCGACTCTCTCATCTGCCATCAGAGGAGCTCTGTTTCCTCTCTGCAGCCGCAGATGCAGAGATCCCCGTGTTTGAGCTTGGAGGTTGACGTCTTACTCGTGTCGTCTGTCAGAATCTGTCGTTTTAAACCGTAGGTGGAAAACAAGGTGGGGGAAAAAAATAAAAAATCTCCCACGTTATCCGCTTGGTGAAAGTAGAAGTACTGGATCTTTAATCAAAATGTGTCCAGAGCTACATGACTTGTGATCTTCTGATCCCGTTGGTCGGGCCCACGCCGGGTCTCTGGTCCACGTTTCCCACCAAAATGCAGGATTCGGCTTTGTTTAGTCGACAGCCTTTTCAAGTGAAAACTTAAATCTTTTATTGCGTTTTGGGGTGCTCGGAGCCACTGAAAGCACAATTGGTGGAACTTTTTGAAAATGCGTCTCCAGTGGAAACAGGCAAAAAAAAAAACAACACAAGTTTTCTGAAATGCTTCTACTGGTCATGCCCGACCACGGCCATAGTAACGAGTTGTTTCGCACATGCTCAGTAGACGGACAATAAGAACAAAGTTGGCCTCCAGAGTGTCATGACTCCCGCTTACTGTCGCGTTGTCATTTGCCCTTCTGGGCCTCCATAGTTTTCTCACAGTCTGTCCATATGTTCAGTGTATTTGTTATTATTGTTGGAAAAACAAAACAGAAAATATCAGTAAATACCAGAAAGTTTCTCCTGGAACGGCATCTCTAGTGGCTGCTTGTACTCACACAGCGTCAAGCATATATCGAGTTCAATAAAGATATGAATGTACTTCTTTCTTTACTTCCACATTTATTTCTCCCTGTCGTAGACAATGACAACGTCTAATTCCTGGATGGATGCAGATTTCTTTTCTCCTCTGGAGATGCTCTAACCCTCCAGATCAGGACTGAGCTGGACTCTCTCCCTCATCGGTCCAAATTGCCTCATTCACCCTTTCATCCTCCTCTCGTCTGGTCTCTTGATGTGTCTGCGCCGTCGCCTCCTCCGCCCTCACCTTTGACAAAGATCTTCCCTCGCAGACTTTCCTCTCACTTTTTGAGTCCACGCGTTCTGACAGAGTGACTGATGCTGATCATTACGAGGCTCTGATGGCTCCGTATCAGACGAAAATCTCCTCTGTGCTCCGTCAGTGTCACCAAGAAAGCCATTCTGAGGCTAATGGTCCAGGTCTGGCACCCAAACCCCCGACCTAAAAATAACCCATTAACCACTCCCTGCCATGCTGGATATTATGAGCTCAAAGGCTTTGGGAAGGAAAGAAATTACATTTAGTGAGTTTTACTTTTCTTTGATTTCATTTATTAAAGAAAAGTCTTCAGTGTTATTTAGAGCATTGAAAACATGAAGATTCAGAAAGATGAGTAAATCAACCACAAAGCACTTCTTATGGTCGCTCGGTCCCCGCCCATGAAACTGTTCAACCAACGAGAAGAGGCACTCGGTAGAACGCATACCTTCGATAACACCACATATGTCACGATGGAAATCAATGGATTACCGGGTTATTTGTTCCACCACACCACTCCTTCCATCGTTTGTCATGGTTGTTTGAATTGCTTCATGTTGTCACTGTTCGACACTGATGTACACACATTTTACAATTTCCATGTGAACCGTTGACCCTTGACTGCTAACCAGGTTAATGACGTCACTACATCATGTGGCATATCAGAGGACAGGAAATTGAAAACTGAATATTCACGCGTTGGTTGTTTTTGACCTTTTCATGACCTAGACCTTGACCCTTGACCCTATTGCTCTCAAAAGTTAATGGAACCATCCGTAGATAGGGACAAATCATCCCTGACAATTGCTTGCAATTTGAGTGAATAGTTTTTGTGAAAAGGTGGTAATATATATATATATATATATATATATACAGTATATATATATATATATATATATATATATATATATATATATATATATATATATATATATATATATATATATATACCAATAAATAAATATATGCAGACAATAAAATAACCTTCACCTCAATTTTCGTTGGTGAAGGTAATCAGCTGGCCACTTTGCAAAGGTACCAACTTTTGTTTCGTTTTAGGTCCGTTTATACGACAACGGTGGTCGGAGCGGCATCGGGCTAACTCTGCTGGTCCAAATGTCTCTGGTGATGAAGTTGCTGGTGATGAAGTTGCTGGTGTACAAACTATCTTTCACCTTCTCTTCATATTTTGGCAAAACACAATTTACATTTGTCATTCACATTAAAATTAAAGAATCTGCAAACCGCGGACATCGCTCATCAATTTTTACCCTCGCCAACGAGAAAGTTGGGTGACCAACAAAGTTGACTGATAATGTTATGTTTTTGTCTGCGTTATTAATTGGTTTGTATGTATGTATGTAATTATTTGACCAACTTTTAACAAAAACTACTCACTTGAATAGCATGAAATTTTCAGGGATGATTTGTCATCATCCAAGGACCAATTGAGTCGATCTTGGGATGTTAACGACTAAATGATTCAGAATAAATCCCTAAAAAGTGAGCAATTGCGCAAAAAATGTCCCATTCAGCTTCTTTCATCTGATCACACTAAATTTCCTTCAAGTAATAACAGCACTAACACGTCTCCCAGAAAACCTCGCAGCCTTTCCGTAACCTGGTAGTTGAGCCATTTCCATGGGGACGAGTCGCGCTGTGATGTAGCTACCCGACAGGCTACTTAGCATTGATACGAGCTAACGGCTATCATGCTAGTGATGCTAACTCGGTTCGGCAAACAAATGTGGCAAAGTTCTGCGCTTTACAGAATGACATTCTTGATTTCCTATTTAATATGATTTCGCCAAAAAGATTTTTACAAATGACACCCGAAACCTAAAATTCTCATGTTGAGCTGTTTTTTGTCAAGGACGACATCTATCATACAAAAGTTGTAGTGGTATATCCTCAATGTTATTTTCATCCTCTCAGCAAAACAAGAAGGAGAGTATATTTCATAAAACGTCAAGCTTTTCCATGAAGAGATTCTAAAACACGCAGGCAGACCTAACCCGAACATTGCATATCTACTTCCTCTTCCAGCGTGACGAAATCCCTGCAAACATCTTCCGTAAATCACGAGTGTGGACGACTGGAGAGGCAAGAGTGAAATGCCTAACAAGAGGAGGTGCTGTAATCAATTGAGGATCTGGCAGTGAATCCAGCAGAAGTCCCAGCAGCCCAGAACAATAAGTTAGAAAGCCTTTCAGCAGTGCGAGGTGGTGGAAGCTCCCAGCACCTCGGGCTCGGTGCATGCTGGGATGGCTCCATCCAGACCTGCTGCGTCATAAAGGGCCTGCTGTTCCAGGCAGCTGGGATGAGTGGCGATGATGACTCTATTACCTGCAATGTACTGCCTCATATTGGAGCCGCAGTTTGAAATCTGTGAAAAGCATTAACTGAAGCTCTGGTAGGTCAGTCATAAAGCGTTAGCTTTAACGGCGTGTGCTTTTACCGTGCTGTGAAAAATCCCTTTGAATGACTGAACCATTCACTGCTTAATTCTGGGAAAAGAGCTGCAAACTATGATTTAATTGGAACCCCCCCCCCCCCCCCCCCCCCCCGCGTATAAATTAATTTCTTGAACCGCAGTCTGCCTGTTGATTCCTGTACCGTTAGCTTTCCATTCCAAATGCAATCCATTTAATCTCTATAAAATCTAGAAGAGTGGTGGATGTAGTAACAGTTAAAATAAAAAAAAACGTTATCTAAAGACTAGAAAAGTCTGACAAATAGAATCGTCATTTTTTGTGAAATGGACATTTTTGAGATATTTCACTTTATAAACACTCCAGATTCAGTTGTTTCTGTCAGGTGGTCAAGGTGAGATATACGTTATACTTTAGGTGAAGGTTGGATTTAATCCCAATGTTGTGAACTGCACTAGAGAAGGGAACGTCCTGGAAGAACGAGACATTGGTGATGGAAGATGGCAATGTGTTATGTGGGGTGCTAATGAGAACCATAGTTTTAGGCAGCGAGCCGTCCAGACGTCATTTGGATGGTCAATTTTCCAAGCAAGGTGATTAAATATGATTTATAGGTTGGTTTTTTTGTTTTTTTGACATTTCACTGTATTTTGCACCAGAATGTTTCATTAAAATTGTCTTTATGTTGAGATTGTAGTCATTTGCAGTATTAACTGTTTGATCTTGCAAAATTCTAGACAGTTTCATCACGTGCACTGTGGGCCACAACAATTGAAAACTTTGAAGTGAAAATTCAAAGGTTATTACAGCAATATTTATATAAATATAATATATAATATACTGTATGTGGCTCCTGGAGTATTATTTAGTATTTATTTTGTATACATCTTTGTATATACCGCAACCAGCACCGCCCAAATATATTTTGGACACCCTGATTTTTTGGATGGACACCCAAAACACCAATTTCTACCTCAAACTGTGATGAGGACAGCTTCCAGTGTTGAACTATTTAACTGATCAAAGTCGTCCTTCATCCAAACAGAACAAACGTCGTTTGTAGATTTAATTTGAGGACGATGCACAGACCATACAGCAGGTAGAGTCTGTTTTAATACATAGTCGTGTGTCATCGGCATAAAGATTGTAGTTGTTTCATGTTGTTTATTGAGTGGCAGCATGTAGAAGTTGAACTGCATTATACCCAGCGCAAACATCATCCTCATTAGGCTAATTGATGAATCCAAATCGTGATTGACTGGTGGGACGTTCAGGACGTTCCTGAATCACTCTCCAAAAAAAGTCAGTCCTCACCTCGTTTCAACTCGTCACTTCCACGTCCTCACTGTCTGACGGCGCCATGAAGGACACTGCAAATTTATTTGTTGCTGATCTCTTTGTTGTTGTCTGGCTTTTGAACACAGCTTCTCCTGCACCAAACTAGGAATCTCTGCTCCAAGACAGTCATAAAAAACAATGAATAATCCCCAAATGTGTAATACATTTTAAATCACCTGAATCCAATCCATCAGAAACAGTGATTTTCAGCTCACTTCACTTCTGCAATTCACCTCGGCACCCAGGGGAGAGATTCCAAGCACCCCTGATACCCGCAGACCAAAGAAAAAACAAAAAACAATCTAACACAGAGTGTGGGAGTGGGAACATTTAACGGGAGATTGCAGACGATTTCACCGTTGAGGGAACCCGTTGAGGCGTGGTTGTGGGTGGACGGACGGTTGGCGGTTGCCAAGGCCACAGCTCAGAGTCCCCGGCCCCCACAACACCGCCGTCTGAATCCAATCCACGGTGTGACGGATTGGGAGGCAAATTGACAGTGTCAGATTTCATATCACAGCAAGCTGCGGCAGGGCCGGGAGCAGGGCGGCGGTCTAATAAAGAGAGGACAGTGTGTCTAAAGGTGTGTGTAGTCGTGAGAAAGGGGAAGGGTGTGTGTGGGGGGGTGCATCAATATGTACATGTAGTGAAGGAAAACAGCCACCCCCCAGCACCGTCAGTGTGGCGACTTCCCATGCAGCTGCCGGGCAGCACGCAGTAGTTACACAACCTTCGGTGCAGGCTGGGAAAAGCATATGTTGTCGGAGCCTTTGAGCGTGGGATTGGAAAGTGGTTACAGTGACTAAGCCCGCTGTGTCAGGCTGGGATTGGACGGGCCGCAGGCGATCGCAGCTCCGACAGGAGTGATGAGAACAACATAAGTGGCCATATGTCAACCTGCAGAAACGGCCCGGAGACAACATGACTAACCCCAGTTCAGGATTATTGTGACAGCGAGACCCCCCACACCCACCCTTCATGTGCTTTTGTGTGCATGTGAGCAATTCTCACAGCAGCAGCCAGTGAAAGCAAGTGAGGAGGGGGAAAAAAAACAATGTGTGATTGGTATGATGCTCCAGAGCAGTCTGCACTGGGTTTACGTCCATGGTTATGGCCTGCCCTCTGGTGGATTTGCTCAGAACTGCAGGAGGGTGTTACTACTGCCATCCATCCATCCAGCCATCCATCCAGCCATCTCAGGACAATCACAGATAAATACACCACACATACACACTCTTGCTGGGAATTTAGAGTAAATTCTTTGTCTGCCTGCTCTCGGTCACGGTGCGGGACTCGTTACCCGCATATAAAAATGGTAGAAATATAACAATCATAATAAAGGGCCTCCTACGATAGTGATCTATGCGCCTTGCCACTAAGGCAGGCACAAGAACAAGCTTTACGTCATCTGTTAAGTATACACTCTCACATCTCCCGCACGAGGCGCTCACACACTGTCGGGAGGAACTCAGCGTTCGGTGTCTTGCCAATGGGCACTAGGACATGTGTGCAGGGCAGACGGGGAATTGAACTGCCAAACTCAGGATTGAGAGACGAGCCTCAACTGAACCGCAGCCTTCACCCGATTCCCTTTTTGTCCTGCTTCACTGCGTCTTTACTGTCCTTGTTGCTGGTTCACCTGCTTTCCTTCCTTTTGATAAATACTGACCACTGCAGACGACGCTCATCTTGTGGGATTAAAGAGGCCTTTCTCCAGTAAACAGAATGTTTGCGTAATAGTAATTAAGACAGAAGGTTTGTTTTCTGATCCAGTCATTCAGCCATCACAACTCGTTTAAATCCTCCCACATTGTCAATGTTTGCTTATAACGCCTCAGCTTTGATGGGAAAATGATGAACTTGGTGTCTGATGTATCCCGGCCTCTCACTAAGTCGTGGTTCATGGACTTCACTTCAAGCTTTACATTTACCCAACTCACACACACTCTCACACACACCAGTGGTGACAGCTGCCATGCAAGGTGTCCACACATCATTGGGACAAACGTGGGGTTCAGTGTCTTGCCAAAAGGACACTTGGACATATGGACGGGGCAGATGGGGGATCGAACTGCCAGAGAACTGCTGTAGAATGATGAGCCATTCAACCCACTGAGCTACAGCAGCCATCAAGGACATATTGAGAGCTATTCAGTTTATGGTAAAGACTCATGGTGGGCGACTACGAAATGAACAAATGACTTAATAGATATATAACCATCTAGAGTCTATGTGGAATGTTCACCATGTGATTACCAATTGAACTACATAAACGCTAAATGATTAAATTACAATACAAACACATGATACACATGAACACAAAATATTTTCATTTCAGAAAAGTTTCGTGTTTACACTGCAACATTTTGAAAACGATGTGCGTTTCAAACTTTTCACGTCAACAATTTCACACCAAGCTTTTCTTTCTTTCTTTCTTGAGCGGTGGGAATGCTCTGGACTAGCTGAAACCAGCAGATGGCGGTAGTGGAACTTCACGGAGGCCAACTGCCCTTGAACCCAAGTGAAGAAGAAGAGGAAGAAGGGAAACAGTCATCAGGGACGAAAAAGCTGCTGATGCGAGAGGGTGAGGGAGACAGTCATCAGGGACGACAAGATCGGTGGGAAACAATGTAGATAGATAGAACCAGCAGATGGCGGTGATGCAACTTTATGGATGCAAACTTCCGCTAAACCCAAAAGAAGAAGACGACGAACAACAACAACAACAACATGGATATGACAGAAACGCTGAAAACAATATAGTAAGAATGCCAGGCCACTAGTTGGTGCTGTTCAATTCGAATCAATTCAATTCAACTTTATTTATATAGCACCAAATACAACACCGTCTGTTCATGTTTGTACTGAAACCACACACACATGCAGCAGAGAACAATGGGCTCTACACATTAACAATGTTCGTGTCCACACGACAATGTTGGATTGTTATTACAGTGACTGTCAAAATAAAACTACCAAGTCCCAGGAGAGTATGGACTAGGAGTCATGACACCATGGAGGAAACATCGTTCTGATTGTCTCTACTGAGCATGTGCAGAAGAAGTAGTTACTATGGCCACATGAGCAGCAGCAGCGTTTTCAAAAAGTTGCATTTTTGCACTTTTCCATGGAGATTAAGCTTTTTCCAAAAAGTTCCACCTTCTGAGCCGTTTTCAAAAAGTTGTGTTTTCCCCTCATTGACACCTAAAACGCAACAAATCTTTACCGTTTCCACTTAAAAATGGGCCTAAAATAAGCAGTGCGTGCGTGCGTGCGTGCGTGCGTGCGTGCGTGCGTGCGTGCGTGCGTGCGTGCGTGCGTGCGTGCGTGCGTGCGTGCGTGCGTGCGTGCGTGCGTGCGTGCGTGCGTGCGTGCGAGTCCTCTGATGGACTGCCGACCAGTCTAATGGCCTCTCACTCACTGTCAGCTGGGTTCAGTCCGAAGCTCCAGGCGCAGTTAGACTGAGATAAAGTGGGAGCAGAACACTGACAGACGAGCGGACCGATAAACACCAGAAGGAAATTATCTGTAATTGACGTCGAGTTGTGATTTGTATTTATTTTCTAATTCCTGAATTCATGCGAGTTGCCCTGCAGCGAGGAGATTAGATTAAGTATGGAAGAGATAAAAGAGGACGGCATCTTATCCCTGCAGTGCGCACACACACACACACACACACACACAAACACACTGAGAGGACGACCCCAGTGGATTTCCTGACAAGTGAAAGTGGGCCTATTAAGCCTCAAACTGGCACCAATTTTCTGGCGCCCCCCGCTGGTCTCGCTTTCTTCTTTCCTCTACGGCGATGAGAGTTTTTATTTCTTTCTTCGCCTCCTTCCCGCACTCTGAAAATGATCACGAGCTCTCTGGGCAGTTTTCTTTCTGCCTGAGATTCTGATGAGATTCAGTAAATATCCACACATGCCGACGCTGCACAAAGCGTCTCTTTGCGAGGGCCGCGGGGCTCGGAATCACACCCGACGCGAGTCCGGCATAAACCGCTTATCCATCTGTCTTAATTAGCTCCGGCTCAGGGGCGCCTCGTTCTGACCCACTTTATGGGCCGTCGGCTGCTTTTTGTTCACTGTGCAGCAAATTAGATAACAGTCGGTTTCGCGTGTCCGGGGGGGGGGATATTTCGTCGACGTGAACTCAGCCGTAGTGTCCCGGGACGAGAGCATCGGTTTACTAACTGACCACTCGGGACGGAAACGTCAAGATCTGATGGACCGACACAAAAAAAAAAACTGGATGAGTGGAGTTTTTTGTTTTTTATTTACCCTCATGTCTGCATAGCAGCAGCCCCTCTGCCTTCTACACGTAGTTGCGTTTCGCCCTCATCTACAGTCATGAAAGTTGTGTTTTCAGTGACTCGGAGCGCCCGTCTCACTTAAACAGACTCCCAAAACACAACTAAAGTTTAGCGTTTTCACTTGAAAACGCTGTGTAAAAGAGAGAAACACAAGAAGAAACGCTGGACGATTTGGCAGCAGGAATGTGAAGGAGGTGAGTTTTTATACACTGGAAAGGTGGAGAAGCAGGTGAGGCGCATTAGCGAGGAGTCAGGTAATCACTGAGCGAACAGAGAGACCTGAACAGGAAGTGCTCACACTGAGGGCATATTTACACATTCCTGGGTTTTTCCAAAAACGGATATTTCCCCCTCTACGTTTCAAAAAAAAAAAATCAGCATTGACACAGACCCGCATAAACAGCTGGTTCGGAGCTCCTATGAGCAGCCAAACCTGTAGGGGGCAGTGTAACGGGGAAGAATGAAGCCACGATAGCCAATTGGAATTCTGGAAAAAATCTGCAAAACTTTCTTCACTTTTAGGGGGTCCGTTTACACGACACTGAGTCGCCCTTTGAACGTTTTCAAGTGAAAATAGAAAGATTTTGTTGTGTTTTTTTGCCCATTTACACACTAAACAGTGAAAACACAATGTTTTGATAACGGCTCTCGGATAAAAGATGTGAGCTTTTCTGCCATTTCCATGGAAACGGACATCGTCTTTAAAACGTTCCCAATGCAAACACGAAATTTTCTGAAAAGATTCAGAAATTAAACGTTTTCACTTAAACACATCTGTTGTAATTTCTTATTCTTCTTAAGTATCCTGTACATGTTGGACTGCACTCGGCCTCCCTTTGATGCCTGATGAAAACCTTCACGGACACAATGAAACACCGAGACAGTTTAAGACGAGTAAAAGATTTATTTCACATTTTAATTCACTTGTCTAACGTCACCAGCTTGGCTTGAGGAATCAAAGACACTGAAGAAAGTTAAGGAGGCTCATATGCACAGGAGGAGATGAGGAACGGAATCAACCGGGACCAGATAGAGACGATCCGGTGAGGGGGGGACGGAGAGCGCCATGGGGGGACGGAGAGCTCCGGCTCTTTGTTTGTTCATCCGGCAGAGGAACGTGAGTGACATCATTTAATTCTCATCTCTGGAGTAGGTCTGGAAGGGGGAAGGAGTGCAGGGAGTGTGGGGGAGACAGTGAAGCACTGCAATCACGGGACAAAACACACACACACACACACACACACACACACACACACACACACACACACACACACACACACACACACACACACACACACACACACACACACACACACACACACACACACACACAGACCTGGTTGTACCAGGGGCACGGAACAGGCGTGAGAGCGAAAACATCTGAGGCCCGGTTCACGCGAAGTTTTCGAGTGAAAAGCTTCATTACAAAAACCTCCAACAGCGCCAGCTAGTGGCCCAACATGCCAACTACATCGTTTTCAGAACATCGCCGCGTAAAACGCGAGACTTGTCTGAAACAAAACGTGAAAAATGATTTTACTTGAAACTTTGTCGTGTGAGTGGAGCCTGAAACACACTGGTGTTCTCTGTCTGTTATTTGTGTATTAATGGTTATTGAAGATCCAGAGGGAAGACAGTGGGGAGGGTGGGGGTGGGGGTGGGGGTTGGGGGGCGGTGGGTGGGGGGGCAGAGCTCGGTAGATCCACACAGGCACTTGAGAGAAATGACAAAAAAAACACCACGACTTCCATTAAGGCACGACAGATGAACTACACGAACACGCGGTGGTCTTTGGGACAAGAACGACGATTCCTACATGAGAAGCAATGTGTGTGTGGAGAGTTTTGTGTGTGTGTGTGTGTGTGTGTGATATATGCTTGTACATAATGCAGTATTTATTTGTACACACTTACACGGGTCATATTATGCAAAATTCACTTTCTAATGGCTTTCCCACAGTACTAATCGTCTCCATACCTGGAATGACGCTCCAACCAGCCAATCAGAAATCAAACCCTATTTAGTGTCATCGGGGGTTTAGCCAATCCCAATCAAGGTAGGCCCTCCCTTTGACTCCTCCCACAATCAGGCAGCTCTGCTCTGGCACATGGCACCACGAGAGGAAGTACTTCCTCCTCCCAACGTGGGCATGTGTGGGCGGAGCCAGTCCAGCTCACACAGACACAGCAGATTCTGAATGCAGCTCCTATGATCCAATATTCAAATGGAGGAAATTAACGAGATCCATGTGAAAATGTTGAAAAGCTGCATAACATGACTTCTTTAAAGAGTTGAGGTTTGCCCACGAAGACCAGTAAATGTTTCATTTTAGCTCAAAGACATTTACAGATCATTGATCTTTCTTTCTCTCTTTCTTTCTCTCTTTCTTTCTTTCTTTCCCCTTTGTGTTGATCAGGGAAGTCAAACATAAAGCCCGTGGGCCAAAAACCGGACTGCAAGGGGCTCCAATCAGGCCAGACCTCAACAAAAATACACCCCCGGTGTAGAACTGCAGACACACTGTCTTTGACAATTACGGGTCGTTTTAGGAACACACACACACACACACACACACACACACACACACACACACACACACACACACACACACACACACACACACACACACACACACACACACACACACACACACACACACACACACACACACACACACACACACACACACACACATCTGTGTATGCACAAATCAAGATACACACACAACTTTCCACACAAACTCATTATATGCTACTTTATTCTCCTCCTCACTGACTGATGCACCGGAAGCATCTGCATCAACCGGCTTTTAGTCTTTGCGTCTGCCTCCTCCAAAATCTGATTCATCACACACACACACACGCACACACACACAAAACAACACACAGACACACACACACACGCACACACACACACACACACACACACACACACACACACACACACACACACACACACACACACACACACACACACACACACACACACACACGATGTCTCGTCAGACAAATTCCCGCTAAACCTCAAAGTGCAGCTCATCAGCGTGAAGTGCCGCTGAAGTGTTTGTCAGTTACTGTGATATCTAACCGGATTTAGTGTGTGTGTGTGTGTGTGTGTGTGTGTGTGTGTGTGTGTGTGTGTGTGTGTGTGTGTGTGTGTGTGATCTCTCCATGAATATTTATGCGATTCACGTTTTTTCCCGCCTAAGCGTTTTTTCAAACGCGTTAGCTCCACCCCCTGCATGACCGACACTCATTAAATCAATCAATCACACAGTAAAGCGTCTGATTAGTGCAGCAATAAGAAAAAAAAAATGAAACTAACGCAGTCACAGGGACACAAACTAATACCAGATCAATTGTTTAGTTCAGCTCTTAACTCGTAAAGTAACTCACCAGTGATAAAAGGTGATTATATAGAGATCAGAATGAGTGATGAGCATATTTATATTAAGAGAACTGTGTGAAGAAGAAGCTACATTCATTACAGTTACCAACAATAACTGCACAGATTAGAATAATACGACGACGTCACGCCCGAATTACAGGCTCAGAGAATAAGACTGGGATTATTTTCACTTTTAATTAACAACAAATCCAAATAAATGCCAATTTACAAAAAAAAAAAAACACGTTCAAATGTGTTTTTTTCCCCCAGTCGCAGGTAGAATTTTCCCATTTCCCAAGTTACACATGAACAAACACTGTCAAGAACGAGACACAACTGAAAGAATCGTTTCGCTTTTTTTGTTGGATTTGTTGACGAGTTGGAAAAGAAAGAAAAAAAGTGAACCAGTCTGTCACCGTGACGCTCATCAAATGGCTACGACTGCCCGCCGGAATGAATCAGCACCGAAAATCAGTAGAGGTAATTAGATACAGTGGACACACACACACACACACACACACACACACACACACACACACACACACACACACACACACACACACACACACACACACACACACACACACACACACACACACACGAGAAACGTTATTGGCAAAGTGTGGAGCAGTAATAGTGAGATATTTGTTGGCTTTCCGATCTTTTCTCCTTCATTTGTCGTAGATTAATAATGGCCACTCCTCTCGGACATCTCCGAAGTTTTGATTCGCCGTTCCGAACAGACGCCGCACAACGTGACGTCTGAGCGAAACAGGGGCCGCGCCCCGCGTAGCTCGCCGCGTTGTGGCCGTGACGACGTGCGCCGGATTGCGTGCGGAGATGTGTCCGATGGCGAGGAGCGGGACGACCGGCGGCGGCGGCGGCGGGTTTAACGCCAGGGAATCAGGCCCTTCTTGTACGCCGCGAGGCCGGCGGCGGTGGCGGCGGACAGGACCGCGGAGAACCCGATGAACTTCAGCAGGCCGCCGACCGAAGGGGAATTCCTCTCCAGGAAGGAGGTGTGGAACGGAAGAGCCGGGACGTCCTGTAGGGGGAGGAGAAGACGGCCAGCGGGGGTTAGACACAAGCAGAAAGGGAAAACTGTTTTGTTGTGTTTGTCTCCGTTTACACAGCAACGGAGCTCGGAGCCACTGAGAACACAACCTCTTGGAAAACGGCTCCCGCAAGAAAGACATTTTGGAAATGAATCCGTCTCCATGGAAACGGGAGAGAATGCAACTTTTCTGAAACGTTGCTCCTGGTCCTCACGGCCGTAGTAACTAGTAGTTCTGCACATGCTCAGTAGAGACAATCAGGACAATGACTCCTCCGTGGTGTCATGACTCCCAGTCCATATTCTCCTGGGACTTTTATTTTGACAGTCACCGTAATAACAATCCATCCTGGTCGTCTGTCCACTAGAATGTCCGTGTTCTCCCATCGTTAATGTTTAGAGCGGATTGTTCTCTGCTGCATGTGTGTGCGCTTTCATTGCAAAAACAAATAACAGCGCCATCCCGTGGCCCGGCATGCTAACTACATCGTTTTCAGCGTTTTCTTATTCTTTCAAGTCTTCCAATGCGTTTGATGTTCTGCTGTTCTTTTACACCTTCTACTATGTGTTTTTATGACTGTTTTTGTGATGTTTCTCCATTTTATGCTCGTTGATTTTTATAATATGATGATATAAAGTGTCTTTGAGCGCCATAAAAAGCACTATACAAATAAACTGTATTATTACTATTATTATCTTACTAAATCCTTAAACAGTCTTTCTAATCCTCAATCATTCTTCTTCCTGTAAATCTGTAATTCTTATTCTTTTCTTTGAATCTTCTTCTTCTATCAAGTCTTTGAATTTCAGTCTTCCTCCAAGTTTTCTAATAATCGATGTCCAAGATTCTTCTTTTTCCAAGTCGCTGAACACTAAATGATTCATCTTCTTCTTTGAAATCTGCAGACGCTTTGCTCGTCAATCTTCTTCTCAGAAGTCCTCATTGTCCCTTTTCTCCGAAGTCTCTTCCTCTTTAAACTGATTAACATCTTTTCTCCTTGCCGAAGGTTTATATAATTGAAGATTTTGCTTGAAAGTTTTCTCTTTGAGGTCTATTTATATCCTTTATCTTCTAATATAATCAGTAAATCCTGTATGGGGGGAGGGGGGTTGATCTTTTTGCCTCTCGGGGTTCCTCTGTCTTCCTGGCACTATATAAAATACTAAATATATCGAGAACAGGTTGGTTTTCTTTTTCATTTTGTAAAAGTACCACTTTGATAAAACCCGAGTCAACCTGTGTCACATGAGTCGAATAGCTAAACTAAGATGCTTGTTTGCTGTTATGGAGCTTTTCGTTAGAATCAAGAAAACAAGCATTTTAAACCCTAAATTATACTATAATATGGAAATCAAAGCTCCAATCAGTCCCAAAGTACCATCCAGTGCTGCTGCTCATTCTTCAATCAGATATTTAGAAAAATGTTCCTCACCTGAGATTCAGGCTCCTTTTGCCAGATCTGACTCTGGTGGATTTTCCCCATCGCGCACATGATCTGCAAAGAAGAACACATATAAAAAACTAGAAAAAAAGGAAAAGCAATCGAAAAAAAAAAAGGGAAATAATAATAATTTTCGGAATCTGAAATCGAAACTTTCTCTTCAGGGTGCTATAAGAAGATGAGCGCTGTCGCCATCTGCTGGTCAGTTCCGGGTGTCGGAGTTGTGTCCTGACCTTCACGCTCCGTCTCTGACGAATCAGGATCAGCAGCTGAATCTATTATTACTACTTTTGTGAGTGATCCGAGGAAGGCGGCTGTTTGAAGAGTTCGCCCCGGCTCTCACCTCTCGGGCCGCTCTTTCTCCCGCCTGGACGGCGCCCTCCATGTAGCCGCTCCACTCCGTCGCCGTCTCGGTGCCCGCGAAGTACAACCTGCCCACCGGCTCCCTGAGCACCCTGTGGACAGGAAGTGACGGCAAACACGAGAACGTTCGGAAAGTCAGTTTGATGAGGTCAGGATTTCGAGTTAAAACGTAAAACTTTCATAGCGTTTTGGGCGTCAGTTTACACCACTGCGGTGTAAAGTGGAAAATGCAACTTTTTGAAAACTCTCCAACTCTGTCTGCATGGAAACTGAGGGGAAAACGTAACATTTTAAAAAAAAAATGCTTCAACTCAGTCTCCATGGAAACGGTGGAAAATGCAACTTTTGAAAATGGCTCCCATATGGAGCTTTTCAAAAACACATTGTCTCCCTGGAAATAGGGAAAACGCGATTATTTGAAAACACTCCCACTCTGTCTCTGTGGAAACTGAGGAAAACTCAATTTTTTAAAAAAGTGCCCCAACTCAGTCTCCCTGGAAATGGTGGAAAAAGCAGCTTTTTGAAAATATTCGGGCTCCGTCTCCAAGGAAACTATGGAAAAGTGAACTTTTTGAAAACACTCGGCTCCGTGGACAATGCAACTTTTTGAAAATAGCTTCCAAGGTGGAACTTTTCAAGAATGCTTTGTCTCCCTTGAAATTGGGAAAATGCATCTTAATTAAAAAAACTCCACTCTGTCTCCATAGAAACGGTGAAAACGCAACTTTTTGAAACGCTGCTGCTGCTGCTCATTCACACCACGGTCGTAGTAAATAGCTATGAACCATCTTAGGATATCGACCTGCCATCGTTAATGTTTGGAGTGTATCTCTCTCTGTGAGCATGTGTGTGTGTGGTTTTATTACAAAAACGACCAACAGCACAAACTACTGGCCCAACATGCTAACTACATAGTTTTCAGCTCTTCTGCTTTTTCCCCGGAAATGGACAGGGTTTTTCAAACAGTTGGTGCGTAAATGCAAAAGTTTTCTGCGACAAAAATGATTTGCTTTCATTTGAAGTGTAACTGGGTCCTGAATGAGACTTGAAAAACTCAGAACGTTTGCGTGGATATTCACGGCCCACCTTGTCAAACCGCTGCAGTCCATCAAAAACATTCAAATATCCTGCAGGACTCTTACCTGCCGTACTGCGTGAGGATCCCCGGGGGGAAATAAGCAGTGTAGCATCCTCCGGAGTACTCCTCCTCGCACCAGTTCTTCTCCTCGTAGTGCACCGGCTGAAACAAACACATGTGACTGGTCTGAACTCCCGAAGCGCCTCAGTTGTTTGCGTTGGTCTCGGCGTCCGGACTCACATGCAGAGCCTCCTCGGAGCCCAGCACCCGGGAGTAGATGTCGCAGATCCTCTTCAACCTTGAACACAACAAGAGGTTTGAATGAAAGCCCCCCTGCAGCTGCTGGGACTGGGACAACATGCTCTGTTCGCCGGCGCTCTACCTTTCCTCTTTGGTCAGGCTGCACAGCTTTCTGCACTTGCGGGAGAGGATGAATCTGTAAAAAAACACAAACTTTAAATATTATTCAGAAGAGAAAACATCATTTGTCTGTTCAACATGTATAATACTTGCCCACGCACTGATACGATACGAGGGAGTATTTAGATCACCTAGATATATCTGAGGAAAACTGTTCCTGTGTAGTCTATATAGTCTACATCACACACATACGTTCTTGTATTCACTACGTTTTGAGGACCAACTAAAGGAAATCGGACCCACAAAGTGAGGACTACAACATGCTTCCCTTTTAAAACAAAGACATTTCGATATTTGGGAGGTACACGGCACCGTCACCCAAAATATCTCGAGAGATTATATGGAATTATATGAAAGTCTGAGAAAAAGTTTTTAACCAACCAACACAGGACACGCTCAGGCTTTAGGTTTTTCTTAAATAACATGAGTGATGTTTAGTAAAGTAGACCTCATTTTATAACATAAAAGATAAGTTTAGCACAAACTGCAGTAATAAATGTTCACCATCTGTTTCTTAAACTAACTCAAAGCTCTGTATTCACCCCATGATACCAGGCACGGTCCCGTCAGGCTTTGTGTCATCTAGTGTCAGACCGATGGGAGCGCCCTCCTCCTCGATCACCATCGTGCCACAAAAACCTGCAGGAAAAAAAAAAGAAAGAGAGAAAACATCAGAAATCAAGGCTGATCGCTTCTACTCCACCCCGCCGCCGACTCCCCACGCACCCTTTTTCCTCCAGAAGTTCTCTCGGTAGTAGACCATGCACTTGATGACGGAGCCCATGGGGACGCGGTGGATCAGCTGGTTCCTCAGCGGGGGCAGCTCGGGGTTGAAGTGCATCTTCAGGTTGAGACCGGGAGGCGTGGCCACGATGACGTAACGGGCCTGAGACCAGAAAACACACACAGAATCACAGAACTGTCAAATACAGGAAAACAGCACTTAACCTGCATCGGGATGTTATGGCAGGAACAACCAGCAGGTGGCAGCAACACTGCAATATTGACAAATGAAGTTTGTGAGTGGAGGTTGTAATACTGGGGAAATATGGTTATTATTATTACAGATATAAGATTCAGAGACGACATGCGTTCATATCAATGAGAAAACAAAGATCTCAAACATGTGTAAGTAAAATTACTCCATTACAACTGAAGGTCCTGCAGTATCCAAGTACACAGACATCTTTATTACAGGTGAATCTGTTTAACTGAATTACTGTTTGTCCACCAGAGTGCTACCACGGGTGGATATTTAGATAGAAATTGTTTTATTAATTGTTCATTGTGCGAATATCACAAAAAAAAACAGTCCAAAATGTTCAGTTTGTTAATTTTTAGTCCTTATGTTGTGGAGACACATACATTGTACTTTTACCTTATACAAGCTCTTAAATAGCTAATTTCCCTATCATGGGGGGGGCGTCAATAATAAGTTTAAAAAAACTTTTTCTTCTTTGAAGACAAATGAACTATACTGCATTACAAACTGTTCTTCTTTCTCCTGATACAATGGTATATAAATAATAATAATATTTATTTATTTATTATTTATAATATAAAACAAGCAATTACAGGCATTAAGATGAAACAATATTAAATTTGTGTCAGAAACCAAACAGCAATTGAGTATGTACAAAGAAATACGTTATCGTAAACAGTTCGTTGAACAAAGATCTCAAACTGCCCCCACCCACCATGTAGGTCTGCTTGTCCAGCGTCTCCACCACCACCATGTCTCCGCTCTGGTCGATGCTGTAGACCGGAGACTGCAGCTTGACGCGGTCGCCCAGCTCCTTGGCCATGCTCTCGCTGATCTGACTGGAGCCGCCCATGAACTTCCTCTCCTATAGGAGATGGAGGGACACAGGCAGAGAGAGCAGGGAGGACGTCAGCTCTGATACAGGCTCACAACACATACAACTGATCAAAGCTGCTTATGGCATCACACACCGGTGAATGTTACTATGTTTTATGTAATTGGGTGCGAACAGGTATAATGGAAAGGTGTGCACTGTCCGTTTGAATGTATATGAATGCAATTATTTCATATTTCAATGAAATAAAAGTATATTTTTTTAATACAGGAAGATAATTAAATAGGATGAGTATCGAATATTAGAGAAGCAGTAGGATTAGATAAGTTTTACTTTTTCCTACTCCTTTTGAGGCATGTCAATTTGATATAAGATGTATGTATGTATGTATGTATGTGTGTGTGTGTATGTAAAGACAAATACAGATAATCTATTTTGCGCGAATATATTTTCATGTAAAATACAAATTACGAATGTATTTTACTAGCAATAAGGGTTATATATATATATATTCATGTCTGACATTATATGACATTCTTACTGTTTGCATTTTATTATAGAATTTTTAATACAGGAAGATAATTAAATAGGATGAGTAGTGTCGAATATTGGAAAAGGGGTAGGATTAGATACGTTTTACTTCCTCCTACCTCTTTTGGCATGTCAATTAGGTGTAGAATGTATGTATGTATAGTCAAATATAGATTTATTTTCTGTAAATATGTTTTCATGTCGAATACAAATGTATTTATTCATATTAGCAATAAGGATTTTTTTACACACACACACACGCATATATATATATATATATATATATATATATATATATATATATATATATATATATATATATATATATATATATATATATAAATAAATGTATATGCGTGTGTATACATACATACACACACATAGATATATATATATGTACATACAACACACTGAATTGTTGCATGTCTTAAGTGAATTAATAAAAAATAAAAAAATAAAAGAAATTAAATGAAATCCTGCTGTTACGTGTAATCCTCAATCCACAGTCTTTCTTTTATTACAAACTGCCACATCACGAGCCAAAACAAAAAAAAAAGTGTTTATGAGGCCAGTGACTGCTGACTGATGAAGAGGAGGCTGAGGGGGCGGAGGCAGATTAAGTGCTGCCAAAGCTCCGATACACAGAATTAAACAGGATGTGACTTTTTCCATATGGTTTGTGTCAACATCTCTCTCTTTCCCCTGATCAGAAACACATTGCGCCGATTCCACTGTGGCATTTTGCACAAATCGTCCTGCCAGTCACTCCAGAAACAGTGAAACAGCCTGTGAACGGCTTTCGTTGGATTAAATGAGAGTTTGTTTTTGCACTTTTGGTGGAAAGTTGGACTGAAAAAATTATTAAATAACTCCTTATGCACGCGCACGCACGCACACACAAACACCCGTAGATCTTTCACCATGTGTGCGTGTCTCCACCGGGCAGAGCCGGAGTCGTGTTTATTTAACGAAACACAGTCCCAAGTTGTCAGCCGCTATGGCAACAGGACCGTTTAGCTTTCAGGGCAGCCTGAGCTCTCCGAGAACTCCAGGAAAACATCTTTTGTCAGGCTCATAAACATGCTGAGATGAGGTGGGGCAGATTGAGGCTGATTTACAAGGTGGTGGGATCTCTCATTTATCTCTGTGGGGGAGCCCCCCCTTCCTCCGTGCCTCCTCCGCTCTGTCCTCCTGTCAACTTTCTAATGGGAGAAACTTCCTGGAAAGATGAAGCCAGATTCTGGGAGGACTCCAGCTTCTGGTGGGAGTCGGGTTCAGCACTATTTGTATATAAATAGTCGCGTGTGTTTACCAGAGAGAATAACATGCACATCTTTGGTAGAGTTACTCTGAAAAGCTTCAGTCAATACGACCGGTATTCCAACTTCAAAACTTCACACTCGACGCCGACATGACGGGAGACTAAGTTTCTATGTTTTCAGGTGAGAATGCAAGACTCTCGTTACATTTTGGGATGCTAACAACTATATACGCAACTTTTTTTAATATCTGTCCGACTCTGTCTCCGTGGAAACGGGGGGAAAAAAACTTTTTCAAAATGGTCTGTTTCTATAGAAACATGGTGGGAAACACAACTTTTCCAAAATGCTCCGTTTCTGTAGAAATGGAGGAAGATGCAACTTTTTAAAACTCCCCGACTCCGTCTTCGTGAAAACGAGGGCAAATGCAACTTCTCAAAAACAGCCTGTCTCCGTAGAACTGGGAAAAAAAACAATTTTTTTTAAAACTCTCTGACTCGGTCTCCATGGAAACGGGGGGAAAACACAACTTTCAAAGGCGCCGTTATTCACCTGCAGTGATCAGAGTTACTGTATAAAAGGGACGAGCAGATCAGATATACAAACACTATTTTATTTACACGTGACATTTGGATACGTCGACATGTGTGATGATGATGATGATGATGATGATGATGACGATGCCCAACGTTAAAATGCACTTTTAGCTTTATGAGGTGCGTAGCATCACAGATGGATGTTATGTCGACACGTGACGGAGCACTCAGACGTTACCTGTCCTCCGTTGCTGGTGGAGAAGATCCTCATGGTTCCGCCGCACTGCTTCACGTACCAGAGGAACCACAGAGCCGACACCTCGTGGGGCTCAGAGGTCACGTTCACGTTGACGAACAGCGTGGCGAAGCGGAGGACGGTGCTGCAATTCAAGAGGAGAGAAGACGCCGATAAACTCAAATATGATCTATGATGACATCATAGATAAAGTCTTGTGACTCTACATTGAACGTCATTATTATTAAGACAGTGAGAGACATTTCCTCCGCTGGTATTTCCTTCGATTTCCTCGTGCGCTGGTGAAATAAAGCCCGGGGACGTTTCCTGAGCGTTACCTGGTCCAGCAGATCTTCTCCAGGAGCTGCTGCATCGACATCTTGTCCCACTCCTCGGCGTGCGGCGCTCTCCACGGAGCCTCTCTGGGAATCTGAAACACGGGGAGAGACGTTGAGACGGAGGCACGGCTACAACCAGGAAGGCCGCGGTGGGGCGTGGCCTCACCTCCTCTCCCATCTCGTCCATCGTCCTGAAGAGGTTGTTGAAGTCCAGCAAGACGATGGGGTTCCACATGGGGGGGAAGGAGCCTCTGAACGGGTAGGATTTCCCCTGGGAGACACACAGAATCACAGCATGAACCACAAACGTAGGTATGGAAACTGCAGTTCCGATTCTGAAAAGGTTGGGAGGCCATGTAACGCTTCATCCAACAGCCTCTTTGGGGCTTTTCAAAAGAAAAAAACCTCAAAAAGCTTAAAATCCAGATTGACGACAAAAAAAAAAAAAAAAAGTAGAACGTCACTCGGTAGAGCGCAGACCTTCGCCAACGCCACATCGTCATTCCAATACCAAAAGAGAGTTTCTTAATCAGCCAACAGATGCGACATAGTGAGAAAATGTATTTGCTTTTGGTCAGAATATATGTTTTGGTATTTGTGTTTAACTCTGCTGAGTCACAGTGATTGTGAATCCTCTTAAGAAAACATAGCGTGATGTTGTTTTAATGGTGGACCGGCGCAGAGCCACCAAACCTGATAAGAAAGACCATAATCCACATTTAAAAGTGGTTTGTAAGCATGGACTATTGCTCTGTTTGTCAACCACGCAACGAGCCGAGGGCTTATCGAGGTGAGAGTTTGGCAGAGTCGCTTCAAACGCGATGGTAAATTGCAGCTCTATTGGCCTCGCATTGTAAATGTATTGTCCATTGTTTTTAATGTTCCAATTCAAGTGTCTCTTGCTTGGTCTCACAGATAATGGTGTCACCAACAGAAATCCCCAGCTGATACCTTATATACTTATTATCAAGACTTGACGTAGATGTGAATATAAATGAAGGTGTATGACGCTGTAGCTACGCCGTTGTGTTGTTCCCTGTTTGTCTGAAAATCGAATAAAAATGTTATTTAAAAAAAATGAAGTTGATTGCTGCGGATTGACAGGAGACATATTGATCGCATAACGATGCAACCTCGGCTCCATTCCCACGACAACATTTACAGTGAAAACGCATCGTTTTTGTCAGAAATGTTTTGCGTTTAGGAAGCAATGTTTTTAAAACGAGCCAATGTGACGAAAATGTCCGTATGTTCGCGAAAACCAAAGAATTACAAAAGAAAATTATTACAATCTAAACAGCAACTTTTGATGAAACCTTCTGGTGCCAAATGCAGTGAAATGTCCAGTCACTGTTGCATTATGGGTGTTTTTACAAAGTCACCCTGACACCATGGCTTCGAGGCTGATGCTAGTTTGATAGCTTTAGACAAGCATCACTGATACCTCAGCTCAGTTCTCACTGTTGTTTTGTGTCGCTACTCTTAAGGAATCTATTAAGAAATCTATATTTTCTTTGAAATTTTTACAATTTCAGCGGGATTGGAGCCTCCAGCAGTTTTAGCACGCAGGCCTTATGTTTGACACCCCGATATAGATAATTTCACACATTTTGAGCAGCTTCTTTTTCTTGAAAATGCGTTTTTTCTAGATTAAGATCCTGTACGTCTGCGCCACATCCGACTGGTAAAGTCGATCTAAAAATCAACATTTCAATATTAAAAAGCAGAAGCGCCTTCACAGGATTTGTAGTGAAACTGTACAATCTGTTCTTTGTCACGGCAACGGCTCTTTATCTTAAAACAGGTTACCACAAGTCCTGGCACCAACACTTAATGGATAAGCCATTAAGAGTGCACTTATCAGTGTTTGCTTATCGGAGACGTTTTCTCCTCAGATGACTTCAGTTGATGATGTCACAACACCGATACAATAAAACTTTTATCAGAACTCCGGTTACATAAAAGGTGGAAAAAGAACTAACAAAGTCAAAGTACTGTGGTGAAACCAGCTTGTATACACCCAGAACGGCTGAAGTGTTGAGGAATTGTTCAGGTAGTAGCAGTTTTCACTTTACGCCACAGCGAGCCACCATAGCCAACATTACAAAGGAGCTGCATGCGATCAAACATGTCGGTGAGTATAAAACGTGTTTCACCATTTAGAACTGACAATTCTCTCTAAATGACACCGTTTCACTAAGGGCTTTACGTCATTATTATCATTCTGCTTTCAGAAAAGGTTCACGTTTTAACAATGTCTGTTTCCATGGCAACGGCAGAAATAATGAAAACGGTGTAGTTAGCATGTCGGGCCACTAGTTGGTGCTGTTGCTTGATTTTGCAATGAAACCACACACACGCACACGCACACGCACACGCACACACACACACACACACACACACACACACACACACACACACACACACACACACACACACACACACACACACACACACACACACACACACACACACACACACACACACGCACACACACTCACACACACCAATCTGCTAGTGGACAGACAGTGACTGTCAAAATAAAACTACCAAGTCCAGGAGAATATGGACTGGGAGCAGTGGCGGGCTTGGCTGTTTTTTCCCACCCTACTTATTTGCAAATAAATGCTCTTTTTTTGTTTATTTTTTTTGAAGAGTTTAGACAGTTTGTACATCGGATATCAGGATCCTCCACACACAAGGTCGCGACTTAACCCTTTTTCTTGTAAGTATCGTGCAGTATTTGTCTTTTTTCATTTAAATGAATCACTCAGGTGCACTGAAGACTGAATGTCACGCTTATTCATACACAAATTCTAAAAATCCGAAACAAGCAGCAGATATGAAAGGGGGGGAAAAAAGACACAAGGAAGCTTTTAAATATGGTCGTTAAAGGGTTAAAACCAAAACCCAACCAGGAGGGTAAATTTTTTGTATGATTTGCACTTTGTTTTACGCAAAAAGACAGCGGGCGAAGGACGATGCAGACGAGTCTCACAGCCGACAGTGTCCATGCAGGTCTGTCGCCATGGCGATGGCAGTCATGTGAATACAGAGGAAGAGGAGGAGGAAAGGGAAGAGGAGGAGATGGAGCATCTGTTTCCACACCGGCGAGCCGAGTCGGCTCCTCTCAGAGGATCTAGAGAAGCTTCAGGGAAGCTGCAGGTAACTACACGAAGAGATAAACACCGATCTCTCCTCGTCCCTCCAGACAGGCGATAATTCCTCCACGGAAAGCAATTTTCTACTGAACAATATCTAAACTTAGCATCTGGCCACTCATCTATTCAGGCCACTTGTGAGGAAGAATGTGCAAACCCCAGACAGTCGAGCCTGGAAACTGATCAGTCCCCCTTTGAGAAACTCAATTATTTCGAAGACTCAGCAAATACAAAAAACTATAACAACAAAAAAGCATTAAATCCAGTTTAATGATCAAAAACAGAAACTCACAGCAATCAGAGTCGACAAACGCAGTCACAATCTTTACTCAAGTACAGATTTTGGTAAAAGTATCAATTAAACGTATTTATTCATTAATTTATATATTTCCAAACAAGTAAAAAAAATAAGCCAAGAAACAAGAGAAACAAACAGAATGAATAAAGAAACTTTACTAAGTTAAAAGAAAAAGCTCATTTTATTGACGGTCGAAGAGTTTTTCGAAATAAACTCTACGTCATCATTAGCAAATGAGACTAAATAATATTTGGAATTTTAAAGAAAAAAAAACCCTAACGTGAGCTTTTATCAATCAGTCATAACATTACAACCACAGACAGGAAGGTAACCGTATCGGACCCGATGCTGGTCACTGGTGCATCACTAGTCTGGATGATCTGTGTTTATCAACATCTGTTGTAAAGTATAAAACTGAGCACGATCTGACATATTTCACTATAAATAGCCGAAAATCTTCTCAAAATTACATCAGTTTCTTCCTGAAATCCTATAAAAAGAATTTATCTCACAATCCAAAGACACACACACTCAGACTGGGAGAGCTTTAAACTTAATAATCTAAAAATAACCCTCATAAATCAGCGCCGAGGCTTCAAATGGGCCCGTTAGGGATATTTTTATAAACGGACTTCACGACGAGGACCGCTGTTCGACAGCACCGGCCCTCATTTCCCAAATAACTCTCGTACCTCACAGTCATCACACTGACCCTCGGCGGTCCCGCAAACGGGCGCAGCGGGGACCGGAGGGACAATCCCACGCTCCGTCTCAATCTCCGATAAGCAGGGACGGTATTTAATCAAAGTCTGTCTGCCCATCTCTGATACCTCACGAGTGACACCTCATTAATAAATCCAGTGCTGAGAGCTGCAGCTGCCCGTTAGCCAGCAGTTTGCTGATAAGGGAAACCGGCGCTGGCCTTTTGGATTACAACGGGCCACGGAAAAGCTGATTAGCTTCGCGGCTCGCTTGAAAGCAAGCCCTAATTACACACCGGCTCGGGACACCCGCTGGCTTACTATTACTCCAGCTTTTGTCTTGTGAAGACATGTAGAGGCTGCAAATATCACACTGCATGCTTTAATTTCTTCAGATATACGCTGTGGGAAGAAACTTTGTCATGGTGTTGTTGTTTTTTTTTTTACTATTTCAAAGCTTCTTAGAGTGAAAACACGGCAGTGATGCACCGACAGCACGAAGCCAGTGATGGTGGGTGCAACATGTTTCCAGGACAAAGCTGATTTCTGGCAATTTTGATGAAGAAGGTCATCATTCAGGAACTGTTCGTGTCCTTTTACTGCTCGATCATCCAACCCACTGCAGCTGCGTTTATTTCTCTAGATGCAGTGCGACCATGGACGTAGGAGAGGATAATAGAAGACCCTAAATCGTGTGTGTGAGACCTCGGCGCCTCTTGCAGGCCGGTTTAGGGCGATAGGCTGTATGTTTGACACCCCCGTCCTAAAATATCCCGATGAACAAACCCGTCCTGGAGACATCACGTTTAAACTGTGCTCGTCGTGAATAACTGACAATAATGAACCAATGTGGGTCAAATCAGGGTGTCGAACTAAGTTTTAGAAGCAATATATAATCAAAAAATAAAGGCTAACTTGCGAGCATTGGCTAGTTTTTTTTTTCCCCTTGTAATACCACTTTGTGCCACAAGAGGGTGTAGTGAGTGTAATTTAAGCAAAACAAGGTTTTTAGTTTGTTTTTGTGTGTGGCTTAAGTAAATCTCAAGTAGAGAGCCTTTAGGGCCAACATGGTTCAGTATATAATTTCTAACAGCCAGTCACTGAATAGTGAGTTTCTACTCAATACTCTGTGTTCTGTAACGCTTAGTACTGTAAATATTTTTCTCACGTTGCATTCCAAACCATGTTTGGATGAAGACAAGATGACATGAAGTAGGTCTATGATGAGCGTGCTCAAACATTTCAGATCTTCAGTGAAGGCAAACAAAACACAAACTTCCAAATTCAATCAACGTCTGGCTCGTCTCCAGCTGTTTCTCTGTGTTAATATTTGGTCAGTAAATTACAACGATGAACTGTTTGCTCTGCAGAATCAAACCTTGACTACAGACTAAAAGTAAACTGCCAAATATCTGAGAGCGGGACGGAGGACACCAAGGTTCAGTGACTCAGCGTAACCTTTTAAAGCCTATAAAATGAAACACTGATCTAGAATCCGAATCCGGATCTGGATCACCTCCAAAATGGAATGGAATCTTCCGTGGCTTGATATCCATCTGTGGTGAAAAGTTCTACAAAATCTGTGAAGTAGTTTTGACGTAATCTTCCGAACAGATAGATACAGACAGATGATTTTATGACGTCCTTGGTGGATGTAATAAAGCATGAAGTCTTGGTCTTGGGTTGGCATTCATTTTTGTGTAACCAGTTTTTCATCTTATCTTTTCATATTCCAACTCAATATGTTTCAATCAGGAGCAGCGACGCACAAAGTTAGAAGCAAACATGATTCATTTAATGAAAAGAGAATGAAACACTGTGAAATCGAAAAATGTTAATCGGGAAAAAAGAAAAAGGAAAGAAACACTTTATAGCACCAATGTTTTAACTAGCATTAATAATCCCAACACTTTTTTTTGCCCAATAAAGGGTTGAATGACAACATCTGTCATGGAAAAGATTCAAATACTTTGTGCTGACTCAGCTCTGGGAAGCAAGAGACCCAGAAAAACAGAGGAACCCTGTCATGCATACGCAAATGACTGACAAACGCACACATACACACTGGGCCGGTGAGCGGATCCTCCCGAGATAGTAACTAAAGAGACGTGGGAGCTCCCGTGGGGGACGACGGCTTCAGAAATCACACAACGCTCTTCGCTCAACCAGACGTTTATTCTCTGTGTCCGACATCATGTTCCACCGCACTGCAGAAGTAGGTCAAGTCAATGGTGAAGCCATGTTGAGCCCACGGTGAAACCAAGCTTGACAGAACCCTGACCCTTCACTGGTTCCCTGAACGGACAGAAGGAGCCTGAAGCAAAGACACCGGCATCGTAGTTGCGCAACATGCTGGCCAGAGTGTGATGTCTAAGCTCTGGTTTCCTGGTTGTTTTTTTTCTAATAAAATCCCTAAAAGGGACAAAAGTATCACTTAATGATGCAAAATAAATACTAGAAGTCGACAGCTGAGGTTTCTGACACGCAGAGCTTCAAATGTTGAAATAACGTCTCAATTTCCCATCTGCCGTTCTGCATTCCTTTAAATATCACTTTAAAATCTAGTTTCTCTAGTTTCTCTAGTTTGTCCAGATTAGCCATCCATCCATCCATCCATCCATCCATCCATCCATCCATCCATCCATCCATCCATCCATCCATCCATCCATCCATCCATCCATCCATCCATCCATCCATCCATCCATTCATACTTTGTTAGCACTGAGCTAACTATATTACCCTGCAGCATCACAGATCTAAGAGCATCAAAACCCATTCTGGGTCTCGGCGTTCTGACTCCAACTCCTCCTGAAACTATGTGACCCCCCCCCCGGCAGATAAATTAGGGCCTGGTAGGAATTCAGAGCCACCACTTAAGCTGACTTACTTTGTCTTTAAATTTCAGAAAAAACCTGGAGTGACTGGAGGAAACCAACATACAACTACACAGAAAACTCAAACCTTTCCCTTTGTGAGGCCCATTACTTCTAAGGAATCGAGTATTTGATTGTTTTCAGCTTAATACTACCACTACTATTTTCGTGTTTTCTGATGTGCAAATAAACCAACTGCTCAAATTTCTTTGATGCCATCAAGTTAAGTTTCTTAACCTGTAAAAGTATTTTGGGTGTTTCGTCATCTTAAGAGAACGCCACTCCCTTTGGCCAGACGCTCAAAGTTCTCTCCCGAAGGCACCATTAAATGACCCTAAGGCAGCCGAGGTGGAGATAAGCCCGCTCCATTCCCAGGAAGCTGGCAGCCGCCCTCCTGTTTACAATGGGAGTAGTTTGGCCAGTGTAAAGGGCATCAGCCAGAAATCAAATCAGGTAGAGGAATGCAACTGTGTTAATGAGATATGGAGCAAAGGGAAGACCAAGAAAAGGAATATGGCCTTTCCTTCTGCTCTCTTAGTTTTCCTTTCAACCACTTAAAGACATGAGAAACTGCATTACTGAAATCCCTCAGGTGGAGATTAGCATCTCCAGCTCCTAATGCTGCAGAGGAAGATGGCCAGCTGCCTGCTGGACATGCACGAAGTCAAGAGAAGGACCCAGCGTTGGGTGTTTCCTCTCGCTTGATCCTCCCTGAGCCTTATTCGATCTACGCTGATGCATCTCTTCATGGAGTTTGGGCAGTCTCTGGTTTTGGGGGCAGTTAAAAGAGAGCAGGATCTACACTAGGGCCACGAAATACATCAAACATATCGTGAAATGTGCAAAATGAATATATTGCAAAACCGGCTGAACTGCATTGCGTTTTCTGTCCATGCGCCGTGCAGAAAAGTGTGATTGACATTGAAGTGTGATTGCGGTAGAGTGCTGTGTGAGGTGGGACTGCTGACCACAGCACCACAGTGCAGGCCGACAAATGATGCAAACTGGTAAGTGTGTAGACGTCAAGCCATCAGGATACATCCTCAGTCTTTTCACTCATGCCGCGGAGTTCGACAATGTCCCGTCGCTCACAAACACATGAATAATAATAGCAGCGTGGCTTGAGGTCCTGTGATGCCGAGCTTATGTAAACAGATGAAATCTGACACGCGGCGATAAATTAAAAAAACAAAACCAGCGCGTTTCAACATCAGATTCGGTATGCTAGCTTTGTTAATTAGCCGTTGATGCTTGTTCGACGGGTTCAGATGATGGATGTAACAAGACCTATAGTCAATTGGATTTACTCATTTACCAAACTGGAGCTGCAGTAGCAGGTTTGGAAGATTAAATTCAATTCAACTTCATTTACATAACAACGCGTACAACACAGTCATTTCTAGAAACTCAACAAATTCACACGAAGCCAACAAGAGCCGGGCAGCTCCTCCTAATGCTTCTCACACACGGCCGTGAGATTCCCTTCTACAACCAGCATTAGTTCACAGTTGTGGTTTCATTGGCACCGACATCCTCACTAAATCCATGAGATGGAGGTTTAGACTCCGGAGGTCTTTATACAGCAACCATCTGAATACAATGTCGTTAGCATGTTGGGCCACGAGTTGCTGCAGTTGGTTGTTTTCATAACGAAACCACACAAACACACACACACACACACACACACACACACACACACACACACACACACACACACACACACACACACACACACACACACACACACACACACACACACACACACACACACACACACACACACACACACACACGCGTGTAGAGAACAATAGGTTATAAACATTAACAATGGCGAGACACCGTACACTATACCAATATGGACTGAGGGTCATGACATGCTGAAGGCCGCCATGTTTGTAATTGTCCATCTACTCGCCAATATGCAGAAGAATCATGTACTCTAGCTGTGGTGCGCGAGCCCTGAGAAGTTCTAGAACGTCTTGTTTTTGTCCATTTAGACAGCAATAGAGTGAAAAGTTCCACCCTGGATGTGGTTTCCAAAAAGTTGCGTTTTCATTGATTCCGAGCATCGGTGTCATGTAAACAAACGTGTTTTGGGGGTTTCGACTTCAAACCGGCCCTCATAACCTTCATGGCTGCAACGCTTTTAGAAAGAAGCCAGAGAATCCTGGTTGGATGATGGGTCAACATCAGGATATCCTCGGTAAATAACCCACGACACATTGTGGAGAGAACACACGTGTGCAACAGGACAGAGGGAAACGGTCCGACACTCACATTGACGTAATGCACCAAGCTCTCCTCCTCGTTGACTTTGTAGGTCTTGATGCCGTACTCTTTGGCCAGTCGGAGGATGCGGTTCTGGGTCGGTCCGATGTATGCCCCACCGAGATCGACCCACTTTGTCTCCTTATTCTGAAGAGAGGAAGACGCAATAAGCATATCGACTCATTAAAAGATAAAAGACTTTTATGACGGATAATCATCTATCGGATTTATGACAGTGTCTTGGATTTGGACTCCAGTCTTGTTTGTTAGACTGCCTGATGTTCTAGAGGTGTGGGTGTGTAAAAATGCATTGGCCAACAAATGTGGAAGCAAGATATCATGGACTGCTATCACAGCGAGAGTTGTAAAATATAATTTCATTACAGTAGTGTGCAATCAAAATAAAAAGCCCATCTTATTTTATTTGGAGTCCCACAAGGCTCTGGACTGGTTCCACCACTTTTTAAAAAACACATAAGGTTTCCAACGCATCATATCAAACTTATTTCAATGACAAATAGATAGTGCATTGGGACAGTACTAGACCAAGATTAATGATCTCTCCAGTAAGTTCTGGACCGATATCGAGGTCTCGTGCCAGTGGGACCTCTCTTTACCACAACTGCTATAAAGTGACTGAATGAGTACTACAATATGTCCGATATGTCTGAATCTGCACGCGACCGAAAGAAATTTCCTCCCGTCAGTCAGTAATACTCTCTGAGATACTTGAAGTCCACTACCTGTTAACAGCATCCCTTCAGACACGTGGACAACGCCCTGTCATAATAACCAGCAGCGGTATGGTGGACAGTCCAGCTCTTACCCGCACGGTGAAGGTTCGCCCGCCGACTCGATCCCTCGCCTCCAACACCACTGGGTTCAGGCCGCTGGCTCTGACGAGCTTCGCCGCGCTCAGACCTGCGGAAACCGAAAGAAACAATGAGCACATCCTTCTTTTACACCACTTCCTCCCGTTCGCCAGTGAAAACGCATCGTTTTTACATTGTGCGTTTCAGAAAAGTTCTGCGTTTGCATGGCGACGTTTTGGTAACGATGCCAGTTTAGTTGATTCATCCCACAATGGGGAAATTTACTTGTTACAGCAGCGAAAAAAGTAGAAAGAAAAGAAAAAAGAAGAAGAAACAGCAAAATATTCAGTATGCCCTATAGATAAAAATATAAAACACTCTACTATAAAACAGTTTAACAATATACAATAAACCTCCGACTGAAGTATGACTGGAAGGAAAACACTATGAAAGTTTTCCATTTTCACTTGATAACGTTGTGTAAGTGAGGCCTCGGGATTTCATGTTGCTGGAGCTTGATTCCAACTTCCTATACATGAAGGCAGAGTACATCCTGAATAAATCAACTCCCTTCAAACGTGTGTTTTCTTAACTGTGGTAAAAAAATAAAGTAAAAACATGGGAAAGAACACGCAACTCCACACTAACCAGTACAGCTGCACACAACACGGCTCCTGTTCAAATCCTGCACCATCAGTAAACCTCTTCTCATTTCTCTTATTTCCTCTTTCGTTTGTTTCCAAGTAAAGAGACGGAGAGGGTGGAGGAGGTTTGTCAAACTCTGACAGGACGGATTAGTGCCACGCCTTTCCTTTAAAGATCCACTTCATCACGTCTTTGTGAGGCTGTGACTGATTGATTAGATAACTTTCAGACAAAGTGGAGAGCTGAAAGGGGATTTAATGAAAACAAATCTGACAATAAAGACAAAGATTAAACTCGTGTTTTATCGAGATGCGAGTCTGTCAGCCAGCGTGTTGTAGGCTTGGACTTCATCGTACTGTGGAAAAGACGGGCGGGAAACCTGCGCATGACCGAGGGACAGAAAACCACGAGGCAGCTGACCTGCGGATCATGTGAGGAGACGTCGAGCGGGCAGAGAAAAGAGCCACTTCCCCGCTGACCGACCAACCGCGGCAGGAAAACGACTTTTCACACACTGACCCAGGGCAAGTCCTGTCATAACTTTAATTCACTGAGACATAACATATACCAGCGTAGTCGTGCACACACACACACACACACACACACACACACACACACACACACACACACACACACACACACACACACACACACACACACACACACACACACACACACACACACACACACACACACACACACACACACACACACACACACACACACACACACACAGGGATGTGGTGCAGGCTCTACAGTGCTGGCCTGTACGTCAGTGGAGCACATAACGCTCAGTGACTGACACAAATAGTAGCGAAGGCAGGTAGAGCTACTTTACGACAACAACAACAACCTGCTTGTTCTTTTTGTTGCAGTCGTGAAGCAGTGATTTGACAGAGCACACAGAAACAAAAGTGACACAATGGAATTGTGGGAGGATTTATTGAAACATATCGGATCGGCACCACAAAGAAGTCAGAAACAAAAATCTGAATCAATCTACTACTATTGGAGTGGTTCAAAAACATCAAACTCAATCAATCATCGTTGGTAACCCCTAAGTCTTTTCCTTTTCCCATTCAAATGAACATCCCGAAACATTTTTTCAGTTGAATAATATTAAGAGGCTCACTGGCCTTTACATTCTGAAATGTCACCTTATTTTGGCAGATTTTTTTCATTGCAACATGCCTACTTTTGTAATCAAACTGCTTGGAATTCTCAGTCATGCAGTGTCGTTACAACGTTTACAGAACGCATTTGTCAGAAACTAACTCATTCGGAAGGTGTGAAAATGTGAAAATAGATCAAACTTCCTGAGTGATGAGCCTCCTCTAAATCTGAAGATATTAAGCTGAGATTTTACACATATCGTCAGAATGGCAAAGGGAATACAGTCGGGAAGTACTAGGCCTGGGCGAGTTGGCCCAAAAAAAAATAATAACATTTTTTTTAAAAGACAAATTCAAGTTTCAATTCAATTTTCAAATTATTTTTTCAATGCACTTAAAAATAACTGCAGACGTCAGATATATTGTTAAAAGTGCGACTTCATTGCTGTGATTGTCCTCAGAGGTAAAATGCATATAAACAATCCCAAAATAAAAAGTAAATGAGGCTCTGTCAAATTCAAGTTTTAGTAGAGCGCAGACATTCGCCAACGGCACATTTGGTTAGCGGAATCGAGTGACATGTTGGATTTCTCCAGCAGGAGGAGCAGGAGCATCGACCTATATAACTCAGTGTTATATAGAAGTCTATGAGCAGGTGTCTACTTCTATATTTCTATGTTCTCCATCTCTTCTGCATTTGTTTTGGTGTATTTGGTGAGTCACGATGCCCCTAAAGGCCACACCTGTAATTACAGCTTATCCCTCAACCTCACCTATAGATGTCGCCAAAGACCAGGAAACAGAGATTCGTCCTTTCAAAGACATGCTCAGTTGGATTAAAACTAAAAACTAGAATTCATTTAGGCCCAGCAGAAATGCTGCTGTGGGCCGCAGTTGGCCCACGGGCCGCACGTTGAAAACCTCTGCTTTAATGGAAAGGAATAGCTAATTCCTCTGCAACAAACCGGAAAAAGCCGGTTTGTCATGTTTCAACAGGCCTGAGGCTACGACTGCTGGAAATGAAACCTAAAGTCATGAAGGGAAAACATCATGGGAAGCATGTAGTTGTAGTAGAAGCTGCACTGCAACAGACTCAATATCTCATAACTCGGCTCTCCACAGACGCCCACGTCTGTGCAAATGTTTTCCTGGCCTTTGCTCCGAATTCCCCATCTTACCTCAACATCTTCGCCTCCGTCCAAATCCCGCCGAGCCCCGTCAAAGCTAGCGGGGTTTATGTTGGTTTAAACATACTTTGTTCTGCATTAAGCGGCTTCGGCCTGCTCTTCCTGTACAAACACGCCCGGCTGAAGGCATCAGCTCCGACCAGAGGCGGCTTGCCAGCGTTTTACCCGACACGGGAATTGATGCTATTAGCTGCTCAAAAGGTCGGCGTCGGCTGGGAAACAATGAGCGTCTGTCTGCCGCTCCTGTTCACGCAGTGAATCTCAGAGAAAAGTAGCTTCTCGTCCGGGATGAAGCTTTGATCTCAGAGTTTATTTGCACAAATTGAGGCTTTGATTTTTCTTTGATTTGGGGCAATAACTCTCCCCTTCAAAAAGGCCTCCATTCCTCGCTGCCGCGGCACAAAGAGGGGGAACGGAAAAATCAACATGCTGCTACTGTTTCCGATTTTCAGGCCAAGTTGAGAGGCACAGATTGAAATTCAACTGGCGCTACAGCGAGGCGGAAAAACGGCCAACGGTCTGCGGGTTTCTTTGAAACAGAAAGACAAACAAAACAAACCGACTGACACATGTCGTAGACCCAGGTTAACCCTTTCCTCCACTGTCCTCATGTGTTCGAGGAAGAATTTGGAGACTCCTGCAGGCCATATTTTGAGGACTGCAAACACTCACACAGCAACATTTGCCAGATGCAGCGCGCCTGTCCACAGTGATTAGAGGAGGCATTTTCCAGGTCCACATGCAACAACCATTTACTCCACCATTTTTTTTTTTTTTTTTAAAGTCTTGCAATCATTCCCACTGACCATTGAATTATCATTTTCACAAGCAAATCCACTCATAACTGTGTGCATACAAACAGATTTCTATACTGTAGGAGCCAGACTGACAGTTCTGTTCAATTAGAGCAAAATACTTCAGTTCTTTATGACAGACACCGGTAGAATTTGACCTCAGTGGCCAGTAAACAAGCAATGATGTAAGAATAGCTTCCAATATAGTACAAATGTAGGTCATTTTAAATGTGATAAAGCCAATAATGTCATCATTTTAAAAACATTTTTCCAATAAATTAAATAAAGTATCATTGTATTACATTTGAAATCCTTTTAAAATGTAAAAAGTGGAACAAATATTGTTATGAAACATGAGTAGGACTTTATTTCTTGAAAATACAAGCAGATTTTGTGCCATTTGTTGCATTGAGGAATTAGGAAAAGAGACGGCAACACTGTCATCTATGGTTGGAAGAACAAATCTTTTAGCATTGTATTATATTATTGGGGAGTTCATAGTTTTACCGTAAAATATCCACACTATTCTCATTTACAAAACAACTGAACCTACAGATCTACAAACCTACAAATCTGCATGACCTACAGGTAAACTAGATTTGTGTATAATTTTACCTGTTGAAGGAAATGGCATCCTGATTTGATGGTAGATCGAACGATCTGCCTCAACCATCCGTTTCAAAATATAGTGATATTTTACATTAAATCCAGAGGAGCTTGGGTATAAGAACACTGTAAGAGAACCGTTCTACAAGCTCTAAACACAACGACAACATCAACTAAATAAGCAAAAATCTAAATCCATCCAGTATCATTTCAGACACCAACCAACTATAAAACTACTTCAAAACAGATGCTTGCCAGTAGGTGTAAGCGTTAGAAATAATTGCACCAGGGGTTAAAAACAACACTTTCTCCACCCATTTGGCTCTTTTCCTTCCAAACAGGCTCTTTGCACCTGGAGCGATGGTAAATCTGCGTGTTAAACTTATAAATGAAGTAAAAAGGTCAGCCTGTGTTTTGGTGGAAAGCATGAAAAATCAATGAGAAGACAGATCTTCGCTCCTCTTCTCTCTCCGAGTCCGATTCTCTCTGCTGTTGGAGGCTTTCCTGCACCTAAAGACTTGATATTTATCAAACGGCTGCAGCCGCCTTGAAGCGCAGTCGTCCTCCTGCCATCTGAGGCCCGGCCGGCCGGCTTCTCAGCCCGCCAGCTCTCCTTTGAGCACGTGCATTGATAGAGGGAAGGGACGAGAGGTTTACGCCACAGCTGGAAGTGGTGTCTCCTACATTAACGTGATCAACAGTATTCCAATCTAAAAGGGAGTATTGATGATTACAGAAAAACATCAAATCTGACACACAATAGAGCAAATGGAGAGAAGGACCCTTTTCATTAACCATGAAGGCCACTGAGTGGCCAGCTACTGAGCAGGTGCAGAAGTACTAGTTACAACGGCCACATGACCAGTAGCAGTGTTTTCAAAAAGTTACACTTTGAGTGGCTCCAAGCGCCACTGCCACGTAAAGAAAGACCTCAAATGCTAAGAATGTTTTCTAGTTTTCAACTGAAATGTGGTGTGAAGAGGACTGCACTCGGGAGAACACATGGCACCAGGATGCATTCTGGGAAGAAGGTGAACCAGTCGGGCAGCATGATGCTCTGGACAATGTTCTGCTGGGAAACTTTAGGAAACACCTTTCATGGAAACAGTATTCACCGATTCACTGGATATGGAAATAAGAATCAGTTTGAATGTCTTACCCACCAAATTCCCCCGATCACAATCCTATGGTGCATTCGTGGGATGTGCTAAACGAACAGGACCGATCCTTGAAGACCCTTCATCACAAGTTCCACGACTTGAAGGACCTGCAGCAAACTTGACCGTGTCAGACACATCAGGTACCTGCTGCACCTCGGGGCTCCAGTTTGAACTGATTGTGTGGCGTCTCTCTCTCTCACACACACACACACACACACACACACACACACACACACACACACACACACACACACACACACACACACACACACACACACACACACACACACACACACACACACACACACACACACTCAAACATGCATGCATGCTGTGTTTCATTTCGCCTCCTGTGTGATGGAACAAGAGATACAGACCGTTACCTTGACAACAGCAATTGTTAGAATGGAGCCACTTGGCAGGAACAAACTGTCTCTGTGTGTGTGTCTGTGCGTGCGTGCGCAACTTTATCAATCAAAATGACCACATGCAGCCTTTTGATACCACCCGTGTCCACCAGATATCACTGTATGACAACAGAATGCTGCTATAGTTCCAAAAAACCTCCATTATGACCGTATTTGACCTGAATCCTACGATCAATGCTTTTTATTTACTGGTATATCGGTGTCACTAACGGATCAGGACACAGTTACGGTACATAGCTGGGATTTTCAAAAGAATGCATTCATCTTTGAAGCACCGACAGATTCCTCTTGGAGCAGCTTTGAGAAGCATTGGACTGCCATCATTCTGCTCATCCAGCATCAGGGTGTCAGCACAATATCATACTCTTAAACAGAAAATCATCAGTCCACCACAGAAAATCATAGACCACCATAGAAAGTGGCAGACAAGCAGGAAATTAGATTTTTCTTGAATAACGGGACACTCTGAAAGGTTATCGCAACATTATTCCTGTCAAATTGTTTGTCATGATTGATATTAACTTAAACCATAGAGATACAAAAAAACCAATATTCAAATGTCTTAAGCTATAGTAACTTCTTTATCTCTGCACTCACTAGTAGCTCATATTATGAACATTTAGAAGTCAAGCAGCACGATTTGGGGTATATCTTGTCAGCTTGATATTTAGAGGGGTGAAAGTGGTGTGAAGGTAGCGTCCGATTGTCCACTTTAGGGGAGTTTCGCCTACTTTTCCATACAGAAGATCTCAGAGTGTACAGTTGGTTGTCGTCTTCATAGCATTGGACTTTCAATTCTCCCTCATTTGGATTGATTAAATTGTGTTATAAAGTGAAATTAGGAGATACAATTCATGTGAATAACATGAAGCTGTCAACAAAATAGATTTTAGCCAATATAGCAGCCATTCATACAACTCATCAAACAGTAACTATCTAACAAGGGACATTTGTTTATTTCTGGAACATTAATGGCATTAAAGTCCTGCACAGTTGTGGCTTCTTCCACCATTACTTGTGTTATTTGGATGTAATGTTGTAATGCAACATTTGAAATCAACCTGCTTTCATCTTTTCACTTTTATGCCATAAATATTTCTTATTTCTGAGCTCAATTGGACCCAGCGTGCACTGTGAGAACAGCACAGCTTTATAGGACATTTTTTAAGTGTCACAGTATGTAACAGCACATTAGAAACCCTGTGTCATTCGTCAGGAAGGTCTGCAGGACGCTGAGCTGCAGAACGCTGTCACAGCGTGACATTTCATTCTCTTGATGTGTCTGAGCCTCAGCGTTTGTTCGTGTTCTCCCAGGAACACAAACAAACACACACCAAAAAATTTAAATCCAATCGTATCCGAGTGACAATTGAGCCACTTGAGTCAGGCCTCTTAAAATGTTCTTTATCGATCCGCAGTGGAGAGACATTTACAAGACGCGCAGCAATCACACCCCCATCCTATGTCCGCGACACGCTGAGACTGAGTGGGTGTTTACGGTCAAAAACACTGAGGACCAATACCAGCAAACAATTACATGATTTTTAGATGATCCAGACAGACATGGGAGCGGTACTAGTGCCTCAACACATTTTACTTCCACTGAAGAAACTGCATAGACCTGCATATCCATCCATCTGTCTGTCTGTCAGCATAAACCAACAGAGACCAGCGTCAGACCACAGTAAAGCAGTATAGATCAGCATCAGTTTACCAGAGACCATTATCAGACCAATACCGATCAGTGTAGACAAGTAGACTAGTGAGAGACACAAGAAAAACCACTAGCATCAGATCAGTGTAAACAAGTCTCGAGTCTGACCTGCATGGACAAGCACAGACCATTGCTGATCAGCGAGACTTCCATAGAGAAGCCTCAGACCAGCATCACATCAGCATTGGACCAGTATAGACTGGAGTAGATCAGTAGATGAGCATCATCAGTCCACCATTTACCACTATAGGGCAACATGACACCACAACGTACCAGAACACACAAGGATCAGATCGATATAGAAGGACATGAGTCAGCCAGCAGTGACCAAGATAGGCTGACACAGACCTGAATCAGACCAGCAGAGACCAGTAGTAGGGCTGGGCGACATGGCCTAAAAATAAAATCTATGATTTTCTCAGAAAGATTTGATTTACAAATTGTTTTTCTGATTTTATTATCCCCCCTACTTTAAAAAAAAATAAAATAATAAATTACAAATGACACACATGTCTCAAAACAAGTTTAGATTTTTTTTAATCAAAATTAACAAAACGAACCCCTATTTACCTCCTGGAATCAAAGTGCCAGCAGATGTTTTTTTTGTAAAAAATAAATAAATAAATAAAAATAAATTCTCTGAAAGAAGCAAGGGGAAGCTACAGAAGCTACACAGGTAGCTCCATAGCTACAGTGCGGTAAAAGTGTGCCATGGCAAGAGAAGAAATCATCCACAACAAAGAACTCGAATTAACCCCCCAAAAAAATCGTTAATCGCCGAGGCCGAACCAGTAGCTGTTGTTACATTGACCAAAAGTCAATCCGATTAAATTTCACCATATAAACACTTCAGTCTGAATATATTTGCACCATCCGTTTGAAGTTACGATCAGATCGTAGGGGTGGTGTAGTCTGTAACAGGGCACGTGGGGTTATTTCCTACAGTCGGAGCTTTGTCTGCGTGTCTGTGAGGTCAGGTAAACTAGCGTCATGACGTGACAGGAGCAAAGCAACACTGGAAGGTGTAGGAAACAACCATTATTTTATACATATGAGAAGACAAAATAGTTGAAAGGTTTATATTTTGAACCAAGAGAAATTTTCTTTGACGTTGCAGTTTAAAAAAAAGAAAAAATAAGCACCAAAAGCTTTAGTTATTCCCATTTTTGACACTGGCGGGCTTCTGGTTAAAGCTGGATGTGGGATTCTGTGAGTTCCCAAACAAGAAACGTCATGGTGCAATGCATTGTGGGACTCAGCCACTGAAATAAATCGAGTCACATCTTGGTACATATATACCGCCGCAACATTCCGTAATTTCTACAGTTATTTAATAATACATTTCTATAAGCCACTACTTTTTTAACACGCTTTGAACCCTGCACCTTAAACGATGACACGGCTAATTTATGGAATACTGCGGGATAACGAGCTATATGCCGCCAATACATGGGTGATGCGTTCAGGTGCATCAGGTAACTCTCTTTCATTCTTTTCAAATTCGGTGGGTGCAGCTTTATATTCAGGTGCACTCAATAGTCCGGAAATTCAGGTACTCTATTCAGTGTTCATGTAAATGGGACAATCCGTTCAGAGAATCGGAAAGAATTCAATCAGATTGACAAGAAAGTGACCGTATCAACGCAGATTTTGCAGACAACCAGAGAGCGGTGTCAGATCAGCCTCAGAATAATGTAGACCAGCTTCAAATTCCTGTCCAGCAAATATCCCAAAACAAGCCAACAACTATGCAAGTCAAGCACGGAACATTTCATCACTGCACACGGCTCAGGCTGTTTGTCTCATAAATCACTGATAGAGGAGAAGACGCTTCCAGTTGAGCAAACATCCGTACAGCTACATGTTCGCTTCACACCGATCTCTGTCATCGTCTATGAGAACATGCAGCTGAGATTACAGACATGGGCTTTTCACGCCAAACACTAAAGTAAACACAGACGAGCGGAATATTAGGAGTGATAAATCACAAGACTAGAGGCAGCACAAGCACAGGGATTTGCACAGCTGGAAGGCGAAAGAATCGATCGGGGATTGCAGACGTATTGATGGCGATTAAGAGAATTGCCAGAGGAATAAAGGAGCTTTCAGATATCCGTTCGTCAAACTCAGCTTCAACGATGTCGGGTGCGGGTATCGAGTGAAACGAGTACAGAGTAAAAATGCCTTTATAAATGATTACCAGGCCAGAAATAAACAGGAAATCATACAAAAGTGTAAAACTGAAAAGAACAGAGACGTAAGCAAGACCCACAGAAGAACCTGAGAACTTTTGGACTAATGACAGTCATTCCCGGTCTGACCTGAACACTGAGGGAGACAGGACAGAGGAGACTTTGTATCAGGGATCAACAGGCTGGAGGATAAGTCAATATAGGCAAATGGAGTTAAAAACATTGGATTAGCGAGACTTACTGGACTTGAAATAAGACATATAAACAATAAAGATTGTGTACATACTGTTTCCTAGTCATTTAATATAATAGCAAAGAAAAAGGGGGACTCATTTGGAACTGGATGGATTTGCACTGAGATATAATAACAGATAAACAAGAGAAGCTGCTGTGTACGCTAAAAGGCCTTTAGACAGAAGTGAGTCTCTTGGGACAAAACTGGCTCTTTTTGTTTAGTGACGGATGATATTGTTAAGAAACACAGGAATAAAAAGTCACACCAGCTTCACTTACACGCCAATGTAATTGGCACAAGATAGTTCTTCTGTTGTCCTGCTGCTTTGGTCTCATGATCTTTTCGGAATGGCCTCAGTTGCTCTGGTTTTTTCCCCCACAGCGTTCACTTTGTGACCGATTATCTCAGAGTTCACCCCCGAACTCATCAGTCACGTGTGTGTTTGTGTGTGTGTGTGTGTGTGTGAATGCAGTTTGTTTTGGAAAACAGAGCTGGCACTCTCACACACACACACACACACACACACTTTTCTCCCTTTTATAGGAAACGATTTAAAAACCTTCTCGGGAGCCGAAGCGGCAGCAGGGTTTGTGAACGCAGCAGATCTGCACTTTTTAGAGCCTCGAAACTTTCATGACTCTAATTGGACGTTAAGAACAAAACACAGGCGCAGATGACAGAATGAGCACAGCCTTGAACTTTGCACACAGACGATCTGTAAAATGAAATTCACAGCAAAATGCACTATTTCTATGGACTTTGAATTAGTATAATATCAATACCTTAAATCTTTTTGGCATCTTCCAATCCCACCAAATACTAAAAGGATAAATCATCGATTTTTCTACTTGTTAATTTGCAACTGTGTTTTTTTGTTGCGGGACAAGTTGTTGAACCCAACTCCCAATGATTGTACTCTAATAAAGACAAAGATAACGACCACAAAGAAGACAAAGACAAACAAAATACACGCAGATGCAAAAGAACAAGAGGAAAAAGAAAACGAAAAAGGAGGAGAAGAACCAAGATGTAGGAGAGTACGACAAATGTAAAGATGAGGAAGATATGGAAAAAGTTATAAAGACAAATAAGGCAAAGGAGGTGAAGACGATAAATTAAAAACAAAGGCAAAGAAGAAGACGACAAAGACGGCAAGTGGGGATAGAAGATGGCTGAAATGATGAAGAAGACCAAGAAGATGAAGGCCAAGACGACCGCAAATGTGACAAGAGCAAAGATGAAGAAGAAGATGCAGAAGACGAAGTCTGAAAACGTTCTGCTGAAACTAAAATCTCCTCACTTTCCTTTCCGAACGTCGACAACCTGAAAACGACTTTTAACCTCCTTCTATTTCATTCTCAGACTTTCTGATCTTCCCATCTCCTTCCTCCTTTTCTTCCTCGCCTCGTTGCATTTCCCACATTTCACAGCTGCATAGGCAAAACAGCAGGAAGTGGTCCCCTCCTTCTCCTTCCTCTCCTCCCCCCCCTCCTCCTCCTCTTCTTCCTCCCCCTTCGGTTTGATAACAGCCTGTCACGAACACTCACTGTCTGCTGGGGAAGTGCCGGCGGCCCCCGGCCGGCCGCGGCCGTCCTGACAGGCGGCAAAATGACAATTGCATTTGCAGGAAAACAAGAAGGAAGGAGAGGCGCTAAGAGAGAAAAGAGCACTGCTTCTCCTCCATGTTTCATCTGCCCTTTGATTGGACAGTGATTGTTATAAGTAGACCTCAATGGAAGCCAGGAAAGGGCAGCGTTATAAACAGATTATGTAATTACGACACCCTAATGTGACACGGGGGGGGGGGGGGGGGGGGGGGTGGGGGGGGGGGGGGGGGGGGGGTGAGGCAGAGCAGGAGAAGGCCAGCGGGGTGATTAAATTAGCCGTTTTCTTTTCCTCTAGTAGCATTTTTTTGTGGCATTTGACTGAGATCTGAACTGACACTGACCTAAATTCTCCGCCGCCGATGGAGCCGTCGGACTGACGGGGAGAGGGCAGCGGAGAGGACGGAGGTTCATTCAGTGTCGGGGCAAACAGCTCGAGCGACGACGACGTGACCGACATGGAAATCAGCTCCACGTGCCTCCGCTCTGCGCCTGAACGCCTCGTCTGCACCTGAATGCCTCCGCTCTGCGCCTGAACGCCTCGTCTGCACCTGAACGCTTCGTCTGCGCCTGAATGCCTCGTCTGCGCCTGAACGCCTCGTCTGCAGACTCCTAAACACACACTCGTGTCACTGTGGCCGTTCTCACGCGCATTAATTATTTTTGTCAAATTTGTTGGGCAACAAATGTAGTTCTTTACATGTTAGAGCTGCTTAAGATGCTCTATAATCTGGATGTCAGAGGAGGAAGATGCTCTATTATCTCAAGGGCATTACCAATACACGAGTCTACATTTATTTCATCCATCCATCCATCCATCTACCCATTTTCTCCCGCTTATCCGTTTCCAGGTCGCGGGGGGTGGCAGTCTGAGCACCGTCACCCAGATCACGTTGCACCTGCAACTGCAGGGGGTGAGCCCACGGGAAGGTGGCGCCCGGCGTGGGACATGAACCCACTACCTTGAGATTATGAGTCTCATGCTCTACCAGCCGAGCTAGCCGGGGGTACATTTATTTCATTTACGTCACAAAACTACTAAGTTGAAGCATTTACATTAGGTGTATTGTTTATTGAAGGTATTAAAAAATATATTTTTAAACGTGTCTCGTTTCCTCCCACACTTTAGAAGCAGTGGGGTTGCCGCTCCACCGAAAACCCAACGAGCTCATCGTCAGAGAAAAGGAAGTCATCGTTACAGAAAATATCAAAGAAACTGTACGTCACATGTAGTGTGTTATGATCCTTCAACTTGTTTTTATCTGAACGAGACTGGATGGAGAGTCATGGCAGCTGTTGTCATGGCGACCAAAACACAACCTGCGATAAAAGTTCTGACAGTGTCAGAACTCCGGGTTCTGCGTCAACGAACTAAGGAGGCTCCGTTCACGTTTTACTAGTTCATTTTTCTCCTGAAGGGACGGCGCACGTTTATAACGTTTTGTTCTTGTGCACGTCGACCCACGTAAGTCGTCGGCTGCGATTCGACTTGTTTTCATACGATTGTTAAAATCGCACAGTGTGTAGCGGACATAAGATTCCCTAAGACAATTATAACTCATGCAAGTTACTTTATGAGTAATTCAGCTAGTTTTTACTGCAATCACATGCTGGATATTTAAAGCGTGTGCGTTTCTCCTACTGTATTTGACAGTAATGCACACCACCCAGAGGTCCTGCAGGACTAATCGTCACACCACAATATTCAAAGTCTGGTAATCGGAAGAAAATAAAAAAACGCATGTCAGCAGTATTTTTCCTTTTTACTATCACTCCATTCTTGTGTAATACTACAAAGTGAAGTCTGATTGGCGGTTACTCAACATGCTGTGGTGATACAGCGGTAGACACCCAGGAGGAAGGCAGAGGACGAGGAGGTGGAGGAGAGATGGGGGGGGGGGGGGGGGGGGGGGGGGGCAGCCTTACGGAAGCAGAAAAAAGAAAAATAAAGACGCATCCAGGCGCGTAGAAGCGTGCGTAAAATACTGCGCGATGTGCGCAACGACGAAACCCGAGCAGATCTTGTGCAACAGTTGGTCTGGTCATCTTACACAACGTGCATCAGGCAGCGACAGACACCGCCGCTCCTCCGGCTGTTTGGGATTCAACCCGCGGATCCGCTCGGAGCGTCTCCGGCTTTAGTGCGCGGCGGAGCCGGAACAAAGTTTGCGCGGCGTCGCACCCACCTGATATCCCTCCTCCGATCACGATGACATCGTAGGTGTTGCCGGGTGCAGTCATGGTGCCGTGCCGTGCCGTGCCGTGCCGTGCCGTGGCTGTTGCTGCCGCTCCGGTGCGCTGCGCTCCGCTCGCCGCTCGACGCAGAGCGCACCGCGGAGCGCATCTGTATTAAAAGCGGCGGGCAGGCCCACTCCCACCGGGTCCGGGGCTCCGCCCACACCGCCGAGCTCCATCACTGCCCGGGGAAGACCTGCGCAGGATTTACGCTCATTACTTAAGTTGACACTTGAATTCAGTGAAATTCCTGCAATAACCAAAAACAAATGATTAGAAAATACTTTTTGAGAAAATTACATTGTACTTTTGAGTTACTTCATTATTATTTAGGGAACATAACCGTACTTAAGTATAAATACTCTTCCTCTTGTCAGTTCTGGTCAAAGGTTATTCAGCAGGAGTGGAAGTAACACATCACAAATACCTGGATTACTCTCATTCACAAGTATTTTCGAGCATTCTGTCCTTATTTAAAGCAATGTTACTCACAAGTTTCGCAAGCACAATTTAGCCAATTACTTGTGGAAAGCTGCTTGTCAGTTCATCCAAAATACGAATAAACATTACATATTGTAGACATTTTTACCTAAAAATTGTGAAATATGTATTTTTAGATTACTATAAATGATTTTATGCATGGCATTTCACAAAAAAATACATTTCTAATTATTTAAATTAGTAAAACTTGTTTGATGTGCAGATTATTAACCAAGCACATTCCTGCTTTATTTTGTAACTTTATGATTTCGCTCAGACACACTTTGAGTAGCTCGGCTGTTTATTTTATTAATTTACCTCGGATCGGATCGTCCTCCCCACGCCTGTTTTAGATCTAATATTTGCTGACTCTGCAGGTCCGGGATGGGAACTTTGCTCTCTCTCTCTCTCTCTCTCTCTAATCTCAGTGTTACGTAGTAATGTAATAATCAGCCGCCTGATGCAATAACAGTAAATAGTCCGTTTGCAGCCACACGCAAGAAAAACACTGCGGTACCATTTGTGAAAACGTTTAGTTTTTGCATTGTTGTTTCAGAAAAGTTTTGCGTTTACATGGAAATGCTGAAAACGACGTAGTTAGCATGGCAGGCCACAAGTTGGCACTGTTGCGTAAGGAAACCACACACACACACATGCAACAGAGAACAATACGCTATAAATATTAACAATGGGAGAACACAGACATTCGTATGGACAGACGACCAATTTGGATTATTGTTATTACGGTGACTGTCAAAGTAAAAGTACCGAGTCCCAGGAGAACATGGACTGGGGGTCATGACACCATGGATGAAACGTAGTTGTCCAGCTACTGAGCATGTGCAATAGTTACTCGTACTAGTTACTACGGCCGTGTGCAGTAATAGTATTTTTCCAAAAAGTTGCATTTTGACCCGTTTCCATGGAGATGAAACGTCCAAAAAAGTTGTGTTTTCAGCGGCCCCGAGTCGTGTTGTCATGAAATCACTGGTAGTAATGCTCCCTGGAGCACTGAGTCTGTCCTCTCGTCTGAATGCTGGAGACATTTGGTGTGTTTAAAAGTGAATATTGTTCAGTACAGGAGCAGAGGAGCACGTGATCCGGGTTTGACTTTGAGAGATTAATCCATCACGTCTCTTTTTTTAATTGTTGTTTGTTTTTCTGCTCTGCAGTGAGTTTAAAGTCACCAGGTGATGAATCACTCAGTGTGCGCGTGCAGAGTGGAGGTTGTTCTTTAGCTTCTGCCGCCCTCTTGTGGAGGGTCAATATAGTTTGTTTACTTACGTTTCCAACAATTTCCACTTTAAAAAAAAAGTCTGATCCGCTGTGATGAAGTGTACACCCCTTATATCTCAATACGGATGAAACAGTCTTTAACGTTTTTTTTGTTTTTTTTTAATTAGTTTTTTACTCCACATCTAAAGTTTCGGTAAAACAACGTGTTTTCTTTAATCGAGCAGAAACTGGTTCCAGGATCTGTGACCTTCTTTTCTACCTACTTCTCACTGTAAAGTGAATTTCATCTGACCAAAATGCTCAAACTGCTGCACATGACTGCAGATCTCAGGAGTCACAATGAAGAAAACCCATTGAAAAGAACTCCTTTTCTCTCTTTCACGTTAATCTTAATACATAAATCTTTCATGACTGTTAAAGAATTTCAGTATTTCTAATATCTTTAAGATTTAAATGTTGCTAGATGTTCAAATAAGTGTGGTTATATTTTTATAAAGATATGCTGTATATGCATATTTCTAATTTTAGAATAGAATCGCTTTATTGGGATTATATGTCTCATATAATTCAATTACAGTGTGTTTCATGCTTTTTGCCTCAGTCTAACAAAGTGGACAAATCGTACACATCATAAATACTTTTAAATATATAAATATAAAGTGTAGAAACAACTGAACAAATAAGACAATTTATAGATACAGTATGTGATGGAGATTAAAACACCAATGTCCAGGTCAAAGGTTATTTAATGGTCCAATAGTTCAGAAGATCAAAACTGTTTTTTATCAGTTTTATTATTTCTAATCCAGGGTATTGGAGTGTATTATCACATTATTGATTATTTTCCAACATTCCAAATCTTAAATAAAATCTAATAAAAGACGATGAATCCCAGAGTGACACAAACGTCGTGGGACTGACTGTCAGAGTGTGTTTGACTCCTTCCTGTCAGATCCATTGGTTCATTTCCTCTTTTCCGAGACTCCTGCCGTCACCCTCCGAGTTCCAGTTTTCAGGTGGATGGGCGCGAAGTGAGGAGCCCCACAGTGGGTTAATCTCACTGTGATTGTGGATAATCCTAATCCTCATTTGTGGAATAAGCCACTAAAGTCCCACGTTAGCACATCGCTGTCCTTTCAGGGAGGGTTAGAGTGAATACTGACCCCTGAACAACCTGATACAAGCCAAAGTTATCACATAGTGTTGGGATTTTTTTAATACCGACTCGCATGTTACAGCCAGAAAATTCAGGGTTTTTTTATGCATGAAGAAACACAGTTTGACAATCTGTGGGTGCTTGGATTCATCCAGTGAACTGAAGAAACAGCAATAATCTGGGAATGAGAGCTTCTGCTTCTTTAATCACACTTAAACCTTGATTATCTGTCTGCTCTTCAGTTTTAACATGTGTTGTTGATGATAAGGAGGAAATCGTGTTTATAAATTAAATGCTTTGAATATTCTGCCTCCTGACTAATCCACCCTCTCCTCTCCTATCTATTCATTCATTTTTTAAATTGTTTATACTTTTTTCTACCATTTGTCTATTGCCACAACAACAACAACAACAACAATAATAATAATAATAATAATAACAAGAGGAGACTCTAATAAGAAATCTGAGATGGAACAAATTAAACTGTCTCATGTTGACATCCATGTCTTCATGTCAACACGATTTCTACACTTTCCTCAAAGATTTCTGCTGTGTCCTGGAAGATTTCTGCCCTGTCCTGGAAGATTTCTGCTGTGTCCTCAAAGATTTCTGCTGTGTCCTGGAAGATTTCTGCCCTGTCCTGGAAGATTTCTGCTGTGTCCTCAAAGATTTCTGCCCTGTCCTGGAAGATTTCTGCTCTGTCCTCAAAGATTTCTGCTCTGTCCTGGAAGATTACTTCACTTTCCTCGAGGATTTCTACACTTTAAACAAGGACAGACTCAGCTCTGACTGTGTCACCAGCTCTGTCTTTGTCGTGAGCTGGAACTGAACTACTCAGCTGATGTCGGATTGTGAAGATCAAACCTCCCCTGATCATTTCGCCAACAGAAGTAAAAGTGTGTGTTTGGCCAGCAGGGGGCAGCAGGAGCTCAGGATGATGAGTCACACTGACTGCTGGATCTTTTCACATGTTGAAGTACATTTGATTTATCGCTTTGTGGGAAAGTGAAGATCAGTCAGACTGATTCAAACCAAAAACAACAACCAGTTCCTTCAGTCTGCAAACATTTCATCTTTTTTTCTCCCCCAACATGTTTTAGTTTAGTGTCTGTGAGTCTGGTTCTGCAGGTATTTAATCATGCTGGGATACTGAAAGTGTAATCCCAAAAGGAATGGAATAAATGCTGTGGTAAAAAAAACCCCAGAACAATCTGACTATCCAAGCAGGCTCTATAATCTGGATGTTAGAGGGAGAAAGATGCTCTATAATCTGGACGTTAGAGGGAGAAATATGCTCTATAATCTGGGTGTTAGAGGGAGAAAGATGCTCTATAATCTGGACGTTAGAGGGAGAAATATGCTCTATAATCTTGATTTTGGGGAGAAAGATGCTCTATAATCTGGATGTTAGGGGAGAAAGATGCTCTATGATCTGGGTGTCAGGGGGAGAAAGGTGCTCTATAATATTGGTGTTAGAGGAAGAAAGATGCTCTATAATCTAGATGTTAGCAGGGAAAAGGTGCTCTATAATCTGGATGTTAGAGGAAGAAAGATGCTCTATAATCTGGATGTTAGAGGGAGAAAGATGCTCTATAATCTGGATGTTAGTGTATGAGAAGGAATGAGTTCATTCAGGGATTAACAATTTCTCTTCCTCCAGTAAACAGGAGTTTGGTGAATAGTCACCACCTGGACAAAACTTTACTTGAGCGCTAATGCTGATGTTGCTCACAGTGCAAATGCTACCAAATGCTAAGTATTACTTACAGGAGGGCGTATTTCATGTTGTTCAGGATGAGCGAAGAGGAATTTGGGTAGAAAGTTAGCATTCGGACAAAACCTACAGCGAGTGTTAATGTTCAAGTTGAAGTACTCACTGTGCGATGTTTTGTTCCTGTCAGAGTTTGTTCACAATGAAATAGTTACTCGTCCTCCGAGAATCAAGAATAGTTACAGTTCGGACCAAAGCTTCAGTGAATGCTAATGTCAATGCTAATGCTACAGTGGCTGTTTGTTACAGTTGGAAATAGTTTCTGTTGCTGTCAGGAGGACTGATTTTGTTCAGGATGAGTAAAGAGCGAGAAGCGAGGAGTTTGGTAAATACTAACCATCAAGATAAAACCTTCAGCTAATGCTACTGTAAGTAGCATTAACTGTCCATAGCATTAGCCTATGCTAATGCTACTTACAGAAGGATGACTGTCATGTTGCAGAGAGGAGGAGTTAGTGTGTTCATGATGAAAACAAGCCAAAAAGAATTTAATAAAGAGTCACTATTGAATGAAATCTTCTGTGAATGATAATGCTAATGCTAAAGCCCCTTAAACTGGAAGAAGTTGTGCTTGTTCGTGGCAGCAGCTCAGTAAAACCTCAGAGTAGTAATCAGTTACAGCTAATTCCTCCACTAATGAATAAACGTCGTCAAGTAAATGAAGCAAAGAAAAGTTGCCTCAGCATTCGTATGAACTTCCAATCCCTGAGTCGATGCAGGCCTGCAAAAAGAAACTCAGCGTGTCTCCGTTTCACCACGGTCGTCATTACCACGTTCACATTTCCTCGGCGGCGTTCGCGCTGACAGGCCGATCACGAGCCTCAGCTGGACACGCCGTTAATGCCGGTACCGCGAGCCCCTCCGGCTCGCCGTGGCCGGCGTCCACGTCTCACGTCTGGCGTTACGAAGGAATGCTAAACACACGCTAACGAGGAGGCACCTATAGCGCCGTCCAATAAAACGCCTCTCCACGATGATTTTTATTAAACGCCTGGATGGTTATGATTAGCGTCGGCAGGGAACGCGAGGGGTTATAAAAAGACCACATCTGCCCGCCAGACCGCCTCGCACCTGGAAGCAGCCAGATGAGAAACTGCGTTTGATGAATGATATTTATGCTCTTTTAATTAGAACGCCGGCCAGTTTCCAGCCGTCGCTCCTCTCTCTCTATTATTATTATTATTATTCCTGCCTGAGCGGAGAGCTCGGCGGCCTCTATCTTTCCCCTCCGTCACACGACCTTCCCTTTTAATTACACTTCCTGCCTCCTCGCAGCATTAGCGCTGATAAAGGAGCGCCGCGGCCCGGAGAGACGGCGAAGAAAAGGCGGATTAATCTCCGGAGTCGGAGTGGGGGGTGGGGGGTGGGGGGTGGTTGGGTGTGGGGGGGGGGTTGGTGGGGACGCTTTAATCGGGGGTTCACGTGTGAAGCGGTCGGCCGCGCTGTCAGTTGCAGTCGGGATTGAAACGTCGTTGAGACGACGGCGCGGCGCGGAGCGTGTGGAACGTGCGGAGCCTGCGTGTGCGTACGGATGGAAACCATAACGTGTGTGTAAACCTGAGAGTCGGGAACGGCTGGCTGCCGTCAACACCGTCACGTCAGTACATTGGTCTTATGTAAACTGGTTTTATAAACTGGCGGACAGCGCCCGAGCTCCGTGAGAGGAAAGTCCTGGGGACTTTAAAGTGGAGGGTTTGCATGTTCTGCCTGTGCATGTGTGGGTTTTACTCCAGTTTTCTACCATAATCATTCAGATCGATTTTAAAATGTAGAATTCACCGTATGTGTTGCATCTTTACAGTGGTCTAACATTATGCAAAATGTACTTTCCATTGGTTTTCCAACAGTAAAATTGTCCTCATAGCTGGAATGAGAAGTGAAAAATATCTGTCATCTGGCTTGTTTCAGTTTTTAAAAAGGTGTGTTGCTCCAACCAGCCAATCAGAAATCAAACCCTATATAGTGTCATCGGGGGTTTAGCCAATCACAATCAAGGTAGGCCCTCCCTTTGACTCCTCCCACAATTAGGCCGCTCTGCTCTGGCACATGGCACCACGAGAGGATGTACTTCATCCTCTTCCCAAGATGGGCATGTGTGGGCGGAGTCAGTCCAGCTCACACAGACACAGCAGATTCTGAATGCAGCTCCTATGATTCATTCATTCATTCATTTTCTTCCGCTTATCCGTTTCGCGGGGTTGACAGTCTGAGCACGGTCGCCCAGATCACATTGCACCATTTAAGAACCTTCCTGCAGGTGGTGGGTCCACGGGAAGGTGGCGCTCGGCGTGGGACACGAACCCACTACCCTGAGATTGTGAGTCTCATGCTCTACCAACTGAGCTAGCCGGGGGACAGCTCCTATGATCCAATATTCAAATGGAGGAAAATCAAGGAGAAGCTGGATTTCGGGCAATAAACTTTGAATACAATGTTTCTGGACCAACGAGACCCAATTGCAAACAGAGACACAAAGTTTTTCTAAATCTCCACTGTGGCCACAGTTTTAAGGAATAATCGTTTGTGGTGAGTCGTCGCTGCGTTTATAATGCTAGGCCCAAACACAAAGAAATATCAGCATTTTATAAATACCCGGGCAGTGACAACACAAGTACAAATACTAAAGTATCTTTACTTTAGCCTCTCACTCTGAGGATTTTTTACTCTTTATCTCTCTCTTTGAATACATATTGTGTTCTTTTCAAAGTTGAACGTACTAACATGCAGTTTTAATGAGACACTTTGTGAGATTCTGCAGACACCAATGATTTTTACATCCATTAGCCATAACATTACAACCACCTGTATACTGTAGTTTTGCGTAGGTCCACTCTGCCAGAACAGTCCTTACCGATTGACGTGGGGATCCCTTCCCTCTGAAGATGTGTCGTGATGTCTGGTGCACAGATGCCGGCAGCAGATCCTTCAGGTGTTGTGAGGCAGAGCTGCCATGTGACCAGCTGGATCACTTCTTTTCCTTCCTTGGAGCTTTTCTCACTGAGGAACCTGAAGATGTGGCTGCACAGGTTCAAATCCTCACATTTCTTCTGTCCCCAACATCAACTTCCAGGTTGAAATTTGACAAGCAGGGAAATTCACCACACCTGTAAGGGGTCATAATCGGTGACTGATCAGAGGTTGCTGGGGAGCAGTGTTGAGCGAAGATGAGGATTGGATGCAGGTGGACAGCTTTGGAAAACTGCAAACTCTTTCAAAACAGACTGACCAGAAGGGTTGTCAAAGATATTCCTCGTGCCCCAAAACTGACGCAGCAGAGAATTCATCCCCCCCCCCCCCCCCCCCCCCCCCCCAGCAAAGTAGAAATAACATGAATACTGTAAAATTAATAAAAGTGTAGAATGAAGCAGCCTTGGTATATTTGGATCCGCGGGTTTCTGGTCATTGGCACAATAATACTTGAACTGAAATAAAGTGAAAATAAACATAAAACCGTATTCCGATGCCTTTATGTGTGTAAAACGTCTAAATAAAACGTTTAAACCGCATTTCAGCAGAGTTCATCAAATATACAGCCCACACTATTGCTTACTCACTGGCACCCTGGGGTTTTGTACATTAGTCTGTATTTTGGACCTTTTATTAACTAGAGCTACACTCGGTAGAGCGCAGACCTTCGTCAACGCCACTTTAAATTGTGGAATGCAGTTAGCATCGCTAACATGATAGCCGTTAGCTCATATTGATGTTAACGAGGTAGGTCAGGTAGCAACGTCACTGTGTGAAACACTGAGCAGGGAGCGTCTCCATGGCAACAGGCGCTGATCTCCTTTGATACCCTCCATATGGCGCCTCGCTCATCCGCTTTGTATGGGACATTTTTCCACAGTGTTTTGGGTTTTATTTGGAAACTGTTAGCCGCTAACATCCCACAATCTAATCAATTGGTCCTTGGATGATGACAAATCATCCCTGAAAATTTCATGCAATTCGAGTGAGTATTTTTTGCGGAAAGTTGGTAAAATACTTACACACAAAGCAATAAACACATGAAGACAAAAACACAACCTTCTAAAAAGAGCAATAAACTGTTGAATCTTTGATGTTGTACCTCTTTACATGAACCCAGAGTGAAACAATGCAGTTTGCTGAAGTGTTTTTAGCGTCTTTATTTACTTCCATGAAATGAATGTGTCTGCGAACGCACGCTCTGAATGCTTTCTGCTTTGTGAAAAAAAAAAAAAAGAAAAATGGAGCTTTAATAATAGAAAAACCACATTTTGGACAATGAAGACAAACTTTTGGAGGTCAGCGAGTTCGCACCTGAGACACACACACACACACACACACACACACACACACACACACACACACACACACACACACACACACACACAGAGCGAATTACACGAGGGGGTTCTGAAGGTTTTTGTTTTCACCACGAGGGAAAAGTTTTGCAGGCTGTTTTGAGAAGCGTATTTCCTGCGAGTCACGGCGGCGGATGTGTCGTTAGTAACGATACACGACAGGCGAGAAGCGGCGGTTTTGGCGGAGAGTAGCTGCTGTTACGATAACGTTGACAGGAACGTGACGAAGACAAATAGATTACATTTGAAAAAAAACAAAAAAAAAACAAACTCCTGGCAGTCTATTGATCGTCGGCACCAGCCAAGCCCCCCACCCCCCCCACCCACCCCCACCCTCGATCTGCCCGAATCCCCCCGGGACTCCTTTTAACACGCTCCTCCACTTCTGTTTTATAGTCCACTTGATGAGCTCTCCTGTCAGTGCCGGTCGTGTTTTACACGGCGAGATGAAAGTCTGCGGGGAGTGTGTAAAATGTTATAGGGTGAGTAAACACGGCGCAGGTGCTCGTCTATAGATCCACCACATGTCCAACCTGTCCTTTCCCATGCTGCTTCTCAACGAGCCGTGTTGTTTTGTTGTCGGATCCGTGCCGTGGAGTGTTTTATGGCGCTGGGAGGAAGCCACCGCCGCCGCAGATATTTGCTGCAGAGCTCTCGTACCGCGGGTTGCCGAGTGTGTGTTATGAATTGCGGAGGCCAGTAATGAGCGTGGAGGGTTCTCCGGGCGGCCGCTGGGAGCAGCACTTTGCGGTGTCTGGCCACCCCTCACCCCCCCAGAAATCTGCTTCGTATGCACTCGATTTGAACGGAGACGGCGTTATAGCGTGTTCCGTCTGCGTCCCGCGAGTCGAATTTTAAGGCTGATCCGGTTGCTGCAGACCGTCACTCCCAAGTCAACAGCCAGCATCTCTGGGGCAATTTCCTGATCCAATAATCAAGTGAAGCACTCTGGACGGCTTTGGAGGAAGGGTCCAAGGCCAAGAACAACGCCAGCTCCTGAGAGTCTGGGGGTGGTGGGGGGTGGGGGATGGGGGATAGGGGGGTCTGCGAGGGAGGGGCCGGCTCAGCTGCACTCCTCGCAGTTGCAGGCGAGGATGTATCGGTAAGTGGCCGTGATGCGGGTCCCGCCGGCGCAGCGCAGCCTCACCGCCTTCAGCTTGGAGGTGTGCGGCCGGCAGCAGGAGCAGGTGCTCTTGAAGGGCTGCTTGAGCACGGAGCTGAAGGAGATGAGCGGGTCGGAGCGGGTCGTGTGGCTGCAGTGGCCCTCGCAACGCGCCAGCAACACCATCTGCAAGACAAGACGGCGAAGGAGTTAAGAAGACACAGTTCACTCATTCATTCCGGTTTTTTTGGGGTTTTTTTTCCCGGTGACCTTCGGGCCGTTCCTGCGAGCACAATGAGGACAGTGTTTTGTCGGTTTGTTTCTGCTCGGCCGCCCGATGTCTTCGGCCTCGCACCTGCAGGAGAGGAGATAGCGCCGAGAGCAGCGCCGCATTCCTTCACAGCTCCGAGGCCAAGCGCCCAGCAGGGAGTTTATCTGAGTGAGACCCTCGTTCACACCGCGACGCTTCAAGCGATAACGCGCCGTCTTCGCATTTTCATCTCAAGAAAGTTTCACGTTTAAATGGCAACGTTTTGAAAACGACGTCCGTTTACAAGGCAACGGTGGTAACGGTGAAAAACAATGTAGATAGCTTGAGTTGGTTTGGTAGTTTGGCTTTGTACAGAAACCACACACACGCACACACACACACACACACACACACACACACACACACACACACACACACACACACACACACACACACACACACACACACACACACTGCAGAGAACAATACACTCTTGTGAGAACGCGGACATTCTAGTGGACACACGACCAAGTTGGACTGTTTCTATGGGGACTGTCCACACGAGCAAGAACATAAAAATGTTTCCATCCGCACAAGATCATGAAAATGACTGAAAAAGATGTAGTACATATGCCAGGCTTTTAGGTGGCGCTATAACTCCTTAATGCAAAAATCCTTGCGTTCAAGAAATCCACAATGCGGCCTTATTAAAGCGACAAACATCAGCAGCTTCTGCAGCTCCACCTGGAGCAGGCAGTTCGCCATGTTATTGTTAAGTGACATCACAGAGAGGGTCGCGGGGTTAGAGGTCACTCTGGAGGCAAACGGTGGTGGTGCATGACTGCCAGCAAAGTTTCAGAAAAGTTGTGTTATCCCCGTATCTAGAAGGAGACGGAGTGTCCGGAGTGTTTATAAAAACTTACATTTTCACTTGTTTCCATGGAAACGGAGTCAGAGCGCTTTAGAAAAGTTAAATTTTTGCCCGTTTCCACGGAGATAGAGTATTTTTGAAAAGTTCCACACTGTGAGTCCCCGCCCTTTTATTTCCCTCGGTGGCACTTTAAGATTGTTTAAATGTAAAGTGCATTATAAATAAAAGTATTATTATTATTATTATCATTATTATTATTATTATTATTATTATTATTATTATTATTATTATTATTATTATTATTATTATCATTATTATTATTATTATTGTTGTTGTTATTGTTATTGTTACTATTATTATCATTTTCAAAAAGTTGCATTTTCAATGGCTCCCAGCACCGTCGTCATGGAAACGGACAAACAAAACAGAACGAAAATTTCATGTTTTCACTTGAAATCGGAAAAACGCTTGAAAACGGTGTAGAAAATGATGTAGGGATGGCGTCGACCTGCACGGAGCCCCGGCGGCCGGCTCGCACACGCACGCCCGCGGCGGCCTGATTAGTGTCGCGGCCATTGGAGTGGCATTCCTTCGGAGGGACGCCACATTCCCGCCGCCTCCCTAAACAGACTCCCGTGTCACGTCCTTCTGTCAGCTGCTGCGTGTCGCCACCCGTGTACCCACTCCAACAAAAGCCTGTCTGGGGCCACGGCAGGGTGACACACACCCACACACACACACGCACACACACGCACACACACACACACACACACACACACACACACACACACACACACACACACACACACACACACACACACACACACACACACACACACACACACACACACATACTCAGACATCAGGACCATTGTCGCCACTTTAAGACCATTTGTCTTTGTCCAGGCTGGAGATCAGAGCATCAAACGCTGGCCTCCTCTGTTTAGCGCCCCCACGCCCCATCCCCCCACCCCCCCATCCCCACCCGCCACCGCCGCCATTCATGAGCATTTCCTTTACAATGTGTCCGATACAGAAGTGACTCACTGGAGGAGAGTGGTATTAATATCCAGAATTAACTGTGTAAAAATAAAAAATCCCCCGGTCTCCTTTTCAAAGAGCTGCTAAAGTGTAAGTTTGTCAGAGTAATTTGATTACATTGTCAGTATTAAAAGTAACAAGACGTATTGCTGTAACCTACATCCAGTATTATCACACACAGAGACAAAATACCTGCCGGACGATTGTTTTGGAGTTTTTATGTGTTCAGATCAAATGTTCACGTTTCATCCTGGAAATCTGCAGAATTTTCAACTTTAATCTGAATATTGTTCTGGTTTCTCAAGCTGGATTTTTAACAGTTCTCAACATATCGGAACGTGTGATTTTGTTTTTCAAACATTTCCAACAATTTCCACAACATTTTAAAGTCACTGTAAATATTTGTGAAATCATAACAATTCAACATTTCTTTCTGATTGTTGATATTTGTCAAATAAAACAAAAGGATCAACGTTTTGAATTTATCGTCAACATCCTTTTATCATTCAAACTTTCTGTAATTCTAAGATTTCAACTTTTGTCAATAAATTCAGATGTTCACCAACAATTTAGTTTTTAATTTTTTCACTTCATTCTCAATATTCCGACTTTATTCTCAGTCATTCATACTCCGCCATTTTCTTTTCCTTTTTCCTATTCATACTTCATTTAAATCTTTTTCTACACGTCAAAAAGTTTGTATTTATTGTCAACGTTTTCACGTATTTCACAAGTTTACATTTCAGTCTTTTTTTTTTGGAAAACATTTCAACATTTTTGTACTTTTTGACTTTTACTGAAACCTTTTGACCGAAGATTTTAAAAAAAATGTTCCCAACATTTTAAATTTATTTTCGAAATCTTTTCAATTCCTTCATGTTTAAACATATTTCTATTTTTATTAAGAGTAGTTTTATTCATTTTTTTTTTAATTTTATTTCTCCATTTTTGAATATTTTTTCATGTAATAGATCTTGAACATATCATGATATCCTTATGAAGTTAAGAGACAAAAACATGTTAATGACTAAAAATATAGCAGAAGAATAATATTAGCAATGTATTTCAATAATAAGTTCCATGTTCTATTTTCTTAACTATGTAAATGTGAATCAGGATAAAAACCAGCTCAGGCCTGAAAGCTGCCAATGCTACCTGTGAGTATTCAACACTGCTGAAAGGAAATAACAAGTTGAATTAGTGATTTAATTACAGTGTTTTTCTAAGCTGGAGAAGCAATAAAAATCAGACCTAATCCCATTTCGTTCACAGTTCTGAGACTCCAGATTCCAGCCAAGAAAACCACGATACAATCCCCCCGGTTGATTTCCTCCTCCCCCCGGAGCAGCAGAGGATGTTATACGAGTGTTTTCACAGGCTGAGTTACACTTTCTGTGACATGGACTCTGAACTTTACGTGCAAAGTCAGCGGATCGACGCTTCGTCCGCACATTTCGACCACCTGCTTCATATTCTGAAGGTGTGCGCTGGAATCCGGCCGATCCTTCAGCTCCACACCGACGGTGAGATTATAAACCATATGGGAGTTTTTCAGAGCTCCACCTCATTAGTGTGGCATTTTGTTCCATAAAAAAATACCTCACGTTTCAGATCCAACTTGCATGTGAAAGAAAGTTGAGGCTTAAAGAGATTTAACGTAATAATTTGTGCAAAAATGGCCAATGGAGCCCGACACGAAATAAAAGTTATTATGCAAGTTGATATTTTCTTTATTTGTCATTTCTTTGGAGGTTCATTAAAGTCCGAGAAGTTGACCAGACTTGGTGTCCTGCACATCCCACAGATGCTTGATTGATTGAAATCTGATCAGTTCAGACGCTAAATCAACAACTGAAGCTGGTTGTTGTGTTCAAACCGTTTCTGAAGCATTTCTCCTTTGTGTTGAGCTGTCTTCAGTGAAAACTCAATCAGAACAAGACGAATGGACTCATTCGGATGTAAACCTGCTAGCTGTGCTATAGCTAGCTCCAACCAGACCAATAGGACATCATTTACACGGAGACACTGGGATCCCTAATGAGGTCATTTTGTCCAGCTTTTCAACACTGTCACATCGTCCCATTGGTCCAAAAACGTTGTATTCAAAGTTGATTGCTTTTCCTTGATTTTCCCCCATTTGAATATTGGATCATAGGAGCAAATAAACCAAACGTGGCGCGGAGGGTCAGCAGTTAGCATCGCACTTCACAAGAAAGATGTGCGAGTTTTATTTTGACAGTCACATTCATAACAATCCAATTTGGTCGTCTGTCCACTAGGATGTCCGTGTACAAACATTGTTAATGTTTAGAGCTCATTGTTCTCTGCTGCTTGTGTGTGTTTATGTGTGGTTTCATTACAAAAACAGAAAACAGCACCCACTAGTGATCCAACATGCTAACTACATTGTTTTCAGCATTTATGCCTTTTCCATGTAAACGGACATTGTTTACAATTAGAAAAGTATTTAACTTTAAACAAAATTAATTTTTATTCCTTTTACATCATATTTTTAATTATTAATATTATTTCTTAAGATGGGGGAGTCAAACAGAAGAGCCATGGCCCAAAACTGGACCGCAAGAGACTCTAATGCGGCCAACCCACCAAGAAAATTATAAAAAACAATTAAAAGAAAAAATGAATTTTTAAAAAAAACTAATTTCTTAAGACGAGCGACACAATACGCCACTTGAGACCCGAGCTGAGATATCAATGATGCTGCTATGAAAGATAGCTCACTAGCATTAGCATCAAAGCAAAGTTGTCATGGTGAGTTTGAAAAAACACCCATAATGCAACAGCTGCAGGAGAAGTTTTCTGGACATTTGATGGTATTTTGCACCAGAAAGTTTCATAAAAATTGGCTTCATGTTGAGATTGGAGTAATTTTTTCTAGTAATTCTTTGGTTTTGCTGAAAATATAGACATTTTCATCGCGTATAATCTACGTCACAACAAAGTTTAAATTTACATGTCATTGAGGCACTATTTTACCGCTCTGGCTCACTCAAAGAGAAATTGGTGTAGATGTGGCCCCTCAATAAAATGTGTTTGGTCTTAATCTGTAGTTATATATTAAACCATTTTTTGATTTTAAAATGACAATAATGAGTGAAGGAAATACCCTGTCCTTGTTTAAACTGACACAATTTATAAAAAGTTTTTTTCTTTTTTAAACTTCTACCCTTCACACACAGACAGCTGGAAAAGGCTCCAGTCCTCTGCAGAAGATTGATCACCATGAATTGTTGTTAATTGAGACGCGGCCTGTCTCACTGTACTCGTCGCACGCTTGTTTGAGTTAAAAAGTTCTTGATTATTTTGCTACAAACGTTCAGGAAACTATTTATCCCCCCGAAAAAAAAACTCTGAGACGCGAAGGAGAAAAAAAAACCCAGAGCGACTCGCCAAGAAGTCCTCCAGGCCTTCGTGTACAGAGTCATCCATCTCACACAGCTCTGCCTCCCTCGCTCGGTCGTTCCACCGCTCGTCTTTATCTGCTCCTCTCCATCATTCAGACGAGTCACGCTCGGCTGCTCGGGGATCGGCGCGTTAGTGTGCGCGGCGCTGGACGGCGGCCACGCCGCGCACACATTCTGCGCCTCAGCTGGGACTCGCCGTCCGCCCCGGCTGCGTCCTGCCCCTGCCAGGGGCCCGGCGGAGAGAGAGCGACGGGAGGAGAGGAGAGATGGGGAGAGACAACGAGGGGAGTGAGGGATGACGGAGGTGCGGCGCTCGTTTGGCGGAAAACTTTCAGATTCGCGCAAACACGGGCCAAACATGTGGAGCGTCGTGACTCCCAGTCCATATTCTGGCCGTCTGTCTGTGTGAGAATCTCTGTGTGCTCCCGTTGTTAAAGGAGTCCTATTATCCAGCTTTTCAAGACTTTCAAATAATCTCATTGGTCCAGAAAAACATTCTATTCAAGGTTTATTGCTTCTCCTTGATTTTCCTCCATTTGAATATTGGCTCATAGGAGCTACATTCAGAATCTGCTGTGTCTGTGTGAGCTGGACTGGCTCCGCCCACACATCTTCCCATCTTGGGAAGAGGAGGAAGTACTTCCTCTCGTGGTGCCATGTGCCAGAGCAGACTAATTGTGGGAGGAGTCAAAGGGAGGGCCGACCTTGATTGGGATTGGCTAAACCCCCGATGACACTATATAGGGTTTGATTTGTGAGTAATGTCACCTTGTGTGTGTTTCTTCTTTACCTTGGAGTTGCATTTATAAATGGGGTGTGTGATGGTCTCCACGAAGTGGTGCCTCATGCAGCGCTCTGGGTCGGCATCGCCCAGGTGCGGGTGTCCATTCTCGCTGGCCTTGTTGCTGCCGGCGGACTGGACCAGGCCCAGCAGGGGGCAGCAGCACATGAGGACCAACAGGAGGCCGGACGGCGGTCCTCCAGGGGTGAAAGCTCTCATGATGGGGCCGCCCCGGGGCTCTGGATCCTCAGGGGATTTTCCACCACGTCACGTCCTGGCTGGCTTTCTCTCGCAGAAGCTGTGTGGCGGGGTGGTGGTGGTGGTGGTGGTGGGGGCGTGGTGGAGGAGGGGGGCGTCTTCCCTTCGCTCTTATGGACGCTTCAGGAAGTCAGCAGGCTGCATGAGGAGCCGTGGAAGGAGGGTTGCTTCATGGGGCCGCTCCATCCTCCTCCGTCTCAATCCGTCATCGCCTGGAGGAGCAGGACAAACAGGGAGGCGTCAGTGGAAACGGATAAAAGGTGAGAAATGTTACAAAGCAGCGTGTTCGTAGAAGACAACAACTCTTGGCAGCAGCACGAGCTGCTTTTACCCTCCGTCCTGCTGAATCACAATTTCTTCAGCTTTAGCTTTAGCATCGTCCAGAGTCGTTGTCTTTGAATAAATATTTTACTGATCAATTTACTGTGGCTCAATAGTCCCGACTTAACATGAAAGATGAACTATTATGTAGAATATCAGCCGGAGCGTGTCTCTGTATGCTTATTTTTCACAAGAGCAACTAGAATATATATATATATATATATATATATAAATATAAATAAATATATATATATATATATATATATATATATATATATATATATATATATATATATATATATATATATATATATATATATATATATATATATATATATATTATATTTATATATATACCAAAACACAACCTTGGCCCCAACATTCATTGACGGAGGTAATTAAAGTTAAAACGTTTGTATTTTGGGGGGGTCCATTTACATGACAACAGGGCTCAAAGTCACTGAAAATGGAACTTTTTGAAAACGGCTCCCAGGGTGGAACTTTTTGTAAATGGCACGTCTCGGCGGAATTGGAGGAAAACTAAACTTTTCCTGGTCATGCGCACCACAGCAGCAGTAAATAGTTGTTCTGCACACAATCAGTGAAAATGGAAAACTTTGGTTGTGTTTTAGAGGCTCGAAGTCACTGAAAACACTTCTTTTTGAAAACAGCTCCCAAGGTGGAACTCTTCGAAATGTTTTTGTTCGCATTTATTTATTTACTTTTTATTTATTTGTTTCTTTGTTTGTATTTTACCAACTTTTCGCACAAACTATTAACCCGAATTAACTTTTCAGAGATGATTTGTCATCATCCAAGGACCAAGCAATTACATTTTGAGAGCGATTGGGTCAAAGGTCAAAGTCTCGGTCACGAAAAGGTCAAAACCGTACTTTTCATCATAATGCGGTCCTTTTTAATCCGATTGATGTCAAACTCAGGCCAAAATATTCCGTTTTCAATTCTCTGTCCTGACGTGACACATGATACATCATTACCCTGGTTAGTGGCTGGGGGTCAAAGGTCGGGGTGGAGGGGGGGTCACATTGCAAAATGTGTGTACAGCAACAGTGATAACATTAAGCAATTCAAACGGCCATGACAAATGATGGAAGGAGTGCTGTGGTGAATCTAATAAGAAATCCACTGGTTTCCATGGTGACAAATGTGGCGTTGGGGAAAGTTTGCGCTCTACCGACTGACAGTTCTAGTCATGTATAATTTTCTACATGCACGTGTGTGTGTGGTTTGGATAAGTCTCAGTAACCTGCCACCCTGAGCTGCATACAAAAGAACAAGTTCTTAATGGAAACATAATAATCTACTTAGTTACTCTACGTAACACCAATCAAGTAGTAATTTCCAGTGACCTGCACAACGCCGCTTGTATGTTTTGTCGATTAGTTGTTTGTCCGTCGATGGGAAACCCTATATCGTGCGGATGAATCGACCTCCACAGTTTCTCACAGATTTTAAATGATTGACTGTTGGGAGTGCGTGGGTCTCCAAACCTGGCTGCCGACTGCGCCTGCGCGGTTCACCCACACACAGCACACACACACTTGGAGACACATAAGTCCCGGTGCTTTTATTACAGCGGGAGAAACTTAATCCATGCACAAACAGCCTGCAGCCAGGCCCTTTCCTCTACCCAGGAATGACTTTTTCATTAAAACAAATCGCTCTCCCAACGAGCCCTCCCATGACTGCCAGTCCCGCCGCATATTTTCACATGTATTTACATTTTTTTTTTCTTTTCTTTTCTTTTTTCCTCCGGCTTCACGGTTTTACAGCCACCCTGACAATAGGGTTTGTGTTCAGCGGGAGCTCGGCGGGCTCGCTGCAGAGCAATGTGTTGTGAATTAGGTGTGTGGACATGTGGGGTCAGGGAGTGAGAAAGAAGCATATAAACTGAGGGAGATTATTAGTGTTGACCTGCTCTGTGTGGAACTATGTGTTGATTGCTGGACTGCTGCGCCCAGGCTGCCCATAAAAAAAAGCACTTAGTTTGTGCACAGTGTTTTCAAATTTGTGCTAAAAAAACTAAATAAAACAGAAATTGACTTCTTCTCGACTCAAACATACAGCAATCAGCTGCGTTCTGCACTAATGTGGCGTCGCAGGCTTTTGCAACAACTTCCAAAATCTTCAAATCTTTATTTCTATTACTAACATCTCGACTGCTACATAAGTAAAGTATGAGTATTTTTCCACCTCTGGAAATAAGCGGAAATAACATAAAATAAAGTGTCAATCAACATTTTCTCTCCAAGTTATTAAAAATGATTACTGATTACTTAATGATTGACAAACATTTCAAAAGAAGTCAGATATAGATAAACTTACATTTTTGTAGTTTCCTAAATGCATTTTTACACACACACACACACACACACACACACACACACACACACACACACACACACACACACACACACACACACACACACACACACACACACACACACACACACACACACACACACACTGTTAACGTTTAAAGTTAACTGATATAGTTTCCTCATTTAGTTTGGCTGAGTAAAAAATACGTTAGAGGTTAAGGAGCTCCATATAAATATCTAATAACATGCAGCAATGGCAGATTTAGGAAATGTAACTTCAACGTTTTTTTTTCTTTACATTTAAACATGTTTCCATTTTTTATTAGGAAATATCTATTTATCAATATTGTTTCATCATAAAATAAAAAATGGATAATAATTGTTTATGTCCTTTATCTCAAACACATCAAATGTAAGTTAAGAGAGAAAAACATGCTTTAATGAAATATTAGATATAATTTACATTTTCCTGCCTTTATAAATGTAAAAAAAAAGAAATTCTGTGAGTGAGAATAAACGCAGGTTTTAATTTATCTTCACAATGAGTTCTGTTTCCAGTGTTTGGTGAGTGAACATTTTGTTTCTCATTTTCAACAAAAGCTGTCGTTTTCAAAAGGTTGCCATGTAAACGTGAAGCTTTTTTAAAATGAAAAAACTCAAAAACGATGCGTCTTCATTCTCGCGTAAGCGGGACATAAGTTACAATTCCTGAACTGTTAACTGGGTTTGTTTACATGAAAACAACTAAAAAGCTGCGGCTTCTATTTCCTGCTCACTAATTAGCTTTAGCATTCGCTTCATCCAAAACCACTGTCCCAAATGTTACTGTTTCACTAAACTACATGTCCTGTATCCCTGCGGAGGATCTCCGTCTTATTCCCGGTCTTACGCCGTCCTCCTGGCTCTCAACTGAGTTTAAGGAATTTAAATATGTGCAAATACTTGTAAGCCTCGCTAACTCGATATTTTATACCAGACGGGTTGCAAATCATCTTAATGGCGCTTGTTCATTTTTACATGCTTGAAGAGAAAAGCAGAATCAATTATTCGGCAATAAATTTGAGTGAAAGAAAAAACGCACATCATCATCATCATCATCATCATCATCATCATCATTTTTGAGTGAAAGCTCGAAGCTGCACTGATTTCCTCTTCTGAAAGCGACAGGAATCCGTGCACACCTCCCCGCCGCCACTCCGGCTGCTCGTTCGGGGAACCATTTAACCTGGACATCTCTCCGGAGAGAGATAGACGAATAAATTGGCCTGTTAAAGTAAATACGCCCCGAGATGCTGGGTCGGGCCCTGGAACATGTGCTGCAGACGGCCGGGGCTCCTCGGAGCCAGCGCCCATCAGCACCTCCAGGCCTGCCAGCCCGTACCTGGCCGCTCGCCGCGCCGCAGCTGCTGGTATCGCCATCAGCGCCGTCGCCGCGCCCGTCCTCGGCGCGACGCGCTCCAGACGCTCGGCATACAGCGAGCGCGTGAGAAGGAGTCGATACTGATCCAGCCGTGCAGGTCGGAGGGAACAAAGAGCGATTTTATTTATTTTTTTTTTTTACGAGACGCATCCAGTGGCACTAAAGGTTGGAAGTTGGTTGGAGAACAAAAGGCCCTGAAAAGTGAAACACATGGTGAAGGGCCTTGAAGTTTCCTTTTTACAGGAGTCAACTTCTGTTGTTAAATAGCCTCTTTTCCCGAGTCATGGTGAGCAGAATACAGGCGAAAGCAGACGTTCTAAATCCGACATAGAGACACAACTTAACCTGACCTGCAATTTTGGTTTTTAATCTGTTGGACACAAACCCAGAACTGGGAAAATTGTCACTGTGACCCGAGAGTGCTAATAACTTCACCACTGTGTGACCCTGGTAACAAATCTGTCCTTCTACAATGTCCAAACACATCATTGGACTGTGGAAACAAATCATGATACCTGAAGTCCCACGACACCAAAACTATGGCTCACAGATCCGGGAATCGTAAGCATCATCGACCTACTACTACATCTTCTGTACTATGAGCAGTGTTGCCACAGTTACCTTGAACAAGTAATCCAATTACTGTTTACTAGCTCCTCATTTAGAAAGTAACTTAGTTTACTGATTACTTGCTTTTAAAGGTAATTAAGTTAGATTACAAGTTACTTTTTATTTTCTTTCTGCAGCTTCCGACAATACCGTGTGTGTGTGTGTGTGTGTGTGTGTGTGTGTGTGTGTGTGTGTGTGTGTGTATGTGGAGCAGTCTGGTTCTGTTCAGTAATAAAACTTGTCTCCCTTTCCAATATCCTGCAGGACGTTACAACTTTAACGCACAGTGCCTCGGATAAGTAATTTTAATCTGATTACTGATTTGGAAATAGTAACACGTTAGATTACTCCTTACTGAAAAAAAAAATGGTCATATGAGAGTAACGCGTTGCCGGCATCACTGACTGTAAGTCACACTTTTTGGAGTTATTTGGCAGGTCATGCAACTTACATGAAGAAGCAGTCAATACCATCTGTGACCACTAGACGTCACTGTACGACAACAGAATGCTGCTACAGCACCACAGAGCAAGAAAATGTCTCCAAAAACAAAACACAGTAGGTTTTCGACAGTGCAGATACACCTGGGTGAGGAAGAATTAATGTCTTTGGCCCTTTTTAAACAACATTTTAAGGTGAAAACGAAAACTCTTTATTGCGTTTTGGGTGTAAGTTTACGTGACAAGAGCCACTGAAAATGCAGCTTTTTTTTTAAATGCTCTGACTCTGTCGAAATGAGGGATGTGCAACTTTACTGCGGATTCGCAATGCGGTCATAGTAAATAGCTATAGTTGTACTGCACATGCTCAGTAGAGACAATCAGAACAATGTTTCCTCCGTCGTGTCTCCTGGTAGTTTCGTAGTACACAGTCACCAAAATAACAATCTTATTTGCCATTTTTTAAAACAACTAACAGTGGCAACTCATGGCCTTGTATGCTCACTACAAAGTTTTTAGCGTTTCTGCCATTTTTAAAATGTTGCCATATAAATGCGACCGTGTTTTGAAACAAAAACGCAAAACTGCTCCCAATAGAAATCAAACATCTCGCAAAGCAGCCATCTTCATCTGTGCGTGAACGCGACTTATGGCGGAAACACACTACATAAATAAATCTAATTTACTCATCATGTAAAAGTATTTTGACGTTACACATCAAATTAAATAGAAGGACTTTGACTAGAAGAATATAACGGGCAGATTAATTCAATTCCAATTCCCCAAATCCACACGTCGTCTCGTTAACCAGACTCCACGGACTCTGAGAATATCTTGGGATATCTTTGGTTTTCTGGCACGTTTCTTTTCATTTCAGTTTTGTTTTGAGTGGCTGCGTTCAGCTTCTCCAGTATCGACTTAAGAGGACTTTAAAAAAGAAGGAGTGCATTGAGCAACAAACAAAAGAGTCCGATTCTTCCCTCAGGAGGATTAAAAACAGGGTTGAGAAAAATACTTTTACCATGTGGGTCAAGAATCTCAATGTTGCTGCATATTTAACTGATGTAGAAAACAGTAACACACCCACACACACTCAAACAACCATATAGCTTGATTTCCACTTACTTCCGGAGCAACATATATCAACGTATGCTGATTTTTGCAGTCAACCTGTGTGGTGCACTTTCACGAGGATCCAGTATACAGGCAGGATCTTTATATAACCTTTCTTTTTTTTTTAACCATCTTGAAATGTAATTTAATGTTGTATTCTTCATTTTGTATGAGTATGAGCTTTCGAACTGCGGCGGTTCAGCTATAGTTACTATAGTTAGCTATAGTTTAACATGTGGGAACATTTGTAAAAATGCCCTTTGGGGTTTTTTATGTTAATTTTATACCATAAGCGTCACTAATATCAGAACAAAATTGAGTTTTCTGTATTTTCTGACCAAATTTAGATTTATTTTGATGTGAAAGTCCGATATGTTTGATAGCTTCTTCCATAAAATCATCAATCTCTACATTTTTGTGTTGGTTCTCCACCTCAGTCTGGTTCTGCAGGTTTTGTCCTGTCAAATCAAATTTGTTGTGAATAGTATTGCTTTAGGTGTTGAAATGTATTAATTCATTGTTCAGTTTAAGGCATTTGTTCAGTTGTGTGTGAAGAGGACATTATTTTTTTTATGTCCGTGTAAATGTGACAACCGGACGTACATATATACGCTTTTGTTTTGTTGAAAGACAGGAAGTGCAGTTCTGCTTAGATGTTTTTATTGACAATATTTTGAACGTTCGTCTATAACGGAATCTTTAACTTTCAATAAAGTAGGGCTGGGGGGAAAAAAGATTTCATCGATTTATCGAATTTGTAGCTAAAAACGATTTTTATTTTGCAAATTAGAGTTTTTTTCTCCCCTCAGTTTTTCGGAATCTTTTGCGTTCCGTTCTACCAGTCCTTGTGGATTTCCAGAGTTGCTGTTGCACTTTTGCTTAAACCCGGGTTAAAGCTTGAATTTGTTGAACGACAGAGCCTCATTTACTGTTTCGTTTGGGATTGTTTATATGCATTTTAACGCTGAGGACAATCACAGCAATAAAGTTGCACTTTTGACAATATATCTTAAGTCTGCATTCATTTTTAAGGGCATTGAAAAAAAAAATTAAAACTCAAATTTCTCTTTAAAAAAAATCATATATATTATTTTTTTTAGGCCAAATTGCCCAGCCCCACAATATAGTAAGAACAGTTCATTTATTGTTATTCATTAATTTCACAACACTACTTGCTCATGTGGATTTGTTATTTTTTCTGTCACCGTGGGCGCTACAAAAATAAAACTGAATTGAATTGAAATGAAATAAAAAAATTTAATTAAAAGTAAGTCCAACACAAAAATGATTTTATATCCATCTGAGTCCAAAGCACAGAATTCTTATTCAAGATAAATTAGCAGCACGACTCATATATTTTTTTGAATGTGCAATTTAGTACAATTCATAAAGAATCTGGGTAAATCAGGCGTTATGTCTATATGTGAGGCGATAACTCTTTAGAATTTTAAAATAGATTTATGTGATGGACTGGTGACTTTCCCAGGGTGTAACCTGCCTCCATCCACACTCCTGGGATCACTCCCAGGACGATTCCATCTTATATAAAAATTTGCCAAATCTTGAGACTCAGCACCATACCCCCACATGCTGACTTACTCTCGAGGCTGTTCGATCCCTCGTCCAACTCTGTCGGTACGCCATATTGCCCTGTGCACAAGACGACCACTAGTGCCAGAACATCAACTGACCACCACAAACCAAACCGACGTACAGCTGTGTGGAACACACCACACTCCACTACTCGTGTGCTGTGCCCCCCTGACTTTTCTGCTCTGGTTAGAAATCTCCCTGTCAAATCTGCAGATGTGGTAGATTTCTTCATCTTTTCAAGTCTTGTTGGATTGGAGCCCGGCGACAGTTGCCAATAACAGTTAAGTGATACATTAAGTTGTTTTTTTTGTTTTTTGTTTTTCAGAAATAGAAAGCATATGTGATTGCAGCAATCCACGAAATGCTATTTTAATAAAGTGAAAACATGTCGAATCAATTGGGATGAAATACAACAATGAGACAGTATTTGTGGTCAGACAAAGAAAAAAACAACAACATCCCAACGTCTTCCCTCATAAATTACAAATCCTCATAAAACCTGTGTTTTCGCCGAGGAGGCAGCAGGTTCTGGCCGCACGAAGCTAAAAACAAGACAGATATAGTCAACAGCAATCTGCTTGGTAACCAGGACACACCAAGTGTTGTCATTTTGACCGATAGCCATTTCTGTCGTCCCTCATCAGAAATTAACTTTTTCCTCCTGATATTCCCGCCCTAACACTTTTTTTTTTTTACACGAGCGATGACTTTTCGATTGATTGTCGTTGGACAGCTGAGGCAGCGCTGATCTAACCGCGCTGATATGCAGGCAGGGACACCCCTTACAGTGACGTGGCCGCGCAGCGTAAGTACTGTCTTTTTGGCTACTTCGAGTCCTGAAAGCTGTTGATGTCTACGACCTTATTTTGTTTCCAAGAAATCATAATTTTTAACTAATGTAACTAATCTTTATTTGATTTAACCCGTTTTCTCCTGTCCTGTCACCACTGACGGGATCTGGCATGTGGACTTCCTGTAATCAGAACTCTAGGCTCCATTTACACTCACACAAAACCGATACAGCTTTTTGTTCAAATGCAAGTTATTTTAGTGGCCCCCCAGGACTTTGGCATACATGATTCAATTCACCAATATGTCAAACATTTTGTAGCGAGTGTTTATTACTGCTGTCAAAAACACCCAGTGGTATTGAAGAACTGCCAGATCTTATAAGTTGGACTTATCTTGTGGAAAAAAAAAAAAAGGGGGGTGGGCACAAGCGCCAACTCATTGTACAACATTTTTGTAAATTTTAGAGAAAATCAAAGTATATCCAGGCATTGTGGATCAGAGTGTGATGAAATTGTAATAGAAATGCTGTTCGGGTTAGGATCCTGTTGTTAACCTTAGGGTTAGGATTACCTTTACGATTACTCTGAGTGTTAAGGTCAGGGCTTAGGGTTATAGTTAAGGTTAGGGTAACCGTTAAGATTAAGGTTGGGGTTAGGGTTAGAGGTTAGAGATACGGTGTTCGTATGCTGTGGTACGGAAAAAAATTTAACCACCGGTTACGACTTTTTGTCACCCCTCCGTTGAGGTACCTAGCACTGAGGAACAGCTCTCATAAAGAGGACCGACCACACAGCCGTCTGCTGATTGGTAGTGACGATCGTCACTCTTGACTTGCCCGCAATATTTAATTATTTCGTCGGCTGTAAACCCTCCCGTTGTTGTTTACATACGCTGCTTTGCGCACACTGGTCGTTTTGCTAACTGGGTTTATTGAAACGTCGGGGCGCAACACAGGTCCTGACGCTCCTCTCAGTACCAGGAGAGGAGAAGATGTTAAATTCTTAAAATAATTTTCTAATTCATTTTACTCACTATCTACTTACAGCTCTTTCGTCGGATATCCTTTCAATCTGCTTTCATAACAAATCACATCCTGACGCTTTGGACCATGAGGTCAACATGTGTAGAAATACTGAGTCAGTTCATTACAGCTCTGAGTGAAGCTGCGTCACAGCCTGTCTGCTCGAAGCTGAAGGACTAATCCTAAAAGTCAGGAGGTTTGGAGCAGTCTCGCTCTCACCAGTCGTGCACGGATTTATGCAGCCTTGAACGTCCACGAAAAAGCAGCTGAATCCTCCTCCAACCCTCCTCCGCAGCGTCCAACAACCTGCAAATCTAAAAGCTCAGCCTCTTTCCAGGATCTATCGTCTGGAATCGGCCCCGTCATCCAATCAACCTGAGCTCGTCTCTCAGACGACAGCAACGACTCTCCACTCTAAAAACTTCAACCTACACCCTCCCTTCTCCACCACTTCTTTGTTGACTCCTTCAACCGACTGTCTTTGAGCGCCGGTGCGGCTCGGCCGTGACGTCAGATCCACAGCGAGTGTGTCTGGGAGCCATGCTGGATCCAAACCCACCGTGTCACCTTGGGTCCTTCTTGTTTTCATTACAAAATGCAGTGCAGTTGGCAGCGGAGAGCGTGCACTCATTCCGAATTACCCATGAAACTTCACCTCCAATAAAGTAAACAGCTTCGCCTGATGACTGCTGCCGGGCTCCGTCCAATAAAACCTCCACCAAGACAGTCAGATTTTCCGTCTGACAAAACCGAGGGACTTTTTTTTCTGGAATATAAAGCCATCTTATCTCTGTTAAAAGAAAGTCAGACTTTAATTTGACGTATTACGTGTGGTCCGGGACGGGAAACAGGAGGTCATGGTTCCAGCTACATTTTAGGTACACAAACGTCCATCAGGGCTCCAGGGTACCTGTTTCTCGCATTGCTAAGACCTTGGCCCCGACGCCAGGGATCGGTCGGCGTGGGGATACGGTGCATGAGGTAATGCGACAGAAAACAGTGGCCAGACGGCAGCTGATTCAAAGCAGTGGAGTTAATCTGTTCTCGCAGCGACGGAGGCGAGTGTGGTCCGATCCGTCAGGCCAGACAGGGAGACGGGAGACGTCCTGAATCCGTTTGAAGCGTGTCCAAAAACAGGCAGCCAAGAAAACAGCGGCAGCGTCGAGATACGGGGGGACAAGATTGAGATGGGGATTGCCTTCATGAATTTTAAACAGATTGAAAATGTAGCCCGTTGATCAGTAACAACAAGATTTAATTAAACACAATGGAAATCATTACTAACAACATTGTATTCCAGCTGAGTACACTGATGACAGCAGGACATTTGGCACCACAGGACCGCTTCCTGACTTTTGCCAACTCGTCTCTCAGAGCTTTTGGAGCTTAATTTTGCAAATGTAAGCAGTGTTTGCTCATTTTATGAGGCTTCTCGACCTTCACCATTTCTTTTCAAAGACATTTGAACTCCGGTTTAGACGACATTTCACTAATCTTCACTTGACGGTACTCGACTAGATACTGTGAAGATTCAACCACTTTAATCTTTATTTAAGATGTTCTGTAATCTGGTGGAAGATGCTCTATAATCTGGATGTTAGAGGAGGAAGATGCTCTATAATTGTAATGTCAGTGGAGGGAAGACGCTGTGGCTAATGCTAATGCTAACAGTCCACTCGGCGAGCAGGACAAAACTATCAGCAGCTCAGAAACGGTTCATGTAAAACCAACGCAGCGAGCATCACGCTAATCAAGTCTGTCACTCCCGAACGTTGTTTCTTTCCAAGTGGAATTTTTGACGTTGGAGCAAAACAATTCCGCACAAACGTAATTAGTGATTAAAGAAAGCAAGATTTTTACTGAAAGCTGATCGACGTTTCAAATAGCCTTCCACCAGCTGCGAGCTGCGCTCCAGGGTTCAGAGGACTGTGTTTACACTTCCACTAATGGGCCGCATTAACAGAGCAACTCCAGCAAGGTTTGTTTTAACTAGACCACCTTTTCGAAAGTTCAGATTGTTGGTTTTCGAACACGCGATAGGTCTTCAGCGAGCTCACAATGTGGAAATACAACCACAAAAAACATACAAGTACAGAGCTTTAGTAAATCATGTTCTCAAATTTTGCTTTTTACAGAAAAATCTTGTCAAATTGTGGCATTTTTACATTTTTCTAATCCGTACTTTGTTATTTGCGGCATTTTCAGAATGTCTCTTAAGAAAAAAAAATGATAAACAAAGGCTCCAAACTCATCAAATCAGAAGTCTTGTTGTAACTACAAGTGTACAGATTGCTTCAACATGTGGAGAAATTCAAGGCTGGACCGACCCGACATGCCTGGTTTCAGTTATTAGGGCCACGACTGAACCGGCGAATGTCTCGAAACCTCCCCGAGTCTCCTTCCAGGTAGAGGGTACAGCTACACGGATCCGCAGAGTATGTCCACGTCCCCGCTTTCCCGCAAACAAATTACAACTTCAAATGATTTGGCAAAACAATCCCGAACAATCCAAACCAATCTGTGGAATTCCCAGTACTCAAAAACTAATTAGAAAACCTGAAGCTGGAGGCCCCGGACGACCGCTGAAAATATTACGCAGCATACATTACATGTAACTTCAGATCGATCTCCAGATCTGCTATTTACTGCTTATTAAAAGACATATCATCTGTCATGCAGCAAATCAAATTAAGCAAATTCCACCCTCATATTTTTTGGGAGACACAACTTTAGCAGCATCGCCGAGGGGCAGAAAACTTAAGCAGCGAAAAGATCCAACATGGGTAGAGGAACATGTGGGGAGCCGAGGCACATAGCGGGGAAAAAAGCCTCTTTACATACCAAAGTCCTTCTGGTCTGGAGCTTTTTGGATTTGGGGAGTTATGAGACAGTGATTCAAGGCTTAAGGACTGGAGATATTGCGATGTCTCTCTCAGACGTTTCGGTGGGAAAGACGTTCCCCTTCCTTCACCCAGACTGCAGCCGTACCTCTGTGTGTGTGTGGGTGTGTGTGTGTGTGTGTATGTGTGTGTGTGTGTGTGTGTGTGTGTGTGTGTGTGTGTGTGTGTGTGTGTGTGTGTGTGTGTGTGTGTGTGTGTGTGTGTGTGTGTGTGTGTCAAGTGTGTTTTCCAATGGGAACGATTTGAGTCGCTTCACTATCTAAGGTGAACCTTGGATAAACAAATTACAAACCATTAAAAACAAAGTGCTGGAATAACTTTTTTTTTTTATGGATCAACTATAAAGAAAGTGGCCCTTTGCCCGTTGGCAGAAGCTCCTCCCAGTCTGTGAATGAATAAATTAATGAATGAATGAATTCTGTCAGCTCCAGGCTCAATAAACAGCGTGACCAGGGCTTTCACATGGGCGACTACTCAGTGTGTGAACCCCGAAACTTTTTCAGCATGTAGCATGTAGCATGTAGCATGTAGCGCGGCTCGGAGCTGTTAAACTACTGAGCAACATTGATCAGCTGGTCCAAATATCTCTGCTGTTTAAGTTGGTGGTGATGAAGTTGCTGGTGTTGTGCCAACTTTCTCTCTCCTCCTCTTAATATTTTGTCAGAACATAATTTACAGTCATTTGTGTTTGTCATTCTCATTAATATTAAGGAATCTCCAAACCACGACATCGCTCGTCCTCTCTCCTGCTGCTGACAGATAAAGACACGTAATACTTGTTGTATCGGGGAGCGTTGACGAGTGTCGAAACTGGTATCAGTGCATCCCTTTCCTTTGGGCCTAACATTAAAGTAGACAGCTGTGAAATAATGTCTTGAACATTTGAGATTGTTTTTAAAATCTAGGGTTTGCATGGCAGACCGAACCCTGGAGGTTTAGTGATTCACACTCCCGCCTCGCGGTAAGAAGATTCCGCTCTCCCTTCATTGCTGACCGTCAGCTCTGAAATGCCGGGATAGAGCGTCCGTGTCTGTAAAGCAAAGTCGAACCGCTTCATCTTTTTGGTTACAGTGAACAAACAAACGGATGAAGATCTTTATTTAGAAGGAACAGATTGATCCGTAAGACTCTGCTCGAGTGTCTTTTTTGCTTCACGCTGACGCAACAGCCAAAAGATCTGAGGTGCAAAAAAAAATAAAAAATTCATAATGAAGACTTTTGTTTTAAGAAGTATAAGTGAAACAATGACATTTTCTCCAAATCTGTTCTGAGAAGTGACACATGGAGCTTCCCAAATGTAGCAGCCATATGTTGTGCAGAGCAGAACTTCACATGTTTTGTTGAAGCCAGTGGGGTGCGTGTATAAATATCCCCTGCCCACCTCGCTTATGGGTTTTCTCTCTCTCTCTCTCTCTCTCTCTCTCTCTCTCTCTCTCTCTCTCTCTCTCTCTCTCTCTCTCTCTCTCTCTCTCTCTCTCTCTCTCTCTCTCTCTCTCTCTCTCTCTCATGTGTATATTCGGTGGTGTGAAGGTCTCATGATGGTTTTCCTGCTGCTTCTGGGGCTTTAAGCAAAAGCAGAAAAACGGACATCAACTTCAGGTCAATGTGAAAGAGTCAACTTCTCCCAGCAACACCACTTATCCTGTCATTGTTAATTTCTGAGTCTACATCATGATAAGAATCATTATTAGAGGAATAAAAATAAATCTGAATAGAATTTAGGTTCGAGCCGGGGCTTTGGCGTGCTTATTTCAAGTTTCATAGTTACAATGTGGAGAAAAAACATGAAAAAATATATATTTAGACCCCTTTTACACGTTTGAAGAGGAAAAGCAATGAAAATATTGTTCTGCTCAGTAGATGGACAATAAAAACAGCGTTTCCTCTAGTGTCATGACTCCCAGTCCATACTATCCTGGGACTTGGTAGTTTTATAGTCGACTATTTACCTTCGCCAATTAAAGTTTGGGCGAGACGGTTGTGCTTTTGGTTGAGACTGTGACCACTCACCCGAATTGCATGAAATCTTCAGGGATGATTTGTCATCATCCAAGAACCAATCAATCAGATTTTGGGACGTTAACGGCTAACTGTTTCCAAATAAATCCCTAAAGAAATTCCCCAAAAATGTCCCATACAAAGCATTTGAGAGAGGGACCTCATGGGGATCAAAGGAGATCAGCGTCTGTTGCCATGGAGACGCTCCCTGCATTAACGTCGATATGAGTTAACAGCTGGCATGCTAGGGATGCTAACTTAATTACGCAAACAAATGTGGCGGTGGCGAAGGTCTGCGCTCTACCGAGTTTGGTTCTAGTTTTATTTTGACAGTCACAGTAATAACAATCCAACTTGGTCGTCTGTCCACTAGAATATCTGTGTTCTCCCATTGCTAATGTGTAGAACGGATTGTTCTCTGCTGCGTGTGTGTATGTGTGGTTTCATTACAAACACAAAAAACAGCGCCACCTCGTGGCCCAACATTCTCATTCCATCACATTTAGTGTGTAAAATGGAACCTTAAACTACATTATATTTACCAAATTAGAAGTTTAAAACAAAAACGTGAATAAATATTAAATATAAAATTCAGAATGATTTCTATTCCTATTCAGGAGAACATCAATGAATCTTAGATATTTTTATACAATTTATATAATTAAAGCACAAATTATTTATTAAATCTTAACTAATTAAGTAGATTTCTACACCTGGATTTTAATAGTAGATTTTTCAAAAGTTAATGTGACTGAAAAAAAAGAAGAACAAATTCAAACTATAAACTAGAACTAAACTTGGTAGAGCGCAGACCTTCACCAACGTCACATTTGTTTGTGGAACTGAGTTAGTATCGCAGGATAGCCGTTAGCTCATACCGATGTTAATGCAGGGAGCGTCTCCATGGCAACAGACGCTGATATCCTTTGATCTCCTCCATGAGGTGCCTCTCTCATCAGCTTTGTATGGGACATTTTTTCTTCACAGTTTTCTAATGGATTGGTTCTTGGATGATTTCAAATCATCCTTGAATTTTTCATGCAATTCAGGTGAATAGTTTTTGCGAAAAGTTGGTAAAATACAGACATAGATACAAACCAATAAATAAAAAGACCATTAATAACCATCTTGGCCAACTTTGTTGGTGAAGATAATTAAGCCCAACAAGTTCTGTGAAATGCAAGTTATACATATTAAGATCACACTTCTATAGTGAATGGTGTTGGACTTCACTTATAAAGTACATCTGACCAATTCAGCCTTCTCACATGCGTTGGTTACAATCATCCATTCACACTAATAGTCATGACTGACATGCCGGGTGCTCGACCTCTGTTGGGAGAAACTTGTGACCTGAGACACTTTGTCACACGGCCATGTCGAAGCTTCTCGCTGTCACACATCACCACATACTTTCACTCATCTCTGAATCCCAAAAGCTGGAAGCAGTCATGAAATACATCATGTGTACTCTGTGGGACAGGAAAGCACGTGTGGCGTTCTCACTTTGCCGAATTAATCCGTCGTGACCTCATCGTCTGAAGTGGCAGTGCCAGTAAATAAGAACTTTCCCTTATTTATCATTACCATAACCTATCTGGCTAGAGTATGTTAATGTTAACTGGCTGAGATTTAAAAAAAAAAAAAAAGAGGTGCAATGCGGTAAGGCCACAATCATGACGCTCAACCTTGCCAATCACAGGTAGGTCTGCCAGCTGTGCTCTGTGCTGACTGGCGATGGAGGAAAAGGGGCGGGGCCTGAGTGTCATAGGCTGACTCCAGTAAGCTATTTTCAAGGACGGGATTCATTATTAACTTTAAAGGGGGTCGCGACCCCCCCCCCCCCGGGCTTGGCAGGGCTGCTCAGGGATGCTGGTGTGTGCCTACACCCGAGCCAGAGGGATCCTCCGCCGGGTGAGTCAGGCTCCATGCCGGGTGAATGTCCAGGGACTGATCTGTCTGCGGTGGCAATGACCTGCTCCGTCAGGCGGCCAGGCAACAGGTGCATCAGAAGACCACCGCAGAAGGAAGGGGGCGCCGGGGTGAAATGACAGGTAGAGGGGGGGGGGTTCAGGGGGGACTTCCAGTGCCCCTCATCCTCTTTCCAGTTACACCGTCACTCTCCTCTGTGATCCTCTGCTCCAGCGCCGGAGTTTACGTCATGATTTTCTATCCACTTCCCCACCTGCCCTCGTCCTCCTCCACCTCACCCCCTCCATTGTTTCACCAGCTTTTAATAAACTAAAGGGCAGATTCCTGACTGCAGCGCAAGGGGGGAGGGTGTGTGTGTGTGTGTGTGTGTGGGACTCATGGACCCGTCCTCCACACATATACAGTATATGTCTCACACACACACACACACACACACACACACACACACACACACACACACACACACACACACACACACACACACACACACACACACACACACACACACACACACACACACACACACACACACACACACAGTTTGGCATGCAGAGTGCCAAGCTCTTCCACCATCTACTGACGCCAGCTCTCAAAAGGCACACACAAACTTACTCTTCCTCACCCTCACCCTCACACACACACACACACACACACACACACACACACACACACACACACACACACACACACACACACACACACCCTCCCCACGCGCCACTCTCCTAAAAGCTAAGCTCCTCACTAAATATATCCCCCCTGGTAAAGATAAGACAAACAGTGTGGATTTGAGAGCAGCATGCAGCCAATGGCGAGCGGCCGAGTGCGCCGCGGCTAAGCTTTCATGTTGGCTTTCGGATTCCCAGGAACTCCGAAGAAAACGGCGACGGAAAAGGACGAATATTCTCCGATTTATTGCGCTCGTCGCACCTTGAATCCACCTCCCCTCCATCCTCGGAGGAGGCGACAGCAAAGGCTGGGAATGTGGGGAGCTAAAGGAGGCACAGGAAACTAGACCAGTTCAGCTCCTGGAGCCCGAGGACGGAGCGAGGAGGAGTCGTAGGCGTGTTTGGGAACCGGGGTTTTTCTCGGGGCAGCAGATATCTGTCGCATGCTTGTCTGGCAGGGTGGCGTTCAGGATCCTCTCAACGGCCCCGGCGCTCCGTGAGGAGCATCCATTTGTCAGGAGCACATTCCTGCGGCGGCGAGACATCGTGGACTCTCCTATCGCAGCTTCAACACTGTCCAAATAAATACACTCACAATGGGCCCCAGTGTGTGTGTGTATGTGTGTGTGTGTGTGTGCGTGTGTGTGAAACATGAGACACCAAAAACCAAGCGCACGCCGCTCTGCCAGAGCATTGCTGTCTATCTGCACCTGGCCGAATGTGCAACGTTTCAAACACACCTCCTACTCCTCTTCGTCGCCCTCGTCCTCTTCCGTCCTCCAGCGGGTTTCGGACTTCTACTCAGCGCGGCGAAAGGAGAGACCGTCGTCCAAACTGTTTCTCAGCTGGTGTCACCAGACGTGCGGAGAGGAGGTGGCTGGAGGTGATGTCTCGATCTCTCCCCTCCTTCCCTCTTGGGTCAGTCTGTCTTTCTCTCACCTCCTCCAGCCCTCTTCTTCTCCACCTCTCTCACACGTCTCCATTTCATTCTGTTTCTCCGATCTTCTCCTATCTTTCTCCGGTTCGCACCTCACTCGTTCTTCCTCCCACCCGGTGCTGTTCCTCTTCCCTCTTTCATCGTCTCTTCCGCAGACACTTCATTTTCTCCTCGTCTGTTTCTTGAAGCTCCTCTGTTCCTCCTCTTCCTCCTCCTCCTCCTCCTCCTCACCTACCACAGAGTCTATTCAATCTGTCATCATCTCCTCGGGGTCCATCACAAGTCGATCAAACGCTCACTAACCTACACACCTGCACATGACGTATCGCTACGTATAAGAAAGTTACTGGCACCACTAGTTTACCTGGTGCACTCTCTCTCTCTCTCTCTCTCTCTCCTCTCTCTCTCTCTCTCTCTCTCTCTCTCTCTCTCTCTCGCCGCCTCGCCGTCGGAGCCTGGTTAGTAAATCCATCGGCGCCAAGATTAAACGTGTTTCCTCCCAAAACACGCCGAGACCTAAACGCAGCCACTTGCAGGAAACTTCCCGTTTTCGCAGAAGGAGCAGCTGAGAAGTGGACTAAAGTGTCGCTCTAAGTCTGGCAGAATGTGCATCACGATCTGATGGATTTGCAGTGAAGTGGAGGTAAAGATAAGAAGGGACGACTCCCCCCCCCCCCCCATCCCCCTCGCCTCGAACCCCCCCCGGGGTGCAGGTTTAGTAGATGTGTTGATCCAGAGCCCGGCGGTCTTACCTTGAAGAGACAGTGGAGGTATCCAGAGAGGCTGACGTCCTGCACGCAACGCTGGGTTTGTTGTCTAAGTATTGTTCCCCAGCCGGCTCCTCTCTCCTCTTGTTTCTACCTCTTTCTCTCTCTCTCTCGCTCTCTCTCTCTCACACACACTGATTGAGCGCTGCTCTCTCCTCCCTCTGTCTCCTCCTCTCTCTCTCTCTCTCTCTCTCTCTCTCTCGAGTGTGGATGCTCGGGTCGGTGAGGACGGTCGTCACATGTGGATCGTGACACAGCAATCGTATATCACACGCCCTTCTCTCTCACTCTCTCTCTCTCTCTCTCTCTCTCTCTCTCTCACTCTCTCTCTCTCTCTCTCTCTCTCTCTCTCTCTCTCTCTCTCTCTCTCTCTCTCTCTCTCTCTCTCTCTCTCTCTCTCTCTCTCTCTCTCTCTCTCTCTCTTTCTCTCTCTCTCTCTCTCTCCCTCTCTCTCTCACACACCAGCTGACGCACCGACACGCTCCGCGGTGGCAAATGGGGAATTCCAGGCCTGGAAGGCCCCTGCTCGCCCCATCAGGAGAGGGCTGACCAAAAGCTGCAGCCAGTTTTACGAGGTCAGGGTTATAAAACTGTTAGCAGATTCAGTTTATTTAAAAACAACTGGCCCTCGTTGGGCCTTCCGCTTCACGCGGCTTTCTCCCGCCACGCGGGGTCGCACCGGTGAGCGGTGGTGGGGGGGGGGGGGGGGGGGGGGGGGGGGGGGTGACAAAGAGGGGGTTAAATAGCTCACCTCGGCCATGAGCGCCGCAGGTTAGCGACTGTGGCTAAAGCAGCAGCGTCGAAAAAAAAAAATCAAACAATTTGAAGCGAAAAAATTACTACGATCTGAACCTAAAGACAATTTTGATGAAAGCTTCTGGTGTAAAATAAAGTCAAATGTCCAATGGCTTGAGTCTAATGCGCGAGGCTCTCGGTGTTGTATTGTGGTAAAACCAACAACAATGTTTTCTTTGACATATTAACCATTTGTTTGGTGGTTTGGAGCCTCTTGCAAGCCGGTTTAGGTCCACAAGCTTAATGTTCGACCACCCGGATTGAAAGCATTCAATCAAACTGAGAGGAAACGGCAGCCATCACATCATCTCAGACATTGACTAAAAACCCTTTTTGAAACATTTTTAAATAGAGAACTTCAACACTCAGATGTTGATTCAGACTTTTTCGGGACCGATGTTTTACTCTTTTAGAGTCACTCCTTAAAAAATTAAATAAAATGTTATTTATACTTATTATTAATCCTAAACGGACCAAAATCTGAATATTTTAACAACATTTGGTGAAATGAGATGTCAAAATAGGCTAAAGAAAAGCCTTGTTGTCTCGTTATTCTAATGTCCTACAAAGAATTCCTTTTTGTCGAAAAAGTGACGTGATTGGCAATTTTTATTAATTAAAAAAACAAGAAAAACCCGAAAGTGACTTTATATGGTTACTTTCCACCATTAAAAGTTAAAGGTACAGTCCAACATTCATGAGGACGTCTGTGTGTTATAGCTTTAAGTAGAAAAAGTTAGTTTTGTGATCAGTGCTTTCTCATATTTAAGCCATCATATATGAAAACAAAGCATAAATCACAAGGCTTTTTGATGGTTTCTGCTTTTATACATCTGTAAATAATTACATAGGTCTGTGTATTTGGAAGTGATTCCAGCACACGGTCTGGATCCAAACCGTAAGGAGCTCGTCCATCATTTTAATATCAGCCAATATGAAGACGAATGCACTAAACTCCAGTCTGGACGGATCAGAATGGACGGTGGACGGAGAGCTAATGAAGCTTAGCACTGAGTCGTGACCTCGTCTGAGACCAGAAACATCAAATATAGAACTAGATGACGTTCTCGTTCCTTCCATCAGCATTTCTGCTGCTTTTGTTGGTCCATTAAAATAAATTACAGTTCGTAAAAATATTGTGGGATTTTAAGTGAACGCAGTAATTGAAAGTATAAGGAGAAATGCTTTGTTGCGATTTCAAGTACTTTTCTCTCTTTCTATCCTCTAACACCTACCAGAACAGAATAAAGCCTCCACCTTCCGAGCCTGGTTCTGCAGGTTAAAACGGAATTTATTTTATTTCCTCTGCCTCCGTCGCTTGTTCGTGTCGTATTTAGCGCTATATAAAAACAATTGAATTGAATTGAATTGAATTATTATATTAACTTTTCTTTTCAGAGGAGGAGAAGATGTTTTTGCGTTATCGCACGCCTTCATAACTTCAACACTATTACAACTCTATGTGGGGAAACAAAAACAGAAACGATCCCGTATGCATCAAGCAAAAGCGAAGCACAACTGCTGTTACATAACTTAAATTGGACTCAGTTTCAAGTAAAAAGTGCATATACTTTACACTGCATAGGATTACCATTGTGTCAATTGACCTGTCGAAAATGTGTGCATCCAAACCACATATCATTTAGAAATAAGAAAATGATTAAAAGTTACACTACTCTATGCATATGTAGGAATAAATCAGAATTTTCTCTTTAAAAAAACTCAACCTAATTATAACAGAAATGTTTTGAAAAGAGTTGAATATTGGGGATACTCACTATAGCTTTAGATTCGATGGGGTCAATTAATCATAAAAATCACAATCAATCACAATATTGTGAATATTTGTAATCCATTTACCTCCCCCTCTTGTATGTATCAGATTACTTACATGAATGAGACTCAAATGATGTTACCAGTACACAGACCGGAAGGATGAAAATATTCCAGAACTGGGTCACCAGGAAGAAGACGGAGAGTCACCGTTTGTTCCTCTTCTTCTGGCCGTAATGAAGATGAAGCGTCGTTTTCTCAGGAATGTGCCATGAATACCTGGGAAGTGGGAAAAGTTGCACCTCCAAGTGGGAAAAATGCATCTTGAGAGCTGTCAAAGTGGAGACTTTCCGTCGGCGACGCTGACGTCAGTCGACACAACAGCGTTTCTTTTTTAATCTGATGGTAATAAACACATTTCATGGCTCCAAATGCAATTTTCTAGTGAGCAAACTTTCCCAAAATAAAATAAAAAGTTGATTTATTGTCGTATTTTTGCAAAATCTGCACTTTTCGTTACAGAAAATTGGAATAAAAAAGCTTTTTTTTTTTTTTTTTTTCATACTCCAGTCCTCTAAAATTGACTTTAATTAGTCAACATGCAGTAATTGGTTTATTTGGTTAGTTTTAGAGGTGGGAGCTTTTTTTTTCTTCTCCCAGACTATAAAACCATTTGGTGAGTCGGTAAAAACTGCATAAAAGTACTGCAATGATTTAAAAGACTGCACTGAATTTTAGAAGCTGAAGAACAAAAAAACTTTGGAGAAAATGTGCAAAACTTTGATTTAGTTCTTGAGTTTGTGTTTTTTTTTTTATTAGTTTTTACATCACTGGTTGCACTTCTTTTCCAATTCAAGAAAAACTACTTTTGTCATCTCTGAATCTAATAAGCTCATCTGAGTATAAAATTTATCTCACACAGAAGGAGAACCAAGCAAAATACTCGATGTTACTTTCTCAGAGCCTGAGTAAACAGGCAAAGAGGAGTGTGGGGATAACAATGAGTCCAAATGCCAAAAAAAAAAAAAAAAAAGTGAAAAGGAACAACATGAGCTGTGTGTGGCTGACAGCATATGTTCAGACACTCATTGTATCAGGCAACAAACACACACACAAACACACACACACACACTCCTGGTATGCAGGGTCCAAATTCTCGGGGGAAATAAGGGGGTGCGAGCTGCATCACACTAAGTAGGGCTTAGTGGGTCAAAAGTTTAAGAAGTGCAATTACCTGAAAGACCTCAGATGACCCCCAAATTTCTCACCTTCTGTTTCCTCGTGCACACACACACACACACACACACACACACACACACACACACACACCTCTTAGACGGAGGCGATTTACAGCCGGCAGCAGGAGAGGGTGAAAGCTTATCCGCCACCAACCGGCTCCTGGAGAGGAACCGAGTCCGAGGCCCACGTAAGCAGGGCTTGTGTTTTGATTACACTTTCAGGCACCGTAAACGATCGCTGCTGCAAACAGTGTCAAATTAAATGCTCATAACTCACCTGGACGGCGTCTGACCGCCTGTCCTTGGCGTCCTCGGGCCGCGTCCGCATGCGAGGTGGTGACAGGGAGTAAATGGCTTCAGATAATGTATCATAATATCACATTAAGCGGATGGTCAGCCGCCGGCCAAATGTGAATCCCATATGCGGGGGGGGGGGGGGGGGGGGGGGCAGCGGGCCTCAAGATATATAGAGCAAGAAGCAGCGGATACACCGAGATGACGTACCGCCACTGGAGCAGCTCTTTGACAACTTGTAAAAAGACTTTCGCGTTCTGTAGCGGCGCTCGGTAAACGGACAGCAATAAAAAAAAGAAAAAGCAAAGTAATGCCGAAGCGTCGTGACAGCCGCTGAAAGCTAAGGCGCCGTTTAAGAACAAGATAAAACTCCTCGCTTCCTCCGTTGCCGGGCTCCGTGTTAGCGACGCGTCGCTGCCCGGTTAGCATTCCAGACTCTGTCCCGAGGCCGCGCCGTCCTGAGATTAGGCCGCAGGTCAGGTTCCACCCCGGTGACCTTGCGGTGACTGTTAGGGGCGTCGGCCGCCCCCGACGGGATCGAGTCCCACCTTGGCTGTAGGCAGTCCTGCGGCGTCAGGAGCCGTCGCCTCCTCGGGACCAGATTAACAGGTCACACGCCGGAATCCAGGCCTCCAGAGACCAGCCGAACCCGTCGGCGTCCATTTGAAGACCCAGGCGGCACTAACAACTAACCTCGTTTTCAGACGTTTCTGTCGTTTCCTCGTAAACGGACAGCTTTTCCAAATGTTGCTGTGTAAACGTGAAACTTTTCTGAAACAAACACTTAAACAAATAGATGCATTTCGATATTCCACAGTTAGAAACATTTCTGATCCACCGAGGCTGTGATCGATTTACAGCTGGAATAAAAACAGTGGCCTCTCGTACTTGTCTCCTTTGTAATCTTATCATGCAGGTAATGCGTTCGACGCCCCTGATGTGAATCACAAGTCGAGAAAGTCATGCGTTTTCATGATTTATACAGATTGTAGCAGTCCCACAGGAACAACTAGAGCTACACTCGGTAGAGCGTAGATCTTCGCCAACGCCACATTTGTTTGCGGAACCGAGTGAGAATCTCCAGCATGATAGTCGTTAGTTCATATTGATGCTAACTAGGTAGGTCAGGTAGCTACATCACTGTGTGAATCACTGAGCAGGGAGCGTCTCCATGGCAACAGGTGTTGATCTTCTTTAATCTCCTCTCTCATCCGCTTTGTATGGGACATTTTTTTCACAGTTTTTGGGGATTTATAGCTGTTAACATCCCAAAATCTAATCGATTGGTCCATGGTGACAAATAATCCCTGAAAATTTCGTGCAATTTGGTTGCGAAAAGCTGGTAAAATACAAGCCAATTAATAATACATGCATACGAAACCAGAACCTTCTCGGACGACTTCCCTGGTCTCCCAACTTTTGTTGGCGAAGGTAATAAGTACCCTTTTGTTCAATGTCACCATTCAATCACTTATTCTAACTCACAAGTCTCTGTTCAGCGGCACTAAAGTAGAGAGATGGGAGAGTACCACCCACCGGATGAAGGGTTCAAAACCCGACCCAGAAAAGCCACTTAAAGCCGGTTCGTGTGATCTTGCAAGAGACGGAAAGCCGTGAACTGACTGATGGTGCACAGACATATTTGGTCTTCATTTGGAAGATTGATTTCCAGCCTTATTTTAAGCTACATGAAAAAAATGGATGTGGGCTATAATTTTAGCAGATTTATGGGGACCAGTGTGTTTGCAAAAAAAAAAAAAAAAAAAAAGAAAAACCGGCGCATTTGCCTCAGAAAACGGCCTCCGTCGGGAGCCAGACGTCTGACAAAAGTAGTCCCATAGTTGTAATTTACAGCAGGTGTAGAATAACTTTCTCTGTTCTCGACCAGGTAGAGTAATGTCGCGGCAGCTGCCAAAGACAACCGGGCTCTGATGAGCGTAGCAGGTCTGGTTATGGAGTTCAGTGGGGGGGGGGGGGGGGGGGGGGGGGGGTGCAGTCGAATGGAGGATGATGTCCAGCGCGGGGATCAAAACGCTGGATATCAAAGGGAAGCAGCGCTTCCCCGGACGGTGACGAAGACACAGTGCGTGGAGCCCGCGGCGCAGCTAAATGACCATAACACTCGTTTGAGCACCGGCGGTTAACGGCCGTGTGAGTCGTATCGCATCTGGAACAAAAGACGGGAACGAGTCGAACGCAGCAATATGAGGAACAATAACACAAACACAAAGTGTTTCGCCATGTGGACCTGGGGCAATGGGCGACCCTTTAAAGTGCGTGTGTGTGTGTGTGTGTGGGGGGGTTGGTTCTGCGTGCTGTGCCAATGCCCATAGGCACTGAGGAATCGCAGGAATGAGCTGCCAGAAACTGTCCACTAAAGTCTCCTCATCTCCCCAGAAGTGGTGCTCGGGAGGGCCCGCTGTGGTGTGGTCCAGGCGGAGAGCGTCTAAGAAGCTGCTCGCTCTGGACGCCGCCCCCCCGGGGGAACGCTGATGGACTCCAGGACTAACTGATGTCTTCCTGCGGAGGAGCAGGAACGAAGGCGAGCAACACGTTCGGCTAACTAACTCTCGGGCTTGAACAAACACGAGGAGGAGAGCAGCGAGTCCATCCATCTTCTAAACTCCTCCCGTCCACTGGGGGGTCAACGAGGCGATGGAGCAGATCCCGGGTGACTGTCGGCAGGACGGGTCGCCAGTCCATCACGGAGCGAACGCAGAGAAACTGACGGCCACATAAACACGTTCACACCTACGGGCCATTTTACAGTCACCAGTTAACCCTCAACACATGTTTCTGGACTGTGGGAGGAAACCGGAGCCCCCTGACGAAACACACACACACACACACACACACACACACACACACACACACACACACACGAAAAACTTGGACACAGAAAACGAGACGTGATCCAGGTATCTCTTCTCTCTACGCTGCTGTGCAGCAATGACCAGGACTTCACTGTTAGAGCGTCAGGAGAGGAGCTTGGCCGTGCTAATGTGTTCATTTAAGCGTTTTTAACCATTTCTGTGCTTACATACAAGCTTTGACTTCGGTGGTCATATCCTCTAATATAGGGGGGTCAAACATAAAGCCCGTGAGCCAAAACCGGCCAAACCAACAAGGATATGTAAAAAATGTCATTTAAAAAAAAAAGTTTCATTTGTATTTTTTACAATAATTTCCTTAACGGGGTCATATTATGCAAAATTGACTTTCTAAAGGTTTTCCAACATTCATTGCCATACCTGGAATGATGCCCCAGAAGTAAAGAAAGTCTGTCCTCTCTCTCTGTCTTGCGTCAGTTTTTAAAAAGTGTGTTGCTCCAACCAGCTAATCAGAAATCAAACCCTATATAGTGTCATCGGGGGTTTAGCCAATCCCAATCAAGGCAGGCCCTCCCTTTGACTCCTTTCACAATTAGGCAGCTCTGCTCTGGCACATGGCACCATGAGAGGATGGGAGAAGATGGATGGATGGATGGAAATCAAAGGAAAAGCAATAAACTTTGAATACACAGTTTTTGGAGCAATGACATTTAATGAAAGTGTTGAAAAGCTGAATTAGCAGCTTTAAGAGTTTTGGACCCGAGCTGAGATATGGTTGCTGTCAAACTCAAAGCCATGCTGTCAGAGGTAGTTTGTAAAACAACAGCTATAGGAGAAGTTTTTAAGCAACTCTCACTGTATTTTGCACCAGAAAGTATAATTAAAATTGGCTTCATGTTGAAATAGATTTTTGGAATGACTAAACAGTAACCAAGCAAAATTGTTTAAAAAAAAAAAAAAAAAATAAAAATTGTAAAGAAAACATGAATTTCTTTTAAAAAGCAAATTTCTCAAAAGTAGTGGCCACAACACAACGCTGAGAGCCATTGGAGATATTGGTGACGCTGCCATGAGAGACCAAATGCAACAACTACAGAAGTTTTTAGGATATTTCACTGTATTTAGAAGGTTTTATTAAAATCTGCTTAATTTTGTTATTATAACAATTTTCACTAGTGTTTTTAGATTTGTGAAAATATCAACATTTTCATCACATATACTCTGCACCACAACAACAACAAAAAATTCTATTTAAAGGTTATAATGGCACTATTTTACCGGTCCGGCCCACTCAGGATGAAATTGGTCTGAACCAAAATATCTCTGACACCTCTGCTCCCACCTTGTGATAAATGGTGAACAGACTTTATTTATAGTGCGCTTTTACATGATCATTCAACTTCACTCGTTCATGCACATCTTGACACACATTTAAACACATTTGGTGACAGCTTACACACCGTTGGAAGTCACGTAGGTCCAAAGGCCCTTTCGGCAGAAGGACTGCACCAGATTACTGATGGTAAACCAGCTGAGTCACAAATCTTTTAGTTCGTAAATGTTCTGAAGTGTGTTTGGACGAGACGTCGAGTCCCCGGCACCTCGCAGCTGTCGCCAATGGCGCGTGAACGAGTGAACATGATTTGTAAAGTGTCTTGAAACTGAGCAAAAGGTACAGTAAATTCCTTTTGCTCTTGCTCAGAGGACGAGCAGGCTGCGTCAAAAGACAGTTCCCTGATACTGGCAGATTTAATTTGAACTTATTTGGATTTTCCACGTGTACATACAAAATAAAAACAAACAAACATATACTAGTCATTATGATGACACGTATAAAACCCAAGGAAGAACCAAAAAAAAAGATAAAAAATATGAAATGGTGGCATTATGAATGAACAATTAAATACAAAATGTACAAATAGGACGGTATATACTTAGACGAATACAAGTTCTACCTATACAAATCTATTGCACTAAATTATGTAACACAGATGTATATATACATCACAAAATAAGTGATCCCAGCCGCATTAATCATACAAAAGAATAGAAGAAAAAGATTTGCATAAAAAGTAAATGGGAATAATTATGCTGTCGATAAACTTTGATTTCGAGGCTTTTCTTACGTCTGTTCAGACCAGACATGACAAATAGAGAAAAATATTGTGTGAAAACACACATCTACAAAGACTGGCTGCACCGATTATCTTTCCATTAATAAGTCGCCGGGTAACGAAACAGGATCGTTGCATGGAGCCGCTCGCCCTCTGATGTTCCTCTCATTGTTTAGTTAGGCTGGAGCACCGAAAATATTTGGTTTCGGCTTCAGAAAAACTCCCGGTTTGGCTTCATATTGAGTGTCTGCTTGAGTTGAAGGAGTAAGATCCATCCAGTCACATTTCATCCTCGCTCTTCTGGTCGAGGTAATGTGTTTTCCTGCTGCTCCCCCCTTTGAGCGACTTCCTCTTTCCCACGCTGTCAGAATCACCTGTCACTTTTATCGCCACTGCTTTCATCAAAGGAGCTTCCTGCTCCTGGATTTTCTTCAGAGCTTCTGATGCAGCTCCTCTTGAACGTCTGACCACCTTGAAGGTCAGTTCATCCTTCATTCAGAACCAGTCTCTAGTGGTCACTAGACGGTGAAAACCAAACTCTAAATTCATTATTGTCAAAAATGAGAGTACTTTAGACTTAAAACGTTATTTGACACAAAGGGGCAGAATACATATGGGCTTTTTCTTTTCATAAATTTTTGGAAACTACTGTGTAATGTATTGAATTGTTTTATTTTTCCTTTGTCAGTGAATGAAATAAAGACTTAATCTCCATCCACACGAGCCAAAACGATCTTTATTCTCCCCAGCGTTCATAAAAAAGTTTCTGTCCACAGGTCACTATGAACACGGCGCAAAGCGATGTAGTACATATGCCAGGCCTTTAGGCGGCGCTGTAGCTCTGCCACAGAAATACACCAAAAAACGGAGAAATCGACACACCCAACACGCGGCCTTATTAAAGCGACGAGCATCTGCAGCTCCACCTGGAGCAGGTAGTCAGCCATGTTGTTGTTGTTAAGTGACGTGGCGGATACATGGTGCAGCTAAACAGAAAAGGACAACAACAACAAAAAACTATTCCTTACAAGCTGTTTTTTCCAATGAGACGACATCCTTCTTATGATTTGTGACCGAAGGGTTTAGGCTGAAGTTGAACTTATTTAGCTTAACCCTGCACATGACACAAGTAAAAGCCTGCACAGTTAAACACACTCAAGACAACGAATTAAAAGACGGTATCAGTTGCGAGCAGCACACTCAGAGTGAACCAAAGGACTGCTGCTTTGGGGGAAACGTTTCTGAGAAAAACAACATCTGAACGCAGGTGCTCTGTGATGTGTCTCTGTGCTTCCAGGTTTGAGATTTGTTGTCATGAGAAAAGAGCCGGCACGCCGCCAGTAAACAAAATATTTTCCCCCCTCCCGCTCTCACATATCTGTTTAGCCTTCATCGATTGGCCATGACTCCATCACACACACACAGGCACACACACGGGTGCACATATTTGCACGTGCACGACACACTCAGATCCTCTTCACCCCGGAGACCGCTATGAATTTCCTGCGTATCGGTTTTTACAGTGCAGCGTTCCCGAGCAGAACAGCAGTAAAGTGGAACAAGGACAAAACAAGAGCAGCGGGTTTGGTTTCTTCTTCCCTGTTCAGTTTGGTGCTGAGTGGAAACAACAGGAAGCAGTCACTCAACACACATCAACACAGAGTGGCATGCTGGGAGGAAGTGATTTATGTGGGTTTTTATCCTCGTGTTCTGCAGCAAACCTTGGCTGAGGCATCGCACGCCGATCGGCCATAACAATATGATCACTGTTGAAGTGATTAACTGTCTCTTTGTTGTTTGGTCCGGTCCAGACGAGCTCCTCAACATGCTGCAGGAGTTCTCACTGCTTCTGAAAGCGCTCAGAACAAACAGGCTGCGGAGCTGCAGAGCATTTAGGATGTCAGAGTGTGTGTGTGTGTGTGTGTGTGTGTGTGTGTGTGTGTGTGTGTGTGTGTGTGTGTGTGTGTGTGTGTGTGTGTGTGTGTGTGTGTGTGTGTGTGTGTGTGTGGTTCACCAGGCCAACACTATACGCACAAAAAGAAGACGGCTTGGACACAAAGTTTCCATGCAACAGTTTATCCCACATACGTGGCGTCACTGTCGACCCAGTAATCACCCTGGAAGAACAATACACCACGACATGTATCTTTAACATTGAGGCACTGAGACTAATCGTTTTGACGTGGAAGCTGGTAAGATCCCCCAACTTTTATCGAATGGGCGAACTCGGTGCTTTCACTGGGGACGCTAATGGCCCAATAACGTGACATTTTCCAGTGAAAACATCAAACTCTGGTTTTATTTTGGGGGTATTTTAACCAAACATGGGACCAAGTCACACGTGCAAGTCTCAAGTCATTTTTTCTTGGGCAACTTGGGGAAAAGGTTGTTTTTGTCTGCCTTTGTCTATTTATTTATTTATCTATTTTTTATTTAGTTATTTAGTTTTATTGGTTTGTATGTATGTATTTTACAAACTTTTTGCAAAAATAATTCACCCAAATTGCATGAATTTCTAGAGATGGCTTGTCCCTATCTCAGGATGGTTCCATGGAATTCTGAGCGCGATTAGGTCAAAGGTCAAGGTCTAGGCCATGGAAACGCGGTCAGTTTTAAATCGATTGATGTCAAACTAATGATATGATTGATGTCGTAATACGGTCAGGATAGGAAATTGAAAACTGAACGTTTTGGCCATAGTTTGACATCAATCCTATTAAAACTGATGGCGTTATGGCAGAAATACGTTTTTGACCTTTCCGTGACTTAGACCTTGACTTTTGACCCAATCACTCGGGCTATTAATAATGTTTACCCGATTCTTTTTCTGATCTCCTCTCAGCTTCACCATTGTTTGCTCATCACCGATATAGACAGCTTTCGGATGGTCGTGTTGGTTACACCCTCACACATGCGAAACCCAAACCTTCTGATCTGTGTATCAGATCCAGATGTCAATACCTGGAAATTATAGCTGAAATGTTGATCTTTTGCCTCATATTGATTGCTTGATATCAAACCCAAAGAAATTCTCTGATTACCTCTTTCAGCTTTGTGATGCTCTTTGATCAAAGTTCTAAGTAGTTCAGGATTAACAAACAACAGCTTGTTTGAAGGGTCGACTCGACCTCCGGATTTCACAGATCTCAATCCAAATGAGGAACTGTTGGACAAACATCTGCCTCAGAATTCCCACGATTTACAAATCTGCTCGGTGTAAAGAAGTCTACGCCTCAATCGGCTTTGACAGCAGAATATGTAGGGCACATGGTCATAATGTTACGGCTGACGTGCTCACGTGCAGGTTCAGGCTCGGCGATGTTATCTTATATGCTGACGTAACTGGACTCTCGTAAGGCCTGTAAACGAATCTCACCCTTCACTTAAATCCATTTAAATCAATGAAACTGTCACATAAATTCTTTTACAGCCGCGTAAAAGTGACGAATCGGGTTCATCGTGCCATTTAAAGGGTTTGGCCCGGCTCGTCAGACACGGCCAAAATACATATACGGACAATAACTGAAGCAGGAGCTAATTAGAACATGTGAACTGTTCAAGCAGCCTCTATCTGATCACTAACAAAGGGCTTGATGGTGTCTTGACCTGGTTTATGACTATTGGCTGTCGGTCAGCATGCGTCAGCACATATTGGGACACAGAGAACAAACGTCTTTGTAACACAGTCTTTTTGACATTACCAAGAGGGACCAGTGTTAATGAATGACTGCATGAGGGGTCACAAATAGTGCTGAGCTAAATAATGGCTCTTTCTCCACAAACCTTAGGTTCTTTACATTAAAAAAGGTAATTTACGACGTCGGCCATGAGAGGGCATGTTTTTAGGGATCGGTTTATGACAGTCTGAGATCGTTGATGGGGAGCAGATTCAAGAAGGAGACCAGACGTGGACGAGACAAAAAGACTGTCCAGAAAAACAACAGACTCATGTCACTCTTCTACTCCAGTGTTTGGGCCAGAAAAGCTCTTCATGTCCACAGATGAGAGCAATTCAACTGAGGAGCCACAAATAAATCCAGAAACTCTCAATCTGGCAGTATGTTTCTTCCACCCATCCTCATCCATACTGTATTTATCTGCTTCCAGTCACTAGGATTTGAATCCATCCGGACTGACGCTTGGTGACAGGCATCTTGACTGGCCAACAGTCCATTACAGGGATCTGCACTTAACTCATTGCACCTCCACAAATCGACTTGCACGTGGACCACTAATGCACACGCAGTTCCTTTTATGCTCCATTGCGAGGTTCACATCAGTACGCCATCCGTAACGTAACATAACGATCCCAAAATATATTTCCCCTTCTGGTGGCGGGCGTTCTCCTTTCCTGTCTGGCTATCTTTATATTCTTTAAAGGGGAGAATGTGGACTGGGAGTCATCACACTGTGGAGGTAAACGTTGTTCTTATTGTCTGACGACTGAGCTCGTGCACAACTACTAGTTACTACAGCTGAGATGCGCAGTAGCAGCGTTTTCAAAAAGTCGTGTTTTCCGCGGCTTCGAGAAGCGTTGTCATGTAAACAAGCACCGGAAAACGCTACAAACGTTTTTCCGTCTTCACTTGAAAACGCTGTCATGGTAACGAGGACGTAGGTCATAGAGGGCTTCGCAAACGGCGTCAGAAATTGTACGACTGCCGAGCTCCAGCCACTAACCACCAACAGGAATGCAGCAGAAAAATGACACGAGGACCAAATGTTGACTAATATCTACATTCTCAGTTCACGTCCACATTGAGTGTTTTTAATTCCCAAAGATTCCAATGGAACGGCGGCTCAGCTCTTGGACTGGATCATTTATTCATCCCCTCTGGTTCACCCGCAGTGAACGTCCATGACGTATAGGAAAACCTTGTATTTGTTAGTAATCCCGGTCCAACTCGTTATGTCCAAGTTTATGAAATCCACATTGCTCAGTGGTAATGAATATCGAACCGCAAACTCTGTAGGAGGCTTAACGCTAGTTAGCATTTGCTCAGTTCCAGGTGGACGAAGTCCGATTCAAAAACAAACATCTGAAATTGATTAACGTTTAAAGGAAAGTTTGACAGCTTCAGAGATTCTTTGCATGGGACCGAGATTGGGAAGTAAGTTTGAACAGATGAAATTAGCAACGTCTTCCCATTTGTACACAATCGTCTGCAAACTCAACTGAAGTATTCAGTTTAAAGGTCATTTTGTCCTTCAAACTGTTCGTCCATTAGTGTGCTGAACCTTCGTCATTATGATCAGTGAAGAAATCAAACACTTTCTCTTTGCTTGCTCATTTGGGTTTGTTGGGTTTTTCCTCTGTAAAAGTGCCAAGATTTGGATATGAAGTAATTGGTGCCGTTTAAATAGAACTGAATTAAATCGAATCGAATACTTTCATATGATTGCGTCAGTGTCATCCATCTAATCTATTGCGGAACAGTATCAGTCTGTACTGAGTAATTAAACTTCTCCTGACGCAGGACTTTAAATTAAGCGGCGGCTCTGAGTGCTTCGTCCCCCGCTCCGAGAAATGACGTGATCCTACTAACAAGTGAGTTGCCGGAGGATCCAAAGTCAGACATATCTTCCTGTAAGTCAACAAGCTCGTTGTTGTCCAGATTAAAACTCACATCGATGAGTCACACAAACAGGCTTGGAAGGGCAGAGAGTTCCGAGAGGATGGACTCTGCGTCTGCTTTGCCTATTCAATCAACAAGAAGGTTAAAAAAAACATGATGACCTTATGTTTTTTGTAATGGTGATTTAAATGTGTTGGTCTCATAGGACGTTCACCAGAGGAGTCTTATACAGTCCTGCTCACCATTATTGGCACTCATGAACTTGGCAGAGGCCAAGTAAGATGCGATTGCGGACAAATGGTCATAAAAAGAAACGACTGATCGTTGTCAAAGAGTGTCTGGACAAACCGCAGTCCTTCTGGGAAAAGGGCTTTGTGGACAGATTTAACAAAAATAGAGCTTTTTGGGAGTGCACACCAACAGTTTGTTTTTCAGACAATGAAGGCTATAAGGACAAGATACCATCATGCAAAGCAGCCTGGCAGCATGATGGTACCTCCACCATGCTCAACGGTTGGTAGGGTTTTCAGAAATCAGAGAAAACTGATAATCTGAAAACGTTACTGTCATTGCCATAAAAAAACAACGAAACATTGTTGGTTGCAATCCGACTTCTATTCATCTGCTGCTCCAAGAAGTCTGATTGCAAAGTTTCTGATTTCTCTGATTTCTGAGGATCCTACCAACCGGCTGCCCAGGCTGCTTTGCTGCAAGTGGTAGTGGAGGCCTTGACCGTATCACAGGGATGATGAATTCCAAGACAAATCAGGAGCAAAATGTCTGTCTCAGTGTAAGAAAACTTGGTTTAAGTTGAAGATCGTGGCTCCTCCAGCAAGACTTTGTTAAATTACTTTTGACCTCCAATTCAAAGACATTTCCATTTATTTCTGAAGATTTCGTTCATGCAAAACATGAAGGAGTGTCAATATAGTTGCCGTGCTGCAGCTCGTTACAGGGCAGAAAACAGGACGTGTGGGTGCAAAGAAGGAAAGGAGAAACCCTGCGGAGGAGGTGTTGAACCCCTCCTCACTTTCCCCCCCTCTTTGGCCGTTGTGCACCGGGAGGCAGAAAAAGACCAGGCATGCGGTCAGGAAGCCCCCCGCCACCGCCGACCGCGCCAACGCCAGCCTCTGTGTCTTGGTGGCGGGTGGCTGGACGGGCTAATATTTTAGGACCCGATAATGCCGCGGGTGATGTCAGGCACCGTTCCTGCTCGCGGTGTGAAGCGGTGACGCTGAGCGGACGGTGCGGGAAGTTACATACAGGGGGGTGGGGGGGAATTACCTAATGTTTGGATTATCCTCTCACTTTGATTTGCATCTCAGGCTCCGGTTACAGTGGCGCCTCGACCTGAGCAGCACTGACACACACACACACACACACACACACACACACACACACACACACACACACACACACACACACACACACACGAGCTACAATTTTATCAAATGATCTGGAGCAACCTTTGCCAAAAGACACATGTCAATATGCTCCTGATGTTCCGGTCCTGGAGTTTTGCTGCAGTGGTGCCGAGCGTGAGAACCTCTTCTAGAAATCCCTCTTCATCAACACAGCCATCCTCTCAATCAGAAAGGAAGACTCGAGGAAACTGTTGCCGTGTCATCCAGATTAAAGCAACAAGAGCGGAGAACATCTGGCTTGTTATTGGCACACAATTAAAAAGCTCGCACCTCCGACGATACGAGGCTGCGTTAGAGCCCGTGGCAACGGGCAGCTGTCACATCTGGAAAGGCTCTGTCGAAGCTGAGAGGGAGATTTCAAAACATCTGCTCCCACCTAGACGTCTCTTTCAGGGCAGGACTTCATATTTCAGCCAGACGATGTCAGATTGCATCCATTACAGCGGCGCGGCTCCCAGTGGAAGACCTGCTGCTCTCCAGACCATCCGGCAACGCAAAACATTTGGCGAATCGCAAAACTCCAACAAAGAAGACTGAGGCCTCGTTTACACAACAAGGAATACGAGTGTATCTGTAAAACCTTCTTCACTTTTGTGTGTGTGTGTGTGGGGAGGGGGGCTGTTCATACGACACCCGTGTTAGCTAACGTGAAGTTTTTATACCAGCCCCCAAGGTGGAACGTTTGTTTCACGGAGCGCTGTCACTGCGCATGTCCATCCCACCCCATTGTAAATAGTTCCTTCTGCTCATGCGCCAGTAAACAAACATGGCGGCCCCCGTAGTGAGATGACTTGCGGTCTGTATTCCAGTTTTATCATCCAAATTAGGCGCTTAATACTTGAGACTCTCCCCTGATAGCATTCCTCCTCAGTCCATATGAATGTCGGGTTCTCTCCATTTTGTTCACGTTCATAGCGTATTGTTTGGTGCACTCGTCTGTGCGAGCACCGTTGTCCTGTAAATGGACCCAAACACATTCGGAAAGTGTTCGCCTTTTTCCACTTGAAAATGTTGTTGAAATAGGTTCTAAATGCTGCTGAGCAGCTGGACTAATACGTGAGATTAGACAATATTCCTCGAGAAAAACTTCAACTGGTTTCCTCACAAGAACAGTGAAGGCTGCACAATGCTGCCGTCTATTTTTTTTTTTTATAAAAGGAAAAAAATGCCTTTACTTTTAATATCTGATATGTTTCTGCATTATGTGAAATAAAATGGATATCAGTTTATCCTGTTTTATTTATTTATTTACATCATCAACATCTCATGAAGTCACATTTTGTATATCATCCAAACTTTTTTATGATTGTGTTTATAAGAAACACCATTTGTCACATGCAAATGGTGTATTTTAGACAATCATCAGGTCCACAACTATGTTTGAATTTCGTATTCAGCATGGAGTGTTGAGAGAACTATTCTGCGGTGGCGGTGGCGGTGGCGGCAGCGGCGGGTGGGTTGCTGCTGCCGGGGAGAGAAGTGAACACGTCCTTCAGGAGGCCAGAGTAGTTGACAATGTTGACAGCAGCTCCATCGACGTCACACCTTGGGTTCACGTCAAACTGGACGAGACAGGAAGCCAGGCCGGATATTGAGCCACTTTCTTAGCAATGATCACCTAAAAACATTTTCTGGAACTGAAGAGTGTTTAACATCCCTTTGCTTCATTACAACTCGTATAGATGAGAAAATAACCTCATGAACACAAACAAATGATCAAATTAAGAAATTAAGGTCTTCGTCTCCGTGGAAACGGAGGAAAACCCAACTTTTCTGAAACGCTGCCACTGCGTAACAGTCGTGGTAAATAGTTGCTCTGCACATGCTCAGTAGATGGACAATAAAGACAACGTTTTCCTCGAGAGTGTTTTAAAGAATAATGGAGAAAAAAAACCATGAACCAATGCACATTTTTTGTCAATGATTACCATTGACATGGCAGCAGTCGTGTCCAGGGCATTTTGGAGAAAAAGGCTGCATGCACAAATCTCACTGAATTGGTTCCCCTGATGTTTTACTGGTCTGGCACACCCGTCTGAACTGTGCTGGACGCCCCTGGTCGATACATATTTCTTACAATTCACCGAACCAGCCCCAGATGACATGACCAAAGTTTGACATTTTCTACGGTGGCTGTGCCGAGCAGAGCAACCCGTGTACCATTCATCATTTTAAAGGGAAGGAGAAGACGAGCGAGGCCCGAACTAACAGTTCGGGGTTGGGCGTTGGTTTGAAAACGGTGGCGGAGGAATACGGAGGAATAATGTCAGAGTTACACACACGCAGACTGAGTCTCCTCACTTCGTCTTTCCGTGCTTGAACGTCTGCCGGTCACCTGTTTCTGCTTCGGTCTGGCCGCGGCGAGGCATGCCAAATCAATACAAAATGTGGAACAAAGGAGCAACTTCCTTCCTGTTTGAGCACCTCAGCATAGCTTGATATGACAGATTATCACTTAATTCCTGCTTCTGGTTGGGTATGTCACAGGTCATAGTAAAATATAGTTTCCACCTGTTTCGCCCTCTTTGTGTTACTTCTAAATGTCGTACCTTGAGGACGTCTTCGGGCAAAACCGGGGCAGCAGGATGCTCTGTCCAGTTGATACCAGCGACGAAGGCGTGGTAGTCGACCTCATCTGCATCCGAAAACCTGCAACAGATTAGAAAACCATCAGGGAAGCTGCAAGTTGGAATCAAAAGTCCACGAGGTGAAAAGAAGTGCAGGAGTCACTGTCGCGGTTTCCCATCTTGTTTTAGGTCTTCATGAGTTGTTTTCCCAGAGTTCCCTGATGTTTCAGCCCCTCATGCTTCCCTCTGTGTCTTATCATGTTGTCTTGTTTCCATTGATTTGAACGTGTACACAAAAGAAAATTTACATCAGGCTAATTAAAATGAATCATTCAAAACCGTTTTGGCAGTGATATGCGGGCTCGTACTTTCGGAGCAGGCCCTGGAGAAGGTTCTCAGACAGCGGAAGCCGGATGCCTTTACAGATAGTCCTCATCTCGTCGGTAGACAGACGGCCGGTCCTGGAGACAAACGGACACAGACAGAACCAAAGTATATGAGATTACGGAAACACAGGACTCGTTGTGGGGGCAGGACTCAGGACTTTGTTGATTATTTACTCCTGTGCGGAGTTCTTATTTATGGAAAAATGTCTGTCAGTGGTATTGTTATGTCAGTGTGTGTGTGTGTGTGTGTGTGTGTGTGTGTGTGTGTGTGTGTGTGTGGGTGTGTGTGTGAGAAACAGGGAATGTTTGTCCTTTAGGACCACAGTTGTTTTCCACTGTGATGCCAGACAGTCGGCAGGCTCATTCCAGTCATGCCATCTTCATTACCGGGATGTTGATGAGCAATCTGACGCTAACTGAGGGTGTCAACAGATTGTATAAACAGACAGGTCAGCTCAACATTGTGGCACAGATTACCGACCACTTCAGCTCAACCACACGGTAACCCTCCTGCTATGCTGAGGTCAGATCCACTCCACTCGCAACTTCAACGCATTTAAACACACAAGTTTCTTTTTCAAAATAAGGAGTGAGAATTTTAGCTTATTTAGAGGTTTTATTCCACTAGAAGTTGTTAAATATATTGTGATTTTTAATCCATTTTAAGAAGTTACAGGATGTCTTGTATGTGCAGTAAACATGATGTTCTGCTTTATCAAAGGAGGAAAGTGACAGACAGAAGGAAGGTAAGACAGAGGGAGACCAAACTGTGTTTCAGTGTGTGTGTGTGTGTGTGTGTGTGTGTGGGTCCTCTGGCCTGCACAGCAACGTGCCATCGAGGTCTTTAGGGTCCATCTGGATCCAATGCTCCACTCTCGTGTTGCTGGAACTAATGGTTCGCTCTGAGAAGTGGGGCCAGTGGTACACGATTGATGTCTCGTGACGATTTTTTGGCTTGTTTAGGTGTGCGACTGTATTTTGACCCGGGCTTGAAGAGCGGCGCGTCTGCGCCGTGTCACTCACTTCTGTCGGTCTTGGAAGCTGAAGCTTCGGAGCATGTGGGGGAACTGGTCGAAGTCCTTCCTCCTGAGGAGGTCCTGGGCCACGGCCAGCATCAGGCCCACGTCCGCCTCGGGCTGCGAGCGCTCCGAGAAACAGCGGCCCAGCACCAGCGCCTCATGCTCACACAGGCCGCAGTCCAGGCCTATCAGCAGACTCCTGCGTTCAGAGACACACAAACACGTGAGGAACCTCACAAGTACCGTGACACAACAGGACAGAACCTCATCTTAGGCCTCAATGTTGTCTTTTTGCCAGTTTGCCTCTAAATCTTCACAATCTTCAGTCTACAAGAAAGCTCGCAATATGATTTGTAGATCGTCACAAAAGATTTCCTCAGATGAATGCCAATCCGCCATAACATTATGACCACGTCAACAATTGAGTAGGTCATCATTTTGCTATAAAAACAGACCAGCCACTGTAGGGCAGGGGGGGTTAAACACATCTTAGTCACAATTTCATCTTGAGTAGGCCGGACTGGTAAAATAAGGTCGTAATTACCTTTAAATTTGAACTTTAAAGGTTGTTTGGCAACAAAAAGCCTTGGCTTCAGCCTATACCCATTTCGGTTACAGAAATTTTGCAAAACCAAACAATTTAAAAGAAAAATTGCTGAAATGTCAACATAAAGTCCAATTTAGATGACATTTTCTGGGGCAAAATGTAACTTTCATAGCAGCGTCCCTGATACCTCAGCTCGGGTCCCAATGCTGTATTGTGATACTCTTTAAGAAATCTGTTTAAAAATTCATGTTTTCTTAAATTTTTACAGTTTGTTTGTGGTTTGGCTGGATTGGAGCCTCATGCGGGCCGGTTTCGGCCCACGGGCCTCACGTTTGACATCCCTACATTAGGGGATAGAAGTGTCTGGAACCAGGATGTTAGCAGCAGATTCTTGAAGTCCTGGATGTTGCAAGGTGGGAGACCGTTTGGACCGGCTGCATCAAGGAGCTTTCCATGAGCCATGACAAGAGCAGTTGACACTCCCCACACAGTCTCTGTCAAACTTACTTAAATCAGCACAACTAGTCCAGTTGGGTCAGTGTACCTGAAAGAGTCATAGGGGAGGGAGCCACTGTTGCTTGGGTCACTCAGAGTCAGAAACTTCCTGATCTCAGTCTGTTTCTCCTCCGAAACAGATCGCAGCTTGCTCAGGATGTTGCCGATGTTGGCTTTGGGAAACTAGCAACAACAACAACAACAACAACATCAACACACAAACAAGTTGTGGGTTTTTTTTACTTCACACTTGGTAATATATGATACCAACACCTCAGAAAGCAGACATCACTCCCTGGCCTTGGCTCCGTACCTCTTCGGAGTGCTCCTTCATGTAGTTCAGTGTGTACTCATCAGCGTCCAGAATCCGGAAGTTCTTACTTCTGAGGCAGAGCGTAGCTCCGATAAACAGATCCTGAGCGGTGAAGCACTCAGAGAACTCGCTCTTAAACAGCTCCTGGCCTGGTTTTTTTACACGGCAGCGCTGCAGGAACCTCCCACCAGTCAAACCTAGAACGAGACGGGAAAGAGGGAAGAGGAGGGATGGATGGGTGGATGGATAGATGAAAACTTTCAACAGAAGTGAGGATTGATATCAATACGTTGCTTTGTGGAGTGAAAAGTACGTTTTTACCGGAGTTCTTCTGTGGCCGTTCGAACACACTGATGGAGTCGTCACAGAGGTGGAAGGAGATGTTGAACACTCGCTCCTGATCGATGGGGTCAGTCGTCACCATCTTCGCCAGGAAGTTCAGCACGCTGAAGAATTTCATTCATCCAACCATACACTTAAAAACACATCCAAGGTTTGAAATTTGATCGTGACAGTGCATTCGACTTATCAAACCTGTCTTTCAACATGAATTTGTGGAAATCTTTCTGCGGCGGCTTGGGCAGCAGGCCCATGCAGGACCGGAGTGAATCCTCCTCCGAGCCGAAGCCGTTGTAGGGGGGCACCAGCCTCGGGGGCCTCGGGGCCGGGGCAGCTGTGTACTGCACCGGGGTGAAGTCCTCTGAAAGAATGGAGGAGAGGGTGAAGACAAAACACTTAAAAGAAGAAAGAGAGCTGGGAGCGGAGCTGCAACGATCAGAGGGGAGCTGGTAATCCATCCCCGAGCTGACCTCTGGCTGCTCGGAGTCAGAGCCGACCCTCCATCACAGGCTCTGTCAGCGGGGCCTCTGCCTGCTTTACTGCTGTGACTAATGCAGCAAAACCTGCACAGGTTGGCTGACACATCCAGGACCAGGTTGGGTTTCCCCTCTTGTGGAGGCCTGAGTATTCTAAATCAGGTGCTGAAATCTTTAACTGTTCTGATATCCATGAAACAGAATTACAGAGAGAGCAGACTCATTGCAGGGACTTCATATATGATGGTATATCTTCCATTCTTGGTCTTAGGAATTTACCTCTGACTGTGGAGGAGCAGTAGCTGTTGTTGGTGTGTGCGCTTACTGCCCTCAAGTGGCCACTTTTATGTAATGCAACAAAGAGGTTTGGAGAAAAAACAAGTAAACTGTCCGTGGAAAGAAAGTAGGAGAATGAAAATGTGCAGCGATGGAATCAGAAAAGTGGATATTTCCAACAGACCAATGTTAGGTAGGTGTTAGATTGTGTAGAAGTGGGCGACGGGCAATAGATATTTTTTTTTTAAATGTGCAAAGATTTACACTAGAGCGGTCAAACACAGTTCAGGAGCCACATTCAGCCCAATCATGAAGCCTTAAACCAAGCCAGCTTCAAGCCAATGGAAAATCCATAAACATTTGTTACCGATGCCGTATTTGGAGCGGTAGTAGTCTTTAGTGAAGTCATCGCAGTCCGTGAGGATCACCCTCCGTCCCATCACGTTCACTTCCCCGCCCAGAGTCAGGTCACAGTCCTGATAGAAGTCCTCCTGCACCGCTCCGGTCTGCAAAGGAAATACAGGAGTGAAAAAAAAAACTGCAGAAAGGAAGGAAATCTCACGGACTTGACTGTGGTGAGATGCTCCAGGAGTGGGACTCACACACCTTGCGGTTGTCCAGCAGGTAGCGAGTTCCCTGGTTCTCGGAGTCGAACACGTTGAGCACAGTACGAGTTGTGATCTGTCCAGGCAGCTTCATCTGGGCTGAAGGACGCTGCCACAACAAAACACACACACAAACAAACAAATGAAGAACGAGAGCTACACTCGGTGGAGCGCAGACCTTCGCCAATGCCACATTTGTTTGCGGAATCGAAACGGGACCAGAATGATCAGAATTCATGCAATTCGGGTGAGTAGTTTTTGCGAAAAGTTGGTAAAAGCAAACAAACAAATAAATAAACACACACCGTCGAAAACATAACCAACTCGCCCAGCTTCCGTTGGCAAAGGTAAATAGTGACAGAAAGAAAGAAAGAAAGAAAGAAAGAAAGAAATAGATCCATCATTATTGATGTCATAATTTCCAGCTGGGTGGTAGATTCAGGTTAACCTTTGAGGCTGACATTTCATAAAAGGAATTAGAGCAAACTGAATAACTTAAATTGAAAACACACACGCACGCACGCACGCACGCACGCACGCACGCACGCACGCACGCACGCACGCACACACACACACACACACACACACACACACACACACACACACACACACACACACACACACACACACACACACACACACACACACACACACACACACACACACACACACACACACACACACACACACACACACACACACACACACACACACACACACACACACACACAGAGAGAGGCTGTCTTTCAGGTTGAATCAGGCCTCAGTGGATAACTGGAGGAGAAGGACGCCAAAGTGCTGGAGGGAGACTGGATCCAGTTCTGCTGTCAGAGTGAATGAGTTCTCAGTGAGAGCAGACGTGGTGGGAGAAGGAGGAAGGAGAAATGTCACTCAACCGGGAGGTAAAACAGCACAAACCCTCCTGTTTGGAATGTAAAACACTCAACACAAAACGATACTCGACCTAAACGCCTCTTTTTTTCCCTCAAGGAACATCCACCCTCATCCCCATGAAGTCTCCATTACCTTAGGTAGTCTGCCGCGCCGCAGGAATTTCGGCAAGGCGTCTCTCCCGGCATTTGGCGGAACGATCTCCAGGATCTCGATGGTGTCGTCGACCAGATAATAGTGCAGCACGAGCTCCCGCAGGTCCCCGAAGGTGCTCTCCGTGTCGTCCCAGAAGCAGGAGAAACGCAGGACCTGCCCGTCGTGGTCCAGGAACTGCCTCAGAGTGTCGCGTCTCTCGTACGGCCGGAGCGGTTTCAAACTATCCTCGAGCTGCAACAGAACCGACGGCAGCGTGGGAGATTAGAAGAACTCAGCGCACACAATAATCAATTGATCTGATCGTGATCATCTGAAACAGCATGATCTGTTTTCTTTCTCCCCCTTCAGCAATGTGGCTACAACACGACAATGCTTTTGCCTTTTCGTTGCAGAAAAGTTTTGCCTTTACATGAAAACGTTTGTGACTTGTAATTCCGGTCCAGTCCTGTAGAGGGATGGCTGTGCCCACCTGCTCCCGTAAGTTGCTGTAGGGGTCTGCAGGCATCTCAGCAGGGGCGTTCACAACGACCCCCTGGTTGGTGAGGAAGTTCCTTGTGAAGGAGTCGCAGTCGGTGACGGTGAACGTGCGGGAGTACAGCGCCACCTGTTGGTTGACGTTGAAGTGATAGACGTTGTAGAAGTCCTCCTCGTTGGGGGGGGGCAGCGGGATGCGGTGGCGGCGGAGCAGGGTTCCTGTCACGGCGATCAAACAGGATGAATGAAACCACTGGTCGTGTCTCAGGTAGAAGGTTCCTGAGAGGACCAACCTTGAGGGATGCCACTGTTCTTGCACGCCGGCTCCACCACCTTGATCGTATCGTCTTCAGGGTAGAAGTAGATCTTACACTTCCTGATTCTGGTCCCTCCCTCCTGCACGTCAGACACGGCCTCCTGAAAGTAGGCGTCAAAGCACAGAGCCTGCAGGGAGACAGGCGACTTTTAGATGAACGCAATCTGCTTTTGAACTTCGACCGACATGACAGCAAACGTCAATGCTAATGTGTCAAACATAAGGTCCGTGGGCCAAAACCAAGGGGCTCCAATCCGGCCAAACCACCAAGCAAATGGTAACAATTTCAAATAAAACATAGATTTAAAAAAAATAAACAATAATAAATTCATAAGAGTAACAACACAACACAGTGCTGAAACCTGAGCTGAGATATCAGTGATGCTGCCATGAAAACGAGCGAAATAGCACTAGCCTCAAAGCCACATGCATAATGCAACAGGATTTATTTTTGTGTGGAACATTTCACTGCATTTTGCACCACAGTGTTTGATTAAAATTCTAGTTTTACGTTGAGACCGTAATCATTTTCTGTAGAAATTGTTCAGTTTTTGCAAAAATATAGACATTTTCATCACGCACTGTGTACTTTGCACCGCACCTGGACTAAAATGAGATTGATCCCTCTGAATTCAACTGAATGGACTGATAATAAATTAAGACTAAATGCTGTATTGGAATATCTTTTGTTGAGTAACTAAAGAAAATCACCTGCTTGTCAAATGCCACCCATGAGGGTAAGTCACTGTCCTTTCCTTCGGGCTCGAGAGAACACTTCGGTTTCACTTTCTGTCCAACTAAAGGCTGTCCCCCAATCCCCGGCTTCTCGGCTCCCACCAGCATCGGGAGGCCATCGGCACGAGTGAAATGTTGGGATTTGTGGAATCGCTCCTTCTCCAGCTGCCGTTACACAAAAGAGACATTAATACCATAATGGACAAGTGACCATAGCTGGAAACTTCTGTTTCTTCTCAAATGACAATATCAGGATCTTTAGATTTTGTGTTAATAATGAGGAAACAGAAGAAGTATGATTAAATACGATTTACTTCTTACCCACTTTTTATATTATATATATGTGTCTGAATATGTACAGAAGTATGTTTGTCTATACAGTGGGTATAGATTATTTTGTATACGTGTATATTCATAAAATAAACAATGAAGGACTGAAATCAATCAATGGATTAATAATCACATCAGAAAGGTATTGTCAAATTTATATAACAAAGTCGGTTTACTCCTTGTAGTTGGCAAAACACTCATAAATGGCATATTTACACAAAACGAGCATTTAAAATCACCTCATCAATATTTAGAATGTCGTTTTCAGTCAATTTTAACTCATTAAAGCTAATAAAATTATCAAAAAACGTTATTTAACGCCATTTCAAAACTTTATTAGTGTTTTAGGAGTTAACAAAAAAAAATCAGTCAACTTCTTCATATCCTCCATGTTTTTTTTAATATAAAATTCGTGTATAAAACTTACATTAGTGCTTCGGGAGTTTCCTGGCAGAAACGGTAAAGCCATGCTGGAAACACTCGGAAGGTCCATCCAAGTAGTGCCTCCTTTCTAATAATAATGCGACAACAGCGCCGGTTAGTGACGTCATCAGTGGTGGTCGGGGGGGGGGGGGGGGGACTACAAATGTCCGAAAATGGACTACAAAAGGCGCATTTATAAGTTTTTCCCCTGCCCCCTGATATTTCACATCAAATATCACAATGCTTGAATTGAAAAATCAAATGAAAAGAGGCTACCAGGTGAATAAATAACAAATGCAAACTGAGAATTTGCTGCACAAAAAAATTTACTTTTACTGTGTTTATTTTACAACATCCGCATTACGTTGGGACAGAGTTGGGATATAAGTTTTAGAATATTTAAAGTTGTTCAGGGTATATTATTGCATTGGTCGCTGCAATGAATTGTGGAGCAGCATGATGTCGTCTCCTCTGATAAAGGCTGTATCAGTGTTCCCTGGGCTAAAGGAGCTTCTAAAGGAAGCATCGAGCCTCTTTCCCTTACCTTATTGAGACTTTGGACGTTTCTTATCATGGCCGCCGCTTAAACACTTCGGGGGTTCAGGAAAAATAGATAGGAAAGGAGATACGAGGGACTATTCTGATGAACCCGAAGTTATTTAATCCGTATTTATTCTACAACTCTCCGTTTGCTGCTGTAGCTGGTTACCATGGAAAAGACGTACGACGTCAAGTAATGACGTAAGCACGTAAGTGCGAGAGACTTCCATTTGTAAAAGAACTAAATACTAGATTATTTTATTTAACAAACTCTTTAAGACTGTCTTATGCCTTGATTAAAATATCTATATAAAAATATATATTTTTTAAATTAATTACATAGATATCGATAGATGGATAGATACAGAGTCAAATGTTATACACAAAAATGTGTATGAGCTATTCTTTTTAGCTTTTAGTTAATTTATTGATATATCAAACCAGAGGTGTCAAACCACCAAGCATATTGCACACATTTCAAAGAAAACATTTTCTTATCAACATTTCTTAAGACTAGCGGGCGTAACACTCGACATTTCACTGTATTTTGCACAAGGATGTTTCAAGAAAATTGGCTCCATGTTGAGACTGTAGTCATTTACTCATTTGTTTGGCTTTGCAAAAAATAGACATTTAATCACATATAGAACAAAGAAAAATTCCAGTTTAAATTTATAGATATTTTACCAAGATGAAATTGGAACTCTATGTTGCTGAACTACAATGTTTGACATGTTTCAGAGAGCCTGTATAGAATTTAACCAGAGAAATTACATTATTCCGTGGGAACATTTCATTTATCAAGGGGAAACAAAATCCTTTTACTAGCTCTGTATTCATACAATTGTACATAGATTACATGGATATGAAAAACTCCATCACCTGATTTATTACTTTATTTCCTTACATAATAGACAAACCACAGCCTTGAAAACTGAAAAGCATCAAATCCTTGGACAACACATTGAGAAAAAGAGAAGCAGGGGGAGGCCGATATAACCTACAAAAATAAAAAGGCAGAACAATCCCACTTCTCTCAGCACTCACAGAATATACTGAATTGGAATTCAAAAATACAACACAGGCTTTTAATCCTCTGCAAACTTCCTGTGTGTACACACAGGATGACAGAACTGTACTTTCCTCACAGTGCAGCTTTAGTAGTGCATTATTCTTTCTTTTGGAGCATTCAAGAAAAATAAATACAATCTGAAACTCTGGGTTTACGCCACAACTTTTACTTGATATGCATAATTATTTGGCCTAAAGAGTGGAGCGCTTTAAGTCCCACATGAGTGAAAAGTAATGTGGAAGTACAGAATGAAGTCAGGAGGAAATGCAGTATATGAAGCAATAGAACACACTCAAAACCCGCCAGCAATGATTCTGAACTTTGCAGTTTTAGAGACGGACTCTTCTTCTTTGGCGACTCTACGATGCCAGGCCGAGCAGGAAGCCTCCGATGAAGCCGCTGGTCACGACAATGTTCTTCTTCACGAACTCTGTCGTCTGAAAATAAAAAAAGATGCACATTATTAAAACATATTGCAGAGTTTAACAATCAGTAAACTAGTAAATTATAGTGTCTATTCAAGTAGAAAAGAACCTCCCAAACTTTACAACTGATCATATCGTCTAGAGATTGTCAATTCTATCATCGCCAAAAGTTCTGGTCGAATGCCAGACCTCATGATGTGTTTTTACGATAAAAAGATCATTGTTAAGGCATCTAAATTTCATCGTTTTCAGTGTTTCTGTTTCGAATACACAAGTATTCGAAACGTTGCTGTGCAAAAGCCAAACTTTTCAGGAACGAAAATGCAAAAACGGTGCGTTTTCACTTAAAGCGTTGTCGTGGAAACCGGGGCTAAATTTGCCATCCATATTTAAAAAGAAAAAGAAAAAGAAAACATAAGGCGTGGCCCACCCTCCACTGAAAACAGGCTTTAATTAAAGGTGACTTTTTAACAGTTAGTAATACAGCTGCATGGTAAAGCCGTTATGTCCACTACTAAAGATCTCAAAATCCAACCAAGTAATTTTCCGGACCACTAAAAGGTTCTTCTAAAAATCGTCCCGATCTCCACGCGAGTGACCGTTACCTTTTCCATGTAGGTGTTGAGCTCGGGCCCGGCTCGATCTGTTCCCTTCTTCAGCTGCTTCTTGGCTTTGTTCACATCCTTCTCTACTCTCTTCCAGTCTACTTGGATGTAGCCGCTGTTATTAGCTATCTGGAAGAACAAATATTTACATATGAATCAGCATCTGACCTTTTAATCTGTTGAAAGGTGAAACATGTTTATAGAGCGTATAAACACCTGTAACAGCAGCAGCCCTCCCCCGACAGATGTAGCCGCAACCTTCCCCACTTTCTGGAAGAGATAACCAGCACACCTGAAAAGAATCAAACAGGGTTCAATATAGCATTAATAATCCAGACAAAACCTTGCAAATTTACTAATCTGAGATTAGACGATATTTGAAACAATACTGCAACGGCACGGTTATGAAATCTGACACAGAGAGGAGTTGAGGTGTCAATATACAGTCTATTTTTAATGCATTGGTAATATGAATCCATTTCACTAAGAGCTGGCGCTTCATTCTTTAAAATGGTGAAATATAAAAATAGATTAGATAGTTTAGCTATAACACAGTGTGATAGGAATTTTCTAAACTTGACTTTGATGGAGCTTGAAGGTGGATAAATGCCACGAGTTTGATTTGATCCTAGATTTCCAAACAGATCTAATCAAGATTTAACAAAACATGTCAAAAAAAGAGCTTTAACTCCCACAGAAGTGTCCTTGCCCTCTTCATTTAAAACTCGAATATTTGCTTCTTTCGTTTTGTGTCTTTATCAACATCGAGCCTGATTTGCGTGTAAAACAGAAACCAATTTGAAGGCACTTGAACGCACCACGATGCGTTCAGGAGCCGGACACCCACCATCCACTCACTCCCCCGATGGCGATCTGCGTGGCCACAGAGTATTTCTCCGCTAACGGACCGGAGTTCTTCCCGAACAGCCGGTTCCACCATCTCTGACGTTTGGTATATTCCGCCAGATCCACCACTTTATCATAAATCTCCTCCTCCAGATCTGGTGGGAAATTAGAGCATTAAAACTGTTAGCACGAAGCAACGAAGAGGTCGTGATCTGTGATGAAGAGTGGCTGCAAAGCACAAGGAGTCCGAAAACTCCACTGGGGATGAATACAGGGTCTTGAGGGGGTCATGGTTACCTCATCACCTGCTTCTACATCCTGTAAAAGTGAAGTTATTAAAGTTATTCGGCCTGATTTTAACTTAGCATCCTCGGAGAGCTACCAAAAGTTCCAGCTAGCTTTCGAAACGCAGCGTTCGGATTAAAACATCGGAGCCGCAAAAGATTCATTATTTTTGACGTGGAACTCATCTAACACACTGCGTGACGCCAGCCACGTCCGGGCGGTGCATTTAAAAAGCCGTTTCGTGCCGAAATGTGAGGAGTTTGTGGCCCTGCTTACCCTTGTTGTTGCTCGCCATCTTGGAGTGAACGGCTGCGTCCTCCGCACGTCATCCGCGCCTTCCTCCCCTCTAAACTCACACAGTTCTTCTCATTACGGTCAAATCCCGGAACGTGTGGAAACTATTCCAAACTGCGAAAATACGGCGCTATAAATATATTAGAACGCTATTAATTTTTTTATTTAAAAAAAAAAAAAAATCAAAGTATAGACGAAGCAGGGGCGCAGCAAGAGAATTAATAGACGAGGGGCGGGGCGGGGGGTGGGGGGGGGGGGGGTACTTTAAATTCATGAACTCCAAAGTCGGCAGTAGAAGGTCGTGGGTTCAATAAGGAGGTATAATTGGTGGAAAAAGGTTTTAGCACTTTTAAATGTGGAATTTGTAGTTGTGTACTGTGAATTTGTAGTGGTGTACGGTGAGTTGTGTACCTGTCAACTTTTCTTTCTCCTCACAATTACAATACCACACTTACACATTCACAAATTCTTAATTGTAGGTGCACAAATCTTTTTTATTTTTTTTACCAGTCACAGGTTAAAAAACTGACATGCTCACATTTTTCCTACAATTGTTGCAGTAAATTTGAAAAAAAAATACTTGTAAGTAGGTTATCGGTATTATGGACTTTTGGAATTTCTTGCCAAAGTCCCCACAAGTCTGGCCTTGATGCCTCCTAGATAAAGTGGCTGAAGCCAGAACACTTGCTTCATACTTTGAATTAGATCAGTACTTGGTCTCCGACTGATGACGTTTCACAAGTACAAGAGAATGCAAATACGGAGGAGTATGCATATTGAGAATGTGTGTTTGCTCTGTGATGGACTGGTGACCTGTTCAGGGGGTAACCTGCCTTCACCGAGACCCACGGCTCCAGAGTCCCAGTGGCTCTTTGGCCTTTCTGTAGTGGCTCCCTGAACGTTTCACAAAATAAAAACCCTGAATAAACATTGATCTTGTTTTTGTTTTATTTTCACATACAAGGTCATTTTCAAAAGGACTTTTAACTCTCTGCTAAATGAAATGGCTAAAATGTGGAAAAATATCTAAAATCACAAGAAATGGGGGGGGGGGTGAAGGGGTGCGGGGGGGGGGGGGGTGGACCTGCTAAAACAGCTTTAAAAATAAACACACCCTAAAATGACTCAGGTTTCTAAAAGAGGAAGAAAGCCTAAAAGTGGGCGGAAAAATAATTACACACCAAATTTCTGAACAAAGGGCCAAAACTATTAAAACAGCTAAAATGTCAAAATTGTTTAAAAAAAGAAAAAAAGGTGAAAGAAGGCTGAAACCTCTAAAATCAGTTACAAAAACAGCTGTAAATGTAATAAAATGTTGACAATTCTAAATTGTAAATGACATTTTATGAACATAAGACAGTTTATGTTCATATATCAAAACAATATATAAAACTTTAGGAGCTGCGTTAACCTCATTTTAACATCTTCATTGTTCTTAGCTCGTCGAGATGAAACCAAACCGAATCGTTGTCTGGCAACAAACTGAGGTCACGTGATTCTACGTGACCTTTTAGCGAAAGCGACGTAGAAGTAGTAATACGATTGGAACTCAAGTGGTTAGCCCGGAATGCACGATAAGGCCAAGTGTAAATAATCCGCGTTGGATCTCGCCACATGTCGTGTGATCACTGGAAACACACGTTAATGCAGGTGTGAACGGGCCCTGTGTGACCCTGATGTGGCTACATTACCAAAGAAGGACCTCGTTTAAAACAATTGGTACCACCACAGAGGCTCCGCCCACAAAGCAGAGTGACCAGTTTCTTCAACAAACACCCACAATTAATTTTAATGATCATAATTTGTTTTAAAATGGGAAACAAGTACTAAACCTGCACATTTATCCATGCAAAATGCAATCAAGTGTTCCAAACTATTCAAATACTACCTTTCTCTTAAATACTGTCATTATACTGTGGAGAAAAGAAGCTACATTTTCCCAGAGGAGCTGAACATGGTGTGCAATTCAGTAACGCGGTTCTGACAGGATATGACTTCCCTTTTTTGATGCTTTAATGAAAATACTACACAGACTTACGATGGATAAAGCTGGTTTTTTTCAACAGTTTTTTATTTCACAATGCGTCCACCTCCGTGTCCAAAAGTGTCAATTCAAATACAAATGGGTCCAAAATATGTATATTTATCTAATTATCTATTTATATCTAGTCTATTGTCTGTGTGCAACTATCCTGTCTTCAACTATTTTGTTCAATGTGAAACTGCTGCTGTGATGACCGAATTCCCTCATGTGGGATTAATAAAGTCTGATCTAATCTAAATATTAAGTACACATATGCTGATCAATCCATCTTTATTGACGTAGCATGTATAAGACAAGGTAACGTGGGGTATATCACACATCTGCACAGATATAATAAGTATGTGTGCATACACATAGAAACGTGATCAAATAAATAGTAACATTTAAAAAAAGCTAATGAAAGTTGGGAAGAATAAACAGTATATACATAATATTATAGAAAAGCAAAGAAACTGAAGACACTCAAGAGAGAAAATATAAACATACTTTAATTACAGTACATATAATTACATGAAACATACTAAAATGCTCATTTTGAATTAATAATCAGAAATACAGTATGTTCATGACATGTAAATATAAATGTAGATAATATATAAATAAACCTTAAGACCAAGACCTTGTAAATGTGGTCTCGAGTACTAAAACACTCATAAAATGTCAAAAGTCGGACTTTAGAGCTCTATCTAGAAGTGCAACGTTGTATTATCCTCTCAAATACACGCGACAGCTGTTTCAGCCAATCACACGTCTCAAAACTACAGTTACGTAATCATAATACAGCTAGAAGAGCCAATCATGGAACGAGGGGGCGGGACCTCGACAGCCACAACCGTTGTGTGTGCGCGCGCGCTCGTCCGCGTGTTCGCGAAACACACCAACCGAAGACGCCTCACGTGACCACGAACGGCGGCCCCCGATAGGCCGGGCCGACGGGAGGGCGTGGCCGACGGTGGCGGCGTGCGTTTGCCTGTGTGACACAATTACAACAACTTTGAGCCGATGGTCGGGGAAGTTTGCGATTTTCTCCAAAACAACACGCACTCTCAAAACCCGAATACACACCAACTTCATGCACACGTCGGCACCGGGGCGCACGCGGAGTTTGGCCGTACAATGAGGAGTGTGGACGGCAACTTGAAGGGAGCGTTTCCTTGAGGATTTTCGGAGGAGAATTCCGTTCTGACCCTGGATAGGTGCGCGCGGACACTTCGGCCTGTTTCTCGGCGTTCCGCCGCCGCGGATCTTTCCCCCCCATGAAATCGTGCGGAGTGTCGCTGCCCGCCGCCGCCTCCGCCGCTGCCCGGAGTCTCGGTAATGACGAGGAGAAAATGGCGTCGGCGAAAGCGACCGAAATCGAGGAGGACTTTCCGAAGCTAACAGCGCAAGAGAAAGAGAGCCTGGGCGGAATGGACAGGTTAGCCCGTCCGTTGTTAAATCACTCCCCCCTCCTGCTCCCGCTCCCGTTTTTAATTCCTTCCAATTTTCTCTCCTCACGCAGTTTGAAATAAATAACCAATGTCCCTATAAGTAACACGGAACCGCCTGTGTTGTCTGTCCTCTACTTGCAGTTCACTGTTTGGATTTCACAGGCTTCAAGAAGATGGCGCCAGAACGAAGGCCTTGCTGTTAAAGGTATGCCACTGGTAAAAAATAGGAGGATCACAGCCTCCTCTCTGCCGTTATCGCCTCTGATGAGAGCAGATCCCACCTGAAATAAGTGGTACAGACCTTCCGACGCCGCCCTTTACGATACAAACCTGCGGCGACGCACGCAAGCTTTCCCCGATTCACCCCAACTTTCAAGCACTGGTGTTTCGGATGAACTGGCATCCCAGTTAACTGATGACTGAGTTCCTTTAACGTCCGTCATTGCTGCTTGTAATCACAGATGTTAAATAGCTTTAAAGAAATCCGTAAGCTGCCCTAATGGAAGCCGTTTTAACCGCATTTATAATGAAGTTGAAAGTGTCGTGCCTTTTGTGGGTCTGATTTTAGCATCGGCTGTTACTAGCAGCAACGACGGACGCTAAAGGAAGTCCGTCACTGGTCAACAGGGAGACCAGTTAATACGAAACACCAAATACCCTGTTATGATTACTATTTAAAAAAACAAGCCCTTAGCAGTCGATGTATTTTAATTGCAAGCACAAAATGGCATGTACACCGTACACAGTGTTTACTAAACGATCACATGTGCAGCGTTGATCGTTCTTAGCACATATAGCATCCGCGGGGCTAATGCTACAAGCTACTACGGGGCGACGTGAACCGAGCGTCCACCGAGCTATGAACGGTTCTGTCACCGGGCTTTTTTGTACGATAGGTAGCGTAAAAAATCCTTGCAAGGTGGCACACGTGTTCAAAAATATTTCAAAAGTTTTCACAAATATGGGTGCTGTTTGCGAGTTGCACGGAATAAACACCTTGCACGAGTATGACAACAAACCACGTTGTTTTGTCCACTTCTTTCTATATTTATATTAAGATGAGTATAAGAGATGGCAATAATAACGTTACACTCAAACGATTCATTTTAAATAAGTTAACTGATGCGGTTTGTGTCGTTTCAGCTCACTCCGTTAGCATCTGTTAGCATGTAGCGGCTCGCTGTCCAGCGGTTTCACCCCTCCTTTCTCTACACGTTTTTATTTTTCGTTATTATCTTTGGTTAATCAATCATTCATGCCCGCGAAAGCAAATGTCGCTTCAAATGGTTGCAGATAGCAGTTATTGTGTTTGTTTTGGAGCCCAAAATGGCGGTGGATAGGAGGAAAAAATACAAACTAGCTGATTACCAGCTAGCTATGCTAATTTGCAAAAAAACCAATGAAGTCGTGCAGGGCTGATAACATAGATGAGGGGTTAATAAAAGGATCCAGGGGTGCACATTGAGTTGCGTGCACGTGTGCAGCTGTGGCTCCTCAACATGTGGCTGCAGGGGGAAATCACTTTGTTTGGGGGGGGTGGGTGTTGAGAGTCCACTTCAGACCACACATTTAGTCTTTTGTCTTATTCGGTCAGTGTTACTGTCATCTTCAAATCAGTTCACAGAAATGGTGTGATTGTGGGATTTCTCTTCATGATCACTGGTGTGAATGTGTGTGTGTATGTGGAGGAGCTCAATGTAATTACTAGACCATCTTTGCCTGATTGTGAGTGTTTGCACAATTTGCGGGTGTGTGTAAAGAGGTGTGTTGCTGAATCACAGTCTTTAAGACACACTGCTGTCCATCCATCCATCCATCCATCTTGTATACAGCTTCATCCTGTGTAGGATTGCAGGGCGCTGGAGCTGACCCCAACTACCTATGGACGAGGTCAGCGCAAACCTGAACAGGTCGCCATTAGTGTAATGTCATATCATAGAACACAATGGAATATCATGATATCGCATTCCAGTTTTCCTTCAAACTGAGGGATTAAATTGAAACAACATCTCATATTTGAGTTGAGATTTCAATACAGCAACGTTCAGGATGACATGTTCCAAAAACAGTGATTCAAAGTAGTCGTATACCATATGGATGTTTGGTTAACCATTCCAATAACTTGTACCTGTTCAGGATCACAGGGGGCTGGAGCCAATCCCCACTGACAACAAACCACACACATTCACACCAAGGGGCAAATTGGCATCAACAACTAACCTCACATGAATGGTTAAGGACCAGATTGCCTGGAAAAATCCTGGAGAGAATATGCAAACTCCACACAGAAAAGCCCCGGCCGGTATTTGAACCCATGACCTTCTTGCTGTGAGGCGAAAGCGCGAACCACACTAACTGCGCCACATGTGGAAGTACTCCATATAATTACTAGATCATCTTTGCATGCTTTTCAGACCAGTTCATTTGATTTCGCTCTAATGTTTTGCACAATTTGAGTTCTTTTGCTGAATCACACTGCTGTGTCGCTTAAATCTGCAAACTCGGACGTATTTGAAAGCTCCCATTTCCCGGCTCGCACCTTCTACGACCACCAACAAGTGACATGGCCGCCTACAGCAGTGCTCTTCCACCGAGAGGGGGATGCAAACGTATCGCAAAAGACTGACTGAAGTGCAGCAATGTTCCAATGTAATGCGAATGCACACTGAGCTTATCAACATATTCGGCCAATCGGACGACGCATGACTGACCGCATTCTCTCAGTAAAACACAAACACATGAACACAATATACTCAAGTGTTTGTACTTAGTTTGATATCGTGCAGCTCTACTCAGGAGTTACACTACATTTATACATAGTAGCTTGCTTTATGTTCTGCTGGGGGCTTATTTAACAATCAATACAAATGCTACTGTAAAGTGTGATCAATCAATATGGGCAAAAGGAATGTTTTTGACATATTCTCAAGGTCATTTGTTCTCAGTGGGAAACTCCTAGTTTGACTTTTTTTTCCCACCCAATGCAATCCTAGTTACTTCTGAAGTTACGCAGTATTACTGTTGAGAAAGTGGGAGTTTTAAGTGGAAGTCAAAGGAGTGAGCGGATTTGATGGAGAGGCTGCATCTCACTATGTTGGTGTATTTCAACTGTACGCTGCAGTGATGTGAAAGTTGTCGTTCCACACACACATTCACATCTACAAGACCGTTAAGTGTTAAGTTTTGGGGGTGTTGCTCGGAGCCACTGAAAACAAAACCTTTTGAAAACGGCTCCCAAGGTGGAACTTTTTGAAAGCATTCCGTGTCCTTTGTAACCGGGGAAAGTGCAACTTTTGTTAAACGATGCTACTTTGCATGCGCACCACGGCTGCAATTAGTTTGTTTTATTTGCACATGCTCAGTTGGACAATAAGAACGATGTTTCCTCCAGAGTGTCATGACTCCCAGTCTATATTCTCCGCAGACTTATATAGTTGACACTAGGGCTGAACGATTAATTGCATTTGCGATAATATCGCGATATGATTAAACGGGATTTTCTAATCGCAAGGGCTGCGATTTGACTGCTCACGCAATCTGGTCACGTGACGACTTGGAGGAAATAACTCATCGCGAAAGATATGATACCCATTTAATGGGCTCGACATTAAGGACTGTCCGAACGTCCGGGGCTGGTAAAAGCTTTGCTCGGGCAAGTGAATCATCTGCCCACCTTGCCCAAACGGGCTAGTGGTTTTTAGGGATGGAGCTGATCCGATCCGGGATCGGGTTCCGACATCAACGTAATTCATGGATCGGAAATTTCGGATCTAACCTGCAGAGATTTCTGATCCATGAAGACTCGTCTGTGCTTCACTGTTGCTGAAATGACTCCACAAGTGTTTCCCTGCTGCTGCTCTGCTCGCTGGCTGTAAACTGTGGACTGGATTTCCTGAAGGGAGGCGAGTCTCAATGAGACGAGAAGGAATGAGTCAGGAAATCCATTCCACAGTTTGCAGCCAGCGAGCCGGCTAGGGAAGTAGCACTGTGCTAATCAACTTTTCATGGCAACATGTCGCTGTTTGGACGGATTTTACACTCAAAACACCACAAAGCAACGCAGCAACGTGGATGTTTGCAAAGCAGTTGTACAGCGAGGCGGTCGCTTTGTCAACAGACGTCACCGTTTGAAAACGCCGGCTCGCCGAGGAGAATGGCACTGACCGCGGCATCAAAACAATGAACGGCTCGCTCCTCCGCTGGAGCAGTCGATTCACACCTCCGTGAAGCTGTGTCCTGCTCCCTGAAAATAGTCCCAATCATTTGTGTTGTGTTCGAGCTGCATTGCTAAATAATTTCCCCAGGAATTCATAAAGTGATTCTGAGGTTTGAAAAATAGAACTAGTTTATTATGGGATGATGACGTCACGTAGACCCCCACATTGTCCAAATGGAACAAAAATAGTTTGATCGTTAATGTCAAGCCCTGCATTAGTATAGTGACCAAGCCTGAGTTTGCGGCTTTGATAAGCACAATGGACCAGCGATTGGCTTGTTGTGAACGCTTACAAGACTGCAAGTCACAGTATTTAGTAAGTTTACAACTGTAATTGAAGTAGAAGATAATTAAACTGTCTTTCATATAAATACATGCTTCATTTGACATCATCTTAACATAAGCCTAGCCGATAAGAGAAAACAATTTATGTATAATAAATCTGATCGTTTGTTATAATACAGATTGATTTATTGCTTGAGTTTGTTGAAAAATACATGAGAAGAGGACCTTGAAAAAAATCATTGCATATTAAATCACAATCGCAATATTGAGGAGGGAAAATCGCAAATAGATTTTTTTCCCAACTCGTTCAGCCCGAGTTGATAGTCACCGTAAGAACAATCCAACTTGGTCGTCTGTCCACTGGAATGTCCGTGTACTCCCGTCAAAACTGATGCGTTTTCACCTTAAAAATGTTGTGTAACCTCAAAGTCATGGTTTTCAATGAGTATAGGAGGAAACCAGAGTACCTCTATAAAGCCACACTGGATCTGCTTCGAAATCAAACTTCTGGTGTTTTTGGACTGTTTCACTTTGTCGCATGCAAAGCTTAGCCACAGTTATGCTTGTCTGTCCAAAGTCACAGTGCTCTTGTGAATGAATACGTCACAGCGGTTTTGTTAAAGCTCAAAGAGCAAGCTTACTGGTCACAAGTACAGTATCGTGTTCATCAGTTGTGATAAGCTGTTGCGACCCGTAGTTGGTCTGTTTGCAGTTTTTTAATTTGTGCTGCTCACACACTTAAATCAACCGGAGTCGGCTTGCAAGACTGTCTCGGTCCACTTGTTTGCGACACGCTGGGCTGCAGATGGTAGCATTCATGCGTTCACAAATGGACCGTACCAACGCTGATAGTTTTCACCAGGTGTGTGTGTAAACACACACACACACACACACACACACACACTGAGATAATGATGCACAGGCTTGTTCAAAACACCTGACGCTTGAGTGTCAAACACGTCTTCAGAGGCTACATTCAGCCCAGTTTCATTGAGTGTGTCGGACCGGTGCAGAGTAAACAAGATGAAGATGAGTTCAATCTCAACGTGAAGCCAATTTTAATGAAGCCTTAAGTTTGACAGCCCCGGCTTCGGTTTTATAGTCTGTTAGTTCAATCTCTCGCTCTGCAGATTCACGTATCGGAGGTGTTCAGGCATCAGCTGTGTTCACATGGGAACCAATGGAGGGATTGTCAGCAGAATGAAAATGCTTCATGTGAACATGTTGTGGGAGTTTCTGATACGATAAGTTCCATTTGGACAGAAATATAGTTCAGATTAAGGATCAGCAAAAACTACCGCTCTTGTTCAGAACAGAGTCCATGTTCACACTCATTCTTATCACATCTAAGTAGTTATGGTCTGTACTGAACACGCGATTCTTCAAGGCCACTTTTCTGAAAAAAATGGCGACTGGTGGATTCAGGCCTCGTTTTCACAACGTTCTCCAGGAAAAATGGCAAACTTTTCACTACAACGATGCTCTGAGACACTGAAAACGCAGCTATTTGAGAACAACTCCCAAGGTTGACCTAAAAAAAAAAAAAACCAATTTGTCTAAGTTGCTTTGTGAACGGGAGAAATGCAACTTTTCGAAAATACTCTTAACTCTCCATAATGCCACTGTTGTTTATAATGTATTGTTCTCTGCTGCATGTGTGTGTATTCTCATTACAAACACAACCTACGCCAATTCGTGGCCTGGCATGCTAACTACATTGTGTTCAGCGTTTTCTGCTGGTTCCCTGTTAACGCAAAACTGGACGTGTGCATGTCGTAAACTACCACCATTACAGTGCAAAGCATTATGGGATTGCAAAAATATATTCGATCTTCATGTAACCAGGGGAATCTGACGTCTCACTTGTTATGAAATCAATCATATTGACAAAGTGGCCATGTAATGAATGTCAGTTTGCTTCGAATGGTGGGATTGAACTAGCAACCTGCTGTCCTCGACAGTGCATGTGTGAATGGCTGAATTTGGCTCATAGGTTGCAAACAGCGGTGAAGTCCACTCTCAAATGTTTGCAGTACTTGTCTTGCTGGCTGCTTTATGAATACAGGTGAGGACGGGCCCTCTCTTTTCATTGGCTGCAGCGTCCAAACTCATTTGTTTTTTCCGTTACTAAAATCCTCAAGTACCAAGTCCATATTAGGGCATGCAAAAGCGAAGATGCAAAGCAGCTAGAAAAAAAAAAAATAGAATCAGTGAAAGCGGCACATCCCTTTGGTAGTATGAGTCAGCGGTTTGAGGCCATCGTCTCAGACAAACCCTGCGTCCATAACGAGCCCTAATCACCTAAAAACTGCTTACCGTATACATCTTTTTTTGTGTGTTGCATGGACAGAATCCACAGAAAGCTTAACTCTGCTTCCCTTTTCTCTCTTTCAGGCCGTTAGCTGCTATGACGCCCTCATCCTGAAAGCAGAGGGTAAAGTGGACGCTGACATTTTCTGCCAGCTCGGCCACTTCAACCTCCTCCTGGAGGATTATACAAAAGGTGACACTGGGCTTTGCCATTTAAGGAGTCATTTGATTGTAATGAATGTACTATAAGCTGTTTTATTCTGGCTGTTAACTGGTTATGTTTCTTTTATTTCTCAGCATTATCTGCATACCAGAGGTACTTCAGTTTACAGTCAGACTACTGGAAGGTGAGTTCATGTGCGGATGTGCTTCTCAACCTGCCCGGGTTTTGCTCCTTTCATATCAGTGTGCATGTCATTGTGAATCAGAATGAGATGCTCAGTAGAATCATAGTGATCGTTGGTCAATTGCCTGTAAATCTGTAAAGAAGTGTCAAAGATCATTTGCCTCTCATGTACAGAAACGGTAGTGATATAAAGTGGCACAGTAGGAGTGCAGCTTTTGGACTAAGACCCCGTTTGAACCACAATGTTTTAAAGTGAAAATCGAAAACTTTTGTTGCGTTTTATGTGTCCATTTACACTACAATGTTTTTCTTTGTTGTGCCGCCATGTATAGGTGATAAAAATGTCTATATTGTGACTAAAAACAAATGATTACTACTAAAGACTACAATCTCAACATGAGGCCAATTTGAATGAAACCTTCTGCTGCAAAATACAGTGAAATGTCCTCCAAAAAAGCCTTCTCCATTAGTTGTTCTGGATCAGGATTGCACCAATCCACATTTTTTCTCTCCCCATCCTTTCCCAATATCTGAATTGAGATATCTACCGATACTATTCCGATACCAGAGCTCTGTTTGCTTTAATATTATCATTATTGTTGATTTCATGAGGCTGTAATAAACTCCTCTCTACAGGCAAGTATGAAATGTACGAATGCATGCATGTAGTCTCTCAAAAGGCAACTTGAGGTTAGTATAAGATCAGAAACGCCAGCGGTACAAAGATTTTTTTGTTCCATTTGGACAATGTGGTGGTCTGCGTGATGTCGTCATCTCATAATAAGCTAGTTATATCTTTAAAACCTCAGAATCACTTTATTAATCCCTGGGGAAATTCTTTAGCTACGCAGCACAAACAGCAGTGATTCCTGCGCTAACGCAGCACAAATGATTGGCACTATTTTCACTGAGTTTTGTGTGGAGTAGGACGCAGCTTCACGGAGGTGTGAATCGCCTCCTGACAGCGTGGAGGAGCTGCTTTTCAGTGTTTTGATGCACTGCTGTCAGTGCTGTTCTCGGCGAGCTTTCGTTTTAAAACGGTGATGCCTGGCTGCAGAGAAACCGCCTCGCTGTACAACGCCTTTGCAAAAATCCACATTTCTGTCTTGCTTTGTGGTGTTTTTAGCGTAAAATACGTCCAAACAGCGACATGTTGTCGGGAAAAGTTGGATAACCACAGTGCTGCTATGCCAGTCTGCTTGCTGGCTGAAAAATGTGGGATGGATTTGCTGACTTATTACTCCGCGTCTCATCGAGACCCGCCTCCGCTCAGGAAATCCATTCTACATTTTTCAGCCAGCAAACAGCAGCGGCAGGGAAACTGAAAGTCATTTCAGCCGACAGCAACGCACAGACGATGCTCATGGATCGGAAATCTCCGCAGGTTGGATCGAAATAACATCGCGGCCCGGACACAAACCTTCTCTATTGTCAATGAAACAGTTCTGGGAAATGTATTTCTGAAAACATTTGTCAGCAACTGAACTTTCTTCTTGTTCTTTTGGGAGTATTCAGGGGCCTTTAGCCCGTTCCTATATTTGCTTAGGTCTACTGTTTTTCATGATCCACGAACCCCTTATCACACCAATGAACAGCATAAAGTAACTTGTTTTTATTGTGAAGCGAGGGCCTAATATAAAGGAGACAGCCTAACATGCACTGATGCAGTATGATCTTATTAAATGTTCTGCTATCATAGTCACAATATAATGAGCAAGGATTAGCAAGTAATCTTTTGACTTTACTCACTGACTTGATAGTTTATATGAGATAGTATCAAATTCATCAATTCAGTGTTTTTTCTCTCTGTACTCAATGTTTTTATTAAAGGAATACTCTGCAGTATCTGCATTACTCATCACCTCCAAGACAAGGAGGCATCAGGGTGTAGAGTGATGCAAAGGTCCTGGTAATTTACATCAACTCTGTGCAGTAGGTTAAATACTGATTATAGTCCTCCAGGTTGCCAAATAAGCCACTAAGGCGCTGCCCTCAAACACCAGACCTAACTTACAGTGGTCTTCCCCCTACGCTGTCAGAAAATCCTGGTGAGAACCCTGTGCTGGTTTAAAAAACATCATGTTTGATACACATTTCCCACATTCAAGATTTCCATCAGAACACAACAGTCATTCAAGGTATTGACCACTTTGAACATCTGGAGATTCCTCTTTACTTTCTAATAATGAAGATTCTGGAAATCGTCCTCGAAACGGCCTGTAAGACCCCATGAAGGCTTCACTGGAAAGGTTAAAGGAGATTGTGGTGGGAAACCATCAACAAGTTAAAGTCTTAACCGTAATATTTCACAGCGCGTTGTCTCTGTTCAGAGCATCAGATGTGGTTTGTTATCATGGAGCTGCAGCAAGTTCACCATCAGAGGGCTGTTGACGAATCATTTGTTGGTCAGCTCTGATTTTGGCAGTTGATAAAAGATATTTAAAGAGCAAAGACGCTTCGTGTGTGAGAATAGCTCACATCCTGTCAACCAGCATGTTAAAGTTGTGCATGTTAATTAGAGATAAGTTGCTGTAAAGTTGGAATAAGGCATGTAAAAGTAAAAAAATTTTTTTTTTAATTTAGACAGTCTTTAGAAATACTCTTGGAAAAAAATGTTTGAGGATTTGGCTGTTATATACTTGGGTGTATTCTGGAAAAGCAGTCAATAGTTAAGATATAAAAATGCATGTTTAGGCTCACAAATCAACCTTGAGACAATATTCTATAAATGACTTATAACCTTCTTGTTTCACACGTTTTATAGTATCTACGTCAAACAACTTTTCCACACCAGTTGGTTTGTTATTTATAGAAACTTCAGGGTACAGACCTACACGTATAGAAAAAATTAAAGTGCCATCCAGTTAAATAAACAGGTCCAGTATTTTGTATTTGGAAGATTGGATCACTATAGTTGTTTTGCTGAATTCTTTTTCTGTGCTTGATTTTGGCAGCGTTTACGCTGCAACGTTTCAAGTTAAAACGCAACGTTTGTGCACCTTTTATTTCTGAAAAGTTTTGCCGTTTCCACAGTGGTGTCCCGTTTCCATGCAAACAGCAGAAATTTTGAAAAGGATGTAGTGTGCATGTTGCTGCTGTTGGTTGTTTTTGTGATGAAACCACACACACATTGTTCTTATTGTCCATCTACTGAGCATGTGCAGAAGTATTCCTTATGGCCATGGTGTGTACACAGTAGCAGCGTATCAGAAAAGTTGCATTTTCAAAAAAGATTGCGATTTCATTGGCTCTGAGCGCCGTTTTCAATTAAATTACCTTCAAAACACTACGAAATGTTTCTGTTTTCACTTGGTAACGTTGTCTTGGAAACGAGGCCTTAAGGGTCGAAAGGTTTTGGTTATTACTTGGGTCCGGCTGACCTTCAGTTGACTCTCTCGTGTTTGTGTGTCTTTGAGCGTGTGTGTTTTTTGAGGGGTTAAAGTTGGTTTCCCGCTGTGCAGAGACGACGTTCAGAAATATAATGATGAAAATTGCTGCTCGGTGTATTTGCAGTGGCGACAGGATTGGCCGGTTTCAGTAGTGGGCGCTGCGCAGCTCTTTCCTCTTTCATGTGATATTTGCAAGCTCATTAGCTTCTCGCTGTGTCGTGCACAATGAATAATTTAATTCAAACACCTCTTATTTTTTTTTTCCCTCCCTCCAGAATGCTGCCTTTTTGTATGGCCTTGGCATGGTTTACTTCCATTTCAACGCATTTCAGTGGTAAGTGCTCTTATTTTTATTCATTTTTTTAACATCGTTCCCATTGCCTGCTTACGTAGCTTAAGCCTGTTTTATGCTTGGTTTTGTTTTTGCCGTCATTCAACTCAAACAACTTGATTTATCCCCAATGGGAAGACCACAGGTACTCAAACATGGACGTTCCAGGACCAACGCTTCATGGTGTAACACCCTAGAAGAAATAATACAGACATTCTGAATATGTAGTTCAGTTCACAAGACTCAATTCCCTTAAATGTCAGTACTATGGAGGATTTGTGGAGCCTCCACCTCACAACTTCCGGGAATCTAAGGGCGTTTTCACGTTCCCCTGTTTGACGCGGATCAGAGTTCTCTTTTGGGACTTTCTGGGAAAGTCTGTTTCGTTTGGGGAAATGTGAACGCACCGTGAACTCGGTTCCGGATTTTTCAAGCGGAATCTGGTCCCCTTCAAAACACTGGTCTCTGTCCTCTTTGAAACAGACATTGGAGCGGGCGGGGTGAGGGTTGAGGGGACATGACGTGGCGCGCAATGCAGTTTTTGGGTGCACGAATCTGTGAAAAAGACGCGGAAAAGAAAGCCGGAGTCCTGTAACATTTGTTTTCGACTGGAAAATGGCTCGTGCACAGACGTGGAGTAGCGAGGAAGTGGTTCCTTTACAGGCGATCTATCTAGCGGGTGGGATGAGAGGACGGGACGTTCGCAATGCATTCTGGGTAGTAAACAAACGGCTAACCCTGCGAATCAAGAGAAGCAGATGCAGAAAGAAAAAGTTGGAAAATATCTCATGGGCAGTCGTGGATTAGCGAGGAAGAAGTAAAGTGGAACAAGTAATGAAAAAGGCGCTTATTGATACCTGGTCTGAAGACTATATATCGCGGTTGTTTGTGGCTACCCAATAGCCACGGGCTAACTAGCCTTGCCACCACGGGCTAAAGCGGCGGGACTTCCAGTTTCGGTCCGAACCGATCAATCAGCCGTGTTTCTTCTTTACTTCCTCTCTGGTCAGTGATTGTTTGGTCATCTGTCCATGAGAATGTCCGTGTATGAACATTGTTCTCTGGTTTCTTTACAAAGAAAAAGAAAAACAATGGCACCAACATGTGGCCCAACATGCCAAATACAGAATCTTTCAGTAGTTCTGTCATAATGGATGATTTTTATTTATTTTTTCAAAATGTTGCTTGGCAAACAAACTTACCTAAAATGAAAGCACATAAAACAGAAAAGTTGACAAAAACTGCAATATTGATTGTTTCATACCTAGTTTAGTCCACTTCGTTCCAGCATGTCCACCTGAAAGCTGTTAGTTTCATGTCGAGTTTTCAGGAGGGAGGCGATGTTATTCTTTGCTTTTTACTGCTTGAGATTATATGTTGGTGAGAGGAGAAGGAAGCTTTGGCCTCCGTTGCATGAGAGTAAAGGACTGTTTGGCTGTCCTCGTGTTCTATGGATACAGTTCTTACGGGAGCCACGGATTCGACTGGAGTGTCCTCGCGTGAACTCGCGGTTTCGCTGTAGTGGGAGGAGCAGATCGGCTCTGTGGCACATCCAGCGGCAGCAGCTGGCCCGGTATTATCCGTCATCGCCTCCTACCAGCGCGTCTCGTGTGTTTATTGCTTCCATATGGTACCACAACAGCACTTTATCTGTTTTTTTTTTTTTTTTTTTTTCTCCTACGTTTTGAGTTGTTAAAGCCTCGCGGCCAATTTTATCATCCTGATTGGATGCACTGGATTTGTGCTTGTTTAAGCTGTGCGAGACCACGGCTGTTGATGCATCCATAGCATCCATCCTTGGAGAATTGTACACAATTTATTTTCTCCTGCAGTGTCTGTAACTGGAATGTGTTGGGTGTTTTATGATGCTGGCCAGGCTGCATCCCTCTTTACTCCGACATCCATTAATATGAGCTCCGGAGCCTCCATCGCCCCCCGTGGCTCAGCCTCTCTGGGGATTCTGCTCCTGAATGTGTGCGCTCAATTATATAAATTTAGAAGCTGTTTTGGGAATACATTGACTGCACATCCCTGCACTACCATGAGGTACACAAGCTCTCTGAATTGTCTTTAATTTTTATTTTAAGGCCCGTTTAGACGGCAACGATTTCAAGTGAAAACGCAAAATCTTTTATTTTGGGTGTCCGTTTACATGACACCGCTACTCCCGAGTCGCTTGATCCAGCCACTGGGAGCAGTTTGGGGTTCGGTGTCTTGCTCAAGGACAGTTTGACATATGGCTGGGGGAGATGGGGAATTGAACGTGCAACTTTCCAATAGCCACAGCCACTGCATTGCCCATTAAGACGAACCCGCCGCAGCTTGATCGTAGCCCGAGTCGGGCGCTTTGGGCAGCAATCACATGTCTTCATTAGTCCAGAGCCGTAGCTGAGTGCCGGGTTTTTGAATCCATATGCATGAACAGTTTTAGTCCCCGGGGGAAATGTGTTGATGTGACTGGGGTGAGGGCCATGGTGTCGGTCCCTCGAGGACGGATTATGTCAACTTTTGAGGCCCAAAGGAATGCCGACCATTGAAACTCTTTCACATACAAGCACGCAACAGGACAAGAAACCATTTTGTCACATGGTCGATGTGAGCGAGGGGCAATCATGCCTTTAAATCTCAAATACGCACCATTAAGCATTCGCAGAGTTGTCCAGAATCGGGTCTCTGTCTTCTGTTAGAGGCCATGTTTTTGGCTGCAGTCGGCCTTATGCTGTGTGTCGCTGCCTGTTCAGCTGGAGAGCTTCACTTTTCATTCAGCCAGTGAGGGAGGAGAGGGCGAACACACAGCAGGGAGGGGAGGGAGGGAGGAGCCAGATAAACCAGGGGCATGGTGGGAGATAGGAGGGGAGGAGGGAGAGGGAGCATTGAGTTCAGTGTGTGTGTGTGTGTGTGTGTGTGTGTGTGTGTCAGCTCTGCCGATTCATACAGGAGAGGGGCTCCGTGCTGACACGCAATAGCCATTGTTGTCATAGCGACGCAGTGAGCGGGTTCAATCGGAGACCACTGTTTGTTTTCGTTTCAATCCGCTCTCGTCTCTGATGAGTTTATTTCAGTGTGAGCGGAGGACTAAAGTCAGCGCATCAACTCCCGCCCTCCCAGCAGCAGTTGGATCAGAAAGAACCTGCACACACGGCGACTGCATTTAGTTCCTGGTCATTTCAGCTAGAAGAGCATGTGTCCGGCCAATTCTCAGATGGTTTCAGCACTGTGACAATGGGATTTAGTTTGCATTCATCCTGAGCTGATTTTATATCTCGTAGCTCCGGACAATCGTGACTCAACCCCGATTCCAACCCTGGCCTTCAAGTTAAAAGGTCACTGCTGTAACTTCCAGGATGCAACCTCAAATTATCTACATGTTGGCAGATAATTGAAAAATGCTAGTTCAATTAAGAATAAATTAACAGATTTCTTTTCAATGTTTGATGTACGGCTGGCAGGGCGCGGAAGGATCATTCAAAACCCCATGACACCCATTAGTGGTGATTTAGTTTTTTTTCCCGATCATAATGAGCAATTTGGCACAAAGATCGGCAATGACGCTGCCAATTAGTACATGGGGGTGCCAGCTACCTTGCTATTGTAGGTTATCTAGCTTCCTGCATTGTGTCGTCTATATTGTCAGAAGTGGGCAAAGTCTTGTGGGTGGCGCCAAAATGTAAATGTTTTTGCCCCGTAAGGTGTGTGCTGTTAGCTCTTTAATTTTGCAGCTTCTACGAAAGTTACAGTTACTACACCATCATCTGGACCACATGCAGGGTCAGATGATGCAAAAGTCACTTTCTAATGGTTTTCCAACAGTAATAAACGCCCCCATACCTGGAATGATGCCCCAGAAATGAAGAAAGTCTGTCCCCTCTCCCCCTGGCTTGTTTCAGTTTTTAAAAAGTGTTTTGCTCCAACGAGCCAATCAGAAATCAAACCCTATATAGTGTCATCAGGGGTTTACCCAAGCCCAATCAAGGGCCTACCTTGACTTTCTGCAGCTCTGCTCTGGCACATGGCACCACGAGAGGAAGTACTGTGCGAAGGTGGTTGGAGGTAACGCATAGCCTTTGTGTATACGTTGTGTGTTGAGTGTAAATTAGGCTTAAGGGTGACGGTCACCAGTCTCCCACAACTGACACATTCATTCAAACATACTGCCCGTATAATTGAAGGGTCTCCAACTCAACTCAAACACATTTTTGTGACTGAGCGAACGCCTGTAGTAGCGCTGGGAAAACTCTTCCATCAAGAAGAAGAACATCCAGGTTACACTCACGGATCCTCGAAATGAGAATATTCTCACTGTGAGGAAACTATTTCAATGCAGTCATGGCTGAATAATTCTGCACTCTAAATTCGATCTCTCTTTGTCTTTTTCAGGGCAATCAAGGCATTCCAGGAGGTGCTTTACATCGACCCCAGTTTCTCCAGAGCTAAAGAGATTCATCTCAGACTGGGCCTCATGTTTAAAGTCAACACAGACTACGAGTCAAGCTTAAAGGTAAACCCCCGACGACTTGAATGAGTCGCTAATGTCTGCTCCATTGTGACTCTGATTGTTTTTGATTAAATCATGATGGTCCTGAGTTGACACACTGGTCACTGATTTCATTTGCACTTTAAATTAATGTCTTTAGATCAGAAGTGAATATTAATTTGCAGCAGTGTTGATTGAATTAGTGAAGAGCTGGCGCTGCGTTTGGATATACAAATCAGTGAGTTGGAGCTTCCATTCATACCGGCCCTTACTGTGAAGCATAGAAACCTCGACATGAACCCCTCTCGCAGTTCAGATTAACAAACGACGGGCAGATCAAATGATCCTGTCTGTCTCCAGTCTTCTGACACCTGCGAACCGTCGACATGAAGAGAGTAACAACATCTCTAACCTATGGATCCACTGTTGTGCGAGAGTCCTTTCAGGGTTAGTCTGCTATCTGATCCCAGCCTTTGTCGCGCTCCAGACATCACGTCACACCAGTTTTTACTTTCCATATTCAAACTGTGACATGTTATTTGCTCTGCTGGTGTTGGTTTTGTGTAACGCAGTGGTATTCTGGTCCATGTGAGGCGTTCAGGGGCGGTTTGAGCACTAGAGCGCGGTACACGAATAAATGTATCGACACTGAGGATCACTTTTAATAAAGTGTTTATGATCTTTCGTTCCGGACGGTGTAGATCACTGAAGGTTGCGTGCGGGTGTGCCTTGATGCAATGTTGAGCTGAACTAGCTGCACATGCTACACGTCCTCAGCGTGTCTTGGATACACTCCTCCTTTTCAGTCTGGGCTCACTGCCAGCACGTCACACACACACACACACACACTCGCACGCACGCACGCACACGCACACACACACACACTCTGCCCCAGTTATCAAGCTCGCTCAAAGCAGCAGTGATTGAATAAATGTAGAGATGGAATTGAAGACATTTTTGAATTGAAAATCCTTTTTTATAATTTTTATGTGTTCCAGTTCTCCATTTCCCTTTTTTAGAAGGTAAAGTATCTAAACCCTCCCTGCAGTTTATAAAAATGCATTATAATCCGCTGGTTTTATTTCACATTAGAGGTGTTGGGTCTGATACAATCTGTTATTTCGTTTCCAGTTTGCATTATTTATATCTGTTTTATTAATATCTTTTTTGTTTTTTTTTAATGGTACCTCCAATACGTGAACTGAGAATGATAACATGCCACTCAGGCTTTTTCAAGTCAAACAGTAACCCTTTCTTGCATTTTGGCTGCCGGTTTTACACAACACTGGAGTTTACACTCTCCGAAACCTGCACTGTTTCGAAACACTTTCGAAATTGTCCCGTCTCCACCTGAGACATTGTTCGTTCATAGTTTCTCTGAACACGCGCAAGATTGGTAACCATGGTGAATTAAAGCTGCGTTGTTGTTTTTTTAAATTCTAATCTTGAGCAGAGTTGCCAACTCTCACTTGTTTAGTGTAACGGAGGAAAACGCAACTTTTCTGAAATGCTGCTGCTGATCATGCACACCTCGGCTGTAGTAAATAGTTGTTCTGCTGCTATACTGTTCTGTCATTTAAACATGAAATTGTTCTATGATGATGCTTTTTCACTTGAAACGTTGTCGTGTAAACGGAGCCTAAATAGTCTTTACGTAGATGTATATATTTCCAAATTCTGCTGTATTCACTTATTTCTGCTCTGACGACAGCTCCTGTTGCACACTGTTACAGAGAGACTGGAGAGTAAACAATATTTTCTATCAAAGACAGTTACGATTTAAATTGCTTTTCTTACTTTAAAAACACTCCCATACTGATTCACCCAGTGCAGTGTGTTCCTGCTAAACCCAGCTCATTAGGAATAAGGAAACGTGACGGTGTTCATCAAGGTGACGAGCTGGCTGTCTCTGTAGAGCCGGGCAGCCTCGGAGGAAAGCTTTGAACTGGAAAAACGAAAGGTGGTGAGGTAGAGGGAAGGAGGAGGAGATGAGGAGAGGTGGTGTGTGTGCCTGCCTGCTCCAGCTTTGAGGTATTGTGTGTCATCTTTCTGCTCTCTCCACTGCAGCCGTCTGCTGAATAGTAATCAGTGACACCAGGATAGAAGAGTGGGAGGGAGGGGAGGGTGGGGGGGTGGGGGGGTGAGGTGAGAGAGGAAAAGAAAGATAGCGAGTCGGGAGAGAGAAAGAGAGTGAGGAAAGCGAGACATGGGGAGGGAGGTGGAATACCAAGCTGACAATCCTGCTGCATTATCTGTAGAGCAAGTGTGAATGGAAAAGGAAGCGTAGAGGAGACGGAGGGAGAGATCTGCAGGAAGGAGGATGCTGAGGGGCTTCCAGGAGGAGAACGATGTGGAAACCCATCTATAGGTAACGCGTTAACGTCCTGTGGCCTGTGATGAGTGTGCCTCGTGGTTTTATTCTCAGCGGTGTGTGTGCACGTGCGAGTGTGAGGGAAGCCGGTCGCTTCTGGATTTTTAGCCATCTGACATTGAGCGTGTGCAGCGGCTTTTAACTGCAGCTAAACATTGTGTCCCAGGCAAGATGAGAGACATGATTTTTAGCATGGCGACGCATGTTCCTATTGTCATTAAGCCACAAGTACAGGCTGTTCCATTTGCTGGTACCCGGAGATTCCTTCTTTTCTGACCCAGATACTTCATTTAAAAACGCCGGCAGCAGCGTGCGCCGGCATCGTGCAGCCTGGTAATTGCAATTGAACCTTTCACCTTGAAGCCACTTATAGGTGCACGTCCGAGTCTCTCATTAACCGAGGTGCCCACCGGGTTTCAGCATCATGTCAACATCTGTACGAAGGAGTAGAGGCAGGGGGAAGCCAGAGGCAAAGCCTCCGGGCGCTCTTATGTTCTCACGCTAATCTGTTCAATCGCTGTGAATGGAGGTATTGACTGGTCGTGTGCCACGCCTTGCCAGCCAGGCTAATCCTCTGCAGACATCTGCCTTTACCCAGCAACCCCAGTCCAGCTGATGGAACAGGATGTCATTAATACCGCTGGAGATCTTCTCTTTTTTCTGACTTTTGTTGTCCGTTCGGAACAAGTCAAGTGATCCAGGGATAAGAGTATCAGCGCCTCCAGATACTCCTCTCAGATTACGGTCACCAGAGTTCATTCATAGTGCGTTGGGGGAATCTCTTGGGGCTTTCCGAAGCAGCCTGCATGGAGGGCAAGAGAGCCTCCCTTGGATTTAACCTCAATAACACAAGAGCTTATGAGGAAGCCAGTGTCTGCCATCACTTATAGGAATTAGGTGAAACGTAGCCTGTGTACATCCATTCATACTAAAACTGTCTCCTTTTATCCTTCAACAGCATTTTCAGCTGGCTTTGATCGACTCCAATCTCTGCACTTTGTCCAAAGCTGAAAGTAAGTAGTGCTTCTATAATTATCTCAGCTCACATGGCAACCAGCCTCACACTCGCTGCTGCTGCTGCTGTTCTTGTGTGGCACGCTAAACCCGACGCCGGCGCTACATCGTTGGCTCTATATAGCACACATTCACCGGGTGCAGGAATATTTCTACACAGAGCAATTTTTTTCCTCTCTGCCGCGGCTTCCCTGCTGACTCTGCCCATGTCTGGGGTTGCCTAGGAGACAAGCACAAGGAGAAAGAGAGAGCGAGAGCTGGAAGGTTTCACACACCCACTGCGATTTCAGATTATATGTACACTCTCAGGGGAAAGTGTCCTACTCCCCCCTTCCATCTGTGATCCATACTGTTCAGTCTGTACCCACTGAGGTCCACATGAGGGCATTCTGCTGAACACTAATTCTTCTTTCTCTTTGTTTTTCACAGTTCAGTTCCACATCGCTCATTTGCATGAGATCCAGGTAAGAAGTGATTAATAATTGTCTTTTTTTTATTTTTATTTTAATTGTCATGTTTACAGTGACAGCTCTGGAGGTGACAAGTTGGTTTGCATAGTATTTTGTAATTGTGGCATATCCTGTGGTCATACACCGATCAGCCATAGCTGCAGCACAGGCAGGGTGCACACCCTGACCCCTGACCACCAACATGAGCACCAATCGGATCTCTGCCGGTCTGATGGACCTGGTCTTCTGTAACATCACTTGGATGGAAGATTGCTTCGCTCATCTTGGACCACGTGACTCAGTAAGCCGGTGAAGGGATCGTTCTACTGGGAAAAGCACTGCCATCCACTTGGATTTTACCTGGACACATAGCACCTGCGGAAGCTTTGCTGCACACCCCTGGACACACTTCAACAGAAGCCCAACTCTGCGAGAGGCAGCGATTGAATGAAACGGTTAAAGAACACAGGAACCAGGTGTCCAAATGCCACAGATCTCAAATCCAATGGAACGTCTGTGGGATCCATGAAGACCTCGGCTTGCTCACGTCATGGATCTATGGGGGCTGCTAACGTCAATGTGCTAGATACTTCAAGGCACCTTCTGAGGTCGATCCAAAGTCCATGACCCGATGGGTCAGGGCTGATCTGACTGACGGTCGAAATGCTCTGTGTGTGTTGTTATGGCTGATCAGTGTATGTCCTTCATTCTTCTTTTTAAATTACTTTATTATGTATATTGGAACCAAATTCTTTATTGAGGTGGCTTGTAGGTTTATATAACACACTTACCATCTATCATTGACCAGAGCAAGACATGACAGACTTCAACACATTCAACTCTGTAATTCAAAAAGAGTGAACTTCTTACTGGAAATTAGAAGAGGGAAAAAAACACAATTAAACATAGTATTTACCATGCATTAAACTTGTAAATCATTTGGTTCTTATGAAGGAGAGTCAATAGAGTGGAGGAACTGGTCCGAAGTCGTGAGATATTTCCCTGTTTAGTCCCACATTCTTTCAAATTTTAACCTGCTGTGTAACAGTTTGGTTCATCAAAGTTTGTTTCATCTTTACCTGGAAATTTGATAGACTTTGAGCATGAGGTTAGTTCAAAGAGTCTTGTTTGTGTTTGAAGAGTCTTTTGTCTACCTCCAACAGTTGGGATCTAATCCAAAGAGTGTGGCTCTGGTTTGAAGGTCATAAATATAAAGAGTCACCTTCAGTTTTTATTCCGTGATCAAGTTGATAAATCCAGCTGTGTTTCAATTTGGTTTTTAAAAGAGATCTTGGTTAAAGAATCTTTTATCTACTCCATGATAATGTCTGAAACAAAGAAAATATACTGGGCCAAGCTTAAATATTTTAAAACGATTACAATTCAAGGTTTGAATTTAGAAGCACATTTGAAAGAATTTGGATCTGCCTGTAAAGAGCAAGGTGTTTTCGTGAGTACTGCTCGGGTCTAAAGAATCCAGTTGGAGATTAAAGATTACATGTTAAAAGGCTGAATTTATTTTAAAAAGTAAATTTTTTTAATGGCCCAGTTGTATTGTTAGAAACTCTACCACTTCCACTCAAGCTTCTAACATTGTTTAATGTTAAAAGTTCAAAATGTACTTTCATAAGAGGAAGCTTTTCCCAACTCAGTCATCTGTTCCTGGGGAAGGAAGTTCTCTGGGTTTCTTAGAATAAAGTCAACGTCATTTCCACTGTAACCAGTAAATTGAAATTAAGTGAGACTGGTGTGTTTTGTTCATGTGGTCGCAGTGGCGCTGAGCTTTCAATGGGTTTCTGGACTGTGTATCAAAACCTCTGCACAACAAGGAAAACATCCAAACTCCCCACAGGAAGTCCTCCAAGCTGGGGGTAACCTCAGTTTGTGGAGAAAAGTGTTGATTACTACTGCGCTGTGCCATTTCTGTAGATAATTAATCTCCCAATGGGGATTTTTGATCATGCCTGTCTGACGACAAAATACCCAACACCTAAAATATTGTGATCATGTTTTAAGGAAATAATTTCCAAGCAAGTGTCTTGGACCCCCCTGTACGAGTCATGTCATGCTCTGAGATACTGCCGACAAGCCAGAAAAGACTTGAAAATTTGTTTGATGCGTGTTGTGACAATAGGCAGCTCCTCTGGATGCACTGATACCAACTTTTTTTTAAAGGACAAGCACTACTCTTTAGCTGCCTGCCGATAACGGAGTTCTTATTAAAATTCCATTAAGCCTAACTCATGCGTGAAGGCTCTGGACTCTATACTGGTATCTGTACCTGTGCAACCTAGTGTCTCCTCTAGTGTTTGGCTTCATTCTAATGTTTTGGCAAATCAGATATCACAAAGAGTGTCCTTGTGTATCTTGATCTCCAAAGAATAAAGGTTTGCTTTAACAGAAAGGATCGTTCAGCTGCAGGAGAGCATTGCTCAAACCCAGTTGACGGATTCATTCAATCCCCAAGGATTGTAAAGCTTCATTTATACGACTCCTATGAGCTGTATCCGTGTTTGGTATCAAGCTCGGACCTCTTCATCAGTCCAAACAGGAAGGAACCGCTAAGAGCTTCAGTCTCATTTATATGCCCCAAGTGTCAACGTTTACCCGGAGGTGTCTCTATAGCGAGCAGACAGGAAGGGGTTCAGGACAGGGTGCATGCGCTTCTGCACGAAGACTATGGCTTTTAAAAGCGCTTAAGTTTAAGCTTATACACTTATAACACTGAACCCACACATACACACATATTTTTCCGCATCGCACCAGACCCGAGGTCAACAAAGTCGCCGAATTAAAACAAAACCGCGGGTTCAGTTCGAAGCAGACGGCTCACGTTTCTCACAAAAAACAAAGCGCGCTCCGCCGTTAATGCGCACATACATTTCAAGTGCAGACACACACACACTTAAAGCTGCCAGACGTGTTGAGTCTGGCCTGTCCTCTTCCACCTCGACCCTCCCCCGGGTGTGTGTGTTTGTGTCTGTGTGTTCGTCTGGCTGCTGATTACGAGTGTGAGGAGGTCTTTAGACTCTTTGTGTCTGTCCACTTAGAGCTGTAAAACATTGACCCTCCTGTCTGGCTTCAACAACCTCTTTCTCTCTCTCTCTCGGTTTTTCCTGCGACCCGCAGAAGAAATACAGAGCGGCGAAGGAAGCGTATGAGAAACTGCTGCAGACGGAGAATCTTCCTGCGCAGGTGAAGGCGACCACTCTGCAACAGCTTGGTGAGTGCCCATGCTCTCGGAGGACAATACTCTCATCCCCACACGTGGAACGCAACACGCTCCTTAAACTACTCTCGTACCACCTTGCACAGAACCGTGTCCTAAGCTGGGTTTTTTTTTTCTCCCCCAGAGAACATTCTTTGCGTGCTGCGATCTGTGCGTTGTTTTTACTCCCCCCCCCCCCCCCACCCCCCACCGCCGAGGATCGTTTACATCTAAATGGATGCCGTTAGCCTGCATTTATGAGTTCATTTAGGAAACTATGCCACTCATAAATGTGCTACAGTCGACATTTCAGGACGCAGGGGAGAGAAAGTTTAACTCTGTCGGGACACTGGGGGTTGCTCAGGCTGAGCAGTGGGTTTTACCAGGACGCCACTTGGAGAGCAGAAGGGTTAAGGTGTTTATCTGAAGTCTGACTGTGTGGTTTAGAGGAAATTAAATAGTGGAATCAGTTTGTTTGGCTAAATTGTGTGTTATAGGGTGTTCAGTTGAGTGTTGCAGTAGTTCATGTAAGGCTACTGAACCACAGCTGGGTGGTATAAAAAGGAAAAACCTGGTCACGTTACAGTATTTTTAAGGTTGTTTTTTTTCATTGGTCGCCAATACGTTTTGGAGGCTTTTAAAATACTCATTATCCAACCATATTTGCATAACTTCTACAATAAACTGAAGCCCCATTTACTCAACAGTGTTTCAAGTGAAAACGCAACAGGGTTTTTTCGTTTCACAAACGTTTTTCGTTTACATTACAACGTTTTGAAAATGTCTGCTTCTACAGAAACACTGGAAGAAATATAATTGGCATGTTGGGCCACTAGTTGGTGCTGTTGTTTGTTTTTGTACTGAAACCACACACACACACTAATCAGAGAACAATAAACATTAACAATGTTCGTACACGGACATTCTAGTGGACAGATGACCAAGTTGGATTGTTATTATGGTGATTGTCAAAATAAAAGTACCAAGTCCCAAGAGAATATGGACTGGGAGTCGTGACATCACGGAGGAAACATTGTTCTGATTGGCTCTACTGAGTATGTGCACAACTACTAGATACTACAGCCACAGTGTGCATGTGCAGGAGCAGTTTTTCTGACATCTACAAGAGTCTGGACATTTTCAAAAAGTTGTGTTTTTAGTGGCTCCTAGCACCGTTGTCATTCAAAGTTGCTCTATCAGAATCCACACCAGAAAAATGTAGGACCCATTTTTTAGTTGTTGATCTCGAATACGTTGTCAATTCCTTTCTGAAGGAGTATTGTCTTTCCACTCATAGAAACACGTATTTCCAGCATTTCAATTTTGCAAAACGTCCCCGGGTTTGTTGACATCTTGGCGCTTATGATTTGCGACTGGAAAAACGATCGACACATCATTTCAGACTTTTCTCGTGGCTTGAAGACTCTTTGAGAAAGTCTGGCTTGTTTGTGGGTTGAATCGGGTCAAATGCTCATATTCTGCCTTGAGCTGCCGCGACGCCATCTTTGATATCCCAGAAATTCTTGTGGCAGGTTTCCCAAGATGACGTCAGTTAAGAAACATAAACAGAGTTTGATGGCCGCAAATTATGGTTTGTTGGTTGGAAATGAGTGTTCATGGTCTTGTTTTGGTTTATTCTCTGCCGAGGTGCTTCCTTTTATGGGAAGTAGATTTTAAAGATTTATTCTGGGAGAGTAACTTCAAGCAGAATATCAAAACATAGTGAAAGTTTTCCATTTCCCCTTCAAAAAGTTGCTACTGGAGCCCGAATGCACAATTTGAAAGTATAAGACAAAACGTCTCAAAATGTCTCTTCAGTAATGATAAAACCAGCCTTTGTGGAGCTTTGTGTTCCTTTCAAGAAATCGGAATCCCATTCGTCAAACGTTGTTGTTGTTGGGTTGAACACGCTGGTCCAGAGTTTACCGCAGACTTTCCATTGCACTGGGTCCTCGCTCATTTTCCCACCAGTCTGTCCCTTTCTGTCCTCTGGTTTGCCACTCGGTTCACGATTGTCTTATTTTTGAGTCCTGGGATTCTGCACGTGTTTGAAACCACGGCTCTATTTGGTTCAGGTCCAACTGAATATGGGACCGAGTCCAAGATTTGGTCACTATGTTGGCCCAGGAATTTGGCACACACACACACACACACACACACACACACACACACACACACACACACACACACACACACACACACACACACACACACACACACACACACACACACACTATGTGAGGACGAGCGTTGTCGTGTGTAAAAGGAGTGTTTGCGTTCTGCATGTTGGCCTCTTCCTGTCGTCAGTATCGCAGTGACTCAGGCACGTTGGATTTGATTCATTCAGCGTGATGGAAGACCTTTGTTGGCCTGAGTAAATGTTACACAAAAGCAACTATTTTTCAACTTGCAACAGAGGCACGCAAGTAATTTTTCACTTGTGATGTGTAGCTTTTTGTCCTTACTAAACTTTTCTGAAACTCTTTGCCTTTTGGCTCAAGTTTCCACACATGAAGCCGTGTGTGTGGTCTGTTTCTCTGTTCTGGCAGCTTATTAACCAAACTTCAGTCGCATCTTCGAGGTCACAGCAGGGAAAGCACAGTCCGGATGTTTGTTGTGCGTTTTTGCGTTTTCAGGTGTCTAATCCATTCGCAGGTGGAGAAGCATTGAGTTGTGCAGCCGCCTGTTTTCCTATTGGAGCTGGTTTCTTACTCGCTTGGCATGAGTTAGAGTTTGGTTGTTTGCAGTAGAGGGGAGGAGCTGCTTCTTGTGAGACCTTCTTCAAGTGTGTGAAGAGCATCTCCTCCTCTTTTGTCTGCTCTGGTTAAAGCATTCCAGAAACAAACCAAGTCTTATCTAATCTTTTATCTTCATTACACAATGAGTCTCTGGATCTCCAGTTTTACTCCAGCGTGTCCATCGAAGTCACCTGATGACCTCTGAAGATTAACCCCAATGTTTTGCGCTCTGACCAGGCTGGATGCATCACACGGTGGAGCAGCTGGGGGATAAAGGCTCCAAGGACAGCTATGCCATCCAGTGTCTGCAGAAGTCATTAGAGGCAGACCCCAACTCCGGCCAGTCCTGGTATTTTCTCGGAAGGTGAGTTCAACAAAGGTGTGGCGGGTTTGATTGTTTTAGCTCGGGCAGAGAGCCACAACACTTCTGTTCAGGCTGTTTTCGTGCTTGTGCCGGTTTGTTGGTGAATAATTCTCCACTGGTGTGTGAATAAAGCAGAAATGTAAGGCACGGTTGCTTTATTTGTATGACAGATTTCAGAGATGATGCAATTGAAAGTGCTTTGTAACAGCAAGCGTTTGAAGACCAATGAAAAAGGTGAATAAAAACAAACGGATTAAAATAAATCAGAAATCGTCAAGTACCACCACAGAGAGTAGAATTAAAATGTAGTCGGGGTTGTGAACAATGCATGTATGTATATATAAACTTTTTTGTGCAAGCAGGTTTAGAATCATCTATCGCAAGAAACATGGAGAGACGGACACACACCAGTTAGATAGAAGTATTGTTTTTGGACTGTGATGTTGAACCAGAGCACCCAGAGAAATGTCACTCATGTAAAGGAAGAACATGCAAACTCCTCACAGGCTGCCAACCACTTAACCACCCTGCACACGCACACAAAACCTTTAAAAAAAAAAACCCACACAAACAGAAATTAAAGTTCTAATAACAGTTGACTTGTATTTCTAGTTTTTCTCTGCACAAACAAAATTTAAAAAAAAAAAAAGGTTTCCAGGCACTTGGATTATACACTTTGTAATTTTCATTGCAATGCATTATTGTGTTTCACATGTTACATTGTGAATAAGGAAAGAATTACCAATGTGTTTCAGCTTTTTCTGGCCCCAGTGAAGCTCCTTCAGTGCGTGAAGGCCACAATTCTAAAATAGTCTCAAATAAGTTATGATGTGGCTAAAATGAGTGGAATTATTTTTGCCATTCAAAGCTGGAAAAATTGTGGAGACGGCAGAAAACGAAGTTTGTAATCTTGTCTTCCAGGTGCTACTCCAGTATTGGGAAGGTGCAGGATGCCTTCATCTCTTACCGTCAGTCCATCGATAAGTCCGAGGCCAGTGCTGACACCTGGTGCTCCATAGGGTAAGCACACGTCATGAGGAGATCGCAGGTCAGACGAGCCGGAGGAGCAGTTTTTTATTCAGAACTGAAGCCTGAAAGACCGTTTGTCTCAAACTCACATTCACACAAATCACAGAACTACAGTAGTTTGTAGTTCAGACTTGGTTTACCACAAAACAATCAAATAATTTATTCCATACGGTGTGCAACAAACAACAGTTTAGGTTTTGTTTTTAAAATGTTTTCTATGATACGTTCAACTGTGTTGAAAAGATTTACATCATCAGTCAAAACGTACCAAAAAAACAACTTTAAAGAGTTTACTTTAACCATCATCAAGTAATACAGTTTTACAAATAATGCAACAAAAAGATCATGAACTTATTTAGCCTTTTACATAAAGAATTTTCCATACATGATACGAGACCTTAGCATGAGTAGTCATCCCATGTTGTGACTGTATACAAAACTGAAGAAGCTGGACTGTACCAAAACACCAAAAATAAGAAATACAACAACAAACAACACAGTAAATAAATTAATTAGATTTAGAAAGTCACGTGAAAACAATATCACAAAATGGCAACAGAATAAGTGCTTCATAGTGCTATTATAATTATTTATAATAATAATATATTGTTATCGTTTTAATTTATTATAATTTAAAGCTGTTCCTGCTATTTATAATTATTCTTATTGTATTTAGAAATTATTCTTCTTTTAAATTCTGGATCGTCATCACATTACCTTTATTTCCCAATTCAATTTTTTATTCCAATTAAATAAGTTTTGTTGGTTTTTCCTCATCCATGCAGTGGGTTTTTAATTATATTTTGGCTTTCATCCAGATTTTTTTTAATGTAATTATTGCTTTAGATTTAGTTCAGATTGGTTCATAGTCGGACTATAGTAAGGGTTAACTCTTTATTAGTTATTATTTAATGTCGGTATTGTCATGGAGTGATACGTTAAGCAGTAGTTTTTAGAGGATCAATAGTTGGATCGTGTCTCTCGAGACTCAATCCTGCCTGCGGTCCCCTCCTGCAGGGTGCTCTACCAGCAGCAGAACCAGCCTATGGACGCCCTGCAGGCCTACATCTGCGCCGTTCAGCTGGACCACAGCCACGCCGCCGCCTGGATGGACCTGGGCACCCTGTACGAGTCCTGCGGCCAGCCGCACGACGCCATCAAGTGCTACATCAACGCCACGCGGAGCAAAGCCTGCCTCAACACGGCGGCGCTCACACAGCGCATCAAGCTGCTGCAGGTAGAGCCACATTTGCACCGTCGTTCACCCAACAGCCGAGAGCGAGTGAGTGATGGAACGAGTGAGTGAGTGAGTGAGTAAGCTGTGAATGCTGTGAATATTGCTAAGCATTGCCAAAGAGATCGGCTTCCTAAAATGCAGATTGTGCTTCTGTCATTTTGATTTCTGACCACAGAGATATGAATAATAATTCATATTGGTGTGTTGTTTTGTTTTGTTTTTTTTAATTTTCTCCCTCACTTGTTTCATGGCATTGAACATTCCTGTTATGATCTGCGGTGCAGTGCCTTTCTTGCTCGATGAGTCCAGCACTAAAGTTTGTGTCTCACACAATTTCTCCGTAGGCTCAGTTGTGTAACCTTCAGCCAGGTAGTCTGCAGAGTAAGAGTAAAATGCTTCCTAGTATTGAGGAGGCGTGGAGCCTCCCCATTCCTGCTGAGCTCACGTCCAGGCAGGGGGCCCTGAACACTGCACAGGCACAGCAGGTGAGATCCAGCTTAATCCCAGAACCTCCAGACTCTCAGAAAACACACTCTGGTTCAGGCCTCGCTCTCATTTCACACTCGGATCAACTGATTTTCATTTATTTATAAAAAATGTTTTTATATTTGATATTTGAACTTGAGCCAAATACAGGATTCTTTTTAGTCAACTAGTCAAATTTCATGTTTTAATACAGATGATTCAATGCTTAGGAAACGTAAACACCAAGAAAAGGTACCAGTAGATTATTTATGTCCGACTTATAAATTCTGTGGAATAATCCAGAATATGTACAGCTTACAAACAAAAACCCAAATGAAAATTAAGTAGAAACATCTAAAGAGCATTAACACAACGATGTCATAATTAATGAATTTCCTTTTCCGTTTGAGCTGTAAACCTCAATTATTCTGTAATTTATGGCTTTTCTGGACGTTACCAACCAGCAACATTTATTATTGAGTTAAACTCCAGAGTAAATACATTTTCAACCTTTATCAATTTTTTCAATGTTCAATACACAATTTTTTTTTTTGCTTTTTTGTTAGAATGTCAAAAATTTTGATTCATTAATGATCTTTGCATTCAGACAAGTGTCGGTGAAAACCAGCCTGTTCAGTATTATTTTTAATTGGTTAAAGATTTCTGGCCACTGAAAGGTGGATATTCTCCTTCCCAGAAGTTGAAAATATAGAAGATGGAAAGAATGTCAAATAGATAACTGCTGCACTTCAAAACAGGCATTTCATTATTTATTGCGCATCGAAAACCAATAAGTGGAGTTAATTAATTTGGCTCAGCTTGTTTACAGTGTGTGTGGAGGAAGGCTCTCGTACGAAGTGTGTTTGCATAATGGATAATCCGGCGTGATGATCTCGCAGTGTTTCATCCGAGTTTACAGCACAATATATCCGAAGGAATCTGAGCGAGGCCTGTGTTTATTTAATGACCAGCATGTCGTTCTCTCTGTAGACACTCGAAGCGACGCCGCTCTGTTGCTTCCTGCAAAGATGCACACGCCTCGTGCACTCATTGCAGCAAACGAATGCATGTCTTACTGAGTAGACTTTGATTTAGTGACGCAGCCTGACTGGTTTTTACTCGTAGATCCTGTTTGAGACAAACTTTAGCTGTATCAACCTCCCATCACCACGTCAGTACATCTCAGGCCCCGTTTGCACCGCGACGTTCCATGTGAAAACACGGCGGAATTTTTGCGTTTTTGTTTCAGATAAGTTGCGCATTTACACAGGTTTTTGTTTTAAATGACGTCCGGCGATACTGAAATGGCAGAAATGCTAAAAACGATGCAGTCGTCGCTACGGTTTGTGTTTGTAATGAAACGACACGGACATGCGTGCAGAGAACAATCCGCTCTCAGCATTAACAATGGGAGAACACGGACAATCGTATAGACAGATTGTTATTACGGTGACTGTCAACTACAACTCGGGGTTGCTGAGGGGTCTTATAAAGTCTCAAATGTATTGAATGTACAGATCTGCATTTAATACCTTTAAAAAAAAAAAAAAATCTGCAAAAGATTATGTGACATCCTGCAGCCACTGTTTCTAAGAAATTCTGTTTCTGGGCTGATTTAAAAAAAAAAAAAAAAAAAAAAAAGGCCAGAATTGCGTGTGTACCCACTTCTCTGGGATCGATACACCACCGAATGCAAGTATCTGATGATTAATGAAATTAATAAACTTATTGTTTAAATTTCTCATGGTACACGTGAGCTTTTATGTTTTGACCCCTGAGTTGTATTCGAAATAAAAGGCACACAAATAAATAACAACCATTTGATTCTTCTTTTTTTTTTTTAATTAGTCATTGATTAAACAGAACATTACTCTAAAGATTAATCGTCACAAAATTAGCGATAATGGGCATCACTTCAGTTTTGTTGCCCTTTTTTTTTGTTTTTTTTGCTGTATATTGTCTTCAGACACGTCTGGGAAATGTCCAAGCTACAAAACAACTAATATTAGTGAACCTGGTTCCAATTAGGAACTAATTTGCACCGACTGTGAAAAATGTCGTCTTTACGTTTAACCTGTAGAAACGCTCCTTCCAGAGAATCTCGTTTTATCCCCCCCCCCCCCCCCCCCCGTTTACACCGCAAGCGTGTTTTCAGTCACTCCGAGCACCGTCGTCGCATTTTCACTCGAAATCGTTGCCGTGGAAACGGGGCCTCGATGTGATCTGCCCAAACTGCTTCATTCTGGCTGCACATTTCCATCCTGCTTCATCTGCACCATCGCACCACGTTAAGAATTTGGAAAAGCTCAAACCTTCCTCAACAATTCATTGAAGTTTTAACATGTGGGTGGATGGAAATGATGCTGCTTTTATTGTTGGGTAACTCTGTTTGTCCTGCATCTTTTTGATCCAGTAAACCTAATGATAATCTCTGCAGAGTCATTACAAGCAGGACAGCGGATTGAACACCTCTGGACTAAATCCACATGTCGATCAGAGGCTTTCATACATGCATCGTCTTCCATGCATGGAAATGTGTCCTATCACCACGCATGTCCTTCACCGTGCGGCCGAGTTCGGAATCTTTTAGGCGAGGCTTGGTTGTGATTGTAGTGCAGAAGTCGTCGGTGTGCCGTTTCCTCACGAGCTTCGTCTCTGCTGGATTTGCAGGCCTGTAAAGGGGAGGCAGGTCAGTCCAGCAACCACACAGACCCGCAGGCTAGCCCTGCCAAGAAGAAACGCACCGCCAGCCCGGTGAAGGTACGAGCAAGACGGTTAACGCTCAAGTTTCTGATGGAGGAAAGTGAAAAAGGAGGAAATCATGTTTTGTTTTTTTAATGTTACTGTTCCAGGGAGCTGCAGACTCGTGTCCCAACCAACAGCAAATCCCCAGCTGGTACCTGACGCCACAAAAGCTTCAGGTAGGAAGGTGCCTGGACATTAATGCTGCGGATCAAGTAAATAATGTCACCAGTTAGATCTATAAATGTGATCAGATTGGAGGAGACTCACTTAAAAAAACTATTTAAAGTAAAGATACTCTCATGCATATTAAGCTAGACCTTTTCCTGCTCTATGTAGCCGCTATCTCAAACTGGCTTCCCATCTTTTCAAGCCATTTATCAAATTATCCAAACTGAGATTACCGATGAAAACACCAGATTTACAGGAGAGTAACGTTCCAAACCTGACTGCGTGTCTTAATCTGCAGTCTTGTGGTTCACACTTGTTTAACTGAGCTAATCCTAATTCCTGGTGTCCTGCTGAGATTACCTCTGTCCTGAACTGTGCAGCATCTGGAACATCTGCGGACCAACCGAGCCAACCTCAAGCCCCCTCAGCTACAGATGTTGGAGCAGCTGGAGAACCAGTTCTCTCTCATGCAGCAGCAGGTACACACACACACACACACACACACACCACAGTTTCCGATGAGTTTCTGATTTCTCCTCGGTCCGTGTGCAGATGTGCCAGCAACAGCAGGCGACGGGCGGCCAGCCGCGGCCCGGCCTCCCCAACGGCCCCCTGGCCGAGCCCGCCCCCCACCCCTCCCCCCTCAATCACACAGCCGGCCAGCCCACGGCCAACGGATCGTGCTCCTCCAGCCCCTTGGCGGGGCAGCTGCCGGGACCCCCGGACAACAACCACGCCCCGGGGCCGGGAGGCGGTGGCGCGAGCAACGGAAACGTGCCTTACCCGCAGCAGAACTCTCTACCTCACAACTGCACAGCCGCCAGCCAGCCCAGCACCAGCAGCACCACCAGTAGTCCGGCCCATCCGGACGAGACCTGGAGGAGCCAACAGCGAAACGCCGCCACTCAGGTCAGGACCCGGGAACATCTGCCCGGGAGACGACCCGGCGTCGTCTCCGTCTGCATGTTTTTATCATCACATGAAAACGTTTATTGGTTTTCCTAAATAGTTTATAACGTGGTGGCAAACACTGATGGGCAGTAACGTGGCACAAGTAACGCGCTACTGTCATCTGATTACTTTTTTCAAGTAGCGAGTAAAGTATGGGATTACGTTTGCAAAAACGGGAATTAGATTACCGTTACTTTCCTGCAAGCCGGCCGCGTTACTGCGTTTCTAAACCGCGATTTTGTCCCGTAACAAAGACATATGAGTGGCGCGACGTCGGTGTAAACGGGAGACGACATGGAGCGCAGCAGAGAGCAGGACCGACAATAATCAGTTTGTTGTTGTTTATTTCACAAACTAGTTAACTTACTGCTGAGGTAAAGCCCTCGGTTCCATCAATGCACCGGCGGCTTTTCACTCTGCTGTGGGGCGACTGGAGCGCGACGTGAAAAGGAGTCGGAGCGCCCTCCACTGGATACGTAACACAAGGACATCCGAAAATCACCATATTCCTGCATTTTATTAGTGAGAAATGCGTGTGATCATCAGTGCCAGTCGGCCAACTTTCGGCCCATTATCCTCTATTCGGCGGATTAAATCGGTCGTACCTACATGAAAATCCAACAGGAAGGGATATTACAGCGGCTCCCATCAGCCTACCAGCTGTAAACTCAAGAACAGAAAAGTCCCATCAGAAGGGAAGTGGCTTCGGGAACGAAGGAGTGCTTCTTACCTGTTGAAAGCACAAAGCGACAACTCAGCGTGTGAGAAAGGCCGGCATCAGCCTTCCTGGTTATTTACCCGTTGTACAGATTGGTTGAACTCCCACAATTGTCCTGCTCGACTGATCAGGGAAAGTTCCCTCAAACCGGACAGTCGTTACTTTCACAATAATACGGTTCTATCAACACACGGCCAACCAGAACCCTCAACACAGACCAATATTCAACTTGTACCATTTAAATCAGACTGTTTTTCAGTCCTATTCCATTAAAAGCGTGTGGCATTTCTGAAACTTAAACAGGAAGTCTTGGACTTACCAACTATTGTTTATATCACTTGTGCAGCTTCAGTGTTGATAAATGTTCCCATCAGCTGATCGGTTCATTTACTGCAGCTCTGAATCGTACAAGTGGGTTTGAAGACACTCTGATACCTTTCATGAATAATGTAGTGCTCATGACAAATCGGAAAGCTTTTCCTCATAACCTTCAAAGACATGTGAAGTTATTCTCATACAGTCTCTCCTTTATAGTATTAATACTTCCAGATTTGTGTACATGAAAGGGATTAGGAAAAAGCCACTTTTCCAATTTTTCTTGATTGATTTTATTGTGATTCTGAATTCTCGCCCCCCCCACCCCCTCTTTTCTCCAGGGGCTTCAAAAAGGTCCAGGTTCCCATTCGGCAGGTCCTAATGGAGAACCGCCTTTCTCCCCTCAGACCTGCATTCTGAATCAGGTGGGACATTCCTGCACTGCCTCGTCCTCGGCCTCCTCTCTGTCCCCCACCTCGCCGCAGACCACGCCCAACCACCTGTCCTCGCCCCCCCACTCCGCTACTACCTCAGGGGTCCACACCAAAGACAGCAGCACGCCATCAGGTCCCAACGGCCCCGCCCCCGCGCAGGGATTGACTAATCACGTCCAGCCGCGGGTGGCGGACGGCCCGGCGGTCCCGCCTGGGCCGGGCTCTCCTGCCCCCGCCTCCGCCCCTGCCCCCGCCCCTCTCAGTTCAGACAATCCTCAGCTCTCAGTCTTGCTAAAGGGAAAAGCCAACGCCACCGGTAACGACGACAACAATAACCACAGCGACCACGGGGGGTCTTCTTCCTCGGAGAAGGTCAACAACGTCCACCCGGGCGTCCTCGCCCCCGCCGCCAAGCCGGTCGTCTCCGAGCACTCTGTGGCGTCCTCGCCGCTCTCCACCTCCGCCGCCACGCCCTCCCCGAGCTCGGCGGATCCTCACGCCACCAACAACAGCCTCTCCTGCCTTAACAGCCCGTCCAGCAGCAGCAGCAGCCAGGGGCCCACGCTGAACGGGAAGGGGCCCGCGGACCCCCAGAGCCCGGCTCACCAACGCTCGATTTCTGCAGGCCTGGCGCCCTGGTCCTCCGTCTCCATCTACCCCAGCTCCGGGGACGTGCTCAAGGCCTGCAGGTAGGAGGCCACACAGATAGTTTTTATTACTTCTGGTCTTTTAATGGAAAAGATGAGAATCAAAAATCAGTTTCACTCTCTGGGGTATTATTATTGTTATTATTATTGTTATTTTAAATTCATATTGGTTATTATAAATATAAAATTTTATTGATGTTTTGATTTAGTTTTTTTATTTGTATTATAATACTTATTGCTATTATACATATTTTAGATTACATTGACAATATTATATAAAAACACAAATATGTGTTGATATGAGTATTTTTAATGAAATTCAACTATATAGTTTAAACTTCCTTTTCAGGCACATGGGGGAAAAAACACGAAGAGTTCATATTTCATTTTTTTATGGGAGTGGTGGTGGTTGAGTTTTTGGGAGAATTTTTTCTTTTTGTTGGCCTGTTTCTTTAATCTTTCTTTATTCAAACGTTTGTTTTTATTTTATATTATCTATATTTTATTAAGCTTTGCATGAAGACTAACCGCCAGTCTATGGATTATATGTTTTCCCTTTGAAAATTCTCCGGAAATAATTGTTACCCGAGACTCAAAAAATTTGATAGGAAAATCAATGAGACACCAGGTTGTTGTTTTTTTGTTTGTTTGTTTTGGTTTTTTATCTCAGACTTTTTATGATTTGAGTTTTTTTTTTTTTTTTACACATTATCTGAGTGAGTTTTCATCTGGATGCTTTGTCCCTCTGAAGGAACCTTGGGAAGAACGGCCTGTCCACGAGCAACATCCTGCTGGACCGGTGCCCTCCGCCTCGGCCCCCCCGGCCCCCCTCCCCCCAGCTGCCAAAGGACAAACTCAACCCGCCGACGCCGAGCATTTACGTGTGTACAGCCACATTGAAGTACAGTTTGATTCTCCCGACACGTCCTGACACCCCCCCCTCTCTCTGATCTACAGCTGGAGAACAAGAGGGACGCTTTCTTCCCCCCCCTCCACCAGTTCTGCACCAACGCCTCCAACCCCGTCACCGTCATCAGAGGACTGGCCGGAGCGCTCAAACTGGGTAAAAACCTCTCAGATGTGCAGGAAAAAAGTCCAGTTTTCTGCTGAACTAGTGAGATTTCTGCAGCAGTAGGATGAATGTTTGTCCTCTGCAGCCTCACGTGGGTCTCTAGAACCATGCAGATGGAAAGTGTGTGTGAGGGTGTGTGTGTGTGTGTGTGTGTGTGTGTGTGTGTGTGTGTGTGTGTACAGTGGATGGATCTGACACGTATGACAACAGCACCACCTGCAAGCGGGAAATGTTACTGCAGAGTCTAAACATCTGCTCTATTATCTAAGAGTTCGTCTGTCGTTGGATCTGCAGAGATAAAACACACATCAGCTCATTTTATAAGTTAATTAAACCCTGGAAATCTTATAGTTGATTGTTTTGATCAAAGTGCTAAAATAATAATCTGAATATTTATTCATTAGTTGGAACCAAAACGGACTTTTCATGCTACAGTTCAGCGTTTGGGCGACAGGTCCTTCATTTGATGACATTATAAAGATAAAACTAGTAAGAATAGTTAGAATGCCACTGACTGGTTAGTTATTAAAGTACATGATCATGAATTGAGACTGTTTTCTGCAACATTTAGCTGTAAATACTATTTTTAATAAAGTCTGGTGTAGACGATTGAACAAAAAGGAATAAAAAAGATCTTCTTTATTGCTTTTTTACAAAGCTTATGTTGTTGTTTTTTTAATGGCTAAAGCTTTTCTTTGTGACATATTTGCTGACTTCCACATTTCTAAAGAGTCAATATAATTGAATATAATTAAAAATTTCTGCAAAACATATATAACTGCTTGGTAACTCATGGCTGATGATGATGATGACGATGATGGGATGAGAAGCTGCTGCAGGCTTCCATTCACAAACTTCAGACTTTCAAAAGCTTCACCACGAAGTGTTTGAGGAGCTGTGGAACGAGCAGGCGGTACTGAGATGAGACGTCTGTAGAGAAACCAGCGAGGCAGGAGATCTGTGAGACGATCAGACTCTTTATTAAACTTTAACCAGGAAGCATGATGAGAGTTAGAGTGAATTACACTAGTACTGCTTGTTCTGTTACTGGTATTTAAAAATGTGGAGCCGGACGTGTCTTTCTACTTTTTCCTGATTTTCGGACCAAAACAATAAATCTTAAGCGCAGACTGACGTGAAATAAACGAGTTATGTAACATCAATGCAATAATTAATACTAACTGCTTATTTATTACTGCCTACTCGATACGCCAAGGCTTGCATTGCTCCGAACCTCCTGTTAGGGATGAGTACCGTTCACATTTGGACCGATACCCGGTACCTGGGGATCGGGTCTGGTACCAATTTTCAGTACATTTGTATGTGTTAAATTGTTTCGTAATAGAATCGCAAATATTTCCAATTTAACACATTCATTTGTCACTATTTAAACTTTAACAAATATTTGAAAACAACACGAAAAACCACGAACTGCAACTTCACAGTGTATTTTTCTTAACGCACCAATTAAAACCCAGCTCCAGTAACTCCTGCTCCTTTCCTTTCCCCTCCGGAAATGTTGTGATTGTAGATCTGTGATGTATGATCTGTGGACAATCGTGCGCTCTTCGTCCTTGAGAAAAATCTTGAACTTAAACAGTTGATGACTTGAAAACGATGCGGATTTGTCATTTGCCTCGACCATTGAGAAAAATCGGACAAAAAATATATAGAGAATTTGCGTAATAATTTGAAAAGTGGTGTAATAAGTATTCCGGTTCATATTTCATAGAATAAAAATGTTCCGTCCACGACTCTTCAATTTGAAATATCTTATTAACGGTGGTTAAAATGTTTTAATAAGAAAAGCAAGAGGTGACGGCTCTCTCTTCCATGTTTGCTCGCCTCCCGGCAGATCTGGGTCTGTTCTCCACCAAGACGCTGGTGGAAGCCAACCCCGACCACCTGGTGGAGGTGCGCACGCAGCTGGCCCAGCCCACCGACGAGAACTGGGACCCGAGCGGCAGCAGGAAGATGTGGCGCTGCGAGAGCAGCCGCTCGCACACCACCATCATCAAATATGCCCAGTACCAGGCCTCGTCCTTCCAGGAGTCCCTCAGGGTCAGTGACTGGAGCGACACCAGCGGGGTTTCACTCTGATCTGCTCCCACGTAACCTCAGTTTGCTCTTCCAGGAGGAGAACGAGAAGAAGAAGGAGGCGGAGGCGGAGGCCGGCTCGTCCGACAGGTGAGCTTCCTCTTCTTTCTTTTTTTAAAACATCCTCTGAGATTTACAGGGAATGGGAGTCAGGAGCAGTTCTCCGGTTGGTCTGTTTCCCTTTAGAGTTTAAACATAAACCACGACGATTTGACGTTTATACTTTGGAATCGTTTCAAAATGGTGTAATACTGACAAATCCTCTCATTTAGCCTCCGTTACAAACTGCAGACACAATAACAACAATTGACTTGATGATTTTCTTCTCCTCTCCGATATGATTCTGTTTGGAATTCCGTTTTTTGTTCATTTTCCTGTTAATATTTAGGGAAGCATTCATGTCAGCGTTTCTCTTAATGTTAAAGTTCGCGATAACGTTCTTCTTGGTGATTGTTGACTCTCTCTCTCTCTCTCTCTCTCTCTCTCTCTCTCTCTCTCTCTCTCTCTCTCTCTCTCTCTCTCTCTCTCTCTCTCTCTCTCTCTCTCTCTCTCTCTCCTCTCCCTCTCTCTCTTTCCCTCTCCCTCTCTCAGCATGCTGAGACGAAGGAAAGGTCCCTTCAAGCACATCAAGTTCGGCACCAACATCGACCTGTCGGACGAGAAGAAGTCAGTCCACCTCCTCACACGTCGCACCTCTTCTCCGTCAGGAGTGAGTAGCTCCTCCTCCCCGCTGACCTCTGACCTCCTCCTCTTCCTCCTCCTCCCCCTCCCTCTCTGCAGGTGGAAGCTGCAGCTGCAGGAGCTCAGCAAGCTGCCGGCGTTCGCCCGCGTGGTTTCTGCCGGGAACCTGCTGAGCCACGTGGGCCACACCATCCTGGGCATGAACACGGTGCAGCTGTACATGAAGGTTCCAGGCAGCAGGACGCCAGGTAGGAACACACCGCCATGTTGGACCTGTACCCTCCTCCTCCTCCTTCTTCTCCTCCTCCGGGCTTCAGTCGTGTCCGTCCTCTTCCTCCAGGCCACCAGGAGAACAACAACTTCTGCTCGGTGAACATCAACATCGGTCCGGGGGACTGCGAGTGGTTCGCCGTGCCCGAGCCGTACTGGGGCGTCATCAACGACTTCTGTGAAAGGTCCGATCAGTTCCACACAATGAGCGTTCCGTATCAATATGTCAATCCTCGTTTCCACTGCGCGGTGTGTGCCGCTGCGGTGGATGTTACTGAAGGAACCGTATGCAGCCGTTACCTGTGCTGCACCAAGGACGCGTGATGATGTCGCATACCTGCGTCGTGACGTGGCCGTTCACAACCCCGCCCACATTTTAATCGCGCTCTCTGCGATGGAACCACACAGCAATAGTTTGGTCTGGGGACGCTGTACCGTGCCGCACAGTGGAAACAAGGATTAAGATCTATCAAAGCAACGGCTCGGTTTACACGGCAACATTTTCACGTCAAAATGGAAAACGTCTCCTAAAGTGTACGTTTGTGAAAATGAAACGGGGAGCAAACACATGTTCTGGAAAATGCTCCGTCTCCATGGAAACAGGTGGAAACGCAACTTTATAAAGTCCCCTGTCTCCATGGAAACACAACTTCTGGAAAATGCGTCTCCATGGAAATGGGACAGCGCAAGTTTTTGATAATGCAGTCAACATGGAACCACAACTTTTTGAAAACGCTCTCTGTGGGGAGGATAGGTCTCCTGTCTAAATGGGGAAACACAATTTTATAAAGTCTTCCATCTCCATGGACATGGGGAAGCGCAACCTTTTGAAAACGCTTCGTCTCCATGGAAACGGGGGGGAACACAACTTTGTAAAAAATTCCTGTCTGCTGGCGTGCGAACTGCACCGTTTTCAGCATTTCTGTGTTCTCCGTGCAAAGGGGGACATCGTTTTTAAAAACGTTGCCGTGGAAACGCCACACTTGCCTGAAACGATGCGCGTTCACTGGCACCGCTGTGGCGCGACTCTGAACGCCTCCGTCCTCCCAACAGGAACAACATCAACTTCCTGATGGGCTCCTGGTGGCCCAACCTGGAGGACCTGTACGAGACCAACGTGCCTGTTTACCGCTTCATCCAGCGGCCCGGGGACCTGGTGTGGCTCAACACCGGAACCATCCACTGGGTTCAGGCCATCGGCTGGTGCAACAACATCGCCTGGAACGTCGGCCCGCTCACCGGTGAGGAGCGTCGCCGTTTCATTTAATCCAACAATCCACTTCTGTCAGCGAGAATCCTCTCTTCATCTTCTTTCTCTTCCTCCAAATCTTCATACTCATTTCTTCTTCTGAATCTTCATCTTTTTCTTGATCTTCCTCTTTTCAGTTTCTTCTGCTTCTTCCTCTTTTTTTCCCTGACTCATCCTCTCCTCACTTCTCTTCCTCCTTCGTTCATCACTCTTATTCTTTATCCTTCCCCTTCCACATCTTTTTCTTCATCCTCCTCCTTTTCTTCTTCATCCTCATCAGCCTTCCTGTCTTCCTCATTCTCCGTTTGTTCTTCACGCTCCCCCACATCTTCCTCGTTTTCCTCCTCTTCCTCCTCCTCTTCCATCATTTCTTCCTCATCCTTCCTTGTAGTCCTTTGTCTTCCATCTTATCTATCCTTTCTTTTTCTTCCTCTTCCTCATCCTCCTTTTCCTTTTCTTCCTCATCCTTCTTCGTTTTCCTCCTTTTCCTCTTCTTCCTTCACCCCTTCCTCTTTTTCTTCCTCATTTATCCTTTCTTTTTCTTCATCCTCCTCCTTTTCCTCTTCTTGTCATCCCTCTTTAGGTTAAACGGTGGATAAATGAAGTGGTTTTACATAACATATATAACGAAAGACATTTCTCTATCATATAAAATGGTTTCAGAATCAGAATTGATCAGATTGGTCTCTCGTCTATAAAATGATAATATAATAACTAATCTGTGTGTGTGTGTGTGTCGCCAGCTCATCAGTACAAGTTGGCGGTGGAGCGCTACGAGTGGAACAAGCTGCAGAGCGTCAAGTCCATCGTCCCCATGATCCACCTCTCCTGGAACATGGCCCGGAACATCAAAGTGTCGGACCACAAGCTGTTTGAGATGATCAAGTGAGGAACCGGCAGAGAACATCGTGTGTGTGTGCGTGTGTCCGTGCGTGTGCGCGCTCACCCATCACCCCCTCTCTGTGTGTGTGTGTGTGTGTGTGTGTGTGCGTGTGTGTCAGGTACTGCTTGCTGCGGACTCTGAAGCAGTGTCAGATGCAGCGCGAGCTGCTGCTTTCTGCCGGGAGGGAGCTGGTTTGGCACGGGAGGAGCCAGAACGAGCCGGCGCACTACTGCAGCATCTGCGAGGTGAGACACACGGCGTTCTCGCCACCACAGCAGAAATTCACAATCTGTGTGTCCCGAGTTGGACCGATGACCGTCCGTCGCTCAAGATGGAGGAAAGTGACACACAAATCAATATGAACAGTTCAAAAGTTAGATTTTTTTTTAGAGCCACAAACATGTGCAATGAAACGTTTCTACAACTTAAAAAGCCGATCAGTTTAATATATGTACAAACCAATGCCCACATTTATCAAACAAAAAAACAGTTTTTAATCACCTGTTCACATAAAAATACAAGAAAGTACGATGTATTTTTTAGAAAGCTAAGCTGGCACAATAACTACAACTAATATATCTTAATTTCTTGTGCGTTTATATAAACAAGAACATTATTATCATAGTTTAGGTACAAAACACATTTTACTGCTTATTATACTGCAAAGGGGGCGGAGTCACAGAGGAGCTTGCCCATTCCTGCATAGCAACAGCAATGTAATCTCGTGATTGGCTGGTTGGGGGGGACTTTTGGCCAATAGGAAATGTATGTCGGGTTTCTATTTTTCATTTTTTTTTGTTTCTGCCACAGATTGACAGTGTGAATCAACCGTTTTGCCGTCAATTCCTCCACAACTCGCACACCCACACACCTTAGGTTTTAATTATTATCATAACTCTGGTTTAATTTGGTCGATCAACAACATTCAAAAACTGGTTAAAAGCTTAAACTTTAAAACGGAGTCTGATTGTGGCTGCTGCTTCCTGCTACGTCGGTAGAATTTAGTCATGTAAACTGATGAAAAAATTGCGGCATTTGACTAAAATGACTTCCTGTCGTGAACAACCATAAAGTGGCAGTTTAACGACCTCACTTCCTCTTTCAGGTCTTTGTGTGTGAAATATAAGAGACATGAGTCTATGTGAATACCTCACTAGTTGTTTCTTTGCAGCTTTTTGTCCCACTGACATGAAAACGGTTCAGGAGAAGATCGGTTATATGATTTAACAGATACAGATTTAAAGTTACGGATCCTCTTTGATTTATTCGGGGAAAACAAAAGCGTTTCGTCAAACCGAAAACGCCCGTGTTGTTTAAGCTCCAAACAGTCCCTCACGCCTCTCTGTTGCCCCCTCCTGTCCAGGTGGAAGTGTTCGACATGCTGTTCGTCACCAGCGAGAGCAACAGCCGGAAGACGTACGTGGTGCACTGCCAGGACTGCGCCCGCAGGGGGAGCTGCAACCTGGACAACTTCGTGGTGCTGGAGCAGTACAAGATCGAGGACCTGATGCAGGTTTACGACCAGTTCACTCTGGTGAGTGTCGCGCCGAGAGGCCGGAGGAGTAACGGCGGGATGACGGAAACCCGGGTGAAAACGCAAAACTAGCGTGAAACAAAATTCAAAGAAATTCTGAAACTTAAAGTGAAAAACGATACGTTTTAATTTGAAACGTGACATTTCCGAAAGTACAATGCAAAACTTTTCTGCAACGAAAACTCCAAAAATTACACGTTTTCATTGGAGACATTTGAAACGGAAAACTTTTCCGAAGCGAAAGGACAGGACACATTTTCATGCAAAACTTCTGAAAGCAAAAAATGCAGAAACGATGCGTTTTCACTCGAAACAGAAAACATTTCTGAAACAAAAATGCAAAAAGGACACATTTTAATGCAAAACTTCTGAAAGAAAACGAAAAACTTTTCTGGAAGGAAAGCACAAAATATCTGGAAGGAAAATGCCAAAAACGGAGTTTTTACTAGAAATAGTTTTGTGGAAACGCAAAACTTTTCTGAAACAAAAACTGAAAACGGCATTGTAGTTGCTAAAGCTATCTTGATGTAAACATTAAACGACGTGAACTGACGGAAGAAGACGACGTCGGACTTCGACAGATTTGTACAAAAACTTTTATTTAACCAAGTGTTCAGTCCAACAATCCGCGATCAATAATCCCATAAACTGCGTACAGTTTGTCTCGTTGTCGCGGAGTTGCGGCGTTGTAGCAGTTGCGATGCAGTCAGAAACCGCGCGCGCTGTCCCTCCGTCAAGCAACACCTGATGCACAAATGTTCCTACCTTCAGTGCAATTATGCCCCCATGTGGCTCAACCGGTGTTCTACACTCACCCGTACATGTGCAGAAAATGGCACATCCCAGACGTGTTTTCCCTTGAAACGTTGTCATGGAAACGCAGCCTGACTCTGCGTCTCTCTTCTTTCTGCAGGCCAGTCCTCTGCCTTCTTCCTCTTGATGGCGACAGTTTGTCAATCTGAGAGCGGCGAGGGGAAACTCTCCGGAGTCTTTTGTTTCGTTTGTTTTGTTTTTACAAAGAAATAAAAATGTTTCTGATATTCAGGAAGAAAAAAGCCGTCGGTCCTCAACACTGCGTCTGTAGCTTCTCCTCCCGTCAGGCAGCTGAAAGCTGTGCTTCTATGCAACCACCCGCCGACCTCCCCTGGTGAACTGGAGGGGCGGCGGCGGCTCGTCACCCCCCCCCCCCCCCCAGTGGACTGGAGGGGCGGCGGCTCGTCATCACAACCAGACTGTTTCACCACAAACGATCCACAAAAAGCCACAAGCAGTTAAATAAAGTTTTGTACATATTTAGTTTGAACTGATCAAGACTACTGACCCCCCCCCCCCCCCAAAAAAAACTTTTCTTCCTCCATTGTTTTTTTTCTGTTTGACACGAAAGCTTCGTTCCCTTTCCTCCACCGATAACTAGCATAGCAGGTCTTTTTGTACGTCAAGAAAAAAAACAACTCAAAAACTCTTCTGTTATGTAAAGAGATGACGTGACGTCCTTCCACTCCCGGATGTTTTCTTCTTTCGGTTGCAGGAAACCTTTCGTCGGCAGCCAAGTGAGAGAAAATGGGTTGCACATAGACCGAATGAACTTTAATTTGTGTGTGTGTGTGTTTTTTTTATTTGGATGTAAATTTACACTATTTATAAAAATGCATATTTATTGCTTGAAAGATATTTGTTGATGGAATGCTGTAAAAAAAAAATTCTGTTTGTTTTTTCCCCAAGAGTACCTGCCATTAAATCTGAAGGAGCCATGTGATTTTTTAACTCCGCTCCTCCAACGTTTTCTATATGAATAAATCTGCTTAGTAAGCATTGTACAGAGACCTTGAAATGGTTTTATTGTTTGAAGGATGTTTTATGCGTCAATAAACAGAAACTGTCTTTATTTACATCTGCAGCCGCCGTGTGTGGTTCATTCAAACGTTTTTAATCTGGTTTCTTTGAAGGTTTATTTTGGTTTTTTTTAACCATTTTCTCTGTTTTGATTGGATTAGAGGCTCTTGATGACCAGTTTTAGCCCACGGGCCTCATGTCAGACTCCCTTCATCTAACAGCTAAATACAAACAAATATATACATGGTAAATGTAGCTTACCATAATTAAAATTCCATTTTTAACTTAATGTAATGCATTATCATTATATCATGATTTTTTTAATTACATTTTTTAATGCTGTACTCCAAACAGCCTCTAGAGGTGCTGATGCCCTATTTTAAGGCAGATAATTACATTCTGACGTGACATGTCACGCTTCTCTCCTGTATTTTGTAGTGGTGTTAACACTTCCTAATGTTTTCTTTCCCCGTCCTTCTTCCCTAGAGGTTCAAGCCAGAAAAGCCAAATTAGACTCGTGTTTCCGTTTATAAGAAGAAGAAACTTCAAAGACGATGAATAATGTGATTAGTTTTCTCCCTCCGTCGTGACTGAAGAAGAGAAAGACGACCGACTGTCTTTATTATTCAAATTGAAGTGCATCATCTGAAGGCGCCTCTGAAAAGCCCTTAAGAGTCCAAGAGGGGGCAGTAGCGCTCCCCCGGCAATGAGCCAATTAGGTCGCCCGTCTGATCAGAGGCCGGCTTTTTCGCCTTTGATCCTCGAGACCAAACGTCTCGGAGAAAAGGTGGCAGGTTTTTAAATATTCTCACTGTTGTTGCCTCTGAGCAGAGCGTTAATTGTTCAAGGAGCGTCGTGTGTCTGGATTTTCTTTTGTCTTTTGCTTCTTTCCTTTTCCTTTCTTTTTAATCTTGAATGTTTTATTTTCCTATCCCCCCCTTTTTTTTCTATTTTGCCTTTTTCTTTTATCTTTTATTTGTTTTCCTTTTTTCCTCTTTTCTCGTTTTCCTTTTCTTTGTTTTCCTTATTTCTTTTCTATTTTTAATTTTCCTTTTTTAAATTTTTTTTTTATATCTTTTAATATTTTTTCTTTTCCCTTTCCCTCGTTTCTTTTCTATTTTTCCTCTCCCCTTTTCCTTTTCACGTTCCTTTTTTATCCTGTTAATCTTTTTTTTCTCCCATCCCTTTTTTTTTTTTCAATTTTTTCTTTTTCCTTTTTCATTCTTTTCCTTTTTTTAAGGCACGAGCACTGAAAGTGCAAAGACCCTCTTGTATGTGGGGGAATTGTTATGACGTGGGACGAAGGGGCCATTTTAGGGCCCTGAACATGTTTGATTTTGCTACAAAACTCGTCAAAATAAGTTTTGGTGGGTGTTTCTCTCCGAACGCAGAAATAAAAGGTTGATGCTTCGCTTGTTTCTTTTTCGTGAATGGACGGCGCACACTGATGCATTTTATGACTCGCGTACATCGTCTGCTGCGCTTCAGCTTGTTTCCATCGTACAAACTGCCCACAGCGAACTCCCATGTCTCACGTCGTACAGTACTGCTACCTGGAAACTTATAAGATTGTTAAAATCACAGTGAGATGTCGACCATCCACGTGAATTCGCTGATCTATTGCTGTGTGGTCCGCATCTGACATGGTTGCTGCCCCCTGGTGGCGGGCGGAGGTCAGCACGCCACAGCTCGTCTGGATGGATCGGTCCACGCTTCTACACGCTTCATACCTGGAAGACCCAACAAACTGAATCTGCAGGGTTGGGAGAAGCTCCACGCTGGAAAGATTCACCCAACTGTTTCCAGAACACGTCTTTAATTTGAGAACACGTCACGCAGATTTTCAACATCAGAAATCCGTCACCGTAATTTCAGACGTCTCCAACTTATTTTTTAAGCTTTCAGCAAGTTCGTTTCCATCTCCGGAAAAAATAGATCTGAGCCGTCAGTGGCTCGGGTTGAGGTCCTCGTCCAGCAGCTCCTGACGTCTGGTGACAGCATGATTGCTGGATGGAGCAGCAGGTCCGTATTTATACGGTCAAAATTGTAGTGCAAGAAACCTGTGATTTCATGCGGCAAATTTATGGTGAATATGTGAAAATTCTGACTGAAAATCTGCTGGAAGTTTGTTCACTATTCATGTGAGATGACAAAATGTTCATTTTATCAAACCTTCATGGACCAAACCCGGCCAGCAAGACGCTCCAATCTGGACAAACCGTCAAGAAAATTGTCAAAATTTCAAACAAAACATAGATTTTTCTTTCGGTTTTTTTCGGTTTATTTCTTTTTTTCCAAGTAAATTTCAAGTAAATACCATGAAAGCTGGAAAGTCACAGAAAACAAAACTCTCTCTTACGGAAACGTTGGAAAAAGTACCTTTTTCTGAAACTCTGGTAACCAAGGCCACAGTAACTTGTAGTTCTGCACGTGCTCAGTAGAGACAATCACACACACACATTCCTCATGTCTAATTAACAGGCCTGAAATCAAATCCTCCACCTTCTTCGTTATATTTATGGTGGTAATTATGATGGATGGATGACGGATAATGGATAGATTTAACCCAAACATCTCCAAACGACTCCTCTGCTCCACCAGCAGTGACGATGAAGAGAGAAGTCTTCCTCGCTCCCTCCGTCAGTGGTCATAATGTTTCGGCTGGTCCGTCGTCCAGACTGCGGTGGGGTTTTTTTTGTTTTGTTTTTGTAGCGTCTGAGATAAAAGACCTGCTGCACCTTGTTACCGCTGCAGTGTAACGGCGGTCTGTGCTTGTCCACTGCTCACGTGCCACGGTTTGAGCCCGGCGCCGCCGCTCATTATCGGGCCCACTCCGGCGGGGGGCCGGTTTTATCTCAAAGAAACAATCCTGTGGAGAAAATAATGAATGGGGGAAGAAAGCGGCGGAGGTTGTGATGTTTCTGCCTGTAATCAATACGTTTGACGTCTCAGCGCTCCGCGGCTCTCGGTAATTAAAGCGCCGCTCCGCTCGGCCCAAATCCACAGAACGGCGGTTTGCAGGGGGGGGGGAAACGAGGAGCTCGGGGAACTGTGGGCTTGTGAAAGAGCAGCAGGAAACGGCGTCTTCCTCCCTGCAAAGTGACAAAAAGAGAGGAGAAGACGCACGCGGCCGGCTAGGAGTACAATCGGGTGATTTTAACTGATTCCGTCTGAGCGGAGGATTGACGATTCGGTCTGCAGACGTCACGCCGAGAACGAAAATCTAAGAAAACTGCAGTTTCCATGGTGACGGAGTCGCAGCATTTTCCTAAAGTTGTGTTTTCTGCCGCTGCCGTGTGAACGGAGTTTATGTTGTTTAAGTTGTGCAAAAGGAAATATGAATGGATGATGGGTGTTGGACGATGGGTGGCTGGATGGATGGATGATAGATCATAGATGATGGATGATGGATGATGGATGGATGGAGTATGGGTGTTGGATGGATAATGGATGGATGCATAATGGATGGATCATGGATGAATGATATTGGATGGATGATGGATGGATGATAGATCGTCGAATGAATGGATGGATGATTGGTGTTGGATGGATGATGGATGGATGATAGATCGTCGAATGAATGGATGGATGATTGGTGTTGGATGGATGATGGATGGATGATAGATCGTCGAATGAATGGATGGATGATTGGTGTTGGATGGATGATGGATGGATGATAGATCGTCGAATGAATGGATGGATGATTGGTGTTGGATGGATGATGGATGGATGATGAATGATGGATGATGGATGAATGATGGATGATGGATGGATGATGGATGATGATGGATGGATGATGGATGGATTCCTATGGGCCACACAACTTACAATCAGCATTCAGCTATTTTGACACTAAAAACCCTGAATAAAGAAATGAACCCATTCAGTCCCGGGGACTCGTCCTCTTACGTCTCTGTATCCTTTATTGTTCTTCTCGTCGAACCGTTCGAATCTTTCAGCGTGAAAAACAAGCTTTTCATCGTGGAGAAGAAAAGCGGCTGCGAGCGGCGGGTCAGTCATTCCCGTCCGGGGGCGTCGCCCCTCATTATCCCGCTCCGTCACCAATCATCCTGCAGGCCTCCATTACTTCACGTTCGCTCTTCCTTTCATCCACTTCCAAAGCTCTTTGTAAACTTTGTTTGGCGGCGGACCGTTAAAAACGCCGTGCTTAAAGAACGGTAATGAAACTGATTATTATCTCGACGTGAGTGGAAAGTGCTTTCCATTACAGCTTATTAATGCATTACGGCCGTCACTCAGCGCGGCGGGGGCGTCAGACGAGCCGCTCGGCTCCGTCGGCGGCGGCGTGCTTGTTTCCCGTCAATACCGACGTTGGTTTTCTGCACTTTATTTATTTTATACACAATGAAGTGACCCGGCGCAAACAAGCGTCTGACCGACGCTGAATCCATCCCGTTCCAAAGGCCCATAATGCACCAGGGATCTGTGGAGCAGCACCGGGTCGAGTCCACCGTCCTGCCTTCACCTTCTCTGGATTAACAGCTTCATTTATTTGCTTGTGCTCCATTTTCTTCAATATGAAGGATCGTAAATATGATACGTGAGAGGAAATGATGAAAGCTCAGAGAGAGAATCCTTCTATAAGTCACTATTAAATAAGTATAAGCCTTTTTAGTGACTTATTATAAGTGTGACTTATTGTAAGTGTGACTTATTGTCACCATTATAATAAGTCACACTTAAAAGTCTTATACTTATAATAAGTCACTAATAAGTCTTATACTTATAATATATACTTATAAGTCACACTCATAATAAGTCACACTCATAATACGTCACACTTATAATAAGTCACTAAAAAGGCTTATACTTATTTAATTTATACTTATAAGTCACCCTTATAATAAGTCACACTTAAAAGTCTTATACTTATAATAAGTCACTTATAAGTCTTATACTTGTATAATATTTACTAATAAGGCACCCTTGTAATAAGTCCCACTTAAAAGTCTTATACTTATAAGTCACACTTATAAGTCAGACTTAAAATAAGTCACTTAAAAGGCTTATACTTAAAATATATACTTATAAGTCACACTTAAAAGTCTTATACTTAAAATATATACTTATAAGTCACACTTAAAAGTCTTATAATTATAATATATACTTATAAGTCACACTCATAATAAGTCACACTTAAAATAAGTCACTTATAAGTCTCATACTTAAATAATATGTACCTACAAGTCACACTTATAATAAGTCACACTTAAAAGTCTTATACTTATAGTAAGTCACTTATAAGTGTAATACTTATATAATATGTACTTATAAGTCACACTTAAAAGTCTTGTACTCATAAAATACACTCATAATAAGTCACACTTCAAATAAATCACACTTATAGTAAGTCACACTTATAATGCACATCTCTGCCCCGTTTACATGACAGCGCATGATTCTGTAGCATTTTGGGGGGGGGGGTCCGTTTCCATGACAACCGTGCTCAGAGCCATTGAAAACCGTTGTTGTGTAAACAGACCCCCAGAAACCCAACAAAAGTTTCCCGTTTTCGCTTGAAAACCGAATCCAACAGGAACTGTCGCTTTCATCAGCAGCTCTTAAGAAGCAGCAGCGCGACTTTTTAAAGCGTGATGGCTGTGCTTTTTGTGTTTTGGCTTTGAGAATAAGAATCAGGTGGAATAAGTGACGGCAGCAGGTATTGATACAGTTTCTCCACGAACCCTCGGTCAAAGGCTGTGAAACGTAAGAACAATCAGAACGTAATCACAGCAAATTGAGACTTTTCGGTCCTTCTGAACAATGTAGACGTCGGCCGAGCCTGCTCTCAGAGAGCGTGTGATTCCTGACAGTCATTGTGCCGCCGCCGGGGGAAACATTAGTCATACGTGTGGGATCATTCATCGGAGCGGCGGCCTGCAGGCGGCGGCCTGACAGTTACTTCATTATCGCCGCCGCGGGCGGCGGGCGCTCAGCCCAGGACTGACAACCACTTCAACCAAAACACCTTGAAATTATACTCGGCTCCTTTTTAAAGACACACACACACACACGCACACACACGCACACACACACACACACACACACACACACACACACACACACACACACACACACACACACACACACACACACACACACACACACACACACACGGTTTCTCACTTTTTGGGGACATTATATTGAGTCTGAACTCTTTGTGAGTTGTCGACACGACAAAGTTTAGAGTGAAAATGCGTCGTTTGTTGCCTTCTTGTTTCAGAAGAGTTTTGCGTTCACACGGCAACATTTTGGACGGTGACTGTCAAACCATAAAACTAGAGCTACACTCGGTAGAGTGCGGACCTTTGCCATCACAACAATTGTTTGCGCAAACGAGTTAGCATCTTCAGCATGTTAGCCGCTATCTCATATCGATGCTAACTAGGTAGGTCAGGTAGCTACGTCACTGTGTGAAGCACTGAGCAGGGAGCGTCTCCATGGCAACAGACGCTGATCTCCTTTGATCTCCTCCACGAGGTGCCTCTCTCATCCGCTTTGTATGGGACATTTTTTCACAGTTTTTGGAGAGTTATTCAGAAATGGTTCGCAGTTATCGTCCCAAAATCTTATGGATTGGTCCTTGGATGATGACAAATCATCCCTGTAGAGTTCATGCCATTCGGGTTAATAGTTTTGTGTTTTCACTTGAAAACGTTGTTGTGTAAACAGGGCCTTAGCGTCACTGCATTTCAGCCTCATACAACCGTTCATTTGTCCTCACGTCGTTGTTGTTGTTTTTTTTTGTCTCCATATCGTGAGTAAAGAAACACATTCATGTCCCCACAACAGTGATGAATGAAGACATGCACACACAGAGGACCAGGTTGTGGGTTGATTCCCACTTAGCTTTAAAAGAGAGGAGGAGGAAGAGGAGGAGGAAGAAGAAGAGGGGGAGGAGGGTGACATTTTCCAAAATATCAAAGTGGAAGCTGAAGTGTGGCCGTGTGTGATTTCCTGGGTTTTCTGAGGAGAAGAGTTGATGTTTTGTGAGAGTAGCACACAGCTGGAATCAGCTGGAATCAGCTGGAATCAGCAGGAATCAGCTGTGCGACCTTTCTTTATGTCTGCGTGTCGTCGAGTTCAACATGCAACAAACTGAGAGCAAGGATTTCTTCTGGAGTAACAACTCCGCAAAACTTCAGTATTCAAGCACGTTCTCCATCGGAAAGGCACGGTAATTATAGAGCGTCTTTCTCTAAAGACATCCAGAGTAAACTGTAGAGCATCTTCCTCCTCTAACATCCAGATTATAGAGCATCTTCCTCCTCTTACTTCCACATTGTAGAGCATCTTCCTCTAAAGACATCAAGATTATAGAGCGTCTTCGTCTAAAGACATCCAGAATAAACTGTAGAGCATCTTCCACCTCTAACATCCAGATTATAGAGCATCTTCCTCTAAGGACATCCAGATTACAGAGCGTCCTACGAAGTGATTTGAGACTGACCAATTAATTTCAAATGTCTGTTTTTGGATTGCAGGATGAAACATTCAAACTCCACACAAAGTTCCAGAAACATGATGTGGACTCAAACCAGTGACCTTCATTCTGTGAGCTGACGGGGCGAACCACTGCACCACTGCACCGTCAGAGAGAGAGACACAGGAACCAGCATAGCCTGGATCCAGCAGATGTCACTGCGGTTATGAAAGAAGTAGACGATAATCCCTGACACACACACACACACACACACACACACACACACACACACACACACACACACACACACACACACACACACACACACACACACACACACACACACACACACACACGCGGAAGAGGATCAAAGCAGGCCCGCCGTGTGAATCCTGAAGGTGTATTCCAGATGTTTGAGTCACTGCAGTGAGTCAGTGTGTGTTTGTTCCGCTCCGGTTTGTTTTCACTCTCTCGCCCCGTTGACTCACGCCGCCGCCGCCGCCGCCGGCGACGACGAGCCGACCATCCGAGGGCAGGAACGAGGAGTATTTCTTGGAGCGCGTGCGGACGAGCGGCCCTCGGCAGCCACTTGAGGAAGTGGTTTGAGAGGAATGTGTCTGAAAGCGGCGTCGTTAACGTCCAGGACCCGAATATCTGCAGCCTGACGAGGCCGTGAAAAACTCCAGCAAACTCTGGTTTCTGACAGAATGTCACCCGGCAGACGGAAAAGCTCACTTCCTCTCTGCTCCCTTCAAAATAGCTGCTTGTTTTGGAGGTTCCACTTCACTCGTGATCAATTATGGAGCAATCTGGAGGAAAAGATCCAGTTTGGCTCTTTACGAGCTCATTAAAGGCAAATGAAAACAAGAAACTTCTGATTATTGAATTAAAGACACATTGAGAGATTAATGGTTTAGTTTCTAAAAAAAAACGTAAACGATTCAGCTGAATCCACATGAAGGGTTTTATTATGGCGGGGATTCAAGCAAAGTTCAAGACTTAAAGTTTCAATTTGAAAATCATCTCCGTTCATAAAGAATTGTTTGTTTTCTGCAGGCAGAATAAATTCAGAGCCAAACTGAACAATTTTCGACAGCGTTGTCGAGGGAAAACGCAAAACTTTCGTTGCGTTTTGAGTGTCCCATGTCCACGAGCCACTTTTTGAAAACGCCCTGACGCCGTCTCCAAGGAAACAGTGGGAAAGGCAGCTTTTCAGAGGGGTTCCGACCCTGTCTCCATGGAACCGGGAAACCACAATCCAAATCCATGACAAATGGGGAAAAGACAACTTTTCGGAAATGTTACATCTCCATGGAAACGGGGGGGAAAACGCAACTTTTTGAAAATGCTCTGCATCCGACTCTATGGAAACGGGAAAAACATAACTTTTTTGGGAACGTTCCGACTCCGTCGCCACGGAAATGGGGGGAAAACGCAACTTTTCAGATACTCGGTCTCCATGGAAACTGCGAAAATATATATTTTTGGAAAGGTTAGGACTGTCTCCGTGGAAACGGGGGTAAAATGCTACTTTTTCGCAAACGTTCTAACTCCATCTCCATGGAAACAGGGTGAACACACAACTCTTCGGAAGTGTTCTGTCTCAGTTGCCACGGAAACGGGTGGGGCACGCTAACGACGTCATTTTTTTTCTCGCATTTCTTCCATTTCTGTGGAAGTGAGCATTATTTCATAAACATTGTTATGTAGAACCAAAACTTCTCTGAAGCAACAAGGTAAAAACAAGGTAATAAACAAAAACAGTGCAGAAATGTGCAGCATACTTTCATTTTTGTATTAGTATGCTAATTAAAATTTTGTGTAATTTAGATCTGCAACTGTGGTTTTATATATATATATATATATATATATATATATATATATATATATATATATATATATATATATATATATATATATATATATATATATATATATAAAAATTTAAATACTTGTCTTGTGTTGCATTAGGACGCATTTATATGATGATGTGAGATAAGAAAAACACATTTCTTGGGAAAATATATATGAGGAAATGAACTGGAAATGCAAATAAAAGCACAACTTCTATATGATTTATCATTTATCACGTAATAGTGTTTATTTGAAACCAACATTGAAGGAAAACTAATTTCAAACTATGTTTAATCTCTTTCCCTCCTCTGCCAAAGTGACTCTCCAGCTTTACTACGCTTCATAAACAACATTTACAGGTTATTAGTCATTATTTTGCAGCCTGGAAATTGCGGGACTTTTCCAGCGGCTGATGTTTTTATGAATGGAGGATTGAAACACGTTGGCCTTCGTCCACGTGGATATTTTAAGTTGAGATGGACTCGCTGTGGTCCGGCAGAGGTTGGCTGCAGTTTGTACATTTTACTCATCAAACCTGCGGCTCTGACTCGGGCCTGAGTCATGGAGCTGCTGCGTCTATTTCTGGCCTCTTATTTAAGAACTGCAGCACATCCACCCGACTATTACCAGGACGAACACTCACAGACAGAAAACACAGACATTTACTCCGAAACCTGGAGTGAAACTCAATGTTAGCCAAATATTGAATAAACTCCAAATATAGTGCCATAGTCACCTTTAAAATTAAACTTTAAGGTTTTTGTCTGAGTATATGCGATGAAAATATCTACAATTTCACAATTAATACACTGATAAAAATCTTGTATTTGACCCACTTAAAAACTAAAGAAACTTTTCGCATAGTGTATCTATATTTATTCTACTTACTTAATGTTTTTTAACATGAAAAATGTAATTTAATTAAAGTGAACAATGTGTTTTTTTTCTGTCTTGGGATCCTCAGATCATCTGTGTAAACTTTAGTGTATGTTTGGAAGAGTGTGGCGCTCTGGAGCACTGAGGGTTTATGGGTATTGTAGTATATTTGTGTTTTGAAATACCGAATGAAACACAGTAGATAACGAGGCAGTTTTTTTTGTTGTGTGGAGGAATTTGACATTTTCTTAAATTACTTAAGTTATTCATAAATAAATAAATAAATAAATAAATATATGAATATATAAATAAACACAGTGTGTTGTATTTTGAACAAATATTTTTTTCCCTTCCCTAGATGTATTTGTGGAAAAATACTAGAAATGAGAATTTTTATTGTTGCAGCTACTTTTCCCTCTCTCTGGTGGAGCATCTTGTTGGCTGGTTTTGACTCACGGGCCTCATGTTTGACACCCCTGGCCTCGTGCATCCAAAACCCTGCTGGAATCTCCATGCAGGATCTTATAGATCTTCCGGACCGAGAGCGCCTGCCTCGCCTGCCAGACACACGTGCGGCGCAGCTCCCGGCGATGTTTCCAGAACGCTTCCTCTCCTCCTTCCCCTCGTGTCGAAGCAACAACAAGGTCCTCGTGTAGGAGAACAGAAGTCCCCGGATTCCTCCGGGATGAGTGTGAGGCTTCAGAGCCGTGAGTCACAGGAAGCATCGGGCTGCTGGAACGTGAGGCGCATCCTCTGATCTACACACACACACACACACACACACACACACACACACACACACACACACACACACACACACACACACACACACACACACACACACACACACACACACACACACACACACACACACACACAGGTAATCACAGCTGTGCACAGCCTCAGGTTCATTCATTTGTTCATTTCATTGGCAGCTCTATTAGCTCCTCACTTATTGCAGGAGATCAGGTGATTTCTCACTTTGAGTTTTGACCCTCCAGAGTAGCCGTAGTTCAGCCGGCGGCCATATTGTTTGGCTCACCTGTCGCGATAGCAATGCCAGTTCAGTTAGCATGTGTATGGGGTTTCCCATTGTGCGTTAGCGTCGAGCTAACTATGTTTGTTAGTCGAACTGATGTGAAAAGGAGGAATACAAACATTTCCAGAAAAGTGGAATCCAAACAAACGGTAGGGATAAACTCAGTGTCGAAGAATAGAAACTGCTTATGGAGACCAGATTGTCTTGGTGTGTGAGAAGAGTTCTGTGGTTTAATTGATCAACCAGAAATTAATGCAGTAATCAGTGTTTGTTTCACATTTTAGTTCAATTCACACGACACAGTGACTTTATTTAGAAGACATTTCTGTCTGTTTTAAATTACAGTTCTTACTGGTTAACTTTTTTTTTTTTTAATGCCTTGTTTTATTTTTGTGTTTTGTTTTTTACTTTATGTACTTTATGTTATCTGTTACCTTCGCCTATGAAGTTGACCGAGAAGGTTATGTTTTCATCTGGGTTATTTGTATGTATGTATGTATGTATGTATGTATGTATGTATGTATGTATGTATGTATGTATGTATGTATGTATGTATTTTCCCAACTTTTACCAAAAACTACCCACCTGAATTGCATGTATATCTTCGGGGTTTATTTTTCATCATCCAGGGACCAATCCATTAGATTTTACGATGTTAACGGCTAATCGCTTCCGAATGAATTTCCAAAAACTGAAGAAAGAAATGTCCCATACAACATGAGAGCGGCACCTTATGGAGGAGATCAAAAGATCTGGTTATGCGCTCTACCGAGTGTAGTTCTAGTTTTTATTTTGGCATGCTGACATTTGTCAGAATTAATGCTTAATTCCTTGACAGATGATTGATGATTTCATTTATTGGCCAAATGAATGGAAATGTACACTGGAAAGCTACAAATGAATTGCCCCTTGTGGGATTAGTTAAGTTGTCTGAACTGAGCATACAGCCTCACGTCATCTTGAGTGGGCCGGGCCCTTAAAGATAGTGCAATAAAAACTTTTAAATTTCAAAGTTTTTCTTTGAGTATATAAGATAAAAATGTCTATTTTCACAAAAACCAAACAATTACTCCCCAAAAAAGATAACGATGTCAACATGAAGTAAATTTAATGATGCAGAATTTGATAAAATGTCCAAATGTCTTCTCTTGCATTGTGGGTGGTTTTACAAACAGCGTGGCTTTGTGGCTAGTTTGCTTTACCTCAGGGGTGTCAAACTCAGATCCTCGTGGGCCGCAGCCCTGCACGTTTTCAATGTCTCCCTCCCCTGAATGTCCTGATGGTTCATCATCACATTCAGCACAAAGCCAGATAACGAGCTGCTCATTGCAATCAGCTGTGTTGAAGCTGGGAGACATGCAAAACGTGCAGGGCTGCGGCCCTCGAGGCCTGGAGTTCGACACGTGTGCTTTACCTCATGGCAGCTTCTCTGATGTCTCACCTGAGGTCTCGATGTAGTGTTTTGTTTGGAAAAATAAAAAATTAATGTTTTCTTTGCAATTTTACAATTTTCTTGGTAGTTTGGCCGGTTTTGGCCCACGGGCCTGATGTTCGACACTCCTGGTTTTGAGGAAGCGTGCAGTCAGAGTTTGGAGCGTCAAAGTGGTTCAAGCTCCATGAGGGTTGGTGGATGCTTTAGTGTTTTAGTTGTTTTGTTTTTTTTGGGGGGGGGGCGTGGCCTCGTCCTGTCAGACTTCCAACCCTCCTCAAATAGATCCTGAACTTCCCGACTCTGTGATTTCATGACTCGAGCTGCACATTGGTGTCGTGGTCGGTGTTTTGTCCCTCACGTTGAGTCCGGTTGGTTGACGTTCCGTGTGCAGTTTGCATGTTCCACCTGCACAGGTTTCGTCCTCAAGGAGTCTAGAAACATTCTGTGGAAACGAACGTCTTTTTTTGCAAAACGTTGTCGAGTAAACGTAAAACATTCCGAGAGAGAAAAGTTTCAGATGCGATCTTTGACCATGACGGTATCACGCATACGTGACGTTATCTCTGTAGTTTGAAGAACTTTATGTTAGTTGAAGTAAGTATTGAACCGAGGCAGAAATCTCCTTCAAATAGCTTTTCTCCGTCAAACTAATATCAATGGCTGCCTGCAAAGCTGTTAAAGCTTTTGAATCGGCCTCCTAACACTGCACAAATATCACAGAAAAATGTCAGCAACGACTTACATTTAGATCGAAAATCTCGATGAACTCTTTACCTGTAACCTTCGAGAGTAAAGAAAACAAAAAAAAATTCAGCGGTTAATAGACTGACAGTCTCAAAGGATGGAGGAGAAATCCTGTCGTTCTTTAGCTCGGGAGCTGGAGAAGACGCAATTTCATCTACACCTGCTATTCTGTTTCAGCCCATTCGAGTAAATATAGATTATTTGCGACAACATTACGAGTCAGGAAGTTCAAAATATATGTATTTGATATTGCTTGACATTGATTTCCATTCATTCTCCTTCAGAGCGCATTGAAAGAACTTAAACTTTTCATTAAGAACGGTGTAGCGCGTCTGAACGTAAACGTCTTCAAGGCCGTTCAACAACGAACTTGAGAAATGTGTGTTTTTTATAAAGCATTTATAAAATGTAACCAAACATCTCAACGATGCCTCTGAATTCACCCGCAGGGAGTTAAAGCTGCTCTACCAGACAAACAAAAATCTTTTAAATATACTTCTCATACACACAGAGCATAAACCAACACATCAAAACAAGACCATCACCGCAGATTCCACTTATTTACAACCCGCCGTTCCTGAAATCCATCACACCAAAGTCGATTTGTTTACAAACAAACTAGAATTTGTATCCATCAACTGTTTATGTTTTGCTGACTGACACCTTGGGAAGCCTGCCGCAGGGGTTTCTGGGATATCGAAGACGATGTCGCGGCAACTCAAGGAATATATTGACATTTTAAGTCTTCAAGCAACGAGAATAATCTGAAATGATGTGAAATTCACTGTTAATCGTTTTTCCAGTGTGAAATGAGATGGAGTGTACAGACGGGATCTTGTCACACACAGTTTAAATGCTGAAAATACGTGTTTGTCTGAGTGTGATGACAAATTTCCTTCAGAAAGGTTTTGACAAGGTATTAGAGATTTACATTACCAACTAAAACTGGCTCCTAAATGTTTGGGTTTCCTTTTTTTCTCTTGGATTTAATTTTATTAATACATATCATGATGTTATTTATTTATCTTATTGTATGTATGTATGTATGTGTGTGTGTGTGTGTGTATATATATATATTTATATATATCAAATGATTATTTCTGCTGTTTTGCAAATGTGCAAAGCACGTGTATAGAAAGTTAGCCTAACTGTCTTCAAGTTGTCTTAGCTTGCAGTACCACTTTGTACCACTAGATGGTGTGAAGAGTCACCGGGGATCAAGTGTGTTCTCAGTCTGACAAGAGAGGAAGAAGCAGGGTTTCTCCACCTCCTGTGCGTGTGACAGAAGAAGGTTTTAGCCTTTTTAACAATGAAACACTGACTTCGATACAATAAGCGTTTTTGAAATTCGCCGGACTTATGTTGCTTCTTTTGAAAAAAACAAAAACAAAAAAAAACAACTTCCAGGTGAATCCAATTTGCTTTCTTCTCGTCTCCTGCCAGGTATGAAGACGGGCCTTAACCCCGTCGTCTCCCCGGCCGAGCTGATTTCGTCCATCGCTGTGGAAAACACAACCGTGCTGCCGTCATCGTGGAGCGGCTGGAAAACTCCACGGTACGTCTTTAAAACAAACCAAAAACAAAAAGACCGCCTGTTCCTGCTCTGCGCTATTAACCATCACTGGGGTTGAATCAGTGGGTGTGGACTGCAGCCCTGAATCATAACTTCATAAAACATACGAGAGGAAAGTCTGTACACGCGCCACCAGTCACGGTTTTGTCTGGATTCTTTATTTCCACATAAAGAAACCTCTGTTAATTGTACAAACGAGGAACTTTAATTTATTCTGTTTATGTTATTAGCACGCCTGTAACCGGGAGAGCACGTAAATGTTAGTGCGTGATCATTTCCCAGGAGGAAATCGGTGAAATTGCTGCAGTTAAATGCCACGTCTGATCAGCTCCGACATCAAGATCGAGTCTGTGAATGAATTCAGCCCCGCCGCAGCAGCTGTACGGGATTAACGTGGATTAGCAGGATTTGTTTTGTCTGCTGCGGCGTCACAGAGGCGATCTTTATGTATCGGAATATGGATTTATTGTTGTCGAATGCTGCGGTTTTTGTCAATAGTCTGGCTTGGCGGGGTTCTTTCTTTGCGGACTTTCCAGGTATCTGCTCATTGTCCAAAAACATGCATTTGAGGTCCAGAGTGTAAACCTGCTTTCAACCAGCTCCATTCACCACCGACACAAAACGACATTGAATAGATGAATAATATGGTTCAAACTGGTCCGGAAGTTGCAGCTGTGATTTATGATTTCACAACAATGTTATTGGTTTATCGTGGTTTTTACCAGCGATAGAGTTCCCAATAGCTTCTGAAAGTTACAAGTTAGAACATCAGCATTGTGGTTGGTTTTTAAAACTTATTTTGACATGTTTCAACAGTTTGCTACCAAAAAGCATGTCTAATTTTGTCAAGAGCGGGTGTCTCCAAAAAAAAAAAAAAAAAAGCTACCCCCTTTTTTGTGCCGCTGCGAAAATAGTCGTCCACGGATGACATTTTAGAATTTTTTTTTGAGAAAATAAATCCTGTACAATGTACGTTTACATATTATTTGTAATTCATATTATATATATTTTTCATATATTTAGTATATGTATATTTAGTCACCTTCCCGTGGGCTCACCACCTGCAGGAAGGTTCTTAATCGGTGCATTGTGATCTGGGTAACAGTGCTCAGACTGTCACCCCTGCGACCCGGAAAGGGATAAGCGGAAGAAAATGAATGAAAATGAATGAATGAATATATTTAGTATAGTATAAATGGCTATAAACAAGTGGCTGATGTCTTCGTTTGGTCCGATGACGTACGAGAATCCCATCATGGGGCGGACCGAGCTGAGACTGTCTGTCTGTCTGTCTGTCTGTCTGTCTGTCTGTCTGTCTGTCTGTCTGTTAAGCCTGTGTTCCTGGTGCAGAAGGTGGAGGAGTTGCAGGATCTCCTCTGGTGATTTGCTCTCCATCCTCCCTCTGAAGTGTCGTTCTGACTCCTGCAGCGGTTCTCGGTAGCTTCCACACAAAGACCAGGAAAATTGAGTGCATCGCTTCAGTTCTCAGGGCTTTTCACCGGATTCCTGTCATCTTGAAAATACTACAAAGCTCTGAATGGTTCAGGCTCAGTAAACACGTGAGGAACCGTGCAGACTTCTCCGATAGTGACCACCCAACCTGAACCAAACTGCCTGTAGGTTTTTGCCGAAACAAGCTGGAGCTGCTTTAAAACCAAGTTGACGACCTGTGATGACCCCCGGGCTGTCTGCAGCCGTCTGAGTGTGAGCTGCATGCAAAGCGATGGTCACTCAGCAGATTTCAAGCGTCTGCTGGCGCTGCTGCAGCCGATGAAGACTCCTTTTTGCAGGATTTCTCTCCATCTTGGGTTTGGCGTCTTGCCTCTCATCATCGCTACTGACGACACTGACGACCGCATTTATTTAACCTTTTGCTCGATGCAGATGAATTAAAGCTGCACAGAGTTTTTCTTCCTGATATCCAGTATCCTTTCTGTCTATGTAATGACAGAAGTTTATTTCTACTTCTTCTCAAATAGGAAATCACAATTATGCTGCACTATATCTTTAATTCTTGTAGTTACTTTTATGACATTTTTAACAATTTTAAAAATATTTTTGTAACATTTATTGTTGTGATTATCATTATCAAGATAATCATTGAATCATACAATATAATAATAATAATAATAATAATAATAATAACAATAATAATATAAATATAAATATATAAAATAAACAAATATTATGCTTTTGATTATTTTTTATTTATACAATCATACAATTATAAAAAACACAAAATATAACCATAGCAATATTTAAAATAGTATACAACAATAATAACAATAATTATTAATGTTATCACATAAAAATCTAATATTGTAATAATAATAATCGGTTTTAAACATTGCTAAATAAATAAACAAATAAATACATTTTGTTAAAAGATATGCAAATTTTTGTTTCCTTTAAAGTTTATTGATCGACGTCGTTGCTTAAATTTACTTAATGAATAAATTTGCTCCACGGTATTTGTTTCACTTTCTGCTTATTTTCCCTGAACTTTAGTCTTCACCCCAGCTCCACATATTTATATTTATAGTCATATTTATAGTCTCATCTTCATCCTGCTGTGGATCTAATGATGACGATGAAGGTGATGTGTTGTTGGTTATAGAGACGTTCAGCATGCGTAGAGAGCCACATGGTGGCAGTGTCCACAATGCTCTCCTGTCTGCCGCTTTCACTCTGAAGCCCCTCCGGTCTGCACAGCAACACACTACACAACTAGAATATTTATATTTTAAAACGTTTTTGATCGGCTCGTTAAGTACTTCATATGGAGTGTTCATGTTGTTCATTCATTTATATTATTATGATGATTCATCACCTTTTATCATTTAACTAATATCTGACTATATTCCTCACACCTTATTGACTAATTTTAATTGTTCTGAGCTTAAATAAATTTAAAACGATAATAAATATCACATAGAAAGTTCATTAATTGTATTAAGAGTTAAAACCAAAAGATTTAGAAGTTAATCTTGCATCAAAAAAATGAATGTGAGCCAATGCAGATATAGTAAAACAATAATAAATGTTTGCACCTATTTCTCATTTCACTGTTATTTGGATTAAACGAACTGAAGCGGTTTTACAGAATCGCCATGGCAACCGCTCACCACGAGGAGGGTGAAACCAACCTGTTGCTCACATATGAGCAGCCTCGCACTTGGATATGTGTTGAATTCTGCTTCGTAGCGATAAAGAACGGGGAAGCAGTGGTTGGTGCTGCCGCCTCACAGCCGCAGCGTACCCTGTTCGAGTCCGGCGGAGGGTTTGTGTGCAGTTAGGGCCCCGATATGACAAAGTCAGACGACACGGTCGCCACAGGCTTAACCTGCACCCGTTAGGTTTTATAACCTTCGAGTTTGAACTTGTGGACAAAACTAATATAGTATATGTGTTAATTGGTGACGCTACGGAATTATATTTGCCCTGTGATGAGCTGCTGTACCCTACATGGTGTTTTCTGTACCACCAGCCCGTCTTTCCACTGTCGGGGGGGGGGGGGGTCGAGCCTTCAGTCGCTCTCCCCCATACTTCTGGAACGCCCTACCACCCCCCTTCAGAACATGGACTCCCTCACTGCATTCAAATCCGCACCTAAAACCCACCTATTCAGATGATCCTATCCTGTTACCCGGTTACCCGTGTTTTGTTCTGTCTTGCTTTGGCTTTTATGTTGTTTTAACTTTTGTGAGGTGACCTTGAGTGTTGTGAAAGGTACCTATACAGGTATATAAAATTTATCATCATCATTATTATTATTATTATTAGTCTTTATCGGCTCCAGAGTAATCCTGTCTTAAAACGATAAAGGAAAGATTACTATTCTTCGATATCTACTCACGATGTGATACGAAAAAAACACGATCTGCTCCTGGCCTCCTGAGTAGCTTTTGCGTTTTTAACTTATAATCTCAAGGTTGGTGGTTTAAATCTCACATATTTGGATGGTGAAGACGTTGTCCTCGGGAACGGTTTCATTGCGTTTTGGGTGTTTGGCGTTCGGAGAAAAACGCTTTGACTCCGTGGAAACGGAGGCAAAACGCAGCTTTTCTGAAAGGCCGCGAATCGTCAATACGCACCTCGTCGTGAGCCAAGGCCAGTAGACAATGTGACGTCGGCAGACGGCAGGCTGCTGATTGGCCGCTTTTAAAGTGTTGCTTTTGGAAACACAAAAACGTGAGTAAAAGAGTTTGAGTCTGACGGCAGCCATCGCCATCGACATCGACGTGAATGTTTGACTTGGACCGTTTGCTTGAATTTAGTCACATTTTAAAACAAAGAGGAGAATCACGTGAAGGAGCCTCAGGAAGCGCCTCAGCAGAGTGGATGTGACCGATGAGTCACGATGACCTGATTGCGAAGCAGATGCAATAATATAATTACAAGAAATCTTCAGGTTTTCTTTTTGGGGCGGGGGGGGCTGTTTGGCAGGAAGACCCACTCTGATGTTTGTATAAGTCGTAAAAGTAACGCCCCTGCCGACAGGTGCTGGGCTACCTGGACAGCGGGGGGAACTCCGGCGCTCCAACGGACGAGCGGCGCGCCGCTGGTTTCACACTCTCTGTTGACATAACATCATCTCATCACCTCACCTGCCTGAGAGGCACGAGTTTTGGAGGAAAACGCGGCGATCCGCTCTCTTCTGACGGGGCATTGTTCCCAGGTGACTCACAGCGCCACCTGGCCTGCGAGAAGAGCTCCAAACAAAGTCGGGGGGAGAAAAAACAAAACAACAAATCTGTGTCGGACAGAAGTAATCACTGTGTGTGTGTAAGTAGTGTGAGCGTCCTCGTGCATGTGCACAACGTGGGGATACAGGAAAGCCAGCTGAATTAGAGGGTTGTGTTACTTCCTTTTCAAAGCATACCACAATATTTGGTCATCTGAAGTGGCTCCGGTAGTCATCCCACTATCTGGGTTTGCCGGGTCGTCCGGTGCTTTCCACCTTCTAATGCAGCATAAGTCACTGGGCCTTGTCTAACCGGCGGCGCGGCCGCCGTGCCTGTGACAGATGTTGTTTGGAGGTTGACCGGCCGGCCGCGACCTGCAGAGTGACGCAGATATTACACAACTTTTTCCTTGGTTATGACTGCGTGACATCATGGGCTCCGCTTAATGCTCGCCGGTTCCCCCTCCCCTGACGCGCGGCGCTCGCCCGCTAACGATCGCACTGTTATGTGTAAACACCGCAAACAACTCTGAGCACACACACACACACACACACACACACACACACACACACACACACACACACACACACACACACACACACACACACACACACACACGGGCCCTGCTGTGTGCACAACGGCACCTGTCGCTGCGTGACGTCACGTGAACGCGTGAATGCGTGTGTGTGTGTGTGTGTGTGTGTGTGTGTGTGTGCAGGCTGCTGCCGGCACAGGGATGTTTGCATAATCAGCGGCAGCACACCTTGATCACAAGGTAAACTTTCCACTGTGTCAGAGGAAAAGAGCGGCGGTTTATACTCGAGTAAGTCAGGAATGGCCTACTTCCACGTGGCGAGCTGACGGGAGGTAAAAGATAGAAGAAACAGGTGTCGGAGTCTATTTCTGGTCCTCATCGGCAGCTGCTAACAAACACTTCAGAGTCACAGACTCACAATATCCTAGAGAAAAACACACAAAGTCCCTTAACGTATGACAGACATTTTACTAAATACTGACATTAAAAAGTGACTGGCTACTTGGAAAAGTAACGTGTACTCATAGCTGGATTATTGAAGTGCTGCTCTGTTGAATCCAAGTTACATCAGTCAGTGGAAGAAGATGCTCTATAATCTGAATGTTACAGGAGGAAGATGCTCTATAATCTGAATGTAACATTTAAAAGGTGATTATAATCAAATATGCTGCAACGAACTTTTTTGAAAATCGGTGTGATGCACAGACTGGGAAGAAAAGAGAGTTGATAGTTTGCCACAGTAGAAATAATAGAAAACTTTTCACCTTGCATTCTGCTATTGAATTACAATTAAAAAAAAACAACAAAAAAAAACCCAGGAAGTAATGAGAAAATGACCAAATATGGCCACTCGCTTCTTAAAAGGGAAATCACACAATTATATGTGCAGAATAAACGGACTCCCTTATATTTAATCAGTCAGATCTTTAAATTGGCGTCAAATGGGACAAGTCTAACGTTTAATGGACATTATTGATGGGTAGTTTATAGAAATGCACATATAATGTATTTTTTTATGTGTAGTGCATAAAATCAAACATCAACTTGCCACCATTCCTCCGATTTTTATTATTTCTATTTTTAAGTCAAAAGCATCAATCAGATGATGAGATTTGAAGGAAAAGATGTTTTTTTGACTGTATTTCTCATCTTTTTAATTTTAAAAGGAAGAAACATGGAAGTTACCAAATATGGTCAGTTGCACAATAAAGAGGAAATCACGCGAGGTAATGAAATGAATTGCTCTTTAACTCGATGTGCCTGTGGATCGTTAACCACCGTTTTGATAGAACCTGCGGTCCACCTGCCTGGCAGAGACCCGTGGACCCAAGCCCCGGACATCTAAATATAGGGAGCAGAAATGAAAGCGAAATGAGTCAGACGCTCGAAGGAGCGGAGACGGGTGACTTCTCCCCGCTTCAGTCGGTCGCTGTTCTGCCCGTTGGCAAACACACGGCGAAACCGGGAGTCACTTGTTCCACTCCGGGGTCGCCTCACAAGCCAGCGACTGTTAGAGGAAGGAGGTTTGGGTGGTAATGGGGCAGCGGAGGAGGAGGAGGAGGAGGAGGGGGTGGTGGTGGTGGCGGGGGAGTTAAAGGAAGATGGGTGGGAGGGAGGACAAAAAGGCTAAATCAGTTGGCGGAGGAGAGGAAGCTCTGTCATATCCAGGAGGAAGTGTGAGTCAGTGCTCGTACATTCTTGAAGGCTGATTCAGCGCTGCACAGGAAGTGGGAAACGCTTACTGCTGAGCTTTAACACCGGGAGGGAAAGAACCTCGTCTGGACCGGTGTAACCGTAAAAAGAGAACACCCCCCCCCCCCCCCCCCCCCCCCCCCCCACAATCCCACCATCACCAAGAGAAAAGAAGAAATGCAAAAATCCCTCACGAGTGGATCAGAGGAGAAAGAGGCGAGTGCCACTCAGACTGGAGAAAGCAGAAGAAAGCAGGGTGTCACAGAGGAGGAGGAGGAAGAGGAGGAGGAGGAGGGCAAAGGGGAGCGCTCTGGGTCTTCCTCTTTTTCTTTTTTCTTTTTTTCTTTTCCTCCTTTGGTCCCCAGAAATCTGCCTTCCTTCCCTCTCCCTCTCCCATCACTTCTCAGATTTCACAGTCCCAGCAATGGCGACTTAACCCCTCGCGGTCCAGAACCCGAGAGCTTCGCAGAGCGGCGGTTTGAATCTCGCTCTGCCTTTATCTCGAGTTTCGATGTCAGTAGAGGAGGTTTTTCCAGGTTGTGACCTATATTTCAGTTCTGAGCCAGAGGTTAGTGACATCATGGTGGCCATGTGGGTGGCGGGCGGGCGGGGGCAAGGGAGGGAGGGAGGGAGCGGTTGGTTGTTTAGAGGATGTTTTCCCTCGTTTGTACACCCATGGACGGACGGCCTGTCCCACACCCAGACTCTCATGGTCACTGCCTCTGTCCTCGTGATAAAACCACCGCTTATCACCAGTTTCCATTCAGCTTCTTAGCGCTTATGTAACGTCAACCCGTGGAGGAAGTGCTGTCCGCCGTGAATGAAGAATGTGTGTGTGTGTGTGTGTGTGTGTGTGTGTGTGTGTGTGTGTGTGTGTGTGTGTGTGTGTGTGTGTGTGTGTGTGTGTGTGTGTGTGTGTGTGTGTGTGTGTGTGTGTGTGTGTGTGTGTGTGTGTGTGTGTGTGTGTGTGTGTGTGTGTGTGTGTGTGTGTGTGTGTGTGTGTTAATGTGCAAGGAGTGTGATGAAGTGTGGTGCAATTTTCCACATGACCATCAAACCACCGAACATGTATGACGGTGGAAAAAGTGTGCTCAGCTGATTAGTGTACACACACACACACACACACACACACACACACACACACACGCACACGCAGAAAGAGATCAGCTTGTTCCCGAACTCTCTCACACTTGGTGCGCACACATCACCCTCACACTGCGTCTCTGTCTCACACAGAGCCATGTTGTATTGTACGGAGGGTTGTTGCTACGAGACAAATTCCAAACCTCTTGAAACAGAGGGACTCACTCCCTCAATTTCTAAGCCGGTAACGTCGGGAGGAGAAAGGGGGGGGGGGGTGGGGTAGGGGGTGGAGAGGGCGAGGAAAAGGGGCTCAGAGAGACGAGTAACTCTCCCACGCAGAAGAGCTTTCACTCTGAGCAGGAGCGAGTCCACAGACTCGCCAGCCGCTCCCGGTGAAACGGGGAGTCTGAGAAAAACGGCAAAGTTGCGACGTAGAGCGGCTCCCCTTCACCTCCGTCGAGCGCTCTCCGTTCAGCGAGGGAATCCGAGAGTGACAGCTGTGGCCAAAAAGACTTTTAGGACTCGGGAGAAGAAAATCTAATTGTGATTGATTTATGTTTCTGGAAGCTCCGGCTCGAAACCTGAAGGGTCGCGTCCAGGCCGGCGGCCCCGTTTCCCCGCTTCATCGTGGTGGAAAAAGCCAAACAGTCACGCATGAAACAGGTTGTTCTAGTGAGTCTCTGCTTAGCGGGAAAGTTTTTTTTTTTTTGTGATGAGGGTTTCAATGTGTCATGACCCTTTGAGATTGAAGTTGCTGGTGCGAAACCCCCCAATATTGAAACGCCTTGAAGCCTGTCTTGCTCTTGAGACGCTCTGGTCTCGGTCTTGACTATGACACTATTTATTGCCAAGGTCCCGCCCATTCCCCTCATCGACCAATGATTGCAAAGTGCTGCTGGAAACTTTTCAGGTGAACGATTGATTGACATACTGAACGTTGCAGTTGTGGTGTTAAGTCTCTTCAACTCAAGCTGGTGGTATTAGCATCAACACAGAGCATGCTATGAGTCATTAAGCTAGTGACACAATGAATATTGACAATTGGAGTTAATTGATTTCATGACAAGCTCTGTTTTGATTCATTAAAATCTATATCTATCTATCTATCTATCTATCTATCTATCTATCTATCTATCTATCTATCTATCTATCTATCTATCTATCTATCTATCTATCTATCTATCTATCTATCTATCTAGTCACTTATTCATTTAGTTGTTGGTTTGTATGTATGTATTTTACCAACTATTAACCCAAAATGCATGAAATCTTCAGGAATGATTTGTCATCATCCGAGGGCCAATTGATTTGACGGCTGACCGTTTCCAAATAAATTCCCAAACGTTTCCCTTCGAAAGCAGATGGGAGAGGCACCTCATTGAGGAGATCAAAGGAGATCAGCGTCTGTTGCCATGGAGACGCTCCCTGCTCAGTGTTTCACACAGTGATGTTGCTACCCGACAGGCCAGTTAGCATTGATATGAGCCAACTGCTAACATGCTAGCAATGCTATCTCGGTTCCGCAAACAAATGTGGCGTTGGCGAAGGTCTGCGCTCTACCGAGTGTAGCTCTAGTTCTCTTTTTTTTCTCATTAAATCGTTTTAGACGTGAAAACAGACACGCATACATAGACATATATAACCCCCCCCCCCTTGATGATGATATAATTAAAATCATATCTTATGAAAATGTATTTCGACAAAAAGATTATATTTGAGTATACCCACACATACTTATATACATACATCATATATCTGATTGACATGCCTTAAAAGGGGAAGTAATATGTTTTATATAGTCCTTGACATGCTGGGAAAAGCCCCTACTGGCGCCAAGCTGGTGCGGCTGAGCATGATTCTCTTATACTGAGGCTCTTTTTTTTCTTCAGTTAATAAGTCACTTCCTCATGTTTCCATCAAAAGGGAGTAAACGGCTAAGAAAAAAGATTTGGCCAAATCGACTTTACATCCAGACTCGGCTCAGCTGCTCATCCCACAAATACATGTACCTTGAAAAATGTGGCACTATTTAGGAAAGTTAACCCCAAACCGGACAAATGATTTTATTTTTCTTATATTAGAAGCTGGAACATTTGAGTTAAATACCTGAAAATCAAATTATATAATTATTACGTATTGGTAAAGATGCAAAACATCAAATTTGTCAGCCTGTATTCGAGTCGATCTGAATCTAATTTACTTTGCGTCAAAGCAGCAGCTGATTCATAAAGTTGAGGGAATAACGGAGAACCAGGAGTGTGAAGATGGGAACTTATTTTTGGTGTTTGTGCGGGTGAAAAACAAAACAACCGGCTCCCGATCGTACGCGGACGACGTCTTCCTCCGTGTATTAATCATGTGATTGTAATGTTATTACCAAGGTGAACGGAGGCCGCCGCATTCTTCAGCTCGCCAAACAAACCGAGCGGAGCTTCTGACTCCGCGTCATGTGCTCCTCATTTCCACGACGCTGTAATTTTGACGCGAGAGCCGAGTCTCCCTCCACGACGCGGCCCCCCCCCCCCCCCCCCCTCGCCGTCCTCTCGCCCGTAATGTCACATGCTGCAGTGGCATGAGGTCAGCGGCCTGTCTGTCCATCTGTCTGACATGACGGGGAGCGTGCTGCACTTTTTTCTGCCTCGTCAGGGTTTCCCCCCCGCACGCAGGAATCCCAGATGGATGCCGATCTTTCGCGCCCGCCTCGGCGTTCCTCCAGAACCCGCGTCGACCTAAACTTAGGGGTGGGGTCGACGCGGGGGCGGATATAAACGGGCTGACACTTCACCCCCGACAGAAATACCCGCTGGTTACCTGGCGTGCTCCCGTCCCGCCGGCGCGTCACCTGCAGGACGAAGGCCAAACGGGAGGCGTCTAATTATAGGAGGGTATCCATGAACCCGGGCTGACGTCGCCTCAGCGTTCAGGACTGATTTATAACTCTGTCGGGGGGGGGGGGGGGGGGGGGGGGGGGGGTCTGTGTGTGTTTTCTATGTGTTTTTACCAGACAGTTTCCTCCTTTAAAAGTCAACTACAAAAACAAATGTTTACAAAATGTTTTATTTCGACCTCTGCAGCATTCAGCCATGGGTTTCTTAACTTGTTGGGCTCATTAAAGCCGTCTGTTTTATCTACTCTAAAATGTATTTTAATTGTTTTATCTATGATGGTATGGAAAACACCCTCGCAATGCTTTAAAGGACGAGTGATCAGAGCCCAGCACAAATTCTTATTTTAAAGAATGGACGTCTTATCAATTAAAATTGATTATGCTTTTCCACCACTTCATCAGTCCCCAAAGCACTTTTAACACTGTTAATCACATTCGCTCAATCACGCACACATTCACACACCAGTGGAGGAAGCTGTCATGCAAGGCGCTCAGTCCAGAGAGGGAATTGAACCTGCAACCTCTCCAGCTGAGAGACGACCTGCTCTACAAACCGAACCACAGTCGCCCATAAAATGTGGCGTGGATCAGATGAAACGGAACAGAACGGGATTAAAATTGCAGCTGTACAGTTTATGAAATCTACAATAACAAGGAAATACAAAGGAGAATTCAAGGTAAAAAAAACCAACTAAAAGCCAAAAGATAAACTTGAAAACTTCGAACTGGATCCCAGCTGTCAGATCCATTGGAAATGCCTCTGACAGCTGGGATCCAGTTCGAAGTTTTCAAGTCTCGTTCCTGTTCTTGGCGGACGAAGAATTTACCAGACGCAATGGAAACAGAAATGTTGATCGTAGACCCCGACCAATCAAGAGGGGAGCAGCTCGAAGCCGCGACGGCCTGAAGACAAGCGCTTCACCTGCAAACACAACAGACGTCACGCTAGAAGTGACTCCCTCAGAGACGAACAATCGCATGAGGAAGAAGATGGGAGGGTGAGATAGCAGCACAATGGTTCCGACTGCAGAGGTGCTGAGGTTACGCAGGCTGGCTCAGGTCGAGCCTGATCAGCTGCATTTCTGCAGTGCTGGTGGGGTCGTAGTGAGAAAACACCTCATGTGAAACAGCAAAGATGAGCCTTTCTTCATACGCTGAAAATGTAAAGGAGATTCAATGGGCTTTTTGAATGTGGCAACAAGAAACACTAAAAGAAACGACAGTAATTTCTTTTTCATAAATGTGTAGAAAACAAGTCACAGCACGTTTCTCAAATTTAATATGGAAATATTTCCAATACCACTATAAAGAGGCCAGAGCAAACTGATACAAATAAAATTGAAATTCAATGATGAGCTCAGTCTAACCTACTATAGCTCTTGATGTACCGCCTCAAGTCACCGGCTGTCTTGCTTATGTTGGCAACCACCACCTCATCCACAGATATATTTAGGGTGTGTGGGTCATGCCTATAAGAGGAGTTGAGGAAGCTGGATAGTGGTCAGACTGGATTTCTGTGTTTTGCTCTTTTTTTTTTTTTTTTTTTTTGGCAGCTTGAACGTCTTTGATGACATCAGGTGATCAACTTCATGGAGGGTCTTGTCAAGTAACCTCACACCGTTCAGCAACCCCTTATAGATGAGGGTGGCCATTAAGGTCAATATTGGTTACGGAAGGTTTTGTTGAAGTTGGTTTTGGTGACATACAAGTTGGTTTTGGTGGTCGGCCTGAAGATGCTGGTGGTTTGCGTCATGGATTGGGTGGTTCTCTTGGCTGCTCATTGGCTCCACTGTCATCGTCCTCCACTACACTCTGCATATTCGTCCTCAAGGCAGAGCGGATCCGTGAGCCTCCAGCCTGCGTATCCAGACTGTGGGTGGAGTCGACGACTGCCACGTCGTCATCTTCCTCCTCATCGTCTTCACTGATGGCCGGGTGGGCTGGCAGAACAGCCTCCCTCCTCTTCTCATAAAATAGTCCAGCAGACAGCTGTTAAAAAGTAAACACATGCAATAAAAAAATAAAACAACTGTTACAAGGTCATAAAAGTGACAAGCCACTCATAATCACGGTTTATAGCTTCAATTTTTCTAGGAACTGGTTAAATGTATCACTGAATCATCGGAGGGTGTTATACAAATCAAAAGAGCCATGTATTTTTTATTCATTTATTTATTTTTCAAATTGATTCTTCTTATTTTTTTAAATTAATAATTTTTTTATGTTTATATTTAAAGGTTTTTTTTTTATTATTTTTTAGACAACCCGGTTTCACAGCTGTATGTCTGAATTTTCTTCCTATTTGTGCCGAGAGTGTCTTACTAACAATCACATGAAGGCTTATGTTTAAAAAACAGACATGTTAACTCTAGATTTTAAGTGAAGAACACACATTTCGATGTGGTCATTTCACTCATTTCTAAGTCCCCGTTTACACGGCAACGTTTTAAAGTTAAAACGTAAATCTTTCATAGAGTTCTGGTTGTCCGTTAACACACTAACGTTGCTCGGAGTCACTGAAAACGCAACTTGTCTACTGGTCATGCATACCACGGCTGTAGTAAATAGTTGTTCTGCACACGTGCAAGTAGATACAACAGAATAAGACAAATGTTTTTCATCACGACTCCCAGTCCATATTCTCCTGTGAAATTCTCCTTTTATTTTGACGGTCACCGTAATATCAATCCGACTTGGTCATCTGTCCACTAGAATGTCTGTGTACTCCTATTGTTGATGCTTAGAGCCCAGTGTTCTCTGCTGCATGTGTGTGGTTTAATTACATAAACGAACAACAGTGCCAACTTGTGGCCCGACATGGTAACTACATCATTTTCCTCCCATTTCCTTGAAAACAAATATTATTTTTAAAATGTTGCTATCTAAAGCTTTTCTGAAATAAGAATGCAAAAATGATGCATTTTCACTTGAAATGTTTCGTCGACACAACCTTCTTCTAAACGCCCGTGTTTTTGTATGTCGGAGAGCGGCCATGTTCAGCAGTATTTAGCTCCACTGTAATATTTGTGAAAATCAGAGATTGGAAAGCATTCAAACCCCTTGACCCCCCCCCCCCCCATGATTTCTGCCTGTCTTCGTTATCTGTGACATCTGTTGGATTATATTATATTTGAAATCGTCCATTATACGACTGGTTTTTGTGAGACCAACTTGAAGTTTCACTTTGACGCGAGTAGCGCTGCTCTCTTGCAAAACGATGCCTTTCCACGTCAAGTTTCCCTCCACGCCACCAAACCCTGTGGTAGCTTCCTCCTCCGCCTGACTCACCGGCTCCGGTATGCGATAATGGAACGGTGAACGTGCTGCTATTTGCCTCGCGCACCAACACATCCAATTTCTGGCAAAGTGCGCCAAACGAAGTCGAGTCAGGCGCAGTGTGTGAAGCCAGCATTGCACTGAAGCAATTACCGATCCCTGCAGTCCCGTATCTGGAATATCATGTTGCGTGTTTAGTCATCCGCCTTGGATTCGAGGTATTTGTGTAGCTGTCATGAGTCAGCGTGTGTCAGTGAGCGTCGGGTGGGTTCACTTCAGGGTTTGCAGTGCTTGTTTGTGTGTATGTAAGATGGCTATTCAGATGGAGGGATGTGGTCAATCATGATTACAGGGCCGCCAACTTTTGACTGGAGCACACATACACACACACACACACACACACACACACACACACACACACACACACACACACACACACACACACACACACACACACACGAGTACCAATGCGATGAGTAAACTGAGTGAAGAATGCTGGTTTATTATTTAACCCTTTGTAGGCTCTCATTGAGAAAAAGTTGGAATTTGAACAGTAAGAGTGAGACTTTTTACAGCCATATAGTAAAAAAAAACACAAAACACACGCACACAACCAAGTACAGTTGGGAAATCTAAAACAGAACAAAATCACATTGGATTTCATAATTTATTTACATAATAGATCAAATTCATACGGGATGTTTTCAAAAAGCTTCCACAATCCTGTTGTCTTATTCTAATTTGTCAAATATGCAATGATGGAGAATTTCTGCCCATTTTTCAAAGAGAACTTTAATGATCTAATGTTGTTTTGGATGAAATTAGATCTGGTGTAATGATTTTTTTTTAATGTGAAGCATTCAAAATAGTTCCAGGAAGTTCCAGTTTTCAAGCAAATTATTTGAGTAATACAACATGTACAATACATAGATGTTTAAAAAAAAAAAAAAAGCGAGAGAACCAAATGGAATGTTTTAAAATTGTTGTGACTTTATATTGATTAGTTTTAAAGAAACACAAAAAAGGGGAAAGTGATCATCTATCTTTCCTTGTCTCATTTAGGATTGAGATTATTATTAGTTCCCAGGATGCCCTTGTCCTTCCAGCTTAGTATTACCTTACCTTACCTTACACTACCTGCCCAATTACCCACCCTCCCTATACCCTACCCAACCACCCACCCTATACTCTACCTACCCACCTACTCAACCTGCCCTATGCCTTACCTACCTACCGAGACTTATTACGTCTTTTTTACTTCTTCTTGGGCTGCACATTTACCTCCAAATTTGTACTTTTCAAACATCTCTCTATAATTTCAACCCTGCAAAACTGCAGTGACACTTTGAGAAAACTGCAGCCTGGTGGACATGAGCCTCTGTAATTATTGCCTGAAAAGGTTGAATAATTGCACGACTGATTGACTGAAGCCATTTTCTCAAGCACACCGGGGACATTATGTGCCTTTATTGACAGAAGACATGAGAGACTATTTAAGGAAGTTAATGGAGACATGCAAATTAACTCCCACACCAGCTCTGCGCTGCCTTTTGTTGGCTGGTGAAACCTTGGTTAAGCATTATTTTGCAGATTTCTATTTTATGCTCTCTGACACAGACTTTCGAAGTTTCGCAAGTTTTCCACCTGCGTCACTGTACATGAGGATTTATCGGCTTTGTATGACAGTTAATGCGACCGGTTTGGAGGTGATGATTGCAGCAACAGTGTCCTGTCCAGGTCCATTTTCACAAATCCACACCCTACCTACCCACACCGCCCTGTTATCCAAGGTTAATCTCTAGTCACGTCTGCGTCCGCCCGTAGTATAAATATTAGGCCCGTGACGCAACTTCTCATTCAGCACAATACCTACGCAGTCACTCATTTCACAGTGCTTGTTTTAAGTTATTGCGCAATCAATCCATTTATTGACATTACCACACACCAGTAGATGAGTTTACGATGATCAGTCCATTCACAGATCCAACCTGATGGCCCTGTAGCTATCAGTCTGCTGTGTTCTCTTCTCGTCTGTCCTCTACGGAATCGTTCGGCGGGCGAGATGCGGTTGGATCAGGCGGGAGCCGTCGGCCAGCCACGCGGCCAGCTCAGGCGCCGATGCCAGTCAAGCCTTGTTCCAGTGCGTTGAACTCGAGGGTGAAAGTAACCAAAACAACAATTTCAGCAAAGTGCTCCTCTTCTGAAATTACAAAGACATTAACATTATCAAATGTCATGTTCACTTAATGCGGCACGGGTATAAGTGTTTATCCACCTGAGCGCGTCCGTCACATTGTCTTCCTGGGAATTTATCCAGTAAACTGACACCTTGCCAAACTGATGAAGCAAAAAAAAACAACCCAAAAAACAATACGGAACATGTTGACATGAGAACCGTGTGGAGACATCCTGAGTTCATATAATCTAGAGGTCTCAAACGGGAGGCCCGTGGGCCAGAACCGGCCTGCAAAAGGCTCCAATCTGGCCAAACCACCAAGGAAATGGTCAAAATTTCAAAGAAAACATTGATTTTTTTCCTAACAACTTTCTTAAGCGCAGTGGACATGACACAACACTAAGACCCGAGCTGAGATATCAGCATGGCCATAACCTGCCCTGACCTCCATCCTGTCAGGGTGTAAAAACACTCATAATGCAACAGCTTTAGGAGCGGTTTTTGGACATTCCACTGCGTTTTGCACCAATTAAAGTTGGTTTTATGTCGAGATTGGAGTCATTTTCAGTAGTAATTGTTTAATTTTGTGAGACATTTTCATTACGTATACTCTTAAGGAACAAAAGTTTAAATCTAAAAGTTATTACGGTACTATTTCACCGCTCTGGCCCACTCAGGGTGAAATTGCGCTGTTTGAGGCTCCTGAACTGAAATGCGTTTGACACCTGTGATCTAATCAGGCCTGTGCCACATGCGGTTCTTTGTTTATCACCCGACCAGCTCATGAGCTCAATGAGAAATAGACCTTCCAAAGAATATTAGTGAATAAGCTTTTGGTCATCTTTCATTTGGAATTATTTTTTTCCAGTGTGCACAGTTTGTGCTCGTGGTCACTCTTTTATCTGTCCTCAGTGTGTAGCTTATCAGAGTTAATGACAAGAAATGTAGCCTCATATTCATGAAAACTCAACAAGTCATTTGAATTGTTGAATTTTGACAAGTCGTGGGCATCTGTTTGATTTGCTGAAGTGAAGAGGTGAAGCTGTGTGCTTATTTGTGGTGAACTGATCGCTGTGCTCAGGCATTATGACGTGATTCAGCCAAACCCAACAGAACTCCACTGGAACAGTAGCCAGAGCTTGTTATTCAGAAAGATATGTCCATATTGAGCCTAATTGAGTTCTCCTCAGGGCTCGACCCTCCACCGCACTCCTAATGAGCCAATCAACAGAATGAGGTGCCCACTCCTATTTCGCAGGCCGGTGAGAGGAGATTGGGCGACAGTCAGGAGTCACGCTCTCGGTAGATCTCTAGAAAATGTTCAGAAATTGGTTCCTTGTAGGTAAAATCTGATGGCTCGTCCTTCAATAGGAACGCCATTGTCTCTACAGTGATAACGTTATCTTATGGATTCCACAGGAACACAGGTGAATGACCCAGACTGTTCCTTCACAGATCTTCATGTTCACATGTCATTTCATGAATGTAAGGAAAGAATTACGGAATCAAATGATACACGATACATGCATAGTGTCGTTCATAGAAGAGACGCCCAATGAGCACAGCTCCATGACGCTTTCAGACCCGTTTACATGTTTTCAAGTAAGAATGCAAAACCACCGTTAGGTTCTGGGTGTCCATTTACACGACTCACTTTATCACCGACAGTGAAACGTAAAAGCCAATCTTTGCTTTTTAATCTTTTAACTCATGACCTCGTTGCGTTAAAACAAAGAGACCCTGAGCGAGGCTCCGCGGCGCGGCAGAGTGCTTTGCTGGAACACGTGTACTTAAAGGAAGTTGGCCTCTAACAGACGACTGTGAATGCGGACGGTTTCTAGAGCTGCCGCCGTCTCCGCTTAATGGTTCTCGGCTCAATTGAACAGACCTTGAGGGATGTGGCGTGTGCTCAGAGCAAGGACTGAGAGTCTACGGCGATGTGCGAGAGGTCGAGAGCTCATACCTCAAAAAGAGGGAGAAAATCTTACTCGTACATGCAGGTCTGCCCTCAGTGTCGCACTTCAGTTTTGGTACTTTAATCTTCCTTATCTCCCTATCTATAAGGAGCACTTTGGTTCAAGGCCAAAGACTTGCAAAACGGAAACTTTGGAATCGCAATTGCTGCTGCTGACGTTCAGTACAGTCCGGTCGAGAAACTTCTGGTTTACAGACCTCTGATTATTTCATCCAAGTGAGAAGATTTGAAGCGGAGACGGAGGGCGGCACAGTGGTGGAGTGGTTCAGCACAAGCTGACAACTTCTTCTGTGTGGAATTTGCATGTTCTTCCTCCACATCAGGGGTGTCGAAAACATTTTAGTTCAGTGAACTCCTGCCTTGAAATCTAAACTTTAAAGTGTTTTTTCCAGAGGAGCTATACTTGATGAAAATATCCATATTTTCACCAAAACCAAACAATTACGACAGAAAATGACTCAAATTTCAACGGAAAGCCAATTTTAATGAAACCTTCTGGTGAAAAATACAGTGAAATGTCCAAAAGACTTCTCCTATAGCTGTTGCTTTCTGTTTTTTTTAGTTTTTTTTTTACAAACTCCCTTACAAACAATTTTTCATGGCAGTCTCACCAATATCAAAAAATCTGTTTTTTCCTTGAAATTTTCATATTTTTCTTGGTGGTTTTCGCCATCAACAAGTAACCACATCTGCTTTAAATAGGACGTACCCGAGGTCAAAGGTCACCTGGAGTGCTCCAAAACATAATTTGTGCAGAAGAAAGTTGCATATTTATTTTTTGTCCGTTTCCACGGTGACAGTCAGAGCGTTTTTCCAAAAAAACTCCACCTTGGGAGAAAGACAAGTATTTCCTGGCTTTATCTCATGAAGCCACAAAGAGATCAGTTGTTTGGCTGAATCTGTGTGACTTAAGAGCAATTTGGCTCGCAAACCGTCCCGTCAACCTTTTCTGGAGCTGAAGGTTTTCTGAAGTTGGGGGAAACCCTACAGCAGAGGTCACCGCGTGACACTCCAGTGACTTATTACAGCCGTGACCCAAACGCTGGGAGGGAGGGCGAGTGTTCAGCTGCACGGTGAGACGTCACTGATGTCAGCGTCGAACAACAGCACCTTCACCTTTCTACCCTGTCCTCCTTGGGAGTGTTTTCATGCGCGATAGAGGTGGACAGATGGCCAGATCTCTCTTTCATTTTGCATTTCCAATCATCACTCTCTTCGCATTCTGTTTTTTTTTTTTTTTTTTTTTTTTTTTTTTGTGTGTGTTTTTCTTTTTCTACACCCTCGCAGCTCTCTCGCCGCGCACGTCATCAGCAGCTTATCAAAGCAACAATAAACTGCCCACACACTCATCCCATTACGGTCCATTAGCAGCCGCACGCATTGTTGGGATTCTCACAGTGGGTCCTGCCGGATTCGCTCCGCTCATGTAATATTCCCACAAAAACAAAGTTTGTGTCGCTGAACTCGAGGGCCCGAGCGCCACGACGGAGACAGCAGACCTCTGTCCAGGGGGGGGGCGGGGAGTATTATAATACATGCAAATCCATTATAACTACACCCAAAGGGGACGGAGTTTGTTTTACTATGCTGCGAGGCCGAGGTTTACGAGGTGTTATTGTACGGCGAGCGCGCTCGTTTCACAAATGGCTGGTAGATCAAGTGCATCACGCTGCTCAGCTTTTCTTCCTTTGTATCTTTAGAAAAACCATTTCCATGAGAATTCCTCATCATTTACGATTGAAACCATTTCAAGTCCATTGTTTACCTCCAAAGGCTTTTATGCAAATCTTAATTGTAATGAGGCACAATAGAACCACGGTTATCTTTATGCGCGTTTCTCATGTCGCTATCTCGCCTGTAAACCGTTTCAATGAAGATTAGGGGGCATTTCCCATCTTATTACAAAACCCACATCTGTGTGTACACTCAAAGAGCTTATGTGAATGCTTGTTACTGCGTCGTCGATTCAACCAGACGGATCCCAGAATCCCTCTAGTGTTATTTTAAACAGAATAATAACATCTAAGGCCTCGTTTCCATAAATAAACACCTTAAGTGAAAATGCGTATTTTTTGTGTTTTCATATTTGAAAAGTTTCATGTACACATGGCAATATTTTGAAAACATGTTTTTTTTAGGGGCCACATACGATATTGTCTTGAGTGGGTCAGACCAGTAAAAAGTGTCATAATAACCTTAAAATGTAAACTTTAAAGTTTGTCTTGGTTGTGGCGCAGAGTATATGAGATGAAAATGTCAATTTCTTTCAAAAAACAAACAATCATGATTTAAAATGGCCTCAATCTCAACATAAAATCATTTTCAATGAACTCTTCTGGTGCAAAATAATATGAAATATCCCCAAATAGCTGTTGGATTTCAGGTGTTTTTACAAACTCCCCCTGACAGCATGGCTTTGAGGCCAACGCTCGTTTACTATCTTTAATGGCAGCATCACCGGTATCTAAGCTCAGGTCTCAGTGTTGTGTTGTGTTGCTACTCTTAAGAAATGTGTTAAAAAGTAAGTTTGATTTTGAAATTTCAACAATTTTGTTGGTTTGACCAGATTGGAGACTCTTGTGGGCCAGTTTTGGCACCAGACCTATGTGTTGATAACACTTCACAACCCAAACTTTGTTTTTTTTTCATCGTGGAGGATGAAACCAGAAGACCAAACACTTTATGAAAATGCAACAGCATCATTAAAATGGGTCATAATATGCAAAATCCACTTTCTATTTGTTTTCCAACTGTAAAATTGTCCTTATACCTGGAATGAGAAGTGAAGAAAGTCTGTCCTCTCTCTCCCTGGCTTGTTTCAGTTTTTAAAAAGTGTGTTGCTCCAAGGAGCCAATCAGAAATCAAACCCTATATAGTGTCATCAGGGGTTTAGCCAATCCCAATCAAGATAAACCCTCCCTTTGACCCCTCATACAATTAGGCAGCTCTGCTCTGGCACATGGCACCACGAGAGGAAGTACTTCCTCCTCTCCTCAAGATGGTCATGTGTGAATACGACGTTTTTGGACCAACAAGACCATGGGGAAGTGTAGGAAAAACTGGATAATATGACCCCTTTATAAAAAAAAGTCCTTCACTTATGTCAATGATCAATTGGTTCATTAACAAATTGTTAAAAACATAATACAAGTTTTATGTAGAGCTACTATCGCTAGAAATGCTGAACAGAGTAGGATCATTTTTCTCTCTCTCTGAATGACTGTTATTCAGTTTTGTCATTTGAGGTTCATATAAAAGTGGTTGCTTCATGTCAAATAGCTAAGATTTCAGATTATGATGTCCTGTTTGCAAAATCCTCTCGTCTGCTGCCGTTCAGATTTCAGCAGCTTGTGGTTAAACGAGCACATTCCCCCTGCCGCTGGCTTCTGTCCATTGCCTACTTGTTTGAGCGAGAAGAGGATTTTAAAGTGCTTTTGCTCACCTATTAAATAACAAATGGATTTCTAACGTCTTACCTGGATGAACTTTACAACCACAAATGTTACGACTTGTACTATCGGGGGTTGCAGAAAAAAAAAAAAAGTCCCCAAAGGTCAAAAAAATATCCGGAGGAATGTGTGATAGTAGAATGATATTAATGTGATTTCACAATTGGCCAACTTTCCTTGGTGAAGGTAAAGATGACTGGACTGGGTCTGAGTATGGTTGTGCAGGTTTCTTCCTTTCCACGGTCTCCTCTGCTTGTTCATGTGAAATAATTTTTCTCTGCCAAGGTGCCTTAATATAACTTAAGATGCGTTTAAATGATAAGGATTTGACTTTATATGAAGTGATCATCTTTTGTCTTGAGGGTTTTGAGTTTTATAACGGCCCCGTTTTATTTATCACTCATAACCGATATAGAAGATAAATGTTGGTAAATGTAAGCAGCAGCTCAGTGGAACCTTTTGAGGAGAAGCAGTTGTCTGAAGTTTTTTATTTCTTTGATTGACAATCAAAAATCTGAATTTTACTAAGACATAAAACGCTCCACTTGATTGACAACATTTACAGCGCATGAATGTGGACGTTGTGGCTGCTGGTAACAACTTGTTTGGTCTCCATTATTCATAAGACGGGACAGAACATCTCGTATTCAGAAGGTGTGTTCTTGCGTGGGAGTTGCATTTCTTGGTCGTCTCATTATATTTTAACCACGACTGCCGGAGCGGAGCTGCAGAGCTGCAATACGACACAAGCTGGAAGTCTGTGCCGAGTTTTCACAGATTCAACGTGAACTCCATCCTCCTTCCGCAGCGACTCCTACGATGCTGTGACTTCACTCAGAGAGCTGGCTGTTGCTTTATTCATGCAGGAATCTGCAAATTTCCCGTGAAAAGTTAAACCTACTCGTTTGACACTCATTCTTGTAAAAGATCACCCGCACAACCCGGCAAGTACTACGTGACATCAGCCGTCAGCAGAAGAGAGGACGAGCCGTGTCCGCGGTTTAGAGATTCTTTAATAATAATGAGAATGACAAAAGTAATGCAGACTGTAAATTATGTTCTGACAAAAGATCAAGAGGAGAAAGATAGTTGGAACAGCACCAGCAGCTTAATCAGCAGAGACATTTGGACCAGCAGAATTAGCCATATAAGTAATTATCTTTAGCTACTTACTTGAGTATACTTATAACATGCCAGGTCTAATACATATTCCAGACGATGTGCGAAGGCTATGCGCTTCTGTAAACCTCCTCCGCATAAACTCTGTGTCGACGCTACGTCACCTCCAACAGCCTTGAAGGCCCCAGTATACAACTGCGTCTACAGTATGCATGGCGCAGAGCATAGCGTCCATCTCCGCTCTGCGCTGTGCTACTGTAGACCAAGGGACCGAGCTGTTGAGGAGAGTATGAGTTATGTTTAGCATGTGGCATCGCTGGTGTGTGATCCCCAAAAGGCTTTAGCATGTGGCATGGCTCAGAATGATATCCTCCTGATCCACTGATCCAAATGTCTCTGGTGATGAAGTTGCTGGTGTTGTGCGAACTATCTTTGTCCTCCTCTTGATATTTTGTCAGAACATAGTTTGCACTGCATTACGATTGTCATTCTCATTAATAATAATAAAAAAAAAACTAAACCGCTCATGGAGTACCAATACCGGCACCGATATCGGAGCATTACTGGTATCTGTATCGGTGCATCTCCCAAAAAAAATGCTTATTTAATTAAAAACCAACGTGTGGAGGAAGAAGTTTCTTTTGGGGTTCTGAGAAATGTTTCAGAATGTGTGTGACTCTCACAGTCAGGAATGATGCCTTGTGTCTTCAGGAAGCATTGTTGTGAGGTTTTGTGTGTGTGTGTGTGCGCGTGCATGTTTGTGTGTGTTTTGGCTACAGGGGAAGAGAGTGCCGTCCAATCATTAAGGAGTCGGTCTGACAGCAGCCTGACAACCTCCTGACAGACAACAACCCGGCTTTGTGCTGAGTTACTAGAATATTCCTGGCATCTCCTGCTCGGGGGTTAACTCCAGGGACGCCCGTAAGCGACACTGAATCAATTTAGATTTTGCAGATAGTGAGATTTTCTTTCTTTCTCCCTTTCCAGCCCGATATTGAGTCTGACAAACGACAGCACGAGACACTCGGCAGCGTTAATGCAAAATGTTTTCCTTTTATTGAATTGTCAAGGGTCAGGCACTTGAGACACGTCACGCTTACCTCTTTTCCTCTTGTACTGACGGCGGCTTATATTGCTAGCCAGAAACCCAGCAGACAATGTAGCTGTAGAATTGAACCACACAGAAATCTACATTGTATGCCAGGTTCAGGACGGAGCAAAGGTCTTTGATATGGTTTTGATAGGAGGAGATAAAGTGGATTAAAAGAAGGATGGCAGAAGAGGAAGAGGCGGGGAAAAGAAAAAGCGTTGACAAGGGCCCCTTGTGGAGTTGTGACACAGAGAACATCCTGTCTGAGGGGGTCACAGGATGGAGCCCCCCCCCCCCGACGTGGCAGCCAATCAGTGGGGCCGGTATGTGTTGGCAGTCAATGGAGGAGGAGTGAGGAGGCAAAGCCGTCGGAGACCCAGTAGCCAGATGTAGCTGCTGATTGCTACACAGGATCTACACTGCCTACTGAGCAACCGACAGCAGCCAGAGAGCAGGGTGCCTCCAGGTCCGGGCGGAGCTGGTCCGTACGCCTTCAAGCCTCCCGTCTGAGGACAGAGTGAAGAGACAGAACTTTGTGAGAAACCAGGGGTGTCAATCCTAAGGCCCGTGGGCCAAAACCGGCCCGCAAGAGGCTCCAATCCGGCCAAACCACCAAACAATTGGTAAAAACAAATTCTAAGAAAACAAGATTTTTGAACATTTCTTAAGTGTAGCGGGCAGAACACGACACTGAGCCTCGGGCTGAGATGTCGGTGATGCTACAATGAAAACTATCAAACTAGCCTCAAAGCCATGCTGTCTGGTTGAGTTCGTAAAAGCACCCATAATGCAACAGTTATAGCAGAAGTTTTTTTTTTTTGACATTTCCCTGTATTTTCCAGCAGAAGATTTAATTAAAATTGGCTTCATGTTGAGATGATTGTTTATTTTCAACAGCGATTGTTTTTTGGAGAAAAATATCGACATTTTCATCACGAATATTCTGCGCCACAACAAATAAAAACTTTCAAGTTTACATTGTAAGGTTATTATGACACTATTTTACTGGTCTGACTCACTCAGGATGATATTGTATTTGGCCCCTCAACTAAAATAATTTTCAAAACGTTGCCATGTGCACATGAAACTTTTCTGAAATGAAAACACAAAAATTATGCATTTTCACTTGAAGCGTTTTCTTGTAAGCGAGGCCTGAGATGTTATTGTTCTGTTTTGGCTTCATCTTGAGATTGTTGTCATTACCAGCAATAACTGTTTGACTTTTGCAAAAAATATAGACATTTTCATCACATCTACTCAAACAACAAAGAAAAACTTAAATTTAAAGGTTATATTTTCTTGGCCTAGATGACAGTTGTTGGCCCCTGAATTAAAATATGTTCCACATCCATGGATAAACAATGCCACTAAGGCTCAGTTTAAGCAACGTTTCAAGTGACAACAGATATTATTTGCATATTCGTATCAGAACAGTTTTGCATTTACATTACAACATTTTGAAAACTATGTCCGTTTCCACGGAAACGGCAGAAAGCAATGTAGTTAGCATGCCAGGCCACGAGTTGGCGCTGTTGTTTCTTATTGTCATGAAACCACACACACACGCTGCAGCGAACAGTGGCCCCTTAACGTTAACTGTGGGAGAACACGGACATTCTAGTGGACAGACCACCAAGTTGGATTGTTATCACGGTGACTGTCAAAATAAAAGTCCCTGGAGAATATGGACTGGGGATTAATGACACGGTGGAGGAAACGTTGTTCTGATTGTCTCCACTGAGCATGTGCACAGGACAAAATTTACTATGGCTGTGGTGCACGTGTGCACTAACAGCAGAGTCGGAGAGTTTTCAAAAAATTGCGTGTAAAGGCCGTCAAGCATAAGAAACTATACGAAGCGGTGCTGGAGGTGAAGATGAGACGACATGGAGCAGACTGAAAGGAAGAGAGGAGGAGGGGGAGGAGGAGGAGGAGGGGGAGGGGGAGGGGGAGGAGGAGGAGGAGGAGGAGGAGGAGGAGGAGGAGGAGGAGGAGGAGGAGGAGGAGGAGGAGGAGGAGGAGGAGGAGGAGGAGGAGGAGGAGGAGGAGGAGGAGGAGGAGGAGGAGGAGGAGGAGGAGGAGGAGGAGTGCGGCCTGAGGGACGGGGGAAGGATATGGGAGATTATCCACTGACGAACATCTCCAAGCGTGGCATTATCAGTTGCAGATTCCTGCCATTCTTTCCCATTAGCCCTGAGGCGTGACAGGCAGAGGCCACCGCCACGCCGGCTCCAACACTCAGCCCGACACATAATGGGAGCACTAACTCAATCTTAATAAACTTGGATGTAGATGCAGGTGACGAGAGGAGAGGGGAGGCGCAGAGGGAGGGCTGAGGTCACAGTTCTAACTCTGCATACCTGAGGCCTCATGACCGCACTGATCAGAACTCAGCTGATGGTCACTTGACTCCAGTTCATCCAATTTATCCTGTTACTAAGGGGAAATGTGCTGGATCCTCCCTCCTTCCTCTCGTCTGTGGAGACGAGCTTCATTCGTCTTCTGGTCTGACAGCCAGGTGATTGATTCTACCTGTGGACCTTCAGGTCAGGAGCTGCAGGAGCTTCAAAGTGAAGTCGTGTAAAGAGACGCGGCCTCGGGCTGCATTCTTTTGATTTTCTGACCAGGTGGTGGTAAAGTAGGTATGACGGCATATCAAGGCCATTTCAAGAAAGAAACATGAGGATTCTCATCGTATGTTTTTGACATCTGAGATCATAGTTGTGTAGAAGTTAAGTAAAGTCAAGAATAAACTAATGAAAAGTCAAGACAAAGGTCCAAAACACATTAAAAAAAGTCATGAATAGAAATGAAAGATTACTTTTAAATGAGTATTTTGGCTTCTTTCCTCGCATAAAGAGAACTCCCCTAAATGTATATGTCATTTAAAAAAGTTACACGACTTTAAATAAAAAAAAAAATGATGTGGACATTAATTAAATAATTACACTAAGGCCCCATTTACAGGACGTTTTTAAGTGAAAATGCTAAACTTTCGTTGTGTTTTTGGTGCTCGGTGCTCGGTGCCACTGAAAAAGAAACTTTTTGAAAATGGCTCCCAAGGTGGAACTTTTTGAAACACTCCAACTCGGTCATGATGTTAAACGGACAAAAACGACACTTTCTGGAAATGCTCGGGCTCTGCTCTGTCTCCATGGAAATGGAGAAAAATGCGGTCTAACGCCGTCTCTGTGGACACGGAAGAAAACAACACTTTCTAGAAATGCCTCATCTCCATGGAAACGGGGAAAACGCACCGATCCTGTCATCGTGTAAACGAGAGACAATGACACTCGGGTTACGTTTCCGTGTCGACGGTGGAAACGCTGCTACTGGTCCTGCGTCTCGCCTCCATAGTAACTAGTAGTTCTGCACATGCTCAGTAGAAACAATCTGAGTTTTCTCCGTGGTGTCATGACTCCCAGTCCACATTCTCCTGGGACTTGTTACTTTTATTTTGACAGTCACCGTAATAACAATCCAACTTGGTCGTCTGTTCACTAGAATGTCCGTGTTTCTCCCATTGTTAATGTTTAGAGCCCATTGTTCTCTGCTGCATGTGTGTGTAGTTTCATTACAATAAAATCCAACAGCACCTACTAGTGGCCTGGCATGCTGACTACATCGTTTTCAGCGTTTCTGCTGTTTCCGTGGAAACAGACATGGTTTTCCAAACGGTACCCTGTAAATGCAGATCTGCTTGGCTTCTAATTAAAAAAGGTATTACACATTTCAATCTTTTCAATCAATATTCTTGTTTTTTTTTTCATTATTTTCTGCTGTTATATGGTCTAGATACACATATTTTAGTGTTTATCTGCTTTTTAACACAAAATTTACTTTAAATTTGTACTTTTATAATAAATCTGTACTGTAAAACATATTTTGATTACACCTAATCTCTCTCTGCATTCCTTTACTGTTTTCTTTTTTTTGTCCTCACTTGCGTTTGTTTTATCATCACTCGTCAGTCAACTGCGATGCTCCTTTAATTGCGATCGCCTGCGTGGGAAGTGCGTCGCCATCAAAGTTTTAATGGATTTGATAATTGTTGTGACGATAACCGATGTGAATGGAACAATTTCTCACCTGTGCGTTGACGACTCCGGGTCACACGGTTATTCATCTGCAGTCGTCGGCGAACCAGCACAACCTGTAAAAGAGATGAAGAAACACTTGAGTCACTGCCACTTCGCTTGTATATACATAAACAACGAACGCTGGACTGTGTGTAAATCACACTGCTTTGCAGAGAATAGGGACACGTGTGTGTGTGAACAGCTCTAAAATGTGATATTTGCAGGTCCGGACCAGTGAAAGATAAGGTGATAAGATCTTCTCTGTCTTATCTCTGAACTTCTTTTTTTTTTTTCCACACTTGGGCGATGCTGCCACCGTCATGAGACACGGAGGTCAAACGTACACAAGCCAGTAGCGTCTTTTTCCATTCGAAGCAAAGCCCGGTGACGCCGGGACGCTCAGAGGCCGAGGCCTACAGAAACTGGCTCGCGAAGGGATGAACCGTCTTTCATACTGAGATCCTGAATCTCAACTTGGTCACAACGGCGTGTGAGAACCCCTCATTGCAGTATGAATGGGTGAACATGACTCAAGGTTCAAAGCAGTGGCGTCAAACTCATTTTAGTTCATCCCAAATTCAATAACGTAGTGCCATAATAGCCTTCAAATTGAAAGTTTAAAACCTTTCTTGAGTATATGTGATGAAAAGTGTGTTTTGTTGTTGCAAAAAACAAACGCTACAGAAAATGACTGCAATCTCAACATAAAGACAATAATATTGAAACCTTCATGTGCAAAACAAAGTAAAATGTCTAAAAATGCCCATTTTTACAAACTCACTCTGACAGCATGGCTTTGAGGCTGATGTTAGTTTTCTATCTTTCATGGCAGCATCATTAAAAAAAAAAAAATCTATGTTTTAATTTTTACATTTTTCAATTTTCCTGGTGGCCGGATTGGAGCCTCTTGCCAGTTGTTTTGACGTCGGGCCTCATGTTTGACACCCCTGTGTTAGAATATGGGACAGTGAACATTTTGTCCCTTAATGCTGACGTCTCGCTGGGCTGTGACAACTTGCAACAAGTTTTAGACAAAAAAAAGAAAGTACATGTCGTAACATTTTTCTCATTGAATCACACTGAACCAACACGTTGAAAAAACTTTGGATGTTTTAGAACAAACAAATTCAAACAGCAGCAGGGACTTGAAGGCTGATTACAAGCAGTGCGACTGAAAGGAGCCGGAGTTAAATGGTGGGAAGTCGGTGAGAAGCTCATCAGCAGCACAGAGGAAACGCTGCAGAGGAAACGCGCCTGCAGCGCTTCTCAGGAGGACAGTGGAGCGAGCGGAGGACCAACTCCCAGAAAAACCAGGAAGTGATGCTCGATACACAATGGACGAATGAGTGATCTGCATGAGAGCAGAGGTGGAGGGAAGTGGATCGAGGAAGGGGGCAAGCGCTCCGGAGGCCAGTGGGATGAGGTGAGGAGGGGTGAGGCCAGGCGTGCCATTCCATTCCTGCCTGCGCCGGGTGAGTCTATTCCTAGAGTGTGGTGGATGGCAGTTGATGTGGGTTTCCTCCGAGCTGCCTCCAAGATGACTGGGCCCCGACCACATCCACATTCACACACACAAACACACACTGGAAACACATTCACAGAGTGACAACTGTGCCCGCTTGTACAGACATGAACACACACATACACACGTTCTCCAGTGCGTTCACACACACTGAAGGAGGCGAAGAGGAACTGAATCATTATCCTGCTTTAACCTCAAAGTAGGGGGTGACCAGTGTATGTGTGTGTGTGTGTGTGTGTTTAAGCAAACACAGGTTGCACTTCTCCAGAAAACGACATTAGTTCATTGGCTGTGTGCATGTGCTTTTTGTTGCTCAAGTATGTGTGTGTGTGTGTGTGTGTGGGTGTGTGGGTGGGTGTGGGTGTGTAGGATGTGTGAGTTGGGTGTGGATGCATTCCCTCTCCTTTGCTCTATGATTGTGTGTGTGTGTGTGTGTGTGTGTGTGTGTGTGTGTGTGTGTGTGTGTGTGTGTGTGTGTGTGTGTGTGTGTGTGTGTGTGTGTGCCTGCGCGCAGCATGTTCCCCACTCCATCTTTTAAAGTCGCCTACTGTTCCATCACAGGCCTTATTAAACACAGATATTCTTCCAAACGGAAAAAATCTGGAATCATATCAGTTTATTTCTGATCGGGAGCAAACTCGACTTCCAGAAGCACAAGCACGTTTGGCGTTCTCTTCTTCTTGTGTTTGACGCTGTGACCTCAACATTACATCCACGATACCCACCGATCTCATATTCCTTCAGAGTGTTCAGACTGTTATGAGCACGTGTTGGTTTATCCAACCAACACGCTCGAGGGCTAAAAGCAGCAACCGTCAAGGTCTTAACACAGTGAGGAAATGACGCTTGAGCCACACACGCCCAAAAAAAAAAAAAAAAAAAGTGAAAACCCAGATAATAAAACTATTCATGACTGCGGCAATGTGAATGTGTGACAAATCTTCTTGTTGGACAAGCTTGGTGTCACCTCGTCTTTTCTGAGAAAAACGATGGATTCATACACGTATGTTTAAAAAATAAAAGTCGAGTCTGGTAAATGAGACCGTTTCACATGGTTTGTTACAGTGAGTCCGTACAATTTGCACATTGGGGTCTTTTTACATTCGTATCGTCGCGGGACTCGGTTAACCCCTTCATTTGTTTCGGTGGCGTTCAACAGTGAATTTTGAAACCGGCTCAAAACTGTCTTGAAAAATGTCTCGCAATTACGCCCAGCTGCTGGTTTGGGGGCGCTGTCGCCTGAAACAAACACTGACCAGAGAGGAAGTAAAAAAGAAACACCGCTCATTGATTGGTCTGGACCGAAAGAAGTCGTCCCGCCGCTTTAGCCCGTGGTGGCTAGGCTAGTTAGCTCATGGCTAATGGGAAGTCACAAACAATGACGATATATAGACTCAGACCAGATATCGATGAGAGTCTTTCTTATCTTCTGATTCTTGGGGCTTTGATTACAACAGCGGCGGCGCTTGCAGCCAATGAAAATGCAACTTTTTGAAATCGCTCTTACTTCTTCTCTGTGGAAATGGGGTTTCAAAAAAGCTGCTACTGCGCCTGCACAACACGGCCACAGTAAATAGTTCTGCACATGCTCAGTAGATAACAATGTCAACGACGACAGTTCTGTCTGTTTTATAAAGATGGAAATAAGAAGGGGAAGTTCAGTTGAAGCTCCACATGTCATATTTCTTATTCCTTATCGAGAACAATCAAACACAAACTTCCTGTAGAGTTAAAATCTCTTCTCATCACGCCAGCGCCTCGTCTGCAAAGGCGGAAACCCACTCTACCAATCATTGATCTGTTCTGCACTCACCGATCAGTTGATGTCTTTAAAAAAAAAAAAAAAAAAAGTCTAAAAGTGCATATTATTTCTTTTTCTTTCTGTAAGTATTTCTCGAAAACTGTAAGAAAATCGGAACCATAAAATACCCCCGCTGCATGAAACGGGATCCAACGGAGAGTGTTAAAATCTCCCAGATTTAAGAAATGTCAAAGGGACGGGGCTCTAAACTTAACATGAGGCTGAATAAATGCATGTGTTTTATGTGGCACGGTCATTACCAACCGCCGTTGGTGTTTTAAGAGGCCCTGGCCGCTAGTGACGAGCTCTGACGCTGTTGGTTTATGATGATATTCATTACCACTTAAAGGGTCTAACACAGAGAACAGTCGTCTGGGTTCAGTGGCGTTTAAAAATTAATTAAAATACTTTTTTCTTTTTCTTTTTTTTCTTTTTAATTATGTGCAGATGCCCTGGTGTAAAGGCAGCGAGTGTGTGAGACACAGCACTTGTTCCGAGATTAAATTACACATTTATCTTAAATAAACAAATGATTTCTTGTGTAAACGTCTGGTCGTATTTGCATATTAGTGCTGATTCTTGTTCCCACACGGCCTCGGCGGTTTTGATGGCTCCGTGACATACAAAATGAACAATCGCACGTTGCAGTCATCGTTTTGCTTAGTCTGCAAGGCGAGACGAGCCCCGTAGTACAGAACTCACCAACTGCTCGCCACCAATTAAGCGGCCGCTCCAAGAGGCCGGCGGCCAATCAGATATCGGCTTCTCTGCTCCCCGGGTTCCAATAGAGCCCGGCCTGGGAGTCTAATTGGTTGTGATGGGCGGGCGAAGGCTTCCAACCGAAGAGCGGGAGCCAATCGCTCAAACTCTGCGGAGACAGAGGTTATGGAAGCTCCGTCTTCGCTGCCACCTCTGTTCGCCATCCAAAGTCGTTCCCTGTCCCGGAATATTCCCCTGGCTATCCAGCGGACGGCCACTGCCAGACAAACTGCTGAAGTCACTTTCTCCCCCTCCTCTCCTTTTTTTTTTTATTTTCTTTCTTCTCCCCCTCTCACTTTCTATGCGTCTTATAATTGGAGGAGATGAAACAGGCGCTACATGTAAAGTGATCCCAAACGGTTCCTCTGGGTGCCGCTCGGTGGCTGTTAGCTGAGGTGAATGCTCAATCCAGGCCCGCGGCTCCCGGAGCCAAAGAGCTTCTCCAGAAGTCCGACCCAGCCCGGAGCGTACGGCTCGTCCCCCGGCCCCCAGCTCCAGGCTCTGCCCTCGGCCCGCGGAGAGGGATGTCTGCGAGCTCTTCCAGGGGGCTGGACTGATGGGAAGCTGCTGGCGAGATGACCAGGGAAAGCTAACTCCCTCCTCGCGCTGCTTTATGAAGGCCTGGCAAACGTGCAGGCAGCAAAGAAAGAAGTGGCAAGAGGGGAGGGTGGATGGAGGGGGGGGGTGTGGGGGGGGTATAAAAGTCAGAGTAGGGATAGACGGATGAAAGGTGCCTCGTTCTGCACAAGTCGGCGTAAGGGCACTTCACCTTTGTTGGGTCACAGGGTTTAAGCAGCACTAGCGCTGCACTCAGGCAAACACGGCCATAAATCTGCTTCATTAGTCCCAACACAAGGCAACGTGGAGGCTGTAACGTTATAATGTACGCTCTGTTTGAGAGCGGTACAACCTGGCTACTGATACCTCAACCCGCCTCCGCCCTCAGTGCTAACACGCTCACTGACAAATAGCCCAGAGAGACGGAAGGAAGATAAGTAGACTTCAACGGGTCCACCTTGAACCCGGAGCTGGATTCCTCATTAAATAATCCAGCTTGTCCTCGGGGGAGGTTGGCCTCAGGGTTCCGTTTACTTTGTGTAACAGCTACAGCACAAACCCTCGGTTCCTCACTGACGTCCTGCCGCGGCCACTTTGAATAATCAGCCCGGCTGAGTCATTGTGTTAACTGATTACCTTCGGAAAACAAAAGGAACACCTTAAAAACGCTGCTCCGCGGGCCTTGCCCATTGATCCTGGTTTTCCATGACGTGCGTCCGTCTCTATAGCCTCCACCTTGCACACGCATGCAGAGTGTGCGTACACACATACACACACACACACACACACACACACACAAACACTGCCGCTTATTGGAATTCAGACTGAGGCCCAGGTAGGGGAAGCTTTGCCCATATATGAGCAGAGGAGGAAACGGGCCAGGTGTGTGTGGTTAGCACACCGTTGGAGTGAGCCTTCTTGAGCACACACACACACACACACACACACACACACACACACACACACACACACACACACACACACACACACACACACACACACACACACACACACACACACACACACACACACACACACAAAGGCTCCAACGGGCGTCTTCGGTCGTCCGTGCACACACACTCATGCATTTAGCCGCGTGACGTCTGAGTTATGCAGCTCTAAGCTTTTAACTCTCCGATCTGCCGCTGAATGACAGACTTGTGCGACCGACTTGTTGCTGTATAAACAAAGACGAGTCATGCGAAAAAAGGAAAAGTGGGCAGAAAAGAAAAGCGTCATAGTTGAGATTGTTAACCCAGTTTTAATTACATGACTAACGACGGTACGCCTTAACGTCTTATTTCCTCACACCGGCTGGTATGTGCACGTGTTTTTTTTTTTTTTACTAGTTGGAGAACGCAGTTGAAACTTAATCGTAGTTCAGAGTTAAAGCTGATAAACTCCCGCCTTTTCCCATTTCTTTGAATCATGACGGAGTCGATAAGTCTGATTGTGATTGATAATGGCAAACATTTCAAGTGAAAACGCAAAACCTTCCGTAGCGTTTTGGTGATCCCTCCTCGCGACAGCGGTGCTCGGAGCCACTTTTTGGAAAATGGCTCTCGAGGTGGAACTTTCGGAAAATGATCTGACTCCGTCTCCGTGAAAACGAGACTTTCTTAAACGCTGCTGCTGTGTACATGCACCACGGTACTTCTTTGCACATGTCCGTGTATGGACCATAACAAACATGGCGGCTTCCAGAGTGTCATGACTCTGAGTCCAAGTCATCGCCTGTCCTCACGAATGTCCATGTGCTCCTATTGTCAATGTATATCACGGTGTATCTGTGTAAAACATCGTTTTCAAAACGTTAATGCGTAAACTTTTCAGAATTGAAAATGCAAAAAAGATGCGCTTTCACTTGAAAAGCCGCCGTGTAAATGGGGCCTGACACTCACTGGAGCAAATTCTTATCTTATCTTATCATTCTTATGTGTCTGCACATATTATTAACATTATTTACTTTAGGATGAAGTGAGATGAAAATCTGAGTCATAACAAGCAGATATGAAAAAAAATAAAAAATACAAAAATTGACTTTACCATATAACTAAAGTCTAATGCTCTTTGTTAGCTTGTATTAGCAATTATGCTCCTCTACAGGCATTTATTGCCCCAAACTGATGGTTCTGCAGTCTTAAATGTGGTTTCAATCGGTCATGAAACATTTACAGATCTCATATATTATTTAAATAGACGGACTAAGCCAGGAGTGTCAAACATCAGGCCTTTGAGCCAAACCTGGCCTGCAAGAGGCTCCAAACCACCGAGCAAGTGGTAAAACTTTCAAACAAAAAACTAGTTCTTTTTAGCGTATTACTTAAGAGTAGCGACACAACACGACGCTGAGTTATCGGCGATGTTGCCACGAAAGACGGCGAACTCGCCTCAAAGCCATGCTGTCAGCGGGAGTTTGTAAAAACACCCACAATGCAACAACTAGAGGAGAAGTTTCACTGTATTTTGCACCAGAAGGTTTCATTAGTCATTTTCCATTGTCGGTGTTTAAATATAGACATTTTCATCATGTATATTCTGTGCTACAACACTGCTAAAGCTTTAAAGTTTTATTTCGATGGTACTATTTTACCGTTCTGGCCCACTGGAAATGAAATTAGCCTGAATGTGGCCCCATGAGTTTGACAGCTCTGCACTAAGCCTCGGCCTTCGCTTTTTAATGTTTTATGTCACATCACTGAACATATGTTCCTTTCTTTTATGGTTTTACAAATCAAAGTTCAAATGATGAAAATTAGAGGGGGAAAAAAGCCCATTAACAGTTAAAATATCCTCAAATTTCTGTTACTCTCGACATACTTTTCGCACATATTTATTCAATCTCCGATTAAGCAATGACAAATATCTTAAAACGATATTTTGGAGCTCGAGATAGTTCAGCTGAGTTCAAACCGATCCGATCTGGCCTGAGTTCTCCCACTTGTATATTGGTTTCTGTCACTTTTGTAAGAACTGATGTAGCCATGCAAACTTCTGCAGCCGTGCTTTATTTGCCCCGGGAGTTTGCCGGGGCACCGTTGACCTGCTGAGCCGCTTCCTGCCAAGTGGGCCAGGCCAGGGTTCAGTCTGTAGGCGGAGTGATAAGGCAAAGGGCAGATTCCACGCTAATCTCCAGCGGGGAATTTAATCTCCCTCATCAAGATACCTGCGACGCATCTCACCGTCTATCCCCCCCCCCCCTTCCCTTCACACCCTCCTTCTCCTCCTAACACGCTCTCGCCGGAAATGCCGCCCTAATAAGCGCCGGCGATGGATCCGCGACGGTTCCTTATTGCGGTTTCTCGCCATCCTCTGTCGTGCCGCCGTAAAACTGCTGGAAATGGAACGGCACAGGAGCTGGAGGAGTGGTGGCCACCGTTAAAAAAAATTTTAAAATTTAAATACGGTAAGAGATTGAGAGTGTGTGGTGGGGCTCTTCTATGACACCACACACACACACACACACACACACACACACACACACACACACACACACACACACACACACACACACACACACACACACACACTGCCGTGCAGTGAAAGCCGGACGTCAGAGTGTGAAATCTCCAGGAACATCTTTCTCCAGTCTTATCCGTGTGATTCAAAGAGCTCTGTTACATCGCGGCGCTGGAGACCTGCCCTCCGATTACATGACAAGTGAGTAAGAGTAATGATAGTTGGAGAGCGCGGCGTCTTAGTCAGAGCGAGTGGGAGATAATTTGAGGAACAACAGCTGGGCAGTGAGCCATGACTTTTAAAAGTTTTGACACACACACACACACACACACACACACACACACACACACACACACACACACACACACACACACACACACACACACACACACAAACCCCGCGGTTCAGCTCGTGACTAAGCGCGCTTAGGCAAACACATGTCACCCAGAATCACTAGCACTCATTCACGCTCCTCCTCGAACACACGTCCAACACACACACACACACACACAGACACACACACACACACACACACACCGGCCATAACATTATGACCAGCTGTGTAATATTGTTCTTCTCTCGCTGCCAAAACAACCAAACCTCAAGACGACACCTCTGTGGGTGGTGCTGTGGTGTCTGACAACGAGTTTAGCAGCAATTCTGGAAGATGATTCAATATGATTCACCCGTACAGACAGTTTAGGGAGAAAGTCGGAGCCTCATTTTCAACAACAAGAAGTTCCTCTGTTGAGTGATACACCATGGAGTATCTCTCTGCAGTCCGCACCTGTAGGTGGTCATAATGTTTTGGCCGACGGTTGCGCGCACACGCGGCGAGGCTAATCGGTTCCGACGAATGTAAACTCGTCACTGGAGCCGCCGGTCGTCACTCTCGGCCCCGGCAGCCAATCAGGCGAGCCGCCCGCCACGTCCATTCATAAAGAAGCCGCATGGCGCTGTATGATATCGTATCCTCGCCTGCCCCCCTCCTCCTCCTCCACCCTCCCCTCCACCCATGCGCTCACTTCATTCATGTCCTCTGTGGACTGTGCTATCTGTGTCAAACGAGGGGGGGGGCAGCATGACTGAAGCACAGAGAGGAAGTGTGGAGGAGAAGAGAAAAAAAAAAACCCGCCTCAATAACCGCAGTTTCAGTCACATGGTTACGCCTCGGCGTGAGGACGTTGTCGGAGGGCATTCTGTCTCGGCGTTAGCGGCGTGAGAGTGAATCAGCTCTCCCGTAATGTGATGTGAGGTAAGAGAAGCAGAAGCCGACCAGAGACCTTGACAGGCCAGAGGTGATCGATCGATCGGTCTCCGGCCCGTCAGACGTTTCTACAGCTTTCCCCCGTGAACTCGGCCTATCAAGGATCCGGGCGCCGTTTCTCAACCTTAACAACTAACATATGACATCCATCAACAGCACCAGCAGCAGCTTGACTCTTTCTTTTCTCTTCTTCTTCTTTTTTTTTTTTACTTACCCGTCTGGGTGAGAGTAGTGTTTCCTCCCGGCTCTGGGTTCGGAGGAATGAGGGAACCCCCAACTCCACCTCCACCTCCATCCCCATGCGATTCCTCCTCCTCTGTAAGTTTCCCCTTCAGTCTCTGCTTCGGAGAGAGACGCCGGCTTCCCCTTCACTTTAACTTTACTTTGTCCAGCAGAGAGTGAAACGGAGAGAGCGAGAGAGACGCTATTGGGTAACGACTTCTCACCCACGTCACTCCCCGCGGCCGTCGGTGGGGAAAGTCACACCGAACTCGGCTCCTAAAAGACTTCATCCTCACATGTCTCCTCATCTCTTTCTCATTTTTCCTCCTCCCGTTGCATTCCTCCGAGTGTAATCAGTAACAGCAGCAGTGCTACATAACCGGCTCTCACACGCACACACACACACACACACACACACTGAGTGTGTGTGTGTGTGTGTGTGTGTGGCTCCCTCTGGGCTAAAGGTGCTTTCCCAGAGCGCTGGAGACACTGCAGCCGTTAAACTCCCTACAAGCCACGCCAAAGTTGCACTATCACATGTTTCACAGCGGTGTCTCTCTCTCTCTCTCTCTCTCTCTCTCTCTCTCTCTCTCCCCCCTCCCTCCACCCTTCTCTCTCTCTCTCTCTCTCTCTCTCTCTCTTGTTCCCTACGATCGTTCATACTCGTCTCTCTGGGAAGGACGCCGCTGTTCTTATATGCTTGGAAGAGGGGGCCGAGCCTACAGTGTCCTGTTACACCGCTCTCAATCGAGGTTAGAGAGAGGACATCCATTCAGAAAAAAAGGGAGAGGAGGGAAGAAGGAGGGGGAGAGGGAGGAGGAAAAGTAAGGGCAGCCTCCCTCTCTCGCTCTCTTTTGCGCTCTTGCTCTCTCTTTGTGTGTGTGTGTGTCTGTGTGTGTGTGCGTGTGTGCCGGTTATGTAGCGCTGCTGCTGTTACTGATCGGGGGTCTTCAAAAAGCAGGAAACTCCCCGGCCAGAGAGTCGGGGGCGTCCACAGAGGAAGAGGGAACCCTCACTAAGACCCCGTTTACACGACAACGTTTCAAGTCGAAACGCATCTTTTTTTTTTTTTTTTTTTTAGCATTTTCATTTCAGAAAACTTTCACGTTCACACGACAAAGTTCTGAAAATGGTGTCCGTCTTCAGAAATACGGAAAACGATGTAGTTAATGAGTTGAGCCACGAGTTGCCGCTGTTGGTTGATTTTGTAATGAAACCACACACACACACACACACACACACACACACACACACACACACACACACACACACACACACACACACACACACACACACACACACACACAGGCAGCAGAGGACAATGGGCTCTAACCGTTAACAATGGGAGAACACGGACATAGAAAGTGGACAGACGACGAAGTTGGATTGTTATTACGGTGACTGTCAAAATTAAACTACCAGGAGAATATGGACTGGGAGTCATGACACCACGGTGGAAACGTTGTTCTGATTGTCTCTACTGAGCATGTGCAGAAGAACTAGTTACTAGCCATGGAGCGCAGGACCAGCAGCAGTAGTGTTTCAAAAAAGTTGTATATTTTCCAAATTTCCGGAGCGTTTTCAGTGGTTCCGAGCACCGTTTTTGTGTAAACAAACCCCTTAAAAGTTGTCAATTTTCAACTTTCATGTGGAAGCTGATTCAATAACAAAGCGCACAGACAAATTTTTGACTTTGTGAAATATCATGGCCAAAAAATAAATCAATAAATAAAAATATATTTTATATATATTTTGTATTTTTTTTCCCTCTAAGAGATACTTCTGATTTATTTTCTGTAACTCCATATTTGATAACTTCCTCCACTATTATTGTTCATCTACTGAGCATGTGCAGAAGAACTATTCACTGCAGTAGCAACACTTTCTACTCGGGCCGGAGCCTCTACGTTTCCAGGAATGGTCGTTTTTCCTCTGTTCCCACTGAGACGGAGTCAGAGCGTTTTCAAAAAGTTGCACTTTCAGTGTGTCCGAGCACCGTCGTCATGTAAATGTAAAAGTTTTCCGTTTTCACTTCAACATCGTCGCGTAAACATGGCCTAAGTATGATAGCAACGATGTAGCTCGCTTTCATAGCAGCTTTGTGTCAAAAATAAATATAAATATATATATAAGTTTTTACGCTTTAATACAGGAGAGGGTTCTTTACAACTTCCAGGCCCCCTGGCAGCGATGCACATGAAAACTAGAGCTACACCTGGTAGAGCGCAGACTTTCGCCAAACGCCACATTTGTTTGCGGAAACGAGTTAGCATCGCTAAGATGATAGCAGATAGCTCATTAGATGCTAACTAGGTAGGTTGGGTAGCAACATCACTGTGCGAAACACTGAGCGGGGAGAGTCTCCACGGCAACAGACGCTGATCTCAAAAATAAAACCTTCTCGGCACAACTTTCATTGACGAAGGTAAACTGTCATCTTCCTGAGGTGTCATGGAGATCAGATCCATCAACAAGTAACCCCATCTGCTTTAAATACGACGTACCTGAGGTCACAGGTCACCTGTACCCCCACCCACCATGACCCCGCCCCCATCCTCTGACCTCTGAGTGGCCCGCGCCCGGCCCCGCCCTCTGTCTTCCGCCCCCTGGCCCCCGCCCTCTGTCTTCCGCCCCCTGGCCCCCGCCCTCTGGCCCCCGCCCTCTGTCCCCCGCCCTGCGTATGTGGGGCAAAGGGTGGGCTTTGGTTTGGAGTCTCAAACATTGAGGAATAGTTGGTTTGTTACTCACAGGAGCTCCGTGTGACTCACCAGAGGCCATGCTGCACCCATGCTACGCTCCCGTTACACACACACACGCCCATCTACACTCACACACACGCACACTCACATTCTAGCCTTTGTCATGCTCCATTCAGAACTATTTAAATAACTTCCGTGAGTCATGCAACGAGCCGACCTAGGTGATATCTGACCTATAAAAGCACGTTTCCATTCTGCATTGTCCGGGTTGAAGGTTCGGCAACACGAAGCAACCTGTGACCAACTGTGTCGGAATGCGTTTTTATTCATTCACACTTCGGGGATTGTAGATTCCAGGTTGTGCCACATCTGATCATTAATATCATGAGTCTCATAATGTGTCCACCTTCATTATTAGATTCAGATTTGAACATTTTGCTAGATTTTCCTGCTGCAGAAATGTCCAAAACGTGCATCAACTCATTCTTCTTCTGCACCTTTATTTTCTGGAGACAAGGTTCAATATGTCTTGTATTCTGATGGTACCAAGAAGAATCTTTTCTGCAGAAGTCATTAGAGCTGCTGCAATGACTAATATGTGAGCATAAACCTATTTTTCTTCTCTGCTGCATTATCTGAATATTAAAGGTCTGGATGATGTAGTAATGAGACGTACGCAGACAAGGGTTCAGTTAATTATCGATTGACTTCTGTTTTATAGAAGAAATTATGATTTCTCAATTATTTGAACAAGCAATTAAATGGAAAAAATGCTTAAAATCTGAATTCGATGTTTAATTTGAAGGCGAGTCGACACTTCTACCCTTCTCTCCACGGCTGTGTTTGTGGGCAGCAGTGAGTGTGTGGGTGTGTGTGAATCACAGAGCTGAACGGCGTCCTGTATGTTCCTCACCACGTCGGGCGGGCGGGCGGGTGGGCGGCCGCCGCGGCAGCGGGCCAGGCTCGAGCTGAAGAGGGCGGAGGAGGAGGAGGAGGAGGAGGAGGAGGGGGGGCGGGCGGCTAAACGACTCCAGACCTGCCGACGAGCGGCCGCGTCACCCAGCAGGGGGTCACCGCGAGGGTCTGCACGGCAAAGCAGGTTCAGTTTCTACGTCCTGCTGCCAAAAGCCGCAACTCCGCTGATTGTTCCCTGTGTTGTTACTCAGATGCTCTGCTAACCAGGGACCATGAGTCATGGGCCAGAAGATTGAAAATGTCACTTTGAAATGAAAGAGACGCAGCAGTCCTGCCCGGAAAAATCACAAATCCAAAATGATCGAGGAAAAAAAACAAAAAAAAATCTGTTTTGTACCTTTTCGTCTAAAAGATTGAGGTTCTAATTTAATTTTGTGTGTTAAGATTTCACGTGCTCTCCGGGTTTTGACATCAGACGTTTCACAGTCGCTAAAAGGTTTTGCCATTTCAGTGAATGTGACTCAGTCTATTGTGGGCACAAACTGAGCACCGCCCGGCCGCTTTTTCTGGGTGGATACGAGGGCGGAGGAGATGTGTTTCAACACACACACACACACACACACACACACACACACACACACACACACACACACACACACACACACACACACACACACACACACACACACACACACACACACACACACACACACACACACACACACACACACACACACACACACACACACACACACACACACACACACACACACACACACACACACGTACGACGGCACAGGCAGGGGCCTTTCCCACACACACACACACACACACACACACACACACACACACACACACACACACACACACACACACACACACACACACACACACACACACACACACACACACACACACACACACACACAATGGAAAGGAAGCTGGGGATTCCTGAGATTCCTGTGGACAAAAAGGTGTGAACTCAGGCCGCCGAGCAGCCTGGGAATTCTGCAGGGTCGAGCCGGGGAAGCAGTTTAATGGCTGACCAGACACACACACAAACACACACACACACACACACACACACACACACACTGAGCATTAAGCGAATTAGTAACGTGAAAGATCTTTAAAAGAAAAAAAAGGAGAATTTTCCTCTGGGATTAATAAAGTTCTTCTCTTCTCTTCTCTTCTCTTCTCTTCTATCCTAAACACTGGTAAAACTTCTGCCGATGCTGCCATCAGATTATTAACGATAGTGATTAATTAATATTATGATAGTGAATGATAACATTCCAGTACAATTTGAAAACGCAACTCAGTATTATTTATTGAATTGCGACTGATCATTGACTGATCAATGAATGGATATTTAGATAGATGGCACAAATAAGAATTTTGGTGCTCTAATGAAGCGGCAAAACTACAAACATGCAGAGGCATAAAAATGAGCAGTTTCCATACAAAACTGAGATAAAATACAATTCAGATTAAGACAAGAAGCTAATACTATTGTCCTATCCTTGTTATACTTTTTCCATTATTTCTTAAGTGGTAATTATGTTACTATAGATTCCCAGCAATATTTTGCACACGTAGTTTATATTGTCCCCAATATAAAATAACAATATTAAGTAAAAAACCAAATACATCTGCTAACAGGGGATTTTAACCCGACATCTCTCAGGAACATTCAAATAATTAGGCCTCATTTTAGGCGATTCATCCTCATTACAACATCTTTAAATGCTCCTTCCTGCCCTATTTTAACCCGACGCAGTGTTTTTTACAAAAGCATTAAAAATGCCTTACAAGAACAAACATTTGAACGACCAGATTTTATCGAATAACTGAAATACAAGGGACGGCGTTCTGCCTCTTTCAATTATTGAGATAATCAGTTTTCTTCAGAGTGTAAATGTTCTGCGTTACGAGAGAAGTCGTGCTATTAGCATTAGTTCCACCTCGGTAAACAGAGAAGTAGCGTCAGGAATTGAAGAGGCAGAATGACTTGCATCACAGTGCAGTTTAATTAGTTTCAGATATGAGCGAACCCGATAGCGGTGACAGGGAGTTTCGATCAGGGCGGGGGGCCGACTACATTTCATCCAGGGGGCCGGATTCTTCCAGATTATTTAATGATGTGTGAGAATTAGAGCCTCCGATGCTTTTAGTGTCACATTATTAAAGGAATGATTACTGTTAATATTGTTTTCAAATGTTGACCGTTTTCCCTGCACAACTGTTTCTGGATGATATCTCAGATTATACTCCTCCGACTAACATCCATATTAGAGCATCTCCCTCCACTCACTGATGTAATCCAGATTATAGAGCATCTTCCTCTTACTAACTCAACTAACTAAATTATAACTTATTAAAATCAATTAGGCAAGGCCAAAGTGGAATAAACAAACGCAACTCATGAGTTACTCCCGTAAATAACTTTTCCACTAAATATTAATGTAATCCCACTATTCCTTTAATGATTTCTAACAGAAATCGAGTCCTGATTTTCAGTAATCTGAACATTTCTGGCATTAGTTAAATGACATCACGTGTATAAACGTAAGCACACGTCAGCCTGCGTGAACACATCATGGCAGCTTCCCTTTGACAGATCGAAGTCAGCTGCGGTCCAAAGACGGACACTTTTACTATTTCAATGCTAAAATAATAGCGCTACACCGAGTGTGTGTCACAGAAGTAGGGAAAAGGTCGTCCAGACAACTGGCACCCGTCCAGGCTGCGCCGCGTTCCCACGCTAAAGGGATCCCTGCAAATTCTTGAAAATCGCAAAACTCGAAATGGTGGTTCAGCGTTTGCGTTGCGTAATCTTCCGAGGAAGTTTTTTTTATTTTGAAAATTCTGAATGAGGCAGTGACACACACACAAAGGCAGCGGAGAGATTTCTTCACACACACGCACCTGTCTCCGTCAGAGACTCACACACCCAGTGACGGACAAGGACAGACGTAATGACGACGTCTTTTCATTCACTAAAATGGCACAAAGACACACCTCTGACATGCTGCAAGCCGACCGGCCAAAGACAGGAGAGGTAAATATGGCAGGCAACACACACACGCACGAACACACACAGAACACACACAGAGCTCCAGAGCCATGTGTATGTGTGTGTGGGTGTCTCCTCTTTCTTCTATACTCGTGGGGATCTCCACCTCATTGCACACAGACACAAAATTGAGGTTCGTCCAAGGAAAGTTATTAACAGTGAAGAGTTCAGAGTCCCTCTGCAGGAAATTAATGTAAGTCAATGTTAAGATCGAGAAGGCACTAAAACGGTACGTGAGCACTCGTAGGGACTTGTGCCAACGTGCTATGTTGTAAAATCCGGACTGTAGTTCGGTCTTGGGGAGCAGTATTGGAGGCTGAGTTTAGAGTCACTCTGCAGGAAGTGAATGTAAGTCAATGCAATGTCGCCAGAACTCATGAAAAAGGTATGTCAGTGTATGTGGGGACTCGCAGGAACTCTTGTCAACGTGTCACGTTTCAAAGTCTGGACCATGGTTTAGATTTGGTAGTGTGTGTGTGTGTGTGTGTGTGTGTGTGTGCGTGTGCGTGCGTGCGTGCGTGCGTGCGTGCGTGCGTGCGTGCGTGCGTTGACTATATTAGGCCAGCCTGGCAGGAAGGAGGTGAAACGTCGAGCCTGCATCACAGCCGTGACGTCACGGTCACACCGTGGAGGCATGACTCCACGTCTTATCTGGATCCAGCGCACTTGTCGGAATTTGCCGTGCGCTGCACTACAGTGACGTGTGTGTGTGCGCGCGCGCGCGCTGGTTTTTCACCCTGCGATAACCCTGCTGGAGTTTAAAGACATGCACCGAGAGCGCGGCGGCTCCACGGTGCAGATAGGTTTCAGTTCTGCTTGAATTTTCCATTGCTTATGTGAGCGACTCGGATTACACTCTCAAATGCTTGAATTGTGACACAATGGTTTACAGTGAGGCGAAGCTATACGGAGTCACGGCCATCTCAACTACAGTGGACGTATTAAATAACAATTTCTATTCATCACGCCTCCTTCTGGCCAATATTTCTAGGAACTGTGACACACACTTAGTTCAATCTGGGAAAGACGCCACAATGCCTTTTTTTTTTTTCTTTCTTTTTACATGTTTGGTTTGTCTTCCAGATTAAAGTTTGGCCGGTCTGGTGCTTCTTTGCAACCTGTTGCTTGTGATTTTTTTTGTCCTTTGTGACAGTTTTTTTTTTTGGGTTGTTTTTGTCTTGACATTGATGCTTCAAATCCAAACAGCAATTAACTGTGAAGACAATGTTCACATCACTGAAAGAAATACTGAGACTCTTCACAAGTAGAAATCAAAGTTTTATACAAATGAATCCCATCTGGGAGTTTTTCTTTCTAACATAAACCCAGGAAAAAGTGTGATCATATATATATATATATTACAAAAAATTATTAAGGGCACCTAAATATAAGAAATATAATTTTTTTATGGCAATCATGGAGGTATTTCTGATAATTTAGGGTGTACTGTTGCTTTCATGAAAAGCTTTAAATGAAATTAAAATGAAATAAGTTTGTTTTTAACTGTTACGTTATAAATTTGCCTCAATATTTGACTACTATCACTTACATTGTACCCCAGTTTGAATTATAGCATCATTATTACCTTTTTTTGGGGGGCAAATTATAACCATTTACATTATGATGTGCTATGATTTCAATAGATGATAATGACATATAAGAGATAATGAGAAGTCCATGACAGCAGCAACATGCTGGTTCTAGGACTTTAATTTAGGTGAGTTAGCTGAAGTTGAAGCAAAAAAAAGAGTTGGATCGTTATTACAGTGACAGTCAAAATAAAAGTACCAAGTCCCAGGAGAATATGGACTGGGAGTCATGACATCACGGAGGAAACACTGTCCGTCTACTGAGCATGTGCAGAACTACTAGTTAATACGGCCGCGGAGCCCAAGTGTTTGTAAAAAGTTGCTCTTTACCTTGTTTACATGACGATGGAATCAGAGTTGCGTGTTCAGTGCCTGCAAGCACCGTTGTTGTTCTACTGACACCAAAAACCAAAGTTTAAATTTTTCACTCGGAGACGTTGTATAAACGGGGCCCGAGTTTGATCGCAACGAGGTACTTATCTTTCCTCGCAGCATCACCGATATCTCAGCTCACGTCTCAGTGTCGTGTCGCTACTCTTCAGAAATTTGCTAAAAAAAAAGAAGTTTTCTTTGAAATGTTTACCGTTTGCTTGGTGGTGTGTCCGGACCGGAGCCGGTTTTTGGTCCATGAGCCTCATGTTTGACACCCCTGGGTTTAAATTGACCAGCTCTTTCATCCTCCCGTCATTGCACTGCTCCTCCTTTTCCTCCCTGTCCTCCCCCACTTTCCTCTTCCCCTTCAGAGGTGTCTCAGTTTGAGCAACCCCCCACCCCACCCCCCTCCATCCCCCCAGCCACACAACGTGGGCTCAGTGCAGGCTGTGACTCCTCTGCTGGCTGGCTGTGCTTCTGGCTCGCTCACAGGATATAAGAGCCGTGAGGCGTGCCAAGGCGGTGAGGGGTCACACTGTGGAGAATGTAATAAGACTCAGTGTGTGTGTGTGTGTGTATATATGTGTGTGTATATATGTGTGTGTAGAGGATGACTGTGTCACCCACGAGCCACGACGCCCTCGTCCTGACGCGTCAGCCGCGGATAAAACATTCCACTTCTCACCTTCCTCCTCCTCCTCCTCCTCTTCCTCCTACTCTCCCCGCCGCCCCAGACTGGTGGCCTCCCTCCGGGCTTCCTGGAGGACCACATTCAATTATCGGCCCAGGAAGGCCGCCGCTGAGCTTCACCGTGGCTCCGGCGTGACGTCAGAACTCCCGAGGGCGGACCCCCGGGCTTCTAATATCAAAACGAACTATAATAACCCCGCGTGCTTGTCGTGATTAAAGCTCTGAGCCAAGAGACATTAACCCCTTTTTAATACAAACACAACTTCAGCAAACCTCAAAATCTCATTACAGCCAGGGAACCTGATGTTTTTGGGTCAAAATGTCCTCAGTATTTGAGGATTATATTTTTACCTTCACCAACAAATAAATATGTATGTATGTATGTATGTATGTATGTATGTATGTATGTATGTATGTATGTATGTATGTATGTATGTATGTATGTATGTATGTATGTATGTATGTATTTTACCAATTTTTGGCAAAAACTACTCACCCAAAGTGCATGAAATTCTCAGGGATGATTTATCATGATCCAAGGATCAATCCATTAGATTTTGGGGTATTAAGGGCAAACCGTTTCCGAATAAATCCCCCCCCCAAATTGCAAAAAAAACGTCTCATGCAAAGCGGATGAGAGAGGCAACTCGTGGAGGAGATCAAAGGAGATCAGCATCTGTTGCCATGGAGACGCTCCTTGCTCAGTGTTTCACACAGGGATGTTGCTACCTGACCTACCTAGTCAGCATCGATATGAGCTAACATGCTTGTGATGTTGGTGAAGGTCTGCGCTCTACCGAGTGTAGTTCTAGTTGATCATATACTTATTGAAAAACTAATCATTTGTGCTTTAACTGGAGCACAAAATAAAAATGCGCTTTTTGAGTTAAATCAAAGCAGGATAGAATATAAGAATAGAATCGGTTTATTGTCACTATATAGAATAGAATAGAATAGAATGCCTTTTATATATATATATCTTGTGTACTGAAGTTACAGGCTCTGCTCCGATCAATATAAAGTATAAAAAGGTTGACAGCTGAACACGTAAGACACTTTATAAAGTGATTATGAACAGGATTGCATGTGATGGAGATTAAAACAAGGTTATCTGAAGCTCTGATGGACAGTGAATCAACTCGTGAAGAAAAATCAATAAAGTGTTTTAAAAAGCTAAAAATGCAGAAATTGAATGTTTGGCTCTTTTAGCTCTTTTCCGGCTCCGTCTCATATTAGATTTAACCTTGAACTACATTCTTGACTCTCGCCTGACATTTTTATAAAATAAAAACATTCATCTTCTATTAGAAAGTGCATCAATAAGTAACGGCAGTAAATAAACTCAGTGATAAATCACTGATGACACATTTTTTTAACTTTAATGAATAGTCTTGTATTTCAGTCTGAACTCGAGCCGAGCGGTGAATTAAGGGGTAAATAACATAATAAATAACATAAATGTGTAACTTCTACAGCTTACAGCTGATTTTATTGACATAAAGAGCAAAGGTTGGTTCATTTCTACCCGTTTTAAAAACTGCTAGTAGAAACAAAAACTGTGGAAAATGTTTTTGAAACTGATAATAATAATAATTTCCATACAAATGTGAGAGATTTTGGTCCATCAGGTCAAACATAATGAGACGAGGTCCGATTCAGCGAATTTCTACATTTTGATGGATAATCGGATACGAAGAAACCAGATCAACAACTTTTTATGCGACTGATCCACCTCTTCATTCAATATTAATCCACACGTTGACTTAACCAGTGTTTCAGCGGTCCGGCCCGCTGGGGGTGAAGCTGGGCTGAGGCGAGGTGTGTTGGACACGGCTGGACTGTAACATCTGTTTGTTTTGAATGACTCTCCTGCGCAGTCAGGAGCCCTACGTCTATTTAAAATCTGGCTTCTCCCAAGAAAACGTACAAATGATTTGAGATTTATTTGCGTAAACAGATCCTTGATCCGTGTGAGAGCCATGAAAGCGCCGCTTGTTTGAAACATGTTTGTTAACCGACCAGATGACGAACGCTCACTTTCCCCCCGCTGACAAAAACTGATGAATATTCATGAGGAGGAACGAGGGGGGGTGGACTTTCTCTGCTTCTGCTTTCAGAGAGGAGGAACGCCGAGAGTGAGAGACGGATAGAGAAAGAAAAGGGAGACGGAGAGAGAATGAGAGAGAGCCCTGACGGAGAAAGACTAAAAGGAGCGAGAGAGACAGTGACAGAGTGAGAGAGAGAGACTAAAGAGAGAGACAGAGAAAGAAAAAGGAGACCGAGAGAAAGAGAGTGATGAAGACAATAAGAGAAAGAGAAACAGAGCGATAGCGAAAGAGAGACTAAAGAGAGGTGGAGACAGAGAAAGTGACTAAAGATAGAGAGAGAGAGCGAATGAGAGAGACAGATGGAGAAAGTGACAGAGACTAAAGAGAGAAAGGGAGACATGGAGAGAGACTAAAGAGAAGGTGAAAGAGATAATGAGAGAGATAGATGGAGGGAGTGAGAGAGATGGAGACTATAAAGAGAGAGAGAGAGAGCAAAAGAGATAACAAGAGACAGACAGACTAAATAGAGAGACGGAGCGAGAGAGAGATATATTCAAGGATTCTTCCTAAAATACAGAGCAAATACAGAAAATATAGAGCTCTGCGGAGCGACGTATTGATTTCAGTTAACAACCTGATGTCAATCTCCTGCTGCCTTCTCCTCCTCCTCCTCCTCTTCTTCCTCCTCCTCCTCCTCCCCGTGATAAAACCTCCAGAGTTCCACGCTGGCTCTGGCTGCGTGTTTCCTCCCTCCGCGGTCTCTCGTCTGGGGGCTGACTCACTGCCGCGGCCCACTCATCCCTCCCACTCAGCCCTCAGCCGGACCCCAGCGTGGGAGGCGGCGCGGCCCGGGACCAGAGCCTCCGGCTGGGCACACACACACACACACACACACACACACACACACACACACACACACACACACACACACACACACACACACACACACACACACACACGGAGGCAGCCAACACGGGCCCACGGCTCTGCTTTGGCTTTCGTATTCCTCACCCTCACCCACACACACACACACACACACACACACACACACACACACACTGATCGCGGTGTACCCACACTGATTTTTAGAGCACCTCTTTAATGATGTCATGCGCCTCGCATCTGAAGGGTGCAGAGGCAGGCGAGCACGTGGGAGTGTGTGTGTGGGTGTTTGAATCATGCTGCTAGATTGTTGTTTTGGGTTTTACACACACACACACACACACACACACATACACTTACACACGCCGACGTTTCATGTCGGCTCGTACCTTCGGCTACCCGTGTTCTCACACACAGCTGAGCCAGCCGGGTCGCAGTTATTAATAAATCACGGCAACAGGGGAAGAGTTTGATCTCCACAAAAGGCCAACGATGTCGGACAAAAGCAACTTGGGACTCTCAACAGCATCCATGAGCTCTCCAGCTTTTTCATTCAGTACCAGAGCTTCTTTGCATCAGGGAAAAACGGAGGATAATGTATGAATCTTCCCAGGTATCTTAATAGAACGGCGTATATTTCACCCAAAACTAGATATGAAAGTTTCTTGCATCATTAAAACTCTTGCAAAAATGTCAAAGTCTCATAGAAAGTGTAGAAAAAAAGGAAATATCTGACCAAAAATGTGCGGTTTTGAACAAAACATATGAGCTTTCCACCTTATTAAAAACAAGAGCTTCTTGCGTGCAAAAAAAATGGATAAGAATGTCTAATTATTATGAACAGTGCAGGTATTGTAAAAAAAACTACTAATATTTGAGCAAAAACCTGTGATTTGTAATACAAAATGTGTTTTCCAGCTCTTTCATGCAATACAAGAGCCTCTTGCATCAGTGAAAACTGTAGATATAGTGTGATTCTTACCAGACATGCATATCGTAACGTCAATACATGAAGGTAAAACCTGATTTATGACCCCCCCCAAAAATGATTTCCCTGCTCTTTCTTGCGTCATTGAAAATAGAAAACGATGTATAACTCTTATGAACAGAGCAGGTATTGTTTAAACAAAGCACATGTCGGACCAAAAAACAGGATTTTCCAGCTGTTTCATTCAACACAAGAGTTTCTCGCATCAGTGAAAACGGAGGATGACGTATGAAATCTTACAAATCGTGCAAGTATTTTTTATTTTTTTTTAAAGCACATATTTGACCAAAAACTTGCAATTTTTAACCAAAAGTCTTGCTTTTCCAACTCTTTAATTCAATATAAGAGCCTTCCTGCATCAGTGAAAATGGAAAGCAGTGTCTTAACTCTTATGAAAAGTTCAGGTATCATTAACAAAAGCTCGTGTTTTACCACGAAGTTAACACAAACCATTGGTTTTCCAGGTTTATCATTCAAGATGGAAACTTCCTGCATATGTAGTAATGGCGGATGACGTGTGATTCATGCAAGGAGTGCAGGAATCATTAAAAAAAAACGTAATGTTTCATCAAAAACGTTCTATTCTTTACATAAGCCATTGGTTTTCCAGGTTCCTTGTGCGATTCTCACCAGAAGTGCAGGTATCGCCAAATTATATACCTATATTTGACCAAAAAAACCCCTGATTTTTCCTCAAAAACCATTGGTTTTCCAGCTCTTTCATTTAATACAAGAGCTTTGTGTATCAGTGAAAATGGAAAACCATGTCTAATTCTTATGAAAAGTGCAGGTATCATAAGAAAACTCTCGCGTCTCGTCAAAGACTTCCAGAAAACCCTTGGATTTCCAGATTCCCTGTGTGTGTCTAAACGGAGGACAACGTGCGACGCTTACCAGAAGTGCAGGTTTCGCCCGGCGTCTGCTGCTGCTGATGTGCACCGCGAGGAGTTTCATCTGTGAACAACAGGTGACAGAGGAGCACGTCACTCACACGTTTGCATCACCGACACCTTCGTCAAAGTACATTTTCAGGAAAGAAAAAAAAAAAAAAGAGAGAGAGAGTTGGAGAAAATTGATAGACTTGCACAATGTCGCACGTCGTAGGATGCCCGCGCTGTGAATAATATTCAGAAAAGGGCCAGATTGCTCATTAGAATATCTCACATTTGTGTGTGGGCGAGCTTTTAGCAGCCCTTCTCCCTCTCGTCCCCGACGCCGTTCCAGAAACACTGATTTCTGTCCAACGCCGAGCGGGATCCCAACCCCAGTCTGTCCGCTCCCAACAAATCAAATAAATAAATCAGAGGAAACTAACTTCTGTCCAAGTTTTTGGAGTACAGTACACAACCGCAACGTTTGGGATAACAACAGTAGCAGAGCCGCGGTCGGTCTCACATCGTCCTGGAGTCCGCCAAGGACTTCTGCTTCCTGTGCGTCCATCTCACTGTATCCCAAACGCATGTCATCTGGAGCGGACCCGGCCGGTGAAATAGTGCCGTTGATAACCTTTAAATTTAAACGCTCATCTTGGTTTTAATTGTAAAAATTCAGAATGTAACACGTTGCTGCCGGTGAACGCAGGATTTTTATGCACAAAAGCAAAAATACATTGAATTCTTGCTGATTTTAAAGCTTTTCTTTTTGGTTTTGAGGTGCAACATTTCATTAAAGCGGGTGATTTATCCATTAAAACTCCTGTTACTATCATTTTGATTAATTTAGTGAACAGATTTCCTGATTTTATGTGTTCATTAATGGTGCAAATCCTTTAAATCAGGGGTGTCGAACACATTTTAGTTCTCTTGAATGAGGCGGACCAGTAAAATATCCTTAATAACCTTTAGAATTAATCTTTAAGGGTTTTCTTTGTTTTATTTTCGCAAAAAAACCAAAACAACTGCGACATAAAATGACTCAAATCTCAACATGAAGCCAAATTTATTGATGCAAAATACAGTGAAATGTCCCAGAAATACTGTTGCATTATGGGTGTTTTTACAACCCCCCCCCCCCCCTAACAGCATGGCTTTGATGCTAATGCTAGTTTGCTATATTTCATGGCAGCATCATCTATATCTCATCTCGGGTCTCAGTGTTGTGTTTTGTCGCTCCTCTTAAGAAATTTGTTGAAAAATCTGTGTTTTCTTTGAAATTGTCAATCATTTTCCTGGAGGTTTGGCCGGATTGGAGCCTCTTGCGGCCGGCCTTTGGCCCACGGGCCTCATGTTGGACACCTCTAATCTGCACCGTCTCATCCACTGACACACACATTCAACACACACTCACACACATTTAGACTCACACACGCGAAACTGGACTGATCACACAATACAAGCAAGAAAACGTCTTTTCTTTTTTTCTTCCCCGCCGTACAACAAAACTAACCACAGTTCCATTCTGAGATCAGCAGAGATTATCTGTGCAGTTTGCATGTTCATCCTGGGATTGATAAATTCACTTCTTCATTTCATGTAGGTTATGTATCTCTATCAACTTGTCCAGGGTTCAGTCTCCCTGTAAAACCACCGATATTGGATAAAGTAAGTGTCATAATGATGGAAAAATTTACCTTTTACCTATTTATTAATATATTTATTCATACATCCGAGTAATGTGTTTAAGAGCAAAAGGAACTTAAAGAAATCAAAAATATCATGACAAATGTTTCATTTTTCATACTTTTTTACCAATTTTAGACCAAATCTAACTGTTAATTGATGGATAATAAAGAAAAATAACGATAATATATATTACAATAGTTGGTTTTTTTAATCACAGTTAATAGTCATTATAGTTTAAATCAATCTGCTTAACTAATAATATAAGTGAAAAATCCAACTTATATTTATATCTTCTTTTTTTTTGTTATAATTAATGCTGATTTTAAACTAGAATTTTTAGAGTAAAAACAGTTTTTAAAGACCATTATTTCCAATTTTAGACAAAATCACACAACAGTTATATGCTATTAGAGAAAAATCAACTAATCTGTATTAATATCACATTTTAAGGGACTTTTAGCTGAATGTGATTAACTTAATTAATATAAAAAATAATGGTAATTTGTTCAAATTGGCCAATTAAAACCAATTTCAAACAAAGTGACTCTGTTGGGCTATCATTAAAAAATACAACAAATATATATTTAAAACATTTTTGGTCACAGTTAATGTAAATTTTAGACAAAAGAGGGCTTGATTAAAGGTTATTGTCTATCTAAATAGGTTTAGTGACAATTATTTCTAATTTAAGACAAAATCACACAGCATAGTTATTTGCTATCGGAGATAAATCAACTAATATTTTTTTAAATGTGCCTTCAAATGTGATTTTGACAAAAGAAAGACTAAAAATAATAAAAAATAAAACTACATATCTTTAAATTGCCCAATTATTCCCAATTTCAGACAAACTGTGACTCATTAAAGGGATATTATCATTAAAATACAACTAATATATATCTATTGTATTTTTAGTCACAAATAATGTCAATTTTAGACAAATGATTACAGGTTATTGCCTTATTATTCAAATGGGTTTAATGACAATTAATTCCAATTTCAGACAAACTGTGACTCCATATTTAATGGATTTTATTGAAAAATACAACTTAGATATATTTTAAACATTTTCAGTCTCAATTAATGTCAATTTTAAACAAACAAGACTGCTTAACTGTAATTTATTGTCTGTTAACGGTGGTCCTATAATGAAAAAGAAATCCATGTATATGTCCAATAGAGAGCTGACACTTGTGGCCCCATTAATTATTATTAATGAGTTTGCATGTGTCACAAGTGCCCCCTGTTGGATACAGCTGTACTGTAAAAGTGAGGCAGCATGGTTTTAATTATAGTCTTCTAAGAACGCTGAATAAAAAACATGGAGGAATAAGAGCGATAACGCGCGGTGCGTAAATGAAACGCGCGTCATTTGGAGCAGATTTGCATCATGAGAGCTGTATGGAAACAGCCCGTTTATTTGCGGTGTGTGTGTGTGTGTGTGTGTGTGTGTGTGTGTGTGTGTGTGTGTGTGTGTGTGTGTGTGTGTGTGTGTGTGTGTGTGTGTGTGTGTGTGTGCTCCCCTTGTCTACGGCCGGAGTCACGGGGTCTCCCCCGGGGTAAAAACGCATTCCAAAACACAAGAATTTCCTCCAGCCCGACTCGCATACCTCCCCGCTTTCTCTCCCTCCCTCCCTCCCTCTCTCTTTCTCTCTTCCCCTTTTTTCCCCTCTCACGCACGCACGAGCTTTTGCGTGCGCGCCCGCACACAACCGAAGGAGCACAATGGTCTCTGGCAGAGCCGGAGAAGAAGACCACACACTGTTGCAATGCCATGTTCAACAACGGCCGCTCTCCGACAACTCCAACACCCCAATTATATTTGAACAAAGAAAAAAAGTTCTATAGTTAAATGAAAACCCGCAATTTGCAAATCGTAAATACATCAAAGAATTAAATACAAATATCCAAATAAATGACAATAAATTCCAGATGATTTGTCTTTAAATTGTACCTGGACGGTTTCTTCTGTCTTGCGCTTCAGCTTTGCGTTAAGTTGCAGAAACGTCGGTGTGGGGAGACAAAAAAAAAAAAAAATTGTAGACAACTTCCTCGAGTGCAGAGGAATCCTGGATCATCTCGACACACACACACACATGGTCTCACACAAGGGGAGGCAAAGCCTGGAGCAAAAACATCACCGCGGGGCTGAAGGCGAAGCGGAGACATGTGCGCAAAAAGCGCGGAGAGGCTCGATCCATCACGAGTCCCCGAATCTGCCGTCTCCTCTATCACTCATCATGTTGCAGTCTTCCTTCTCTCGCTTTCTCAGACACACACTCACACACTCTCTCTCTCTTTCTCTCTGTTTTATCTATTTATCTGCCCGCCCGCCTGCCTGCCCCTCTGCCCGCGGGGCTTTTCTGCGGATCGCTCGGAAATGCCACTGACTGGCTCTCTGCTGCTGCTGCTGTTGCTGTTGCTGCTGCTGCTGCTGCGTGTGGAGCGGAGGCTGGCAGCCCCAAAGCAGCTTCGTCCCCTTCTCACAGCTCGCAAGAAATCCCCCACACCGCCACCTACCCCTCCCCTTCGGGGACCGTCCCCCCCGTGCGCCCTGAACGCTCATACTGATGATGACACCTGCGCGCGCGCAAACACACACACACCAGAACCTAAAGAAAATGTGGTCGATATTTGAAATCTTGAATGTATTTAATATCGCCTGTGTGTGTGTGTGTGTTCCCCCCCCCCGCAGAAACATTTGAAGAGGTTGGAAAAGCGAGAGTGTGGTTCGAGTCCCAGTGTGGCTCCGTGCCTGAAACCCCCCGGATCGCCTGTCCGAGCTCTCCACTGCAGCACGGCACCTGATGCACAGGTGAAGGTAATGACGCACAGGCGCATGCAGGATTTTCAAACGTGGAGCGACACCAAGAGACGCACGTTTTGCCAAATAACAGCAAAAACCCTATTCGAGAAAATTACGCTCAATTAAGCCAAACACACGTATAATTTAACTTCTGTTGTTTTTACGCGTCTTACCCATTTGAGATAGATTACAATCGGAACAAATCTCAGCTTTCTGGAATAAGAGTTATTAACATTTCTGCTTTTTATTCTTTTTTTTTTAAATTTTTACTTCTGACACAATGACAAGCCTGCTATGCGTTTATTGTTTCCAATCTGAGGTTCATGCAGCTCCAGAGGATGTTGGCAACATTTTAAATGGTCCCACAGAAACTAAATGGAGCATTTTACGGTTTGTGAATCTATCAAAGACGTGCTTTTCATCAGATGGGAGCAAATTCATCAAGTTTGCTCTGCAAATATATGTTCAATTGCATTTCTCGTATTTTTGCACATTCAAACTGTATTCAAAGCTAAATATACTACTCAACGACTCAATTAGAAATATTTAGCTTTTCTCTCTGGGCTGAATCAAATGCGTGCTATTTATTTTGTTTGCTGCATTTATAAATGACACAGGTATGTGAAACCAGGGGTCCCCAAAGTGGGATTCATACCTTAAAACCTTTGTGAATTGAATATATCGTCTTAAAAGTGTATAAATCCACAAAGTCATGGATGATTTTGTCGAATAACAGCAAAGGACAAATACAAAGAATGAATTACTTTTCCCAGATCTCAGCTATTTAAGAGAGAGAAATCTCAATATGTCAGGTATAAACGTCCCCCCTTCTTAAATGCTCATTCTTTGCTGCACATATATGTAACACCAGCGCTTTCCAAAGTGGGATTCATATCGTAACACCTTTTTAAAACATCCTCGGAATGAATAAAATGTATAAGTCCATCAAGCTGTGCATGTTTTTAACAAATAACAGCAAGAATAAAGGGGAATAAGTCGGATTACGTAAAGAGATCCCAGCTAGTTAAGCTGTAATAAAAGCCAAGAAATGGTATTTATTTTTTATTTATCCCTTCATCTCATGACAGAATTAAATCTTTGCTGCGTGTTGCACGTGTGCAGAAACCCGGCAGTTTCTAAAGTGAGGCTCGTGGACCTCGGGGGGCCGCCGGGGGGGGGGTTAAAGGATCATTGGGAATATTTAAGGTGAATCTGTAGTGTGTGAGGGTGAATCCACACACACACGCACACATGCGTGCGATAATCATTCAGCTCACTTCATTACTACATCTATCTATCTATCTATCTATCTATCTATCTATCTATCTATCTATCTATCTATCTATCTATCTATCTATCTATCTATCTATCTATCTATCTATCTATCTATCTATCTATCTATCTATCTATCTATCTATCTATCTATCTATCTATCTATCTAAAGTCGAGGAGTTATGAAAATCACATTTTCTCAGAGTGTCTATTATCGCAGCGTGTCCAAAAAGCTCAATTAATCATCTTTTTAGGAAATGTCAGACTTTGACATTTTCTCTTTTTCTTCTGCTTTTTTTTTTTTTTTTTTGGGTTTAATCCTAATTGCTCCTAAAAAGCTGGTTGAGATGCAAAAAAAAAGAAGCAATTCTGAGGATTTCTTTATGAATTAACTAGAAAAAAAAGACGTTTTGGCGTAATTCAGCCGCCGGTTGCCCACATGCAAGTTTTTTTTTTTTTTTTTTTTTTATTAAATTATTATTTTTTTTACAGTAAATCATCTGAAATGAGATCTGCATGTTGTGTCTTTCTTTCAGGCGGGGGCGGGGATTGCACCTGCCGTGGGATTGTACCTGCTCTGGTACATTTATGACTTTTTGTGTACATTTCCTGTGAAATGAGCGAGTCGGTCTGATATTGCTCACCTGCCTCTTCCCTAACACCCCCCCCCCCCCCACACACACACTTCTCTTTTCTCTGCTTTGCCACAGCGATGTGGGAAATTAACAAATGTTTTCACTGCGAGTGGCTCTCGGCTCCGCTGGCACCGGTTGCAGGGAGGCCACCGGTGTCTCTGAAAAATGCGGCGGCGATATTAACCAGCGCGATGACTCGGGGCTCATATTGAGAAATTCCCTGAATAAATTACTGAGCCCACTCTTTCTCTTATCTGCTTATGAGTGTGATCATGACCTCAGTTTCTGGTATTCGGGATGGGTTTTTCTTCTGCGTGAACTTCCCAGAAATATTGAGTTTTGTTTTTTTTATATTTTCTTATAACCTTTCAGACAAATTGATTTAACCCTTCAGGTGACGGACGATCTCGCAGCTTTTTGTGAGATGAAATCTGCATTCAAGATTTCATTCTTGCTAATGGAACAAAACAAAAAAAGAAGAAAAGAAGCAGTTTTATTCTTTCTTTGATTGGACTGAATTCTCTCTGCTCCGTGAGGTCTGGATGAGCCGACACACTTGCGTGCGAAGCAAAACGCTCAGATTTGACAATTTGGCTTTCAAAGGTGCGAAAAGTTCAACATGAAATCGGGACGTTTTTCAGCAAATGCCTGATTTTTTAGATGAATAAGAAGGAAGAAGGACTTTCAGAAAGTGACGTCATGCCTTATGCTGATGATACGACCTGTTACGTTTCAGATCTGCTGACTTATTCCTCTGACGCTCACAAATCTGTGTTTCCCCGAGCTGGATGATCGATTCCAGGTCAACGTTGAACCCCCCCCCCTCGTGCCACACGCCACGCACTAAAAGCTTGACCCCGTGTCGTCCACTGAACCGCCGTCCCCTTCCTGTCTGGGCACGGCTGACAAACACCTGATGAAATCTCGACTCGCGGGAGATACCGGGTCGCCTTTGAAGTCGGGAGATAAACACTTACGCAAGGCGTGTTTTTTCGGCTTTGATTATCTCCCGTTCTGGTGATGTCAGCAGAAAAGTACCTGGAAACATCGTAAAAGTTAGCGTTCTCTCCTTCGCCGGCGGGGAAAAAAAAAAAGCTTTATCTGGATGACTCTTAGCGGTAATCCTCATCTTTGGTTTTACAAGACGGCCCAGGTTGATCTTTTACCAGATGAAGACGCGCCGCCCCGTCACTCTCTGGGAACTCATCACTTGCACAACAACGACCCTCCGGGCGACCAGGCGGTTTGGAGGAGTGGAGTCGGCGGTGCAAGGCGTAGAACTTAATGGTTTTACTGGTGTACCACAGTGGCGGCGGTGGCGCTGCGCCGGTGCGTCCGACCGGCATGTTTTTCAGTGCCTGGTATGTCGGCTCCCAGGCCCATTGTGTGTGTGTGTGTGTGTGTGTGTGTGTGTGTGTGTGTGTGTGTGTGTGTGTGTGTGTGTGTGTGTGTGTGTGTGTGTGTGTGTGTGTGTGTGTGTGTGTGTGTGTGTGAAGGCAGAAGAGGTGTAGTGTGTGTTTTCACTGTCTCCTCCCTGGGAATTCCCCTCTGTTCCAGGCTCTAACAGCCTGCTGGAGCCGCAGCTGTATGTGTGTGTGTGTGTGTGTGTGTGTGTGTGTGTGTGTGTGTGTGTGTGTGTGTGTGTGTGTGTGTGTGTGTGTGTGTATGTCGGGATGTATACACATACACTTTAGTTATTCCCATTTCAATGCGCATAGGCATGTAAGTGTGCGTGAATGCATGTGTGGTTGTGTGCGTTAGTGTGTGTGTGTGCGTCTGTGTGCGTGTGTGTGTGTTTCCTCTCTGATTCCCAGGGTTCTGCGAAGTTAAACCCTCTTAAATGTCCCCCTGGCTTTTGTCCTCACGTTTCAGCTGAATTTCCCCGCATTCATCCCACCATTCAGACTCTTGTGTGTTCGAGCGCTCAGGAATGCACTGGGTTTGACAGACGCCTGAACTGTGTGTATGTGTATGTATGTGTGTGTGTGTGTGTGTGTGTGTGTGTGTGTGTGTGTGTGTGTGTGTGTGTGTGTGTGTGTGTGTGTGTGTGTGTGTGTGTGTAAATGAGCGAACAACAGAAAGGAAGACAGAAGGAGTTTTTTTTTTGGGGGGGGGGGGGGTTTCTATCTTCCATCTTTTTGTGCAAAGGTGACTCGGAAACACACAACCACCTCACCTTTGCATACTTTGCACCGCACACTCACACTCACACATCCACACACAACACCCACCCACACACATACACACACACACACACACACACACACACACACACACTTGGAGTCACATGTGCTCTCACTCAAAGAGAGCTCTGCACCCACTCACCCTGACACCCACACAACCACCCACACACTCACGTGCACTGCCAAATAGCTCTCACTCTTTACCCTCCCCTCCCCTCTCCACCCACCACCACCACTCACTGAGCACACACACACACACACACACACACACACACACACACACACACACACACACACACACACACACACACACACACACATTCACACTAAGTGCTGGGCATGCGCCTGATCTGGTTTTCTCTTTTGCTTTTTTGCGAGCGACCCGCAGTGATAAAATAAACACAAATACGTGATAATCACATTCCAGACATTTCTCTCCTGCCGGTGGGAAGTTTCAACTGGTTTTCTGCAAGAGTTGGTTTGACTGCGTGTGAGTGTGTGTGTGTGTGTGTGTGTGTGTGTGTGTGTGTGTGTGTGTGTGTGTGTGTGTGTGGTGTGCACAACCCCAGAGAGTAAAAAAAAAAAAAAAAGGAGAAAGAAAATGAGAGAGAGGGAACAAAGAGATCTGGGGCGAAGTCTCACACATTCCTCAGTCCTGCCAATATCCTACCAGTATACTAGAGCATCTCACACACACACACACACACACACACACACACACACACACACACACACACACACACACACACACACACACACACACACACACACACACACACACACGCTCTGCCAGATCTGAATAAAATCTGCTCATTTGCACGACATCTGTGGCATCGATCGAACACCAACAGTTCTTCTTCTTTTGTTTTTGTTTGGTGTTTTTTTTCTTTTTCCGCATCATGCAGCAATGAACCAAAACCAAACTTGCACTGACAGTGGCGTCACCTAACGCACACATAATGCCAATTCAAGTAGCTCGAAAGACCTGAAGTGGAGAGGATACCGAGCGGCGTGCGATACGAACGGAGCGGTCCTACCTTCTGAGATGAGTTAGTTTAGCAGAAGAAGAAGAAGAAGACGAGTGAGAGTCGCTGGCTGGAGGAAGGGACCTACCTGAGCACATGGCCCGCATGGCATGCACACTTCCTCAGTCAACACGCTTTGTTTCTCCTCCTCCTCTTCCTCCTCCTCCTCCTCCTCCTCCTCCTCCTCCTCTCTGCTGCTACATGCTTCTCCTCCATCTGTCTGTCTCACTGAGCCTCTCCTTGTCTTTCTCCCCCTTCCTCTCTCTCTCTCTCTCTCTAGCTCTCTCTCTCTCTTTCTCTCTCTCTCTCTCTCTCTCTCACTCCTCCCTCCCTCTTAAGCTCTACAAGCTCTCCCCATGCTCCTCTCATCCAACTCTACTTCTCTTTTTTTTTTCTAATGGAAAGAAAAAAGAAATCAACAAACTTGTCCTTAATTTTTCTCGCTGCTCTTCTTCTCAGACGAAGATTTCTCTTTCATGTAAGAAACGAGAGAGAGAGGAAGAGAAAACATTGAAGGTGGCAGATATAGATAGATAGAGAGATAGATAGATAGATAGATAGATAGATAGATCTCTCACACCTTTGTTTAGTTTTGTTTGTTCGATTCAACCAAGAAATAATGATTAATCTCTTGTAGTTACTTATAGATAAAAGTGTCTTTGTTTATTAAGATATGCAGAAATAACAACTGAAAAAGAATAATTTAGTTACTATATATATATATATATATATATAACAAAAGTTTTAAGTTCTGATACTGGTACTCTGGTACTCTCGAGTTATATACGTTTACGTCTGTAAAGATATTTATAAACTTGTGCAAAATGCAAACAGTGCAAACCTGAAAGAATGTGTGTGTATTGCAATGGGGAAAGATAATCAAAGATAATGAAATTATATAAGCATAGCGTTCACCTCTACAAAAAGTACATATGTACTTATACTTATAATAACTGATTATGTCCATACAGATGTTTTTACACATGCAAAATAAATGTCGTGGACCAAAAGTTTGTACATGAGAAAGAATCGTTAAAAAAGTGTGTTATTAAAGATAGAAGTTAACAAGTTTGTATAAATTTCTTTATATAAAAGATTTAAAAATAAAAGAACTACAAAAAAAAATTTTATACAGCATTTTTCATACATTAGTGTAACACAAGGTGCTTTACCAAATATAAGTAAAAATAAAATAAGTTTACATGTAAACGACATAAGAAAGAGGATGTTTCAATAATAATTGTTAAATATTACAGATGCACCGATATCGATCCCAGTATCAAGTATCACGTCTGATACCGCACAAGTTACTCAGAAAGATTCGGCGTGTATTAAGTGACATCATCAGTCCACAATGTCAGCACCAGGAAGATGAGAGAGGACGAGCGATGTCCCCGGCGATAGCGTTTGCATAACGTTTGTTGTCTCGATTAGACTTAAAGGTATTTAGTAAGCATATCTGTACTGGGTATCGGCAACTCGCTAAAACTTAGTACTCGTCCTTTAGAAAAAAGTGGTGTCGTCTCATCCCCAGTGTCGGGTCATGTACGAAGATTTTTCTCAGTAATTCTGCCGCGTAATCGTCGCGCCTCGGCAACGTTGAACTCGCTGCTCCTGCACGGAGAAGAAAAAACCTCCGAGCTGATCTGAGCTGCAGGAGGCGAGGGAGAGAAACGGTGAAGCTGAGGAGGAAGGACAGACGGAGGACGGAAGGACGGCTCGCTTCGTCGTTTTAATTCAGGGAGGAAAATAAACTGTTGAGGTAGAAACACTTGAGGAAGCAAGACCTAAAAATACGTATCCAAATGTTTTTTTAAAGTATGAACCCAGTGGTGTTATTGACAAATAACGCCACACTCTGACGTTTGCACGAGATTACCATTAAATCATTTGTTTAAAGCGTTTCTCCTCTGAGTTGGGGCAACGCCATTGTTGCTTATAGGTTTGATGATGATGATGATGATGATGATGATGATGATGATGATGATGATGATGATGATTATGGAGCAAAACTAAACAAGCAACACATTTGAGCCTCGGGTTATGTTCATCGTTTCCCGCAGATGTGCGTCTTTGCCCGTCCACACCTCAAAGCCGTATTTCCCCCCCTCTATGAGCCACATTCTGTGTCTGGCAATACCCCCCCGTACCTCGGCTTCCCCGCAGTGGCAATGCTAGTTTGTGCATGTGCGACTATTTATGGTGCCGTCCCCCCCCCCCAATGTTTCCACGGACGGGGAGTGTGAGCATTCCCAAAAACCTCCACCTCGGGGAGCAGCTTTCGAAAACGAGAAACGCAATGGAAGTTTTCCGTTTTCACTTGAAAATGTAAGCGTATCCTGCTCTCCTGAAACGAAACAATATTTCACAACCTTTGAGTCGACGACGAGCGCTCGCCTCGTAAGAGATGTTGCTTAACGTCGTTTCTGAACTCGGGGATAATGTCGGCTTCTTGGGCAGAACAGTTCCGGTTGTCGATGACCTTCGACGGATGCTTGTTTCCCGTCTTGCACCAGCTAGAACAATGAGCCTTCATCACCACAGAAAACACAAAGGAGGAATCTCAGTGTATGAAAGGCTGACAAGGTCACATGAAGTGGTGAGAGGAGTGAAAGCAACACTAAACCGCCGTCGATACAAACTCGTCATTCTGCGTGCAGCCATGTTGAAATGTCAGTTTGGCTCTTGGAAGTCACTATTACTCACCAGATAATGAAACGGGTCACTCGTGCTTCAACTTCGAACGAGTGGAATCCCACAGCTAACATTTTCTGGCACAGTAATGTCATTTCAGGCACCATGAGTTCATCTGTGCAGTCTGTGTGCGCATGCGTGTCTGTGTGTGTGGTTCTATTACAGAAACAACCAACAGCGCCAACTAGTGGCCTGCCATGCCAACTGAAACTAATCCTTCTGGGCAAGATGCCTTTTACTGTGAAATTTTACTCTGTGCAAAAACTGCTGCTAGTTTCTACTTGTGCAATATATGTAGGTGGGTGTGTGTGTGTGTGTGTGTGTGTGTGTGTGGGTGTGTGTGTGTGTGTCCACTGTATGTTTGTGTGTCTAAAAAATACACACATACGCATGCACGCACACACATCCATAGATATAGATATACAGTATATACATAGAGATAGAGAAAGAGCCTTTCATATCTATATATATAGATAATTAATTTTTTTTAAATTTTCAAATGATTATATATTTAAAAAAAATGTTTTTATATTTTTTGTCTTTTATTCTTAAGCAGTCCGATGGTGAGCTTCTGCAATGAAATTTCATTCAAATTGTGCACCAGCTGTGTTTGTTCTGTTTGACCATAAAATGACTCTTCTCTTCTCTTCTCTTCTCTTCTCTTCTCTTCTCTTCTCTTCTCTTCTCTTCTCTTCTCTTCTCTTCTCTTCTGCCGTTCTCAAAACGTTGCCGTGTAAACGCGCGAGTTCTCTGAAACGTCCCACTTGAAGGGTTGTCGTGGAAACGAGGCCTAAGATTGTGGTGAGATGAGCTTTGCGGATCGCCTCCCATATCGCGTTTTCTTTTCAGATTTGTTTGCTGTAACGCTCCGACGTGTTTGATCACTTTCTCCACCGCCATGGCTTCACATTTTATCCGGTGTTTGGTGTCTCAGCGCTCCACCCAGTCGCTCCAGGGCAAATGCGAGCATAGAATCAGTCCCCAGTCGATCCAGTGAACGGACCATAATAGTGCATCCAAACCCTCCTGTTTGTGCGCAACGCACCTTCAGCAAAATGCTTGCAAACCGAAATCAAGTCAATGCAATTCATCCCGCGTCGTGCAGGACGTTAGCGACTCGGACCTGAACAGGACAGTCTCACACACTCACGTTCATCTCAATCCCGCTGACCTTGAGTGCGAGTTAATTCCTGAGTCAACAGGCTTATTTGCTTCCATGTGACCTCTGGTGTGCCGTGTGAGTGACAGTCACACAATCTACCCCGAGACCCGGCAGCCACGACAAAGTGAGAAAACACTCACACACACACACACATACACACACACACACACACACACACACACACACACACACACACACACACTCGTGTTGACGTTGCAATCAGAAATTCCAAATGCGGTTTCGGCGGCGCGGCAGGAACGCAAACACACACGGCTCGATGAATGCCGCCCGTAACCCGCCGCTGTGTTTTCCACTCGCCCTCCAAACATCATCCCGTGTTTCCAGCCGCCCCATAATATTATGGGAGGGAAGTGGATGGGAAATCTGGGTGTTTGTGGGCGAGCGCGCGGCAGTGTGAATGTGTGCCGGATTATTTTGGATGAACCAAAGGAGCGTTTGTGCGTCTTGTTGAACTGGCACGTCTCGCCTTTTTTTTTATTAATCTTTTTGCACAAACGGGGGAGGGGGAGGAGGGGGGTTAATGAAATAAGAAGTATATCATATAAATCAATAAGAGGGTTGAAATAATTTAAACTGCTCAGAAGTGAAAAGCTTTAGAACTTCACGTTTTGCAAGTCATGTAAATAAAATAAAATGGCAATGTTAAATGTTTTGTGTCGGTTGAGACGTATTATATTACTACACATAGCTTCAAATTTGAATCAGTGAATAAATTTAAATTATACATCAAGGTTTCAAATGAAAACTTTGAGTAAAGTTTTGCGTTTACGCGACAACTTTCGGACAACGATGCAGTGAGCATGTCGGTCCACTAGTGGGTGCCGTCGTTTGCGGAGAACAATGGGTTCTGATGAAAATACGCCCCCTGACCTTTGACCCGCAACCGTTAACCGGGGTAATGACGTCACTGCCTCATGTGGCATATCAGGAGATAGAGAATTGAAAACGGAACATTTTGGGCTTGGTTCAACACCAATCAGATAAAAACTGACTGCATTATGACAAAAACATGTTTTTGATCTTTCCGTGACTTTGAGGTTGACCTTTGACCCAATCGCTCTCAAAATTTAATGGAACCATCCTTGGATAGTGTCAAATCATCCCTGATGATTTCATGCAATTTGGGTGAACATGTTTTTTGCGAAAAGTTATTAAAATACGGCGTCGGCGTGTTAAAACGTTGCGTGTCCAGTGGCTCCGGGCGCCGTTAACTTCAAATTCAAATTCAAACAAAATGTAAAACCAAAAAAACTAAAGAGTTTAGAGTTAATCCCTGTAAATCCCACCAATGGAAGCAGTAAATTGTACGCAGACGCTTACATGGAATATGGCTTCATCAAATTAAAGGACAAAATTAGAGCTGAATGCATCTTTTGTGGTGAAAGTTTGAAACTGCCAGCTGAAGTGGCTCCAGATCACCAAACACCACGAGACGGTGTGCCAAACCCAACCAGTGAAAGGAACTTATCGTTACAGAATATAACAAAGGCAAGGAAGATCTATTTATGGAGCGCCATTCACACAGCTTAATGACGAAATAAAACATAAATATATTAAATCAAGCAATTGAGAATGTCGATGTCGAGCAAATAAGATTCTCTCACCCTTTTTAATTGGATCAACTTTACTCTGCGCTTTTGCCATATTCCCATATGAATCACCCTCAAATATGTAATCTCATCATAGAACCACACGTCTCGTTGTTCCGGGTTCCTTCGCAAAGAACAGACTTGCTCTACACAGCCAATATAGAAATAATACATTTCTACATAAGCGGAGGAAGCGCTCCACTGCATCACTTCAAAAATCAATCCTCAATTCTTAACTCAATCACACTTCTAAATGTGAGTTAAAGAGCAGTGGCGGCTGGCCTATAGAGGGCGCCAATACCCCCTGCTCTGCGATTGGCTTAAAGTCAGCTCTGGTTTGTTCTCGCGTGTTTCTACGAGATGTCGAGATGAAGACAACAAGCGGCGAGTCGCTGGTTATTCACTCGGTCACGTCTCTTCTAATTTGCCCTTTTTAAAGGAGAAATTTGGCTGAAAAGCTGCAGGTCAAGTTCAACTTTCTCCATCACAGGGTTTTTTTCAATGAACAAAAATGTGTTCAGAATTTTGCGAATGTTTTGTTAATGTTCATAAATATTGAGATATGCTCATATTTATTAATTAACTGAAAATCTAAGAGCTTAAAAAAAAGCGACACACTTTATTTTTGCAATTGTTTCTTGTTTGAGGCACAATTCTAAAATGCTTTGAAAGATGGATTGATGTGTCGGTGAAAATATACTTGAAGTTGGCTTCAGTTTTTCCCATAAACTCAGACTAATTGTCATTTCAAGTAAACCAGCCTCCGAAACACATTGATTTTATAAAAGGGACAAATTAAGCTTCTGCTTGTATTTGTTTACACGCATGTTAATAAAAGAGTCTTAAAAGTTGCACTCTTTGCACTAGCCGTTTAAAAGCACAATAATGTTTCACCACTAGGGGGCCTCTCTCAATCTAAAAAAAAGCCAAGATTGTTGTAATGCAGTTTATAAACGCACTATATTTAAATTAAGTTAACATTGGCTGAAATCCAATAATAACGAAGTGCCCCACCTAAGAAATTTATCGCCAGCCGCCACTGGTCAAAGAGATTAAAAACAGATCAACTTTAATTTGCGCTTTAGTGTCCCAAAGAAACGGTATTTTATACATCATGTGCAATCCTCAACTGGAAGTGGTAAAGATTTGGGTCCCCGGAGTAAAAGGTTTGGAATCAATCGCATAGAAGGTGGACATGTGGGGGGGATTCGTAGAGTTTCATCCCATCTCCAGCCGCCTGTCTGTCGCGGCGTGCGACACGCTCTTATGGGAAAATTACTGCCTGGAAAGCGAGGCGCTTGAGCGGGGTCGCTTGATTGGCGACACTTGATTTACCCACGAGGCACTTCACCGGCCGCAAACCAGCGATCCCGTCTCGCTCGTGTGTTAGAGAGTCTTCCTCCCGAATGACCGTCCCGCATGCCCACCTCCTCTTTGCAATCCGTCCTTCTTTTCCTCCCGGCCAGCTGTGAGTGTGTGTGTGTGTGTGTGTGTGTGTGTGTTCATTTATAGCCGTGTGCTTGTGTGTGTGTGTGTGTGTGTGTGTGTGTGGGAGTGTGAGGGTGAAGGAGGACCACTCTGCGTGGGCTGAGCGGTGCTCGGGCTTTCTGCGCCGCGGTGTTAATAGGCCTTTCTCTCCCCTCAGCGGGACGCAGAGAGCTGTCATTTACATGGAGGTAATGGAGTGATGGAGAAGTGGATGGAATATGTGTGGGCGCACGATGACGAGGGCCTCGCACCTCTCTTTCTCTCGCCGTATCTCCTTCACTCTTTTTCTCTTTCTGCCTCTTTCTCTTCCTCCGCTGTCTCATTCTCTCTCTCTCTCTCTCTCTCTCTCTCTCTCTCTCTCTCTCTCTCTACTTTTCTTACATTAGTCACCGAGAGCTCGTTGCGATTGCCGCCAAACATTTCTGCCACCAGGAAAGTAAACATTAAAAGTCCTCCAAGATGATTCAAGCACTTTTTTATTTATTTATTTATTTATTTTTCCCGTCCAGATCTTTGCACAGATCCAGACACCGAACAGGTAACGGCGACAAACGCCGCGAGTCGATGCGGCGAAATCTGCCTCTTCGCTTGGCTAATTGGACGTCCTTTCGTAACATATTAACAATCATTTGGTGAATCAAAGAATTTTCGTCTGGTTTGGCTGCAGGCGGCGTGTGAGTGGCGGAGTTTGATCGCCGTCCAAACACATGGGAGAATGAATTCGCTCTGTGGGAGAGTAAAATAGCCCGTGTGGACGGGGAAGGCAATCATCCAGCCAAGCTGCTACCATGAATTTAGTTGTTCGGTTAAAAAAGAAAAAAAAAGAAAAATTCTGTGAAAAGGCTTTAATTTCTGTTCCTCTCCCACATTTCTGCCTGTCGTGTCAGCAGTTGTAACGACGCTCCACCATCAGATGAAAATCTGATGAAACATTACACTTTGTTCCCCCGATCTGCTCCGTTCAAAACGATTGTTTTTCCGCGACGGGGGGATTTTCTGCAGCGCGGTTGCGGCTGGTGTGATATGCAAGGCCTCGCAAATCTACTGAACGATCCGAAATTTAGCACATTGACGTCGACGGCGGCAGGAAAAGTTCCACGTAAAAATTCATAAATTTTCTATTTTTGTGCGTTAATCGGCCACGAAATCGAAATCGGAGTCGACAGACAGTGCTTAAGAGTTTTAGTCTGTCTTTAAATAGTCTTTGAAAACATTGTGTGTATGTGTGTAAGGACAGTATATACAGTATATGTGTCTATTTGTTTTTTTGTGGTTTTGTTTGTTGTCTATTTTGTGTGTTGTTGTCTTGTCTCGTATGTTATGGTAATTAGACTTGTTTAGCTCTGTATATATATATATATATATGTACTTTTTTGTACCCCTTGCTGTATTATAGGGGACACCCTTCTTCTGTTTGCCCTGTCATTTAGACTGTACCATTATTCAAACTGCAAGATAAAAATAAATAAATAAAAACAAAGATATTGACACTGCCACATGTAAAACTTCAGGAACTTTATGTTTTACTGCATTAATCGGTCATGAAATGTAAATTGGAGTCAACAAAAAGTGCTTAAGTGTTTTATTCTGTATTTAAAAAGTCTTGAAAATGTTTCATACCGTAAATTTGCAGTTACCACAGTTAGAATTGAATCCTAAAGCGAGCTTGTCGGGGATCTTTCTGTTAGTGATGTGCGATACTGCAAGATTTGGTATCGAATCCCATATCAAGTAAATACCGAGCCAGGATCTCTGAATCTGAATCTGGAGGAATTTTTGTTCTTTTATGAGTTTTCCCTTTGCTTTATTATTTAGTTAAACCTAGAACAGAATGAAAAGTTTTTAGGCAACCAGAAAATACCTTATTATCATGAAATATTTTGTCCAAACGACAGTAACAAAACTATTTCCTCCCGAACATTGTGATGTGTGCACGATCACGCCAGAACAAATTAGAACTAAATATTATTTCAGGCAGAGTTCAGGATGGAGCAGCATGCGCCGCATACTAAGTATCGATCTCATTGAACTGGTATCGGTTGACATCGATATCGATATCATATCAATCTGCGCACCGTTTGTCTCTTCCGGTTTTATTTTGACACTCACCTGCCTCGACCCCGCCGCTGCACACACACTTCTTGTCTGTCCTCCCGCTGTCCTTCTGATTGGTGTCAGTGTGTCTCACCCGTGCCTTCCCCTTCCCCAAGTATAGAAACTGTTAAAATTGATGCAGTAACCCAGATTAATCCATCATGATTAATATTAACAGTGGTCCTGCGGGGATATCTGCTCCTTGATGGAGATCCAGTGAATCTTCACGACAATGTGACTCTTTTAGCATTAAAAAAACACAAAACAAAACTGGTGTCAAAGGATCAAAACCTTAAACTTCGACTCCAGACATGTAGATAAAGGGAACATGCACATCTCGTGTCTTTTCAAGTCAACCACAACTAAAAAACTGAGCCCCAGCGCTTTGAGTTTTCAAAGCCGAGGGAAAAACGGGGAGTTTCGAGAAAGTCAGACGCAGCCTGTGCGAATCACGCTGTGGAAGCAGCAGCGTCGTGTCCCACAAAGGTACTTTTGCTTCGCCTGTTAGTGTCGGCGCGTCTCGCGTTTGAGGTCTGTGATGAAGGGACCGTGGACGGGGAGGATTGGGATGACAGTAAACGACACCGAGCAGGAACTTCCTGTGGTTTGCTGTCATTGTTGTGATGGTAAATCTTATTGGTCACAAAGAAAAAGAATTTCCTCGAAATGACTCAAGGAGTCCCAAGTCTCATCGGAGGTGGACGAAATCTTCCCATCAAACGTATTGTTGGTTTTTTTACATCATGTCTTCTTTAAAGCGTTGCAATGTATTCAATGTTTATATAATATATGATTGAGGAACATATCAAATAGTCATTTGAGACATTTGGACAAAGCTTTGTTTCCATATATATATATATATATATATATATATATATATATATATATATATATATATAGAAAACCAGTGCCATGAGAACGAGTACTAACCTTTAGCGACTTGCCGATACCAAGTGCCGAAACGAGAACTTAAAACTAATTCATATAATTAAAATATAAATCAAATTAACATTTTGTGGCCAGAAAAGAGTATTTCATAGCCTCAAATTAATATTCCGTGGTCTTGAAGTAGTATGTGAATTAAAATTTCATAGCCCCAAATTAACATTCTGTGGCCACACAATATTTTGTGGCCTTAAATTAGTATTTAAAAGCCAGCAATTAACATTTTATGGCCATAAATGAATATTTTGACACAAAATATATTGCTATGGAATTTTCATATTCATGCCTCATATTAAATTTTTTGAAGTTTTAAAAATTGTAAAGGTTTGCTGGGAATATACAGGATTAACTTCACTTCTTTCTATTTTCATTATTATTTTATGTCTTGAATCAGGATTTCTCTCGTCTTTAAGTCCAGTTTTGCATTCACTTCATCTAAATATTCCCTTTATGATCCTGTCCGTACGTTTCATCCCTTCATTCACAAATAGAAACATTTCAGTAAGCCACTGAGCTATGGAAATCATTTTTCTGTTCGTGTCTTTTATTTACGGTTTCTTTTGTTCTTGAAGTTTTATTCATCTGTTAACTTAGCAGTACTTTTTTGTCCCCACCTCCATGGAAAGACAAATGTATTTATGTGGCAGTATTCACAAACAATTCAATTCAAAGTACAACAACTTGGATATGTAATCTAATAAAACTGATTATTTCAGATAATTCAAAACAAAGTTAAAAACCATTATAGAAATTGCATTTGACTAAACAAACCAATGAAAAGTAAGATAATTTGCATTCAACCCATTATTATATCATTTAGGTCAAAGGTGTCAAACATAAGGAGGCTCCAATCTGGACAAAGCACTGAAACAGATTGTAAATATTTCAAAGGAAACGATTTTTAAACAGATTTCTTAAGAGTAGTGACCTAAAATATCACTGAGACCCGAGGCGAGATATCAGTGATGCTGCCATGAAAAGGTAGAAAGTGAGCATGAGCCCCATGGTGCCAGGGTGAGGTTGTTAAAACACCCATGATACAACAGCGACTTTTTTTTTTAAAACTTTTCATTGTATTTTGCACCAGAAGGTATCATTAAAATAGACTTTATGTTGGGATTCTCCTCATTCTTCGTAGTAATTGTGAAATTACCGACAACTTCCATCACATATGCTATGCGCTAAAATATTCCACGATGAGCTATCCTGCGTGTTTTGTGCACAATTATTGGAAAAGTTGGTATATTTGTGTGCGGTGGAATGAACAGGGCGCCGTTGAAGCAATATTTGTGAAAAGAGAGAGATGTAGAAATGTGTGAGTTTCCAGATGGAGGAAGTGGCAGCCGCTTCAGTTCGGTATCAGCAGACACACATGGATGATCAGGACGGGGGGGGGGGCGTGTGGGGGTTTCTCCCCTCGTCTTCCGAGAGAACGGTGGTCCCGTCGACTTCTCACTGACAGGAAACACTCGCTGCAAACCGTCTCACACACACACGCACGCACGCTCACACACACACACACACACACACAAATTATATGCAACCGTACGAATACAACGACCACCAGTCTTACACTAAGTGCTCGAATGACTGTGACAGCGGCGGGGAAACACGGGGAGGAATGTGAACGACATGACAAAACAACACTGTGCACATGCGAGAGTGTGTGCGTGTGTGTGTGTGTGTGTGTGTGTGTGTGTGTGTATGTGTGTGTGCGTGTGATTTCCCTGCACCTTGAACAGGGAATTCCCCTTTTAGTTTTTTCAGTGAGACTGAGGGACTCTCGGCACACCTCTCACTCTGAGTGATGGAAACTTTTCTCATTCTTTACTTTCTACGTCTCAAAACCTGCTTCTCATCCACATCTCACACACAAACACACACACGTCATTCATTTTCCTCATAGGTGGCAACTAAAAGAGTATTTATACGATTTGGGCAATTTCAAAGGATATCCGTTCTGATTTAAATGATTTGGACCATGAAGAAATTCATCGCAAACTTCTTGCTGCTGTCAAACTTTGAAAAAAACAAAACGAAAAACCCAACGGAAACCGAGAAAGGCTAACAGGAACTGATGGAACCAGACAGAGCGGGTATAAATAGAAGGCAAAGAAACCGTCAGTGATGAAGAGAAAGTATAGGAAAAAGCAATAATTATTAAATGAAATCAAATTTACAACAAGAAAATAGATTAAATCACATTATACTGGAAATATGAAGATTTAATTATCATTAAAACAAAAAAACAAGCAGTGGTAATCTATTTAAAAATCTTGATATGTAAGTACTCAGACGCTGTCTCTATGGAAACGGTGGAAACGCAATATTTCTGTACTAACTAGTAGTTCTGCACATGCTCAGTAGAGCCAACCAGAGCAATGTTTCCTCCGTGACGTCATGACTCCCAGTCCATATTCTCCTGGGACTTGGTAGTTTTATTTTGACAGTCACCCTAATAAAAATCCAACTTGGCCGTCTGTCCAGTAGAGTGGATGGACGGATGGGTGAGGAAACAAAACCTTCCAGTTAATTTCGGAAGATAAAACTGTAAATAAACCCATTTTTGTGCCGATTATATATGAAGAAATCCATTGAAAATAATTCAACAGACTAAAATTATCCATATTTCACCATTTCTACATATAAAATTCAGCGAACTGTAATTTATCAAAAGTTTGTTTATCCGACTCAAAGAATTGGTGAAATGTCCAAATACGGTCCCTCGTCCAACCAAGGATTGAGGCCAACTTATCCCATGAATAGGGACACTGTCGGCAAAGAAAAGAGAAATGTTAGCTCTTCACGTTGGGGTACTCTGCAGCCATCGTGACTGCTTCATGCGTGTTTGGAGACAGAACAGCTCGTGGAAGTTGTGTACTTGTGCGACAAAGCCTGGAGAGTCCTCGTCCTCGCCGCTCCGCCGGCGCCATAATGCAGCTAGTTGAACCTTCACCGCTCTGATGGGGTTTGATGGGGTGCGCACTAGACAAAAGTCAATGAGGCGATCCCTCATTTTAGGGCAGCAAACAAAGAGGCATTACAGAGCTGAGTGACATTTTCTTGCGGCTTTTTTTTTTTTTTTTCTTTTTTTTTTCCAGAAGCAAAGTCCTCGAAATTGTACTTGTGGCCTTTTTTTTTTCAAAGAAGGGAAAAGAAAAAAGTGGTGAAATATGTGTTGTTTTCAGAAGAAAGTAGATCTGAGGGGAAGAATGCGGGAGTGAAGGTGTGTTTTATTCGTCTTTTTCCTGTAGTAATGGAATGATTTCCGAGTGAAAACGGAAACTTTTCGTCGTGCTCTCGGTGTCCTTTAATGCTGCTCAGAGACACTGAAAATATATCTGTCTTTCCAAAACACTCCAACTCTGTGGAACTTTTCTGCTACTGCGCACATGCTACCACGACTGTAGCATGATTGTTGTGCACATGCTCAATAGGTGGACAATAAGAACGATGTTTTCTTCCAGAGCGTCACGTTTTCGAACCATTGTCGTGTAGACGCGGACCCTTTTCTGAAAACGCGAAATCGATGCATTTCCGCTTGATTGGTCATAAAACCGGCTCTATTTTGTTTTACACGGAGAGCAGGATTCCTTTTTTTTTCTTCGTCCCACAATGCATCCCGGTGCCTTGTGTTTACAGGTATACTGGTGGATCACCAGATTCATCAAGGCCACTTTGGTCCATCACTCAGTGGTCGTCCATTATTGGTGTGTTTGGGTTTTTTTTTGGGGGCGGGGCATACAGGCTCCCCTTCGCTCCTCACCTGCATCACTAAACCCAACAAAGTCTGACAAATATGCAAATGCCTGTGCGTGCAGGTGAACAGGTGTGTGTGTGTGTGTGTGTGTGTGTGTGTGTGTGTGTGTGTGTGTGTGTGTGTGTGTGTGTGTGTGTGTGTTGTGTGTGTTGATGGAATTCCCCAAAGCGGACTCCTGTCAGCTCGCCATGAGTCGACTGTTTCCGCCCGAAGCCACGGAGCAACCGCCGGCTTCGCCGCAGCCGTTTAATCTTTCGGTTGGAGAAAATCATCAGAGCTGCTCGCTGCTTTCCGCCGGATCAAGAAGTGAGTCATTATGAAATTAAAATGAATTTGTGGAAAGCATCCTGGACCGGGTGTCTTTAAAATTCTTCTGTCACCGATTCACTAATGCAAACAGTGAAACACTGGATTAATATCAAGTTATATTCATACTGTGATACAGGATAGGAAGCGGTAGGGTGGAGGGAATTCGACAGAACAAAGAACGATGATCAACAAAGTAATTGTAGGTTGGAGGAACCCAGAGATGAAAGAACTTCTCGTGCCATCGCCAGAGACATGAGACTGCATGTGAACGTCTACAGAAAAGAGAAACGTCAATAGAACGAGCCTCTTAACAGTCTAAACCTAAAGCAGCATACCTAAAAAAATAATGGTTGGTCAACCGCACCACAGTGGTGGTGACTTCTTCTGCACATGCTCAGTAGATGGACAATGTTTCCCCTGCGGTGTCAAGACTCCCAGTCTATACTCACCGGGGACTTAGTAGTTTTATTTTGACAGTCACCTTAATAACAATCCGACTCGGTTGTCTGTCCACTGGAATGTCCGCGTTCTCTCGTTTGTTAATGTTTAGAGCCAGTTCCCCTCCGCACGCATGTTTGTGTGTTTTCATTACAAAAACAAACAGCAGCACCACCTAGTGGCCCTGCATGCTCACTGCATTGTTTTCTGCCGCTTGTGTGTGAACGGACGTGGTTTTCAAAATGCTGCTGCGCAAACCTCAGTGCCAAGAAATACACGTTTTCACTTGAAACGTTGTAAAAGTAAATGAAGAGAAACCAATTGAGGACAAACATCGTCTCTTCCAAATCTCAGCCTGTGTAGAAATCATGTTAAAACCCTAAAAATATTAGATTTTGGATGTTTACAGGAAACACAAATCTTTATTGGATTTTTTATTTTTTTTTTAAGCTCTGCTTGTAAAAACAGAACCAAAGTTCTGGGTAATTCCTGGAAGCTGCAGTACTTGTGTTGACTTTAATTAGCGAACTATCACTCGCCATCATGCATGAAATTTCCCGTCATCACGACGTGTCATCAGATGTTATTCATGATGAGTGGATTGGAAATAGCTTTATATTTATATATTTTTTTCATTCACACTTGTGAAAATCCCCCTCCAAGCATTAACTGGGAAATCACCGTGTAATCAACACACAGGCACAGACATGGGAGTTTCTGGAGTTTTGTACATTAGTTGGTCACAAGGTGTGATTTATTCTGAATCCAGTTCACAAAAATAAAAAAACCTGTTTTATTCATCTCCACATTGATGCGTCTGTAGAACGAAAACACTTAAAAAAAAAAGTACGGTCGAGCTCTAAAAGCTATTTAAAGAAAAGAACCCACGGAAGTGTCGAGCGACCAAATCAATTGATAAACTGATAGCCTGGTTTTCTATGGAGGAATAAACGTGCCAAAATTAAATAAATAAATACACCATTTAAATAATTACGTCAATGTGCCATCAATTAAATCAAATTGGAATTAAATATATGACCAATGACACATTGAAGTAATTATTCAATGGTGTACCTATTTATTTGATTTAAGCTCTTTCAGTCCTCAGGTTTTAAGGTTTCAAACGGCAATTTAAAACCTTGAAACTTTATGAGTTTCTTCTTGTATTAAAAAGGCTCTTTAACTCCTGCAAAAAAAAACTTAAGTAATTCTTAAACCACAGCTTTTAAAACCGATCAGAACTCTCTCAGTTGGCAGTCACCATAAAAACAATCCAACTTGGTCCAATAACACATTTTGCCTAATTTTGTCTCTAGTTCAATTGATCATTTTGAATTTCAAAGTAAAATAAAATTAAATAATGATTTCGATTAATGATGAATTTTCGGTCAGTTTGTGGTATTTCAACATGGAGGCATCAAGAGACTTGATCGTCAGTATGAGTTTGTTCTGTTAATGTTCATTTGTAATTTGCTCATTGGCTTGTGTGATTGTTTAAATGAACTGTGAACTCTTATTTGGCTCCATTTAAATTTTTTTTTTGTTGTTGTACCCGTTCAGAAATTTCACACATAGAAACCGCTCATTAGCTATGCGTTTTACTCACACTTCATGAGCGTAATTGCGATCCAGAGTGGGCTTTTAGGCTTCAGACCTAATGATCATAAATGCATCGCTTGTACGTTGGTGTCTGAACGCAGGCGGCTGCTGATTGGTGGCTGCCGTTCGTCTCCGTCCATCATGGTAATAAACTCAACTCTTCGAAGCTTTTTTCAACATATGTTATTGTTTTCATCAGTGAAAATCACAATATTCTCACTGCGTGTATGTCTCAGGTCTTCTGTCCTTCATGTTTAAGTAACCTGTAACTTTGGCTAAAAGATATGAATATTTCTTCTTGTTTCATGTTTTTCTTTTTTATTATTTTATTTATCTCTCTCTATATTTTTAATACTATTCATTCCACGTTTTCCCTCATTTACATGGATTCGGACGTTTTCGTAAAATCGCACATCGCCTCCATTTACATGAAGATGGAGCTTTTTTTGAAAAGTCGCGTTTTCCTCCATTTTCTCAAAGTCTGAGCGTTTTCAAAAAGTTTCTTTTTTCCCATTAACATTGAGCCGGAGTGTTTTTGAAAAGAAGCCTTTTCCCCTGTTTCCGCAGACAAAGAGTGTTTTCTCAAAGTAGCGTTTTCCCCCATTTACAAAGATTCGGACCATTTTTGAAAAGTGGCATTTTCCCCCATTTTCACGAAGCCGGAGCATTTTCTCCTGTTTCCACAGAGAAGAAGCGTTTTTAAAAAGTAGCGTGGTCTGCCATTTCCAATGGAGACGGACCGTTTTTGAAAAGAAGCATTTTCCCCACATTTTCATGGAGTCGGAGCGTTTTCCCCAGTTTCCACAGAGAGGGAGCGTTTTTGAAAAAGTAGTGTTTTTTTCCCAGTTTACAAAGAGTCTGACCTTTTTTTTTTCAAAATTAGCATTGTCCACCACTTCCACAGAGACGGACCGTTTTTGTAAAGAAGTGCTTTCCCCTGTTTCCACAGAGAAGGAGCGTTTTTGAAAAGTAGCATTTTTACCCATTTTACACGGAGTTGGAGCGTTTTTGAAAAGTCGTGTTTCCAGTGTTTCCACTGAGACAGAGTGTTTTTGAGAAGCAGTGTTTTACCTCAGCTTCCATGGAGTCGTAGCATTTTCGAAAAAGTAGAATTTTGACCCATTTCCGTGGAGATAAAGTCGGGGCCTCGGCAGTTTTGAAAATTTACATTATCAGAGCCTTCAAACACGGTTGTCATTTGAACTTCCCCCGAAACGCAATGAAAGTTTTCAGTTTTCACCTGAAAAACCTCGGGCTCTAGCCTCTCGGCGACTCCTGATAATAACATATCATCAACATATATGGAATTTCACTTAACTGTGGGATTAAGCTGTGAAAGAAATTGATTTTATTTTTTTGCGTGAATTTCGAATTTATGTTGGTGAAATATAGGATGTAGGTCGTGACCTGAACAGACATATGACCTGACAGGGACATGGACTCCCGCATAAATCCACACAAACCTTATACATGGAGAAGGGATCCCGACTGGCTGCTCACAGATGGAGTGTCGGTTACACAGGAAGCAGCGAACGAGGGAACAGCTCTCTGAAATGCCAGCGGTTCAGCGTTTTAGACCCTTTTTTCTGGCTGGAAGTAACAAAGTGATTGGACTAGCTGATTGCTAACACCCGCTGTGATCCGTGAATGCACAATTAGCGACATGCCATTTACTAATGACGGGGGGTGACGGCCCAAAACATTTGTACGTCTGTTTTTCTGCACAAAAAAATGGGAAAATAAAGCGAGGGACCGCACAATAGGAACACTAAACTGTTTATTAGTATTATTTATTTGATTTCTTTTACATTGGTTGGTGGAGCTGATTTCTACTTCCATGTGAAATCATGGGGGCCACTTCAGATGCGTACGAACGAGCATGTTGAGTGGAGAAAGTTTGTGTAACTTTTTGAAAATGGCCAATCAGGAAAGCACTTTGTGGATGGCTGAGTGAGTCAGCATCATGTTTTTAGGTCACTCATCCTTGGAAATAAAAGATCCTTTTCAAACAAGCATTATTTATACTTCATTTCCGTAAAATATGAACCAAGGTTGACATTTTCACGAGATGTCCAGATTATGGATCTTCCACTAACATTCAGATTATAGAGCATCTTCCTCCACAAACATCCAGATTATAGAGCATCTTCCCCCCACTAAAATTCTGATTATAGAGCATCTTCCTCCACTAAAATGCCGTTTATAAAGCATCTCCCTCCACTAAAATTCTGATTATAGAGCATCTTCCTCCACTAAAATCCAGATTATAGAGTATCTCCCACTAAGATCCAGATTATAGAGCATCTTCCTCCACCAAGATCCAGATTATAGAGCACCCCCCCCCAAAATTTTTGATTATAGAGCATCTTCCTCCACTAAAATGCAGTTTATAGAGTATCTCCCACCGACATCCAGATTATAGAGCATCTTCCCCCACTAAGATCCAGATTATAGAGCATCTCCCACTACATCCAGATTATAGACCATATTCCTCCACTAATACCCAGATTATAGAGCGTTTCCCTCCACAAGCATTCCAATTATAGAGCATCTCCCCCTACTAAAGTTCTTGTGATTCAGTGCATTTTGGCATAATTACATGTTATTTTAATTCCAGCAGTAAATGTTCATTTCATGCTGATGTTAATATTCTATTTGGAAGTTGAGTGATGTTAAAGTCTGAACCAACAATATCGTGTGAACCTGCATGAACGTCATCATGTAAGTTTAATTTTTCTTTTATTCAAATGCCAGATACAAAAAAAAAAGCAAGATTTCCTTATCAGTAAAATAGCCTTTCCTTTCTGTTTTGGATTTAATTACCATTGAGAGATTATTGCGTCTGAATTTGTCTGAGGAAATAAAGAGAACGCGTCTGAAGGCTCGGTGTCAAACCGGCACGGCGAGCTTTTTAACACCCGATCTTTTGACGTGTGTCGTTTTGTCAAGCACATCAGAGGTAAAAGGCACCACTTTATGTAGGTGTACCATTTTCAGGGTCCTGGTGTTTCGCATTCTGGCTGGGTGGAACAGAGCCATCAATCATTTCTTGTATGTATATATGTGACATCTGTGCGATGACAAGTGAAAAGAGAAACGGCTCGACTCTGCAGAAGTGAGATTTAGATTTAGTTTTGCAGTGAAAACAAAACAAAAAAAAGAGAATCTGATTATTGTTTGAACTGCCTGTACTGAGAGCATCTTCCTCCTAACATCCAGATTATCAAGCATCTTCCTTCTCTAACATCCAGATTATAAAGTATCTTCCTCCTCTAACATCCAGATTCGAGAGCATCTTCCTCCTAACATCCAGATTAGAGAGCATCTTCCTTCTCTAACATCCAGATTCGAGAGCATCTTCCTCCACTAACATCCAGGTTATAGAGCATATTCCTCCTAACATCCAGATAATAGAGCATCTTCCTTCTAACATCCAGGTAATAGAGCATCTTCCTTCTCTAACATCCAGATCATAGAGTATCTTGTTTACATCCAGATTATAGAGCATCTTCCTCCTACTAACATCCAGATTATAGGGCATCTTCCTCCTTGAACATCCCGATTATAGAGTATCTTTCTCATCTAATATCCAGATTATAGAGCATCCCCCTACTCTAACATTGAGAGTATACAGCATCTTCCTCCTACTAACATCCAGATTATAAAGCATCTTCCTCATCTAAAATCCAGAATATAGAGCATCTCCCCGCTACTAACATCCAGATTATAGAGCATCTTCCTCATTGAACATCCAGATTATAGAGTATCTTCCTCACCTAACATCCAGATCATAGAGCATTCTCCTCCTCTAACATCGAGATTATAAAGCATCTTCCTCATCTAAAATCCAGATTATAGAGCATTTCCCTCCTACTAACATCCAGATTATAGAGCATCTTCCTCCTTGAACATTCAGATTATAGAGCATCTTCCTCCTCTATCATCCAGATTCTGGAGCATCTTCCTCCTCTAACACTACCACTCCAGACATGACTGACACGCTGACTCCATAATTTTCAGCGATTCTGTCATTTTCCGTTTGAGCGGAACTTCGTTGTTCAAAACATTGCAGTGTAAACGCAAAACGTTTCTCAAACGTTTGCATCTTTCTTTGCGTTTTCGCGTGAAACGTTGTCGCGTAAACGCGGCCTTAATCTGCTGATAAAACAGTGATAAAATGTCAGCTTGTTCTTGAGCGTAGTTGTTTAACTGACGGAGGCTCATGGATAAGGAGCGAAACGTCTTCCAGAGAAGTCCAGTTGATGTGACTGACTAACGCTGAGACGCCTCCTGACTGGACGAAGGAGAATTCTGCATTAATATTATTTGTGACTTTAGACATTGGGATATTGTCGTGGCTCATCGAGCAGCTTCATCCAAACTGCAGCTTTTGGTGAGTAAATGCATCTAAAGTCCTTCGCACGTGTTGCTCTGGTTCGGTGACGTGTCCATAAGACGTTTGGGGAGTTGTTGTATTTTTTGTTTTTTTTTGGAAGGGGGGGGGGAACACATCTGCGCTATTGTTTCCACCAGGAGGAACAAAAGACGCCTCCGCATATCAAACTCTTGATGTTCAGAATCTGGTAAAAAAAAAAAGAAAACTCCTCGTTGTGCTTCCACACAAACTCTGACACGCCGCCACCGCTTCCCACGGCTGGCTCGCTCGCTCGCTTTCTCCCACCGCTTCCCCAGAGTTACATATTACACAGCGTAACGCCGGCTCCTTCTCCTCCTCGCCGCGTACTTAACCTCGCGGCTCACCTGTGGTGTTTTTCGGTGAGTCAGTAAACGAGATCCCCGGCCGGGCTCCGCGGAGGAGGCAGAGGGGGCTCACGGGAAAACATCTCCCCTGGAAATGAAGCCTCGTCCACCTTTGTGTGTCAGCGCTGCCTCTTCTTCTCCCCAGCTGCTTTTACACCTACGCCCCCCCCCCCTCCATCCATCCCAGTCCTGCTGCTCTTCTTCCTCTTCCTCCTCCTCCTCCTCCGTTTTCCATCCTCCACCCGCCTCTTTGCACCACATCAAAGTGGGGAGAAAAAAAACCCACACAGCAATACAGTGGATATCTCTTTTAGATGTGCTGCAAATTTAACGGAGCAGAGAGAGTTCGAACTTTCCACGGGTTGTAGTTTTGAATCCCCTTTCGATTTTTTCATTACGTAACATTACATAACTGCGAGAAGGTTTGGGTCAACGTTCGACCTTCTGCTTGTTGGCAGTATTTATTGGAAAGCAAAAAAAAAAAACCCAACAACTTTGATTTCAGTTGCCTGGACCTCTAACCAGCGAAACACAATAATAACATCCAAACCGAGAGAGCGACAGGAAACCTGCTCCTTGAAGATTAAACACGTGCGGACGTGCATCAGGATGTTGAAAATGAGTCGAGCGCGGGGGTCCGCGAGCCGGCCGCTCTGTGTACCGGCGTCCCGCGGCTTCGGCAAAATTACATGCAAATAAACAATTATTTTGATTTCATTTTCTAATTTCGCTGCACGACCGACACAATCTTTCAAAGCGACTCTTTATCTGGCAGCTCCAGACGACAAATGTGACACTCTAATGAAAGAATCTTGCAATTTTTTCGTCGCCGCTGCTTCTGACAGCAAAGCTCCAGTAACTGATTCTGAAAGGAACTCGTCTCATCGGAGTTCCCATGCGCTTCTGATTTTTAAACATTTCTGTCCATTAAATGAGTTTGTAGAGCTGCTGTCTCTGTCCTGCTTCCTGTTAGCTTTAGCATTAGCCAACGTTAGCCTACCTTCATGATAACCGTGATGCTTTAGCATCCTTAGATACCGTTACCTTTAGTTTCAGTTTCAGCATTAAGATTTGGCCAAAGCTGTTGTCCTAATTTACGCTATTATAAAGAAGCGACTTAATAATACTGAACTAACCGAGTCCCCCTAACAGGGAAATTAAAGATATCCCACTGTATGTAGCATTAGCGTTAGCCTGTATTCACTGAATTAACGTCAGCATCAAAAGCTAATATTTACGTTTCTCTTTCTAGAAGATATTTGAAGCCTATTTACACAAGTGAAAATGTGTTATTTTAGCATTTACGTTTCAGAAAAGTTTTGCGTTTACATGGCAACGTTTCGGAAATGGTGTCCGTTCACACAGAAACAGCAGAAACGTGCGAGGCCATGAGGGAAAACAGGAACCTTTGGTTGCATTTTCTGGGGGTTTCTGTTTACGCAACAGCGGTGCCCGGAGCCACTGAAAACACAACTTTTTGATAATGGCTCCCAAGGTGGAGCTTTTCTGAAATGCACATGTGCACCACGGTCGTGGTGAATACGCAGTTGTTCTGCACATGCTCAGTTGATGGACTATGACAACAATGCTTCCTCCAGAGCGTCATGGGATTCGAAAACCAGTTCTCGTTGAGAACCATTTCCCAGTGTTTCATATCCTTGGAATCGAGCCGATTTTGCAAATGATTGCGAACGATGTCACCACACACTGTAATGCAACGTGCATGGCGACGTCATTCGCCAGTGCACCCAGCAGGAAACACGGCGCCCAAGTGGCACAAGTTAAGTTCGATTTTAGAAGAAAGGACGACAACAGGGCAACTTGCATAGTGGATCTTTCATCAAAGGGAGGAAATATATGACCAATATGCAGAAACATTTGCTCTCAGCAGCAATGATGTTGTATGAAAGTCGCGTTTTCAATCTGCGCTGGAGTGAATCTCAACCGAGCAGCAGCAGCAACGTTATCACGTCCTCTGCTGGGAACTCGGCACGTTTCATTTCCAAACAAGAGCAATCAGATTTTTTTCTGACGTCCGCCAAAGGTTCATGTACTTTTGATTTTGTCCTTAAAAGCCTTTGTAATGAAATCCTGATCCAGAATCTGCATCTGCAATCTGGATCACCTCCAGAATTTAATGGAATATTCCACGGCCTAATATCTGTCTGTGGTGAAAATTTTGACGAAATCGGTGCAGTGGTTTTGATGTAATCTTACTAACAGACAAACAAACATAGAAATATATGCTGAGGATTTTGTCATTTTCTTGGCAGATGTAATGAGAATCAATAAGAGAATCGATCAAGAACCGAATCGTTCACCAGAATCAAAAATGGAACTGGACTCGAGAAAATCTTATCAATTCCAATCCCGACACCCGGTCCATTATTCTCCTGGGACTTGGTCCTTTTATTTTGACAGTCACCATGATAACAATCCAACTTGGTCGTCTGTCCACTAGATTGTCCGTGTTCTCCCGTTGTTAATGTTTGTGGCACATTGTTGCATGCTAACTACATCGTTTTCAGCGTTTCTGCCATTTCCATAGAAATGGACATAGTTTTCCAAATGTTGCTGTGTGAACGTGAAACTTTTCGGAAACCTTTGCATCGTTTTCACTTGAAATGCCGTTGTGTAAACGGCCTCTAAATCTGCTCAGGACAGTGATCAAATCTCAGCTTCTTCTTAATCGTAGTTACTTATGACCATATTATTCTCATAATCTACATTAAAGTTTGGTCTATAAGCTGAATCTGTGAAGTCTCTCTATATTCTTGAACGTGTTTTGCAGCTCCAGACAATTGTTCTTTGGTGGGAGGAGAGCAAATGTGGTGTTTGGTCGTGAAAAATCTCTCTGGTGTCGCCTGAATGTGTTTGTTTTGTAAAGCGAAGAACCGAGATGACTATTGACGGATCTGGATAATGTGTCGAGACTGAAAAGAAAGGAGACAGAAGGAATCCCCCTCCTCCAATCTTACCTGTGCACCTCCGCCACCCTCTTCTATTTCACTTGAAACGAGTCTCCACCCGACGCCAACCACACCCAGCGTTTTAGCCCCGTAGTTGTTGGGAGACCCTCACCGCCACCCGAACGTCTGCGGATCAATTCAGCTCCGGCAGAACGTCGCTCCTCTTAACAGAACGCCGTAATGAAAAATTGCAGGTTTAGGAGGCAGAAAGAGAGAAAGAAAGAAAGAAAGATCGAGGGGAATAAAAGGAAGGAAGGACGAGAGGGGAACCGCGAGGAGCTGTTTGGTTTCTAAGCAACAGTTAACGCCGGGCGCAGCGAGAGCTGCAGGGTGGGTTCCTGAGTTCCCATGTTTCTGCCTTCGTCTCCACATTCTCTTCCTGAGGAATTTGACCCGCCTGACCTCCCTGAATATGTCTGGATTTACCCTCCCCTCCGACACACAATCGCAGCTCACTGTAATCGAAAACCCCTCGCCGTTGCAAACGGCGCTCCCGCTCTTATGGCAGGAGTCGCGCCGCGGCGCCGCCGGAGTTTTTGTTGAAGATGCTGCGTCTTTGGCTTTGTGTGTGCAGGTGATTTTTAATCCGTGGAAGAAGCAATAATCAACTACTGCACATAGTTAACCTATTTGATTGAATTTATTCTCATTTTAATGGCTTTAAAGTTGTCCCAAAATGTAAAATTTTTCGTCCCATTATTCCAAGTTAACGGTCAATATCTGGGAAATTCTTTGATATGAGTGTGTTTTCTTCTCATTATTCTTACATTTCAGAGAACTACAAAAATCTGGACCACAACCCACTCGCACACTCACAGGCTCATGCATACAGACATTATCTGTGACTGGATTTACACCAAAACACAAACAATCAAACTGGATTTTAACAAAGTCAATGATTTTCACCACTAACTCTCAGTCAAATACACGTTTTCCCCCAACTTCATAACTGAAACAAGTTCGTGTACCCACTTCTGGATTCATGGTTTAGGGAGGGATCGGAGCCGGACTGGCCCAATGTGTCGCCACAGGGGAGATTTTATACGGTTTACATCTAAAAGAAAACATACAACGTCGCTGATGCCATTGTCTTGAATTCGTAAGATAACATGTCATCCAATGCACAAGCTTAACAAATTCCAAATGAATGTAAAAAAAACCCCCTGTAAAATACAATGTAAAGACCACGAAATTAAAATCCTGTAAATAAGTGAATAATTAATTAGAAATACAGCAATAAACATCGAACAATTTAAGCTACATTTACACTACGCAAAAATGTCATTTGGCATTACAATTTGCAGTGATATAAATTGGGCATTGGGCAGCTTTTTAATTTAAGAGTTAATAGTAATAGCTAGTTTTAATAAAATTATATTGAAGGTGAATTTTTCCCCCCGAATTTGTGGCGCCCCCTGGAGGACACTAGCATTTGCCTATATGGCCCAATGAGCCAGGATGAGCCTGGGAGGGGTACAATCTCTACTGACTGGAAGATCCAATAACTAGACAGTCACCGTTTACAGTAAATACAACAATTCATGTGATTTATATTCATCACACATTGTGGGTGCAGAAGAGAGAAATTGATGTGATATTATATATAACTTAGTCCTGCAGGCTACTGTAATGATTTTTATTCAGACACAAAGTTCTAGTTCACTGCTTTCTGGTAGGTTTTTTTTTAAAATTATTTTATTTTTTAGATATCATGAATAGTTTAGGAGATATGCTGAGGAGAAGTACTAATACTTATCACAATACCAAATAATAATCAATAAAATATAATTTTAGGAATTTCTACATCACATTCCTCCATTTAAGTCACATCAGTTAGTGAGAGGAAAATGCTCTATAGTCTGGATATTAGTGGAGGAAGATGCTGTATAATCTGGATATTCGAGAAAGATGATCTTTAATCTGGATATTCGAGAAAGATGATCTTTAATCTGGATGTTTGAGAAAGATGCTCTATAATCTGAATGTTAGCGGAGGATGCTCTATAATCTGTATGTTAGTGGGGGAAGATGCTCTATAATCTGGGTGTTAGAAGAAGATGCTCTATAATATGGATGTTAGTGTAGGGCGATGCTCTATAACCTGGATATTAGAGGAGGGGGTGCTCTATAATCTGGATGTTAGTGTAGGAAGATGCGCTAGAATCTGGATGTTGGAGTAAGATGCTCTATAATCTGGATGTCAGAAGAGGAAGATGATCTATAATCTGGATATTAGAGGAGGAAAATGCTCTATAATCTGGTTGTTGGAGGGAGATACTCTATAATCTGGATGTTAGTGGAGGAAAATGCTCTATAATATGTTGGTGCTTCTTGACAGACATAAATTGATGAACGTTTAATATTTGTTAGTGTGTTGATCTGTCACATGATCATCAGTCGATCAGCTTCCACGCCAGTTTGCATCCTTTTTCATCTCTTCATCCATTCGAGTACGCTTTGTCTCTCCAAGGTTTTCACTGAAAACTTTAACGGTCTTTAACTTGCATATCTGTGCTTTTCTTTCAACTGCTTGGCCTTTTTGTCACATAATTCAGCAGAAGTTCATTCAGGAAGCAGAACAAAAGCAAATGTCACAGTCTGGAACAGTTGAAGGTTGACAAAAATTACCCTGAATTTGTTCGGCAAAATTACAGAATGTGATGATAAAACTCTGACGGCTGAGCCTCAGTTCTGCTCTTTGGACTGTTTTTTTCTTTTTACACCAGTTTTCAGGTGAAAACCCATCGTAAAGTTTCACATTTACATAGCAACATTATGAAAATGATGTCCGTTCACATGGAAACGGCAGAAACGCTGAAACAATGTATTTTTCATGTTGGGCCACGAGTTTTAGTACTGAAGCCACACACATACACACACATGCAACACAGAACAATCTGCTCTAAACGTTAACAAGGTTCGTACATTTATTTATTTATATTCGCCATTGAAGTTGATATCTATGTATGTATGTGTATGCATGTATTTCACCAACTTTTCGCAAAAATTACTAACACAAATTGCATGAAATTTTCAGTGATGATTTGTCATCATCCAAGGACCAATCCATTAGATTTTGGAACGTTAAAGGCTAACCGTTTCCGAATAAATCTAATAATAACAGAGAAAAAATGTCCCATACAAAGTGGATGAGAGAGGCGCCTCATGGTGGAGATCAAAGGAGATCAGCGTCTGTTGCCATGGAGACGCTCCCTGCTCAGTGTTTCACACAGTGATGTTGCTACCCCGACCTACCTAGTTAGCATCGATATGAGCTAACGGCTATCATGCTAGCAATGCTAACTGGGTTCCGCAAACAGGTGAAGATGAAGCTGTTCGGGCGCAGTGTTGGATGAGAGGCGGCAAATCTCACATAAATACAAACGTCACCATGAACTTTAGTCTGATTGTGGTTTTATCCTAACAGACTTCCTGGAAACAAATCTGCGTCGATATGAAGCTGAAGGAAACATAAAAATGCTATGTTGTTTCAATAGGAGCTAATGATCCGTCTGGGGTTGAAAGGAAACCTGTACAGCTGCTTGTTCTTGAAATCATCCAATCAGACGATCAAGTGGCAAAAATAAAATCAAGACTAAAGGTCAAGAACTTTCGGTAAAGTTCACGTCAAACGTCAGATGGGAGGTTTAATTGTTTTTCCCAGTGAAAGTAAATGTGACTGGTCTCATGTATCCGTCCCTCCATCGCTCACCGTCCTGGTCCTGAGAGTCTCGGTCCTCTGTGCTTTGGATTTTAATGAGCGGCTTGTTATGACACATCCAACATGCAGTATCCCCCCCCCCCCCCCCCCCCCCCCCCCCCTCCCCTGTCAGCAACATGAAAGGTGTCCCACTCTCAGTAGCATTAGCGTTAGCCTGTATGCACGTTAGCAGTGTTTAGCAGTTGTAATCTTGAAAAGCAGTGAGCATCTTTAACAAAGAGCTCTTGGTTGTTTCTCTCAACTGTTTTCTTAAAAAATAAAATAAAATCTAACCAGATTATAGAGCATCTTCCTCCACTAACATCCAGATTATAGAGCATCTTCATCTAACATTCAGATTATAGAGCATCTTCTCCACTAACATCCAGATTATAGAGCATCTCCCACATCTAATGTCCAGATTATAGAACATCTTCTTCATCTAACATACAGATTATAGAGCGTCTTCTTCACCTAACATCCAGCTAATAGAGCATCTTCCTCCTTACCTAGTAAGTAATTCTGTGCTTTGATTGACTCACAAAGTCTTTGTGTCTCAGCAACATCACAATAATCCAACACACTTTCAGAACAAAATGTGCAGAGGGAGACTAAATTAAAAAATGAATTTACAATGCAGCTTGTAATTTTTTCTTCCCGTCACCAGTAAATTAACTTTTCAGAAGAGAAACTGTAATCAAGTACTACTCTTTACTGTCTTGCGCTACATCGAGAATTACATTCAAAAATCAATGAGTAGGAAATCAACATTTCGTTTTAAAGCTCTAACCTGTGTTAGAACTGTTCCTAATAAAGTGGCCACTCTTTCTATGTGTATTTTGTGTCAGAACGAAGGAGGAGAGAGAGAGAGAGAGAGAGAGAGAGAGAGAGAGAGAGAGAGAGAGAGAGAGAGAGAGAGAGAGAGAGAGAGAGAGAGAGAGAGAGAGAGAGAGAGAGAGAGAGAGAGAGAGAGAGAGAGAGAGAGAGAGAGAGAGAGAGAGAGAGAGAGAGAGAGAGAGAGAGAGCTTGCTTGCTTACTTGTGCATGTCGTCTTTGGGGTGAAACACGGAGGTGTACGGGGGACGATCAGACAGAAGGCCATCTGAGAGCAAGACACACACTCCATCTGGACGCACATTCACTGTGAAAAAGAGTGTGAAAGAGGAAGAAAGACACACAGAGAGACAGAGAGCGAGAGCGAGGAAGAGAGAAGGTGAGATTATAATCTTGAATTTTAAAATGAAAACCTGTAAAACTTCTCACCGAAGCGCCGACCAACGTTCCCAGAGATGTCTTTTACCTATTCATAACTGTTTCACTAAGCATCAAACGGTCCAGAAATAGACATTTAGCTGGTCTGTATTCGTCCTGCAACAACACTGACATCAGAATCACTGTCAGAATAAAGACATTGTAAAACATTTTAAGTTTCCGCTTGTCGGTTCTCCGCCACGCTTTAGCAGCGTAGAGTGAGACCGCTGGCTGTTGAAGCTCCTCGGCTTGTTTGAAACGTTTTAACTTTCTGGCTCTAGATCTAGATTTACCAATTCAAAAGTCCCCAAATAACCAGAACATCCCTGAAGTGTGCAAGATGTTTTAATTCTGTTTACTTTTTCTTGAGGCTGGTTTGGAAAGCTTCAAGCATAGGGGTGTCAAACATGAGGCCCACAAGAGGCTCCAATCTGGCCAAACCAACAAGCAAGATGTGAACATTTTAAAGAAAACTGATTTTTTTTTTTAAACAAATTTCTTAAGAGTGGTGACACGATACTTTATTCAGACTCAAGCTGAGATATCAGTAATCCTGCCATGGCAGCTAGCGAACCAGGATTAGCCTCACAGTGATGCTGTCGAGGTGAGTTTGTTTAAAAAAAATAAATGCTTTTTGGAACTTTTCACTGTATTTTGCACCTGAAAATCAATAGAATTGGTTTCCTGTTGAGAGTGTCATTTGGTTTTGTGAAAATATAGACATTTCCGTCACACACATACTCTGAACAAACAGAGAAAAAACTTTAACGTTTTAATTTAAGTTATTTTAGCATTATTTCTACCAGTCCAGAAAGAAATTGGGCCCCTGAACTACAACATGTTTGACACTGCTGCATTTAGCAAATCCGTGATTGTTGGATTAGATAGATCTGCTAATTTCTGTTTGTGTGACTTAATTTCATGAACTTTTACAAAGCATGTGACCATTTTTTGGTAACTTTCAGTTTCGTATATAACTAGAGCTACACTCGGTAGAGCGCAGACCTTCGGCAACGCCACATTTGTTTGCGGAACCGAGTTAGCATCGCTAGCTTGATAGCCGTTAGCTCATATCGACACTAACTAGGTAGGTCAGGTAGCTACATCACTGTGTGAAACACTGAGCGGGGAGCATCTCCATGGCAACAGACACTGATCTCCTTTGATCTCCTAGATGAGGTGCCTCTCTCATCCACTTAGTATGGGACATTGTTTTGCCGTTTTTGGGGCATTTACTCGGAAACGGTTAGCCGTTAACGTCCCAAAATCGAATGGATTGGTCCTTGGATGATGACAAATCATCCCAGAATGATCCCTGATCATTTCATGCAATTTGGGTTAATAGTTTTTGTGAAAAGTTAAATAGAATAAATAGATAAAAAATAAATAAATACACGCAGCGAAAAACATAACCTTCTCGGTCCAACTTTCGTTGACGAAGGTAATAAATAATATAAATAATGCAAATAAGATGAAATTATTCGTGTTATTACAAAGGAAATAGTACCTTTTCTATGAAATGGGAGATGAGTGGACCAGGCAGTGGGTTGAACACCACCACTTGTTTAATGGGTCAGCGTGCTCCTGCAAGCGACTGCACGCGCTCATTAACTCTACCTCCACAAAAAAAAAAAGCAAAGAAGAGAGAGGCAACTTGCATAATCACGAATCTCGCGAAGTGCCACGCATGCGCAGCTCGCGCATCACTGCAGAGGTGTTGAGAGATCTGACCTGTGGCCTCCTAATCAGCGCGCTCCGTGTGTTCCAGCGTGTTATATAAGCGAGCAGCGAGTGCTCGTCAGATCCTCCTACAGATGCCCGAACAGTCACGACTAACGCGGATGTTCACTGTCCATCCGTCCATCATCCGTCTGTCCGTCCATCCGTCCGTCCAGACTTTACCTTAAGCCTCCCCTCAACCACACACACACTTTGCATCAACACGTGTAGTCAGACCAACGAATAAATCCCCCCAACATGTTTAATTCCCATAACTGTGTAAAAAAAGAATCTTTTAAATTAGGTATTTATGATTTATGAGCCCGTGATGGAGCGTGTGCAGCGGAGGGGTGACCACGGGAGAAGTTCGGATGCAGAATCGGATCATTCGTCCGTATCCTGCTGAACGTTCCAGGAGCGCCGCCGCCGCCGCCGCCGCCACCACTACCTGCTCCTGCGGTCGACTTCTACAAATTCCCCTAAGTCTCACATCTTCTCAGAAGTGTTTTTCCGGTCTTGAGGAAAAGGGTTATTTCACCGTGGACCCGCCAGCCGCCTCTGGGACTCCAACCCCCCCCCTCCCAACAACCCGGTACCTCGGGCTCCGACAAGCCTGTAGCTGAGAATAGCAGGCAGAACCTGCCCACCATCTGATGTTCTCATGCAGTACAGTCTGCTGGGAGAAGGATGAACTCTGATGAATAAATATGAAGATAACCTGCACCTCTGCTGCACTTTTCCTTTTCCCATTCCCCATATGGTTCCAGTGAGGAGAAAAAAAAAAAAAAAAAAATCCTCTCAGATTTTCAAAAGAAGCCTCTAGGCCATTGTATTTGTCTGTGTGTGTGTGTGTGTGTGTGTGTGTGTGTGTGTGTGTGTGTGTGTGTGTGTGTGTGTGTGTGTGTGTGTGTGTGTGTGTGTGTGTGTGTGTGTGTGTGTGTGTGCTGCTGCTGCTGCTGCTATGTGTGTATCTGTCTTTTTCTTTGTGTGCCACCATCTGAATGTGTGCATGCACATTATTGTGTAGCGTGTGTGTGTGTGTACGTATGTGTGTGTGTGTGTGGGCGGTGCTGTGTAGGAGTGTGCAGTAGCTTTTTGACAGAGCCTCCAGTAGCATGTATTTGCGAATCTTTTGTTTTATTCTCCATCTTCTATTCAGCTCTGCAGTAAGCACACTTAGCGGCGTCGTTCAAGTGCTGCTGCCCTTGAATGAAGAAAAACAAACAAACCAAAAAAAAAACCGGGGGGGGGGGGTTGTTCGTTATAGACTAATTTACACAGGTCATCTCCCTTCACTCGTCAGAGCCGAGCACTGACAGTAAAGATGATCTGTTTGCATACATCCATCAGTAGGAAGAGAAACGTCTTTGATCGATTCACAGTTTATGTTACATCCATTTATCTTCAATGCTACTTTAATTCAAACAGTCGGAGAAGGTAGAGAACCTCCTGGACCCGGTAGATCCCGTCCGTCAAAAACAGAATCAAGATTCATTCATTTTCTTCCGCTTATCCGTTTCCGGGTCGCGGGGGTGACAGTCTGTGCATCACAATGCACCGATTAAGAACCTTCCTGCAGGTGGTGAGCCCACGGGAAGGTGACGCCCGGCATGGGACACAAACCCACTACCCCTGAGATTGTGAGTCTCATGCTCTACCAACTGAGCTAGCCGGGGGACCAGAATCAAGATACAAAAGCTATTTCGCACAAGTCTGTGGCATGAAATCTGTCTGTCATTGTTGGGGTTGGAGAATCAGTCCATTCAAGGTCAAGTACTATCTGACAGTAGGTGCTAGAATCGCTGACGGTGAGGGTTCAAGCCACGCCCCCAAAAACTGAAGCCTTGTGTACGCAACGATGTGGAAATGCATGGGTTTTTTGTGTTTTCAGGAAGGTTTCATGTTTACACGGCGACTTTTTGGGAAAAAAAGCAGAAAGACTAAAAACAATGACGTTTGCATGTTGGGCCACTAGTGGGTGCTGTTGTTTGTGTTTTGTAATGAAACCACACATGCTAGCAGAGAACAATGGGCTCTAACTTAAACAATGGGAGGACATGGACATTCTAGTGGACAGAAGACCACGTTGGATTGTTACAGTGACTGTCAAACTAGGAATCAACAGCCAGTTCCTGTTGAGAACCTGTTCCGATTGTTTCAATTCGTTGGAATTGTTTGCCGAATTTGCAATCGATTCCCTTCCTGACTCCAGCGGGCGTGAATGACGTCACCACAGAAAGCTGCCCAATGAGCGCGGTGACGTAATTCACCAGCGCAGCCAGCAGGAAACACAAACGCTCCAAAGTTTGGTTCCATTCCAGGAAAAAAGGACGACAACAGGGCCTCTTGCAACCCAAAGTAGAGATTTCATCAAAGGGAATTAATACGACCAGTATGCAAAACTTTTTCTCACACAGCAGCGATAACTTTGACTAAATGTCACGTTTTCGATCCGCTCCGGAATGAATCTCAATCCAGAAGCAGCAGCAGCAACGTTACCGTGTCCTCTGCTGTTAATACTACAGGTTCCATTTCCAGATGAGAATCGATAAGAGAATAGATAAACAACCGACTCGGTAAGCAGAATCGAAAATGGAATCGGAATCGTAAAAATCTTACCAATTCCCTATAAAACTACCAAGTCCCTGGAGAATATTGACTGGGAGTCGTGACTTTCTGGAGGAAACTTTGTTCCTCGTTGTGCATCTGCTGAGCGTGTGCAGAACTGCTAGTTATTACGACCGCGGCGGGCATGTGCGGTCACAGCATCTCTGTATTCAAAAAGTTCCGCCGTCCAAAACCGTTTTCAAAAGTTGCGTTTTCTGTGACTCCGAGCATCATTGTTGTGTAAATAGAGCCTCAAACCGCTGCGGAAGTTTTCTGTTTTGTCGTGTAAATGGGGCCTGAATCACCTGGTGAGGGTGTAACGAAACAGCCCCCGCCTTTTTGCCCCAATCGACCAAAGGATCGGCCTCTCAAGGTCACCAGTCTGTCACATTGGAAACAAGAAACATTCTTCTATGTATTCTGCTTTTGTCTTCTCAGACAAGCAGGTTTCGAAACGTACTTCTGACTGAAGTACCGAACTCGGTCTGAACTGGACCATTAAGACCTGCAGTATGAGCAAAGTTTCAGATCCACAAACATGTTTTACATGAAAACGAGAAGGAGAAAAGCGACAGTACTCGGCTGTAAATACCAAAACGTGTTGAAATATATAATTACAGCCTCGATGCTCCAATCAACGGAGAGGAAATATGAGTTATTAACCAGCAGCTGTGCAACACTGAAACCACTTTCCTAAATAAATGACTTTCATTTTACTCTTCTTTTTTTTTTTGTCTTGTGAACATTTACTTCTTTTTTTTTTTTTTTTTTTTTTTTAACACTTGTTTGTGATGTTTTGAAAATTGAAACTGAGTCGGGGGGGGAGGGGGGGGGGTAGGCAGACAGAGAGTCACAGCTTGCTTCCCATCCATTTGCACAGGTGTTACATCATGTCCTGTTAGTACAAAATGTTATAAAGTCACATTTACTGATGAAATCAGAGAGGAGGATTATTTTAGGAGGCGACAGCGACGCGGCACAGACAGCACAGATGCCGCCGGGTTCGTCTTTAATGAAGTTTTCTCTCGTTAGGATTTTTTTCCCATCAGCTCCTCAAAATGGATCTTTTTGATGGATCCTTCGCGATCGAGCTGGAAGAGCGTCCTAAATTTTCTTTCGAAGGTTTTAAAAAAAAAAAAATACACAAACACTGAATTACTTTTGTTTTGAGAAACAGAAGAATAAGAGCCTGTCTCAGAAGACGTTTGCTTGTCATCATCGAAATGCAATTGATCTTCAGTTTAATTCACAGCTTTGTCATCTCTGACTATGCGCTGTTTTTTTTTTTTGTTTTTTTTTAATTGTTTGATAAGTGTTGCATCATCGCTGAAATCAGCACGTGGGTAAGCAGGCATCGAGGTGCTGTTTCGGACATTGTGTGTGAGTCCGGGATTGTTAGTGAGTTCCGTCTGTTGCTTCTTCGGAAAGCTTTGTTCTCACATCCAACGCGCAAAACAAGGACTGTGAACGAAGACGGCGTGTGAGCCTCACGTCCTCCCGCCAGCTTAACGCGTCAAAATCACTGCTGTCCATCAGACAAGTAACGTTACAGCCGGGCAGGATGCTTTTATTTGCTTTAAAGGTACAATCAAAGGCAAAACTCACGATTTAAGCCAAAATACATTCTATTAAAAAAGTACTTTATGATGTGTTGCTGGTCTGTCTACTAAAGTCAGCATGGTTAATCATCCAGTACCAGTTTGCACCACAAGATGGTGTATTGAGTCTTTATTGTATTTATTCTATTCATCCATTTTAGTCTGAGCTCTATTCATTATCGTGACTCTTCATTGAATGTTCTTAACCTGGTCAGAAATCTATTCTTGGACTTATCTTAGTTATTTATTGACAAATAGCGGAACATTGTTTCACTCTGACGTTCAAAAGGCATCACAACAATCTGTAAAGCAAATCTACCCACGGGTACAAATAAAGTCACCTTGAATCTTGAGTCACTCGAAGAGGCTGCAGGAGGAATCATAACACTGAAGGTTGGGGTCAGTTTGCATGAAGGCTCATGTTCGCAGAGATAAACAACAACAACGTGTCATCGAAATGCACTTTTACAGAGAAAAATCCCACCTGATCAGGCAACAGGCGGAAAGAAAAACTCAATTTTTTCAGAAATTCGAGACAAACGAGGCTCAGAGGTGGAAGGTTTCTGCTGCGGCAGCTCAGGCCGGAGGACAGAAAAGAGACGGAGGGCAGCAGACAGCAGGACGACGTGCTCGCTGCAGACCCGATGGGGGGCCGGAGGTTCCGGTCAGGAACTTCCCGTTCCACCATCGGAGATCCTGCACATCTGGGATGCAAATATATCGTTCCACCATTTCTCTATCGGACTGAGACGTGACAGTGTGGAGGTCGCTGGAAGACACGGAACTCATTGAAACCAGTTTGTGAGCTGCTGTCATAAAGGGATGGACACGGACTGCAGCAATACCCAGGTAGACTGTGGAGTTTCAGCCATGAGAAATTGATACTAAATGAAAAAATAAATACCATTTTACCACCAGCTCTGGCTTTTTGAAGTGTCCTTGAGCAAGGCACTGAACCCCAAACTGCTCCTAATGGATGGGCTGAGCACCTTGCATGGCAGCAGCCTCCATTGGTGTGTATGTGTGTGTGTGAAGTGGTGGAAAAGTGTCAACAAAGTGAAATCTATTCACCTTTTACCAGCCTGAACCGTCGATACGAGGCAGAGTGAAGCCAACCTTTCATTTGTGTACTTTATGGTTGACCATCAGTCTCAGGCTCCACCTTTTTGGAACCCGTCGTTCTTTGACTTCCTGTCGTCTCTCGATCAACGACGCATTTTGCTCCAGAGGTTTCAGACCGTTCGCCGTATGACTTCTGCTTCGGATAATCCCAGTCGGTGAGCAGATTCTGGGCTGGAAATACTTCAAAATGGAATCTTCTGCTGTACCTCTTTCACAGTTTCTGTTACTTTGTGTCCGGATGTCCAAACGTAGGTCCGTTAATTATCGATTTTTTGCCAAGAGATTGACTCTGACATTAGATAAGTGCATTAGAGTGTGTTGAAAACATTAAAAAAGTGCAATTATGGGAAGTTTCTTTGATATAGAAGGTATCTGCTACTACAGCCTCTATGGTTTAACATCATTATTTACTCTTTTCTGGGATATTTTTAGTAGAAATTAATTTCTTTGGGCTCATTTTGTTTATTTCTCTTGTAAAATCCATTACAACAGCCTGTGTGTCACGATTGGTCTTTGGACTGTGGGAGGAAACCATAAGGAGAAACATGCAAACTACACCCAAAGACCCCCACCCTTTCCTGAAAATCATCCTAAAAACCAACCACCAGTGGGCTCCAGCAGGAGGAAATAGATTTATCCTCCACCTGTGATATGAACTCTTGAGTTATTTGTCCCACTGAGCTCTAATTACATGTCGTTTCTATTCGAACATGTAATTAACGGCGGGATCGCTGCAGAGGTCTGACATGTCGAATCCAGATGACCAGATCATGCTCCTCCGTGGGAACAAATCCCACGTAATTACAACAACGTTTTCAACCCTCCTCATTTTCCCCAATTGGCAGCAGTGAACTCCCATCACCTCCGTTACGTCCGATAATGTTTGAATCATATCGTCATTTAGATAAACGTGCCGCGTAAGCTCATTGCTTTTACATCCGACTGACAGAGGCAGGAAATGCCTCAGTAAACCGAGAAGCATCTTCATCATCATCTTCACTTTCTGTGTACATCGGCTGATGTCTCCAGTACGAGCAGAAGGTTGAAGCAGACCAGGAACAGCTTCGAGCCTCTGATGGTGGAAGGACATCTGTCATAGTGGAATAAAATACAAACAAATGTATTGAGACGTGTATATATGTATATCGCAAAGTTTTTACAGTCAACATCTGTGACGTTGGTTGAGAGTTTTCGTTCTGGCATTCGTTTTTGATGAGACAACCAAGACTTAAGCCCTTTTGAACTCAAGTGTATTGTGATAAAATCAATTCGTATTAAACGGGAATTTTAAAACAACAAATACATTTTACCGATTTATATACACTCTGTGTGCGTGTGCGTGTGTGTGTGTCCCCTGGTGGATAATATATCTACATTTTATGAAAAATCAAATAAACTAGATATTTATACACACGTGTATCTAGAAATACCTACTCATATACATACGCACATATAATAATAAATAATCAATTTTATTTGTAATGCATTTTTCATCTAAAAAAAAAAAACACTCAGCGTTCTAACACACGACATATATATCTAATTCAACATTTCTGAAAATGGATAGAAAGTATGATCAAGTATAGTAAAGAATATGATTAAATATTGATTTTCTTGGTTTTAATTGCATATTTGGCCAGTGTGTACTGAGATTCAATTTGTTTGTACTCTCTTTGTGTATTTATGTAGTTTTGAGATGAGTACCACGACAGTACTCATCAGTTGTGGTGTTTATATTTGCGCGGCCTTCGCTCAGCCGCGCCGGCTTCGCTCCACACATCATATATTCCCCGAAATACGTCCATACCTCTCCCTGTGCAGCGGACCCCCCCCCCCCCCCCCCGGGGAGAAGGTTATTATGGGATATGTGGGGGTGGAGGGCCAGGTGACAGAGGCAGGTAAAGTTATTTCAGAAGACCTTTGGCTAAGCATTAGAGGGGGAGAGGAAAGGAAGGAAAAAAAAAAAAAAACCTGTCAGAGCAAAAGTCTCGGTAATTGACGAGCTCCAGCATTCTCATTGTTAATGTATCTCGCCCCCCCCCCCCGCCACCCCCACCCACCACCTCCCCCACCTTCGCCTACCATCGCCGCTCGGCCCGGACACCCACGCAGTTGTAAGGCGACTCTGAGTCGAAGGCCTTGAGCTCGCCAATGCAATGTTCTCCTGGCTTTAAAAGAGCATTTTTTTTTTTTCTTTTTCCTCCTTTCAATTTTCTTTTTCCTTCACGCGGTTTGCCGAGGCTGTTTATTTGTTTGACCTCCTCAGCACTCTCCTCCATGTTCGGTATCATCAGTGACGCATACAGCACAACAGGCCTTATAGGCACAAGCCTGACTGTAAACACGCGCACACACACGCACACACACACACACGCACGCACGCACGCACGCACGCACGCACGCACGCACGCACGCACGCACGCACGCACACGTTTGTCTGTAAGTGATTGTTTTGTGCGGCGTCGGTGCTGCGAGGCGTCGCGCGGATCGGAAGCCGAGAGAAGCTGTGAGCTCTTCGCTGAGAGTTCTGGCAGCACAAATGAGGCAGAAATATGCCTCCATTATTGCCACGACACATCATTTACTTCCCCCTCTCTCGACGTGGGGCGACGTGTGTGTGTGTGTGTGTGTGTGTGTGTGTGTGTGTGTGTGTGTGTGTGTGTGTGTGTGTGTGTGTGTGTGTGTGTGTGTGTGTGTGTGTGTGTGTGTGTGTGTGTGTGTGTGTGTGTGTGTGTGTCTCACACACACTGACATACATTTACATGATTAATTATGAAGACCGTTGTGAAGAAAAAGTGTTAAGATCACCGTGTTTTCATGATGGTGGATTTCATTTCGGATCGTTCAACCCCAGCTCGGCGCACATCGTGGCGTCGGAACTGTTTCTAATGTGATTTATTTCACGACCTTGCTTTACCTCGTGTCGGTAAATGGAAGAAAACACTCCCAAAATCCAGAACACCGTCATTAAATCTTCTGTGATCGAGCAAAATATGATCAAAATATGACACAAAGAAGAATTTTCCTGCAACATTTCTTCCCGAAATACAATAATTCAATATGGACTAATCAGTGCAGCCCAGCGTATACTCGAGTATACGGTGTACACTCCCATGATGCACCACTCAGCACTATCACAAGCCAGATTGTCTGGGTTTTTTTTTCCCGTGACCCGCCCTACTCTGCTTTAATTGGCTTGGACTCGCTGCGTTCACTGATTTGATTGGCTAATGCCGGTTTACCCTAAAAGATAACGGCTTCTGAGCCAATCAGAGGCAGAGCAGTGAGGGTTGTGACAAATGGTACTAACTGATAAATTATACCCAGATTACGTGACAATGTGCAAATATTATGGAGGCACAACGTTTAGTTTTCAAGGTGTCATATTAGGAAGCTGTTCAACACTTTCACATTGTCTCGTTGGTCCAAAAACGTATTTTAAAGTTTATTGCTTTTCCTTGATTTTCCTCCATTTGAATATTGGATCATTTGAGCTGCATTCAGAATCTGCTGCGTCTGTGTGAGCTGGACTGGCCCCGCCCACACACGCCCATCTTGGGAAGAGGAGGAAGTACTTCCTCTGGTGGTGCCCTGTGCCAAAGCAGAGCTGCCTAATTGCATAACGCCTTCCAATGGAAAACCAACTTGAAGAACAAAAACAGGTTTTAAATGGCTTCATTTATGACTTTTTATAACATTTTAACTATTTACCCCCAGTGGGGTCAAACTCTTTCTCGCTCAGGCCAATTTCAGTTTCAGTGGGTTGGACCGGTGAAATATAATAACATTTAAATACTAACTGTCACGTTTTCCTTTGTTGTGGCACCTGGTATACGTGATGAAAATGTCTATATTTTCACAAAAACAAACAATTACTAATGTTTTCCATTTTCACTTGAAATCGTAAACGGGACCTGAGCTTCTCCCTCTGTTTTCAGCATTCACATGCTCGTACCTGATCAGCATTATTAACACCTAATGAGAACAGTTGTCATGCTGCTGTCGCGCTCTGTACTTTCCCCTGTGCGTTTCCGTTGGCATTAGCATTAACCGAAGTTGTTCCCTGAGCGGATTCCTTCATTTTTAAAACGCCGTGGTGGAAACAAGGGGAATAAAAGAAAAAAAAACACCCTGGCAGCTTGAGCGAGAGGCGAGTTCTCCTTTAAGGAGCCATCCGGTTCAGGCAGCGAGAGCGAGCTTCAGGTATGAGTCCGGACTTGAGCGCCGCCGCGTTCGGGGCGATGATATCCTCAGTTCATCTGTGGTATGCTCGGTGTATGTGCGGTTAGGCAGCTTGGCTATGGGGTCATTCTTGGAGCGTGTGTCAGAGGTGTAAATGTGTGCGTGGGTCTGCGAATGGATGTGTGTGTGTGTGTGTGTTTATGTGTGTGCGTCTGCATACTGTGGATTCCTGGTGTGCAGGTTGCATGTGGGAGCAGAGAGAAAGCACCTGGCTGAGAGGTGAATCACAAGTGCAGGTAATTGCTCTGACATTTAATTCTAATGAAGTATTAGGAAGATAATGGCAGCTGTCGCACACAAACACACACACACACACACACAAACACACACACACACATGCAAATGCAGGTGCACAAACACACTGGAAAGCACACAGAAAAGCCTCCTCAACACTTAGCGGTGTAAAAACCTGTGCTTAGGACCCTGACTCACGCACATTAAGGCAGCCACTGCGGAGGAGGGAGAAAGTGTATTGCAGACAAGATGACAGTCAAAAGGACACTCACACAGCCAAACAGTGCCAGCGGTAACAGGAGGCAGACGGGGTGCACGGGGTGAAGGAGTGACTAATGCAGGAGAGGCTGATTAGCTTTACTTCAGCTGTCTGAAGAGTTGAAGGGGAAACTGAGTTTATAGTTTCTGCAGCTCGAAAAAAAAAAAAAGAAGAAAAAGAAAAAGAAACACTCCCAATCTGAGTGTTTCGCTTTGGAAGAAAAAGGAGTACATGTCGAGTAATATCGCGGTCAAACAAAGAGTGGGCAGTTTCCAGAAAGCCTCTGATTGCTGCTGCGCTGCCGACTCGAAGGGCGAGGTGCAGTAAATTAAAGTGGGGCTTTCTCACTCACCCGGCTGTGTATTTGCATGTGCAGTAATGATAATAATGATAATACCTGTGTGTGTGCGTGCGTGCGTGCGTGCGTGCGTGTCACTCATCAGCATGTTTAAGGTCACGCCTGATGTCACCGTGTTTCCCCACAGTGAAAGGGTTGACTACCGAATGTGGTTTGTCTCTGAGTCACTGTGGTTTCCCTTTATCTCTGTCAGTCAGTGTGTGTGTGTGCGTGTGCGTGTGCGTGTGTGTGCGTGTGCGTGCGTGTGTGCGTGTGCGTGTGGTTCGCCATGTCTAAATAGCCATTTCTTGCTATTTAAACATTTCCGCTGTCGGAGAGCTTTTAGGATTTTCCACGTTTGCGCTCATTAACGTAACTGTAAACTGGCGTCGTTGCTACGAGAAGTAAATGAGTTGTTTTCTCCTCTGACACTTCTGTATATCAGGATCTAATCATAATTAGATTACAAAGAGACGCATTTATACACAGCGTGACAAGACATGATTTATTTTAGTTGAGAAACTACTTTAAAAAAAAAAAAAACCCACATTGATTTTAAACAGTTTTCACCTTGAACTTGGAGCTAAAGAATCGTTTTGAACGAGCTTGGTGGAGCCGCGACAGAGCGACTAGCGTGTGGCTGTGGAGCGGCAGTTTGGGAGAGGGATTGTAAAAATACACACAATGCAGGTTTACATCATTAAGACCAGTGTACTATTGATTGTATTATCACCTGCGATCATTACAAATGTGGTACTCAAGCCAGGGTTTGAATCCCTACCCCGACCCGAAAGCACTACATCTCCCCCCCGATGCCTCCTTCTGCAGTTTTTCTTTCCGTCGTCTCTGTTGAAGCGCTTTGAAAGGACTGTGTTGGACGTGACGCTGTACAAATCCAGATTATGAATATTAAAATACTGTATCTATGGTAAAAATGCAGTATTACATCAATGCAAAGGCCTGACAAAGGTACTGCTTCGTGTGTGTGTGTGTGTGTGTGTGTGTGTGTGTGTGTGTGTGTGTGTGTGTGTGTGGGTGTGTGTGTGTGTGTGTGTGTGTGTGTGTGTGTGTGTGTGTGTGTGTGTGTGTGTGTGTGTGTGTGTGTGTGTGTGTGTGTGTGTGTGTGTGTGTGTGTGAAAGCACAAAAGGAAGACTGAAGAAATGAAAGCTGTTCCAGCTTGCAGCGGCGTGAGTCAGATGGAGTCGGTTTCCTCGGTGACAAATGTCAGACTAAACGTCTGAGTCCGGGTCAGAACCTCCACGCCAGAGACACCAGAGGTTCCGTCCTCTCTTTCGTTCTGCTTCTGATATTTTTTGGGGTGTTTTTTTTTTTTTTTTTCCTTTCTCTCTCTCTCTCTCTCTCTTTTTTTTGCACCCGTGCCCACACGCTAAAGAAAGAAAAATATCACAAAGTACAAAAGCCGGCATTCATTTAACCTCTGTCAGAGTTTTGATGTTTTTGACACACTGTAAAACGCCCATGTGTTTTTTTTTTTTTTTTTTGGGGGGGGGGGGGGGGGATTTTTTTATTCTTTATTTTTTTTGCTTTTGAAATTTCTCACTCTTTTGTTCTGGTTCCCCCGTCCCTGCACCACCAACACCACCCCCGAAAGAACAGCCACTATTTTGCTGATTGTCAGCTCGTGCAAAGACTACAATGACTTCATGAGCGACTTGTGATTGTGTAATAAAGAGACGGAAAGAGAGAAAGACGCATGTTTGATAAGGAAGCAAGAGAAGGAAAAAGAAATAAAAAAAATAAATAAATAAAAAAAATCAACTGCAGGCTACCGGAGCAAGCACAAGAGCCCTTGAAATTTCGCTTGTTGCTCCGGTAACAGCGAGGACGGATTCAGGTGAATATGAGTGTAAAAAAAAAAAAAAAGAGGGAGGAGGGGTAAAAAAAAAAAAAATCTGCACACAAAGAGTGCACACAAACTCTGCATGCAGTTGTATTTATTTTTTCTTTCTTTTGTGTCGGTGTTTTAAAATTCATTGAAGCTGAAATTTGCTCAGACCCCACCGGGGGTTAGGGTTAGCCTCGCGTTGGCTACACGTCCTTCGCTTCCTTTCCGAGCGCTCGATATCGGTAATGTGCCGTCGTCTTTTCTTCTTCATTTGAAGTATGAAGGGGGGGGCACTTTCTTTTGGAAACCCCCCACCCCCTCCCCCACCTCCCCACTCCCCACTCTCCAACCCGTAACCACGTCCTCGTATGTACAAATATGATGCTTTTCACTGGATTGAAAACTGACGGGAGCTTTTCACCAGGTTGGCACGCCCTCGTCATTGTGCTGCGATTTGACGATGAATCCCGAAGCTGTGGGGGGAAAAAAAAAAAAGAAAAAAGTCCTTTAAAACTGACAGTCACTTTTCAGGCGCGGACCTTTTTTAAACAATGTTTCAATTTTACTTTCAAATGATTTTTTTTTTTTTTGTGGTTGTCAAAGCCTGCGTTTGAGTGGTGGAGGTGAAACCCATTATAAGATGTGTCGGCGGAGAGAGAGAGAGAGAGAGAGAGAGAGAGAGAGAGAGAGAGAGAGAGAGAGAGAGAGTGGCTCGGCGGCGTTCGACGAGTGGGCTGCCGTGCATTCTTTTAGCCTTATTCACTGAGCGAGTGTGGGCGGCTAATTCGTGTTTGCATTCAGCAGGTTTACCTAAGGGGGGGAAATGTTTTATTATATGCTGTCTTTGAAATCGATGACTAATTGTGCTCCTGTTTTCTCTCACTCCTCATCCGCTCGTCTCGTGTCCGTCCACCTCTCGCGGGTCCCCTTGCCACTTTTGCACCCCCCCGGCACCCCCCCCACGCCCCCACGCCATGGTGATGATGGTCGTATAAATGGAGGTGGAGGCGGTTGCGTCTTGTTTGGATGGACCGTAATGTCAGTCGCTCCAACAGCAACGACAACAACAACAAAAAAGGTGTTTTAATCCATTAAGTGGACTCATAAAGAACAGGAGAGTAATGCTGACATGGCCCGAGAAAGGGAAGAACACATGGAGATAAATGGAGGGTGAGTGTGATTGAAAGGCAATGAGACAGTTGGGAGGAAGAAGAAAAAAAGAAACTGAGCGAGAGGAAGAAGTGCGTTCTCTCGACATGAGTCACTTGTGAGTGAAAGCTTTGTAATTTAAGCCACACATGGTGACGGAGAAGGAGAGAGAGGGAAAGATGGAAAGATAGAGAGACGGGAGGAAGCCGTCGGACGTCGACAATATGCATCCCAAATCGTAATTGGCTGCGTCCGCAGCGTGGAAGGTGAGTTCAATTAGGACGGCGGGGTCGACCTGAGGTGGAGTTCACTTCCTGTAAGTCACTTCCTGCTGCTGTGAGTCTAAATGAACCATGTAAATACCACCGTCCTGCACCTCACCTCACCTCACCTCACCTCACCTCACCTCGACTCGACTCGAGTGGCTCGACTCGACTCGACCCGACCCGACCCGACCCGACCCGACCCTACCCTACCCTACTCAACCCAACCCAACCCAACCCAACCCAACCCAACCCTACCCTACCCTACCCTACCCTACCCTACTCTACCTTACTCTACCCTACCCTACTCTACTCTCAAATGGAGGAAAACTAATGTAGTTTGAATACAACGCTTTTGGACCAACTCAACCATGTGAAAGTGTTGAAAACCTGGATTATATGACCCCTTTAAGCCCCTGTCTCCTGAATCGACTCGCTGTAGGTGTGATGGACGCAGGAGCCTCGGACCACCAACTTTAATTTTACACCCTGGACAGATGAGCAGTCCACCATCGGACAAACACAGAGAGACACTCACGTGTGTTTTCTTCCAAATGAACGATAGTAAATTAAAGGAAACGCTATGATAGAGGAGAAAGTGGTTAATAAAATCAGCTTAGCAAGTGCATACAGTGTCCGTCTCTACAGGGACGCCTCCTCCCTGTCTGTGTCTCACTTATTTCCCCCGCTGATAAAAGGAATATTGTTTTTATCATTATGTGCGTTATGCACTGTACATTATTAACTGCCGGCTTTCTCTACTTTGTGTCTGCTGCTGCCCGGACCGAAGCGCGCCGGGTCTGAACCGGCAACGTTTTGGCTCCAACGCGTCAAACTGTTGAGTCCACATGGCCGAGTGGACGTGAGTCAGGTTGTATTTACGCTGACCTGCCTCTAGTCCGACCTCCTCTCTGACCACCGGCTACTGTTTCATTTACTGCGGTCTGCATGATGACGGCGTTCTGGCTCCACACACACACACACACACGCACATGCACAAATCTGCACGTGTTGGTAAATGCAACCCGTCCATTTGACAGGTGGTGTTTTCAGGAAGGAAAAAAAATAAAAGGTCAGTTGGCCTTTTTGTGGTGTTTTTTTTTTTCTTTTTTGGTTTTTAAAGGAAAAAAACAGAGACACATGTTGTGAGTCACTGCAGTATGTCACCATGATCCATCTGAGAGGCTGGCATCTATCTATCTATCTATCTATCTATCTATCTATCTATCTATCTATCTATCTATCTATCTATCTATCTATCTATCTATCTATCTATCTATCTATCTATCTATCTATCTATCTATCTATCTATCTATCTATCTATCTATCTATCTATCTATCTATCTATCTATCTATCTATCTATCTATCTATCTATCTATCTATCTATCTATCTATCTATCTATCTATCTATCTATCTATCTATCCATCCATCCATCTATCTATCCATGCATTCATCCATACATACATACGTACATGTAACCATCCATCGATCTGTCTATCCATCCATCCATCCATCCATCCATCCATCCATCCATCCGTCCATCCATGCAACCATCCATCCATCCATCCATCCATCCATCCGTCCGTCCGTCCGTCCGTCCGTCCGTCCGTCCGTCCATCCATCCGTCCGTCCATCCGTGCAACCATCCATCCATCCGAATCCTAACTTTCTTATTTCCCACCGACCAAATGTTGGAACAAATGTGTGAGCAGCTGAAGCCCTGCTGAGGCTGTTCCCGTCAGGACTGACAGTTTGAATGCATTAACGTCCAGCAGGAACAATTAGCACCATTCGTAGGCTTTGGATTTTATTCTGTTCTCTTGACAGACAATCAAATTACCGTGACGGCAGGGACCAGGTTTTGGGTTCAGGAGCACAATATGCTGCTTTAGTTTCTGTGAGATCGTGATCGTATCAGGACTGTAACGCACTTCAGTGAACAAAGATCATCGATTACATTATTTAAATCATATTTTGTTTTGATGTATGTTCTCCATTTGCAGCAATTTAGGCAACAAAATGCCGTATTGGGCATTTGGACACTTCTGTATCAGAACCAGACCAGGAACGCCACACAACCTCTGCAGATTTGGAAATACTTTCATCAGTAATTGTCCCATTATATACACATTGCAGCAATGGCCGCTATGTATACAGCCATGTATATCGAGTGCATCATCCTCACTTTTGCCACAGTCGCTCCTCTCCTCGCATCATTCTGGAGAAAACCTTTGACATGGAGAAGATTCAAAGTGGGAATCAAACTGAATTCACTAATACATGCAAGCAGACGACCACACACTATAAACATTACCACAATTGAGAGTATCCAACATTCATATTGATAGACGATGGATTGGATGCCACGAGGGGTGAACATCGACTGTAGTGTCATGTTCTTAGATTACTATACAGACACTACTTACTACCGGAAGACGTCCCCGACGCGTTGTTTGTTGTTTGCAGGCAGTGAAAAACATGTTTCCAGCCATCGATCCGCATAAAAACAATGCTCACAGCTTTATCTACTACAAAGATTTTCGATCAATGAAACTCAGTGAATAACTGTCAGGGTTCGTTAAATTGTCGGGAGCGTGAAAGAAGGGAGCCGGTTTGGAGAAAGTGACCGTTACAGTGGCACCAAGCACTGTTGTCGTGTAAACGGGGGCCGGAGGAGGAGCAGTTTTGAAAAACTTCCATCTTGGGAGCAGTTTTCAAAAAGCGGCATTTTTCCCCGTTTAGACAACAACGAGGTCGGAAAGTCGGGTTAAACTTCTTCTTCTTCTTCTTCATTTGGGTTCAACGGCAGTTGGATACTGTGAAGTTGTACTACTGCCATCTGCTGGTTCCAGCTAGTCCATACCATTCCCACCGTTCAAAAAAAGAAGAAAGAAAGAAATATATATATATATATATTTTTTTCCACACCACACTCAAAATTGTTGCGTAAACGTGGCGTGAAATCCGGAGCGCAGGTGGAAGGTAATGGAGCAGGATTGTATTTCTAACCCCAGGTCCAACAGGAGCTGCAGTCCGACCTGGTTTTACAGCCGACCGAGGAACAAGGGAAACCCCTAATATGGAAATCCAACACCTGCGAGCGACAGGTGAACTTGGAAAAACTTCCTCAGTCATCGTTACACAACCATGACCCCGAGACGCAGCAGAGGCGCGAGTGGCCGGCTCAAGTCCGCGGCTTCGTGGCGTTGTGGCCGTCAGAGCCGGCGGGCGGCTTTTATCTGCCAACAGTGGAACTGTATCAAAGGGCACGCATGCGATAAAGCCGGTCTCCTCGTCTTGGCCTTATCAGTACGGCCTACATCAACATTCAGGTCATCGCTTGTGTGGACAAGCCCACGCGTGGTACTTCAAAATCTGCCGAGTGGAGGAAAAAAACCACACACCAAAAAAAAAAAACGGGGTAAATAAGAGCAGTTTTTCCTGAGTGGAAAGTTCTTGTCCGTGACGTTCACAGCTGAATGACATGGAAATGTGATATTTGTGTTTTTCCAGCAGGGTCTCTTATCCACAGAGAGAGTTTTGTGATGAACGGAGGAAGAGTGGTTAATTTATATTTGATGTGTTCTGTCTGGTTTTCTGCTGCAGGTTTAAAGATGATTCTTTTTTTCATTATTTCTCTGTTCTAGATAATTATTCCATCAATCAGCAGGATTCATAGACCAGATCCCCTCCAGCAAATGCTCCCTGCTCGCTTTGCTACAAAATATTTGAATATATAGTTTGTTTGTTTGTTTGTTTTTCATCATATATTTACTCTTTATATAATCAAAATATATAAACAGTTATTTGGAAGTTTCCTACGTTCGCTGATATGTAGCACTTTCCTAGTGTCTGTTTACATGACAATGGTTCGTGAAAATGCAAATTTAGAAAAGAGTGACTCGGGGAAACGGGGGAAAACCCAACTGTTTTTTAAAACGCCGCTACATTGCTGTGTAAGAGTGAAACTTTTCAGAAACAAAAACACCATAACATGCGTTTTCACTTGAAACATTGTCATACGAATGAGCTTTTTGAAAAAAAGATGTCCGTTTCCACGGAAACAGCAGAAACGCTGAAAAACGGTGCCGTTGTTTGTTTTTGTAATGAAACCACACACACACACACACACACACACACACACACACACACACACACACACACACACACACACACACACACACACAAATTAACAACAGGAGAACACGGACATTCTAGTGGACGGACGACCAAGTTGGATTGTTATTACAGGTAGATTTTCTTTAAAGTACTTAACAAGCACAAGAAGAAATCTTTTCTATTACATGTTGATCCCAATAAGAAAGTAGAACTACACTCAGTAGAGCGCAGACCTCCGCCAACGCCATATTTGTTTGCTGAACCGAGTTAGCAACGCTGGCATGATAGCCGTTACTGGGAGCGTATCCATGGCAACAGACGCTGATCTCTTCCATGAGGTACCTCTCTCATCCGTTTTGTACAGGAATTTTCTTTCGCAGTTTTTTGGGGATTTATTTAGAAACGGTGAGCTGTTAACGTCCTAAAGGTTTTTTGTGAAAAGTTGATAAAAGACATACATACATACATACATACATACATACATACATACATACACAGATCAAAACATAACCTTCTCATCTCAACTTTCATTGGCAAAGGTAATAAATCATAATAATAATACTAGAAAATCTTCCTCCCACACTTAAAAAAAAAAAAAAAATCCCTGCTTTAATGAATTAAACACTCACAACTCCGTTTTCCCTCTTTAAATCTTTATTTTCTTTTTTCTGATATTCTGTGCTGGAAATAAACTTCAATGGGGCTGAAAAGAAAACTATTGATGTAAGAAGGAGTTAAAGCCTTGTGCATGATTGGATTTTTTCCAGTGACAGTAAATCACGTTGTGAACCTTCTGCCGGGTGACGTCAGCGGCGGTGGCGGCGAGCGGCGGCACCCGGTCCGCTGATAAGGACCGAACATCAAATGTTTTTTCAAGGCATAACGGATTGGCACCGCCCCCTCCAGGGATGGCGTATTGAGGGAAGTTCGACCAGCCTGACTCCTGACATCAAAGCGGACTTTCACAAGCCTGGTGACATCACCCGGTGGTGCCGCGGTCACACTCCCATGGTATTGACCTCCGCCACGTGACCTCCCAGAACCGGAGGCCACAATAACAGAGCGGCCTGAGGCCAGACCATGACACAGCAAAACTAAAGGAAGGAAACACTTTTTTTTTGTTTTTTTTTTAGGCGGTAATGGAAAGATTCATCCTCCCTTCTCTTTTGCATAAAGCCGCGTTCATTGGCTGATTAAACGGTGCGTTTCCATATAAAAGTGAAAGCTGCCGTATGTTCCAGTGCAGTATTAAAAGACAGAAATGCAACTCCGGCTTTATCCGGGAGGTGATTTTTTTTTTTCATCTGAAAACCCACAGCCTTTCAATGGGCGACCTTGAAAACACAAGTGTCTTGAAAGGCCTTTTTAGAGGCACGAGGTCTCTCTCTGCTGTGGTTTTGTGTTGCGGAGAAAAGCAGAGATGGGAGAGGGAATGCTTCAGCTTCCCCCTCGAACAGAAAGTCACATATTTCTAAATGAAAGGCCTTTCGCAACAAGGCTGCAATCATGTTTCTCTGAAAAGGCTGTCTGCCCTTTGGCCTCAGATATCTCTTATAGGCAAGCAAGGGAAGGAAAAGAGAGGGAACAAATGAGAAACGGCGTATTGACAGCTCTCTCACTCCCTTTTCGGCACCTCACCTTTTCTCCCTAATACAGAACCTCTATCTCTCGCTGCTCCTTCGCCTTTCAAGGCCGTGTCAACGTTTATCTATCCGTTATCCATCAGGACACCCATCCATCTCACGTATTTGAGCAGGAATTAGCCGCTAATGCCAAAGCATTGTTTCCCACGCCGAGCGTCGAGGGGTTAACGGAGTGGCGTAGGAGTAGTTTCGATCCGTCAGGTAGGTCAGGTTTCTTTAAACATAACTGCATACCTGTGTGAAACTCTGTCTGTGTGTGCACGCGAGCGAGTGTGTGTGTGTGTGTGTGCGTGTGTGTGCATGCTTGCATTGCGTCACATCAGAAGAGGAATCCAATCATTCTTGATATGCACGAGGAGGACATCCGATCGGATCCTGAGTTTGCTCCAGCGTTGTCTCGTAGTGTCCCCAGTGGCCGCAGGGTGAAATGCACGGCAACGTCATCGTCGGCCCACTCCCACTCCCACGTCTTTAAAAGTTGAACTCAGAATGTGTTAGAATGAGCCACACGGTGGTGTAGTGGTTTGTCCTTTTCTTTTCGTTTTCCATGTGTGTATGTGGATTTTCCTCCAGGTGCTGACCCCCCCCCCCCACCGTGCAAAGACATGCACGTGAGGTTAATTGGTGACTCTAAATATCTCGTAGGAGTGACAGGGAGACCTGCTTTGATTCTGCTTTCACACGTAGTCATCTGGCTCCACAATCTTTGATTTAATACGACACATTTTCAGCTTTTAAAAACCCCTCTCCCCCATAAGCCCCTCCCACTGACAGGTGGGTGGGATTTATTGATGTATTTGGCTTTAGCATATCTAAAAGATCCCGCAACCTCCTAAACCTAAGGCCCTCGTTCACACGACAGCGTTTCAAGTTGTCCGATTTTTGTTGCAGAAACTTTTACGATAGCGTTTCTTTTTAATCAGTAATTAGTAGGGAAAGATGGTTTTTACCTGACAAGTTTCTGAGGAAGGCTGTCAGGTAAAAAAAAACCCTTTCCCCTGCTGATTGTTGCTTTAAAAAAAGCACTGTCATAAAGTTATTTATTTATTTAATTTATTTATTCAATTCTGAACATGTAAAAAAAGGAACAAGAGAAACAAACAGAATTTTAAAAACAAAGAGACGATCATCAATCACAACATGAGCAACATCACATCATTAAAAAATAACAAAATGAACAAAGTTCAGCTTGTTTAAGAAAAGTTTGGCGTTTGCACAGCAACATTTTGAAAACGATGTCTGTTCACACGAAATGGCAGAAATGCGGAAAACTGTGTATTTCGCATGTTTGGGCCACTAGTGGGAGCTGTTGCTTGATTTTGTAATGAAACCGCACACACATGTAACAGAGAACAATCTGCTGTAAACAGTAATAAAGGGTGTACACGAACATTTGTATGGATCGGCGACCAGTGTTTCCAGCATTTCTGCCGTTTCCGTGGAAACGGACATCACTTTCAAATGATGAACACAAAAAAAAATACAAAAATCTATGAAAAAAGGCATTTTCATTTGAAACACCGTGGTGTAAACGGGGCTTTAAGCACCCAAACCCTCATTTCAACGCTCTTGTTTGCAGGTGACGTTGCTCATGTTATTTTAAACTAAAATCTTTCTGAGTGAGCAAATGCCGGACCGTAATTAATGCTGAACCTAACATCTACGGGACGACGTGGCGCTCCAGAAGCTCCAGAAGCAGAGCTGGTATTTTCACTCTTGTATACCTCAAACACAACAAACCCTGCGAGCGATTTCCACAAATCCGTGAGGTGAAAAATGTAAGTTGAAGAGTTCGATTTGCTGTAATAGAAGATGGAAGCCGGTTATGCATCATAAACAGGAGAGTCGGAAGAGAGAGAGAGAGAGAGAGAGAGAGCCAGGAGTTATGTTTTTCATCAAAACACACACGCACACACTTTGTTGTCAAGTGCTCATCCACACTGAGTCATGTTTTGTTTGTGTTGTTTTCAGCCTCTGCAGAGAAAAGTAACAGACAGAATGTCGGCACTCAGGAAGGCGCCACGCATTATGAAGCATCCATACTGTGAAGCCTCTGTGCAAGGACGACTTAGGTACTCAAAAATCAGTCTCACACACACACACACACACACACACACACACACACACACACACACACACACACACACACACACACACACACACACACACACACACACACACACACACACACACAATCTGACCTTTCTGTACAGTTAAAGTACTTTTTTTTTCTCCTCTCTGTACATTTTTACAGACATTTAAAAAAATATTCTTATTGAAATCAGGCTTTGGACCCTCGACAGGTCACCAGTCCATCACAGTCTAACACACCCAATCACACACACATTAACACCAGTGGGCAATGAAGGCCGTCGCGACACGACAACGTTTCAAGTCAAAACACATCGTTTTTGTATTTTCGTTTCCGTTGGATTGTTATTACCGTGACTGTCAAAATAAAACTACCAAGTCCCAGGGGGATATGGACTAGGAGTTCATGACACGACGGAGCAGGCCTGGGCATCATAAGACCTGGTGGGAAATATGTGGCCCTTTAGCTCTGTTTGACTGGCCCTGTTAGGGCCAATGTTATTGTTATTATTATTATTATTATTGGCATCATTACATCTAAAATGGTCACATTTTTCAAATTATTGTCCATTATTACATTGTCTGTTGGGTCCGGGAATTGTCACCTCACAAAATTTATGATTCACAGTGGATAAAAGATGAGAAAATCTAGGTATTATTTAATTATTCTATGTACTGAACTTGAAATTTAGAAATTTCCAGACAAAGACTGGGAAAGACTGATCAAACAGTGACACAGAGCAACAGTAGCTCATAAGAAAAAAAAAATCCTACTTTTTATCAAAGGATTATTAGTAGTAGTAGTATTAACAATATTATTATTGTATTAATATTATAAACAACAATTATCATAAGAATCATCATGATCATAAATGCAGTGCAAAATGTTTTCGGTGCAACATTCAGCTTCAGTATTAGGATGCATCTTGGCACTTTATTACTGTTCTAATGTGTGTTTTTTTTACACCTTTTGCTGTGTTTTTATACTTTTCATTCTTCGCGTTGTTAGACACCTTTGCAGACGGCCTAAGTTGTCCCTTCTGTAAAGATCTTATCATTCACGTCTGCGCCTATGGTGTATATGTCTCAATGACAAAAAAGATATATTTTCTATCAGATAATTACTTTTGAGCAAAACTCAAGTCAACTTCAGTCTTAATTAATATCACTATAGTGCTCGTTGCCCACCCCTGCTCTGGAGGAAACGTTGTTCTTACAGTCCATCGACTGAGCATGTGCACAACTACTACAGCCGAGTCGCACGTGTGCAGTAGCAGCATTTCAAAAGAGTTGCGTTTGCCCGTGTTTCCACGGAGACAGAGTCGGAGCGTCTCGGAACCTTCCACATCGAGAGCCATTTTGTATTCGCACTGGGATGCAGTCCTACACGCGCACACAAACACACACACACACACACACACACACACACACACACACACACACACACACACACACCACACACACACACACACACACACACACACACACACACACACACACACACACACACACACACACACACACACACACACACACACACACACACAGAACGACCTGTTCGCATTGCATTTCTTCCAGTGACTCTGTTCCTTCTGCTTTTGTTGCTGGTTTTCATTCTCTGACATGCTTCTGCATATTGAAATCGTTGAGTGCTTACCTGCACAGCTGGAATACATGTTGTATATTAAGGTTAGAACAGTCTGAGGAGGAATTCGGACTCTCCTATCAGAGAGATTTGTTTGCAATGTGAGAAAGGGCATGTGCGGTGAAAACCATCCAGGTTTATGGTGCAAGCGATATATGTCGCCTTCATCTTCTTTAATGTGAACGCACACGCAGGAAAACATAGTTTTATTACATAATATTGGTTAATTATCCATTCAAATCAAAGATCTACTATTTATTCTATTTCAGGAGTGTCAAACTAAAGGCCTGTGGGCCGAAACAAGCCTGCATGAGGCTCCAGTCTGACCGAACCAACAAGCAAATTGTGAAAATTTCAAAGAAAACATTGAGCTGAAATATCAGTGGTGCTGACATGAAAGTTTTCCTCGTTGCTATCAAACTAGTCTCACAGCCACGGTGAGTTTGTAAAACTACCCATAATGCAACAGCTCCAGGAGGAGTTTTCATACAATTCACTGTATTTTGCACCAGAAGGTTTCATGAAAAATTGGCTTTATGTTGAGATTCTAGTCTTTGTCTGTAGTAATTGTTTGGTTTCGTGAGGATATAGACATTTTTTTTATCATCCGGGCCAAAACAAAGCAAACGTTTAAACGATTCAAGATGAAATTGTATTGCAATGTGTTTGACCCCCCCCTGGTCCACCAGTGTGACAGAATGACAAATACATCATTTCCTCCAATCATTTGACTTTCAGTTATATTTTCTACAGAATCCGGTTTAAGCTGTTATTGTTTTGGTTTTTTCCCCCCTTTTTATTCAGTTTGTATGAATATCCGGACGAAGCCTTATTTGATTGCCTTTATTGATAACAAATAATGCTCCATTATCAGCAATTCTGAGGGTGGAAATTGAATATTTAAGAGTTACGCTTCAATGACCGGCTTATTACCGTGGACATTTTTGGAAAAGTATAAACACACACACACACACACACACACACACACACACACACACACACACACACACACACACACACACACACACACACACACACACACACACCTTGCCTAATCCCTTTCATGGCGGGTGGCTGTGCAGGCGGATGCTGTTTAAACAGTGCGGGCCCTTGATGTGGGGCCTCTGGGGGCCAGGGTTTGTGTGTGTGTCTTTCACCCTGGATGTGTATGTGTGCCGCTGCGAGTTTTCTGGCCATGGGAACAATGGTCCTTTAGAATGTGAGGTTACTGGTGCGCTGACCCCTGGCAAATAAGAGCCATGTTCTGGCATTCCAGGCCTGATTGGCACTTTGAGCCTGCAGAGAGCTCAAAGGAGACACAGGAAATGTGACCAGTGTAATTGGTTATATATTAGCGGAGCGCCCATCCCCCCCCCCCTACCCCCCCCCCCCCCCCCCCCCCCCGTTTAAATGATGGAACATTCTTTAGTGACACTTAGGTAGATGGGGCTGGGATTCCACCAGTTGTGGAGGAAAGGGGGGAGGTGGCGTGGGGCGAACAACAAAGCGAAGAGCTCGAAGAAGAGAGGTAGAGAGAGAGATAGAGAGACAGGTCGAGGGGGGGAAAGGAGGTGAACAAAGGGCGAGGAAGACTGAGAGATTTGTTCCAATCTTCTCCGGAGAAGTGAGGGCAATCGAGGAGGAGAGCGAGCGTGGAGAAAACACTGAGGAGGGGTGGCCTCTTGTGCACCTTGTGTATTTACCCCTGTGGTGGTGAATGGGGCTGTCGGGTCATGATATGTTCGGCGCTCTCCCTCTGAAGTGTGGCGAGGGGTGGTGGCAGCTGAAGGGGTGGGGGGGAATCAGTAGCTTGACCTTTGCGCTCGGGTGCTTGGTCACAGTTCATGAAGGCTTCATCTCGCCCTCCTATGTGTATTTGTGCAAGCGTGGTGTCATTGTGCGACGACGTTGAGGACGTCATTTGTGCAAATCGGGGTGAAATGAAAGCATGCTTGGATGTGAAGCCCCGATCCAGAGCACCGCCCTACATCGCTCCAGGGTTTCAAAAAAAAAAGGGTGCCTGCCTCAATGCTGTCTGATCACAATGCAAAGCTTGTTGGGATGGTTTGGACAGCTTTGACAGTTGCCGTAATAACAATCCAACGTGGTCGTCTGTCCTCTTGAATGTTGAACTAGATCATTTTCAGCATTTCTCTCGTTTTCGGATAAACCGACATCAATTTTAAAAATGTTGCGGTGAAAACGTGAAACTTTTCTGAAACGAAAATGCAAAAACAATGTGTTTTCACTTGAAATACGTAAACAGGGCCTCAGATAACTTTACCCAGGAAAGACCCCCCCCCCCACACCCGTCCCCATCCCCGTCCCCTCCAGGAGGAGTGTTCAAACCTATACACAAGCACATACACACTCTTTGGTATGAGGCCCGAGGGCTAAATGCAAAACACACAGATTTGCTGCAAACTAACTACAGGTTGTCAGTTTCTGTCTGTCAGGCCATGAAATCCTATGGGAACCGTTCGGATCCTGTCAAACGGGACCACCCACTGCCGTCAACACGCGGAGGGGAGAATCTCTGGTTTGCTTCAAGTTCGCATCTATAGAAGCAAAACACTGGGGAGCGGAGACGGTCTTGATGATTCCACCTCAAGTCTTTGGGTGATGTCAGGTCACAGCGTTCAGGGTTGTGTTGCAGAGTCTTTGAACAGATTCTGATTAAACATGTTGCGTGATTTTATGACCCGGTAAAGCACTTTGCGACCTACATTGGTGAAAATCCCTGCACAAAGAAACTGAGTTTATATCGTTCAAAGCTTTTTTTCAGGCCACATAGTTCAATCATCAACTGGAGATCATCTTGCAATGTTGGGTCACACGATGGTGCAGTGGTTTGGTCTTTCAGCACACAGATTCAAGTCCGGCGCTCGGAAAGTACCCAGTATCTGGTACTAAGACGGTGCTCGTGGAAAAGCTCATCACTTCACCTCAACGCTCCTAAGAGGAGCATAGGGCATCGGCAAAAAGTCACCACTCCAAATGTTCTGGAGCTGATCTGGCGATCTTCTGCCAGTCTGACGCAGTTCCTGTTCCGCTGATCGTTTCCAGCTCAGTTTGGAAGAGCTGAACTCTTCCGTCCTCTCCCATCCTGCAGTGTTCCAAGGTAGTGCTTGTTTTCTCACACGGTCCCGAGGCTTCCGGAGCGTTTGCCCGATCCCCTTCCACTTCCTTCTGCATATTTGTCTACCATTCTTTACTGGTTGATAATCTGCCATAGATCTTCATCACGGATCAACCAAAGGCCATCTGATCCCAACGACGGAACGCAGACACCGGATAATAGGGAAGGAAAGATGGAATGTCAAACATGCAAACTCCAAATGGGAAAATCCCCCAAGCAGGAATATGGTGTTAGAAGCTATAGGATCAACGTAAAGTTTGCATTAGATGGCGGGCCCTGAAGATCTCCAGGTTTCTCGAGGTACCACCGGCTGCCAACGATCAACACAAAAGGGGGAAACGCCATCGAAGCTGTAATGACGCTGCCTCATAAACGAGCAATGGCCTTCTGCCCCCATCATTATCATCATCATCATCTGCGACAGCATCTCGGGATTCAAACCCTCAACTTCACGCATCAGCCCGACGAGCACACACCTCTGTTGGCCAACAAGCTTATTTTATCTGTTCCACCACATAATTCTGCTGCGCTTTACACACTGTGTGTGTGTGTGTGTGTGTGTGTGTGTGTGTGTGTGTGTGTGTGTGTGTGTGTGTGTGTGTGTGTGTGTGTGTGTGTGTGTGTGTGTGTGTGTGTGTGTGTGTGTGTGTGTGTGTGTGTGTGTAAAAGGGGGGCGAGTTGGTTCCTATCCTGCGTCATTCGCCATGACAACCGAGGAGCATTCCTCCACATTCCAGGTGGAGGTGAACACAAAGGTTGAGGGGAAGAAGCAGGCATGTCTGTGGATGTCAGTGACTCGGGATCAACCGTCTTCATTCAAAGAGTGGAGGTGGCGGTGGGATGGTGGTGGTGGTGGTGGTGGCGGTGGGGTGGATTTTCATAATTTCCCTCTATTCCTGTAAAATCCACCCCCGGGGAAGGGGAGCTGGAGGAGAGGCGGTGGGGATTTGTGGAGAGTATCGATCCGGTTGGAGGAGGCCGCCCTCGGGCAAGGCAGTTTGTGCTGCGTGATCAATCAGGCTGATCTAAGAGGCCAAGACAAGATCCTAGTGACCCCCCCCCCCCCCCCCCCACACACACACACACACGGAGACGTAGTACTTTGGCAAAGGAAGAAAAAAGAGTGAATGAAAACACTCGCAAACACAGACACAGGGATTACACAGGCATTTAACAAGCTCTGTGTTCAGGTCAAAGTTGACTGCAGGGCCCTCAGGAAAAAGGGAAAATGGCGTGGGGGGGGGCAGAGGGAGAGCTGGGGAATGTGGGTGTATGGGGGCGGGGGGGGCAGAGACACCAACTGAAACAAATACATCGCCAACAGACATGATGGATGAACTTCCACTTCCCATTAAGAGCTTTAAAAAAATAAAATAAAACGACCAGGGGAAGCACCTGACTCCTCGTTTACACAGAAACAGTTTTACATGACAATGACGGTCGAAGCCAGATTAACTAGTATCTTTTGCACATGCTCAGTCGCCGGCCAATCAGAACAATGTTTCCTCCGTGGTGTCATGACTCCCAGTCCATATTCTCCTGGGACTTGGTAGTTTTATTTTGACAGTCACGATAATAGAGATCCAAACTGGGTCGTCTGTCCACTAGAATGTCTGCGTAGGAACATTGTTAATGTTTAGAGCCCATTGCGTCAAGTCTCTGCGTCTGTCTGCCCCTGTGTGTCACACCTCACATTTTCAGCTATCCTACCATGGTCTTCCTCTGCTCAGCACTCATGTGAGGCACCTGTGGTCTCCACGCCTTCCCTGGGTATTTGAACCTCTCTCTCTCTTCGATGTCTTGACGCCACCGTTTCCTTGTGTTCCCTGGACTTTTTGTACAACAAACTCCGTTTTTTTATGGGAACTTGTGAGTCTGCGCTTGGGTCCATCCTAACACGCCCTGACACGTTGTTGTCTGATGCATGTGTGTGTGGTTTCATTACCAAAACAACTAACAGCACCAACTAGTGGCGCAACCTGAAAACGACGTAGTTTTTCAGTATTTCTGCCATTTCCACGGACATCGTTTTCAAAACGTGGCCATGTAAAGGTGAAAACGATGGGCACTAAATACAAGTGCTCGCATTACTGTAACCGAGTATTTATTTTGTACTTTTATTTGAGTTACTTTCATATTATCTTAGTTACTATTTGTAATTGAAAGCAATTTAAGTCATTTCAAAACATAAATGAGTGAAAGTTTTCAGATCTCTACATGGATTACTTCATGTAAACTTTCTAGTAGTAGTAACATTTTTCAGAAGTGTTTCCAGCTCTGATTCAATGTGTACCTTGAGTAATTTCTGAAAAAAAGTACTTTGTAATTTAACTCTAGTATTTTGTAAAAAAAAAAAAAAAGAAAACAAGAAGACCAACACATTACTTTTACCAAGCAGTTTAACAGTTCTTGAGAACAAATTTCCAGTACGTATTCCACTCTTAGTTTTACATATAAATAAAAACAGATGTATTTTTTTTTTTTTTCAGATTTTACTTGAGAAGGGAACGATCCGGTGAAACTGTGATATCATGTTGGATTCTGTCTGAGCAGATTTAAAAGAGGAAACTAAATCCCTGTAATGCACCTGAACTGTGTCGGGGGGGGGGGCTTCGGGACCACCCAGAGACCCCCCCCCCCCCCCCCCCCCCACACACACACACACACACACACACACACACACACACACACACACACACACACACACACACACGCTGATGATTTTCTGTTTGACTCTGAAGGACATTTATCACCAACGTATAAATCCCCCCATAAACAAAGAGGACTTCCATCAGAGAGCGTCTGTGACGAGATTCTATCTCCTGATGATTTATCACCGCCTAACAAAGACTTTCCACTTTTAGAAACCAAGAGTGGTCTCTCTATAAACCGCTGATGAATAGACGTGAACATTTTCCTTCCTTCATTGTGAAAACATCAGTTTGGAGAGATATTCACCTTGAGAAAATGACTTTGAAATGTAGATTCTGACCGGTTGCTCCCCTGCTTGGGCTTTCAGAGAGATCAGCTTTGACTTGGTGGGTCGCTCCAGGTCAGGGAGAAGATTTCTGAGCAAACATCGCCCTCTAGTGGTTGTGGTAATAAAAATCTACACACCTTCCACAAAGAAAACGTCCAAATCTGCTGAAGCTTGTCGAACAGACATTGTTTGCTCTGATTTGAGGGATGATTTGACGACCTGTCAGGGTTTTACGATCAATTCCTGCATCAATCTGTTATTGATATATGATTCGTCTATCAGTCTATATCAGTGGAGGTTAATTGGCTCTGAGAATGGGTGCAGATCGTCTGTTCTGATCTCTGACCAAATCACACTTGTGGCCACGCCCACTTGCGGCAAAAATGCCCCGCCCCATAATTGTGTCAATCACTACTATCAGGCACATTTATGCAAAAAAGTGAAAACAAAAAAATCTTTCCTTGCATTTTTAGTGTCCGTTTACACAATAATAGTGCTCAGTCGTTGAAAACGTTGCAACTTTATCGTCTGATACCGATACCGGTATCGGGTATCAGGTCCGATACTGCAGGGCGTACTGGTGAAACATCCCTGAGCACCGACAATAAACCAATAAAAGATCCCCTTTTATCAACTGTAGTTTTTTTTTTTTTTTTTTTTTTACCATGTATTCTAACAGTAGCAGGACTTGAGTTTAGATTTTTGGTTTTATTCATACAAATAACAGCAGATTTCTTTTCTTAATGGAGCCATACGGGTTATCCTCTATAAAGATCTGGTAAACAAAACTTCTTTAACTTGTAATTTAGTACAACAAGTAACAAAGTACCAACAGTGTGTCTTGAGTAGAGATTTCATACTTTTTAGGTCTTGTGTAGTTTCAGGAGATTATTACTTGAGAAAGATGCAGCTGAAGTCACTGTGTTGGATAATTGGGGCCTACAGATGGTGGTGTTGCATCTTTTTCCGTAACACCTCTCCTCCACACTAAAGCATGTACAAAAATGTATTTCCAGAACTCAGAAACTTCTTTCTGTCCTTTCGTATTGGTTGTTTGTTTTTTTTACCATCTTTACAAGCACTGCACACATACATTATATGAACATTTCATGTGAGTGATCCCAGCTTGTTTTTTTTTCTTTCTCTCCTCTCTTTGGCTCTCCACAGTTTTATTTTGAACACTCTCTGACCTCTCCTGCATTCCTGTGGCGATCGTGTCTGTGAAAAGAAAACAGTGTTGGAAAACCCCGGTGCTCCCTGTCTTCACCAGCGCTTCAGTTTCTGACATTTCAGCAGAGGTTCAGGTGTGCGGGGGCATTTTTCTTTTCCTTTTTTTTTTTTTTTTTTGCTTGCTTTGCCGTTCCTGGAAAACAAACCGCTGGGAAGATATTCTGGTCGCGGAACATGACAGGCTTCCATTATGCACTGTCTGATTGCGCAATAAAGATGGAGGGGAAGAAGAAAGTGTGAATGCAACCAGAAGAAGAGATCCTGCTTCTTTAAGCAAAATATGGAGCTCATTGGAAAACTGGACACGTTTGTTGATTGTCCAGCACATCCTGTCATCAATTGATCTACTATCAATGCATTTGGACTGGGGATCCACAGTAAAGTACGTATGCACACAGGAAGAACATGCAAACTCCACACAAACAAAACACCCCGGTGCCAAAATCAGATAGATAGATGGAATAGGAGGATGAAGAGATACTTTATTAAATCTAAAAGGAATCACATTTTTAGACAACGTTGCAGCAGTTGGACTAATAAGAAACATATCTCAGGAAATTTAACATGAACTGAATCTCATCTTCGACAAATAAAATACAATTAAAGAAACTACTGAAGGTTAATTCACCAAGAAAGATTCCAGCGTATTGGATATAAAGGTTTGAGTTGGAGTTTGCATGTTCTTCCCCTTGGCGGAACGTGTTTCGCCTTATGAACTGAGAGAGACGATGGACGTATGAGTGGAATTAGGGACGCAACTGGACTTGGACGACTGTGAAAATACAAAACGGAGTTTCACCAAATATTACAGAGAAGGTTGTTTTCTTCTGCGTGTATTTATTTTTTGGTGCGTGTGTGCATGTGTCTTTTATCAACTTTTCGCAAAAACTTTTCAGAGATGATTTATCATCGCCCAAGGACAAATCGATTACATTTTGGGACGTTAACAGCTAAACCGTTTCCGAATAAATCCTCATAAGCGCTTAAACAGACGATCCCGTCATATTCACTCCTGATTGAAACATGTCCATCTCTGGTTAAATCATAGATTAATAACTGAATTCTCAACTAGTGGGCAAATGATCTGACCTTGGATCCACTGCAGGGAAGAGAAACTGTGTGTGTCAGGAGCAGGCGGTGGGCAGTCCATAGCTGTTGGATGCCGTAACAGTTAACTTGACTCCCCCGTGTTTTCTGAGAGTCACGCAATGTGAGGGTGACGTCAGTGGAAACACTGGAAGGGAAGTGGCTGTGGACTGATTCAGCTCTGCCACAGCTGGGGGTCTAGAACCGGCCTCGCGGGACCCAGTCTGGGATTCCTGAGGTTCCAGGATGTGAGTTCTAACATAGGAAGCAGGAAACCTGTTGCTCGCATTAGCCGGAGTCCCACACAATGAGATTAGACCTGGAGAGAGAGAGAGAGAGAGAGAGAGAGAGAGAGAGAGAGAGAGAGTCCAGTGGGACTATTATCAGATTTATTTATGGAAAACTGTGCATTACCATAAACATCTTGAATTCTTCATGGGACTCTCACTCCCCCCATCAACCCTCCAGCCTCCTTCCACCTTTTATAAGCAGAGCAGTAGTTGTAGTTTGGTTATGAACACTTCACCTGGAAAGAAAACGCTGTTATAACAGTTTTATGAAACTTTATAATGAACATACATACAGAAAAAGAAAGAAAGAAAAGAGACATTTAGAAGAATTAAACAAATGCAAAAGACAACACAATCCCCTCAATCTACATTTGCATAAATAGATTTTTTTTAACATTCATCTATGAACTTGACCCAAATTCTTTCTTGATTTTAACAAAAGAACGATTCACATCTAAGAAAAGCCAGATCATAAAAATACATCCAGTTGTAACACTGATGCGTCCGCCTGAGATGGAACAAGTTAAAAGATAGATAGTTTTGATATCACTGAAAATTGGCCCAGGTTGGTATCGGAGCAATACCATATTTTAAAGTATCATACATCCCAACCTCGTGCTTTCTCCAATGTGATTTTGTCAGATTGATTTTCACATATCAAAGAAACCCAGAATAAAACTCAACCTGCTTCAGAGACGGGACAGCGCACAAGACGTCTAGTCTGACGGCTTCTTTCGTATATTGGCGTGAATCACAGTGTTCACCAGTGTTTGGCTCCACTGCGATTTCTTTTCAATAATAAGGCGTCAAAAAAGTGGGTGAGAATTCTTTACTTCAGGCATTTCTGTGGGCATCCCAGTAAAGAAATGGTGGGAGTCACTATTCTACACTAACCGGGGGTCCGAGGCCAATTGTGGGGCTGCCAGAAATCACAGGCAGGTTTCAACAGTCTGAAATAGTCAAAATCAGATTTGCACAGGCTAAAGAAAACCATAATGAAAGACAGACGTAGAAAACTGCAGATTGCTTTCATTTAGAAAGCTCCTGCTTGGTGAGAGTGGCTGTGTCCACCAGTATTTGCCTTCACTGTAATGTTTTTTTCAAATCAGAGACTGTAGAAGGGGTCAGCAGCCTCTCTTATGGACTCCGAGGAGAGAAAAGTTTGAACCGCTGCCCTGCAGCAATGAGGGAGGTTTGGTAACTGCTTCCCTCACGTCTGACTCTCTGTGAAGAGTTTACAGTTTTCAGGTCAGAGGCTCTCCTAAACGTACCCTTCAGCTTTTCCAATCCAGGAGGTTGTTTTGGAAAACTACTGAGAGCTTTTTGGACGCAGACCGGCTTGAACTCACAATAGGGAGGAAAGAAAAAAAACAAACCTGCTGCCACTATATTTAGCCGTAAGCTTGTTTTGAAGGCACACAGTGCATGAGACGACGGTGTGTACCTTGTTCAGGTTTGTTTTTTATGGGTTTTACATACAGTCTCAGCTTCTGTTGATTCTGGGCAGACACATTTAGCTCATGTTTTTTGGTGGGTTTATTTTAAAGGTCTGGGTGTTTCGAAACAGAAAAACTAATGCTGCAAGGAACTGCTGACTGCAGAGAGAGAGAGAGAGAGAGCTTTGTTTGTCTTGCAGTTTCATAATTCGTGAAACCTCTTTTGTAAGGCTTCAAACATGGCGTCCATGGCCCCGTCAGGAGTGTGTAATGGATTACAGACAGAGGCCGAAGTCTTGTCAGCTCTGTAATTGTCGAAATGAGATTCCCACACATCAAAGAAAACCTCATGTTTCTTTGGCAGAACCGTCCTCGTATGCTGATGATAGTGGAGTGATTGTCCACGGTTGTCTTCACTGTAAATTAGATGCACGTTGTGTTTTACTCTTCTAACATCACCAGCTTGTTAATACTGAGACACTAGAAGTATCTTTCACATCTCATCAGATTTTTTTTCCCATTGCTATCGTTATTAGCATAAAAAAACAAAGGGCTGCCCAGTTCCATCCATCCTATTGTACCGCTTTATCCATCTTGGGATTGTGGAGACGATCACCACCGACAGTCCACATAGTCGTGCTTATGAGATATTTAGAATAACTCAAACACAAGGTTTAGGCCCAGGTAGAACATGTAGACTCTCCAATATACAAGATGACTGAAACAAAGAACCTTTTTAGTACGAGTGCTAACTGCTACTCCATTGTGCATAGTTCAAGGTCAAAGGCACCATAATTACATTTGCAGATTTTTATTTTTTTTTAATCTTTATTGAGACATATGAAAACCTTTAACCCACTAACAGCTCTAAAAGATAATTCAGGGGATCCTGCAGGCTTTTATTGTTCATCCTGAGGGAGACATAAATAACTTCACCAGATTTCATGGAAATCCCTCCAGTCGTCGAGATATTTCCCACAAATGCACAAATTTATTCAGACATCACAGTGGGGCTGGAGTAAATGTCAGAGGTCTCAGAAACTGAGATTTATCATTTAACAGCCATGAGTTTTTGTCATGAATTTCCAATCCGGCCATGCAGCCACTAAATCATTCCCATCCACAACAGAGAGTTGGCCTGAACCCCGACGTCGATATCTCCAAAGCTCACGTTGCTCCTTCATGTTCCTGCATTCAGGCGATCCAGAGACTGTTGATAGGTCCGTTTTTCTAATACTCCATCAAAAGACGGGGGATTAAATCAGCGATCTAGCTCGAGACCGTCTTTGTTTGCTTCTTGCTTCAGTTTCAAGGGCGCATCGACGGCCATCTGTGCCATTCGTGGAGCAGAAAGCAACAAACTCAGCCAGAGCTTCTCCCTCCGCCTCTCCTCAATCTGTCACTCCTCAACGTGCCGTCCGATCGTCGAGCAGCCCTGCGGGTCTCCCGTTTGCCAAACCAGCTGTGGAGCTGGCTCGCCACTTCTCCCGGAGTCGGACACAGATGTCACTGGAGAGGGATCTAGAGCCGAGCCGACAAACTGCACATTTCCACAGTTCTTTGCATACAAAGGCAGCGGATTGCGCAACTTTTATTGACAACCAAGAGGGGAAAGATAAAAATGTATGACATCAAATAAAAGCAATAACATGAAACTATGTCTATAAAAGACAAAGCTTTAAACCAGGGGTGGCAAACATAAGGCCTGCAGACCAGAACCAGCTCAATGCAATCCGGCCCACCAATCAAATTGTAAACATTTCAGAGAAAACCAATTTTGTTTTAAAAATTTAAAAATTCTTAAAAACAACAGACACAACACAACACTGAGAGCTGAACTGAGATATCAGTGATGCTGTCATGAAAGGTAGAAAATAAGCATGAGCCTCAAAGCCACGTTATCAAGATGAGTTTGTAAAAACACCCATAATGTAACAGCTATAGAAGTTTTTTTGGACATTTCACTACATTTTGCTCCAGGTGTTTTCATTAAAATTGGCTTTATGTTGAGATTTTAGTCATTTTCAGGAGTAATGTTTGGTTTTGTGTAAATAAAGACATTTTTGTTCACATATACTTCGCACCACAACAAGGAAAAACTTTACTTTTAAAGTTAAAGGTTATTATTTAACCGGTCCGGCCCACGGTAAAATCACTAAAGCAGAAGGAGGGACAAGTTGACAAGAGAGGGGTTATATAGTTCAGAGGAAATTGCGCCTGGCTTGTAGCTCTTCTTTACGCCCTTTTACTTTGAGATTGACTAGATTCATTCAGATTATTCAGCTGTCGAAGTATCAAAAACTGTGGTGACCTCAGAACCAAGTGAAGAGGATGAGCCAACATGGGTGTGAACATTTTTTATGGAGACATCCAGTGACAACTTAAACATTTTTAGCTATGATGATGATGACGATTCTGTTGTACACTGTGACGTTGAACTCGGTCTCTCCCAGAGTGTCGACATGCAAACGGAAAGATGGAGTTTTTTCAAAATCCCCACTTTGAGCCAAAGTTTTCAGATGGAACCGTTTTCAGTTGTAACTTCGTTTACGTGTTTTCACTTGTAGAGTTTCCTAGATATCGCCAGCAATCTGAGTTATGTGGATGAAGATGTGAAGCTCATCCGGAGAAAAATGGTTCAGGATTATATCTTCTTGCGGTCTTGTGACCACACCTCCCTCACAAAGTCTAGGATATCAAAGCTCCCGACTGCGGCTCATGTTAGCCCCCTTTAACGGCATAAAACATGTGTTTCCTACTAATATCCCCTCCCATCCCAGCGCCTCGGTGCGGGGGTCTTTTTCATCTCCGCGTACCATCGGCTCCTGTCTGCATTCTTTCAGAAGGGGATGCCTGAGCGGGATGGATGAAAGGCCAGGAAATGGCTGGGAACAGGGCGGGGGGGAACTGGCTCAACGGTGCCACCCCGCTCAGAATCCCGTCACTCAAGCTGGAGGGTGGAGGACGACCTCCAGGAGCTCAGCTGAGCTTCAGCAGCCACACATCATTGGCAGATACTTACATGGCGCTTTGACCTTCCCTGTGAGCCGTGGGATGAATTTGTGTTGCCGTCGTGCTTCTTAAGCCTTTTTAGCTCCCATCCTGGTGCCGCTGATGGGATTGGGCATAAGGACTTCTCATTGCCGTAACTCCAAAACCAATTGAGATATTCAGAACCCCTCCACCCCTCTGCACTATGACCATCCAATCAAAGATTCACAACCGTGTAACATCAGTAACATCAAAAAATGCACTAATATTAAAAAAAAACTAAAACGGTCTCTTGAAAGTTGAAGGTTTTCCAGTAAAAAAAGCGTGTTCACATTCCCCAGTTTGAGCCGGACCAGAGTCTTTTCCTGGTGGAAAACTGTTTCATTTGGGTGACGTGAATTCTCCCCTGAACTCTGAACCAGATCTAACTAGTGATCTCGGGTCCCCTTGAAATGCTCGGTCTCACCTCGCTTGCAAACGATCTTTCTAGCAGGCAGGGGGAGAGGATGTGATGAAGTGCTCGTTGCATTGTGGGTAGTAGTGGTAAAGCTAACCATGTGAATCAGAACAAGCAGAAGCAGAAAGAAAAAATTGGAAAATATCGAGAAGAAGAAGTAGAGAGGAAGACTCTCATTGATTTCTGGTCTGAAGACTATCCTATATATCGCTGTTGTTTGTGGCTCATGGCCACAAACAACAGCCATGAGCTAATTAGCCTAGCCACCACGGGCTAAAGCGGCAGGACTTCCTCTTTCGGTGCAGACCAATCAATGAGCCGTGTTTCTTCTTTACTTCCTCTCTGGTCAGTGTTTGTTTCAGGCGAGGGCGCCCCCAAACCTGTGTGTATATGTTAATCACTATGTTGATTAACATATTGTAGCTCACAATGAGGAGGTCCCCAGTTTGATTCCTGACAAACAGCAGCACATGCATGATGTAGTTGCTAATGAAGGTGCTGCTGTTGTTGTTTTTTTTGTGTGTCTGTACATTCGGTGGTGTATTTTACCGCAACATGCGCCCAGATTGGGGCGTGAAGGCATTTCTATGTGCAGTTTGCATGTTCTCCCAGCCCATTTCTTCCCACTGTCACCCCCCAAAAATAAAATTTTAGGCTCATTGGTGAATCGAAATTGCCTGCAATTCTGAATGTGACTGGATTAACCAGACCAAACGATTTCATCCAGTGATCATGTAATAAAACAGACTTGTAACAGGCTCAGCGGTGGCTGGTCTTCTTGTCTCACTATTAGTGGTTCGATTCCCATCTTACCCTGTCCACATGTTGACACTAAACCTCTGGTTGCTCCAAAATGTTGACGATGTAATGTTTTATTAGTGAAAAATCATCAAAACCAAACCAAAAACAAGGATTTCTATCAGTGAAAAGGCAACATCTTAATTAATCTTGATATTTGACTGTCTGGTACGACTTGCTTCTGATCCCTCACCAGTGAAATTTCTTCTCACAGTCGGTTGTGCCAGCGTGTGCGTGAGAGAGTGTGTGTTGGAGAGACGTCGGACCTGTGACTGTAGCAGTTACACTGCTGTTGTCTCTGTGAAATGTCAACATTAGTACAGCGCAGACTGTCTGCCTCTGCGCTCCACAATGGGACTGTTGTGTCAGCGTCAAAACACGGGAGAAAGTCCTCAAAGTGCTCGGGGGGAAAAGTCTCGTTCCGATCCGCGTTTGGAGATTATTTTGCTCTGAACTGTGGCTGCGGCACGTAACACAGACCGTCCGTAATTACTTAGCCACCGAGTCAGAGGGACACCAGACTGAAGTGTGCTTTTGGCTGAAGTGTCATCAAAGAGACCTTCTCAGTGCTTTGTCTGATAATGATTATTCAATTCTACATATTTTCTTGTTCCTTGGCTCTCATCTGACACTGTCAGCTTTTTAATAACTCCAGATGCTTTTGTTGTGGCTAAAAAAAGCAAAAGCAAAAAAAAACAAAAACACATACAGGGTTATAAAGAATAATGGCAACATGAAAACGCTGAACCACATGTTTCAGATCAGGATTATATTTTTCCATTCGTCCAATTACATTTATCAGCTGCAACATAACCCAGGCCTGTGGTGCTGATGACATTTATTAAACTTCAACTTGTTTTACGATGAATTTTACTTTTTCTCTCCAGTGCTATCCTCTGAGGCTTCAGTGTGAAGCCAGTGTGAAGATGGAGTCATGACACTCTGGAGGAGACATTATTCTTATTGTCCATCTACTGAGCATGTGCAGAACAACTAGTTACTTACGACCGTGGTGCGCATGAGCAATAGCAATGTTTCAGAAAAAGTTCAGTTTTTCCCCTTTTTCTTTGGCGATGTTGCATTATGGCTGTCGTGTAAACAGACGCCCAAAACACAGTGAGAGTTTTCCAATTTCCCTCGAAAACGTTTAAAGGTTTTGAACTGGCGCCCGTCAACAATTGTAATTGAAACGTTTTCAAATGACGACGGAAGATATTCGTTGCATTCTGTTGCATTCTGTTTCGTAGAAACGGACATCATTTTCAAAACAAGCTTTTAAAGTAGATGTTGAAGTGTGTGAGGGAGCTGACTTGCTTGATCTCGATTTTATTTCAAGTTCCTTTGTTTTCTCCGCTGGTTTAATGACTTTAGTCGCCATGAGATGTACATTTTATGGCCACTTCTGCTGGGAAAACGAGGTTTGTGCATGAACAAGAGGGTGAACGCTTGCTTGTGATGGACAGTATGTCCAGTTTCATGGGTTGTTATCAACTATCTATCGCTCCTGAGCGTGCGGCATTGTCTCGTCCTCCTGTCTGATCACACAGGTAGAGAGTGGGAGCGGCGGATCATCGGCCCAGATCATTAACCGATGGAGCACTTGGAGCTGTTTGTACCCGTGGCTGTGCATGAAGGGAATGTTATTCTAAAGCCTGACTGTGGAATGCACTATTCAAACATTATAGACTTACCCAAACACTGTACTATGTTCCTCCCACATGCTGATTGAAAACACGGGGGTGCCACCTCAGTAATATAAAATGATACCCTTCGCCCATGCTCGCCTGAGCGTCGTGGCTCGCTCCGGTCACTACGGTGTATAAAAACAGCACACATGCCCGAGAGGCTTTATCTACCGGTATGTCAAATATAACATGCGTGTGCATACATATTCATGCAGCATAATGTTGGAGATTCAGGACTTCGGCAGCCGAGAGAGCTCTCTCAGCCCACTGCTGCCATGAATCTTGTGTTTGCTTGTGATTGCCATCTTTAACCCTTTAACGGCTTCTCTGAGGGGAAAAAATACTTTTTCAAGCCAGATTTGAGCTATTTAAAACAGACTCCTTAAAGTAGAGCCAGACTCTGACAGTTGAACTTGAACTCCGAAAAAGAAAAAATGGCCTGTGCTTTTTAAACCAGATTGTTGAGCTCTTATCAGTACTCTTCACCGAGAGCAGGCCTCTGCAACTTTTATGACCTAAAGAGCCGTTTTCAGGAATTTACATGCAAACATGCAAATTCTCTGAATTTGAGAGAGAAAAAAAACTTCTAAAAAGAAATAGCTATGCATTCAAAAATTAGGTTGTATTCGTGAAGTGACCTAGATACAATTTGATATATCTTTTATCTTTATTTGTGTATCTTTTGTGGCCATTTTTAGAGATTTTGTCTGCCTTTTTTCCCCCTTTAAAACATTTAGGTGTTTACAGCTGCTGTGTGCTTCTAACTGTTTGAACAGTTTGAGCTATGCTAGTAACTTTTTTGTTGTTTTTCGCTCCCCTTTTTTAAAAATATTTTTATTTTTTTGTTCCATATATTTTTATTTTTATTTATTTATTTATTTTTTACTTTTGTTTTGGGACCATTTTTGAAAATCAGCGTGGAATGCAAATAATACAAAAACATTAAAACAAAATGTTTTGAGCCTCCAGCGCTGCAGGTTACAGACCCCTGACCTAGAGTATTTTTGTATAGTGTATTTTAGTGTGTTTTGTATTCTTAAAGCCAGGCATGGTTCTAAAAAAACTCCTTTGGTTCCTTCAGATCTGACGAGGACTCCTACAACCTGAACAGTCTTCTTTATTAAACACGCACAGGATCTAGACTCTGAAAGCTCAAGTTAAACTCTTAACACAAAACCTGCACTTTACAATCAACACGTTTAAAACAAACTTTAGTTGACCTGGATGATCTAATCTATACAAGGACTCTTCAAAACTCGTTACAGGCAGGTCCAGATTCACTGACGGAGACTTGGGTTCCTCGATTCACACTCTTTAAACTACACGCCAGCGTTTTGGCACAGACTGTAGATACGAACTAGACTCTTCAAACTGGACGAGATTGATTGAAACGTCTGGATTAAACAGACCCAGATCGTTTGGACTTGGCTTCTTGAAACTACATCAGGAGATTCTGAACAGATTCCAGTCTCTTTAATCCAGCAGAGACTTTCTGAGCCATTCCCAAGTCATCTGAGGTATACATGGACTCTTTATACTGACTCTGTGCTCTTTGAAATCTTTTGTAGAAGATGATTATCTCTTAACATTTCTTGTAAAAAAAACATCATCTCATCTACTTGAATGGTTATACAGGTGTTATAAGAGTAAATATTGTCAATCATAGAGTTCCCTCCGGTAACACAAGGCCAATATTTGGCATTTAGATGATGTGGGCCGACAAACTGTGTTCGCACGAAAGAAGAAAAACAGAAGAGAAAGAACATTAGACATGTAACTGATGAATTAGCATGAATCCACGTGTCAACTTCAACTTCAGTTCGCCAGCTTGATGCTCAGTCCAAGATCCCCATTTTCACCCCAAACCCGATGAACCTCCCAGTTAAAAACATCACATGCTCCCTATGTTGTGGTACCTGCATTGATTTCAGGAATATTAACTCAGACGAGGAAGCTTCAGATGGACTGCAGGTTGGGGCAGTCCGGTCTCCATTCCAACCCTCTATGGTCATGAATTCTGGGTCACGTCCTGAAGAAGAAATGAGTCTGAGGCTGGCGAGGGTCATTCCTCATGATGGAATGAGGAGTTGAACCATCAAGAGAGCCTCGGAGTGGAGGTTCTCCTCCTCCACACTGAGAGGAACCAGCTGAGGAGGGTCATTAGATCAGGATGCCGCCTGGTCGCCTCCCTTTGGAGGCTTACCAACCATGTCCAACTGGGAGGAGGCTCCGAGGTCAGTTCAGGACTCTGGAGAGAGTATATCGTAACTCCATACTTTCCATACTTCCGCGGCTACCTCTTATTGACGAAGCCAGTAAGACAATAGACCGAAAGAAAAACCTTTACGCTTGTATCGTTTGATCTCTACTGCGCCGTCGTCCTGATGACTCTTGATCTTTTCGTCTCCTGTACCATTTTGTCAAACTCAGGCCCCGTTTAAGCAACGTTTTCACGTGAAAACTGAAAACTACAGTTGCGTCTTGGGGATCCATTGACAGGACAAAGGTGCTCCGAGTCACTGAAAACACAACTTTCTGAAAATGCTTCGACTCTGTCTCCATGGGAACGGGGAAAACGCTACTATTGGTCATGCGTACCACGACCACAGTGACTAGTTCTTCTGCACATGCTCAGTAGAGCCAATCAGAACAATGTCTCCTCCGTGGTGTTATGACTCCCAGTCCATATTCTCCTGGGACTTGGTACTTTTATTCTGACAGTCACTGTAATAACAATCCAACTTGGTTGTCTGTCCACTGAAATGTCCGTGTTCTCCCATGGTTAATGTTCAGAGCCCATTGTTCTCTGCTGCTTGTGTGTGTGGTTTTATTACAAAAACAAACAACAGCTCCAACTAGTGGCCCAACGTGCCAACTACACCATTTTTTTCTGAAACTTTTCTAAAACAAAATTGCAACAAAGCACATGCGTTTTCACTTACAACAACGTGTGAACGGAGCCTGAGGTCACTGGATCCAGGACAAATTGATTATGGGTAAAAGTCAGTTGCATCCAGGAGAAATTACTTGTCCGTCACAGGACAAACTGAGAGACTCACACACAATCACACCTGAGAGACTTTTCAGTCACCAATCAACCTGACAAGCGTTATTTTCTCTCTGTGGGAGGAAGAGCTGGAGAAAACTTGTGCATTTACAGAGAGAACATGCAAACTCTACACAGAAACGTCTCCGAGCCCAGACGGGAGTCTCACTCTGAGGCGAGAACCGCGACACCACCGTGCCTGAGGAATGGTGATTCCCACTGACATGAGAAAAAAAGACACTGAGGTTTGAGAGTTTCTTTGAGAGCCGTTCTTTAAAATATCTCATGGACGGTGGCTGTGAGAGGCTGCCTGGTTGTTGGTTCCGTAACCTTTTGATCTCGACAACGTGAAACTAACTTGGGAAGCCCAAAATAAGTGCAGCGTTAACCTCTCGCCCCGCGCTCTGCCTGCAGGCCAGAATGGTGAGTTTGCATAGCGTGTGGGGGAGTTATCGAACATCGCTGCGTGTTTACTGACAGAAGGCATTGTGGGAGGGAAAGAAATGGAGATGTTATCATGCTGGATGTCCAATATTTTCTGCATGTGGGTTTCTTGTTTTCTTTTATAGTCACAGCATGAAGCTCGAGCAGAAACGTTTTCTGGGAGGAGGCCTACTTCTTCCACCTCGTGTCTCCTTCCTTCAGTTTTCATATCTCACTGTGAGATTACATGATTTATGTGCTACTTTTATTTGCCGATTACATCATACTTCAAACCATGACTTTTTTGGAGGGTATTTGAAGGATCTTCGCCACATGAGGACTATATTTAGTTTTTCAATAAGCTGTATAAAACAAAGCTCCTCTCAGAGAAAACAAATTCATCTGATCACAAAGATCAAAAGTTTATATTTAAAAGCAAAGAGTGAAACTCACGCGATTAACTCTAAACTTGTCTGCCAAACATCAAGAATTTCAGTATTTAAGTATTTCCTGTGGTTTAAATATAGAAGTCATGAAGGTCATCAGCAAATAAATGCATCCAATGAAATATATTTGTTCGAAGGTGATGGGTAGGAGTTGAAAACAATAGCGAGGATAAGTCTCAGCAACCGCCATATCTGTAACATCACGATATGGTATTTGGTTTTATTTAATCTGCAATAAATTGTTGGGTTTATTTAATTGGTTTGTTAAAAAAAACAAAAAATCTACACACCTAATTTAAAAGGAAAAAAAGAAAAGAAAGAAAGGTCGGAGTTACGTGATGTACCTGAATGCACCACCCGTGTTTTGGCAGCATGAAGCTCTTTAACCCTACTTTTAAAAGTAGTGGAAATTACGATAAATCAATTTAATAATCTCACACTGTTTTTCAACTTTTACTAAGAAAAGTTTAATCTTCCAGAGGTCCAGTAAGCTTCCCTGTGTCTGTCTCCACCACTCTGACTTTGAGGATTTGCACGAGTGCTAGGCATATCGATTCTGTGGTATCGACGTAACTATACTCAAACGCTACTCATTTGAGGACCGGCCACTCTAATAAAGTATCGATAATAATCATCTAATGCGGAATAAAGGCGCGCATGTCCCTTCTGAATCTCATAGGGTAACTTACGCCAGGGTTTGTTCCTTTTAGAAACTTTCACTGAAGGAAAAGTAAATCCAACATTTTAATTTAAAAGATTTGAAAAAAATCTCTGAAACTATGGGTGTCGGGTACCAAATAAATATGCTAAAAAGTAGTCGTATCGTATCGAATTTTAATTTGCACCTGACGACCTCCTACTCACACGGGGCACCGCTAATTTCAGAGATACTCGGCCTCAGCATCCGTCTGCCCGACAGCTGCATCACCAGTCGGTGATACGTCAACATTATATCTACCTCATCATTTGAAACCTTTTGAACCCATGACCATAGAGGCAAGGCAGCAGCATTCTGGAACATCATTTATACGATACTTACAACACTGCATCCTTGTAACGTCCAGAGAACGAATGAAATTGTCACTGTTGCACGATAAAAAGAAACTTAAAGAAAGACACCCACAATGATCACTGATTCTCTGAGAGCTTGACAAGATGGAAATGTTAAACATTTTATGAAAACAAAACTTTTTTTTTAATAATGTTATATTTAATGACATTGAGAAATACTTTTTTACTTTTATACTTTTTGTATTTAAAAAAAAAAAAAAACTTTAACGTAGTCATAGTTCCAGCAAAGTTATCCAACACCACAACTTCCTCCTGTTGCCCCACACATGCAGACATGGTGAGCTGTTTACTGGACCACACCGTGTGAACTTATTCTGCTTTATGAGATACAAGTCCTCGTAATTAAACGAGGAAGTGTATGAAGATATTTCCATCTCTTAAACAAGCCAATACAAGAATTTATCCAAACAAGGAAGAAATTACCTGATAAAATTTAGGATGGAGGGAATTTCCTCCTGTGTCGGCCAAACACTGAACTGTCTTCGAGGGCTGACACATTTACAGGCTTATTAAAGATGTATATCGAGCCGGGGTGACCTGAATATCCAAGAAAAACATCCTGCTGTCCAGCATGGGTCTGATTGCAGTGCGTGGATCGCTTTACAAGCCACCAGAGCCAGATTTCATTATCACCCTCATCTGCAATCAGTTAGATTTCCTTCCACAGGCGTTGGTATTTTCTGTTTTGATACGCATTTGGATTGAGAAACCTCTATGTGTGTATGTTGAGGCTATGTGGCTTGCATTCAAGGTAAATAGTTCCGCCACTCTCCCAGAATTCACGTCTGCAAGTCATTATCTAATCTACGCTGCGGCATAACCCACAACAAGACTCCCGAGGACAGAAACGGCTGGTACAGCTGATTTCCACATATTTGAGACTGTTCGGAGCTCGTTTCAACATCGTGCACATTCCTCAGCTTGTTTCCTTCTCTTCTCCTCGCACAAAGATCTGTGTCTTTTTTTTCTTCTTCTTTTTTCACTCTGATTTCATGTTTATAGAGGATTTTCTGCATCTCAGATGATTTACGGTCCACATGGAAATCATTACAGTTTCAGCACATCTCAAGGTTTCTGCAGGATTCTGGGAAGTCCAAAGACTTTCCCATAGAAATTAATCAGATGACATTAATTCGGAGTTGCATGAAGTGATGCATGAAATGGAGACAACGAGGATGCTTCAGGTTTCTGAAGGAAGGGTTTTTTGTTTTTTTTGTGAGTTCGTTCCTTCTCTGGAAACAGGCGTCACCTCTATAAAAACCACCCGTAACAAGGCTTCACATGGAATTGATTTAGGATAAGAGGCCTGATTCAATAAAATTCTGTATGAAGCATGATAAATGTCTTGCTCACACACAAAGGGTTCGCTCTCGGTTTCTCTATGTTTTGTGGGTGACACAGGCCATGTTTACTCAACATTCCAAGTGAAATTGCATCGTCGTGGTGTGTTTGTTTGAGAAAAGTGTTTTTTTTATTAATAAAAACCTTTGCCAATATGTTTCACAACATTAACAGAATGATATACAGATTTACAGTTGAGAGGGGAGAGAGCGTTCTCTTCACATTATTAATACAACTTCAGTCAAATCGATGTTGAAGATACCGAGTTAAGTATCCTTCACATCTTTCTGAGTAGGCGTCCCTCTTGAGATGTAGTTTCGTTGTCAGGTTTTCCATTCAGTCCACAGATCTTAGTCTTTGTATCCACTATTCCAAGCTGGGTGGGGGAGGTTTCAGCCAAATTACCGTCAAAGTTTATGTCAAAATTAATGTCAAAACGTTTTAAAATACACACGTCCACAAATTAGTTGTCAGCTAAAAGTTTCAGAGATTTAAAGGGGTCATATTATGCAAAATTCACTTTCTAATGATTTTCCAAAAGTGGTGGAGAAATTCATCAGCAGTATATGTAGTATGCGGCAGATACGCACCTATTTTTCTGTCAGCGTTGCCGTACACCCACTTCCAGATTTCCCATGATGCACCACTCAGCAGTATCTATGAGCCAGATGCAGTTTTTTTTAATTTCCCCCCGAGGATGATGAAGCCATGACCGATCCTATCTGCCTCTGATTGGCTAGAAGTTGCTCCATTCACTGATTTGATTGGTTAACGACTTTCTTTATCAGTATTTTCTCTTTCTTCTCTTGTTGCAGGAGAATGAAGAGTCGATGATGTTCCTCGCGCAGCGTTAAGAGGCAGAGCAGGGCGGGTCATTACCAGGCAAATATTGCTAACTGATAAATTATACTATAAATAGATATTGACTTTCATGCCATTGTTTCTAAAAAAAAATAATAATAAAAAATTGGTGTTTCTGTGCTGCTTTAAAAGAAGGAAAAATCAAGAGTATAGCCACTTCTGTAGGGACCAATATGCCACTGAACTCTTTAATACAACGACCAGTTTTTGGAATTTAAGCCGCCCTGTTTCAGCCCAAACCTAATTTTTATTGGAGCATAAAGACAAAACTGGAAAGTTTGACTCACTAAGCACCTTTTCTTTATCGTTCACCTGAGCGTCGTTTTCAGCCCGTAACCATCCACGAGGACAAATCCCTCCCACCGGCACTTAAGTCCCAGCTTCACCCTTAAATAAGACATTCCTGTAATATATCTGCTGTGTCCTGCAGAGAAACTGAAACAAGTGGGATGTGAAAGGGCCACATGTTGAGGTCATTAGTTGAGAAGCCACTGCTTGGGCCTGCACCATGTGGGGACTGACTCATGGTCTGTCCTCCCACACCACAGGCCCTCTATGATGTTTCACCCCTATGAAAGGCTCCCTATTGACATGATGAATGGCCGCGGCCTCGCGGCGCTGCGCTCGGGGAAACGGAGTAATGGCCAGGAGGTCGCTGGTCCGAGCCGGGTTTACACGCCAGCATAATCCTCCTAATATACACCCGTCGGCATTAGCAGGTTAGCGCACTCAGGGGCTACTTAGCTGAGCAAACTTTACTCAGGGATCTTTTCACACGCATCAATGGGCGGGTTGTGTTGCGCCGGCAAGCGATACGACTAAAGGCTTTTCAGAGTCACTCCGAGCTCAGACCAGAGAGTCAATCTGATGCATTTTCTTGGTGTAAAGTGGATTTATAGGTGCTCTGAAGGGTATATTGTGCCAATTTTCACGCTTCATAGGAGACTGACTTAAAACCGTGAGGGTGTTGATGAAAGAAATTCCAAAGCTCAGTTATGTTAAGTATTGGTTGCTATTCAGATTTAACCTTCATTTAGCTCTGCGCCCTGGAACTTCCTCCAGCTCTTCTGGAAGGACCCTGAGCTGCTCCCAGGCCAAGGTAGAGATATCATCTCTCCAGCGGGTCCTGGGTTGACCTCGGGGCCTCCTCCCAGTTGGACATGGCTGGTAAACCTCTAAAGGGAGGCGACCAGGGGGCATCCTAATCAGACGAACCACCTCAACTGACTCCCCTGAAATGTGGAGGAGCAGCGGCTTGACTTTGAGTCTCTACCAGATGTCTGAGCTCCTCAGTTCATCACAAAAACCAGGAAAAGAAACCATTGAAATGGAGATCTCTTTTACAAGGGTGACCTGGCCACGAGGTCCGCAGCACACATCACTAAGACAGGCTCCACGATATCATTTATAAATGAGAAAATCAGATCTAAATTGGACATAGTTATGTCAAAGTTTCACTAAAAGGTCACACAATCTGATGACACCTTGAGTTGTTGGAATACCTTAAAACAGAATGACTGAATTCATTGGGACAAAGTGACAGTATGTCTCTTTGTACTGCTTTTTTGTGCACGTTGTATACATTTTGAAGGGTTTTATATTTTCTATGTCGAGTTACAGGTGTCGATCAGGCGCACTGATTGAAAAAATTTTGGCAAAAAATTTGGAAAAATCTTCAGAAGATAAACAGACAAAGAAGGTAAAGCAGCTAAAAGAGCCAAGAGAGCTGGAATGTCTAAAATTTATAAAATTGTGAGAAAAGAAAAATCATTAAAATTATTGTATTGAGTATTGTTTTTTAAGAAAATAAAAAATTAAGAAAAATGAAGACAATGTTAAAAAAAATTAAGACAAAAATTCAAACGAAGAGAAAGAAAAAAATGATCAAGAATGAAGAAAAAACAAACAAGAAAAAAATAGAAAAAAGAAGAAATAAATTGTAAAAAAAAATGAAAAATGACAGAAATTAAGAAAAAAATGGAGGAATGGAACAAATAGGACACAGAGTGACAGTTAAATAGACTAAAATAGGCAAGATACATAAAATGGCTGAAGCAGGAAAATCCATGAAAGAAAATCATTATAAATGGCTCTAAAACCTAAAAATGTAACAAAATTGATCTAATTTATACTTTTAGCACTTCATCAATGCAACCTACGGTTTTCCTTTGTATAGCATTTTTTATGCCTTTTCTTCATTTTATATAATCAACATGTTTTGTGGCTCTCAACATTCTATTTGTTGAAGAATTATGAAAAGGGCTCTTTTGGTCTTACAGGTTGCAGAGTGCTGGTCTAGAAAGAAACAATGAAGCAGAGGGGGAAGAGGAAGTGAACGACGTAAGATAGAATTCCCATCACTGTAAAAAAGTCTTTCAGGCTTGTAATCCTGCGCTGCTCCACTAAACGATGGCATATGAGACACATTAGGCTATTTTTGGTCCCCTGGAAGCGCTGCCCTCTCATTTCCACACCGAGTCTCTCTTTCAGGAGCTTCCAAGCTGAAAACTTCGTGGGTGGATGTGGTCAAGGACTCTGCTTCTGCTGCATGCCGGGATTAACCCTAACAGGGCCGTTTCTCCCTTAATGTCCTGCTGCTCATGATGACAGGCGAAAACTAAAACTAAACTTTTAACACAAAATCGGTGAAATCTCATGAACTAGAGCTGTAACAATGGCCTTTCTGACTGGATTACAAAAGGATATGAGAACTTGTTGACTCATCTCTTTCACTGATACTGTCCGTCAATATAATGTGTTATATGCATTGAAAAAATTGCTTAACAGGCCCTAATTTAAAAAAAAAAGAAGCACTTATCAGGTAATTTTGTGCATAAACGGAAGGTAAGATTTTATTTTCAAAGCCAAAGAAACGTCACACATCAGTGTTTATGTCAGTATGTAATATGTTTATGGCTGAAATTGTACGTTTTGTATCCCACACACAAGCATTACTACTATTTCTTCATGTTTTCTGTGACTCCTCATAGTTGGGAAGAACTGAGGAAGCGACCAAATCTGACAGACGGTCGAAAAGATAGTAGTCATGTTATGGTTTGTGATATGGAACAGTTCCCGTCCCACTGAGCTGGCGCTGGCGCTGATAAACAAGACCGGGAGGTCAAAGGTCAACGGGAAAAGGTCAGGGGTCGCGGCATTTATGAATGCGGTCCTCGATGTGCTGCGCCGACAGAAAAGCATCAGGGTCAGGGTGTCACCGCGGAGTTGGACAATGGGTTCAGTTTGCAGAGTTCAATATGAGCACATATCATTCTCCAGCCGAGCGAACCTGACGAAATACTCGAGTAGCCGGCCGTCGTTCATCCAGTCTCCCGCTTTACGGGACACGTGAGAGTTGTGGAGAGGTTTTTTTAAGCGTGGAGGAGACGTGAAAACGCCACTTAAGTTTCAGACACGTTCGGCTCCCAGAGGAAGGCTTTGGGTCGAACATGTGAGGCGCAGATGGCGGCGAGCTCCGTGGAGGAACGGCGGAGTTCAGTCTGACGGGAGGAGGATGGTTCACAAGAGCTGAAACTGTTTCACAACACAAGATTCTCTATTATCGGGGAGGTGTGCTCTGTCTGTGTACCACAGGCTGCGGATATTCAGTAAACGTAAATGTAACTTTCTGTGTAAAGCACTTTTGAAGCAGTTTCAACACATTATGATCATTTGACCAGCCAGCTTATGTCATGTTCTGGTAGATTATCCTTGTATTCATCAGTATAGAGCAAACAAGAAAGAAATCTCAGGGGGTTTTTTTGGGGGGGGGTGGAGAGGGGTTGTTTTTGTTTATCATCACACATCTTCCATTTATAGAACTTCTAAACCAGATGAGTCACTTCAACTCAAACCATTTCAAGACACTTATTTTTTTTTAATGATCAAAATAGTCATCTTATGCCAAATTCATTTTCTAATAGTTTTCCAACAGTATTAATCGTCCTCATACCTGGAATGACGCCCCAGAAGTTAAAGGGGACATATCATGCTAAATCCACTTTTTTAGCCCTTAAATGCATTTTGTTGTATATTTAGAGTGTTTAGAAGTACAGAAAAGTTCAAAGTAGTCTCTTCAGGTGCTCCGTTGATATCTTTATATTCTGTTTTGGTCATATTTTGCGATCGGTTTTGATTTTTCTATTCTCTATTACGTTTTTTGAACAATGACGTCACAGTATTCTCAGCGGAACTGCCAAATTAGGACATCGACATTTCGAGCAATCCACCATTTTTGTTTCTCGCTGCGATTTTGTAGTCCAACCGAAGTTACGAGAGGATAAGTCGAAATGTTCGGTTGTTGGATGTAGTAACCCACAAGCTTCGTTACACCGTCTCCCAGCATCAGAACCTTTTCGAAGTGCCTGGTTGAGTTTTATTTTTCACAGAAATGTACCCACATCTGTGGGTAAGGTCATTTTTGTGTGCGCGAATCACTTTAAGGACGACTGCTTCAGCAACCTCCGCCAGTATAAAGAAGGATTTGCCGAAAGACTTGGTCTGATTGAGCGGTCAGTTCCTTCTATCTATGGAGACGACGAACAGAGCACTTCGGTAAGCTGTATATAACGCTAAAAAGTGTGATGATAAGAGGTCCCTGTCATTGTTTTGTTAGCATTAGCAGTTGCACCGTCTTCATATGTTAGCGCTGTGTGCTCGTTTTAGATTATAATGTAACTTCTGTGTTAAATAGTCGTTGTAATACAGGCAGTATTGTAGTAGTGGGCATGGATGGAGAAGTTAGTGTAAATATAGTAACACACCATTGCGTTACATCCATATGAAGACGTTGTTCTGTAGGTGCATCATCGTCATTTTCATCTCGCTCCGCCGGGTCCGACTCTGGCTCCAACATGTATGGCTGGATGGACAAATCTTCCGTTGTTGACATTTTGTAAATAATGTGTGAATATAAAGTTTCTGCGCCGCTAGATAATTGTATCTGTTCTATCAAACTACAAAGATGGCCGAACAGGGTGACGTTGAACCGAGTGTCACCTCTGCAACCTGGAGAGGAGGCGGGGTATGAAGTGTGTCATTTGCATTTGAAGAGACCGCCCCAAAACGAGTTGCTCTCAGAAGCACATCAGAAAAGGGGTAGAAAAGGGGCCTGTGGAGCTCTAATAATGAGGAATTTAGACCCAAGCATTGCAGTTTCGCGTTGTATAGACCACAACTGTATGATTTATATGTAAAAAGGAAGGATTTAAAAGCATGATATGTCTCCTTTAAGACAGTCTGTCCTCTCTCTCCCTGGCTTGTTTTAAAAAGTGCGTTGCTCCAACCAGCCAATCAGAAATCAAACCCTATATAGTGTCATCGGGGGTTTAGCAAATCCCAATCAAGGTAGGCCCTCCCTTTGACTCCTCCCACAATTAGACAGCTCTGCTCTGGCACATGGCACCACCAGAGGAAGTACTTCCTCCTCTTCCCAAGATGGGCATGTGTGGGCGGAGCCAGTCCAGCTCACACAGACGCAGCAGATTCTGAATGCAGCTCCTATGATCCAATATTCAAATGGAGGAAAATCAAGGAAAAGTTGGATTTGGAGCAATAAACTTTGAAAACAATGTTTTTGGACCAACGAGACCATGTGAGCGTTGAAAAGCTGCATAATATGACTCCTTTAAGTTTATTAACTCAATCTCATCATCAGTAATGATTTGATGTGAGTACAGTAAGGTATTAATTGTTAAAACTTCAAGGAAGTCAAAACGCTTGACTAACATCAAATTGAAATGATTTGTAGGGTCATTAAGAATAATTATAACTTATAATAGTTAATAAAGCTCTTTATCCACATGTTGTTGAAGCCATATTATAACTGCCACAGCAATTTAAGTCAATTTAAAGGAAATGAGTTGATGAAATATACTAGAATTGCAATGTTTATGCTTAAAGTACCACACAAAAAACAGCAGCATATATTTATTCCCGTGTTAAATTTCAATAATTCAAAAGAGTCAGCACAAAGTCTTCTGTTTTTTGGGGGGTTTTTTTTACATTTAAGTTATTTTGACGTTTAGATATCGTAAGATATCATGACCATATCAACATATGGACCTGCACTCTTTATGTCTTCTAAAAAATTCTAAAACTTGAGAAAGTATATAAATTGAGCTTTTTGCACATAAACTAGTCAATACAGTAACACTGTGTAAGATGCTGGTTTCATGTGCATACTTTTTCATCATCTGTATTTGGATGCATGTATTTCATCTCTTATGTGTTCCTGGTTCATCTATATGGATCTTTTAAAAATGTTTAACACATCCTTTCTGGTTGTTTAAACTGCTTTTGGACTGGGTAAGACTCACCAGTGTGTCACACAAGCTATTTAAAAACACAAAAATACTGTGCAATATTGAAAGACTCTCGGATATTTTAAGGTTTGAAGTTTATTAAAAGAAGTTGCAGCACCGAGCGTTTGGACTGTAGATCAGGCGTGTCAAACACATTTTAGATCAGGAGCCACATACAGTCCAGTTTCATTCTGAGTGGGTCGGACTCACAAAATAGAGCCACAATAACCTTCAACATTTAAACTTAAAAAAAAATTATTTTAAAGTATGCGTGATGAGAATGTCTATAATAATAATAATAAAAAACCCAATAACAAACAATTTCTATGGATAATGACTCCAGTCTCAACAAAAAGTAAATTTTAATGAAACTTTCTGGTGCAAAATAAAGTGAAATGTCTCAAAATCTCCTGCAGCTGTTGCATTATGGGTGTTTTTTTTTACAAACTTTGCTATCTTTAATTGCAGCATCATTGATATATGGAAGATTATTCGGGTCAATAAAGAAGTAAAAAAAAAATTGGAGGTAAAAAAGAAAATCCTCATGTACTTGGAGAAAAAAGTTGAAAACCAATGTCGAGATCATTTTTTTCTTTATGCACTTTAAAAAAAAAAGTCAAAGATTTTTTTATTTAATAATGTTTTTTCAAATACAAACTGGAATCATCCGTCAGTTCTGGTAATAATCACATTAAATCACATAAATCTGACTATATAGGGTTGCTAAACTGCTTATGGACATCTGATTTTACACCGTATTTTTTTATATACTTTTCATGTTCATTTGAAAAAAAAAACTTTTTCTTAAAGATTTTAAGCATTTGCTTGGTGGTTTGGCCGGATTGGAGCCGGTTTTGGAGCCTCATGTTTGACCGTCCCGAGGAGAAATTGAGCTGCAGGCTCTTTTATCAGCAGGTTTTGTCTCGTGTCGGCCGACACTCTTCCTGACAGTGACAGTTGTTTACAGTGCAGCCTTCGACCTGCTGCATTAAAGAAGTCAGGTTTTAAATGTCAGCGTGTCGGCGGGAGAGTCTCTCAGACCGGCTGGACGTCCGCGGTCCTCGGGTTAGGATCAGCTGCACATGTGAACGCCACATGGCCCAGATGTTTCAAACTACATCGCAAACCTTCACCATCATCGGCCTCCTTGATGAACGGGGACTGCTGCCCGTGAGACTTCAATGGTTTGAATCTAACGAAGGTCTATAATAATAAAAAAAAAAACATCTGGAAGGAAGAGAAGAGCTTGGTTCAGCCTCGGAGTGACTCAGGACTCTTTTTGATTGGAAGACGATGAGTTACACAGTTTACGATACTAAGGTTGGATTTTGAGCAACGAGGATCGACCCACGCAGCAGTCGGTATCATATGGAAACACTTTCCAACACACTGGCATTAAACTAACAATGAAGCACAGCGTCTTTTCACTGTCGTTTCCGCGGAAACGGACGCCGTCTTCAAAACGTTGCCGTGTAAACACAAAACTTTTCTGAAACGAAAACACAAAAAACTCGGAGTTTTCACGTGAAACGTGGAGTAAACTGGACCGGAGAGTGTTAACGTGCATTCATGTGTGTGTGGTTTCATTATTAAAACCAACACACTGGCGGCTCTTCGTGCCAGCTACATCTTTTTCAGCGTTTTGTGTAAACGCAAAACTTTTCCTGAAATGAAAACGGCCAAATTTCTTGCGTAAATGGGCCCTGATGTAACGCAGCAAAGACATAGTAATCAGTACAAATGAAGTACTTAAATCATAGAAGATGAGTTGTGATGATTGACTTACAACTGAGAGCGTTTAGTGGCATTTTTCTAGTATCTGTGCCACAAACTGAAACCTGCAGCAGGTAAATCAAAGAAAAAGGTTTTTGTGGAAAAAAATCCAAAATGATGAGATTGTGTGTTTTTACAGTTTTCACGGGCGGATCGATGTGAGTGACGTGGTGGGGCCGGTGATGGAGAGCCCGCTGGGGTTTTCCCTGCTCAGTAAAAGTGGATGTGGGTTTAACTCTGTGGTTTTCTTTACTTAGGCCTTAATTACAAGCTGAGCTGGGAGAGTTTTCATGTAGGAAATGGAAACATTTGGGTTCAAGAGCATCATAAGAGAGTGAAAGTAATCACAGTAATTAAATCATTTTAGACAGAAAATATCTCACTGGGTTTCTTATTTAAGATTGTTGTTTTTTTTTACTTTTAGCAGCATTAAAAAGATGACAGAATATTTGTACTCGAGTAAAACTATTGTAAGAATTCCTAATTATACTGAAATACAAGTAAAATGGATATAGTATTTTTTTTTCTGTTGAGAGAATATATTGGCTAAAAAGAAAGGTTTGAACTAAGATTTTAAATGTATTTAAGTAGATTACATGGTTCGTAATGTACTTACATTTTAATTAAAATTACATCCATATATACGTAGAATTTATTGTATTTTTTCCTTCTTACTCAAGTACATTCCATTTTTTTATTTGACCTCAATAAAGAGGTACAATGTGCATTTTTGCTGTCACCAGTCTTCCTCCATACTTTTGCTTCATTGCATAAAATGAGTACCTGTTCTTCCTCTGCAGTAATCGGTGTATTTGTAGTTCATTTCCCTCCACTGCTGGAGTTTAAACAGTTGGAGAAACAGTAAATAAACGTTCAGCGTGTGAGTTAAACCTGCTGTTTGTTCACTTTCTGCACGGCGCAGTGTGTGTGTGTGTGTGTGTGTGTGTGTGTGTGTGTGTGTGTGTGTGTGTGTGTGTGTGTGTGTGTGTGTGTGTGTGTGTGTGTGTGTGTGTGTGTGTGTGTGTGTGTGTGTGGATGATATGTTGGGATTTGGGGCGTTTCTCCTGACGCTCGCGGGGAGGAACTGGTCTCTGATCATCATTCAGCTCCGGGGGTCAAAACATCACACTTTCTTTCATTCTTTCCTGCATATCTGGAATATTAGTCAGCTGCTTTTTTTTCTTTCTGTGGAGTTTGAGCGCAACCTGAGACCATCCCCACCCCTCCAGGACCCAGCAGCGTTTTTCCTGGCGCGCAGTCCCGGGGCAGGTCCTCCTGACGCGGCGTCGCCAAGAGTCCGGAGGCAGGCTGAAGGGCTTTTTGCGCGGACATTTCTGGGAAAGCCTCCAAAGCTGGGACGAGGTTTCCAGCGGGGTCTGACTCCGACAACTGTCCGACAGCTTCCTCCTTCCTGGATCTGGGGATAAACAATGCCCGAGGAGCGCTTGGATCAGATTAATGAGGCGTAAACAAACTTTCGGAGATGTGACGCGCTCCAGAACTTTATTTTTTCTGCCCGAAGGACTTCATTCATTTTATCCGGTTCTGAGGATCTATTAAGCTCCAGGTTGGAATGTTTGTTCAACAGCGATGATCTATACTCCCGATCTCCTGTTATTATACTTGAAAACGGATGTGTGGCTGAGATGAAGTTGTGGATATAACTTATTTTTTTCACGGAAAAAAAAAACCTAAAAAAAAAACTTCCCAAATAAAAAAAGGGCAGACAGTGAGGAGGGTTTCCTCTGAGGTGGATTGTTGGCATGCTGGTATGTGCTGTTAGGTGCCGATCCTGTGCGCTCTGCTTCGTCCGCAGTTAATTGATTAACGACGCCAAATGCGCTAAAGACGCGTCAGGACCGAGGCTCCACCGCCGGATCTCAAACCTTCTCAAAACGCCAACTGTGTTCCGACGAGCCGCCAGGATGAAGGCTTTCCATGTGTGTTTGGCTCTGGTTTACCTGCTGAGCTGGAGCGAGGCGGACAGACAGCCTCACCTCAGGCGGCTGCAGACGCGCAGACGTCTGCGTCCCGGGTTCAGCTCGGCCATCTCGGTGCACAGCTCTAAGACGGGGGGACTCGCGCAGGCTGAGGAGGGGAGGGCCGAGAGGGCAGGTGGTGAAGGTCTGCCGCCCAGGAGAGCGGTGCTGGGGCAGATCGGTTTGCCCAGGCACCACAGCGTGCAGCAGGACGAGGGCGCGCCAGGCGCGAGAGCAAGGGTGGCCCGCATGCCCAGCAGTGCGGGGTCACCCAACCTCCTGGCCAGCTTTGCGGGGAAGAACCGGGTCCTGGTGATCTCAGCACCCCATGATTCCGATGGCTACTACAGACTCATGATGTCCCTCCTGAAGCCGGACGTCTACTGCGAGCTGGCAGAGCGACACGTTCATCAGATCGTCATATTCCACCAGGAGGGAGAGATGGGGGGCAAGGTGAGGAGGATCACCACCGAGGGGAAGGTGATGGAGGAGCCGCTGGACACGGCGCTCATCCCCAGACTCATGAGCGTCCTCAAGCTGGAGAAAGGTAAGGAATGGTTCTGCACAAACCTCCAACATCTAACCTCTTGTTTGACATTTCACCGACTGACCCCTGACCTGCAGGTAAGTTTGGGATGGTTCTGCTGAAGAAGACCCTGCAGGTGGAGGAGAGGTACCCCTACCCGGTGAGGCTGGAGGCCATGTACGAAGTCATCGACCAGTCGCCCATGAGGAAGCTGGAGAAGAGCCGGCAGAAGGGCTTCGTCCAGAAGTGTAAAGGAGCCGGAGTGGAGGGTCAGGTGGAGGAGGGCACGTTCACCGGTGAGCCACACTGCTGATTCCTGCTCCCAGAGGATTCACGTTAAAAATACTCCTGTTCTACTCCAGACCACATTTTGAAGATCTCGGTCTTGTTTTGGTCTCAGGATGCTCTGGTCCTGGTCTTGACTTCATCTTGGGCTCTGGAGCCACGTGTGGCCTTCTGTAGTTGCTCCCTTAACTTCTCACAAATTCATACCAAAATCAACATTTGATCTTGTTTTCATTGTATTTACACACAGAAAGTCCTTTTTAAAATGACTTTTAACTAATGGTCTTTAAAAGAGGCACAACAAAAATGGGTGAAAATAGCTTTTAAATCATAACAAATAGGGAAAATCTTTCTATTTAATCCTAAAATGACTAGGAATTCTGAAAGAAAACAAGATTAAATATGGTGGAAAAACACTTTTTCTAAAAAAAAAGCTAAAATGTCAAAATTATCTATAAAGAAAATTCAGGTGTAAAATCAGCTGTGAATGTAATGAAATGTTTGAAATCCTAAATTGTACGTCATAAACGTCATAAATGCAACACAGGATACAGTTTTTGTAAGTTTTTCAAAACTACTGTTCACATGCAATATTAGAAGCTCTGTCAACATCATTTTAAATGTTAAATATGTTTTAGGGTTTTAGGGATCTGGTTTAGGTGGGCTTAACTGCAATGCAACAAATATTACCATTTTCGTCATGCTGTGCTTTTTAAAAATACCAAATTCTAGTTCATTATGAAACATGTATATTGATCGTTTGAACACATGACCTGTCCGAATCAAATTTTCCTTCTTTTCCATGAACTGAATGCAAAAAACCTGTCAGTTGGACTCACTTCACCATCTTGTGGCGGAAGGTGGTATTACAGGCTGGTTATCTTTTTAACTTAAAGAAATTTCTCTGCCATTCTCAAGATTCGTTTTAGGTTGTGTTTGACAAAAGAAAAACCTTGCACATTCTAGAAACAAGGGTTTGCTGATGACATATTTTAAAATATTTAGTTTGTGACTCACAAAGGGACCCACAGCGAGTGAAGAAATTTGCTTAACTTTTGTCTACAGATACTCTGGCGTCCTTGCGCACTACAAAAACATGCATTTGCTGTTTAGTGGTGACTCTACGTGAATGTGACTGAAGAAGATTGTATGTGTTTATAAATTGTAAATGCGCTTTCGCTTGGGTCAACTCCACTTCCTGTTTGAACAAAGTGATATAAAAGATGGAGGAATGGATGAATCAGTACTAATTGGTGTACTGGCCCTTTTGGGTGGATATTTGGAGGTTTTTAATCTAAAAGTTGATCATTTTTGTCGTCAATCAGATTTTCCCACAGCGTCAATCTGACTTTTCTTCTGTTCGCCAGCGCCTGACACACCCGTCGAGAGAAAACCCGGAAAGAAGATCCTCAGAAAGCCGCCACAGGCCTCCACCACTGCAGCTACGACCACCACAACCACCAGACGACCCACCACCACCACCACCACGACAACAACCAGAGCAACAACAACCACAACCAAAGCAACGACAACAACCACCAAACCCACAACCACCACCAGAAGAACTACAACAACCACCACCAGAAGACCCACCACCACCACCACCCAGAGAACCACCAGAGCCCACACCACGGCGCTGTGGTTCCCCGCCCCGAGAACCACAGTCGACCCCGACTACTACAACCGCCAGGAGCGGGAGAGGCACCCGGCCAGAACCACGCCGGCCGGCGACAACCGCACCGACAAGGACGGCAGAGATCCACACAGCCGCAAGCGGCTGCCCACCACACTGAGACCCACCAAGGTCAAGCCCCCCAAGAGGAAGAACGGAGGAGAGAAGGTAAAACATCAAGTGTGGATCAGGGCTCTGCAGTCACACATGGTTCCTCAGCTCCTCGGAGCGGCTCCTCGGAGATGTCAGAATAATATTTGTAGATAAACATTTTGTTTAGAATTTTCGTTGTGTTAGCACGCCACACTGATTTTTTAAAACGGGTTGAATCTCCGAGCGAAGAACAGCTAAATAAGGAAAAACAGCCAGATTGGATGGATTTCATTAAAAAAAATGAAAAATACGTTTCAATACTATTAGAGGACAAACGGTCAAACTGAAATGATTAAAATCGCTAGTGTGGCTTCTTTTTTTTTCAGGAATGGAAAAAACTAGACATGAAGGAAGGAAGTAAAGAAATTAAACAAGAAGAAAAGGGAAACTGAAAAATTGTTTGAAAAAGAAAGAAAGGAAAAAGGAAAAAGCAAAAAAAAAGAAAGAAAATACAGATAAAAAGAAAACTATAATGAAAGAACTAATAAATCAAAAGAAAATGGCAAAAAAAGAAAATAATAATTATAATAATAACAACTTTATTTATATAGCACTTTTCAGAACAGTTGTTGCACAAAGTGCTTTACAGTAAATGGTTAAATTGGGAAAATTTTATAAAAAAAAAACCTGCTAAAAAATCTGTAAAATTGTCCAGAAATTCTAATTAAAGCGTTGAACGTGTCCGCGTGGTGCATGTTGAGGTTTGGCACACATCAGAGTGAGATGGAAGTGTGACCTACTAATAGTACATCAAAGTGTCAAAAATGTAAAATTCCTAATTCCACCACAAGGTGGCGTTCGCTGAGGAAACGGAAACACATAATCAGCCCCATGACTTGCAGCTCATTTGGAAACACGTTACAAACCAAAGTTCTGAATGTTATCGTGAATTGTACAGAAATAATTTAGCGTCAGCTCCTCCCAGTATTTTGTTTAATCTAGAAGACATGTAATCTGGATGCACACCTGATGTTACAAATTCATAAAGAGTAACATGCAAAATGTCAAATGTGTGATTTTCTGCGTCTGTCACGATCTTTTAGTGTGTCCCGTTAATAAATCAGCACCCAGGCCTCTGCATGCGATCATTTTTAACAAATCAGATTCTTAATGTTGGCAAAACAGTTACTTATAGTTTAATCATCTATCAAATCGAAACAGAAGCATCGGCAGATATTTGACATTTTAGTCCAGGAACATTGTTTTTATGGATTTGATCCCCTAAATAAAATTTTAAAACTGTTTATAAACAAAATTTTAATTAAATTGAATTTATTTGTTTATTTGGACGGGACAGTGTATATTAATGTACAAGCTTACGAGGTTACTGTAAACGTGCCGGCTTTAGCACAATGCTAATTTCCATGGGTTGTCCCACATAACACAAGACGAGGTTACAAACAATAAAAAAACAATATGGTAAAACAAAGATGATAAAATAGTTCTTCCTAAAAACCTACCATAAGGTGTAAATGTTAAAGTGCTCACTCAGCAGTCTGACATAGGTAAAGTTGAATTATTATTATTTTTATTTATATATGTTAAAGTGCATGATTGTCCTAATGATCACGAGTTTGGTTGTTTGATCAGCCGTGTCTTACACCGTTTTTTTTAAAACCGACAAAGGTGGCGCTTTCTCGGATAACTGGAGATATAGTAGTATTCCACTTAAATTTAATCTCACAATCACCCCTGGTGGTTTGAAATGGTATTAGTGAAGCTATTTTGTTGTTGTTGTTAAAAATCCCCCCCAGGGGCGGTGGGGCCATCCCAAGCATGGATATTATTATATAATTTTGAATTGTGTTTGCGTCTGCGTTCAGGTGATGACCAACGAGTACGAGGACCGCGACGAGCCCGGCAACCCGACCGCCGGCCATCCCGAAGAGGCGGAAGCCTTCGCCGACGTCGGTCCGACCAAAAGGGCGAAGGGCAAGCAGGACAAGAAGAAGAAGAAGAACGACAAGGCCCTGAAGAAGGCGGAGAGGAGAGGCGGGAAGCCGGGGAAAGACGGGAAGATCGGAGGCAAGAAGAACGGCAAGAAGCTGTCCAAGTACCCCGAGAAAGAGGACTACCCCAAACCCACCAAGAGGCCCACGCCCCCCCCGAAGAGCTCTCTGGCCTCCTTCCTGGACTACTTTGAGAACAGGAGGCGGCTGCTGGTGAGAGAGTAATCTGATTACTTTAGAGTTGCGTTTCTTCTTGTTACCGTTTCACTAAACTCCTGTTTGCTGGACATGAAGCACGAAATCTGATCCGAAATAAGTAGCAATAGCATTAGCATTAGTCCCCACATCCCGCATGTATTATTCTGTTTACGCTGTATATTTTCACGGCATTATAGCGCCTCTACAGGTGTGGTATAAATACTACAGCATAGTACAGTTTATTATCCAGACTGATCTGACTTTACCTGAACTTAAAGAGTGAATCAGTCATTAAACCGTCTTAGTGACTTTCTCAAGTACCTGGTCACAACTATTAGAGTATAGATTGTAATAATTCCTCTAAAAATGATTACTAGACTCAAGTTCTATCTGTTAACCTTCACAATACGGTAAGTTTTGCTGATCTTGGCGTCTGTAGTTTGCATGTTTAATCACTGGGCTCCGTTACATCAGAGTCAAATTCGAAAGGACGAGATTTGAGTTTATAATCTGAAACGGAAAGAAACAGTAGAAAGTAGGAGGAAGAGACAGATTGACTCGTCCCTCCCTTTTGTTTCCGTGTATCACGCTGAAGTGGAAGATGTGATCCTGTGGTTATTTAACTCTCTGCACAGCTGCGTGTTAACAGACTCTGCGTCTCGTCACAAGTTCTTATCACGGCAGTGCTGCCAGGCTGGAAATATTCCTCCGCCCGCCGCTTAGTGTAAACACCACCTCTCTTTGTGTGTGTGTGTGTGTGTGTGTGTGTGTGTGTGCGTGCATGAGTGTGTGTCTGTGTATGCATGTGGGTGTCTGTGTGTGTACGGATGTGCATGTGTGTGTGAGCATGTCTCTGTGCTTGTGCATGTTTTGTATGTGTGTGTGTGTGTGTGTGTGTGTGTGTGTGTGTGTGTGTGTGTGTGTGTGTGTGTGTGTGTGTGTGTGTGTGTGTCACTACACACACATGATGCTCTCCCTCCCCCCGCAGCTCATCACCTCCCCCAGCGAGGAGAACAGCATGTACGTCCAGCAGAGAGACGAGTACCTGGAGTCAGTGTGTGAGATGGCCATCAGGAAAGTCTCCATCATCACCATCTTCGGCTCGCTCACCAACTCCACCATGAAAATCGATCACTATCAGATCGGTAAGACGTTCAGCTTCCGTCTTTACACAAGTGCACGACACCGACATGTATCTGCTCACAGCGGATTTCAGCAATTTCACACTCGATGTCTAACGAGAAAACAAAAAAAAAAAGGAAGAAAGAAGCGTAGGATGTGTAGCAACCAATAATGTAACACCTGCCAATAACAATAATTCTGGATATTCTAAATGTAACAGCGCCAATGAAATATTTGAGCCAATATCATAATAACATCCTGCCAGTTATTAAATCAGCCAATAATCTAACTGTATTGGAGGTAAAAGTGTGTTGTTAAATTCTTATTTTCTTTTTACAGTTTTTATGTTGTTTGCTAATCAAAAATAAGTTTAGTGGATGGTTTTGTCGTTATATTCATTAATTGAAGATACATAGTATGTAGCGCTCCCAATTATTTAATTACATTATGAGTAAGTTGTTATATTATTTTATTATTTAAAACAATCAAAGTATTACAATATTGTCCATTAGTATGTTATACTTACTTAATATGTGTGCAAGTTGGTTGTTCATCTTTGTAAAGCCATTTATTTCAAGAGCAGCAAAGAGATTATAGAGCATCTTCCTTCTCTAACATTCAGATTATAGAGCATCTTCCTCCTCTAACATTCAGATTATAGAGCATCTTCCTCCTCTAACATTCAGATTATAGAGCATGTGTTTATAGAGCATCTACCTCCTCTAACATTCAGATCATAGAGCATGTGTTTATAGAGCAGCCCCCTCCTCTAACATCCAGATTATAGAGCACCTTCCTTCTCTCATATCTAAATTATAGAGCATCGTATTCTAACATCTAGATTATAGAGCAGCTTCCTTCTCAAACATCTAGATTTGTAGAGCATCTTCCTCCTCTAACATCCACATTATAGAGCATATTCCTCGAACATCCAGATTATAGAGCATCTTCCTCACCAACCTTCCCTGCGTATCATCCTGAACTAGAGGTACGCTTTCCTCCTCTAGACTTGTTGTGTAACCTGAATATGGTTTATTCCTCACACCCACACACACACAAACACACTCAGCGTAATCATGACAACTTTTGAAAAACCCTCTTTCATTAAATCTCTCGCAGCCGCTCGTTTAGAAGCAACAAAACCGCTGCTGTTCCCTCCGTGAGAAGTGCCGTGTCACCGGCGCTCTTTCTTGGCGTTCCCCTCTTTAATGTCCCGAGGCTTTTTATAGCGGCGTCGGACCCGAGGGTTCGGTCAGCGGCGTCTCACTCCAGGACACACCCACTTTATGAGTCTGTCGCTCCGCATGACAGCGAGGCTTTATCCGGCTGGAAGACGGGAAGACGACATCACCCGCCCCCACCCGTGGGTGGCCCCGCTTACATTAGTGTTCCACTCACCAGCTGGACGGCCAGTGTGTGTGTGTGTGTGTGTGTGTGTGTGTGTGTGTGTGTGTGTGTGTGTGTGTGTGTAGTCTAGTGTAAAACTGGTGTTTAGTGAAGTGGATAATGAAAAGTTACATGTGTAACCATCAGGTAAAGGTAATGGAGCAGAAGGTAAAGTAGTGGAGTTGGTATCTGAGGCTTGAATCTTAAATCTAATGAGATTCGCATTGCAGCATCTGAACAAGACCCTTGAAACCCGAAGAGGCCCCCGGAGATTTTATAGACCGGGAAGATTTCCAATTACCGTAATGTCCGGATTATAAGCCACTACTTTTTCTCACTCACTTTGAACCCTGCGGCTTTTTATGGGATTTTACGGGTTAACGAGCTTCATGCCAGCAGACTCTACTTCCGCCTGTATCGGCGCCTCTGCTTCTCTAAAAATCTGCCCTAAAACGGATATTTCTGTCTTCCTGACCTCGTCATGTGCTGCTTCATGCGGTCCGGTCTAACTGCAGTAGCTGAGGGCTGTGAGTGATGCGTTCAGGTGCATCACGTAACTCTGACCTGCTGCGCTCTGTCGCAGCGCTCCGTGGGTTAACCAGTTAACCAAAATGGCCGATGAAATACTTTATCTACAGAGATAAAATCCTCAGTGTTTGGGTATTTTTGCTATAAATCACTTGCCTTCTCTCCCTCCGTCTCTCCCTTTAAGACCGTCGTCCGTCTCTCCATTGCCACAGATGACAGATTACACCCTGGAGACATCGCCGGTCCAACCCAGGGCAAACACACAGAGACAGAGAACCACACATACACACACACACACACAAATACACACCCAAATACACACCCAGAGACAATTTACGGTCACCATTTAACCTCACTTGCTGTGTTTTTCTATCCTTGTACATAGAAAAGTACACAGTAAACACTGAAGCTCCTTTAAGCTGTCTCTCCTTATCGTGCAGGCCCACTCGGTATCCGTAAATAAGAAACGTATCTCCACTTATGCAGATGACGGTGTGGTAAATGGGAGTAAATGTATACTTTGTAAAGAGTTAACGGAAACTTTCCCGTCTGGACGTTGTTAACAAAATGAAATTGGACCAACAACCAAACCACGAACATTTTCACTTGGAAACGTTGGGTCACCGTTGGGTTTGGGTTTGGGTCAGGGTCAGGCTCGTGGTAGTTTTGGTCGGGATCTGGGTTAAATCGCCAGGAAATGATTCCCAGTGGGCATGATGTCCTGCGAAGAAATCACGGAAAGAGGACGTGTGTGTGCCGTCGTTTGTGTATTTATACAAACAGCTGGTTCTCTCAGAGCCGACCCTCCTTTATGTCGGTGTGACTTTGGGTTTCACGTGGGGCAGCAGTGGAACATTTCTGCTTGTTTTTCATTGCATACGACGTGTTGGAGACGGCAGGGCAGCAGGGTTTTCCTGACTCCACTGCTACACGGTACACAGACCGGGTGACGCTGCCGCCGCCGCCGCCGCCGCCGCCGGAGGACAACCCGTGTTCCGCGGTCTGTGTGCAGCGCTCACATGCAGAGTGGGAGTGGTAATTAAAGGCTTCGGCACATTTCTGCCAGATCACCGTGAATAAAAGACGCTCTTTGTCGAGCTCCGTTCTGTTTGCGTGTTTCCACCCCGCTCTTCACTGACTTCACTCTCTTGTCACATTCGCCAAAGGAAATGACTTTGAAGTCACAAATGGAAAACACATTGTCCTCTCATTGTGGCTCATGTGATGGGAAAACAATTGAGCATCGTTTTATATCGAGACGTCAGACAGTGATGGGACTTTCTAACAGCTTTTGTTGATGTGACAGTTGACAGTATCACAGGAATTTTCATCTATTTATCGTATTTACCGTGTTTCCAAAATGGAGGTCTGGGACCCATTTGTAAGGGCCACAAAAGACCACAAGAGGGCGAGAGTGGGTTTGTCCACTAACAGTGATTAGCTTCTTTAGATTTTCGGCCGTCTGGGTCGTCAAAGACGAATTTAAATCATCGTTTTATGCAGACTGTACGAGCTGAATCTACCGTGACTCGATGTGATTACTTAATCAGAAAGGCTCAGAAAGAGAGGGGAACAGGGATGTCAGTTTTGCAAAGAGAGCTTGAAGTAAGTCCTTGTAAGCAGGTACTAGCATTTTAAGCTAGCATTCCGGTGTCGTGCGGATAACTATATCATGTCGCACTGCATTTCTGTTGGTTTGTTTAAGCTGACGTGGTCTCAGCTGCCGCTATGTCTTTCCAAATATCATAACCGTTTGTGAATAAATCCAAAAAAACTCTTCATAAATGTCCCACACAAAGCGGACGAGAGCGCCACCTCATGGAGGAGATCAAAAGTAGTAGTCCCTCAGTAAACTGAATCCTTCCTGACTGAATGTTTTTCCAGAGAATGACAAGCCCATGAAGGGCCTCCGTCAGGAGGACCTGGTGAACCAGGATCTGATTACGGAGCTGAGGAAGGAGTTCAGCATGACGTTTGACGACTTCTACATGGTCCTCACCGACACCGACATGAGAGTCCAGGTAGGAAGTCATTTCTCGAAGGAACATCTCAACTCCACGGTGTCCTGGGCTTTAAAATAGGCTGAATTTTATAGTAAATGTTACAGCGAGTCCAAATACGAGTCACGGAAGTGTTTTTCTTACTTTTGTCCACATGAAGGTGCAACTCCATAAGCACGATCTGATGATCTGACTTTAAAAACTTCCTTTGTAGTTGAGCTAACATGTTTACTTGTACTATTAAAGTCTATTTATAGTCGAATAACACAATAATGAGATTCAGCGGCTTGGAATTTATTGTAAAAACTTTCCTTAGGAACTTATTGCTGAAAGTCATTCTGACAATATTTTGATATTAGAAACTCAGTGTAAGGATCACACTGCAATAAACAAAACCAGAGAGATACAGTTTCTTCACTTTACAGGAAATATGATTTTTTGTGGCGTTTTTGGTTGAAAATATGAAAAATATTTTGTTGTACAAGTGATTTATACTTATTTACTGTGCAAAAGGAGTAAATAATTGAATTTTACTGCATTGTTGCACAGTGTATTTTCCCCTTTGCAGTTATAAATATTCACGTGTTTCGTGTTGAGTTGCTTCATCATCATTTATTCACCAATTAATGTTCAGAACAAATCTGCACTAAAACTCTCAGACCAACGCGTCAAACTCAATAAAACACTGACTTAATTCACACAACATGACATTTGCTCAACAGCTGCGTGTGTGTGTGTGTGTGTGTGTGTGTGTGTGTGTGTGTGTGTGTGTGTGTGTGTGTGTGTGTGTGTGTGTGTGTGTGTGTGTGTGTGTGTGTGTGTGTGTGTGTGTGTGTGTGTGTGTGTGTGTGTGTGTGTGTGCGTGCTGTGTTTTAACCACGGGGCTGTTTTCAGACACACTCATCAAAGAGGCCAGTGTTCCTGTTCTGTGCTGACAGGGGAGTCTGTGACTTTACGTGTGTGTGTTTTATTTGTGTGTGTGTGTGTGTGTGTGTGTGTCTGTGTGTGTGTGTGTGTGTGACACGCAGAAAAAGTCAAGGGAGTGCAGCAGAGAGCGAAAAAGGTGTGAAAGAGCCACTGCCGCTGACTCCTCAGGAAAGTGTGTGTGTGTGTGTGTGTGTATGCAGCTGTGTTGTGTTTTCAGGCATGTGCTGCAGAGGTGGCAAAGAATGACGTATTCATACTTTATTACTGTAGTTTTTAGTGGGTGAGCTGGCTTTCAAAATTAAAGCCCTCAATTTGTTTCAAAATAAAAGTCCTTGTTTATTAAAATTACATAACAAAATCTTAGAAATTGATGTTATGTTGTTAGCTTGGCTCGGGGTGAGCTGGCACTCAAGATAAAAGCCCAAAACTCCTTCAAAATAGATGTCCTTGTTTATTAAAAATTACACCAAAACCTCAAAATTTTATATTTAGGTATTTTTTATTAGGTAGATTAGTGTTTAGTTAGCTTTCAAAATCAACCCCCCCCCCCCCCCCCCCCCCCCCATCCACATTTTTCTAAATAAAAGTACTTTTTCGGTAAAACCTTCAATTCTTTTTGTTTTATCATTATTTAACTGAGCCAGAGGCCCTGACTGGGCCGACCCCGATGGGCCAGAGACCAGCGTGCGAGGTCTCGATCAAGGCTGCTTGCAGCTTAAATTTAGAGAATTATTTCCGAACATGTACAAAGAATTTAAATATAAGAAAGAAACAGAATGAATAAAAAAAAGAGACATCCAAATGAGTAATCCAGAGATCGCTCAACGCACACTCCAATTTTACAATATGTGTGTTACATGTTCGAAAAGGGGATAGGAAGAAGTACAACTTTTTTAATCCTACCCCTATACATCTTTATCATCGCAAATCAAGCAAAATATGTATTTGTTCAATATCATTATTATTATTATTTAGATTATTAATATTTGCGTCTTGATGTCACAGTTTTTTTTTGTTATGCAGTACAAGTTTGTACCACCAGACGGTGTATTGAGTCACTTTATGAAAACGCAGCGGAAGAATTTTTCAAGCTCTTTCCTACGACTCTACGTAATTGACAAACATACGACCTCTAACTTCGGCCTCGTTAACTACTAATCAAAAAGAAAAGCCACAAACCAAAAAGCAAAACTTACACCGAAGCAAGTGGAAAGTTTAGAAAAGGGACCTGACTTCAGTTATATATACAGTAACGCCCTGTTAGGCAACAGACCTCGAGCTGCTTCCCAGACGTTTTTCATAAAAGCTGGTTTGGATTTGGCGGACACGGAATCTAGCATTGTCTTACACATCCCTTCATCACTCCACTGGGAACAGATCTGCTATTGTTTCAGTCTATTTTCTTATCCTCCGTGCTCTTTCCACATTTTCTTCCTCAGGCGTTGTTGACTCCTTTATTCTGTGGACTGAGAGTGGACGTTTCACAATGCTGCTTGTTTTGGTTTTTTTTCCTTGCTTCAGCAATCCTATGAGGTTCCCATCGCCATGAAGGCGGTGTTTGACTACATCGACACCTTCTCGTCTCGGATCCGAGAGATGGAGCAGCAGAAGAGGGACGGGGTGGTGTGTAAGAAGGAGGACAAGCCCCGATCGCTGGAGAACTTCCTGTCCAGGTAGAGCCGGTTCAGGCCCCGTTTGCACAACAATGTTTTCGAGGATCCGACTCTTTAGAAACAGGAAAAACACTTTTTTTTTTGGAACGCTGCCTCGTTAATGTGAACATTTTCTGTAAAAAAAAACCGCAAAAATGACGCATTTTCATTCCAAACGTTGGCGTGTAAACAGGGCCTGACATCGTCTTTTTAAGTACAGCTACTTTTTTTTTTTGTGCAAAACGTTTTCATTTCAGAAAAGTTTCGCATTTCCACGGCAATATTTTCAAAACAATGTCCATGGAAATGGCAGAACAGCTGAAAAAGATGTTGATTTCATGTTGGACCACTAGTTGGCGCTGTTGCCGGGAGAACGCGGACATTCTAGTGGACAGACGAACCAAGTTGAATTGTTTTTACGGTGACTGTCAAAATAAAACTGCCAAGTCCCGGGAGAATATGGACTGGGAGCCGTGACGCCACGGAGGAAACTTTGTTCTTCTAGTTCATGGCGTGTAAACGCAGCGTCAGCATTTTCACCGTCTTCATGGGACTGAACCCGAGCACTTCCAGAGAGTTAGCATTTTCGAAAAGTTGTGTTTCCAGTGTCAAAACAAAGCATTTTCCCTTGAAGACGTTGCGTAAACAGTCCTGGCGCTCTGCCCCCACAATATCCCCGCTTGGCCTGGATTTTTTCCCCCCAGTAGTGATAAATAAAACAAAAAACATGCTTGTCTGCTTCATTAAAACGGACTTCGATGAACCTCCTTGGTGGGAAAAACCAGGAAATTAGTGTTTGGGTGGTCTCATCAGGCACCGTCCGCTTCAGACTGCATTTCATTGTCTGCATTTTGTAAGTGATTACAAGCGGTGTTTGGCAGAGAGGGGCTTGTCCCTGCCGGCTCCACTCTGACGCCTGGTGCCCCTGGAGGCTGAATCGTTGCTTACATTGACGAGACAGATCTGAAAAGTAGCTGCAGGACACTGCGCCGCGACTATTTGACCGTAATTCGCGGCTGTCACCTTCTGGCAGTGATGGTATGGAAACATGTGAAATGTTGAGTGCTGCGTGTCGTGGTGCGGCGGTGAACGGCCAGAACGGCCATTTAAATCCAAATTTGTCCTCCTGATGGCAGGTTCCGCTGGAGACGTCGTCTGTTCATCATCTCCGCCCCCAACGACGAGGAGTGGGCGTACCAGCAGCAGCTCTACGCTCTGGCCAGCCAGGCCTGCAATCTGGGTGAGTCACCGTCGCTTTTTTAAACTCTCACCTGGTGATCGGCAATTTCCTGGCGCGAGTTCCGCCTCCAGATCAGAGCTGTCGAGGCAACATACGGAACAACCCAAGATTGGAATGTTTCTTACCTTCGACAACTTTGTTGGGTTGAGATGGGGGACCAACGCTGGCCGAGAAGATTAAGATTTCATCTGTCCAAAAAACTGAGAAAAAATTTCCCATACAATGCGGATGAGAGAGGCACTTCTTCTTCTTCTTCTTCTTCTTCTAAAATTTCTGGTTATTTCAGGACTTTTTTGCTGAGTGTATGTGTTCTGCAAATAAAGTCATTTTAAAATCTTCCTCTTCTTCTTCTGTTTCTTCTTCTTCTTCTTCTTCTTCTTCTGTTTCTTCTTCCTCTTTTAGGTTTAACGGCAGTTGGCATCTGTGAAGCTACACTACCGCCATCTGCTGGTTCTGGCTAGTATATACTATTCCCGCCGCTCAAAAAAAAAAGAAAGAAAGAAAGAAAGCTTTTCTCCTCCCCTCATGGAGGAGATCAAAGGAGATCAGCGTCTGTTGCCATGGAGACGCTCCCTGCTCAGTGTTTCACGGTGATGTTGCTACCTGACCTACCTAGTTAGAATCGATATGAGCTGACGGCTGACATGCTAGTGACGCTAACTCGATTCCCGCAAACAGAAGTGTCGTTGGCGAAGGTCTGCGCTCTACCGAGTGTAGCTCTAGTTCCCTTCAGTCTGCAACGGGGAACATATAAATTGTACTTTGGATCATTTCAACCAAACAAAATCCAACTTGTGTGTTTCTTTGGTTGTTTTCACCTTCTTTTTCACCTTCCCGTGACCCTCACACGTGTCTGATCCCTGCCCGCCAAAGCATGAGTCACACCGAACACGTTAATCACGCGAAGACGTCGAGTGTCTTTGTTTATTGAGGATATCGTCTGCATGTGTTTGCACTGCGGAGGGATTACAGATGACGGCGCTGGCAGAAGGAGCGGCTCTGTTTCTGTCTGAGGCCAGCAAGCTCCTTCTCCCTCCTCCTCCTCCTCCTCCTCCTCCTCCTCCTCCTCCTCCTCCTCCTCCACTTTTCTGCACTCGCTCAAGATCGCATTGAGTGTAAATCTCACAAAGAGACGTTTATCCAAACTTTGCACAAATCAACAAGTCTGGCAGATTTACGCAGGATAAATATAAACATTAAACAGCCGGCGGCGGACTTCACCTCTCGGAAAAGCCAAATAAATGCTGTCATCAGCACTTTTTACCCTCGTTGAACCTCTCGCTGCAGCTTGGTTCACATCAATCTCAGATTTCCGATTCAGATTTTTCACTGACGCCTGTTGATTTTTACAAATTTGCTCATGTTATTTATGACCAGGATGTCAAACATAAGGCCCGTGGGCTAAAACTGGCCGGCAAGACGCTCCGACCCGGCCACACCACATATATAGTTCCTTATATTTATATTAAACATTCATTCATCAAATGCTAAGAAACCTAAGACACCTGGAGTTGACTTTAAGAAGAGTATTATGTACTTTTACTTGAGTATTTGTCTTAAAAAAAAAAAAAAAAGACGTGTTGTATTTTTCCTTCTGACACGTGGAACTCCACTACATTTGAGGAAAGGAACTTGTAATGATAACCACGCGTGTTGAGAAGGTATGAAGTCTAGACCGTGTGCCGCTTCACATGAAGTCACTCCAGCTGTGACATCAGCCTGCATGAATGTTCATTGTTCGAGTCCAAAAGGTGAGCGAAGAAAGAGGGGAAAAAAAAAAAAAAAAGACGTCTTGCCTCATCAGCAGGCCCAGATCAGGTTGTATGAGGATTTTTTTCCAGCCCTGGTGTGTTGCTCTTGGCCGTGTCGTTGCCCCCCCCCCCACACTTAAAGACAAAGACCTGTCCTGCTGTCTGGTATTCAGCACTTTGCCACTGTCCTCTCTTTTTCTTTGTTTTGGGGGGGGGGGGGCAGACTTTTGGCAGGACTCTCTGGACCGCCATGTTTTTTCTCCCTTCACCTAGAAACTGCTTTCTTTTCAGGACGGCTCCAATAATAAACCTGTTTGGAGTTTATTACACGCGCCGCGTCCTCGTCCGAAGGTTTTTACTCTCGTCCGTCTAAAATATCTCTTCTCTCTTCTGATGTGTTTTTGTGGTGGTGGTTGCCGTGGCGACGCAGGTCTGCGGCACATCGCCGTTCTGAAGCTGGTTGGCACCGAGGCGCCGGATATGGGCGGCGTCCTGGAGCTGTATCCTATCAATGGTGAGTACTGTCTCTTTAAAATAAATACACCTTTAACTTACGCATGTCTGGAGAAAAAAAAGAAAGAAAACAGTGATCGTGAAAATAATTGGGCAATCGGTGAAAAAGTTCTTTTCACAGGAATCTTTTCTTAGATAAACACACAGACTTCCAGTCCAGTCAGGATATTGACATTTTCATCATATATAGTAGAACCTCTGACGAGTGGACGAATCATCGTGCACAGACGGGTTTTTAGCTGTGAACGCTCCCTAATGAGCGGACGACCTGCCAAACGTGGACAACGGACTGGTTTTCCTGCCACATTTCAAGCTGAGCAACACTAAAACGGCCCAAAAAGTAGTTTTGAGATGTGATTTAGCTCCGCCTCCCAGCAAAGCGGCGCTGCAGTGTGATGACCCTCTCAGCGTAACTTTCACTTTAATACACCTGGGGAGACAAACATAAGGCTTGTGGGCCAAAACCGGGCTGCAAAAGGCTCCAATCCCCAAAAACTACTAAAAAAAGGTGGTTTTATTGGATTTTGAATATATTATATACATGTTTATATGTACATATATACATTATGGTTCAATTATGTGCTTTTAAATAGGTAGGTATGTTTCTTCCATAACATATTTGGTGTTTGATTCATTCAATATCAACTGGTCCAACAACTTGTCCTGGTGACGTTTCCCTCTGAAGAGAGGACACCCGTCCTCCCTACATCAGAGGTTTTACTGTATATTCATGAAAGAGAAACTCTACAGTTTAAATATACAGGTTATTATGGCCCAAGTTTACTGATCTGCCCCACTAAGGATGAAAACGGGCAATCAAATCCCATTAGCAGTGAAAGAATGGAGATGAAGGGGTTAAATCAAGCAACAGTGACAAGGAAAGATGAAACCTGAGTCTCGCAGAAACTACAAGTGCTGCCAGTCGACTTGAGGTTTCTGCTTTCGGCACAGGAATCTCCTGTAAATGTCAAGCAACAGGAATAACGTCGGATAAATTAACCTGCATGTCTCCGTCCCCCAGGGACCGCCACCGTGGAGCGCGAGGGTCTGTCGGGCACGCTGGTGAAGGACATGAGGAACTACTTCCAGATCAGCCCCGAGTACTTCTCCATGCTGCTGGTGGGGAAGGACGGGAACGTCAAGTCCTGGTACCCGTCGCCCATGTGGTCCATGGCCATCATCTACGACCTAGTGGACTCCATGCAGCTCCGCAGGCAGGAAATGGCCATCCAGCAGTCGCTCGGCATGCGCTGCCCCGAGGACGAGTACGGCGGCTACGGCTACCACCAGCACGGCTACGAGCACGGCTACCAGGACGGCTACCACCAGGGCTACGGCTACTAGTCCTCCTCTCTTGACCCACCGTTTCCCCCCCAACTACACCTTTCACGCCCCCACCCTCCACAAGGGAAGTCGCCAAGCTTCTTGAATGTTTCGTAGCACTTAGTGGAAGCATCCGAACTGCTTCCACCTCTTCGGTTGTTCTTCTGGGGGGGGGCTAGCGTAGGACGCTGCATGTAACGGGCGAGGGGGTGGCGGGGGGGGGGGTTTAATCCCAATGATTAGTCAGTGACGGTGTAGATGAGCCCGGGCTTCGCTTTAACGTTTCTCCACTTCCAACACTTTAACATTTGATCTGTCATCTTCACTTCGGCTTCCAGGTCAAAGTCACGTACCTCCGGCACCTTTATGTTGTAGATAACTGGCGAAAACCAGACGTGTATTTATTGGACATCTGTTGCATCTGCGGTGCACGTACAGATTATTTTATGAACAGCAGCTGTCACATTATTTCTACTTTGTAAAGTTTCTATTGCTATTAAAAAAAAATTGTTCTTATTTATACTCAATGGGCTATATGACAAATAAACATGTGTTTAACTACAGAGAGGGCCTTTGACGTCCTTATTGGCTGGCTGATTGGTAGCGATCTGTTGAGCTGCAACTCCACCTAGTGGCCACAGGTTATAAGAGAATGAGTAGTTCTTGGTTAACATTCAGTCTTATTCGATATTTTGAATTATTTGTTCATCATTGAAGAAGCTGTTTTCCCCCCCCAACACTTAGTTTAAATTGGGTAATTTTATATTTTTGGTTTAAATTCTAATAATATAGATTGTAGAAAAAAAACCACTAAAGATTCATCAGCTCGTCTGAAGGGGTTTTACACTCAGAGGTGAAAATGATAAGAAGTCTCTGGCCTTCACTTGATCTTCCCATGTTTCTTTTTTCCCTGTAAACTTTGGTTTCCTCCCACAGTCCCAATGTTTTTGAGGAACATCAATTGAATTGTCCAGTGTAACCTGGGAGATGGATGTATTTATTCAAATTCAACATAAATGTACAGCAGTATTTTCCTTCTATTTTTCAATGTAATTATAGAAAATTAGAACAAAAAATATCTCAAGCGTTGAAATTCACATGAATTAGGTGTGAATAACATTTCTACTTGCTCATGTGGAATTGTTAAGTTTTCTCTGTTAAAGTACCTTGAAATGACAGTTGTATTTGCTATAGAAAGAAGACTGGATTGAATTCAAAAAGTTCCCAAAGAAAATACACAGAATCAAGACCATAGACCAACCAAGACACCTGGAATTTATTGTAAACATTTTTTTTTTTTTTTTTTACCAGAGAGCATTTTTTTTAACACAGAAAGGAATGAAATAATTATGTTGGAGTCTTATTTTTTACAAGAAATAGCATGTAGACATGATCTGTGAAAAACAGCACACCTAAAGAAAACGATTTGGTCTTCCCTCCAGATCTGTGAGCGTCCAATCAGTTGGTATTCACGTCAGTTCTACCGGTACGAGCCGAAAAAAAACCATAACATAAATTGGATAATATGAAAATGTCGTCATGTGACCGTCACCAGGCGGATGTGGCATCGTTCCGTTATCGACTTATGTGTCTTAAAGTCGCGGTGATATTCAAAGAGGAAGGTTCACTTTGTCTGAATTAGAGCATGAGACAAAAACGTCATGAATCACAGCGTCACGCGACACCGCAGCGAAGACTTCATGACGAACTGAAGGGAGTCCGACACCCGAGGAGGGTCACCGCCTCCGTTTACACGACGACGTCTGGAGCGTGTGCACGGTAGGAGCGATCCACAAAAGCTCCGCGGAGTCGGAGCGTTTTCAGAAAGTTTGCGTTTCCCTTTGGCTGCGGAGGTTTTTTCCCACGGAAACACTGAGGTGTAAACGGGGTGTGATTCTCTCTGGTTGGACTTCCAGGATTGAAGCGGGTGGCTTCTCTTTTGGGAGTTTGCATGTTCTCCCTGTGCAGACGAGCGTTTTCCTCCTGCAGTCCAACAATCTTCAAACTGCACACGATGTGTGTGTGACGGTTCGCTCTGCGATGGATCTGCACAGGGTGTCAGTTCGGATCTTCTCCTCAGTCACATAATGTTCCGAGCTGTCGAGTAATTCTGCTGCACGTCAATTTTTATTTTTTGTTGGTTGAAAAGACCAATGATTATTGGTTGTTTGAATGTTCAAGTCACTTTGATAGTGTAATTATCACATAAACATTCTTTTGAATTTTTGCACACTAAAAGACTGAATCAGTTAAAACTCAACGACACCGACCACCGATCTACTAAAATCCCGTGTGTTTCGAGGGAGATCAACTAAAAAGGACTTTTTCTTTTTCAGGTAGGAGCGTTGAGAAGCGGTTCTCAGTTACAATGACTTGCTGGCAGCGAGGAGGCACCGAGAAAAACAGACAAATCTTTTACATGGAATATTTTACAATTTCACACAATTTTTTTTTCAAAAGAAAGAAACTATTATTTACAGCGTTTACAAGTGACGTCTATATATTAAGAAACTGACTGATAAAAGCTAAAAGACGATGCAGTGATGCTTCATCATTGGCTTTATGCTGTTGGTGGAATAAATGTGGAAAGTTTGAAGGTGTGTTGGAATTGATTCCAGCCGATTCGCGGCAGAAAACTGAAATGAGGAGCGTCTAAACGGAGGTACGGGCTGATGACTCGACTACGATTGGTGTCACATGTGGTGTTTCTCCACCAGGTCCTACTCAGCCCCACTCGACTTGACTCCACTTACTAGTGTGTGGCTGCTGTGAGGGGGGCGTGGCCTGCGTGTTCAACACCTTCTTCCCAGAGCGTGAACTCTCCTCCCTTTTTGGCAACTGGCTGACGTCACAGCCGAACTTTCCCTCTCGTTCTTACGGGAGCATGAAGGGGCCTTCAGTCGGCTCTACAGGTTCTGGACTAAACAGATGTTAAAAGTAACGCGAGAAGCAAAAGAAATGTGTCGCTGTGTAAACAAAACGCACAACGGCGGAGCGTCAGTGTTCCCTTTGCTTGGTTCAGAGGAGCTTTAAAGAGTCAGAAAAATACCCTGCATGAGCTGAAAAACAGCACATTCATTAAATACTCCTGGTAAGAGTTCAAGAGTTTCTGGTCGTTACAATCTACAATTCACATGAAAAAAAAAAAACAATACAAAATTAAGACATTTTGTGCATCGTCGTTTGATATGTAGCATTTTCAACATGAGACTGAATGAATTTCCCTTTCCAACATGGACGACAGGAATCATCAAGAAGAAACGTCAAAAAAAAAAAAAAACCTTATTGATCCCGACACGGTGATTCCTCTCCGACGTTGCTGGCCGTCGCCTCATAAATGACAGCAGACACACTCGGACAGGCACGTTTTCAAAACAGACACGTTCGATATCACAGTTTACCTGCTCCCAGGAAATGCTTGTGTGGCGGCGCCGCGCGGAGAAGGAGCATCAGTCTCTATTGTGCAGCTCGGCAGCGGCCGGGACTCCGACCTACAGGGACTCCGACCTACAGGGACTCCGACCTACAGGGACTCCTCGGACTCGCTGTCGGTGTTCGGCTTGGTCAGCAGCTCCAGCTCCTCGCCGTCCTGCAACGGGAAGCACAGGCGTTCAGAAGGGCTGAAATCCAACAGAAGAGGGTTACACATGGTGTACACAGAACTCAAAACTGTGTCAACGTCCACACGCTGGGCGACACCCAGAGGACGGTGTCCTAACAGGGCCCCCTGTGGTGATTCCCACCGTCTGTCCCACTGAAGCGGACCGCTAACAACGCTGCGTGAGCTTCGTCTCCGGCGTGAGTCAGGAGCTTCGGGTTTCCTGCTGCGTTGCACAGATCACGTCTCAGAGAAACCCGAGGCGAGCGTCCCGCCGAGACTCTGGGGGGGGTTTTGACGTCTTACCCCTCTGGACCTCTCGAACACTTCTCCGTTGATGACCCGCAGCTTCTCCTGCTGCAGGCTGTACTCCGGGTCCCTGGGCTTGCTGGCGTTGTAGACGAAGATGGCCAGCAGGACGACGGGCCCCTGCAGGAAGAAGTCCAGCGACGGGCGGAAGTTGAAGAGGACGAAGGAGAGGCTGGTCACCAGGACGGTGGTGATCTGGCCCGTGAGCACGTGGAACATGTTGTCTCTGAACTTCAAGATGAAGGCCACGGATAAACCCAGGGCGGCTGAGGACAGAACGGAGCGGGACGCGATAAGACAAGCGAGCATATAAACAAGCACATTTTCTTCACCAGACACTTTAATCTCGTGGCTGTTTTTCTACACACCCGAGACAGATCGTCCACCAGCAGGCTGCACTCTGTCTTCATTAACCACAATCTGTCTTATTTTTCTCATTTTCGTTTGTTTATTCAGGACACATCCTCCTCTGGACACTTGAAGCTGCTCCCAGATGGACGAGGACAGACGTCTAAATACTTTATGACCATAAGAGCCTTTTTTTTCCCACCAAACAAAATTTGTCTTGAGCCACAAAACATGTGAATTATCTAAAACAAAGACAATAAATACATATAAAAAAATAAATTGCTATATGTACAAAAATTAAGATGAAGTGTCACAAGTATAAATTATATACATTTTAATTACTTTTTAGATGTTGTGTCCATTCTTTAAAGTTTTTTTTTAAATAAATTTTCCTGCTTTAGCCATTTCATACATTTCGTCTATTTTTAGTTTATTCAGCCGCGCTTTGTTTCGTAATGGGTCGAGCAATCTTAGCGATCCAAGCAAATCTTTTATTTTTTCTTCTTAATTTATTTATTTTCCTTTCTGTTCTTTTTTCTACTTTTCCTCAAAGCTGTTTCTGGCCGTTTCAGTTGTTTCACCTTTACATGAACGCTGGAACGTACCAGGTCTGATTTTCTATGTCAGAGCACCTAAAGCCTCAAACTCTTACTGGACGGTCTCGGACCTCGAGTTGCTTTAGAAAGTCTTTCTCCAGTTTTATGTTATTCTAACCTGAGCGTCTCTTGGCTGTGGCTCAATAATTAACCCACAGACAGTCGGGCGGCATCGGCTTTGTTTACCTCGCTGCGGAAAAGCAAACATGGACGACTATCAGAGAGGCTTCAGATGAAGAAATGGTTCTGCTCATCTCTTTGATCTACTTTCCTTCCACTCGGCCCCGTTTTAAATTTTCGAGTGAAAAACGCAAAAGCTGAAAATGCAACTTTTTGGAAACGTCTCCCAAGAGGAAACTTCTTGAAAACATTCCGTCCCTGTCTCCAAGGAAATGCAACTTCTCTGAAAACGCCCCCGTCTCCCTGGAAATGGGGGAAAGCACAGCTTTTCTGAAACGCTGGTAAGGCGCAGGTACACTAGCACCCACTAGTGGTCGAACATGATAACAACATGGCTTTCAGAGTTTCCTTGTAAATGGACGTTGTTGTCAAAACAATGCCGTGTAAATGCGACGCTTTCCTGAAACTACAACGCAAAAGCGATGCGTTTTGCCTTGAGACATTAAAACTCTGTCTCCATGGAAACGGGGATGGGGGGGGGGGGGTTGTTTCTGTAACGCTGCTATTGGTCATGCGTACCACAGCCAAAACGCAAAAGCAATGCACTGTGACTTGAAACGCTGCCGTGTAAACGTGGTCTCACTCACCCGTGACGAGCACCAGGACCAGAGAGTAGACGCTGTGCCCGTAGAGGAGGCCGCAGTGCATCGTGAGGCCTCGGACCTCACTGCTGAACACCAGCGTCAAACCGTTGAACAGCACGCCGAAGGCGTACCTACAAAAACAAACATCAGATTCAGTCGTCGAGCCGCTGACGCGGCGCTTTCCACGCGACCGGAGTCGTACAGTTTACTGTTCTGTATGAAGATGCTCTCCGTCAGCTGGTCGCCTTCCTTGAGGATCTTCTCGTTGTAGATGTTGGCCATGGAGGAGATGAAGCACTGGAGGATGAGCAGGATGTGACCCACTCCCAGAGAGCGGAGCTTCGCCACCACGCTGTCCCTCCAGGCCTGGCCGGGCAGAGACGACGTCCACGACGCAGAGGCACTGCGAGGAGAGCAGAGACATGAAGACACGCCGCCCACACACTCGCGCAGTGTGTGTTGTTTGGCCCGTGGCGGTCACCTGCTGTTCCTCATCTCCTCCAGCAGCTGCGTGTACAGCAGGCAGGAGTTGGACGGGGGGGAGAGGGGGTGGGAGTGGAGCTGGTGCACGGCGATGGGCTTCACCCCGCCTCCCGATCCGGTCGTCAAGGAAACGATGGCCAGGAAGAGGATGAGCAGCGCGGCCCACTGAACCCAGGACAGGCGTCTCCTGGAGGGAGAAACACACCGAAAAGCTTCTTTCATTTCATGAAATACACACAAAATGAGCAAATTCTACGGGGAGGAAGATCAACTCTAGATCAAACTGGACATTTGGCTTTTCTTTTTTTTTAACCAAATATCTGTAGCAAAAGAAATAGAAACCCCGGTCCTTCACTCATGGGCAAGACTTTTATAAGTAACTGTTATTATTGAAACGAGAATATGGTTTGTTTACACTAGTTTGGTGTATTTCCATAAGAAAAACTATGTTTTTTACTTACAAAGTATTGACTTAATACATTTTTTCAATTCAGATTCATCCAGTTTATTAATTAACTCTTTATGCACAGAGGATTACTTTTTTTTTTTGGGAGTATTTTCCAAAGCGTACAATGTGTTCTGCTCATTTATTATTATGTGGGTTGGGTGAAGGCTGGTGCCAAGTACAAAAAAACGTTTAAAATTTGTTTTTGAAATGTATAAATAACCTTTCTTTATTTGTTTGTTCCCCCACTGAAAATATTATAATTAAGTAAAAAAAAATAAAATAAAAAATAAATAAAAGGTTGAAACTTTAAATAAACAGTATGCAAAACAAAAAAGGTTTTAAAAGTGATTTTTTCTTCAATACTACTTGGCATTGAGGCCAGTACAGTAAATTCCTAAAGATTTTCCAACATATTAGTAGAAAATCAAACATAAGAAAATCTCACAAACACATACTCTGTCGGTAAAGTCATAGCACTTCACTTTTTTATTGAAAAGTGCGAAGAAATAAAATGTATTATTACTATTATTATTATTATTATTATTATTATTACAGTCGATCTGACGAGCCACTTACTTCAGGACGAGTCTGAAGAGCACGGCCGTGGTCAGGATGACAAAGTTAGAGAATAAGACCGCCATGGCCTGGGAACGAGAGCAGGGAGTTAAAAACCGCTGAGTCACTCACAATCAGGACAATTTGTGAAAGAATGAAAGATATGAGGCTGGAAGAGACACATTCAGTGTTGATGAAGGTTTGAGAATTCAGGCACTCTCCTTGTATTGGTCTAATCACCAGTTGATAATGGAGGGAAAACAGTGTTGTAGAGATTCAACCTCTGACTGTGACCTTTGAACTTACAGGCTGCAGGTAGATCATCACGTCGAAGCTGATGAGATTGTCCAGGAAGTAGAGGAAAGCGGGGACGGTCCACTTCAGGGAGGTGAGGAAAGACGTGCTGGAGGCCCAGCCCAACTCTCGGCATGATCGTCCCTCTAAAGAAAGAAAAACAATAACTTTTGTTTTTTTTTTCCTCTTTAATTCGGTTTATTTACCAGGAACACCAGTTACTTCTCCCTGTAACAAACTAACATTACGATCAGACTTAGAACTTTTTCTGTTTATTGAAGCTCACAGTTATGGCTGTTTCAGGCCACCCAGGAACATTTTCAAGTGAAGCTGCTATACTGCTTGTATGTAGGGGAGAGGATGCTGATCGTGGTTCTTCATAGTACAGGTTTCTTGTACAAACTACCCCAAAACAAGACTCCGAGCATCCTCAGGTCCTGGAAATGCAAACATGACGCCGGGATGGTGGAAAAACCTTTACCTCGAACTACAACCCGAGCAGACATAACCAGACAGAAGAGGAGCTTCAGAGCCTCGGCCATCAGGTTGACAAATGCAGGGTGGAAGTCATACTTGTTTTCTGCAAACACAGGAAACACAAACAGACACACGCTGTCAACACTTCTTTCTGTAAGAAACGAACACAAGTTAACCAAGACTCAACAAATAGGTTCCTCCTCCTGCTCCTCCTCCTCCTCTTCCTCAAAGAGTCAGCTCAGTTGTGTTTTGTTGTATATTACCAGCGTTTGCGGACAGTTTAATCAGGACGATGCGGCTGGTCCCCATAGTGACAAATCCGAGGCCCAGAGCCAGCGTGTAGGCAGACGAGCGGGTCCAGAGCTGGGGGCAGGAGCGGCAGCAGATCATGGCTGCGAGCGGAGACGGGAGCAGTCAGACCTGCTGGAGGGGCGTCAAGAACAAAGACACATCTTTAAGTCCTTGCACTGCTTATGGGGGGAGTTTTCTGGTTGCAATACATTATAGACATAAACCTGCAAAACAAACAGAGGTGAAAGTGAAATTTATGTAAATGTTGAGTTTAAAATGAATGGATGTAGAGCTGAAATGTATTTCCAAATACGAGGGCTCTTTCTAATGCTTTGAATTTTTCCATGTCTGGAAGTTTTGGAAATAAATAACATTGATTTAGCTGTATCACATATATCAGAATGAGTTCCGTTTTCTGCTGCAAATTAAAGGCAACATCTGCATATTTTCTACATTTATTCCTCTCACAATAATATTCCCCATTTTACTGGTTCACTCTGTTAAGACGTGCACATATGCTGCTTTTCTGCAGAATCCTCCAGGATTCATCAGAAGATTTAATATAGTTATGCTGTAATTGTTGCTGCAGATGTTCATTGTGGCTTAAAAAGTCCCTGATTTATCTCATAAACAGGAGGAAAAGGTGATTATGGACGATTATTGTAAACTGAACATTTTGTTTACATGTTTCAATTCAAATGAATGCAATGTGAAGAAGTGACTATTCAGAGGTGAACCCCACATGAGCAGCTCATATCCATATTGTTGTTTATTCACTTTTAGATCAGAGAGTTTTGGCTTCTAAATATACAGTGGGATTGGTAGGTGATTATTATTCATTTGTAACGTTATTGTACATTCTTTCTCTATTTACCCACTTAGTCTGTTCCAATATGCTGCTTTTCTGCCGTATTTATTAGAAGAGTTTATATAATTCAAGTTGAATTAATAAAGTTGTTACTGTTGTTCGTAGCTTGAAAAGCTACAAGAACTCCCTCATTTATCGCATAAACAGGGGGAGAAGATTGATTTCAGCTATGGGAACAATTTGAAATGCCAAAGATGGTATAATAAACCTCCTAAAGAAGCAGAAAAGTGAGTTTTCATGAGAGAAAGATGTTCTAACCAGATATCTTTTAGCACAGTTAGCATCGTTAGCATCACAACCACAACCAACATCACTCCAGGAATAAACAGCGCTGATAGGAACGACACACAAGCAACACGCTGGTTCTTCTACACGCTCAGAAATATAACTCTGAAAGCGGACCGTATGAGTAAAGTAATTTAATGAAAAATTCACCTATCTTTCTTCTTGTTTGAAGCCCAGCTGGAGCATCGTCCCACGTCATGACCAGCACTTCCGGTTCACAGTGACGTTGACGTAAACAGACCACGCCCCCTTCCATTGGTTTAGTTTATCATCTTCATCTTAATTTATACTACTAATCGTGTTAAAATAATGACTTTTCTCCCGATAAATACTTTATTTGTAATATATTTCAAACACACATTGTCTTTGTAAAGCTTTTATGTATTTCTTTGTGAAGCACTGTGAATTGCCCTGTGTTTGAATGTCGCTCTAGGAATAAATTTGCCTTTCCTTGCCTTACCTTGCCTTGCCTTACTGGAAATGTTCTTGTCTGATTGTATCGTTGCTGTAATATTTGCTTTACCTTACTGCATTATTAAATAACCATAGTATGAAGCAAAATACAAACACAAACACAAACACAAACAAAAATTAAAAAAATCACACACAGACACACAAATTCACCTTTTCAGTAAATAGCCTTTTTTACAACAAAATTCAGGAAGTTGTGGGTTGTTCAGCTAATATCTCAACTTTCCAAACTTCAAATATGTGCCAAAAAAGTATTAAAACAGAAACCCGACTGTCTTCAAATCTTTTCCTTAATCCCGCCTGGAATCAAACCCCTTAAACTGCAAAATATAGAGCCCAAATTGTCTTGCATTCAATGGCAAGGAAAAAAAACAAACAATCTCCAAACATAGCCACAATAACTAAAAATGTAATGAGGGATATCTGAATTGTAGCTTTGAAACATCATGAGTGCAACCTAAGTTTTTGTAACTGTTTTTTTCTTCATTCCAGAAAATTACCATGTTTTAGGCTCCAGACAAAGTTTATTTGGTGTGAACTCATAAAAACATCTTTCTGGGTCATAAAGGTTCCAGACCTTGGCATTATACCAACAATGTAAAGAGAACATGGGAATTAGACGCAATCCAAATAAAACACGTTACTGTGAAGGATATTTTACATGTGAGGAAAAAATGATATGTAAAAGAAAACTTATATGTATTTAAAAAGAGAGCGCAAGGAGAGATTACTTCATCAGCATTGTGTGTAAGGCTTATATTCTCATCTGTTTGGAAACAATAAGAAATATCACAGTTACAAGTATTGCATAATTACTATTACAGTTTAAACAAAAGTGCAAATTTTCTTATTGCTCTTTTGATTTTTTCATGCTTTCCATGTTATACATATTTTCGGGGACATTATGAGGTCAGAAGTTTGAGTTGTAATTTTTATATTTTTTTTGAAGCCCTCATTGTCTGTTTGCTTTTCCAGAGATGATGGGAATGAGCACACCCTGCTGGGATGAGTCACGGCAAAACACATACGGCTTCAATTACAAGGTCCCAAAAAAAAAAAAAAAACAGGAGGAAAAAAGGCACAGTTCATTGCCCTGGGACATAACGTTTGGACACACTTGTGCGTGACTGTGTGTGTGTGTGTGTCTGTGTCTGTGTGTGTGTGTGTGTGTGTGTGTCAGTGGCTGATAAAACACACAGAGCCGGCCTCTCAGTCAGATCTTCTTCATTCTCTTGCAGAGCACCCAGCAGGTCTCACCTGAAGGATTAATAATCCCAGAGATGAGACTTTGTTCCTGGGCCGGAGCCGACTGGCTCCTGGCCATCTTGGTCCTCCTGACGGTCCGTCACATTAAAACCGAGCACTCTGCCTCCAGAGAGCGACACTACTACATTGCCGCTGTTGAGATAGACTGGAACTACTCAGGAAACAATGATACCAGCAGGTAAGATCTTCTTTTTTTTATCACTTTTCTTCTCATTTTGTGACATTTTCAAGCCAATTGGACACGATCACTGTACACTCTATGCAACACACACCACATACAGTATAACTAATCACACAGCTGCATATCTTCTCACTCCATGTGGTAATTTCCCCTCTCATTTCTTTTTTCTGTGTGTGTTTTTCCACCATCCTCAGGTCTGGTCCCACCTATAGGAAAGTGGTCTTTCGGCAGTATGATAAAGGCTTCAGGCAGGCTAAGACTCATCCACCCTGGTTAGGTAAATGTGTGAGGATTACATGAGCACACTGTCTGTCTGTCTGTCTGTCTGTCTGGCTTCTAATTATGAAAACACACCTCACCCGAGCTCCAGAGCAAATGATTTATTATCAGGAGGCTCTGTGGAAAAGTATTAAAATGTACCCGTGGGGGGAATATTTCATTAAACAGGATTATTCCATATAGGAGAAGGTAAATAAGAATGTCAGAATTGTATTTTAGACAGTATTTTCCATGTTACAGTGTCATAATACCAAACAATTACTTCTTCTTTTTTTTTACGTGGAAAATGTGCAGTGAAGAAGTTTTGAAGGTTCTAAATTGTGAAAAAAAAACAACTAATATCCTTATAAGGTTTAGATGGTTTAGGGATTAATTAAGTTACTCTTTTAGACATTTTTTAAAAAGGTGATAGATAGATAGATAGATAGATAGATAGATAGATAGATAGATAGATAGATAAGTCTACCCTTCTTTTAAAGGTGCACTATGTAACATTTAAGTTATTCCTCAGTTGTTCACCGGATGGCAGTGTTGAGTCACTTTTTATGACCAGAGTTAATTTTTTTATTTAAAAAAAGAATCAAATAAAATTAGTGGATATTATTTAGGCACATTTGTATTAGATGATTAAGTTTAATGGGGGGTGGGGGTGGCTTTGCCACATGGCGACCCCCCTGGATTGTACAACAATAAATCCAACAGGGACGATGGCCCAGCTTCTGTGAGAGTTTCGCTCGTAGAATGTAGAAGTTTAATGGAGATGTACAATAATTCAGCTTTAGTGCAAAACCACCCCTGTCAGAAGTATTTATATTTAACACATTTTCTAAAACCATAAACTTTAGTTTTTGACTGCAAGTGGAAATATCTTGTCATGGGGTCTGAGGAAGGGGGTGTGTGGAACAGTTTCCTTGCCTGGGTCAGAGATTGTGGTTATTTCTAGGGTGTACAATGTGGTCTGTTGAGAACTCGTGGTGTATTCTAAGTTCGGGTCACTTGAGGCAGGAGAATAATCCAGCTATGAAGAGCTGGGTTCATCCCAAGCTTTACCTCCAACGAGGTAAAACTTCTTTGGGTTGATCAGTAACAGTCTGTGAATCAACAGGGGGATACCCAGAAAGGCGGCGATGATTCACTCAAATGTTTCCCGTCGGTTTTCAGGTCTGCTCGGGCCCACGCTGCGGGCGGAGATCGGGGAGACCATCGTGGTGACGTTCAGAAACATGGCGAGCGGAGCGTACAGCATCCACCCACACGGCGTGGCTTACGGGAAACAGTCGGAGGGTGAGCGCCGCGTTAACCAGCCGACGGACCCGGAGTCTGTGAGCTGGCCTCCGCGGGGTCAGCGTGCGAGCTCATGATGTCACTGACTGGAAGAATTACACAAGATTAGCCAAGAAAACAAATAACACTTTGTTTGTCTTCTCCCAAAACATTAACCAGGACGGGCTGATTATCAAAGTCCAACAGGAAGCCAAACCACAATCCCTCTTTACTTCATTAAACATGGAAAATAAGAGGTGACTGATAATGTGGATTTAGGAAATTAGAAGGCAGAACTTTTTAATTAGCATTTAATGCAAAAATCAGATTAAATTGCAGGGATTTCTTTTAATAAAGTTTCTTGGAACTTTCTCTGTATTTTGGTTCAAAAAGGTAATTATCTTTTAATAAACATGGAAAGACGAGGATCGTTTTTGTAGCTAATGTTGTTTTAAATGTTGTAAAAAATAATAATAATACCAAGATGAACAAAAAAAAAGTGGGGAAGGCAGGAGAGAAGAAGAGCAAATGAAGAGGAAGAAGAAAGAGAAGTTTCAAGAACAAAGACTAACAAGAGGATGATGAAGGTGAAGGAGACGCTGAACATAGACAGGAAAAGATGTGGAAGACCAACAAGATGGAGATTAGGACAAACATGATGATAATTAAGAAAATTAAGATAAACTAGAAGAAAGTGAGGAATCAGTAAATGACGGCGAGGAAGATGAGAAAGTAGAGGAAGGCAAAGCGAATAAGGAGGATCAAGAAGAGGAGGATGAAAAATGTGATGTGGAAGATGAAGATGATTAAAAAGGAGATGAAAATAAAGAAAAAATTAGAAAGGAGGAGGAAGACCAAGAGGAGAAAAGAGGAGAGGACGATGAAGACGAAGGACTCTGATTGAATAAAGAAGACAAGATGAAGAAGGTAACGAAAAAAGTAACGAAGAAGAACAACAAGAACAAGAACAAGAACAATAGGAAAAGGAAGATGACAGAATGAAACAGAGACGAAGATGATGAAGGAAGAAATTAAGAGAAAGTAGATGAAGAAGGAAATCAGGATGAAAACAAATAAGATAAAAATGAATAAAAAGCACAAGAAGAAGTAATCAAATATGAAAAAGAACAAGAAGAGGAAGAGGAAGGGGAAGAGGAAGAAAAACAGCAAGGTAACAAAGAAAGAAACAAAGACGAAGAAGGTGACGAAGAAAGAAATGAAAATGTAGAAGAGGATGAAGACGAAAGAGATAATCAGGACGAAACAATAGATGAAAAAAAAACTAAAAATGACCAAAAAAGAAGAAGAGAAAAACAAATAAAAAGAAGAAGATGTAAACAAAGATGAAGAAAACAAAGACGACAAAAGCAAATGAGAAGAAGTTAAAAAAAAAGAAAGATGAAATAATGGAAACAAAGAAGGAGAGAACGCGAGCTGAAGGACCTGATTTCTTTGTGCGGTCCCGCAGGCGCGCACTACTTCGACAACACCTCGCAGAAGGAGAAGGAGGACGACGTGGTGCCGCCGGGCGCCGAACATGTTTACTACTGGGAGGCCGCGGAGGAAGTGGCTCCTCGGCCCAGCGACCCCGCCTGCCTCACCTACACCTACATCTCCCACCGGGACGTGGTTCAGGACTTCAACTCCGGACTCATCGGCGCCTTGCTCGTCTGCAAAGCGGGTACGACATTCTGAACGTTTTAAAATTATTATTTATTTTTTTTTGTTTGTTTTTCTGAAATCGACCTTGTTAGACCACATTTCTTTCTCCTCTGTGCAGGAAGTCTGGATGAGTCCGGGATGCAGATTGGAGTTCAACACGAGTTCGTCTTCCTCTTCGGGGTTTTTGACGAGACGGCCAGCAAGCAAACGCCCAGCGGCTTCTCCTCGGACGGCCACGTCAAGTACACCATCAACGGACACACCAAAGGGACCCTGCCTGGTCGGTTTCAGCAAAAAATTTGTCTAACATGCTGGTAATTTTCTCAACGTGACAGTTGAGAAAAATGTCCCAACTTTTGGGTTTGAGCAAGAAAATGTCTCCCAAAAATACATTGGAGTCTATGGGAGGAAATCTGGCACTTGCTCTGGACAAAAGCATTTTAAGAGGGACCCATGTATGTTACAGACAAAAGGAGCCCCTCATTAGAAGCACAAGGCCTGGAGCTACGTTTTGATGTATTATATGATAATATTGAGGGAGAAATGTGGCCATAGCGAAGAGAGAAAGAGACTTTTCTTTTTCTTATTTAACTCGACAAGTTCTCCCACTCCTATTAACTATCACGCCACTCTAGAAGCTTCCATTGGCGACCATGTTAAACTCCAAAAACGGCTGAAAAACAATATCAAAGTTAAAGGTTCACAGTTAAAAAAATGCTTGAAGATAGAAAAAGTTAATTGAAGTTTCTCGCTGAAAGTGTGGCGACTTCACCAGGCGTTGAAGAGGGAGGAGTGTTTTTCCCTTTCACTTGATTCCATCCGTTTTGAATGGGAATTTCTTTTTTCTGAATGGGGGGGAGGTGGGGGTATCACTGTGATTACTGCAAATCCACCAAAGTGAGCAGGATCGTTTTTTCTTTCCAGACATCTCGATGTGCGCTCACTCGTCCGTCAGCCTGCATCTCCTGGGCATGAGCTCGGAGCCTGAGGTGTTCTCCGTGCACATGAACGGTCAGGTGCTGCAGCAGAACGGCCACAAGGTGTCCTCGGTGGGTCTGATCAGCGGGGCCACCGCCACCGCCAGCATGGTGGCCGTGCACCCGGGCCGCTGGCTGCTCTCCTCACAAACCGTCAAGCACATGGAGGGTGAGCTCAGATACGCGCAATCATACGCACAATCAACACAGACAGACGGGAACAATGTGCCCCGCACTTTGCAGGTGGCATGCACGCCTTCGTGGACGTGATTAAGTGCGACGGCTTCACGGCCCCACGCCGAACTTTGACCATCGCACAGAAGCGCCAGAGCAGGGAGTGGAAGTACTACATAGCAGCCGAGGAGATCGTGTGGGACTACGCGCCAAACGTGCATGAACATATTGACGAGTGAGTGGCATTTAATAAACGCAGGAAGGAAATGTCAAAGCTGTGCATTCAAATTCATTCACTTCTCTGCGTGCAGGGATTTCAAGCTTCAGTATCTGACAAAGTCAGAGACTCGCGTGGGTTCAAAATACAAGAAGGCAGTGTACACCCTGTACACAAACGAGTCGTTCACTGAGAGAATGGAGACCAAGCAGAGGAAGAACGAGCTGGGGATCGTGGGCCCCGTCATCAGAGCGCAAATCAGAGACGTCATCAAGGTGAGAATTCAGTATAAATCATCCAACACACGTCATACAACAGAGAGAAGCATCGTCAGCTACCACCATGTTGCACACACACACACACACACACACACACACACACACACACACACACACACACACACACACACACACACACACACACACACACACACACACACAGGCAGTCTCCTCATCTGACCCGCCCCCTTCTCCACTCTCAGCCAATCACAGGCTGACTGACTTGTTCAAGTAACAAAAAAGAATCGTAACCAACAAGCATCATCTCTGAACCTTAACACTGCATCAATAACACAACTGTGCGGCGATGTAGCACTATTTTTGTAATTTTCCTGAGTAAAAAGATATTTTGTCAGGAAGTGCCGCCCCTTTTAAAAATCAGTCAATCAATAAAAGACTTTATTTGTCCTCGTGGGGCAATTAAAAGGTTGCATAGAGCAGGTAGTGCAAATAAATAAATAAATAAATAGTGCAACAACAGACTACAGCTATGTCACCGGGTAAATAAGTACCAGTAATAGTCAAAATCTGATAATAAAACCGTGAGTCAGATATACATACAACAAAGAATGTTGGCCAAAGGTGATCAGCACAGAGTTGTTGGTAAGTAACTTGTAATCTAACTCAGTTACTTTTAAAAACAAGTAATCAGTAATCGTATTATTTCTTCAAGGTAACTGTATCAACACTGGCTGCCACACACATCTCACTTTTGGTAAAAAAAAACAAAATATAGCATAACCTGCACTAACCAAGGTAATAAACACATTGCAAGGTGAACAAAACAAGGTTAAAAAAAAAAAGACACAACTGAACTGGCTGAAATGTGGAAAAATATCTAAAACCACAAGCTAAAACAGCTTAAAAAAAAACCTATAATGACTTCAAAAATACAAAAGCATCCAAATAGGGGAAAAACTCATAAAACTGCATCATAAAAGAAACAAAAATGGTTAAAACAGCTAAAATGTGAAACTTATCTAAAAAAAAAAAAGCTAAAACCTCTAAAATCAGGTTCAAAAACAGCTGACAATCTAATGAAATATTTACCAGCCTAAATTGTAAGTGAAGCTTCATAAATGCAACATAAAACACAGATTATGTTCATATATCAAAAGTATATATGAAACTTCAGCAGCTGTGTCAGCCTCATTTTAAATAATCTAGATACAAATGCTGCACAAGGAACATCAAGAAAGTAAACGTCGTATAAATGCTTAAACTGAAAGTCTGTCTTCTAAAAAAGCAAAATGAGTGAAACGTCCTGTTAAGTTAAAAGTTACAAGCAAGAGTGTTAGAATTGTTCTGCTGTGTCCTCTCTCACGCTCGTCTTCTGTGTCAGATTGTCTTTAAGAACATGGCGTCCAGACCCTACAGTATCTACCCACACGGCCTGACAATAGAGAAGTCTGAAGAGGGAGCCAACTACCCAGAAGGAGGTACAGACTCATTGTTAAACAAACCATGAAAGCACCAGTACAAGCCGATCTGTTCTTCTTTTATCTGTACTCAGTATCTCTACATTCTGATGAAGGTTCATGTGTTTTTTCACGGTACCGTGGTTGCCAGGAAACCACTCGCACGGCGTTCTGCCAGGCGAGACGCACACCTATGTGTGGCGAGTGGTGGAGGAGGACGAACCGCTGCCCGGAGATCCCCGGTGTCTGACCCGAGTGTACCACAGCGCGGTGGACACGCCGCGAGACATCGCCTCCGGTCTGATCGGACCCATCCTCATCTGCAAGAGTCAGTCGCTCAACGTCAGGAACGTGCAGGTAAACGCTCTCTCAGTGCCGTTTCAACATCTGTTTGGTTCACTTTGGTCCCGAGCTCAAAAACTGGTAGATTGGCGACTCTTTGCAGTGACTTGACTCTGAGTATGACAAGCAGTTTAGGAAACAGGTCGTGAGGTATAAACCAGCATAAACCATCTGTTGGATCTGTTGGGTTTCTCTCTGTAAGAAGCATCTATAAATGAGAGTGTTGTGTTTGGTGCTGTAGAAATAAAGTTTAATTGAATTGAAAACCATAAAAGACCAGCAAGTACCGGCATAAACCAGCATCAGGTCAACATAGACTACAATGAACTGTCATCCGGCCAGCACAGACCAGCAAAAACCAGAATAAACAAGCACCAAACCATCATAAACCAGTCCAAACAAGCATAGATCAGCACAGGTCTACTGAGGACCAGCAAAGACCAGCATCAACCATTATAGACCAGCATTAGCCAGAATAGACAGGAATAAACCAGCACAGATCAGCACTAGACTACTATGGACCACAATGGCATCGTGAACGTTCTGGAAATCCACGCCAGACGTGACAGTAACGATTTTGTTTGATGGCACAGCTGAAAGCAGACAAGGAGCAGCACGCTATGTTTGCCGTGTTCGACGAGAACAAGAGCTGGTATCTGGAAGAAAATATTCGCCAGTATTGTGATCGATCCAAAGTCCACCAGGCAGACTCTGACTTTTACAAATCCAACATCATGCACAGTAAGTATTATAATAGCGTATTAAATCCCTTCGTGTCTTCAATAAATTACATATTATGGCTGATTGAAATGTTAATTTCTTTGCAGCCGTTAACGGCTATTCCTTCGAGACCGGCCCACTTTTGGGCTTCTGCAATGGTGAAGTTGCCACGTGGCACGTGTCCAGCATCGGAGCCCAGGACTACATCCAGACCGCCACTTTCTACGGCCATCCGTTCGAGCTGAACAACCAGGTCGAGGACGTCCTCAGCCTGTATCCCACGACTGGAGAAACCATTACCATGAACATGGAAAACGTTGGTGAGTCACGAAGGCCGACGACTTACTGTCCGAATCATGTCGTCAAACGTTTGAATAGTTTTAAAGGGGTCAAATTATGCAGCTTTTGACTGCATATTGGACAATATGCATTATACACATAAAACTACTGCAAGCTACATTAAGTGCATTTTCAAACATGATACTGTATATAGATTTTTTTTTCAAGTTGCCCCTCCAAAATAAAATAAAATATCCAAATATGCCAGGGACTTAAACCATGAAGTACTTGCCATCATTTAAAATGCCTGCAGATCAAGAACCATTGCATTTTCTGTGTGTCTGCCCCGAACCAGGCGTCTGGCTGTTGGCCTCCCTCAACTCCCACGGGACCACCAAGGGAATGCGAGTGAAGTTTCAAGACGTCGAGTGCTTTCGTGACCACGCTTACGAATACGACTACGAGGACACGAAGCTGAACAAGGAATTCAAGGTGTGGAACCCTCTGAGTTTGGATGACATCCAAAAGGAAGACAAGGCGAAGAAGGAAGTAGCTCCAGTAGTCACGGGGGTGAACGACGAGTACACCTTACTGTTTGCAGAAGAACTGGGTCTGAGGTCTCTGAAGAACCAGACAAACGTCTCGGATGTGGAACAGCTCGACCTCACTCTTGTTGACTATGATGTTGTTGACGTGCTTGACGGAGATACGAACAACGCAGACAGGACGAGGCTTGGAAATCAGACGATTGCTCCGAAGCAACACGATCTGAATAGAACAGATTCACAACAAGCGGTTCACTTTCAGGACCGTGAAAACACCACAAAGGTACAAACCACAGATCCGCTTTTAAATTTAGATTTTCATTCTGAGAACTCAACCCTACCGAACAACGGCAGTGTGACCTCAAACAAGAGTGTTTCTCAGTTTGAGCGGAGTCCAGATAATAAAACAATTTCTGTCTCCAACAATACAACCGATAAAAACGGCACGGAACAATTAGTGTTTGGAAATGGATTTTCAGAGTCCACCAATTTTTCTATGACATTACAAGAAACTTCAAATCTCACAACATTACCAGAAAATTCAAGTTCTATCGTGGACAGAGAGAGAATTAATCAAACTTCTTTAAATTCCATCTTGTTTGAGGACCCAGAGGAAAAACTCACCCGAGGGGATGTTTTCTATCACGCTGTGGATCTGCCTAAGGCCGACCAACACAATGCCTCGAATGGAAATGTATCTGTCTCCACCGTGCTTGAAATGATAGAAATGAAGGAGGAGAATAACACAGAAATGAACCATTCGTTATCTCTGCCAATGGTGGAAAGACTCAACCTGACAAACAACAAAACCAGTGGCAATGACTCGTCGATCACCGGACCAGAGCTGGAGCATGTTCGTCTGATCAACTCGTCTCATATTGTGTCATTCTTAGCAAGTTCCATCTTTGAAAATGTAACACGCATGTTGCCCGACACTGAGTCAACAATAAATGCCACACTGGAAATGTTACGATCGCATCTGTGGAAGAATAAGGACAATGAAACAGGATTTCTTTACAAGTTGATGCACACAGTATCCACGGTAGGTAAACCTCCTGCTGCTGGCGGTGGGGCGGTAAAGAACAGTTCTGAGGAGCTTTCTAGTGCTTCAGCCAGCAGTGAAGAAGTGATGATTTACCTTCAAGAGAAGAACACAGAGGTGATTAAAACCACTTCTATCAAAACCAAAGAGCACAACTGGACCTATGATATCACTCACCAGGCGGTACCTGCGGAGATTCCTGAGGACATGAAGAAATACTTCAAAGACGAGACCCCTAAACCAACGCCACGCCCCAAAAAGTTGAGAAAGGTGAACCTACGACAGAGACCCCTCAAAGGTCATGGCATGAAAACAAGAAAGAGGAAGGAATACAAGCCTCAGGCCAGGATTGGGCTGCCGTTCTCTCCTCGCGGATTCAATCCGGGTATGGAGCCTCGCGGGTCTCGGCCGGTGGGACCGCAGCCTTTCTCCGACGAGGACGACCTCATCAACATGCCGGTGGTGATCGGCGTGCCCCGGCCTGATTTCAGTGACTACGAGCTGTATGTTCCCGGCGGCGAACCGGATCATCTGGGCCTGGACGAACAAGACGTGAAGGCGAACGAGTACGAGTATGTGATGTACAAAGACCCCTACAGCAGTCATGAGGACATGAAGAATTTCAACCTGGACGAGACCACAAAGTACTACCTCAAACTATCAGGCCCAAATGTCAAGACCTACTTCATTGCAGCCGAGGAGGTAGAATGGGACTACGCCGGCTATGGAAACAAGTAAGCCAAGATATATTTCACCCAAATTGTTATGGAACTTTAAAATAAATTATGTTCAAGCAATTTCCTGTTTTTTCCCACAGGAGGCCAGAAAAAACACAACAAAACAGACGAGAAACCAAGTTCACCAAGGTGGTTTTCCGAGGCTACATGGATGGAAGCTTCAACACGCCCGACATCCGGGGGGAGATCGACGAACATCTGGGCATCCTGGGGCCTGTCATTAAAGCAGAAGTTGGACAAAGCATCATGGTAAGGGCCACCGGCATCAGCAAGTTTCCCCCTGTTTACAAAATGTTGCTTTTCTTTTAAAACTCAAAATTTATATGTGAATTATAAATAGTTTACATTTACTAGGGTAAAGTTTAAGATATATGAAGTGATATTAATGTGTGAAAAACAAGGTCCAAAATTCAAACGAAATGCAAAGCTTCAATGATTATTTGTTTTTCTGTTTATGTAATGACAACTTTCCAATGTCCCACTGTCCGGGTATTGCCATCACCACACAGGTGGCGCAAGAATGAACTGTTGCAGACCCAAAAACTGAATTTCGTGTCCATCTACCGGCAGTTTAGTTGATGGTTTATTTGTTGAAAAACTAATGACAAACATACTGGGGTTTTCCTAGAGCGAGTTGTATGTCTTTGTCCTCGTCATCTTTGTTTGCTGGTCGGTTGAGAACAGTCCTTACCAGTGCCCTCCTTTTCCTGTCACTCATGCCCTCTACATATACAAGCTCTGTCTAGTTACGGCCATCAAGTGTCTAAATAATTCAACAACTAAAAAAATCCAAATTAATTCAATAACCATAAATGGTTCCTACAGATTGTAAAGATAATTTGGGGGCAAAATGCTGATTTGTTTTCCTAGATTGTGTTATTAGAATGAATTACCAGAAGGAAGTGGTCCAACGCGTCACAAGTACTGTTGATCGTCATTGTATTGTTGCTTCTAAAGGATATCTCGCAGAGCAAAATGTGAAAAGATTTGATTGAATAATCCAGAAACAACTTTTTGCTGTGGGAAACAAGCTGAAGCTAACGTTCAGCTTGGCCTCCTGGTATACATGATACCTTTCAAACATTAAAAATAAAATCAGTTAGAAGTAGGACAGGACAAAACGAAAAAAGGCCTCTATGTTAATTTTGAACATTATAATGAAGTGGGCTACAACCTGTCACCTCTGCTTGCCTACAGTAGGGCGCCGTGGCAATATTAGTTTTGGTTTATGTAATATGCCGATTTTAATTATGTACCCACTGCCCATCCCCCAACGTGGAGTGCCAGGACTTTGAGCCTTTGACCTGTTCGGCATGGGTGACCCTACCAGGAGTATATTACGCCTACTAACATAGTAGTAGGGGTTCCACAGACAATTTAACTAGTCCACCGCGGTATGGTATTGATCCCATCAGGACAGGCTACAAGGTTAGCTTACATAGCTAATGACCAAAAATAGGGGGGTAACAGCAAACTTCCAATCCTAGCAAAATGTAACTATGGCATTTGTGTATATCTGACTTTTTTCTTGTGCCTAAAGAGAACTGGCTGTGTAGGACTTTCGAAGATCGTGTCCTTCCACACAAAGCAAAACCATCAAAGAGCAATACCTCCCCCTTGTCAGACTGTCCTTTCGTCTTCTAGGTGGTGTTCAAGAACAAAGCAAGCCGTCCATACTCTTTGCACCCTAATGGGGTTTCCTACACCAAGCAGACAGAAGGTCTGTCGTACGAGGACGGCTCCAAGTACTGGTTCAAAAACGACAACGAGGTTCAACCCAACACCACCTTCACGTACCTGTGGAAAGTTGGCGAATCGGTCGGGCCAAAGCCGGAGGACTCCGACTGTCGCACCTGGGCTTATTACTCAGGCGTTAATCCTGTGAGTACTTACTCAGTATGTTTGCTGTGTAGGATGGCTAGGAGGTATTTGTAATGGCCGGTTTCTTTACAATCATAATAATTCCAGTGTATTCCCTTTCTCTCAGGAAAGAGACATCCACTCTGGTCTGATTGGCCCCCTGCTAGTTTGCAAAAAAGGCACCCTGGAAAAGAAGTCCCAAAATACAAGGGAGTTCATGCTGCTTTTCATGACCTTTGATGAGTCGCAGAGCTGGTACTACGTGGAGAACCGCGAGTTATTGCAGAGGAAAAGCCGAAGGAGAATGATGGAACCGATCCTCAAGGAGGGCCTAAAGTTTCAGTGTGAGATTCAGTTTACCTTCAACTCACCTGAGTTTAGACCCTGTTTATGCAGGAGAGTTTGAAGTGAAAACACATAGTTTTTGTATTTTCGTTTCAGAAAAGTTTTGCATTTTGAAAACGATGTCCGTTTACACAGAAATGGCAGAAACACTGAATATGGTGTAGTTTTCATTTTGGGCCACTAGTGGGTGCTGCTGCAGAAGAAGTGTTAGTAACCCTAGCCCCAACTCTAACCTCATATACAAATACAACCAGATACATTTTACAGTTAAGTAGCAGCAAAATCTGGGTTTTTTTGATTAAAAAAAGGTTTTTCCATGTTGTTTCCATAGCGATAAATGGCATCATACACAGCTTGAAAGGCCTGAGGATGTACACCAACCAGCTTGCATCCTGGCACCTGATCAACATGGGATCCCCCAAAGACCTTCACACTGTCCACTTCCACGGGCAAACTTTCATCCACAAGAAGACCAACAGCCACCGACAGGCCGTGTTCCCCCTGCTACCTGGTGAGCAGCGTTACAAAATTGTGTCACTGCATGTAAATGTTCAGCATTAGTAGCCTTAAAAATTTAAAGGTGCAATATGCCAATTTATTTGTAATGTAGAATCACTGTGAACTCAAATAATAAGCAGAATGAGGAGGTGTGGGTCTTAATTGATGGTGCCCCCTTTGATGGGAGGGAAAACAACACACACACCAAAAAACAAGTCTTAGGTATTGTACATATTTTGTACCATGATAATGACAATATAACAAATGTTTCAAACAAAATGACCAGTCTTTAAATAATGTTAAATAAACCTGTTCGGGAATCAACATAATCGCAAAATAATTGTTCTACAGCAAATCAGGGATATTCGTTTATTATAAATCATCAATAACTTAAAAAAATTTAATAAAATTGAAAAAACACAATGAAAAATTCAAACAAGCCAAAAAGTGAAAACAATTTCAATCATATCTAAAGCATGGTTGGAATTATATCTTGTAAATGTGTTCTGCATCAACTGTAAAATAATAACAATTAAAAGGAAAATATATTAAAATACCTGTATTTTACCTTATTCTGTTTTCAATTGACAGTCTAACCATTCTGGCCTTCATTGCTGCAAAGTCATTAAAATTGCATACTTTTCTTCTTCCAGTATTTTATTCTATTTATATACTGTGTATTGGCTGGCTTCAATTGCCTCACTGTTTAATTTTTTTGGTTGACTGCAATGAATGAGACAATACAAGAGTCACGATTTCATCTCACAAACAGTTTTGAGGTATATCTGTCAAAATCAGAAAGTTTACTAACTTGGCCCAGTCCCTTTAATGTTGCAGTGCCGCCTTACACCACAAGGTGGTGTGTTGAGTCACCCAGTCCCTTTAATGTTGCAGTGCCGCCTTACACCACAAGGTGGTGTGTTGAGTCACCCAAAGCCAGTCACTCGCAGCCTGTGTGATAAGCAAGTTTGCCTCATTTACCCATTGGAGCCAATTTAGAAAAATGCAACAACAAACCACAGCAAATGTTCAAAAAGCTCTGAAAGTCAGGAGAACGCAGACCGGCATTAAACTGACTCAACGCTGCCCCCCAGTGTGCAACATTGGCATGACTTAAATTTTACAAAGTGCCTCTTTAGGCAATTGTCGGCTTCCCTTTCTAAGAGCTGCCTGCATGTTGATATTTTATCGCAGCTGTTTTGTTGCTGCTTCTTCTTCTTGTCTTCTTTTAATAAACCAATTAAAGGCGTTATGCAGAATCCTGCACCAATTCCATTACCTCAGCTGATGTCACAGTAATGCTACGATCATTTCATGCACAGTACAGGTCTGATAAAGCTCGCTCTTTACTTATATCACAGGTTACTAGTTATTAACTCCACTACAGAAGTCACAATGCTGAATTGTCTCTGCAGGAAGCTTTGCTACCCTGGAGATGTACCCTTCCAAACCGGGCCTGTGGCAGCTGGAGACGGAGGTCGGCTTCAACCAACAGAGCGGCATGCAGACCCTCTTCCTGGTTCTAGATGATGGTGCGAACACTTTAAAAAATATATATACTTCAAGACTCTGCTAAACAGTCTTGATACTGAAATATTTCCTTTATGTCTTACAGATTGTTATCGTCCGCTGGGTCTGGAGTTGAGCAGCGTGCAAGACAACCAGATCACAGCAATCAACACGAGAGGTAAACCTTTAATCTCCACAGGTGGAATTTCTTGAAAGAAAGTAAGTGCATTACGCATTTCTTAACAATGCATCCTGGTGCCATCCCCACTACATCATTCAGCGATACAAAAGAAAAGAAATACTTTAATAATTCCTGAGTGAAATTCTTGAAAGTAAGTTAATTCATAACATCCTTATAAAGGAGAAGCCAGCCAACCAACCCACCAAAGAACTAACCAACCATTTATTTTCTTCTTTTCTTTGAAGGATACTGGCAGCCTCACCTCGCCAGACTGAACAAACAGGGTAAATACAATGCCTGGAGCACCGAGCAAAACAACAGCTGGATTCAGGTGTGTCTTATTTTATACTGTTCTTGGTTTCAATGGCAACAGAAAACACTCATTTACAGACAAAAGTGCTCAAAGACTTTGGACTTGAGTACAACTCATTTTAAACGGGTAAAATGATCACATTGTCGGCTGAACAGATGCTCAACTTAGAGCTAGTAGAGTAGATTCCATAACGTTATACTGAATTGTGAGTCTAATTGCATACCTGAAACAAACGATGGTAAATAGATTTTACTTTCATAGCACTATTCCACCGCTTGAGCAGCCCGCAAAGCGCTTTACACTGTTAATGATAATAATAATAATAATAATAATAATAATAATAATAATAATAATAATAATAATAATAATAATACATTTTATTTGTTAGTGCCTTTCATACACCAAATGTCACTTTACATTATTACATGTTAAAATTGCAGCTAAAAGCAAGTAATGACGTAATAGTAAGAACGAAACAAAAACATAGACTGTCAATCACTTTCACCCATTCACACACACATTCACACACACACATTCACACACACATTCACACACACATTCACACACCAAAGGAGGCGGCTGCCCTGCAACCCATTCACCATCCACTGGGAGTTTAGGGTTCACTGTCTTGCTCAGGGACACTTTTGACATGTGGACAGATGGGGAATCAAACCTGCAGCGTCCTGTTGGACAGACAACGACTCAACCAACCGAGCCACAGCCGCCTAAAATTACACAGAACTACTACCTTATTGCAGTAATGTGAGTATTTGTGATTGGTTCCTTCCCCCGCGGTGTTCAGGTGGACTTCCAGCGGCCCGTTGTGATCAGCCAGGTGGCCACGCAGGGAGCCAAGCAGATGTTGTACTCTCAGTTCGTCACCAAGTACTCCATCTCGTACAGCAACGACCGCCGCAAGTGGGTCTTCTACAAGGGGGACAGCCGGGACTTCAGGAAGGTGAGAGGAGGTCGCATGTCCCGGTCGATTAACGCAGACCGGACAAGCTTCATCAGGTCTTTGCTTCTCCGTCTTTCACCAGACCTTCGATGGAAACCAGGAGGCGTACAGCACAAAGAAAAACACCTTCTTCCCCCCGGTGGTTGGACGATTCGTGAGGCTCCACCCGCTCACCTGGTACAACACGGCCACGGTCCGCATGGAGCTCTACGGCTGTGAGCTGGACGGTGAGTCAACACTGGACAGAGGAGAACACAGAGGTACAAAAATGGACTTTGGCGCGCCGGTTCAGTGTGACGGAGGTTCCTCGTCTCCCTCCTCAGGCTGCTCTGTGCCTTTGGGGATGGAGAGCGGGCTGATAGGGGACGGTCTGATCAAGGCCAGCTCCACGGCCACCAGCTGGTACTCCGGACCCTGGAAACCCTCGCTGGCTCGTCTCAACCTACAAGCAACCATCAACGCATGGCGCGCTAAGGTAGGACCTCTGAAAACTTCAGCACATGTATGGACAGTATTTACAATGACGACGTGGCGAAAGGCAAAGCTCTTTGAAAACGTGGGGAAGGGGCAGAAATAGAAAACAAAAATTAAGATTATCAACAGATTAGCTATACAAGAACAATTATAAAGTCAGTAGGCAGTTAGAGAATGAGACTTGTCCTATCATCTGTTGGCTTATCGGTTTTTATCTAAATCCATCTTCGAGTTTTAGAATTATCCTGTTACCCAACCGACCAACTGATCAAAAGCCAACCAACAAGCCAATCAACCAATTAGAAAGGCAACTCATCAACCCAACCAACCAATCAAGAAAACAACCAACCAATCAACCAATTAGAAAGGCAACTCATCAACCCAACCAACCAACCAAGAAAACAACCAACCAATCATCCAACCAGCCACAATGAAAACCTACTGCATACCTCCTAGCAGAGGTATATGATGGTAAAATCAGACCATAAGTATATAGAATATGGTAAAGGCTTTATTATTACACAATAATAAATAAACTAAATATTCTGTTTAAATAGAAACTACATTAAAACAAAAGTAGTGATTTGGCCTAACTTCTGTATTGTTTTGTTCTTCACTTACATATAAAGAGAACTGTTGCTAGTTGAAGTCCAGTGTGGGGTTTCCACCTTCTCCCTGTGCATGGCTTCATTCATGCATCTAATCACAGTAAAGGTTCACTGGTTGTCTGTCAAGATAAGATCTTTCTTGTGGATGTAAAAAAAAAAAAGATCAGTGGTGTAATCCTATATTCCATCAGCGACTTCAAGTCGAGCAAATCGGTCCTCGACTCTCGTCACGTGTCTTCCCTCATGTCCCGTCTCCCGCAGTACAACGACATGAACCAGTGGCTGCAGGTGGAGCTGCCGCAGGTCAAGAAGATCACGGGCATCATCACTCAGGGGGCCAAATCTCTGGGCACGGAGATGTACGTGCGCACCTACATCCTGCAGTACAGCGACAACGGGATCCACTGGACCGACTACACCGACGACCACGAGAGCCAGCCGTGCAGGGTGAGCCGCGACGCATCTCCAGGCCTCCCGTCTAACGGTGGCAAAAGACGCTAAACCGCTGCTTTCCCGTCAGGTTTTCGACGGAAACACGGACAACAACGATCACGTGAAGAACTACATCTACCCTCCGATTTTCTCCCGCTTCATCCGCATCGTCCCCAAGAGCTGGATCGGATCGATCACCATGAGAATAGAGCTGCTGGGCTGTGACTTCGAGTGACGAAGACAGAATTAATTAAGCAATGATGTTAATATATACTTAGAGGAATCTGTAGGAAGTTGGTCCAGACATAAGCACATCCACCTTCACACATACAGCTACAAATACACCACATACATACAGGATATATACAAGGTAAAAACACAAACATTTAGAGTTTGGGTCATTTTTAAAGTCGTCACACAGGCTGGAAAAAAAATAACGAAATTGCATAAATTGACTAACACCAGGATGTTGCATTTGTCATTCAAGAAGTAAGAAAATGTGTTTTTCTTCTGACATTTCTTTGTTATAAAGATGCTTTCCACCCATTAGGTTATTTAATCAAAGTTTTTCAAACTGTGAGGTGAAGCCCTCTAGGGGGCACCAGAGAGGAGCGCAGGGGGGAAAAAAAAAACTCATCAGGGTGAATCCTTTTCCTTCACAGTTTAAAACATAAACTGAATAAAATATAATAAATAATAGTAATAATTGTAGGAGTTATGTATTCATTATTCTATTAAAACAGATTTTCACAAGATAATTCAATATAACTTTAACATAGACAAAGAATTAAGTCACAGTGTTAAACTAGGTTAACAGCTACGACCACTCTGCAAAAAAGACTTAAATATAATGAAAATGAAAACATACTTAACTGTCTATAGATCCTAACACACGTTGACATTATTCTAAGATGATTTAGAAACATCAGAAAATGTAGTATTCAAACAAAAAACGACAACCTTGTGTGAGTTTTGACCTGTGGTTTTAGTTATGGGAATTAAAAAAAAGAAAAAGTATATAATGTTAAAAAGCCTGTCTAGTTTCCTTTCAAATGTTGTAATATTTCTTTTCTTTAAAAGAAAAAAAACCAAACATTTGTGGGATGAGCAGTAGTGATTTGTGGGTTTTGACAATGATGGTGGTTTACATGGAAAAAGTAGAAACACTGAAAATGTAGTTGTTTTCATATTAGGCCACGAGTCGGTGCACGTTGGGAGCCGTTTTCAAAAAGTTGCATTTCCAGTGGCTCCGAACGCCGTTGTCGTGGAAACACACTTAAAACACAACAAAAGGCGCTCTTAATTTCATGGAAATCCTCAAAGTTGATGTGTGAGAAAACGATCTTAACACGGTGGAGAACGAATCGACCCGGGGATATTTCCATTGTGAGGCAAGAGTTTAATTCCAATTAAGACAAAGAGAGAAATGAGATTATATTTTCTTTTCAGACTCAAAAATAATCGATTACCAGCACCTCTTGGTGTTTCTCCACATTTTAACCAGACGAAAGTCTAAATCAAGCTGTTTGGCATTAGCAGAAATGACTTAACATTGTTTTTTTTACACGTCTTACCCACATGTTCAGCTCTGCTGCTCATCCCACAAATGTATTTTCCCACTAAGAAAACAGACTTTTGCAAAGGTCGAAGATTTATTACCAAGAAGCATTTGTTAAAACAAAGAAATAATATGTTAAACTTTTTTTTGGTTTGTTTGTAAAGTGTGGGTGAACTGGTTTGGTGTGTTGCATGGCGAGGTCAGTATGTGACATGAACGAATCCTGAATGAATGTAAATATGTAAGTAAGCGACATCGTGAAATTTATTTTTCAATAAAAAGCGATTTCTTTTTTTTTCAAATCCGGCTCAGTGATGCGTGACCTCTTCGGCATGCCGGGCATGAGCCCGGGAATATCCGCCTCCTGGCGTCTCCGAGGCGTCGCTTTTAGCCCCTCCGTTAACCCGCCACACGCGCCGCTGCACAACGCATGTTGTGTTTATCCGCCCTGCTGATGGTGTAAGAGGTGGAGGTTTGAAGGCCTCGGCGTGGTTACAGGGACATCCCGCTCATCTGTGGACCGGCGATATTAGGAACAGTTACTTTAACTACTCATCAGACCAAAACAACACGAATCACTTCTCGTGCTCATCATTTAGATTCGATGCCACCGATACGACCTCGGTCGTACCCGAGGTCTGCTGAGGTTCCGTTATCAGGGCTTAAAAGTTTAGATGCATATCTAAAATAACCGAATCCCTGGAACGACTGGCGGCGTATGTCCTCGGCTGCTGCTGGTATTTTTAGAGTTATAGTGGTGTCGGTGCATTGCGTCAGGGTGGAGGCGCTACATGTTGGCAGGCCGTTAATGGAAGAGGGGAAAGCGTGCGAAAAATGTGACATTCAAGGAGTTTTTTTTTAGTTTTACCAATCTGAAATGTCCAAGTTCACGATTCCAAAAACCTGTTTTAGACAAGTTTCTCCCTTTGAAATACATCAAATCGTGTAATAAACCCTTGAAGTTACTGGAAACAGGAACATATTTTCATAGTTTTAGAAGAGGAAATGACAGAAATGCATTGATATAGAATGCAGTTGTGGTTTTCAACCACCAGATGTCACTCTACTCTCACCTTTACTGATCACCACCAGCTTGAACATTTTGCACTCATCGTTTTGAACATTTTCTCTTATTTCTCTTCATTATGTAATTTGGTATTTTTTTCAAATGAAAAAGGTTCTATTACTTAACACAATCCAATAATTATTGATTTTGTGTTGCTATATGAAGAAATTGCGTCATATTTTGGATGTTTTGCCTATAGACTTGAGAATAAAGAGATTATTAGGTGGAAGTTTTATCTAATGAATGATTCAGGTTCATTTTATGCTGATTAATCTGTCTAAAACTGTCAGCTTCATGGATAGTACTCATCTAGTGAATTATGAGAAAACTTCACCGTCACCTTCAGTTCTTGTTGGTCATTCAGTCACACTGAAGTTATATGTTTATATGGATTTTGTACAAAGCCCAAAAATTTAAGGTTTGTGTGCAAGTTGGGCTGCATGTTATCATGTTTTTATCATGTTGTGACGGGACGCGAGAGTCTGAACCAAACACAAGTGGGTTAAAACCGACCCGTGAGGCTCTAATCCGGCCAAAACCACAAACAAAATTGTTAAAATATCAAAGAAAACATAGATTTTTAATAAATTTCTTATGAGCAGTGGACACAATACTACCTCAAAACCTGAAGGATGTGTTTGGATAAAAATGTAAATTTCATTGCATTATTGGATGGACATGAGGGGTTCTGTAGCAATGCAGATACAAGCAGATATTAATAAATGTACAAGAAAAAGTACAATTCCTACTAGTTACAGGTCAAAACCAGGCGGAAGACCAATAATAAAAAGATTCAACTTAAACAGGCACTAATAGTAAGTAACCTCTGCTCCTTGCCTGTAATGTCATATACAATGTACATATTTGCATTTGCACTGTTTATTATTTCTATGTCAGACCTGTGTTGTTTTTTTTCAATATTCATCTTTATATTCTATTGTTTATATGTGTCTTGTTTTTATACTTCTGTTTGCTTATATATATATATATATATATATATATATATATGTAAATTGTTTTCTGTTTTGCATGTGTGTATGTCTGTGTACTGCTGACAATGAATTTCTCCACTGAGATAAATAAAGAGGTATCTTATGTTATCTTATCATATCTCATCTTAAAGATGTGGCACACACAACAACAACAACAACAACAACAATGTGTGATTTTGTTGACGATGATGATGATTATAAATAAAGTTGTCGGAATTGAACTGAATAGATTGTTAAATAACTATTTTATTGACTATTTTCTTTTCTTTTTTTTTTAATTGCTAATGCTCAGACATGTGATGTTCCCAGTGTGCCTCTGAGGGTGATCATCAGTGTGTGACCCGTCCAGATCTGCCCGGTGACACAATCCGGGTCACCATTATAAATACATCTGGATTACAAGTTGTTTACAAACACTTTTTTTTTTTTTTTTTTTATGAAGGACACGTCAGGGAGTGTAACTTCAGCCGGGACACACACACACACACACACACACACACACACACACACACACACACACACACACACACACACACACACACACACACACACACACACACACACACACAGCCCCGCCCCCCGTGGTCCGGGCGTTAAAAGGCGGCTGAGTGGCGCTGCGGGTTTGACTCCAGGAACCTTCTGCTCACTGGAAACAAGCAGCTGGAACTTTTCTCTCTTTCTGGATAAACTCAAGCATGAAGTCCCCAAAGATGAAAGGTAATTTTACTTAGAATTAGATGTTTTCTTTCTAATGTATTTAGTCAGAAAATACTTAAAAATATATATTATATATCTATATATTTTTTTTTAAATACAATAAAAGTGTTTTCCACCCTGCAGCCCGGTTCGTGCACGAGGACGACCTGGACGACGTGCTGTGCGAGTTCGACGCGGTGATCGAGGACTTTAAGTCCCCGGTGGAGAAGAGACACTTCAGGTACGACGAGCACCTGAAGACCGTGAAGAGGCGGAGCAGCGCGAGCGTCAGCGACAGCGGCATCAGCGACTCCGACAGTGAGTGCGCGCGCGCGCGCGTGTGTGTGTTAAAGTCTATTTTGTGATGAAAATTTCCCCACAAAACAAAACAAATTAGTACTGAATATTACTACAATCTCAGCCAATTGTAATGAAATGTATATTTGTGTGCTTTAATTTCCATTACTGTTATTATTAACATTAACATTATCCTGCGCTTTAAAATTTGTATTCTTCTAATCTTATTATTGAAATTGTCATTTTGGTGCGGAACAAGTAACAAACATCTTTCACGGCACATTATAATGTGTATACCTGTTTGTCTGTGTAAGGTAACGGACTTGACTTGACCTTCCGGTTCAAGATACAGTGAAATGTCCATAAAACTTCTCCCACTTGTTTTGACAAACTCACCCTGACAAACAGCAACATCCCAGCCAATATCCCAGCTCAGCTCTCAGTGTTGTGTTATGTCACTACTCCTAAGAAATTACTTAAAAAAAAACAAAAAACATCTGTTTTCTTTAAAGTTTTCACCATTCAATTCGCAGGCGGATTTGAGCCTCTTGTGGACCGGTTTTCAGCCCACCGGCCTTATATTTGACACCCCTCATATAAAACATGACTAAACAATTATCTTAAATATTGAAATAGGAGTAAAGTAGATTTTCCTTCCAGGCAATTTCACCATAAATGTAATAAATTAACTATATAGCACTTAAAAATAAATGCACGTTCTTGTCTTTATTAGGATTACGGTTTTATGCATCATGTACTACTACAATGTTAATCAATAAGAAATACACAATGAAGGTGTTTTTATTGGCTTTGACTTAGGTAATCTACTGAATGCTCTATGAATGAATCAGAACTCAACAGGACTCCAGTGAGAAATATATTTGTTTTAGAGGCATTTTAAGTGAGAAATGGTGAAATATATGCTCTTCAAATCAATTGATCATGTGGGTGCTTTTACTGACTTTTAAGTGTTGAAATAGTCTAGATGACACTCTGAATGTGGTAATTTAGTGAGTGTTGTATAAATAAATCCTAAGAAGAGTCTGTAATTTGAAATACTGGCAGTACACCAACTTAACGTTGAGACTTAATGAGTGAATTTTAACCTTTTATTAGTCCAGTGACTTATTTCTTCGTCTTGATTCTATTAGAAGAGCTAATCTGTTCTCTTTGTGAGAAAAGTGCAAATTGCTCCTTTATTCGCCACCGTTAAGATGAATGAGTTTCTCTGTGTAGTGGTTTGCACTCTCTGCCTCCCAGCCAGACAATCCCCGGTTCGAGTCCCCAGCTTGGGGGCTTTCCTGTGCAGAGCGTGAGGTTGTTTTCTCCAAAACATGTTTTTTGAGGTTAATTCTGGACTGGGAATGGCCTGTGGACGTCAGCTTGTTTACCCTGTGATGCACTCGTGAAGTTGTCCGGGGCGTGTCCTGCCTTCACACAGCCAGCTGGGACTGGATTCACCACTACGTGTTAAATGAAACTGTCCCGAAGAGAAGGATGCTTCCCTAAATTAAATTTTGCAATTAAAACATGAAATTTCCAGGCCAGTTTGCGATCATTTTAAGTAATTGTCATCTTTTGTCTTTGGGCTCACATTACTTCCTTTTTCATGGCAAAATGATTGACATTTAGAAACTGATTGCACGATAGAAGCTCTGCTTGTGCTGAAAACGGACCCATCTTTAACTCAATGTCATTATTGCTTCACCTCAAGTCTGAAGTCCTGTTCTCTCCTTTAGTGTTCCGTTCAGAAAGCAGCGCAGGTGTGGATCCATGAAGTCACACTGTTGGCTCTCCAGATCTGGACAGAATCAAAGAGAAAGAGAAGAAAAACCCATTATCGCCGTTCAAAGTTGTTTTTTTTTTTTTTAGCACCGTATTCAGTTTCTGCTGCATATTTCTGGCTCACCTGCCCCAGCATTGTGGCCTCCTCTCCAAACCTTCCCTGCCAGGCATTACAGTATCACGCCACCGCGCCAACGTGTAGGAGAAGTCTGCTTCCCCAGCTGCTGAGCTGGCCGACAGGCAGGAAGGCAGGCGGGCGGGCAGGCTGCAGCCCAAATGAGAAAACCTCATATGCTGACACACGGAGACAAATATGCCTCAGGTCCCCATGTGCAGGGATACGTGAGCCACTTCCAAATAGCTTTATGGTGCTGGGAGTTTTTGGAGAGACTTGCTGTGGAACTATTTAAGAGCAGAGAGTTGATGTTCAGAGCAGACCCGTCGTCCAGTCACATGTGGAGCTGCGGTCTGTTTTCAATACCTCAATGATCAGTTTTGACGCATTTCCCAATAATAAAGTCAGGATTTATCAGCTGTGCACTGTTGAAAAGGATGACGCACTCACATTTTTAGACTGTTTTGAGAAGCATTTTTCACAATTTGAAAGTTAAACTGATCATTTCATCTCAATGAATATTGGAGTAAATGTTCCTGCCAGGTTGTAGGAATTCAATCAAACACTATACAAGTAGAATTTCATCTATTTTCAGCTGCTCACGTCGTGCTTATTGGGAATTTCTCCAAAGCAAACAGTCTTTCCCAAGCTTGATGTGATGCCATAGGTAATTAAACATCAGGGAAGGTGTCTGAACCTGCGTCCGAGGCACTGATGAGCTCGCTGATTTGCTCCAGGGATCAGATTCCTGAATGATCCCGGTCCTCTCCATGGCACTGTGCTGAACAGGGACCTGTCCGGAGCAGGAGACACTTATTGTCCCACTGCCTGATGGATGGAGGGGCTGTCCAAGATGAATGAGAGAAAACTCCCCCCCCCCCCCCCCCCCCCGGGGGTGTTTGTGTGTGTGTGTGTGTGTGTGTGTGTGTGTGTGTGTGTGTGTGTGTGTGTGTGTGTGTGTGTGTGTGTGTGTGTGTGTGTGGACAAGAGGAAGAGGTTCACAGGAGGTGATTGTGAGTGGATGTCAGTAAGAGGCATGAATATGAGCGATCGGATATGGACGCTGGGAATAATGTTGTGATAACATATCTGTGTGTGCGCTCGTCTGCCTCCCCCCTCCCTGTGTGTGTGTGTGTGTGTGTGCGTGCGCGTGTGCGGGTGCGTGTGTGTGTGTGTGTGTGTGTGTGTGTGTGTGTGTGGCATCTCCTGTCTCACGCTGTGTGTTTGGCGCTGAGTGGTGGGAGAGGTGTGGGTCAGACGGGGGGGCACTAAGTAGGTGCTCGACATCTGAGAAACTGTTAAGTTCCACTGGAGTAGGGGAAGAGAGAGAGAGAGAGAGAGAGAGAGAGAGAGAGAGAGAGAGAGAGAGAGAGAGAGAGAGAGAGAGAGAGAGAGAGAGAGAGAGACGCTGGATCTGCAACATCAACTTCGTTACCTTTCTTACATTTACTCACATAAAAAAAACTAAAATAAAAATCCTGTAGCACTTTGAGAATGTTAAAATCTAAAGTGCATTATATATCAAATGTTTTTTATTTTTTTAAATTATTATTATTATCATTATTTATACACCATTAATTCTAAACTCGCACTATTAACTCTAAATCACACTCGGACTGTTTGCGTCACACCCGTAAGTTAATTTTGCTTGGAACCGGGACTTCCTGTATTCCTACAACCTTTCTTACCCTCCGACATTCTTGTTTTTATTTGTCCAAAAGCATAAAATGAAAGAAAAATGTGAATTTAGAGTTTACAAATGTCTCAAAATAGGATAAAATTCTAACATGATTTATATCATACAATAAAAAGTCAGTAGAATGATAAACGGTTAAAAACATGTCTATTGTTGTGATGTTTGGCTTTACAATGGTTACATTTATTACATTAGCGGGTGAACAAATCTTCTCTAAAATGAATACTGATGCTGTTACTATCATTCTACTACTTATTGCTTCTGCTTTCTTCACAAACGACCTCTTAGATTTAACAAACAGGAAGCCTGATACTTCTGCAACGCTCAGAAACATTAACGACGAGCAAAAGGTCACTTTTAATGAATGAAATTCCCTTTAATCTGCACTCAAGCGGTCAAAGTTTACATGTTATAGGTCTGTCACTAACTCCTACACTGCATATTTAGGTTGTTTTCAGTTAGTCAAGTTAAATAGATTTGTCCTGGATGTTTATTATATTCAGAGAAGCAGAAGGGAAACCCTCTGTCACGTCTTTGCAAACACCTGCAGGAGTGTGTGTTGGAAGTGCACAAAGAGGAAGAGCGGTGTCGTCGCAGGAGAACGTCCGTCCCACCGCCACAGAACGAGGGGACGGCCAAATCTAATCGATCTGCATTTCGTCTCCTCTGACAGGTGCCGAGTCGCTCAACAGAAACAGCTTCAGCTTCAGCGACGAGCGGCTGAACTCGCCCACCGCGCTCTCCCCGACCGCCGCCTCGCCTCCGCTCCTCTCGCCAAAACGTGAGTGAAACCTCAAACTCACACCGAAAATGTCCCTTTCGCTGGAGTGAAATCAAGAAGACTTTGGGTTCTGATCTACTTTTTGGTGATTCTCTGAGGCGCGAACATCTTCAGACGACCGGCGTGACACACGGCGAGTCAGAAATGGAGTTAAGAGACACTAAAATAGACTAAAACCTTTTGACTCCAGATGTGTGTAAAAGACGGCAATCTAGAATAATCTCAGATATAAAGAAAACCTCAGAGCAGCTGCTGGCGTCGCACAAAGAAGATCCCAGATGTGAGGCTGTCGACCACACATGTGACGGACTTTCACTCTTATGTGTCTCAGAAGTCGATGCTGCTATGATACGTACATTTAACAATTTGTCGACTGATACGGTTACATCGTCAGCTAAATCTCAATATGGAAGATAAACGTTAAATGGTGTCTTAACAGTGTAGATTAACTTACTCAACACTTATCCTGAAGGCTCTTTAGCGACAGTTTTTTTCCGAAATGATTCAAAATTAATGACAAAACAACGTCTTCCCTGAAGAATCAGACTCGTGCTACTAACTTCTCCCGTGCTGGACACTGCAGCAGTCTCTTGCGAACTCTCAGTCAGAATGTAAGTTCAAGCCGTCTGTAGCCGAACCGTTTGCGAGTTAGAAGTGTTCACGTAATATCTTGAAAGAGAAAACACAAGCCACTCCCTGCAAATCAAACCAAACAAATGTTGTCATCGGGCTTCTAAACCGGCACAGCAGCAAAACTCAAAAACCCAAACAGTGAACATGATTTGCAGAAAGAGCGAAAAGGGAAGGTTTCCTCTTTTCCAGTTGCTTCCCGGTGTCCCGGTGTCTCGGTGTCCCGGTGTCTCCGTGTCTCTGTGATGAAGATTCCTCTCATACTCCTCCTCACTGATGTTATTTTGAATCCTTCTCCTTTGCAGCCAAACTGGGCGACACTAAAGAACTTGAGGACTTCATCGCCGACCTCGACAGGACGTTAGAGAGTAAGTCATCCGTCTGTCACCCCCTCGACCCCCCCCCCCCACCCCACCCCCACCCCGGATAAATTATCCTGTGTGCTGGCGCCGCCCTCCAGTCTGCATCGGCGACGCGCGTGTTTCCCCGCGTCGGCCGCGCTAATCACCGCTCACGTAGTGACTCAGGAGTCACTCCCCTTACGTTTTCTAGGAAACAACGATGTGTCAGGATTACCATGTGGCTGAGGCATGTCAAGGTCTCTGCGGCGGGGGCTGGGGGGGGGGGGGGGGGGGGGGGGGGGGGGGGGGGGTTGTCGGGGGGGCACGCTGGAGAGAAAGGCTCCGTTTTCAGCCGTCACTCAACCCGGAGCTGCTGCTACTACTCCAGCTAGCACCTTGCAATTTGCACACACCACAACGCACTGCAAAATACTGGGTTTTCTATTACGTCCCCTCCCACGCTCCCTTTATCTTTCCTCCATTTATAGAGAGTAATAACACCGGCATACACATTGGGTTCCGCTGCTCCCCCTCGGGTTCCTTCTTCAGTTGAAAGCACCGTTCGGGTAAAAGTAACTCTAAACTCACACGACCGACTCTAAACTCACATTAATAACTAAACGTTTACGGTTACTTCTAAAACCACACAATTAACTCCAAACTCTGATTTATTTTCCAAGATGTATTTTGCCCCTAATGTCACATTAATGATGAAATGGACAGAACACGTATCAATGTAATCCAAACTATTCTGTCGAGACTTAAAATGATGAACAGGAGAGGACAAACTGGACAGTCAGAGCGTGTCCTGCACCTTGCACTGGGGTGAGATCCATGCTCCCTGCGGCTTCCTGCAGTCCAACACAGATGGTTTGTTTTGGACGGCTTCTGCTTGTCAGTGTTGTAACTTGCATCAGAGTTATGAGGAATGCGCGCTGGTGTGAAACCTGGGCCGCAAATTCCAACTGTAAATGTCAGGACTGGAATTAGACGGAGGGCGGTCGGAGTTGAAACACTTCCCTCGCTTCCGCGTTTCGTTTGTTCCCCTTCACGCAACCCCCCCCCCCCCCCGACTAGGTGTTGCGTTTCGGCCACTGAATGTGCGTCTTCCCCAGCTCGCAGGCGCCTCGGCCCTCCGTGAAGCTTTGCATTCAATCAGGCCGTCAGCCAGCCTGTTACCCCCCCCCACCCCCTCCAGTGAGTGGCGTGTTTATTGGGCAAAGGCCGAGCACCGTGCCAATCTGAGAATAGAACCAGCAACCCCAGGAGTCCTGATCTCACCATGTCTGTCTCTGTCTCCGTCTCTCCTCAGGCATGTGACACGGAGGCTCAGTCGTCTTGGAGCGTCGCCATGGCGGACGCACGGATTGAGGGACGGAGGGAAGGAGGGAGACATCTGGACAATGCGCCTACCCCCCCCCCCCCCCCCCACCCCCTCCCCAAACAAACCCCTAAACCAGCCAACAGGATGCAGCTGGGAAACAGCAACACCTGCCAAGCTTCTCCACCGCAGCACTTCTAAACTCGACAGAACCGAGAAACTCCAGCTGCTGAGCGGAACCTCTCCCCCATGTGGTGTCCCATCAGTCCCAGGACTGTCGTGTGATTGGTCAAACGTGTGAAGAGGACGTGTGCTTAATGCAAGAATATCTAACATGCCACCCACTCTATTCTCCTGACCTCCCATGAGTTTCTGGTTGATTGATACCAAAATATCGATACTTCTGATGTCACGTCGCTTTCGTGGATCGATTCTCATGCGAACCCTTATATACTGTTTAATCTGCATTTCTGCGGTGCAAAAAAGGCCAATAACTATAATTGTTGTGCAAAAAGACAAACATACACTGGAAAACAAGGAAAAAAGTCCAAGAGAAAGAAGCAGAGAAAACTTATTTTAAGCTTTATTTTATCAGCGTTTTCAAGCTTGGCGTCTGAGATTAAGCCACAAATGCTAAAATCTAAATGATCTATTTCATACAAATAACACCAGCTTGAAAAAATGTATGTTAAAGTTGTAAAGTTGCTTCTAAAATACAACTCAAAACCAGATAATTTCAAGAATATTTGACTTAACAGGATATTTAAGACGTCTAATATTACTTATTTGGTGAATTTATCTTGAATTAAGTGGGATGAGACATTTTGTATAAAAACAAGTCAAATAAACTTGGCAATATTTTGAGTTTTTGCAGTGTAATGGTAAAATATGAGGTGTAAGAAACAGAAAAAGTATCGGTATCGGTATCAGTATCAATACCAGCCTTGTTTTTATTTAATATCGGTCCGGATAGATCAGCTTCACACCCCCTCGTCCCACAGCTGGAAGATTATTTAAAGAAAATGGCTTCTTTTTTTTTTATATAATAGAAAGATATTTGTAATTTTATAGAGCTTCTTATTGTTAATTTTTATCACAAATTTTCTGTGAAATATATTTTTGTATGATATGTAAATATGAGGCATTTGCCTCGGTGTGGACGGGACAGATTAAGATTTGTTGACAGGAATTAAAGAGATTAAATGTGATTTTAATCCGAAATAAAAACTGGAAAAGCAATATGTGTGTATTTAATACAGCTGACACCTGCCAGAGATACTATTAAAGTATATTGTTCTTTTAGAAACGCGTGTCTCCTTTCTTTATTTTGAACCTGTTACAAGTTATGAATACTCAAGTATTTTCGTGTACTTGTAGTATTAAGATAACTCGGCAGATCTTTAATCTGCATCGAAGTCCATAAACACATAAATGATTTTGACGTGGAAGTAATCAGTTACAACACTAATGAAGTAGTAGTTTTAGTTTCATGTACTTTTAAGTATTGGGTTTTCATTTGTTGTGTGTTTTAAGCATTTTAAAAGCAGTTCTATTTTAGTTCTATTACACAAATTATAATAACAATAATACTGATATTAGCATTAAAGTACTCAATTTATGTATATTTAGCTGAGTCCCAATTTTCCAGTACTCTTCCCACATTGAAGTAATTAAGTAGTATTTCTGTATACGCAATACAAAGGAGAAGAAATATTGTCTAAAAACTGCAGGTATTGATTTTTCTTTAAAGCTCCCAGCAGGAGTCTCGGGGTTTCCTGCTCAAATACAAGATAAAAACCGGCTCCAATCAGTTAAACCTCCAAAATCTCCAGAAGGTCACAAAGCGTCACAACAAAAAAATGAAGCACAGAAAAGTTCCACGAAAAGTGCAAAACCAAAGAGCCAACACAGATGGAGTCCTACCAACCTGATAAATAACAAACAAGAAAATTCCAGAGGACATTTTGAGTGTTTGCCTCCCCCTTTGAGCTCCTCCATGAGGTGCCTCTCCCATCTGCTTTGTATGGGACTCATTTTGTTGTTTGCAATTTTTGGGGGATTTATTCAGAAATGGTTTTGACGAACCATTAACAAAAGTCTCGAACGTTTCACACGTTTTGATGTGCTTTTTATGTCCGTGCTCCCAACGATGCAGGACTAGTTGCCCGAAGAAAAACAAAAAATGGCACGAACAAAATAAAAATACTGTAATAACATTAAACGGCTGGCGAGGGTAGTAATCTTTGCGCCTTGCCATTATAGGGCAGGCACAAGAATAAATGAACTTTCAGCCGCTGGAAGCGGCTTTTTGAACGAGGTTCCCGAGGTGGAGCTTTTTGAAAATGCCCCAACTCTGTTTCCATGGAAACAGGGGAGGAAAACGCATGTTGTAGAGGAAGTGGAGGGACGTTTGCTTCCTTCCTGGACGCCGACGCGTAAGAGACACACTGAAATAGACCCCCGGGGGGGGGGTCTCTCACCTTCTGTGCTCATTAATCAAGCACTCAACAAAGTGGGGGTGGGGGCATGCGGGGGGGGGGGGGGGGGGGGGGGGGGTGAACACTTATGCAACTTCTTTAGGTCTATTTGCAGGGGTGGAGGGAGACAGGGGTGTGTGACCCCGTCTCTGGACCGGCTGCAGCTGCCGGGGCTAAAGTGGTCCGAAGTTAGACCCCCCCCCCAACCCACCACCACCACCCCTCTGTCTGCAGACTGTCTGCTGCTGCAGACCGTCACCAGCAGCAGGTGCAGGTACAAAACGGGTTTGAGTCCCCAACCTACATTTCCCACAATGCAATGCAATTCACAGGTAGAGGCCATATCACCTCTATTCCTCCCAGCTGGTTGGTTATTATGCCGATAATTAATGCCAAAAATCTAAAAAATTTACCTCAGTAATGCATCAAAACTACACAACTTTCACCACATCAACAGAAACTTCGTCTGCCGTGTGACGGCCGTGAAACTTCTGCCGCCTCCGGCTTTGTTTCTCTGACTTTGAAAAGCCTCCGTTAAGCCATAAAAGACATTTCACAACAAGCGGCTTAGCGGTGCCTCTCATGACCAGTAATCTGATTTTTATGCATAAAATTAGTTCAGTGCAACTTGTTCTGCAGCTGATGTTGACTGCTCTTGCACAGAAAAGTTATGTAAAAAATGTTTGATCTAATTTTAAAAAATAGCACAAATTCCCATCAATTGTAAGAATTTTCTTGTTCTAAGACTTTTGGAAAGGAAACTTCCTCCTCTCTCTGTCTCTTTCTAAGCCTCAACTAACTGAAGTTGCGAGAATAACTAGAATAATAAAATGGCTAAAAATGAATGAAAATGGCTTAAAAGATGTGAAACAGTGAAAAACAGCTAAGATAACTAAAAACGTAAAACTGCCAGATATGCTAAAGTGGTGAAAAAGGTCTAAAAAAGACCAAAGAAAATGTAAAAATGGCTTAAAAAAGCCAAAAGTCTCTGCAATGGGTGAAAGAGCTAGAATAGTGGAAAAACGTTAAAACCACTTTTAATTTTTTTATGTATTTTTTAATGTTGAAATAAAAAGCTCTGATCGTTCCATCTGTGCCGATCGGCGCTGCAGCTCCTCATTTGATTGGATGCCTGCTGTCATGTCGACATCCAGTCTAGAAACTGTCCGGCAGGAAGCTGGCAGGCAGCGGACCGCTCCACTCCGCCGTGTTTCTTCTGCACAGTTGGCATAAGGGGCCAGACCCTGAGCGAGCCCACCTCCGTGGTCCAGAGTCTGGATCGGCTGGCACTGATACGAGGGGGCATGTTGACACAGCACTTAATCCCCCCGCCCCTTCCCCCGGGGGCAGGAGCCGGCCATGTTGGCACCGCTTTCTGCCCGCATGGTTCGATGCTGGACTTGGCACTGGAGCTGGACCGGCGTGCTCACGGGACTGGAAGTGTGGGAAAGTCTGCGGCGGGGGGGCGGGTGTTGTGGGGTGGGGGGTGGGGGTGCTGGAAAAAGATAAGACAAGTAAAGGGAAGGAATTCAAAGGAAAAAATGAAGGAAGGTGATGGACAAGGTGGACCGGATGAGACTGGAGCAGACTCTGGAGCTCTGAAGGACCCTCCAGGCCCCTCCTCCAGGCTCCTTTAAGCCCCTCCTCCAGGCTCCTTTAGGCTCCTCCTCCAGGTTCCTTTAAGCCCCTCCTCCCGGCCCCTCCAGGCTCCTTTAAGCCCCTTCTCCAGGCTCCTTTAAGCCCCTCCTCCCGGCCCCTCCAGGCTCCTTTAAGCTCCACCTCCAGGCTCCTTTAAGCTCCTCCTTCAGGCTCCTTTAAGCTCCTCCTCCAGGCTCATTTAAGCCCCTTCTCCAGGCTCCTTTAAGCTCCTCCTCCAGGCTCATTTAAACCCCTTCTCCAGGCTCCTTTAAGCTCCTCCTCCAGGCTCCTTTAAGCTCCTCCTCCAGGCTCCTTTAAGCTCCTCCTCCAGGCTCATTTAAGCCCCTCCTCCAGGCTCCTTTAAGCTCCTCCTCTAGGCTAATTTAAGCCCCTTCTCCAGGCTCCTTTAAGCTCCTCCTCCAGGCCTCTCGAGGCCTCTCCTCTCGACCTCTCCAGATTTGGACTTTCAAATAAGATCAAACTGTCCAATTTCCATATAATTTAGTTGAAATTTCAAGTTACATGCGGCTGCAGATTCACCAAACTACAACCTTTTCTGCAGTTCTGGTGTGAAAAAGGTTTAAAAAGTAAAATTTTTCCAGAGATTAAATGTTCAGGAGTTTTGAATTCTAATTACTTTTACTGTTGATTGAAGTTTTGTTTTTCAAAGAAGAACAAAAAAGTTGGCTTCGACTCATTTGTCTTGAAGAGACTCTTCCAATGTAAGAAACATTGTGGATTTTTTTTTGCTCCTCACAGAAAGAAACTGTGTTTTTAATCGTATAAAAAGCTTGTGATTGTATTTTTCTTTAAACTGTGTCGATGTAGTGACGTCCAATAAAGACTTGTGAACAGCGCCAAGCTTTCGCCTCCATGACAGAGTCCAGACTCTCTCTAATGAGGACTAACAGGCAAGTCTGGGCGTTGCACTAATTATTACTGCCGCCCTCTGACCTCACTCTGCGTCCTTAACTGCACCTCCATCAGGATCTCCATCACTGACTCATCTGCAAATGTGCGTTTACGGCTTCCAGAGCAGTTTCACTTGTGATAACATCTCTGTTTAAAACCTAAAAACAACCTGAAGGATGATGGGTAATGATCGCTGGGCCAAACAAAGCAATTATGGAATATCTTTGTTGCGATGGGACGACCGTGGATCTCTTCACAAAGCCAGCATGTTTTCTCACTGATTGCTGGATAGAAACAGGAAGCAAATTCAACAGTGAGCAAAAAAACAAACAAAACCAAAACAACTTCCTGGCCCATCGTAGACTACACTCAGTATCTGTTTGGAAGAAATATGTCTACTTCTATTGAAATGATGCTATGGGAAATGTTGAACCAACCATTCAACCAAGTCAAATCTAAACCAACCATCCAACCATAGAAACCAACAAACCAACCATTTGTCCAGCCAATGAGGCATTCAACCAAGTGAAAATCCAACCAACCAACCAACCAACAGCAAATATATCATTTGGCCAATTACGGAAAATAGATTCAGCTCCAACAGGCAGCAGCAGTTAATAAAATAAGTGACTTGGAGTCATTTGAAATAAGACATTATGGTTTAACAAGTTTTAAAAAAATAAAAACACTCTAAGATTTATTGCCAAGAAGCATCAAGAACAGACGCGCCTAACACGGTGTATCTGATGTGCATAGCTTTTGGACATAATACACATTTTTGATCAACTTTGAGGAAAAAAAAAAAATAATAAATATATATATATATATATACATATATATATACAGTTAGTTCATTCTAACCACAGACAGGTGCCAGAATGAAGAAAAAACAAATCCGTTTTTTTCATTTCCTCCATTTCATTTCACTGGTCATAATGTTATGGCTGACTGGTTAAGAGGAAAAAAAACTTGCAAATGCAGACCACATCCCATATTTCATCCTTGAAACTAGTACACGTGTAAAAAAAGAAAACTTTGAGTTTGCAAAAAAAAATAAAAAATCCATTAGACGTGCAGAAAAAAAAGAAACTTGTGCAGCAGTTTTGGATGAATCACATCTGATGACTGAAATTAACCTGAAAAGACAAACTTCAGACCCTCGAGCATTAGACCGGACTAAGATGTTTCTACAGCTCAGTGGCAGATGTTGTGCGTTTCTGTAAAAACCCGTCACTCGTTTTGGTTCCCAAGAAACGAGGACGAGAAAACCAGAGTTGACGCCTCAAATCAGGACGAAACCAACCAGGAGCTGTTATGACACTCATGTCCCCGTCATTTGGACTTTGTGAGACACGTCAGTCGAACCTGCAGCCGGTTTCTCATGCGTGAAGTTTGGAGGGCGTCTGCAGAAGCGGAGAAGGTCCGAGCAACAGCTGCTGGTGACTCGGCTCACGAGTCCAACTGGATAAGGCTTTTACTTCAGGAGGAATCAGGGCCACGACGAGTGGAGTGTCAAACACATTTAAGAGTAAACGTGATGAAAATGTCTATATTTTCACAATCTCAACAGAAAATGACGAAAATCTCAACATAAAGACGTGTGTGTGTGTGTGTGTGTGTGTGTGTGTGTGTGTGTGTGTGTGTGTTTTAATACAACAAAGCCACAAACAGAGAAACAACATTAAAACCCTAACCCTTTAAAAATCCCCACTTAAATCTTTCACGGTGTCTTTCTGAGTAAATCAGATTTGATGTGACGAATTTGTATCAAAATGTGTATTTATGCCCCCAAAAACCCCCTTGAGAGTGAAGGTGAACATGTAGAAAAGGTCCTGGAGGCTGCAGGAGGATGAATCACGCTGGACGTCTACGTGGCCGGCGGAGGCGTCTGCAGACAGACTGAGTCAGACCCGTTAACATAAAGCCACCGTGACCCCGGATTTCCAGCCCGGTGAGTCACTCCGGCGTTGCACATGTGATGAATGTTGCAACCCCGAGAGGAAACGCAACAACTGGAGTCAGCAATTTCCATGCAAGCATGGGGGACATCGCTGCTGTAACGCGTTAAAATCCACGAAGGATGGTTATCATTTGCAAAACAATAGAGGACAATAAGAGACACGTCCCGATTCCAGACGTCCTTCTATTGTCATGCAGCTCCTCTTCCCTTTGTCAGCTCAGACTATCTGCTTCCCATCTGTCGCTCCCTCGTTTTCCCCTCCATTCATCCATCTGTCTTCCTGCATCTCAACCGAAGAGTTTCTCATAAACAAGATTACCACGTCCAGAACAAACCCTTCGAAACCAGGGATGTCAAACATGAGACCCAGGGGCCAAAACTGGCCCGCAAGAGGCTCCAATCCGGCCAAACCACCAAGCAGATGGTAAAAAAAACTCAAAGAAAACATTGATTTTTAGACAATTTCTCTTCAATTCCATGAACCAGAGCGACCTCGCTGCTATCAAACTGGCCTCAAAGCCATGCTGTCAGGGTGACGTTGTAAAAACACCCATGATGCAACGGCTCTAGAGGAAGTTCTCAGGACATGTCAATGTATTTTGCACCAGAAGGTTTCATCAAAATTGGCTTTATGTAGAGATACTGACCCATTTCTTTGATTTTGGCCAAAAAATATCAACATTTTCATCACGTATCCTCTGGAAAACAACAAAGAAAAGCTTCAAAGTTAAAAGTTAAAGGTTATTGTGGCCCAACTCTCCCGGGTCGGCCACCGCAAGATGTGAAATTGGGCTTAACTGAAATGCGTTTCACACCCTTGGTCGAAAACATCTCACCTGTCTCTTTTTAAGAAAGTGTGGGCCTTCGTCCCACGATGGAAAGACCAGTGGGCCAGTGGTAGAAATTTGATCACTGATTATATTCCAGATGTGGAACATGAGAAACGTGATTCTTCAGACCTCTTTGCCCAGAGAGTTTAGGTTTCTGATCGTGAACGAGAAAAAGTGACCATTTGTCACTCTTCCATTCACCTCGGTCATTGGGACATTTTCCCGCAGTTTTCTGGGATTTAATCGGAAACCGTTTGCTGTTAATGTCGCAAAATCTAAAGTATTGGTCCTTGGATGGTGACAAATCATCCCTCAAGATTTCAGGCAATTTGGGTAATAACAGTTTTTGCGAAAATTTGGTGAAATACATACAAACATACAAACCAATAAATACACGGAGGCACAAACAGAACCTTCTCGGCCCAACTTTCATTGGCGACGGCTACGACAGCGCCAACTCGTGGCCTGGTGTGAAAACTACATCGTTTTCAATGCTTTTTGCCGCTTCGGTGAGAACGGACATCGTTTTCAAAACGTTACCGTGTAAAAGCAAAACTTTTCTAAATGGAAAACACAAAAACCAGTGTGTTTTCACTGGAAACGTTGTGTGAACGGGACCCGAGGACGATTTCACTCCCCGAGGGGCGAGCCTGAGAATCACTGCACCACCTTCAGGTCGGCTAATAACCCGCGTCCAGCTGCTCTTGATAAAAATCTAAATGACGTGCAGGAAAGTTCCCACTGAAGTTGAGCAGCGACGCGATGTTCCCCGACAATGAAGCCCCTCTTCTCTCGGCAGACGTCTCTGTGACGCACTCATTTGTTCCGGCGGTGCAAACGGAGGGAGAGAGAGAGAGAGAGAGAGAGAGAGAGAGAGAGAGAGAAGAGGGAGGAGGGTTCTGAGAGGGAGCTGCAGGGTGGGAGATGTTTGAGGGATTCCCTCGTCGCAGATTCGACGTGTTGCTACGAGCAGGAATCGCAGCACGTCCATCGGATCTGGACTTCTGGGTCTCAGGTGACGGAGGGACGTTTGAAACAAGCGTCTCCTTCAGGGATTTAACACCCAAACCCGGGAACACACAGAGCCTCTCATAGCGCTGACACACACACACACACACACACACACACACACACACACACACACACACACACACACACACACACACACACACACACACACACACACACACACACACACACACACACACACACAGGCTTCTTTATACACCCCGACATCTTTCAAAGAGCTGTTGTGATCTTCTGCATTTTCGGAGAACTGAGCCAGGAGGGAGGCTGCCGACGCTGAGACACACCGATCGTCAGCAGAACAGGCCGTCGTTTCTTCTCGGCCTCCGCGTGTTTATTAAAATCTTCCGTACGGTTTTTTTTTAATCCAACATTGGGTCGAGCTAGTGACTGTGGATGAAGGTCATCAGTCCATCACGGTGTAAACAGCACAGGGCGCGTTCAGACGTGGCGTCAACATGCGTTTAACACAACATGTGGTGAACCTTGAAACGGGACTTCTTATATTTGCCCGTATCATGTTTCGTGTTCTGGGGTCTACCTGGAGAAACATGTGGCTCTTTAGCCCCTCTCTTTTGCTTATTTTTTTCACACGTCATTTTCAAAAGGACTCTTAACTCTGGGTTATAAAGCGCTTTAAAAAAACACCAATGCGATGCGTTTTCCTTTAAAACTTCTTCTCTGTTGTATCGGTGTTTCGTCATGTTGGACATGTCAGCGAATCGTTGACCCAAATCGTCTACTCATAGTTTAAGGATTTATCGCCTGCTACACATCCAGTCATGAAAAAGCAGGGAGAACATGCAAACTTCCCATATAAAGACCTTGAATCCACGACGACTTCACGGAATATAAAACTAATTTAAAAAGTTTTTAACTTCACATTAACTTCATGTATTAAAACTTTGAAGGGCACTTTCTTTCTTCAGGACAACGTCCCCTCAGTTTATTGCTCGGCAGCAGCTTGTTTCATCTTCATTAAATCCCCCCCCCCCCCTCCTTATTGGGGGGCAGCAGGGCAATTGCTTAGCATAATCACTGCTGAAGAGAACAAGCCAAACAGTGTCCTGTGGGTCTGATAATGGAGGAGCCTTTAAAAACTTTGGGTTGAGCTTTCGTCCTCCGCTCTGTCATTTCAGCTCCAGATTTATGAACTCATTTTCTAAAACGATAAATTTAAACAGCGACGGAGCTTTTAGGATGTGTGCAGACTTGTGTTTAAGTCAATAAATCTGGTGTAAGCCGTGTGTGTGTGTGTGTGTGTGTGTGTGTGTGTGTGTGTGTGTGTGTGTGTGTGTGTGTGTGTGTGTGTGTGTGTGTGTGTGTGTGTGTGTGTGTGTGTGTGTGTGTGTGTGTGTAGGTGCTGCTGGTCATCCATCAATCACACTCAGAATTAGAAAGGCTTTCTGAACACAGTAGGTGCTGCTGCAAATGAACTTTCGCCAAGCCGAACAAGATCCTGCACGTTTCGTCCTCCCCGAACTCGACCCAACATCCATCAGGAGTCAGGAACAACTGCTCCACCGCATCAAAAGACACCAAAAAAAAAAAAAGAAAAAAAAAAGAAGAAGCCGTACCAAGTAGGAAGATAAAATTGGACGCCTGCAGATTGCGTTTCCTTGGGTCAAAATGTGGCTCAATTTGCTGATGACACCCTGTGATTTATATGCTTACATGTGCAAAATAGTAACTTCAAATGAGACACACACACGCACACAAAATAAAAGTTGATTAAGGTCTGCTGGAAGAAAAGAAGAAGCTCAAACTGCTTAAACAGCTCAAATGGTTTCATCAACCACAGAAGAGGACTGAAACATTGAACATGCTGAATATGTTCAGATGATGTAAAAAGCTGAAACATGGTTTTAAGCAGCTAATGCAGCTCAAGTAAAAACTTAAAATAAATAAAAAGAAAACTGATTTGAAAGGAAAAAATAAACAAAGCCTCTCAGGCCACGTTTTTTTTTTAAGTGAGTTGTGAGTTTTCATTTCAGAAAAGTTTCGCCTTTCGCTTTGAAAACGGCGTCGATTTACCACACAGAGAAGAATACGCTGTAAACGTGAACAATGGCAGAACACGGACATTCTCGTGGACAGAAACACGGACATTCTCGTGGACAGACGACCAACTTGGATTGTTACTACGGTGACACATGGGCAGTCGCAGAATTTCAGAAAAGTTGCACCTCGGGAGACGTTTTCAAAAAGTTGTGTTGTCCGCGAATCTGCTGTGTCTGTGTGAGCTGGACTGGCTCCGCCCACACACGCCCATCTTGGGAAGAGGAGGAAGTACTTCCTCTCGTGGTGCCATGTGCCAGAGCAGAGCTCTCCTCGTTGTGGGAGGAGTCAAAAGGGATTGGCTAAACCCCCAGATGACACTATGTAGGGTTTGATTTCTGATTGGCTGGTTGGAGCAACACACTTTTTAAAAACTGGAACAAGCCAGGGAGAGAGAGGACAGACTTTCTTCACTTCTGGGGCGTCATTCCAGGTACGAGTGTTGAAAAACCATCAGAAAGGGAATTTTGCATAATATGAGCCCTTTAAAAAAAAAAAAAAAACATTCGCCGCTTTCTCACACAGTAAATTTGTCATTCTGCAGGAATCACACATCTTCTCATTACATAACGCCGCTGGACCGCACTACTTGATTATTATTCAATATATGCTCAGCCTTTACTGCTGCATCACTTATAGATTACACAATCTTGACTCAGGAGCAGAAAGTTACATAATAAAAAAGTGTTGCAGAAAGCAGCAATCCTGCAGTTTCACGTGAAGCCAGAAGCTTTGAGTGAGTCAGTTGGCAGAGAGGGAAACTCCTCATTCAGAGAGGCATTTCCTGACTGTGGAGCTAATTAGACACATCAAGGCCCGGACGCAGCAGAGCGACCGCGCCGAGCGACCGCGCTGAACAACGCACGCACTAATCAGGCCCATTACGACTCCCACTCCGCCACTCGGGGGTGATTGGAATTCGAGGGAATGTTTGTAATCTCTGCTCCATTAGGAAGTTAAATAATATAATGAGGAGGAATCATCGCAGGAGACGTTTCCTTCGGGGGGGGGGGGGGGGGGGGGGGGGGGGGCGGACACTCTGGAAACAGAAAGTTCCTTGGGGGAATGTGTGGGTGGGTTTCTACCTGCGGCCGACCCCGGCCTCGCTGGCTCGCTCGCCATCGGTCCCGCCTCGCTGCAGGACGCTGCAGAGCAGAGGTCAACCTCCAGCTCCACCCTTGTTTTGTGCAAAGAGTGAAGAAGTATAAACACAATCATGGACGCACAAAGAAACAGGACGCACGCCGGCGGAGGCGGGAGGACGCTTTGTTACCGAGACTAAATAAAGCTCGCCTGCAAAGTTCACTCGGATAAAAACGTCCTTTTCGTCTCGTGGGTCTGAAACGGCTTTGTTTATCACTTTGTCATACGTAAAACCATCAGAACAGATTATAGAGCATCCTCCTCCCACTAACATCCAGATTATAGAGCATTTTCCTCCTCTAACGTCCAGATCATAGAGCATATTTCCCCTCTAACATCCAAATTATAGAGCATATTCCTCCCACTAACATCCAGAGTATAGATCATCTTCCTCCCACTAACATCCAGATTATAGAGCACCCTCCTCCCACTAACACCCAGATTATAGAGCACCTTCATCCCACTAACATCCAGATTATAGAGCACCGTCCTCCTCTAATACGCAGATTATAGAGCATCCTCCTCCCACTAACATCCTGATTATAGAGCATTTTCCTCCTCTAACATCCAGATTATAGAGCATATTCCTCCCACTAACATCCAGAGTATAGATCATCTTCCTCCCACTAACATCCAGATTATAGAGCACCCTCCTCCCACTAACACCCAGATTATAGAGCATCTGCCTCCCATTAACATCCAGATTATAGAGCATCTTGCTCCCACTAATATCCAGATTATAGAGCATCTTCCTCCCATTAACATCCAGATTATAGAGCATCGTCCTCCTCTCATATCCAGATTATAGATCATCTTCCTCCCACTAACATCTAGATTATAGATCATATTTCTCCTTAATATCCAGATTATAGAGCATCTCCCCACTCTCCTATGGAGATTATAGAGGATCAGCTTCCTCTAACATCCAGATTGTAGAGCATCTTTCTCTACTAACATCTAGATTATAGAGCATCTTCCTCCCACTGACAGTTGACAGCTCGGCTATTTGCAGATTATTATGTAACTGAAAAGTCACTTTCCTTTCTGACCAGTTATGTATTTGTAGTAACTATTAAAAAGACAAACTCCACTACTTTTGAAGAAACTCATCAAGAGCAGTCATTAGTGATTTCTAAGTGCAGCAGGTTACGTCACATCAACCTGAAAGCTCGACTATGAAGCGAGGAGACGATCAGCTGGAGCTGCTGTTTCCCTCACGCTCTTCAAGAAAGAGGGGACGTCTGCCTGCAGCCTCATACATCAGCATGTGTGAAGGCAACCGCCCGCACACGCACGCACGCACGCACGCACGCGCACGCACGCACGCACGCACGCACGCACGCACACACACACACACACACACACACACACACACACCCACACACACACACACACACACACACACACACACACACACACACACACACACACACACACACACACACACACACACACACGGAGAAACAAACCCCAAACGCTTAAAAACCGCAGGATTCAAACACTCTGGCGTGTTTCTGGGATTGTGTCTGTCTTGCATCAGAAGCTTGATCTGATCTGAATCAGCAGATCGCAGGTTTCCATAGCGAGGAGTTTGTGTCGCTGACAACATGAAGCAAGACCGCGTTGTTTACCAGTCGCCAAGGACGACAACATTATCATATCTGACCACAGAAACCACATCCCCGTCGCAGGACTGCTGGTACGAGTAATGGAACAGTGGAGTGGTTCCCCCTGTCTGATTCAATGGATGTGTAATCCACTGGACAGTTCGGGTGTCTGCAACACATCACACACTATTGCACAAGTTACTGGAAACTAGTATAATCCAGCGACAACTTTAAAAATGAGAGAGGTCTTTGTACTAAATACAGATGATCAGTTAGTGGAGGAAGATGCTCTATAATCTGGATGTTAGATTACGAAGATACTCTATAATCTGGATGTTAGAGGGGGAAAGATGCTCTATAATCTGGATGTTAGAGGAGGAAGATGCTCTAGAACTCCATCAATGTGAAGTGGAAAACATAGCAGTAATTGTGGGTCTTTACATTACTAAGGTTACACACACACACACACACGCACGCACGCGCACGCACGCACGCACGCACGCACACACTCCTGCTGTCAGATCTGGATATTCCACCCTGACCAGTTGTTACATCACTCCAGATGTTCCCCTCTGGCCGACTGGACTCACCTGAGTTACTGAACAACCTAATCACATCTTTGGACCTGTTAATCAGTTCAACATTTTAACTGCACACCTGCACACCTGTTGCGTGTGTGTTATGTATGTGCATGCATATGTATTTATATATTTATGTTTAATCAGGTTTAATCTTCAGATTTTCAGTATTCTGTTAATGTTAATGTTAATGTCCACGTTTTAGCCTCACAAAGAGATTTAAATCAAATTAAATAAAAAAACGAAGTAAAATACAAAAAACTTTTTTTTTTGAAATGATAAATAAATGTTGAATATTCTATCAAATTAAATCACCTAAATACCAATCCATTAAACAGAAATACTTCTAAACTATTTAACAAAGATGAAGGAATTTAGTTTTTTCTGTGATAAAGTGAAAACATAATTCATATTAACTTAATCCCACAGCGACATTTATACAGCGGAAGTCCAAACATCCAAAGCTCAGACTGCACGACTCAACAGCAGCGTCCTGCTACAGCGTGGATTATTTCTCATTTAATCATGTCATCAGCAGAAGCGCCGGTTCTAACATCCAGTCGGAGGTTTACCAGGTGAAACACGGATGACGTGGCGACGCACGGACTTGTAATCTTCTCTTTGTTTTTCATCGCCTGGCAGCAGATCAGCATTTCTGTGTGTCAGCGGCTCGCCTCATAAGACTCCTGCACATTTGTGTGTGTGTGTGTGTGTGTGTGTGTGTGTGTGTGTGTGTGTGTGTGTGTGTGTGTGTGTGTGTGTGTGTGTGTGTGTGTGTGTGTGTGTGTGTGTGTGTGTGTGTGTCTCAGACACACAAATATGTCTTTATTCGCAGATGACTTTCACTTTTTCAGAATGTCGCTGTCACGTTGTGCAAATTTAAGGTGGATAAATTAGTATAAAATGGACGAAGGGTTGAAAAGAACAAAATAAAAGTTTGCGTCAACATTGCTTATATGTGGGTTTTTTTTTTTCTTGACTCAGGAGAAATTTTAAAAACAAACCGAATCCCTCAAAAAGCTCTTCAGCTCTTCCTAAATACTTGATGTGATGTTTTTCCTGAGGCGGCCTCCCACTCTCCAAGCATCTGGACTCATTTCAGGCTTCCTGTGCCAATACGCAAACAGGGAACCTCGAGAAAAAAGAAAAAAAAAACGCACACATGACACGCATGTGTTCCTGAGAATTTTCACGACCAGGCAGCGTTCCTGCTGCGTGGGCACATTCCTGACGTGACGGGCGTCAATCGCCAGGCTAAACTGGAACACGTGCCGCGGCTCCCGGTGTTCTGATGAATATCGGCGCGCCACGCCATCGATCGCAGCGCAGCCTATATCCCCCCCCCCCCAACCCCCCTCCCGCGGCTCATCCTCAGAAGTCAATCCAGCCGCTAACGCACAGCACACACTCTAAAAAACAGTTTTCCGCAATCAAGTGAAACTGAGTCACACAGAGCGAGCGGGACAAACACAAAACAAACAAACACACACACACACACACACACACGCACACGCACACGCACACGCACACGCACACGCACACACACACACACACACACACGCGCACACGCACACGCACACGCACACGCACACGCACACGCACACACACACACCCAGCACTGACTAATGCTCGTCTAGACGCCTTATCTCCTTGTTGTAATCAGTGGGGGGGGGGTTTTTTTAGACCAAGGCAGAACAGGTGTGTGTGTCGAGGGTTTGTGTGCAGGAGGCAGGAAGTTTACAGTCGGTGTGCAAAAACTCAGCGAGTCAATAAAACAGGAAGCTGAGAGAGAAAGTGGAACAAACGCTGTGTAATTTGCCGCCAGAGGCTCGACCGTCTTACTTTTGTTAGACGCAACTTTTAGAAAACACTCCGTCTCCGTGGAAACGGAAAAACCTTTGCCCTTTGCTTCTATTTTGAAAGGTTTTTCACGGTGCCGAGTTTGAGTTTGTTCCACCCGAGTTTGTCTTCGCGGGGACGTTTTAACCAAATCACAGATCAGAAGAAGGCCCGTTGTGTTTCTTGGGCCCCGTTTACACGACAACGTTTCATGTGACAACTAATCTGTTAAAAAAAACAAACAAAAAAAACCTGCTGCATTTACACTGCAGCAGCGGACACACTGACAACGACGTAGTTAGTATGCCGGGCCACGGGAGGGCGCTGTTGCTTGTTTTTCTTTTTATGAAACCACACAGACGTGCGTGCAGAGAACAACACGCTATAAACAAAATGGAGAGAACTTGACATTCTCGTGGCCTGATGAGGAATCGGATGCTATCAGGGGAGAGTTTCAGCTATTGAACTACCGATATGGAGGATAAAACCAGAACACAGACCGCCAGTCATACCACCACGGGTCCGCCATGTTTGCTCTGGCAGTTTCTGCAGGAGGGAATCGTAACCGTGAACGAAGCGTTCCACCGTGGGAGCCGGGATAGAAACTTCACGGACGCCCTGGATCCAAACGGCGTCTTCGCCGTTTCCACGGAGACTCGAGTTGGAGAGTTTTTGAATGTTGCGTTCAGAATCAGAAATACTTTATCAGTCACCGGGGGGGGGGGGGGGGAACTCATGAAATTTCTCCCCCGTTTCCATGGAGACGGAGTCAGAGCTCTTTGAAATATTTAGCATTTTCCCTTTTGTCGTGTAATCCCACCCCGAAAACAAGTTTTCCTTTTTCATTGGAAAAACGTCTGAAAAAGTCACTTATTTTAACGCAGGCCGCTGAATCGCTGACGTCATGCCGCTGAAGTTACGCGTGCTGAACCCCCTTCCGACGTCGGAGTGTTGGGTGACTTCGGGGAACGGCTCATTGTTCTGCTCTGAAAGGAATAAAAAGGGAAACAGAGGAAATGCTTGATTTTAAAATAAGCAGACCTCCGATTGCTTTTGTCGGTGAATGAAGGGACACTGTGCGACTGCTGATCACGGCTGTCGGCAGCTCCTGTGGAGAAAGCGGGAGTTGTCGGGAGTTGCGTGTTTTGAGTGGCGTTTATTATTCTATAAAAGACCAGAAGGCGCTTCATTCTCAGAAACCTCGGTGGGTTTTTTCTTTTCCTTCTGAATTCCTCCCTCTCGTTTCCTCATGGTCACTTTTTCCATGTGCTGGTAATGATCCCTTCGCTCAACCACAATCGGCCGGCCGGCCTGCCGGCCCACCCTCGCTGCTCCGAGCGGAGCCAAAACAACTCAACACGTATTATCACCATCTTCCAAGGTGATTCCCCACATGGGTGTGTGTGTGTGTGTGTGTGTGTGTGTGTGTGTGTGTGTGTGTGTGTGTGTGTGTGTCTCTCTCCTTGTGAAGCCTTCAAACTGGCCTCACTCTAACTCGTATTCCAGGAGTTAAAGGTTTCAAGGGGTCAGATGCTCTTTAGTTAAAGGTCCAAATTGAGGGAAGAAACGAGAGCAGAGACGTTCAACCTGCGGCTCCGGAGCCACGTCTGGCTCTTCAGCTCCTCGGCAGCGGCTCCATGAAGCTTTCAGGAAATTATTTCTCAATAAACATTTTTTTTTTTTTTCATTTTATTTAAATACCACTGATTTTCCCCCCCCAAAATTTAAAAAAGTCTAATCTCCAGGTTAAAAACAGATAAAGAAGGTAAAACAGTCAAAAGAAAAATGGAAAAAGGAAAAAGAGGAAAAAAAGAAGAAAAAAATTAAGAATGAAAAAAAGGAAAATTGAGGGAAAAAAAACTGAAAATGAAAAAAAAAAAAAAAAGGAAAACGAAAAGAAAGAAAAGCAGGAAAACAAAGGAAAGGTAAAAAAAATTGAAAAAAAATTTAAAAATTAAAAAAGGAAGAAAATTCAAAAAAAAAAGAAAAGGATGAAAAAGGCTAAAACTGCTCTGAGCAGGAAACTCAGCAGCTTTCAAACAGCCAAGATGAATGAAATAGTTCAGGAGGTAAAATCCAAACAAACAATCAGGAAAATATCTAAAAATATCTCCAAAATTTAAAAATACAATAAAATATAACTAAATTGTACCTAAAACACTTGATACTGACTTCATTTCAGGCAGTTAAGATGTTTTGTTAGAAATATTGAAAACGGCTCATAAAGGTTTGCAGCCTGCTGATCTATTATTATATTACCAACACGGCTGAACTCTTTTGTTCCTCACTTTAATAATCGTGACAATCCAACAGCTGCTAAAATCCACAAACGAGATGAAACGGTACCAAAACCCAAAGAGCGGTGTTAAAATGATTTATTTAAAATTTTTGTACATTACTTTTACATTTTCTGTCCCACATAAATTAATAACATTCAATGAGAGTAAATACACTGACCGTCAAGAGGAATTTAATGTGTTTCTATGCACACATGAGAATGTCTGCCTCCATGAAACTTTAAATATACACATTTAATGTCACTTCTGACCCGTTTGATTTTTACTCGCGGGGGAATAAAGTAGGTCAACACAAACAGGGACGTCCTTCGATTAGAGAGGGGTCGATACAGAGCGGACGCTGCACATGATGATGTATTGATCACATCATGAAAACCAGGAGAGAAGCTGATATTGTGTTTGGTGCACACAGAGATAAACTCTCAGCGAGGTATTTGTGGAACCGGACGAGGAGCAGGACGTCTTGTAAATAAAAAAAATTACTAAAATAAAAAAAATAAATGGCGGATCTCAGACTCTTCCAGGCCAGGAAGGAAAGGTTGAAGCTGCTCGGTGTATCGGTGTGGCGGCGTCACTTCCTGTGTCGCTCCGAGATAAATGAAAAGGAAGTCCAAAGAAAGAGCGGCCATGTCAAGTTCGTGACCTTTGACCCCTCGAATGAGCGCACACACACACACACACACACGGTCATGTGAAAAAGGACCTGTATAGGGAACGTCCCACTGAAGACAGAGCCTCACCTTGACCCCGACGGTCAAGGCGAGGCTCTGTAATGTGTCTGTAATCTGTTTGCTGGTTTGGCCCACTCGGGATTAAAACGGACTGTTTTTGGCTCCTGGACTAAACAGAGTTCGGCTCCGTTGAAGGTTCTCGATGTTTGGACACTGAAACATGGACACTGAAACATGGACATGAATGACGGTGAAGTTTGCAGCTGAAGATGTAAAAATTAACAAGAAAAGTGAGGTCAGTTTATCCACTAGAAGGTTTACATTGAATTCAGCCCAATATCGGCGGATATAGAAGATTCTGTGACGATGTCAAGCGATATGCTAAGCTGGATTAAGGGGTACAAAAGATGGACGGATGGACTTTATATGATGGTAAACTAATAGATGAATCAGCTGCAGGAATTTTAGTACTTCACATCAAAACATCTTTCTATTTCCTGCTTTGTCTGTAAAGTTTGAAGTTACAGGGGCTTGTCCCACATCCATCCATCCATCCATCCATCCATCCATCCATCCATCCATCCATCCATCCATCCATCCATCCATCCATCCATCCATTATTGTCTTGTTTTAGTGACTAAAGCTGTTTAATAAAAGGCAACGTTTCCAAATATGTTGAAAATAGGCAGCAATTTCTGTGGGCTATACTTACTTCTTCACATGACCGTGTGTTTACGTTTACGTGTATGTGTGTGTGTGTGTGTGTGTGTGTGTGTGTGTGTGTGTGTGTGTGTGTGTCAGGCACAAACACAATTACAGACGGCGACAGGTCGCGCTCTGCGTTTGATCCCCACACGGGGTCGGAGCCGGGCTCCGGGGGCGTGCACGGTGTCCCCGCCGCACGGCGACGCCACAAGATCACAGACCACACCGTCTCTCCACCCCGAGGGTCACGACAAAACGCCCGGACGTCACGCTCACACACGCCGGAGGCTTCGCTACCACGACAAAGAGGCGAGGCTCTTCTTCTCTCTCTCAGGCCTGAAGTGACGAGATCTGATGAAGGACGACGGCTAAAGACACATCGTGACGAGTTAATGAGGAGGGTGTGTGTGTGTGTGTGTGTGTGTGTGTGTGTGTGTGTGTGTGTGTGTGTTAGGCACTGGAGAGCATCGTGGACGTGAAGATCTGCTGCAGGATTTGAGGGATCTGCTTGGTGTCCATCGCTACGAAGGATCGTCCAGCGGGAAGAGTTTTCTGCAGCCTGAAACAAATAGAAGTTGAATGAATGAATGAATGAATGAATAGATAGATAAGCAAATAAATAAATAAATGAGGCCACGTTTCTATGACAACATTTCGAGTGAACAGTTTTGCATTTTTCTTACAGGAAAGTTTCAACGTTTTGAAAATGATCAGCGTTTCTATGGAAACGGCAGGAACCCAGGCTACAAGCTGATTGGCGCTCGAAGAGCGATGGCCTCTAAACATCAACAACGGGAGAACACGGAGATTCTAGTGGACAGACGACCAAGCTGGATTGTTATTACAGTGACTGTCTAAAGTACCAAGTCCCAGGGGAATCTGGACTGGGGGTCATGACACCACGGAGGAAACGTTGTTCTGATTGTCTCTACTGAGCACGTGCGGAACTACTAGTCACTATGGCCGTGATGCGCATGCAGAGTGACAGTTGCATTTTCCTCCGTCTACATGGCGTCGGAGCGTTTTCAAAAAGTTCCGTTTTTCGTAAACATGTAAACTCAGACAGAAGCCCCTCTGTGTTCCAGCATCGGTGACCCGACCTGCTCGGCAGTTAAAGGCTTTAATCTTTTCAGCTGCTTTTCGGCCTCTTGAGTCTTTGCTTTCACTCGTTCAGCTCCTTCCCCTTTTTCTTGTCTCATTGTCATTCCCAGGGTCCTCCAGCTCCGGGCTGAGGCCCACCGGCAGGATGTGCAGCAGCCAGCAGCTACAGTAAGAGGCTGGGCCGGAATGGCAATGAGGGGCAGGGCTGAAAGGAGGAAGCGGAGCGGAGGCCCTCTTCAGGTTCAGGATTTAATCTGAGGGTCGAGCTTGAAGCAGGAACATGAAAATGCCCGTCCTTTGTTTCACGTAACTCTGAAGTTTACTCGCTCTTTATTGGTTTTGGATGACTGACTACATTCAGGAGTACCTTCTACAGAATACCTAAGATTGTCATGACAGCTACTTTATTATGTACACCAATCAGCCATAAGATGACGACGACTTAAAGTAAATAACATTCATTACGTCTTCATCATGGGATCTGGTAACGGGTGGAAATATCAAAGCAGCAAGTGACTATTTTGTCCTCAAATTTGATTTTAGAAGCAGGAAAATGGGCGGATTTAAGGATTAAAGTGAGTTTGACAAAGTCTGATTATCTATAAACTCCAAGCTCTTGCTCCGAGGAAGAGAAAGTGGAGAAACTGATATTGGGACATGAAGAAACTTGGCTCACTGAAGCAGATCAAACAACCACCTTACAACTTCCACACTTTCACAGATTAGAGCCGTTTTGGCAGCAGAATTCAGATTTACACAATATCAGGCAGGTGGTTATAATGTTGTGGCTCTTATGTGTAAGTTGTTTTAAAGGGGTTATATCATACAGCTTGCCAGCACTTTCACATGGGTCTCCGTGTTGGTCCTACAAAGTTGTATTCAAAGTTTATTGCCCCAAATCCAGCTTTTCCTTGATTTTCCTCCATTTGAATATTGGATCATAGGAGCTGCATTCAGAATCTGCTGTGTCTGTGTGAGCTGGACTGGCTCCGCCCACACATGCCCATCTTGGGATCAGGAGGAAGTACTTCCTCTGGTGGTGCCATGTGCCAGAGCAGAGCTGCCTAATTGTGGGAGGAGTCAAAGGGAGGGCCTACCTTGATAGGGATTGGCTAAACCCCCGATGACACTATATAGGGGTTGATTTCTGATTGGCTGGTTGGAGCAACACACTTTTTAAAAACTGAAACAAGCCAGGGAGAGAGAGGACAGATTTTCTTCACTTCTGGGGCGTCATCTAGGTATGAGAGACGATTATTACCATTGGAAAATTATTAGAAAGTCAATTTTGCACAATATGACCCGTTTAAAGTTTTCCTCTTGCAGTTTTCGGTTCCCCTTCCTTTAGGCAAGAAATCCACATTTCCACATCCTCACCTTTCAGCCTGATCGCCGAGGGAGCCGATGAAGATGGCGAAGGCGTTGACCTGCGGGTCAGAGGTCAGCGCCCGGGCGAATCGCTCCGGCCGGATGCCGTAGCGCTCCAGGTTGGCGTCGCTCAGCACCACCACGAAGTGCTCGTCGGCCTCCTCTCGAGCCAGCTCCTTGATGCTGGCCTCCGTTCCCTCCAGGGTGAAGTCGCCGCTCATGCAGAACTGAGCGTGGGTGTGCATCGTCTGCCGGGACACCAGGGGACGGTTTGTTAGAGTCGCAATGGACCAAAGACCAGGTGAGCTGGGTGCGATCCTGCAAACTATCCTTTGGACTTTATTAGAACTTTAAGGCCTCGTTTATACAAAAAAACGTTTTCGGGTGAAAACTGAAAGCTTTCTTTGAGTTTTGAGCGTTTCCACGACAACGGTGCTCGGAGCCACTGAAAAGGCAACTTTTCATTACAAAACCTCACAACAGCACCAACTGGTGGCCCGGCATGCTAACTACATCTGCTATATAACTATATGAAGTACGGCAGTTTTGAAATGTGCATTGTTTTGCAAGAATAGAAACTTATTCACTACTCTTAAGACTATTGTTTTACAGATTATTGATAACTGAAAAACTCATTTAAAAATCACTTCTAAAAGATAAAATGAAAATATATCTGGCTTCAATTATTTCAGCTGAAATAATTGCAATATAATAAATATATATATATATATGAGGAACTGTACCTTGAGGACTTTGAGTCTCTGCTTGTTATTTTTCGGGACTTTGTTCACGGTGACGAGCTCGATGTCGTAGCCGTCGCCTGAGTGTCCCACTATGTCGTACTGCGAAAAGAGAAGATTCAAATTAATATATCAATAATTGAACAAAGTAATTTAAATAAGCAATAAAATGGAGCGAGCACAACGGAAACAAAAAAGTATCCTGAAGATCACAATCAAGACAAACAACCCAATAACTCACACGTGGAGATACATTAACTGTTGCACAACCGGCACATTTACATGCCCGGCATTGTAACATACAGCACCGGGGGTTAGAATAGCCCCTGAGATGAGGTGTAAAGACTCAGGCGTAATTTCAGGTCGTAACTGAGCAAAGCCACCGTCACTGCAACTGTATGTTCGCCCCGCAGGCGGTCCACATGCCTCCCGCACACCGTCCGTCATGGCGGGCTTACATAAGGCCGGGTCAGCTATTCCAGGACAGGACGCAGGTATTACACATGTTACAGGCTGCTTCTAATAAAGGCGGCGATGACTGCGTGAGGCGGAGGTATGCGACCGGGGAGTCCTGTCCACTCACATTGCAGTTGCTGGGTAGGAACCGTGTTGTTGGGGCGGTTTTGTTCTACGGTCACTTGCAGAGTAATTCGAATCCGAAACACACACAGCAACAACAAGTCTAATGCATGCATGCTCCAGTTTTGAATTAAAGGGTGATGGTTTTTTTGGTTAGGATACAAAGGCAAATTTGTCCCACTAATGTGTCATTTTTATAAGAAACGTGACCTGTATTACACACACACACACACACACACACACACACACACACACACACACACACACACACACACACACACACACACACACACACACACACACACACACACTAGGACAGCGGGGAGTGAGTGTACACAAGGAAAGGCTCTGAGATGCTATCAGATGTCTTATTATGTAAGGAGAGTTATGCAGAGAGAGAGAGAGAAGTCAAAGACTGACATGTGACGTGACATGCTGACATGTGTTTGTCTGTATGCCCTTGTGGGGACGTGACCGCACACTGACCCCGAGGGACAAAAACTGAAGACTTCATGAGGACATTGTGGAGATTAGTGTTGTGTGTGTGTGTGTGTGTGTGTGTGTGTGTGTGTGTGTGTGTGTGTGTGTGTGTGTGTGTGTGTGCGTGCGTGCGTGCGTGCGTGCGTGCGTGCGTGCGTGCGTGCGTGCGTGCGTGCGTGCGTGCGTGTGTGTGTGTGCGCACAATAATAGGTCGGGTTAAGTGTCACTCAGGGGCCAGGATGTCTGTCTCTCTTCAACTTTTTAACACACACTCGTGTCTCCCTCTCACTTTCTCGTCCCCCCTCCAGCTTTTCCTGCATTCTGCTTACCACCCACTTCTAATTTTTTCCCCAGGAGCTTTTTGAGCGGCGCAAACCGTGCCCTCCAGTAAATGTGTGGACAAATCAGAGGACTGTGTGACAGCTTTACATGTCGAACTCGATAGAAGCTGGATATCCACCGCAGGGTCCCGTTGGAGGGGCCAGGAGCTGATGAGCTCACCAGTTCACGTTCTCACCTTGAACTTGTGCTCGTAGCTCTCCAGAGCCTCCATGACCATGCACACGGCCTCCATGGAGCGCTCCAACCGGCCGTCCACGCCGTTGAAGCGGTACATGCTGCCCGACACGTCGGCCAGCAGCCGCAGACGCTTGGGCTTCTGCTGCGGACTCCCCAGCTGAGAACACGTCGCCAGACACACGACAATCACACAGAAAACGGTAGCAGGAGGGGGTCAAATCCAAATACCGTGCTTATTTATAAACTGCATTTCGCCGATTCCCGTGAACGGTCCTGAAAATAACGGTCCGCCCGAGGCCAGGATTTCACAACCAGGTGTCATTATTCAATTGTGAGCGAAAGTATGCAACACTTGGAGCTAAAAGAGTTAGAAAAACATAGAATGCACATTGTGGTTGGTGTGTGTCTGCATGATTAGTGTGGGAACTATCTCTGCGATGTGTGTGTGTGTGTGTGTGTGTGTGTGTGTGTGTGTGTGTGTGTGTGTGTGTGTGTGTGTGTGTGTGTGTGGGAGTGTTCACAACTAGGAACCGTGTGTGAGCCGGAGCACAAACACAGGGTGTAATAATAATGTCACACACACCACAGGAATCCACCGACTGACAGATAAAGGTCAGAATTATGTGAGGGAGTGTGTGTGTGTCTCTGGAGATGTGGCTGAAGGAAGGTTGAAGCGCAGTTTAAATATGTACAGACAGAAAAACACACACACATGCGCACACACACACACACCTCTGGGTCCAGCTCTCCTCTGCGCTTATAGATGGATTTTTCTCCGGTTAGACCATCGATGATTTTGGCGTCATCCAACTCTCCCAGTGCCTGGTTCTTCAACCACTGACGCTCCTTCCCTTTAGCCTGCAGACACAGTAGATGACACTCATAAAAACGCCTTTAGAAAAGCTCTGAAATATCAAGTTCAAAGATTGTTCTGACTTTCAACATGCAGCGTCTCACAATAAGACAAATATTGTAATCGGGACGAATTCGAAACTGTTCTGTCTCATTTTGTCTTTACAAGAGGAGGAAGATGCTCTATAATCTAGATGTTAGTTATGCAAGAGTCTCTATAATCTGGATGTTAGTGACAGAAAATGCTCTATAACCTGGATGTTAGTGATGGAAGATGCTCTATAATCTGGATGTTAGTGATGCAAGATGCTCTGTAATCTGTTTGTTAGTGAAGGAAGATGTTCTATAATCTGGATGTTAGAGGAAGATGCTCTATAATCTGGATGCTATCTTAAATTATATCAGTTAGATGTAGGAAGATGCTCTAAAATCTTGATGTTAAAGGAGGAAGACGCTCTATAAGCTGTGTGTTCGTAGAGGCAGATGCTCTATAATCTGTGTGTTAATGGAAGAATATGCTCTATAATCTTGATGTTAAAGGAGGAAGATGCTCTATAATCTGGGTGTTCGTAGAGGAAGATGCTCTATAATCTCTATTATTCTCCACAGTGAACAGTTGAGGTGAAGCTTGTGTGGACTCTCCCCTCGTTCTGTCACCTGTTGGGACTCAGAACAAAAGAAGTCACACACTCGGCTCCTCCTCCTCGCTCGCTTTGTGTCTCACGCTCATGGCGAGGTGGTGACAATGTGTCGGGAGCTTTGAGGATTTCTTTTACATAAGAGATGACGTGAGCTCACGCTCAAGAACAAAGAGCGTCCGACCTGAGACGCGGCTCTCCTGGCTTCACTTTGCCGTTAAACACCGACACAGTTCTCAGCTGATAATGGACGTGCTGCAGAGTCAACCAGACCTGATATATACTCCTCACACAAGTTAGAATGTTTACTGATGCACACAATGATTGAAGGTAAAACTACATATTCCTACAGTTCTGGTTCTTAAAGCTCAATCTGGGACACATGATAGTGCTTTGTAGTAGTAAAAAAAAAAAAAAAAAAAAAGCTTATGTAACCATCAAATCCACTTAAAGATTAACAAAAAGTAAAACCACTTAGACGCCTGGTGGTTAATTATCAAGCTTCTTGAACTCAATTTCATGACAGAGAAGTTATCAGAGCTGGAATTGGCATGGTACAGTTTATAAAAAGAGATTGAGTTTATTTTTATTTAAAGAAAGTGTGAAGATGTACAAAAACTTCTATGAGTGATTAGTAAGTGTGATCACTCTACCATTTCACCAATTCAGTTTATATGTATATATGTAGATATATTTATGCTAAGCTCTCTGTAACTTTGTTGAATTAAAGTTAAACAAATAGGAACATATAAAAAAAAAAGTGTAAATAAATATGTACATTAGCAGAACAATTCATTTGATAAGAAATAATGACAATAGTAAATAAATAACATACATAAAAACAAAGACAAAAGAAACAATCAACAAGAAAACTAAAAATATAAGTGAGCATAGAGAGTAATAACAAACAAACAAACAAATAAATATAAAGATTATAATAAATTAGAAAAGAAAAAAAATAATAATTAAAAGAGTAGACTAATAACAAAGACAAGAACTGTGTGTGGTGACCTGTCACTAGGCCATCAGCCGTACCAGACAATACTTCATATTTGGCATGTTGATGGTTGTTGACAGATTCAAGTATACACAAGCTGATGGAAACAATACAACAAAGTTCATTGAGAGCGTCTGTGTGAGTGTGTGTGTGTGTGTGTGTGTGTGTGTGTGTGTGTGTGTGTGTGTGTGTGTGTGTGTGTGTGTGTGTGTGTGTGTGTGTGTGTGTGTGTGTGTGTGTGTGTGTGTATAAAAGAGACACTCCTTAAATCACTCCTCAGCTATGGTAAAAATAACATGACTTCACAGAGTGGGATTGGCATAATCTCCATGACTTCCACAGTCAGAAAGACGCCTCAGGCTAAACGTTTAAACACAAACAATACGCAGCGTTCAGAGCCGGGTGGCAAACACCTGGATGGAAAACACAAACACCACCACACACACACACACACACCTGGATGGCGGGGGGGTTAACAGAGCGAGGCTCGGAGGAGCTGCTCTGTAATCACCGCCGCTCGCTGCATCGTCCTCCTCACATCGCGTGCGCACGGACACGCTCACACAAAGGGAGGAAGGTGGGAAACAAAATAATGAAACCGAGACAATATGACATCCTGGATGCTTTGGCCTCGGTCACCCTCAGCCAATGGGAGCGAAGCGGTGGGGACAGCGCCCCCTGTCTCCGGTCCGAGCGTCACGTGTGGGGTTGTGCGAGGTCAGCCGATTGTTTTCTACTGACTCACTGACCCCGCAGAGGCCAGTCAACAGACGGTCAAGATAACTGAGCTAAAATATCGTCTACACCTTCGGTTACTGCGTCATTACAGCTAATATTAGGATTTGCTATGCTGAGGCAGTTACGCGTTGATTTTTATCCCAGCCTTAACACAGTGACGTATGAATAAGACGCACGAAGCAATGCAGACCTGTAAACTGTCCAGGATGATGCGCAGCGACTGAACCTGTCTCCTCACCGCGCTGGAGAATTGCTCGTACGTGGCGGCGTCGTACTCGCTCATGTCAATCTCCTTCAACCTGGAATTCAAAACAAAAAAGAGAAGGGATTGGTGCTTGTATTCAAGCACAAAAAAATAAAAATAAAAAATCTATGTTATTCTGAAAAAACAGGGGATTAAGATCAAAAAGCCTCTGCAACATTGGACAGATAAGAGTGAAGATAGAGAACTTCTTTCATGTGTTGAAACGGGTCAGTGCCGTTGAATATGGGTCACCTGATGTGTGTGTGTGTGTTCGCTTCAAAACACACCTGTGGACGAGACAGGTGGTCCGAGACCCCAACCCCCCCCCAAAAGAGATGAGTGTGTGGCTGTGTAATCCCACCATGCAGGGACTCCGATATCTATTACACAGATAAGACTCGGAATGTATGTGTGTGTGTGTGTGTGTGTGTGTGTGTGTGTGTGTGTGTGTAGTGGGAGTTTGGTACAATCTCTGCCAGGTGTTTCAAACTTTTGGTGACAAGCAGAGCAGAACTCAACAAGAGATAGAAGCCACGAAGTGGACGAGAGCTGCATGTAACTAATCTGTGTGTGTGTGTGTGTGTGTGTGTGTGTGTGTGTGTGTGTGTGTGTGTGTGTGTGTGTGTGTGTGTATTGTGTAGATTTCAATGGCATCAGCCATGCAATCAGGGGAAATCATGCATACACACACACAGAGACACTCCCAAAGAGCCTTTACCAGTTGGATATCTGTAACATGAATCTGAACATCAAACAAAAAGAAAAGTCTTCAACCTCTTTGAAATAATGGATATTTTTATATTTTTCAGTATAAAGTCCAGAGGTTTTCTCCATTTGGAAAAATACTCACTTTATGATGCCAACAGATGCACGTTTATGTATTCAACACATCTTTAAAGACAAGAGTCATCAATGAAGTTAAAACTGCATTATTGTTACTTTTCTACTTGAGTACCTGGAGTATGTGTTTTTGTTCACTTTCACTTAAGTAAAGAAGTTCAAATAGTAAGTTTCACTCTTTATGAAAATAGCATCATCAGGAGACCTGGAGAACCAGTTTCAACTGAGACGGACTGGGAGTGTTTTCAAAAAGTTGCGTTTTCCTGAAGACGGAGTCGTAGTGTTTTCAAAAAGTTGCTTTACTCCCAGTTTCCACAGAGGCTGGCTCAGAGCATTTTTCATAAAAGTTCCAACTTCTGAGGCATTTTCGAAAAGTTGCATTTTCACTTGCAAACTGGAGCTTCGTCACCGAATGAGAAACTGCTTTTCTTTACTTTATCCGAGACACTTTGCCATTTCAAAATACTTCGTTAATACCAGTTATATCACTGTCGAGGTGCCAATTAACCAAATAGTTTGTAAAATGCTGCTCCGTTTGTTTTAAAAATATATATCTTTAGCCATTTTTTAAGATGTTTGACAAACATTTACTTCCAAATTGGCTCATATTTTTCAATAAACGTCTGGATTGGGTATGAGATCGGCCTATACGAGATTTTGAAATCATTGAATTCTCCTTTTATTTACATTAAAACAGCTTCTCAACTTTTTGGGGGGTGTGTGGGTTGAAAACATGATTAGATGGAGTTTTTTTATTTATTTTTTTCCCCAGAATATAATCCAATGTTGTTTGTGACCTGCACATGTACAGGAGGCTGTTTGTTGGTTTGTCTGCATTCACATCGTGGTGCAGCTTCCTGCACACATTCCTGTGTGTGTGTGTGTGTGTGTGTGTGTGTGTGTGTGTGTGTGTGTGTGTGTGTGTGTGTGTGTGTGTGTGTGTGTGTGTGTGTGTGTGTGTGTGCCTCAGTGGCCGAAGAAGCTATTTCCTCGACATTCCTGGACGTGGACTTAAACGGTGCCGAGCGAGAGCCACAGTCACTTTGGGCTCAATGAGGTGGAGACGCACTGAAACTTCACACACAACAACCACAAAAACTAAAGGGGCACGGCGAGTGGAGACGGACACGCCCAGCGACTCACCGCACCGCGCAAAGAAAAGCCCTCCGTCCAGCAGTCACACAGAAAGACACTTTGTTTGGAGTCGTTTTTTAAGTGACTTCACATGCATTCAAATTAAAGAAACTGTGACTTTCAACAACAAGCGCTTTATGTCTACTGTCGCTTTGCGGCTGTGGTTTTACTATGAAATTAGGAAAGTCTTTGAAGTCGCACTGTGTTGGTGGAAACTTCCTTTATTCCTTTATTAGTGTGTAAAACTACGAACTGGCTTGACGTTTATGGAAACCATGACATTTATTTGATATATTGATGAAAACAGAATATGTCAAATTAAGGACCCCGCTTTCAAGTGAAAACGCATCGATTTTGTGTTTCCATAACAACGACGTTCGTTGTAGTTAGTATGTTGGGCCACCAGTTGGTGCTGTTGTTTGTTTATGTAATGAAACCAAACACATGGAGCAGAGAAACAATCAGCTCTAATCATCAACGATGGGAGAACACGGATATTCTAGTGGACAAACGACCAAGTTGGATTGTTGTTACAGTGACTATCAAAATAAAATTACCAAGTCGCAGTAGAATATGGTACCGGGAGTCATGACACCACGGAGGATACATTATTCTGATTGGCCAGCAACTGAGCATGTGCAGAAGAACTATTTACGACAGCCGTGGCGTGCATGCACAATGGCAGAATTTCAGAGAAGTTGTGCTTTCAGAGTTTATTGCCCCAAATCCAGCTTGTTCATGATTTTCCTCCTTTTGAATATTGGATCATAGGAGCTACATTCAGAATCTGCTGTGTCGGTGTGAGCTGGACTGGCTCTGCCCACACATGCCCATCTTGGGAAGAGGAGGAAGTACATCCTCTCGTGGTGCCATGTGCCACAGCAGAGCTGTTTAATTGTGGGAGGAGTCAAAGGGAGGGCCTACCTTGATTGTGATTGGCTAAACCCCCGATGACACAATATAGGGTTTGATTTCTGATTGGCTCCTTGGAGCAACACACTTTTTAAAAACTGAAACAAGTCAGGGAGAGAGAGGACAGACTTTCTTCACTTCTGTTGGAAAACCATTAGAAAGTGAATTTTGCATGATATGTCCCCTTTAAGACACAGACATATATTTTATCTGTGCGTCTGAACGTGCACAGGCCTACATGGATATTTCATATTTCAGGGATAGGATTTGATTGATGCTCAACCTGAAGCTAAGTCAACAGAGGACGGTTCGGTGTGCCTACATGAGATGGAAAAAGACGGAGAGGGCTTTTTGTTTTCTGTCTGAGCTCACCTGCTGCTGCGGTGACATTTACTTGGAAAGAGAAGAATCGGCATGTAGCTACAAGAGCCTGTGACGGTGACGGACAGGCAGAAGACGGGGATTTAAAGAAACAAGCGAGAGTTGGAGCGGTCGGCCTCTCGGTGTGAAAGCAGCCAGTGTGTGAGCGGGGTCGTGCGGGGGTGGGGGTGGGGGGGATTGAAGAGAGAGAGCGGTGAGGATGAACAGAGACGGCCTTCATGCTGGAGCTGCTGAAAGGGACGCCCTCTTAACCTCACGCTCTTCACCGAATGTATGAACTCACACATCGTATCCACTATGGGAGCCTCCAGCTGGGCCGCCGTTGGCCCAGGACGGAGCGCCGTACCTGGGGCCGAGTCCTGCAGATGTCCCAGACACCTGGTCCACATTACACACTTCACTTCTGGCACAGGCGGCCCCAGGACATCTGCACACTCTGACACACAGTTTCCCACCTGTGGAGCGAACTCCGGTCGGACACGGACCATTTTCTTGGGAATCGAGCCGCTTTACGACTGAACTTTCATGCGTCGTACCTTTCTTTGAAGGCCTTCTCGCCCATTTCGCGGGCCGCTTTGCGGACCTCTTCAGGGACGGCGTCTTTCTCAGCCTGGGAGATCTGGTAGACCTTGTGCCCCGCGTCCAGGCGGTAGGGGCCCCCTTTACCCCCCAGCCCCGCCGTGTCTCTTCCGCCTGAGGAGAGAGGACGCCACGGCGTTACTGAGGCACTAAAACCCGGCGTGCACACGTTTCACTTGAGTAGTTTGTTCTGTACTCAGGCTGAAATTTTCAGACTGACACTTTTATTGTTGGTTATAAAAGAAAATGTCCAGAAACCTCCAGAAAAACACAAAGTGTCCGACACTGAAGACTCATCGACACGACAACGTTTTCACGTGAAAATGCTAAATGTTTGGAGCATTTTGGCGTCGCAAAGTCTACTAACATACAGATTATAAAGCATCTTCCTCCCATTATCATCCAGCTTATACAGCATCGTCCTCTACTAATATGCAGGTTATAGAGCATCTTCCTCCCACTGATGTAACTTCAACTGAACTTAATGAGTGAATCAGTCACTCTACTAAACTTCAACTAAGCAAACTGGGTTAAAATTACTGTCATTCATTTAATTCCTTTTAATTCCTTTTAATTCCCAAGAATTCTATTATTTATACTGTATCGTGTGTTGGAAAAACCAGTTTATCATAACAGCTCTCTGCAAAAATGAAATAATGTTTAATATTTCCATTGGGAGAATTTATCTAAATTGACTGTTCCACCATTCTGACCCCCCCCCCCCCCCCCCCACCAACGGGGAACATGGACACAGGTTCTGACCGCTGCCTTGTACCAACACAGCTTTTACAAGCATCCCTGAAGGCACTGACGTGCTTCGGGGCGACTAAGCAGCTGCTGAGAGACGAGAGCGCGCCACCCCTCTCATGTGTACACCTCCTCACATGCCATCAGTCACAGTACCGTCTGCGTAAAATGTCATCAGATACTCAACCGGCTTTCGATGGACTGATAGAATTCAGGCGTGGCGTCGAGTCGGTACGAGACGGATGTTACCTGTGCCTCCGGCCCACTGGTTTCCCCCGACGTGAGGAGCGTTGTTGGCGTCGATCTTGCCGTGTTTTGGCGCGGAGACGTCCAGGCCGCTGTCTCTCTGGATGGTGATCTAGGAGGAGAAGATGTTGAACATTGATGGAAAGAAGTGCAGACTTTCACTCTTTGGATTTTGAACAAATTAAATGAGGGTTTAAGGTCGGTTAACGTCCAACAGACAGCGTTTGGAAATTGACGCTTGAGCTGTCTGAATTCACTCAAATGAGGCTGCAGGACGAAGCCACCAACACTTTTGGGAGGAGATTACAACCTGGACATAATTCGGCAATATGGTGGTCAATTGCCATATTTTGGAAAAGGGGACAGAAGGCATGAGTTTGGTTCAATGATTTATTTTCATTGTTATAGTACAACACAAAATATCTATTAATGCCACAAGCTTCTCGATTATATGAACCAGTCTTGCAGCACTGTCCCTGCAATAATAGTGTTTGTTTGTTTAGAAATCATGGCTGCCGTGTCAGAGGTCGTTGCTTTGCCCAATGGCACTGTCACATGGTCAGGGCTCAATGGGGGATCAAACTTATTAACTAATTAAGAATTAAAAAGGAGCACAAAGAGGATAGAACTTATAGTAGGTGCCTTTATAAGTTTTATCTTCTTTGTGCTCCTTTTCAATTATGTGAGCACACAATGGAAATAGCTTCATGAAATGTGAGAAAAAGAAAATAACATGATTGAAAAAAATAAAAAGAAAGAAAGAAAGAAAGTGATTAAACTTTTAAAATGGCTGAAGATCACTCCATTACAATTCCCCACCAGTTAAAGCAGTTTATATGTTGCGGGTCCGTGAGATCAGGACGGACAGAAACTGCTCTGTCTTTCTCTGCAGGAGGGCGACGCGGAGCGAAGCAGTGGATGTTAAAGCTTTGCACTTGTGGGCCAATCTCAACTGCACCATGAGAGCCAAAATCAGCATTCTGGCTCTGGCAGTGAGGCAGGGCAGCCGGCCAGAGTCTGGCCCGCATGAAGGAAGGACGGAGAAAGGGGTAGTTCAGTGGGAGACTAAGTGCATCCCCTGTGGCTCAGCTGCATTCTTACATACTGCAGGAATCTGAATGGTATCTGTGGGGGACGAGGTTTGCTTGTAAACTCTGGCGTACGAGTGTGCGCAGCTTATTATCTCCTGGATTTGTCACTTTTAGGGTCTGAGCGGGTAAACAGAGGCTTATCTTTGGCAGAGTCGGCAGTTGAGCCGAGAAGGCCCCCGCCCTGCCCTCCACTGACCCACGGTCCACACCTCAAACGGACACTCACACCCGGGATCTGCTCTCCCTCCTACACCCAGCTGCTGCGTCAGCACAGCTCCCTATATTTAGCTCAGATTAGAAGGGTCAGTCTGATATACGCCATGTCAGATTATGATAACAAGATAATACCTCGGTGTGGGAACGAGCTCAAACAGTAGCACTGCTGGAGATGTTGGGATTTGACAGCTGTGGACTAGTTCCGTATTTCGAAATAGGGTTGGAAGAGCAAAAAGCTATTCTAGTACAGAGGATCCTCACATTCCTTCCTTGGATGATGGACTGATTATTTAACAAGATGTACTAATGTATGGATGTGTAACGTATGGGTCAAATACACAGGGTGTTTTTTGGGTTCAGTGTTGTTTGGGGATAAAAAAAAACCCTCTTCTATTATAGAAATGTTCATAATTTCCCTAAAGAAACACAAATACAATCACACCACGATGTTATCGAATTCCCAGCTGTGTTGGCTTTTGACCAAATGGATCCACGTGACAAAACAAATCCTTTACTGGTATCTGTCTTCGAAGGTCGCCCGTTGGGGCTGTTTTAGTAATCAGAAGGGTTTCGAGCGTGAGCAAATAACATCCTGACGGCCAATGCAGCTGCAAACCCACAGAACTTTCCCCGAGTGTTAGAGGCGATCCATGGTAAGCCCTCGATCCTGCTCCACGCTAACCCTTAATCCCGGCCGATCCAGATGGATGGAGACAGGAGGTTTGGTTTTCCTCTGCAGAGGAATAGTCTGTTGGTTTAATTTGACTTTTTTTGAGGCGATATTTGTTGTAACTGGCGCTGTAGCAATAACACTAAAATTCACTTTCTAATAGTTTTCCAACAGTAATATTTGTCCCCATACCTGGAATGATGCCCCAGAAGTGAAGAAAGTTTGTCCTCTCTCTCCCTGGCTTGTTTCAGTTCTCGAAAAGTGTGTTGCTCCAATGAGCCAATCAGAAATCAAACCCTATATAGTGTCACAGGTGGTTCAGCCAATCACAATCAAGGGAAGGCCCTCCCTTTGACTCTCTCACAATTAAGCAGCTTCGCTCTGGCACATGGCACCACCAGTGGAAGTACTTCTTCCTCTTCCCAAGATAGGCATGTGTGGGTGGAGCCAGTCCAGCTCACACAGACACAGCAGATTCTGAATGTAGCTCCTATGATCCAATATTCAAATGGAGAAAAATCAAGGAGAAGCTGGATTTGGGGCAAGAAACTTTGAATACAATGTTTCTGGACCAACAAGACACACGTGAAAGTGTTGAAAAACTGGATGATATGACCCCTTTAAGCTTGGTTGTTTACGTTTTAGAAAGTGAACCGGTTACTAACCTTGGTAACCAGAGAGACCCCGATGCCATAGCTCTGCGGTAAGGCAAAGGGTCTTCACCTTCGGGAGCTCACCTCCCGCCATGTGACTGTTGTTCTCCGATTACACGCCGACGCATACGTGTCCCTGCATGAGTCACACTCCACATACAGCAGACAGAATTCGAGCTTTGCCGCGCGCATGCCGGCGTCCCATGTCGGGAAATGAGGGTGAGCACCTGATGCACGGGATTGCCACTTCAAAGAGCTTAGCTGTGCCGGGTAGACATATCACTCTGGGTGTTTATGGGTGTGATTATGATCGCTTGATGGTAATCAACTCACCGCATGTCAGCTGCAGAAGGAGCCGATGAGCAGCAACCACATGTGTAGACTGTGTTTCTTTCCCCTCTCTCTCATTTGTTTTGTTTCCATATGTCTCTGTTGAATCTGTCCATCAAACAGGCGGCTCAGTGAACACCATTTCCTCCACTTCTGCCCATTTCAGTAATTTGCCCCTGTCATCATGCTGGTAATAGATACAACCGTCTCTCTGGTGACGGCAAAACTCGTGAATGTGTCTCCGTACCGGTAATAGACGCCGTCAAAACCAGTAAGAAGGGTGACTAATGCTCCACGTTTGGGGAAAGAAAATTGTTGAGTGACTTTGACGACTTTACGACCCAGGCCCAGTTTGGGCTCTGAGGAGGCTTTCGGAGCCGCCGCACTCGGTTCAGTTTCCCCACTCGGGTGGTGAAAGCAGCATGAGTCATTTCAGCAGTAGAGCCAAAGGATGGCGACGGTTTGCATATGTCGCATTTCTGCATCCCATCGAGAGCATGTTGACTCTGCTATGTATGAGAAAACTTCACAGACTCTCCAAAGCAGATTCAAACGCAGTTTGAGCATCCTTGTTTATCTTTATTTATCAAAAGAAGCCAATTCAATAGTGAAAGTTCTTTCACACATGTTTACAACAAAACAACTTTCACCATTGAATGACCTCGGGAAGGTTTGAACTCTGCTGTCAAGTTAAAAAGAAAGGCCGAAATCAGACAAGTGAGCAGGATACACCTCCTCGATCACTTCCATACAAGGATTTGCCTCCTGTTGTCACGGCCTATACAATATTAACCCTGTTTGATAACTTATGCATTGGAACTCAAGAATCGGTGGGAATTCAAGGATCTATTGAAATCCCAGAATAGTGGGATTTCTGGAATCATCCCACAATTTATGGTAATTATTGAATCGGTGAGAAATCTCAAATCTGTCAAAAGAGTCTATGAGAATTCAGGCATCTCTCAGAATGCCAGAAAAGTTGGAATTCTAAAATTGGGAGAATTGTAGTGCAAGAATTCTAGCATTTGTTTGAGTTCCAGAATCTGTGATGATGTGTGAGAATCCTGTAAATTCTGGTAATTCTAGGTACTTGTGAAAATTCTAAAACCTGTGGGAATTCCAGAATTAGTCAGAATCATAGTGTCTGTCAGAAGTTCAAGAACCTCTGGGAATCCTACAATCCATTGTTTTTCCAGAATCTGCAAGAATCCGCAGAGAAACCCACATTTTAAAAGGGAAGCGTTCCATGCTGTGATCAGCTCCACTCGAGCTTCATACGCAGCGGAATTATAAATATAAATAATTTGGGCGTTGTGGCTTCCTGTGAACACATTCTGTTGGGTTTAAGTAACACAGCAGAGATGAAGTGTGGCATCACACACAATCTGAAAATACCACACCAACCCAGGATGCCACCGTTGCTATGAAGCAGTTGCCAGTAAGCAAACGACGACACTGTGACTTCTGAGGTCGAGAAACGGAAAGAGAGAAAGATGAAACAGGAAGAAAAAAGGAGCGTGAACAAGCGGCGCAGTGGAGAAAATTTCATTTTTCTGAGTGTGGGAATGAAAGCCTTCAACTCTCCCTCCTCCTCCTCCTCCTCCTCGCCCAACGTGTCTTCCTCCGTCTCCCTTCTGCAGTCATCGCCTCTTCTTGGTGCATTAATAGCCTCATAAATTTCTCATTCACTATTCAGACGCCGAAAGACAGAAAAAGATTTAGGAGTGATGCCATGTGTGTGTGTGAGTACATATTACGTTCCTGTGTGAACTCGGGTGCATACAAGTGTATGTCAGCATAAATTCAAGCCTGTGCATGAATGCGTTTGAGCATTTCTGAGTCTAAAACATACTTGAATGATTCAGTGTCATCGGGTTTAAAACAGACATAACATAGTCTGTATGTAGGCGCTGTCACCGGAAATCTGAAGTAACTCTCCAATCTTAAGTTGGAAAATCAATCAATGTTTGGTTTTATCTATAGTCACTCAGACGGGTTTTGGAGCTCCTCATAGCACAGAGACAGCATTAACTAGTTTAATGATAATTACCAGACAGATTCCACTTTTTAGATGTTATTTACTCTGCAGCTCATCGCAAAGCAAATCATGGGGTTCCACAGGGTTCTGAGTTAGGCCCCATACTTCTTAAATTACATATGCTTCCTGTATGGAATACCATGAGGAATCAGTCATGAACTTCCACTTTTATGCAGATTATACATGAATCGATTTTATATGTTTTATATTCCACATGTTCTTTTCTACCTTGTGACACATTTTCTCTGAGATATAGAACATACGGTAGGACTTTTTGGTTGCATTCCAGAGCTTCAGCATTTTTACCAAGAAAAGTTATCATTGTCAAGAGATTTATAGGTGTTAAATTGATGGGAGTTTTTTTCCTTGAAAGTAAAAGCTGTAGTAAGTCACTGTAATCCACAAAAGTTAATGAATAATTTTTAGGAGTTTTATATTTCTCTTTTTGTCTAATTTACCTGCATCCCTTCCTCTATAGGGATTATCCCTCCTTCTGCATTCATCACAAATTGCACCCCGTGATATAGTGCCATGCATTTTTCTCATGGAACTTTCTGCACTTTGATTTTTTTTTTTACTCCTTAAAATTCCTTTGCAAGAAAAATAAGAATAAGAGCCGAAAGGACACATCCGACCTCTTGGTAAACGGGACAGTGACTGTACACTGCTGTTTCTCTTTGTGCACGGTACGAGTCTGCTGGCACGGGCTGCACAAAATCTGAACCCAGAAGCAGAAAACATGTTTGGACGTGCACATGTCAGGGGCTGATAAGCTTCGGTGGGGCAGGGAGGCAAATGAGTGGCAGGGGGCGAATCGCAGCGGTAAAAGAGACACTGACACAGAAATAAAAACAACCACAATCTACAATTAAGTGTCAGGATGAGTGAGTGAACTGCTCCGACTGCGGTTGGATGTGAAGCCTATAGAGGACGATGACTGATGTCTCCCATACAGATGAACTCAACAGAGCTGGTGGTGGAACAATCCCAGCCTGAGGCTGAAACGCTCTTAGGAACTATTTACCGCGGCCGGTCACGCACATCCGCATGCAAACCCACTGATGGACACTTCACTCTATTGTGCGGCTTTCCAGGAATACGAGAGTGCACACAACTGGAGTCCTATGTGGCAGATCAGGCCGGAGGTTTGCACGTTGTTTTCCTGTAATTTGGTTTTAGGAACAAGGAATAAGGAATTAATACTGAATTTAAACAACTGGAAACTCTGCTGAAATTACCGTAATAATTGACGCACAGCCGGACAGAAAGTTCAATTTAACTGTTCAAACAGTGACAATAAACACGACTACATTATTAGTTTTGAATATAAAATGTGACGTATTTGTACCTTAAACTCATCCGATAGTGTAGTTTATTATCTGAACACATTAATATACAAATGCAGCATCAAGCAAGAATTAGACGACGGTTTGTTTGTTTGAAAACACATTGGGTTTTTTTTTTGCATTTCTGGTTCTGAAAATGTTCGTGTTTACATGACAACGTTCTGAGAAAGATTTATATTTACACAGAAATGCTGAAAATGGCTTAATAAGCATGCCAGGCCACGAGAACTATTCAGTACAGCCGTGATGCGCGTGTGCAGTAGATGCGTTTCAGAAACGTTGCGTTTTCCACCGTTTCCATGGAGACCGAGTTTAGCCGTTTTAAAAAATTAGCGTTGCCAGTGGCTCCAACGAAACATTTCAAAACGTGTAAATGGTACTTTAGTCCTCTCACAGGTCCTTAAAGTCTTTGTGCAGCCAGTTTTGTTTAAAAGTGTAGTATGTAAAATGTAAGTAATGATACATCTGTACATTAGGCGGCAGTAGTGAGTCACCCAGCTTGTCTTCAACCCGGGTCTTTCAACTTTTTGCAGTTTTTTTAAAAAGGTTTTAAATAAAATATAAACCATACTCTACCATTAATGTCATTCTGCTCTGAATCTGACCTTCCAATCTTAAACCGTGTCATAAAAACAAGGTATTTGGCACGTTTCTGCATGTGCGAGCTCGTACGGCGGCAACGAGGGTAAACAACTCGTCGAAGCGGCGGGTGCACAGAGAGCCGCTTCAGGACGGCGTTGTTTAAATACAGTCGAGCTACTGTTGTTTGCACCGAGCCAACAGAGAGCACAGGGAGAGTCTGTCGGAGCGTGACCTGCAGTGGACTCGAGGTGCCGCATCAAAGAAGACACGACCACTGAGGAATCTGGGCCGGGAGGGTCGCAGGTGTGCAGCAGCGTGTGAGGAAACTAAAAGGACGTCACAGTCGAATCGATTGCCTAAATCATGTGTTTGTAATGTGTATGGAGGAATGCTTTAGAAACACGCATCATGCAACAGCTTTTTTGGGGGACATTTTACTGTATTTTGCACCAGAAGGTTTCATTAAAATCGCTAATTGTTTTCTTTTTTATTAATTTATATGTTTTCATCACATATACTCAATGAAGTACTTTAAAAGATTAAATTTGAAGGGGTCGTATTACGTTAAATTCACTTTCTAATGGTTTTCCAACAGTAATAATCGTCCCCATTCCTGGAATGATGTCCCAGAAGTGAAGAAAGTCTGTCCTCTCTCTCCCTGGCTTGTTTCAGTTTTTAAAAAATGTGTTGTTCCAACCAGCCAATCAGAGATCAAACCCTATATAGTGTCATCGGGGGGTTTAGCCAATCACAATCAAGGTCGGCCCTCTCTTTGACTTTCTCACAATTAGGCAGCTCTGCTCTGGCACATGGCACCACGAGAGGAAGTACTTCCTCCTCTTCCCAAGATGGGCTTGTGTGGGCGGAGCCAGTCCAGCTCACACTGACACAGCAGATTCTGAATGCAGCTCCTATGGTCCAATATTCAAATGGAGGAAAATCAAGGAAGAGCTGGTTTGGGGCAAGAAACTTTGAATACAATGTTTTTGGATCAATGAGATCATGTGAAAGTGTTAAAAAGCTGCATAATATGTCTCCTTTAAAGGATATTCTGACACTATTTCACTGGTCCGGCCCACTCAAGAATTGGGCTGAACCGAAATGTGTTTGACACCCTTGATGTCCATGCTGTGTTCAATGTAAAGTGTATTCCCAGAGATAAAGAAGCCTGACACATAGCAGACAAGGTCTAGCAATGTTTTTAGGAACACAACAAGCAGATCTAAAGGCTCCACCTCACAAACCTTCAGGCCACCCAGTGCAACTTCAGAGGGAGTCATAATGTTCTGGTTGATTGCTGATGTTACAAGCACTCGTCTCGATACCATCGTCTCTCTCTCTCTCTCTCTCTCTCTCTCTGAGAGATGAGCAGATACACTGCTGAATGCCAAGAATTCTGTACATGTCGGCGCCTCGACAAAGACTCCTCAGTGCTCGGGTCCGAAATGTTCTGACCCCTCCCCCGCCACAGGTCAGCGCTGTTACATCATCAGCACAAAGCCCGCTCATTCACACACACACCTACAACTGGAGTCAACCCGGCCTGGAAACACCCGACCAGCAGTCACAGTGAGATAAACAGAGAGGGGAAGCTGGGGACATGCAGCCGAAAGCAGGTTCAGGGGGTTATTTCTAAAGCTGCATCGCCCTCCAGTGATACAGAGAGGAACTGCAGTAAGAAAACGTCAATAACTGAATATTTCATATAAATGAAGTCAGTGAGTCTAATGACGAAAAACATTAGAACTGCTGAATTCTGACCTTCTGTTACACATTTAAAACAGTTTCTATCCTTTTCTGACATCTTCTTTTGTTGTGTTAGAAGAAAGAAAGATAGATGGATGGATGGATGGATGGATGGATGAATGATGCCATTTTTACAATTTCAAATTTTTTTTAATGTTACTTAAATAATATTCCAACTACTTAACAATGTGAGAGTTTAATAACTTGTTGGTAAAATCTAATAATAATATTGACTCATCCCCCCCAGACATCTTTACCTGCACTGGCCGTCCGTCCTCCGTCCCGATCATGTTCCTCCACTCCATCAGAGACCGCTGCAGGCTGTCCAGCCCCGTCTCCCACAGCCGGACGTAGCCGCCCATGTCCACTGTCACCACGCCTCCGGAGCCCAGGGCGGCCATCACCACGTCGGACTCAGATACCCGGGACAGCCAGCTGGTGTATGGCGACACCGACATGGACCTGCAGAGGGCGACCCAAAGATAAGAAACATTAACGGGAGCTTTTAACCACCTCAACATTAAAGTTTCATCTGAATTTCAGCATTTTATAAATAAATAGAGACAAAAGAGGCTGAGATTTGTTTCATTTTTACACAAAACAGGAACTGATGACAAAAATAACATGAAAATGAATTACAATGGAATACGATAGTGCAAATCCAAGGCACATTTACATGCATTATCCGAATTTCCAAGAAAACATTCCTATAATGTTTTTGGTCTAAAAAAAAAAAAAAAAAAAGGCTAAAGAAAAAATTATAATTATGAAAATGAGGGGGGAAAAATCATTAGGAATTTTTTTTTTCTTTTAGTATTTCTTTAAGAAAATTTTTAAAGGAAGAACATTTTTTTCTCTCATTTTCATTTTTTAGAAAAATAATTAGAAATATACATTTAAAAATTTTTATAAAAAAAAGACAAAAATCCAACATTAAAACCTTGACTCTTCTAATAGATCATGTTAGGCCAAGAGTGTCTAAATAAACCTAATTTCATCTTGAGTGGGTGGGACCAGTAAACTAGCACCATAATAACCTTTGAATTTTCAAGTTTGTTGTGTCAGAATATATGTGATGAAAATGTCTATATTTTTGCAAACACCAAACAATGAGTACGGAAAATGACTCCTAATTTCAACATAAAGCCCATTTGAATGATTTTCTGGTACAAAACACTGTGAAATCTCCAAAATATCTTCTCCTTTAGCTGTTCAATTATTTATGTTTTTACAAAGTTCCCCTGACAGCAAGGCTTTGAGGCGAGTTTGATAGCAGCATCAACAAAATCTCCGCTCAGGTCTCAGTGTTAGAAAAGAATCAATGTTTTCTATCAAAATGTTTTTTTTACAATTTTCTTCATGGTTTGGTCTCAGCTTAGTTTTTTTTAGTTTTTACAGTGAATCATCATCATTTTTCAATCGGATTCCTCTTGTGACCTCAAAGTGATGCGAGAAAATGTAAAAAAACAAAAAAACAAATCATGCACACGCTGTTTACCTTGGTACAGGAATGTATTTCAGTTTTTTGGAGTTCAGATCCGTCACCTCCAGGTACGCCGCCGTCATCGGAGGCGTCGCGTCTGAGTGGAGAGAGGAAAAACGTGCAGATTGGAACCCAAACGACACATGTGACCTGTGAGCGGGGCGACCTCTGACCTTTGGGGTAGACCTCTTTCAGGGGCACCTTGCTGGGTGGGAGAGCTCGGACCACCTGATTGGCCGAGAGCAGACTGACGCAGTTCTCCCGCTTGGCCGCGCTGGACCGAAGATCCCCCCTGAAGAACATGTGAGCCCCGCCCTCGCTGCTCTTCATCTCCGCGAGGTCCAGCGGCCTCGAGAAGCTGTACACCTCGTTTGGGGACTGATTGGGGAGAGTAATCCAGATTAAACTATTATGAGCAGTTTGCAGACTCACCTCCTCGATGCCTGTTTATTAGTCACAAACACGCATGTCATGCCTTTTTTATCATGATAATTTGTCATTTTTTGCAATAAATACTGACAGAAAAGAAAAAAAACTTTGAAATGTAAGGTAATACACATTATAACTGAATGTAATATAAAAAATATCAACTATTTTAAGACATCAAATATGCCTTAAAGGCTGATCACAATCCCTGATTCCCGCTGAGTAAGGACATGAATGAAATTAGAAAATTCCAGAGGAAATTTTGGTCTGCCTCTCCTTTCAGCTCCTCCATGAGGTACCTCTCCCATCCACTTTGTATGGCCCATTTTTTCAAAATTTGGGGGATTTATTCGGAAACAGCGAGCCGAATCCTTAAAGAAAGTCATGGCAATATATTCCTGAACGTCCCGCACATTTTGATGTGCTTCTTGTGTTCGTGATCCCAACGGTGCGGGAGTAGTTACCTAAAGAAAAACAACAGCACCTACTAGTGGCCCAACATGCTAAGTACATCATTTTCAGAACGTGGCCGTGTAACTGTGAAGCAACAAAACGTTTTCACTTGAAACGTTGTTTTGCATAACAGGGCCTCAGAGGGATGTAACGTGATTGGTTGATGGGAGGTAAAGTGGGCGGAGAATAAAAGGCAGATGCTCACGATAGTAAAGTGGCTTGGATCCTGAGCAGATTATTTATTATTGTTTAACAAAATGCCGAAAAATAAAAACAAAATAATGTAACCGTGCTGGGAGGATTTATTAAATTAAATCAATTCCGAGACCAAACGGTGATGTAAATGTGTCACACGTTGCAAAATTTGATGTAGAAACAATCAGAGACGCTATGAAAGGATGTAAGACGTCCCGGTCTGATCTCACCATGAGGTCTGGGAAGCCCACCACGATCCGAGCGAAGCTGGACGTGTCGGCCAGGACGCGGTTCGGGGACACAATCTTCTGGTCCAAGGCGGCGCTCAGGTTCTCGTTGGGCAGCTGCTCGCAGGAGAGCATGCTGGGTACGGAGGCGTCAGCTGAGATGGAGCGAATGAAGAGAACGACACAATGTTAGGACGAATGCAAAAAATTTATTCTGTAATTTATGAAGGTTTTGGGGAAAAATGATTGTATTTTTCTGATTGTTTTTGCAGACATACAATCTCTGACCACTAGATGTCACTGTAGGACAACAGAATGCTGCTAGAGTACCACAGAAAGACCTCAAGTGCCACTTTATTTAACTGGCAGAGCAAAGAAATATCACTAAAAAAAGCTACAGGGTAGAATTTACATTTATTTTACAAGAGTAGAACTGTGTCATCTGCTCTTTAGGCTACTATTTAATATTTCCAGATTATGGGTAAGTGCAAAAACTCATTTTGGCCCACGCTCTTGAGGATGGTTTTTTAAAGAAATATTTAAAAATGAATAGCAGAAAAATATTGCGTCTTATCTACTGTCAGGGTGAGATCAGAAAAAGACCCATCATGCAACGGTTTTGTGGACATTTCACTGTATTTTGCACTAAAGGTTTAATCAAAAATGACTTTGTGTTGAGATTGTAGACATTTTATGTAATATTTGTTTGTTTTTTGTGAAAATATAGACATTTTCATCAGATATACTCTGCCGCTTAACAACAAACATACTCTGAATTCAAATCTTTTTATGGCTCTAATATACCGGTCCTGCCCACTAAAGTTGAAATTATAATAATAATAATAATAATAATAATAATAATAATAATAATAATAATAATAATAATAATAATAATAATAATAAAACACACTTAACGCCATACATATAGTCCTACTTATTTTAACTTGTTGGAACCACTTGTGTCATGATCAGGTAATTAAATAGAAGAGAAGCAAAGCGGCGTGACTGATGTTAAGACCAGAGGAGCTTCAACCTGTTGGATGTGTGTTTTTCTACCTGAGCTGACCGAGTCCTCGCTGATGCTGTGAAGCTGACACACTCCAGAGTCCTCAGCAGCCATGTGCATGGGCTTCGTCAGCAGGAACTTCCTATACACACACACACACACACACACACACACACACACACACACACACACACACACACACACACACACACACACACACACACACACACACACACACACACACACACACACACACACACACACACACACACACACACACACACACACACACACACACACACACACACACAATGGTATTGTTTTCAAGAGAAGGAAAAAAAAAAGAAAGAAAAAAATTTAAAAACAGAGAAAAAGAAAAGAGATAAAAGGGAAAAGAAAAGAAAAAAGAAAAAAGGAAGAGACAAAGAAGAATAAAAAAGGACATTTGACAAGAAAAGAAAAAAATTTAAAAAGAAAAGAAAGAAAGAAATTTATAAAAAAAATGAAAAGAAGAAAAATGGAAAAACAGCAAAAGAAAGAAAAAAAGACAGAAAATAGGACAAGAAAAGAAAATAATGAAAACAAGAAAAGAAACAAAAAAAGACGAAGAAGAAAACCCAAAACAAAACAGGCACCGATTTAAATTAAATTGTTATATTTCAGGGTAACTTGCCCCAAACGTGTCGCGTCTCCGGCCCTCGCCTGAAGGGGGCGTAACACTCACTTGTTGGTGTTGCTCTCCAGCAGCAGCCAGCGATCCTCTGCCACCAGAAACACCGACTTGAGGTTAATGGGGAGGGAGATGGTGTGAACCCGGCCCTCCAACACGTCCAGCACCTCCAGCTGGTTGCTGCAGACAGACGCAGGCATCAGACTGATAAACGGGCTGCGAGTCAGACAGTCATCTTGTTTATCGCGTCCCTGCTTACCCATCCTCCTTATAGAACAGAAGCCAGTTTTTATGGGCGAACTCGCGGCACATTTTATGAACTCCCTGTGGACAAAAAAGAAAAAAGAAACACACGGGACAATGACGTAACAAGCCATCAGTTTAGAAACGTGAGAATAAAAGCTCCATCGAGACTTGAAGATCAGACCTGCTGCTCCTTACTGCTCCACCAGTTGGATGCTCGGGTGTTGGGCTGATCGTCGCCCGGTGAGACCAGCAGCCTCCTGACGGCGCCGGTCACCAGGTCCAGGTGAAGGACGGTGTTACTCTGCGGAAAGACACACAACACGGATGAATGCGTCCGTGTCATAATAACAACAACAGGATGTTCATCCAGAAGCTTCTCCGGAGGATGATTCTGCATTCGATGAGGTGTTTGAATTAGGATTATACATGAGTGGTTGGCTGAACAAACCAAACAGGGCCTGCACCATAAATATTAGTCGTTTCCGTGCAATTGTTATGCAGCTGTCTGCCACTAGTTGGTGACAAAGAGCCACCAAAGAGTGGCTCTCGTGGAAAATTAAAAACATGTTACAAAACAATTGGGATATAATCAACTGGAATTGAATACAACAAATGTGTCAAAGACATTTTAGTTAAGTTTCCACATTCAGCCCGATTTCATCCTGAGTGACCTGGACCGGTAAAATCGTGCCATAATAACCTTTATTTTGAACGTTTGTCTTTGTTGTTGTGCAGAGTATACGTGATGAAAATGTCTGTTTTCACATAACAACAACAACAAAAACAACTATTATAGTAATTTTACAGAAAATGACTACAATCTCAACATGAAGCCAATTCTAATTATTTTAATTAAACCTTTTGATGTAAAATAAATTAAAAACTCATGGCAAGCACAGTATTTCCTGTATCTTGCTTTTCCCCCCTCCATTACGTTATGCACACCTTCATCGATTGCACATTCATCGCTGCATAAATCTGGATGAGTGAGAGGCTCCATAAAACTGTTCTCCAGCCTTTTCTCTGCTGCAAATCACATAATTCAAACAAACGGTTGGTCTATCGGGCTACTGAGACCATGGTAACAGATAAGACTTCAATCTGGCCACCGCAGAGCGAAAGCTACCCGGCGTCACGGCAGCGGATCGCCGCCATAACGGAGATAAACAGTCCCACGTGTGCGTTGGTGTATACCACTACTGCTGGGAAATATATGCCCATTATATACTGCTTTAATCTGAGTGGGACACGAGTCAGAACGGGTCAGCAGAGGGCGCTCTGCTCCCAGACAAACCAGGATCTGATGTCCCGCAGGACACGATTGCTCTCCAAGTTAATCTGATCCAAAGATAGGCGTATTGTCTGTGTGTGTGTGTGTGTGTGTGTGTGTGTGTGTGTGTGTGTGTGTGTGTGTGTGTGTGTGTGTGTGTGTGTGTGTGTGTGTGTGTGTGTGTGTGTGTGTGTGTGTGTGTGTGTGTGTTGGGTAAACTCTTTGGTTTGTGACGCACGAGGCTTCATTTTCAATTGAGTTTTATGAGAAGGAGCCACGGGGGAGCTGGCCCCGGCCCCGGCTACCCTCGCTTCACACTAATGCTTTCCTTATGGCCTCCCATTCCTGGCATGCTGTACCGAGCGCGCTGCCTGGGTTGTTCGGAAAGGGCAAACCCCTATTTCCTGCTTCCTAACAGACGCACACACGCAGCCGGGCTGTTGAGGTTACCAACGCATTTACAAACATGCATGCATTTCAAGTTGTACTTTCTTTATTTTTATTTTTTTTACATGTACGTGTGTTTGTGACGCGTCTCGACTTACCTCACATGGCCAAAGACGCACCGTACCTCGATTCAGGATGTGCCTTTTTACAACCACAGTTAAGGTTAGTGTGATGGGATTGTTTTTATCTAAATGGGAAGATCCCACAAATGTGAGCGGGTGTCTTGTATTTCTTTCTATATTGCAGGAGTGTCAAACTCCTTTTCCTTCTGGGGCCACATAAAGCGCAAACAAAATCATAATATATGAATAACTGAAATTCTAAATCTCTGCCTTTGTTTTAGTGTAACAAAAGTATTACGTTCACATTCAATCAAATGTCATTTTAAAACACATGACAAACCTGAAAATTGAATAAGAGAACAGCGACCCCTGTGGTAGTGGGTCTTTAAGATCATTATGTGATGTTTAATAATCATAGAATCTTTAAAGAAAATGTAAAACCAAAAAAAAACTGACAAACAAATGCCCTTAATTTCATGATTTAAAGCTTATAGAAGTGTGCCAACGCTGAATATTTCTAACAAGGAGAAGTATGTGGTTTGTCATTTGGGGCTCCACTTCGGTTATTTACATGAAAAGCTGCTAAACAGACAGTGTTTTCTTCGATCGTTGCAATTTTGCCAATTTTGCATTGAGTTTGTGCACAAGCAGGAAACGACGGGTGGTTTTTCAGGAACAAAGAGGCCAAACACATCAGTAACAAACGTTCAACTTGCAGATTATTCGGGCACTATTTTACCAGTCCGACCAATGTGCTCGATTTAAGGCCTTGATAACGACATACGAAAACAGGAGCGTTCAAAATAGAAGCAACCCAACGAGGGTTTCCCAGCTTGGAAAAAAAATGGCTTCGGAGAATGTTTTACGTCAATAAAAAGACCCCATAAAGATAGTACGGTAAGCGTGTGTGTGTTTCCCTGATTTCACTGGAAAGCCAATGACCCGTGGTTGAACTGTGAGTTGTCTGGACCTCTTCATTTTCAGACAGACGTAACATGATCCATCACCGAGGTATTTTTAGAATTCCTCCTCTTTTTCCTAATATGCACCAGCTGGACGACCGTTCCGCTCGGAGGAGAACCGGCATTGTTCTCGTCTTGTGTTCTCGCTGTCGCGGTGCGGGGGTCTCGTCGGGTTAGGAAAGAAACAACCGCTGACCGCCGGCCACGGACAGAAGCGGCGGTGGGGGGAAGGGGGGGGGGGGGGCTACTCTTAAAATCTGTGTGGAATCTGTGGTCAGTCCTCTGCTGGAATGGAAATAGAAGTGTTGCGTAATTGTCGTGTTATAGAGGAGAAAAAGAAAAAAGGAGTGTCTGGTGGAAACTGGGAGTTTGTGGCGATTGGCTGTCATCACCTTGAACATGTCAGCAGTCCATCACTGAGCAAACACTTTCACACCAGCCGGCGATTCAGAGTCATGAATGTATTATGTATATTTTTTACTATGGGAAGAGGCCAGCATATCCAAAGACGAGCCACGCACAGGAGGAACATGCAAACGCAACACAAAAAATGTACCTAACTAATCTAAAACCCAAGACTTTCTCGCTATGAGGCGAGAGAGGAAACCACTACACCACGAGGGATCAACAGCAGAACATTCCTCCACTGTCACCTGTGATGCTGTGATGAAAGATAATCTGAAGGTCATGGAATCCATGCAGGTTTTAAAGTAGCGACGGGTTTACAACCTCGTGTTACCGACGCAGATATCTGTGTGTGCGTAAGTTTGCGAGTGTGTGTGCATGAGTGAATGTATATGTGTGAGCGAGCAAGCGTGTGTGTGTGTGTGTGTGTGTGTGTGTGTGTGTGTGTGTGTGTGTGTGTACCGACCTGCTCCTCGTGCAGCACCACCTGACCGTCCAGAGGACTCCCGAGCGGAGCGACGGTGACAAACGGCTGCCAGACGCCGCTGATGGTTCGGGGGAAAACGTCGTGGAGCTCCAGACTCTGAATGGCGTCGCCGCGCTCCTTCATGGCGTACAGCGCCACCGGGTTACACGTGGCCACGTACAGCGCGTCTGTCGACGCAACAACACGGGGAAGATGAATCCTTTCAAACAGGTTTCTAATTGCTATGAATGTCATTTATGCCAGATTAAGACGGTCATATTGTTTAGTTAAGGCGCAGATGATCATTTCTGCTTATTGACCCTCTGACAGGGTTAGATTTAGTTACATGTTATTTTCTGTTCTATTTCTTTTTTTTTTTTTTAGTTTGTATACAGGGATTATTTCTCTATAATTTGGTGTTTGCAGGTATTCTGGGATTAAGTTACACAAATGGCTTTGCTTGAAATGTGAAAATGCATCTTGAAGACAGTTTATTTTTCTTTTTGTTTAAAAGAGGAAAAGCTAATAGTTTTTCAAAAACTGATGAAGAAGATTGAACTTTCTGTAAATTGCTTTTTAAAGATGATTGCGCGCGTGTGTGTGTGTGTGTGTGTGTGTGTGTGTGTGTGTGTGTGTGTGTGTGTGTGTGTGTGTGTGTGTGTGTGTGTGTGTGTGTGTGTGTGTATTACCATCTCTGGCAATGACATCACAGATGATGTTGACTTCGTCCATGGGAATCTGCCAGGAGGCTTTTTCCTCGCTGAAGCTCAGAGCTCGGCTCTCCTGCCTGTCGCAGGGTGAACTCTGCACACGGAGGAACACGGGACCCTGGAAACATCCGGAAAACTCTTAAACTCTAAGAACGGTGGCAAGTTTTTAAAAATTATAAAAAAAAAAACAACAACAACATGCTGACAAAGAAAGAAAATATCCTTAAATATCCTTAGACCGTAGATTGAAGTATGTTCAATTAGTGTGTGTGTGTGTGTGTGTGTGTGTGTGTGTGTGTGTGTGTGTGTGTGTTTGTGTACCTTGATGTCGATGGGGCGTGTTTCGGTGGGACAGAGGAGTTTCCGGCGAGCGTTGCCACCTTGGTTCACGGTCCAATACCCCGTCATCTTCGGCTCGGGCAGCGGCAACCTGCAGAGTGGAAACCGGCAACATGATTTCTATAAATAGAAACATGTACGCAGGTGATGTTAAAGTATTTCTGAATGGAGGTTTGTCACTTAAATGATTAATTAGTCACACAATCTGTGAAAAAAATTAGGGATCGATCAGACTCGTACTTTCACAACTAAATGTCTTATCATATATGCAGGAATACAGAGTATATAAAGAATGTACTGCAGTTCGCTCAGTCTCCAGACTGTTCCACGCTGTCTACATTCAATCTCACCAGGCTGGCAAGAGACTTTTAAAAAGTGCAACGATTTGGCCTGGAAATACGGTAATTGCTTTGAGGGTTAATGTAAATAAATAAGTCGTTTGTTGTTTCAGCTATTTGGGGGTGGAAAATATCGAAGTTGAAACAGTGATTAAGTGAAGATGAAGACGAATCTTCTTCAGATCGCAGATGATCTCTCTGATTTCTATTGGATGGAAATGCGTCGCCGGACATGTAACACAGATTTTACGGGAAACAAAGTCAGATTATACCTTTATTTGATGAACATTTTGCACCAATAGAGAATCAAATGAATAAACTAGAGCTACACTCGGTAGAGCACATGCAATTCAAGTGAGTAGTTTTTGGGAAAAGTTGGTAAAATGCATACATAAATAAATAAATTAAGTAATTTCCGGACTTTAAGCCGCTACTTTTTTCACACGCTTTGACTCTCTGCGGCTTAAACAATGAAGCGGCTAATTTATGGATTTTCACGGGTTAATGAACTTCATGCCGCCAAAACATGGGTGATGCGTTCAGGTGCATCACGTAACTCCGACCTTACTTTGTTTTCTTTTTAGATTTGGTGGGTGTGGCTTATACCGAGGCGTGCTCGATAGTCCAGAACTTCCAGTAAGTAACTAAATAAATACACGCAGAGGAAAACACAACCTTCTCAGCCCAGCTTTCGATTGCAAAGGTAAAAACGTCCCGTAAAGTAAATTCTAGTGGATTCGTTGTGACGCAGTGAGCGCTGGCAGAGATAAATAAAGAGGAAAATCATGGGTCCTACTGGCTTTGCAAGCCTCCACCTATCAAAATAAACTCAACACCGCAAAATGATTTCAGATGGAGCTTTTGTTCTTTTCTAAGTCTAACACACACACACACACACACACACACACACACACTCACACACACACACACAACGTGATCTCTGGAGAGCGTGAAGCCAGCGTGTTGTGTCTGACCAGATGTGGCCAGGAGGACTCCCGGTCCTCCAAACCGTAAATATTTCTGTGAATGGAAAAGAAGAGGAGCCTTTTTTGGCTCTCCATGTCTAAAATGGGACGTCCAGAGACAAAAACATTTGCGTTCAAGTACACAAGACGTGGGTGAAGCGAGCGGTCGGCTGTAAACTGTTTCGAGACGGTGTTTAACGTCACCGAGACGTGGACACGAAAAGACCAACAACAGTGTTTTAAGGAGTATCGCAGTTATATAACTGGTGAATGAATAAAGTAACTAGTTCCCTGGAAAACTCACTCTTGCTCTCAGCTATTGCATTTAAATATTTGATTTGTTAAAGTTGGTATAAACTGCATAGAAACGTGTCTTAGATGTCCTGAACTCTTTTGGAATGTGGAAAACACACACCACCAAGAAAACTAAAAATACTCAAAGAAATCCCATTTTTATTTTAGACAAATTTCTTAAGAGTAGCGACGAAACACGACACCGAGACCCGAGATATCGGTGATACTGCCATGAAAGATATTGAAGTAACATTAGCCTTAAAGTCATGCTGTCAGGGTGATTTTTTGTAAAAATACCCATCATGCAACAGCTTCAGGAGACGTTTTTTGGACACCTCAATGTATTTTGCACCAGAAGTTTGGATTGAAATTGGCTTTATGTTGAGATTAGAGTCATTTTCTGGAGTAATAGACAATATAGACATGTTTATCATGTATACTCACCACAACAAAGGAAAACCATTAAAGTTCAAAATCAAAGGTTATTATTTTACTGAAGGGAAATCTAAACAAAAAAAGAACACATTTCATGATTAAACGCTTATAAATGAAAGTCGATAGTGAATAATTCCTCTTTCTCACTATGTCGGAGACGTATCTTTAAGTCTTTTATCTATTCTCATTCAGGACTGCTGTTCTGTTACTTACAATAAAAGTTGCTGAACGGCCAGATGTAGTTTAACTGTCGCATGTTTTTCTTGGCTGCTGTGATTTATTTTGGAGGGCAATTTTACAAATTGTGTCAGATTTTGCACACGATGGAATACATGTTTGCTTATTGATACACAGTATATTGATTATATGAGGAATTTGAAGTGTGTTTTGTCAGTTAGTGAGGAAGATGCTCCAGCAGTAACTGATTCTGCAATACTGTACTTAAAAATGTAATCGATTACTTAGGGGTTACAGTCACTTGTACGCAAGACACATTGAGAAATTCTAAAATCCCTGTTTGATGTCAGTAATAGGAAAATAAATGTTTTCAATCATCAATACTATCGTTATTAATGTCACTCTTAAAGAAAAATACTTGTTTCTGCCCTGTTTGGTTCACAAAGTCTAAAAAATCCACAAAAAAGATTATTTCTGAACGTACGATAAAATAAAAGCACAGGAGACAGAAGAAACAAATATTTTCCTTTATTAAATGACAAAGCTGTACATACTGAGTTATTAGATTCAAAAACGTTCTCTATAAATAGTGTGGATGAACTTCATGGAAGCCTCGAGGTTTAAAACCAGTTTCAAGCTTTTCTTTTCAAAAAGATTTCACAGAAAAGAGTCACAATCGCTTTAACTATGAGTGAGTGACGTCTGACGGGTTCTCTCCCGGCGGGCAGGAGATGACGCAATGAGGCAAATCTTTCTGCTTTTAAAAAAAATAGGAATAAAAATGGCTGTCGGCTGCTGAGCTGCTGGAGACGGATCATTTAGCCAGATTAAAAACCTGATTTGAGATTTTAGCATTCAGTATTTTTAACTGCTACAAGCTGTGTCGATGTGAGATGTTGTGTTGGTTAGAAGAAGTTCTTAGATTTGAAACTTTTTAAGTTCAATTCGAGGTGAAAAAAAAAAATCTGATCTTATCAGGATAGTCTATTAAGTTTTGTTTTTTTTAAGATTTGGATATGTCTGATTATCATAAAGACGAAAATTGAAAATGTACAGGTGGATTTTTTTTATTTTTTATTTTTAAGGATTATCTAATCTGATTGTTTTTTTAATCAGATTACTTTTGGGTGCACGCACCCCTGAACGACGGCATTAGGGACAATCTGAGGAGTCCCTCATCGGGGGAATTGGCTCTTTAATCAGTCGAAATGAGCAGAACCAACAGGTTTAAAAGCTCCTTCACTCATAAAGTTACCGTATTTCCTGGACTATGTGTCACACCGTTTTAAGTTCTTTCTCTGGTCACACACCTATATATTGAAATATATCTTTAAATACCATCAGTGACCACTAGATGTCACTGTATGGAGGTCCCATTATTACCGTATTGACACTAGAATTTAAACTATATAGTTACGACACTTTTGAAATGCGTGTATTGGTCACTGAAAACTCTTCTAAAATAACTTCTAAAATGTGACATGACGCAAAAAATGTGTAATTCTCTAAATTAATGTTCAACTGAATAAAAATAAAAGCACTTTTCCTGTATTCTTGTGAGATAAATGTTGGTAAAATAAAAGCAACTTAGACACAAAACGGTTTTTTGTTTTTTTTTCCGTAAGATGGAACTTATTTACTCAGGAGTGACCTATAGTCTAGAAAATACGGAACCTCAACTCTTGGTATTTCCACCTCATTCATCTGTGCAGGTGGTGTTATGAAATGATGCCCTCATGTTGTTTCCTCCTCTGACGCCAGTTAAGAGTTTGACTGTGTGACAGTCTGATGTTGCCTCTGAGTGTCAGGAAAATGGCCCTCCCCCCCCCCACCACCACCACCCGCACCCCGGGGGGGCTTTAGTGTGTGTCTCCTGAAGCCTTACTCCTTCGCCAGTTTGACCGAGGTGGGCTTGGCCCCGATGGGGATCCCGTGCTTGTGCAGCGCTTCGATCAGGACCTCCCGCATGTCCTTGTTGTACGAGTCGAAGTCGAAGACGTTCCGCACCACGTTGGCCAGACCCTCGTTTGGGAATTTCTGGAAAAAGACGGCAGACGGACGGAGGTAAAGACAGGAGGAGGGAAAAGAGTGAGTTAATCTGATTAACATTGATATTACAATATTTACTACGATGTGGAATGTGGTTCAAACAGCAAGCAGAAAAATAAAAGAAATACAACATGTATTTACTTTCTTACAATTTTTTCATTAAAAATATTTACAATTCTGTATTGAAAGTTTTTCATGTACTTCAGTTTATTTCTATCTAATGTTGAACTTTACATAGTTTTCCTATTTTATTGTGCACCAAGTCACCATATACAGGAAAGTCCAGCTTCTTCTTGTACCTTCAAACATGTTTATTAAACATCTTATTCCTGACAAAAATCTAAATATTTGACAGTTTAGGATAAGATAACAGGACAGTACAAGATTTCTTTTAAGGCATTTACTTTGAAATTTACAGAAACAGTTTTTTATTTTTTTTGACAAATATATAATTTTGGTCAGTTTCATTTTTATTACATAGAATTGACTATTAGTCACTTGTGTTTTTTTAGGGCAGTTAAAGCTTATAGATAATATCACTACTATGAGTCGGATTTAAGAAAAAAAACTTGGCTTTCAAAACACAACTTGGTACACAAACAGCCCAAATTCATCTTCAGTTGGTTGGAAGGGTAGAATAGGACCATAATCACCTTTACATTTGAACTTTTAAAGTTCTTCTTTGTTGTGGCGCAGAGAATACGTGAGGAAAACTGTTACAGTTTCACAAAAATTTAACAATTTCTTTGGAAAATGACAACAATCTCAACGTAAAGCCAATTTTAATGAAACCTTCTGGTGCAAAATGCAGTGAAATGACCAATAAACCTTCACATAATTTTCAAACTGTTGCCGTGTGAGTGCGAAACTTTTCTGAATGGAAAAGGGAAAGAAATGATGCGTTTTCAGAGACATTTTCTTTGCTGTTCATCAAAGTCAAGATTTGTTGTCCTGATCCCGGAGTGTTATTAGGACTAAGCTTGCACCTTCACGCCTCCACACCGCGACGCATTTGCACAATCCTGCAAACTGATCAATAACACGACGGCACCTCAACACATACGGCATTGATCCGTTTCTCCCTGCTTGCACTCAGAAGCGACAATAATCAAAAAGCGAATTGGCCCCTTGCAGTGGACTTGCACTGGTCGTTTGGTCATCTTTTTTTTTTAATATCTGGAGCGATAACACACACAACCGGAGCCGTCTTTTTGCCCGAGCAGAGCCGCTTGGAGCCGAACCAGAAGATTCGCCGTCCGGAGATGACGGATGACGGGTCTGAGCGGCAAGCGGGGGGGGGGGGGGGGGGAAATCAAACTTAAGTGCAGCGGAATATCGATTCACACTCGCTCGAATGCAGATCGCTCTCTCTCATCCTGCTCCCAGGCCTGTTCGTCTTCTGCATCTGTGCAGACGATACAGAGGTTTCTCTAAAGAGGCTCGTCTCAGAGGGAACACTGTGTGGGAGTGTATTTCCATTTGTATAACAATATTTCTGTCTGTAATGAGATTTGTAAGTGTGTGTGATATGTTTGCTGTGTGTGTGTACTGAAATGAGTATATGCCTACGAGGGTCCCTAACCGTCTCCATCTTCACCTCCTTTTTTCTTAAAAGTAATTTTTTTTCCTGAATATGCACACTTACTCCGGCTTTTAACGTACTTCTTATGTTCTAGAAACTTAATCTCATGGTATGTATTCATTGAAAAATTGCAGTTACCTTCTTCTTTTTCATATTAACGACTATAAATGGCCAGATTGGGTTCTCTGGTGGGCTTATTTTTGCCTGTGAGTGGCATGCGTGGCAAGATTAACCCTGCAAGTCAAAACAAAGGACTAAAAAAAACCCACTCATCATGACAGGCTGGAATTTGTTTGTAATTCAGAGTTTTATGCCCTCAAATTTTCTTTGCAGGATCATTTTGTCATAGTAAAAGTCTCATTAGCCCCTCTGTGAAGGCTTCCAGAAGATTACAGAGAAGTACATGTAAATAAATTGTTTTATGTTATTTTGAAATTAAATTATTTTTCCCAAAATATTCAGATTGCCTGGATAAAAAGAGGTGAAAAGTTAAACTGTTAAAAAGGCTGAATTACTACGAATAATGGCAAAAATTCCAAAAACAATCAAAACGGCAAAAATATCTAAAACAGTTCAAACAACTAAAATATTTAAAATCGATATAAAATCGATAACATGGCTGGAAAACAACAAGAAAGAATAAAAAAAAGATACAATAGATAAACTGATAGAAATGGCTAAAAGGGGAAAAACAGCCAAGTGGTCCGTGAGTCAAAACAGCTAAAAAGAAAGGAAGACGACGCTCTCCTGCATTATTGAAGCCTCCAGCAGTGCAGGAATAAGGACCAACATGTTATGATTTATTGATAGAAACGCGTCTGAGACCGAGCGGGCGGTCGTACTGCCGAGGAGCCGTCTCACCTGCAGGTGTTTGACGATGTTGACCACCTCTCGGGTGGAGTAGGGGTAAGTGATGGTGCCCTGGTCGGCCATGGCCCGCAGCTCTCCGAAGGCGGCCACCAGCTTCTGCAGCGTGGAGTCGGGAACGTCGGGGCCGTACTGTTTGAGCATCGCCAGCTCCGCCTGAGGCTTCGGATTGTCCACAGCGTGGCAGCTGAAGATGTCCCCTGTTTCGAGACATGATCTGCTGTAGGACTCGCTGGAAACCAACATCTACGGTGGCCCGGAAGGGCCAACAGCACAACGCAACGGCAGATTCCACAACAGAACCAGGGATACACCGATCTCCATTTTCTCACTTCCGATCCAATCCCGATACCTGGATTTGGATATCTGCCGATACCGATATTATTCCGATACCAGAGCTCTGTTTGCTTTAATATTTCATTATTGTTGATTTTATATGAGGCTGTAATAAACTCCTCTCTACAAGCAGGTATGAAATGTACGGATGTATGCATGTATACTCCCAAAAGGTAACTTGAGGTTAGTATAAGGAAGAAAAGGAAGAAGTACAAACATATTTTGTTCAATTTGACTTGGACTGACTGACTTTACCTGTTGTGTTGTGACTTTTTGCTGTTTTGTTGTTACTTTAGCTGTTGTGTTGAGCTGGTGGCCCAGAAATCCATGTAAAAAATATCAGGTTTTTCAAAGTTGTGACTCCAAATACACTATATTGCCAAAAGTATTTGCTCGCCTGCCTTCATACGCATATGAACTTCAGTGACATCTCGATCTTAAACCAGAGGATTTAATCTGATGTCGGTTAAAACTTTGCAGCTATACCAGCTTAAACTCTTCTAGGGAGGCTTTCCACGAGGTTTAGGAGTGTGTTTCTTTGTGAGGTCAGACACTTTCGTGAGAGGAGAAGGCCGGGCTCACAGTCTCCGCTCTTTCGGGTTGAAGTCAGGACTTTGTGCAGGATATTTAAACTGGATCATCCAGGACTTTAAGGACCTGCTTTTTTCACTAGTGTGCAGTCATGCTGGAGCAGGAAGGAACCGTCCCGAAACTGTTCAAAAAGCTGGAAGCATGAAAGAGTCTAAAACATCTTGGTATGCTGAAGCTTTCAGTGTTTCCAGTGGAGGGAACACTGAAAGCTTTCAGTGTTCCCTTCACTGGAAATTCCAAAAAATGGGCCCACATCATAATCAGCTTTGGAGAGCTGAGCACATACTTTTGGCAATATAGTGTGAAAGGAAATAGTTCCTAATGTTTTTGGTTTGTCGTGCATGCTTCTTTTTTGTACCTAGAGCTCCGAAAAAGTCATTGCCCAGGAAGGGAAATCCGGGCCGGTTAGCCAGGACCAGCATCCTGAAGTCTGGGTGCATGACGATGGTGTTGGCTCTTCCTTTGGCTTCACGTGGATCTACGGGAGAAGACAGAGGATACGGTTAACACCCTCTTAGTGATTAATGGCACTGATCTACGCACATAAACTGCACTGCTTTTACACAAGGCGGTTTCGTTTTCATCCCCAGAACGGAGTCGCTCGGTTTGTGTATCTGAGGTCTTAAAAGTGCTGTTTACATTCGTCTGCAGGGACGAGCCTTCCAGGAATGGCACTTTAACAGGGCGACATGGGAGAAAGTACATGTTTACAGTCCAACACGGGCTGGTAAACGTCCATAAAGGCTTTTATCTTAAGCCTTTTTTTAGCGGTCTGATGTTTTACCATCACGCATTAAACGTGGGGACTTCTGTCTGCATGCTACATCTGCAACATGTTTAAATGTCTCAGTGTGTCTGTTAAGACTATACACTCCTCAGAAATTGATGATTGCGCAATAATCCAAACATCTGCAGGAAATGAGTGTAGGTCAACGCGAAGTCCCGGAGGGTTTGAAAACGTAACGCCCGCTGGTTTACCCGAGACGATCCTCCGTCCGTCGGCTAAAATCATCTCTCCGCTCTCCACCAGCGTTTTGAGGATGCAGGTGACGTTTGTGGGAGCTTTGTCTGCCTCGTCGATCACCAGTATGTGGCCGAACTTCACCGCCTTCACCTGAATAAACGCCAACATCATCAACCAAAAAAAAAAAACGAGAGGCCTGCTGGGCATCGCTCAACAAAAAGAGAAAGTTTAACACTTGTGACGCATCACTTTGAACAGTTGTTCACAAAGTTAATAAAATAAAATAAAATAAAATAAAATAAAATAAAATAAAATAAAATAAAATAAAATAAAATAAAATAAAATAAAATAAAATAAAATAAAATAAAATAAAATATATGCTCACTCCGTCTCAGTGTTGTTACATCTGGTACTTTGAGGAAAATTGTAACAAAAAAAAAAAAGAAATTACATTTTCTTCTTTTAATTTATTTTTTTATGTTTAACAATTTTCTTGGTGGCTTATCCAGATTGGAGCCTCTTGCAGGCCCGGTTTTGCCCACGGGCCTTATCATCGATACCCCTGGTTTACACACTGGTGTTACTTCTATTTCTCTGTGTTTTTTTTTTATTGACTTTTTGTTTTGGAGACATACCAACTGAAATGAGTTGGACAATAAACAATGTCAACGTAAAAGTTGAAATACAATCAAATCAAATCAAATCAGTGAATTTGATGGAAGTGTAACATTGACAAGTGCAAACAATTAAATAAGAATAAATATAAATTATAAAAGAAAACCCACAAGATTTCTAATCTTATTTGCGTATGGATACAAATATCTTTTCATGTAAAAAAAAAAGAAAAAGAAAAAAGTAATCTAAAACTTTACAATAACAAACAACTTCAAGTGAGACAAAATGGACTGAGGAAGCACATTCTGATAATACGGATTTATTACACGACCGTCTTTCAGTCTCTTTCTTTCTTCACTTTCACTGTCCACCCTGTTCAAATTTTTTTTTTTTTACTAATTAGGCCTCATTTCAGAGCTGTGTAGGTGGACTCCGTGAATACTTTCCAAAGAGAGGACGCTGTGTTCAGAGACAGTGTCCAATTCATGCCGATGGAAATTAGTCATCATGAAAAAAATAAAAAATAAAATCTGTTGCGCGAAAAACCTTCTTTTTAAGGTTGATGTACATGCAAGAAAAAGGCCAGTTAATGTAAATCAGTGACGCTCAGCTGGTAGGTCATGGTCAAGAGTGCAGATCAATGGGATTAATATCTGTGCATTAAAATACATATGAGTCTATTAAAAAGGGAAGTTAATGGAGAAATGTGGGGTTTTCTTTATGTTTACATACTGTGAGATCCGTATTTTAATCGGGATTGCGATCATGACAGTGGGTCCTGTTGAGAATCACTGTGGTATATAATCAAACAATGTTCCTCCTCTCTGTATGTACCCATTGTATGTTGGTGACTTTGTTTCTCTCCTCTGTGCTTTCTCCGCTGAATGGGCGCAACAGTAGAAACAGAGGCGTTGTTTGTGATAAAAACTGACCAGAGGAGAGTCTTCGTACGTGATGATGCCGTCTCGCACTGAAGGCTGCAGGGTCAGAGTCTGGACTGTGGTGTCCCTGAAAGAGGAAGAAAAGCCAAAAGGAAAAGCAGAGTTAAATGGAGATAAATACAGTGACGTTTGTGTTTAGACAAAGCACAAAGAGACTTAAGACAAATGGTCAGTGCGAGTGAATGAAATTGAAGGAGAAACCAAGAAAGACACAGACATTTAAAAGAAATTCTATGCATATTTAAAACTTTTTTCTTGAAGGTAAATATGGAACTCATCTCCTCTCATCCCTCTAGAAAATCACAACTTCTTGCCTGAAGCTCTATAGGTTTCTGAAAGGGATTTCAGAGGTCAACTTAAAGTGACCAGTCATCCTAATGGGTAGAATTTCAAGGCTGCGCCAAGAACACAGAGTGCTTAGAGCGCTGTGTGTGTGTGTGTGTGTGTGTGGTGATGACTTGGAATCAAGAGTGTTAACCACTGAGGCCCCGTTTTAGCGAGAACGTTTTCTAGTGAAAACCAAAAAATGTCATTGCGTTTTGGGTGTTCGTTTACACGACAACTGCCAAGGTGGAGCTTCTCCAAAACACTCCAACCCCGTCTCCATGGAAACAGGGTAAATGCAACTTTTCTGAAACGACGCTACTTCACAATAGTTATGCTCATGCTCAGTAGAGACAATGAGAACAATGTTTCCTCCAGCGTGTCATGACTCGCAGCCCATATTCTCCTGGGACTTGGTAGTTTTATTTTGACAGCCACCGTAATAACAATCCCACTTGGTCGTCTGTCCACAAGAATGTCCGTGTTCTCCCATTGCTAATGTTTAGAGCCCATTGTTCTCTGCTGCATGCGTGTGTGGTTTCATTACAAAGCCAACAAACAGCTCCCACTAGTGGCCTGGTTTGCCAACTACATAGTTTTCATTGTTTCGGCTGTTTCCGAGGAAACGAATGTCAATTTAAAAACGTTACACAGAAATTTTCTCTAACAAAAATGCAAAAACTATACGTTTTCACAATGTTACGTAAACACGCCTAAAATACCCCGTAGCCCCTAAAAACGTTTATATTCTGACTCTTCAGAACCCTGAAAGACCAGCAAACGCAGAGCAGCTTCGAACACTTGTCTCTTCTCACAGTTCGACCGGGAGCTGTCCCACTTTCCTTCCTGGCCGGCTGCTGCTCTCCTGCTTTTCTGAGCCACATCTCTGTAGGCTTTCGGTGGCCGGCTCCCAGAAGCCACATGCACAGATCTTCCCGCCTCTGTCACGCTCTAATATTAGCCGCCGATGCCGCGGCTGAAACCAGGACACGCTTCGACTTTCACAAGACTTTGAGCGACTGCACAAGAAGAGATGACGTATGATTTCCAATCACTAACAAAGAATCAAAGGTCGTTTTCTGTTTGTTTGTCTCCGATCGGATTCGCCGACACGTCTTCTCTTGGCCTCCGATTGATCTGGGAAACGATCACCAGGAAGGCCGATTTCACGGCACGAAGCGTATCGATCTGCGGACGAGCGGGCCTGACCTGATTTTCCCGAGGTGTGATCGTGAAAGTATTTTTAGAAGCCGAGCGTTAACAAGAGCTTCATGGAAAAAGAATTTCTCTCTGTAACGTGGATATGTGAAGTCCTTGTTCTGCTGCTAAATGGCCTCATTTACCGAGGACCAGAATCATTTCTGACTCCGTGAGAGGGGAAGGCCGAGGCTGGCCGCTTACATGTTCTTTAAGTAACAGTGCTCTCTTCTTTTTAACCTCATTCTGTGATTTATTTATTTGCTCAAAGGATCATAATTTGCCTACATGCAAATTTCAGCTTCAAATTTGACAATGTTATTTGCAGCTATTAATTAAATTTGTCCCCCAAAACAACTGAAAATGGACCTTTCCAGATCTAAATGTAGAAGGAAACTGGTCTTCTTCAGGTATCAGAAGCCCTTGAGCTTCTTTGACTAAGACTGGAGACTCGTTTTAGTTCCTTGTCACACTTTAGGGTTAACTCAAATGCCATTTAGGTCAAAGTTAAATGGATAAATTGCAGGTTAGTCATGCATTTAAAGATGACTTGGAATGGCTCGGTGGCAGTCTCGTCTCACCTGTGGAGCTGCAGATACTCTCTGGGCCTGTTGAGGAGGTGCAGGAATCTGTCCACTATCTTATTCTTACCCACGCCCTGCAGAAGAGAAGCAAAATAAAATGACACTGAAGCTGATGTGAGAACAGTGCTGTGCAGAGTGATTGAGTTTGATGCCGACTGGTTTTGACGGGGGAAGCACTCGGAGACTCCCCGGTGGCTTCTCTCCCAACGTCTCAGCTGGTCACATTTACAAATCCCTCACGTGCACACATGCACACGCTCTGGGGTGTTGGTACATCGTGTCCACTTTAACTCAGCCCTCTGGTTCCCCTCCCTTTAACCCTGCACACGGGGACCAGACCGTTTGGGAACGAGTGATGAGACGTCTTTTGACTGGACTCAGAGCTCACACGAAGCTCTTTGTTTAGCCTCTGATTTGTACTGAATGTGAAATAAGGGTCTGACGCATCTCTGTCAAGTAAATGCCTAATTTAAAGGGGTCATATTATACAGCTTTTCTACAATTTCACATTGGTCTTGTTGGTTCAAAAATGTTGTATTCACAGTTTATTGCCTTTGATTTTCCTCCATTTGAATATTGGATCATATGAGCTGCATTCAGAATCTGCTGTGTCTGTGTGAGCTGGACTGGCTCCGCCCACACATGCCCAAGTACTGAAATTGTTCTCAAATGTATGAATTAAAGAAAAGATTATCAAGCAAACTACAAATAATAATCATCATCATAAAAAAAAAAAGACTCCACATGTGGACATTATTCAAACTTTGTTACCTCTTATGAATTTTGCAGTGATTCTGATTGGCTCAAGTTAAAGAATTCCCTAATAGGAGCTCTGAGGTGTCGCTCACCTGGTTTCCCACCAGAAGGAGGTGCTCTCCTAACAGGAAGTCTTTCAGCATGTCCTCCATCACCATCATGTGCTGCAGAGAGATTAAAAAGCACACTTTCACTTGATAAATTGGTCACGAACCTGCAGAGTTGACATGAATCCAGGTGGACGATGCAGTGAATTTGTGGTTTGAAATGTAAAGTTTGTTACTCGCGTTCTTCCTCTCCCTTAGAAATCAGAAAACGGGTCATTGAGAAAGTAGGACACCTTCCATCTCAGCCTCTTTATTTCAGAGCTCAACATAGACAGCCAGAAAAAGAAAAAGAAAAAAAAACGGGCAGAATGAGGATGAGAGACGCGAATGTGGGTCGTGTCTCGTCATCAGTGTTTCCACGAGGTGTCAGTGATACGAGGCCTCGGTGGCTGGCACAGACGTGAGAGAGCAAAGTCGCCTTTTGTTGCCTTTCCTGCGTTTGTTTCACTTTCAGCTGCTCAGCATGGAAGACAGAAGTAGGACTGCGAGGAATGTGCAGGAAAGATTCACTGAGCACTTGGAGTTCGGCCCATTTTCACACCCACACCACAGCAGGTGTGACCATTTCCAGGTCTCAGTCGACATTATTTCAACCACAGCCACCAGGAAATCAAGCAGTCTGCATGTATGTTGCACCTTTTCAGGGAGTAAAGCCTCGTTGACACGACAACGTTTCAAGCAAAAAAACACCTCGTTTTTGTGTTGAAAAGTTTCATGTTGACGCTGAAAAGCTTTGGAAAATGAGGTCATAAGTATGTTTAGCCAGTAGTTGGTGCTGTTGCTTGTTTTTTGTAATGAAACCACACATGGTGCGTTCAGAGAACAATGGGCTCTAAACATTAACAACGGGAGAACACAGACATTCTAGTGGACCGATGATCAAGTTGGATTGTTACTACAGTGACTGTCAAAATAAAACTACCGAGTCCCAGGAGAATATGGACTGGGAGTCATGACACTCTGGAGGAAACATTATTTGATTGTCCATCTACTGAGCATGTGCGCAACTACTAGTTACTACCGACGTGGTGAGCAGGACCAGGAGCAGCGTTTCAGAAAACTTGTGTTTTCTCATTCACAAGGAGCCATTTTCAAAAAGTTTTCAGTGACTCTGAGCACCGATGTCATGGAAACGTACGCCCAAAATGCTACAAACTTTTTCCGTTTTCACTTAAAAGTGAAAAAAATAAAAAGCATTGGAGAAACAACAATCCTCCATAATGAAATAAAGCAAAGTGGAAGAAGAAAATCTTGGATTGAATCAGGTCAGGATTGATGTTAAGTTTGGGTCAAGACCCGAAAATAAAAGACACTTCCTCTCTCTTTAAAAGCACACACAAAATTGCCTATACTCAGATTTTTGAGAAATTTCTGGCTGGTGGTCCCGTGTTTCTTTACCTGTGGATTATCGTAGAAGAGCACGTCGGGAATCTTCATTTTCTCGCTGGGCTTGTAAACGGGCGCAGACACTTCTCCGATGGTCAACACACCGTCTTTGACCACACCTGGAGAAATACGGGAGTTACTCTAGACATTTACAGCCTGATGGAGAAGGAAACCTGTATTCAGTCTCTCAGTCAACGTCTCCATTCTTGGTTCGGCTTGTTTTTACTCTAAAAAGCGATGGCAAGTGTAGAAGAAAACCGCTGTTATTGTGAAATCCAGAAGGTTTCATGTTTGAATAGTAAAATCATTGTGTCACTGAGCTACGCTGCTGGAAGGAAGGAAGGAAGGAAGGAAGAAAGAAAGAAAAGTATGAAAGCATGAAAGGCAGGAAACAAAAAGGGATAAAGAAAGTGAGAGTAGAAAGAGAAATGGAAAGAGAAAGAGAAAGCGACAAAGAAAAAGGTTCAGTGTTGTTACCAAGTGGGAAAACAAAGTTAAAGTGTGCAATTGTTTCTAGAACTGCGTGTGTGCACGTGCGTACGTGTGTGTGTGTGTGCGTGTGAATCCTCCCCATCAACAGCATTACCGGTTACCATGACGATATCATCCCCAAGCTTTACATAAGCTACCCGCAAATTTGATTGGCGCGACCAGCTTTGATCATCGGACTCACACAATGGGACGGCTAATGACACATGCAGAACGACCACCTTCTCAATCTATTACTGCGGCCCAGCTCCAGAAAAAAAACCTCCCATTTTACCTGAAATCACAATAATTGCTCGGAATGACTCAGTGGAGAGAGCGCGAGCTCGGATTCTGCCAAAAGCAGAAATCATTAAGTTTTTTTTTTAAGCCTGATGAGCTCGACGACCACTATGCGTCACTTAAATATGACGTGTAGACGCAATCTGAGGTGAAAGAAAAGACGAGAACTATAACACTACCAAGTCCCAGGAGAATACAGACGGGGAGTCATGACACTCTGGAGGAAACATGTTTTCTACATGTCTCTATTGAGCATGTGCAGAACTATTACTACGGTGTGCATGCGCAGGAGCAGCATTTTTCGCTATTTTCACGGCGATGGCGCGGTGACGTGTGAGACTGTAACTCACAGGGACGATCCCGGGTGTGTTCTTCAGGATCCGAGGTGGTCTGGATGGAGCAGTTGGCGAGGGTCTTCTCCAGAGAGGCCCGAGCCAGACTGGGCAGGAACCTACAAAAAAGCACATTCATAGAATTAGCATTTTGTATGTCAGCTGCAAGAAAAAACTAAAATTTATACTTTACAGTGCATTATATTTTTAACACTGTCACTGAAAATATTGTGTATATTAAGAGCCCTTTGAAGCTTTTAATCACATCCTTCATCAGCTATGTATTTGAAATTATGCTAAACAAGAGGCTTATTGTAGCATGTCGTCTCTGCACTGTGTATTCAGGCTTTAATTCATTCACTTCATTTCCTGAAGTCATTTTTTAAATACAATTTTTTAATTTCTATGTTGTTCAATTGTTCAAATGTTAAATTTTGCCATTCAGATTTTTTTGGGAAATATTCTTCCTGCTCCGTCAGTCAAATACAGTAGTAATGAAGGTTTTTCTGTGGTACTGTAGCGGCATCCTGTTGTCATACAGTGACATCTAGTGGTATAAAACGGTATTTAACTGTCTATTTTTGATATACAAGTCGCATGGACAGTCAGACAACTCCATAAACTGTACGGTACTGCTGTCTGAAAGTGCTGCAGCTCCAACTCGTGGACGGTTTAGCGTTTACCTGATGAAGACACTGTGCATCACGTGCCCACTTATGTTGGCCGACGTTTTCATTGTTTTGCCAACTAATCACAGGCGTCCCCGGTGCGTACCTGGAGAGACAGGCCTTGTTGACCGCGTGAGCGATGCTCTCCTCGGGGTACTTGGAGAGCCGACGGCAGATCCTCAGCAGCTGTCTGGTGGAGAGCGATGAGGCCAGAGACTGCGCCTGCACACACACACACACACACAGACAAATGAATGACCCCAATCACACACACGTAAACAAACCGCACACACAGGCACTTACTGTGGGGTCGTTTGTCTTGCTCAGAGTGTGTGTGAGCTGCAGTAGCTGCTCCGCGGCTTCCTTGGGAACATCAGGAGTCTAAATTGTGACATTAAAAAGAAAAAGCATCAAAGAATGAACTGATGTGAAGTACATGAAGATGTTAGACGAGACACTCACCAGTCCCAGTATGAGGCCCATCTCCTCGGCCTGGGCCAGCGGTCTGACGGTGTGGTACAGGAACATGGTGAGAAGCTCCGGTCCCAACCACTGCTGACCTCTGCTGCTCGGACCGGCGCCCACCACGGGGGGCTCAGCCAGGGCCAGCACTCTGAACGACGGGTGGATGCCGAGAATCGACCTGAAAAACACATGAACGGAGCCGCGTGTGACCGGACGGCGGCTGCAGGTGCACATGGTGTTTTGTCACGCGTGTGTGAGTGTCCCACCCCATCAGCGTCAGGGTCGGGAGCATGACTCCTGACAGATGGCGGCGGAATCCTCTGATTCGAGGGGACAGCGAAGTCCGTTTCCATCAGAGAACTGAGACGCCCACGCGAGTTATATTTACCCTGGAGTGGGCGAGAGCACGTGGGCTCGCCATCGCTGGTGCTGACGGTTTCAGAGTGGATGGTTTCCTCCTCGTACACACACTCTATTATACAACTACACTTTAAAATATCACAGTGACAGCTTGAGACATTCACTGTGTGTCACAGGTTTGAAATGCGCTACTTAAAATGACAACAATATCAACATAAAGCGACTTTTAATGAAACGTTCTGGTGAAAAATACAGTAGGACTTCTATAGCTGTTGAATTGTCAATGTTTTCAAAAACTCACGCTGACAGCATGGCTTTGAGGCAAGTTTCACAGTGACAAAAATATTTTTACTCTTTCATAAATGGAGCATATAATTGTGAGAAATGCTTGAATGGTAAAAGGTTGAAGTCCTGCAGGGTACAGGTGGATTTTATTGAATTAACCGAGCACATTTTAGTTCACATACAGCCCAATTTCATCTCGAGGGCTCTGGACTGGTAAAACAGTCCCAATATAACCTTTAAAAATTCACTTTAAAGATTTTATTTCTTGTTGCACATAGTATATGTGATCAAAATCAAACAATTACCACAGAAAATAACTGCAATCTCAACGTAAAACCAATTTCAATGAAACCTTCTGGTGCAAAATACAGTGAAATGTCCAAAAGCCTTCTATAGCTGTTGCATTATGGGTGTTTTTACAAACTCACCCTGACAGCGTGGCTTTGAGACTAATGCTAGTTTGCCATCTTTCATGGCAGCATCACCATCACCGATATCTCAGCTCGGGTCTCAGTGTTGTGTCCACTACCCTTAAGAAATTAATTTAATCAATGTTTTCTCTGAAATGTTTACAATGTGTTGAGTGGTTTGGCCAGACCGGAGCCTCTTGATGGGCCAGTTTTGGCCCATGGGCCTTATGTTTGACACCCCAGATGTACACCATTTCACAATATTCTCTTTTGGCCTTTTTCAGAAGCTTAATTCAACCTCCACATTATAACTTCGAAGACTTAAAATATCTGATGTTAACATGTGGTTGCAAAGATCACAACACCTTGTTAGTTCAGAGAAAAAAAAAAGGTTATAATGTTATGGCTGACCCATACAGATGACACATATAGTATACCCCCAAGCGTCTATTGAGAAAAAAACATGCTCTGTTGCCTAGCGACTAACTGGATCCATCTTTTCCAACTCAGAGCATTTATGTTCACCAGCAATCCTAAACACCTAATGAGATATCAAGAGAAACACACATGAATGCACACAAACACACACAAACACGCACACACACACACACACACACACACACAGTCTGAACCACAGGAGGGGAGAAAAAGAGGAAGTGGGTTTATTTCAGCCCAGACAGCCCACCACAAACATCCTTCCTGCCAACCTAGGCTGTTTTTTTAGGTAACACACACACACACACACACACACACACACACACACACACACACACACACACACACACACACACACACACACACACACACACACACACACACACACACACACACACACACACACACACACACACACACACACACACACACACACACACACACACACACACACACACACAGGGAACAATCAAAGTCCAGACCGACCAACAAAAGTCATTCACACACACAGTATCAAAGCCGAGCAGCTGAAAGTGGAAAAGAAGAAAAGAAATGCTGTCGCCGAGTTTTATAAAGCACAGTTCAGTGTTTCGGTGTTAAATAATCTTCCCGAGTCTTGAATCTATAATTACTTCTTCAATAAATCATACTTTCTGCGAACTCGACCGCTGCAGACCGAGCTCTGCGTTATTTTCAGTGTGAACACCTGGTTTCACTCCTTCTCTGACAGGAGCCGAAGAACAAGTCAAGGGGGACAAAGATCACACCTAAACAACCCGCATGGTTTACAACTTTCCTTTTCATACATACAACATTGTCCATCAGATGTGTGACACAACATCACATATATTGAGTTCTGAAAGTATATATTTTTAAAAGTATAGTTTATATCCTGTGTATGTTCAAGTAAAATGAAAAAAGTAAATGTTTTAGATCCTAAAGCCATTGTCTTTGTATTAAAGTGGGTGCGTCTGCAAAGGATTGGGCTTCAATCGACCGTTTTAACCAATCAGAGTTTAGAGTGGAGGATCTGCATCCTCTCATGTAAACAGCCTTTTCGGTTAGGAGCGTTTCTAGAAAACTCAGACAAAAAAAACATTTACAATCAGTAAATTTGGAAAATGATCGCTGTGCATATGGAATCACCACTTTGCATGTCAGGCCACTAGTTGTTGCTCTATTTTCATAATACAACTATGCATCTTCATCATATAGACCCACTCAGTATCTGCTGTATGTGCGAAATGTTTCTCCATTGAACTATCAAAGTAATTTATGCAGTGTCGTCTGCTCACCACTAGGTGGATTGCAGGTTCGTTGGACTATCTGTGTTATGTGTATGAAAAGCAGAAGAAGTCAGCTATGGCAGTTCATTTCCCAACATTTCCGATAACAAAAGAGCCAATAAAATCTATGTATATGGATGTAAACAGATAATCCTAAATTGAATAGATAGACAACATGAGGATGTTTGTAAGTTGTTGCAGTGTCGATGCTCACTTTCATTAGCGCATCAATGGGGACATTCATTATATGTTAACGTTGAATTAGCTGATCTGGTGTTAATCTCTACATGTCTCTCTTCTCTACATCCACATGGGATAATGTGGTGTTGTTTTTCTCTGTTTTGTATGTCTTTATTTGGAATGCTTTTTAATCTGGCAGTGGTAACCTAGGGATTCCTGAAGCAGAGCTGGGGTTCAAAGGTTTGAATCCCACAGCAGGCAGGTCACTACTCTGGCTCCTTGAGCATGAGCATGACCCTTGACCCCGACTAGCTCCCCTGAGCATTGCACGCTGTTCCTAGTATATACAGTTAAGATTATCTTTGAATAAGGACGGGTTAAATGCAGAGATGTGATTTTCCTCAAATGGATGACTAAAGCTCATTGTAACTCATGCAGAAATGTTCACTATCTGTCTAGACAGGGATGATCGAGGTGTGCACAACAGTCTGTAGAAAAAAAAAAAGTGCAATTATGTACCTCTCCTGCATTTGTTCGTCAGTAAACTGCAGCTGCTCCTTTAACGTCTGGTATCGGTCCCACCTCAGCAGCCTGGTCCCGTCGTACAGATCCAACTCCCGGTCATGCAGCAGCCTGGAACACAAAACACATAGAGCGCAGGTTGGATGTGCCGTCGTAGTCAAGAGCACATAACATGAGACTGATTCAGGACCAAGACCAACTCAAAACCAAGAACGACACCATTGGGTGAATCCAACACTAGTCAGCAGTGTGTGTATGTCTGACATTTGTCACTTACAGCGATGAAAATTCACGTTTTAACGTGTAATACCAACTGCTCTTTCTAAATTTGCCACGGCCACTGCATCGGGGAAATGAGAGCCGGGTTTGTGGGTCGGCTGAAGTACCTCGACAGCACAGCCAGCGTTCCCAGGTTGACTCTGTGCACGCCGTCGAGAAGCAGCAGTTTGCCCTCGATGGCGGCGGTGACCAGCGGAGACGGCCTCCACGCCGTGTCGCCGTTCGGGAGCGTGTACCTCTGCTGGAGGAGGTCCCGGGCCGTCATGTCCTGAGGGGAGGAGGGGGGGGGGGGGGGGGGGGGGGGGGGGGGGGGGGGTGGGGGAATAATCATAATATTCAGCATCGAAATGATGTGTATGAGGCTAAAAATACCTATGTTTAATCGGAAGAGTTGACAGATTGAGGTTAGAGTCGAGCAAAACAGAAGAATTAAAGTGGAAACAAACAATACAAGGAATTATTTATGGCACATCCATTCAACTTTAACGTTAAATGTAAAAATCAACTCGTGTGCACCATAAAAGGTGTGGTCGGGCTTGAGAACCTTCTTCACTTCCTTTTATAGGGGGAGTAGCTCACTTCCTCGAATCTGAAGCAGAGCTGGAAAACATTGCAATACATGGATTTTAAGGTTTCTGCTTTGAAATGTTGCTGAGAGAGAATGCGAGGGTCCAACAGAGGCTCCGGGCTTTTCTTATAGGGGGTTACCAGCCTCTGGTGCAGCATATAGCGTGGAATATCTCTCAGCACCGGTTATGTCTTGAAGGAAGATGCTCTGCAATCTGAACGTTACAAAAGTATGACACTATTCTGTGATTCGAGTCTGACTGGACACTATAATGACTCTTATGGAGGGATAAAGCTCTATTTCTCAGCTTTCTTGTAATTTTTGAATTTTCAAAATCCCATAAACAGTCAAGAAGTTTCAATTATGAAATAATCCTATCAGTAGCGAGAGGATAGGAGTGTAAACTCTAGGAGGATTGGTAACTGGAAACAAGGTGTCTTCTCCAGCAACAACCCTCCAAAGCCTCCCGCTGTGATACACATGCTTTCAATTTGTTTGCCCTCGAACGACGTCCCCCTCATGATCTGACCCAGCTGCTAAATCCGATACCTCTGCGTTACAAACGGCCGTAAATGGCACATCTCTGTCTGAGGAGGCAGGGAGGTCTGTTGAGGAAGGCTTGTCACGTCGACTATCACGCCAGCGCGTCACGGAGGAGAGAGATGGAGGGCAGAAGAGGGAGGAGGCGAGTGGAGCGGCGCGATTTGTTCCGGACTGTGATCGCCGAGTGGCTCCACCAGCCAGTTTAGACACTAAAGGAAAGGCTCGCCCATCGAACAGAAAGTGGCTCCCCTAAAATACGGGTCTCGAGCATAAAGCCTGTGGGTCACAACCGGCCCGCAAGAGGTTTTAATCCAGCCAAACGACTCAACAAATAAATTTAATATAATATTTATTTTCTTAAGTTTTCCCCAAAAAAATTGAAATCAAGGCAAAATTAATAGATGTGTAAATAAATCACAACAATAAGGAAAAACTAGTCAGATGCATAAATGTCCAAACTATGAACTCGTCTAACGTGACGTAAAAGCTTTTAAATGTGTCTTTTAAACAAATTTCTTAGGAGAAGCGACACAACGCGACACTGAGACCCGAGCTGAGAGATCGGTGATGCCGCCATGAAAGACAGCAAACTGGCATTCGCCTCAAAGTCACGCTGTCAGGGGAAGTTTGTGAAAACACCCATAATGCAACAGTTATAGGACCATTTTTGGGGGGGGGACATTTCACTGTATTTTACACAAGAAGGTTTCACTAAAATTGGCTTTATGTTGAGGTGGAAGTCACTTTCAGTAGTAATTGTTTTGTTCTTGTGAAAAAAATAGACATTTTCATCACATATATTTAAAGTTTAAAGGCTATCGTGGCACTATTTTACCCGTCTGGCCCACTCGAAGGTGAAATTGCAGTGTTTGCATTAACCCCTGGTTTAAAGGGATTAATGCAACAAAATCCATCTGCAGCTGGCGGGACTTCAAGTCACTTATTTAGGTGTTTCTCACAATTTTATGATGACCGTATTAAAGAGTATATTTAAATCGGCTTAACTTCCGGGTGCATTACATTTGCTTCTCGACGTTTTGCTTCAATAACCAAATTTACAGATGTGGAAGTTTTAGCTGGACAAAATCGAAGTAAATGACAGCGGTCGTGCGTCTATACAAGCAGCACTGCAATCAAAAGGCTGAAAAATCCACGTGTCTGTAGAATTAAGTGGAAACCTCTCCTTCTCCCGTGTTTATTGGAGTGTATTTGCATAACGCTCGGATAAATACATTCCCACTTTACGTGACTGCACCGTCAGAGGTGAGCTTCTGCTCATCTTCTTCATGCAAACCGAAGAACGGACTCGCACGCCGACAATCGGGGGTATTTATGTTCCGCTCTGACCTCGCGTGTCGCTTTGTTTTCCAAAAATGGGATTTTTCGGCGCTGACCAGATGAATCGCCTGATGATAGATTCTGCAAACTCCCACAGCAGAAGTCACCCATGACCTCCGCCGGCTATAAATAGGCGCGGCGCGACGCATTAATACATAAAGGCTTGGAGCGCGGCCGCTTCCTGCACAAAGTTCAACGCTCATACATTTACACCCGAGCAGGAGGAACTACTCACATGGATTTGGACTGTGTGGAGAACTGAATCAATCCCCAGTGAAACTTTCCTTTATCAGTTGATTGCGATGAATCACATCTTAGTGTTTGAAGATGTAACGATACGATGAATCAATAAGTAGACGTACATTTGTTTACACGACATGTTAATTAAATCTTTCTTTTTTTTTCTTTTTTTTCCTCGACAGTTGCGTGGAAAAATCTAAACATTAGCTCATACGTACACGTTAGAATCTACATGTTTATTATCAAGTTGATCCCAAAAACGTGAATTTCTTTCGTGAATTCTTGGGTGTCGTGTTTTGCACACTGCTGTTTTTTGGGGTTTTTTTATCGACACTAAACGTTGTTAAAGTCAGAGCCCCACTGTAGGTGTTATTCTTTTACCAAAGACAAAAACGTGTGCTAGTGTCGTTATGTCTCTGGTAAATGAGACGGCGTGTCTCAATGGGACGACCTGTTTTACCTTTTTTATTTTTTAAACAGCAGAATCCTTGTTTTATTCAGCACTTAGTTTTTACATGCTTCTTATTCTCATCTTTGTGTTTTTTTCCTCAATTTCTTCCATTATTTTCTGTCTTTTTTCTTGACACTGAATGGCATTGCACACAATTTTGCTGTATTTTTTTATTTATTTAAATGACAACAAAGATTCCGAATCTGATTCTGATAAATTAAAGTTAAACAAAAATAAATAAATTTGAGCTTCCTACTTAATTTATTTGAATCTTTTTCAAGCTAAAACTTCCATTTCTTTTATTTCACCATCTGTAAACTGCTGATTGTGACAATCATTTATTTTGAGACTGCTTTTCTGACGTCTTTCACTTATTTATTTATTTTTTTTTTAACACATTTTCTTCTTTTTATGCACAAAAAAAATACAACACACAGAAACAAATCCCCCCACCCCAAAACATTAGACACCAAGTTATCCACTTAAACAAGAAATGGAAAATATAGTCCAAATAACCAGAACAGTAAAATTTATAAAATAACTCATAATAATAATAATAATAATAATAATAAAATAATAATAATAATAATAATAATAATAATAATAATAATAATAATAATAATAATAATAACAATAATAATGAAAATGAAAATGAAAATAGTAGAAATAATACAATAATTTAAAGATAATTAAAGAGAGTGAGTTAAAAAAAAGAAAAAAAAGAAATAGAATAATAAATCTATTTAGGAAAGTACAAATAAAAAGAAACTGTTGTAGTTTAAGGGCAACCAGTCATTAAAAGGCTGTTATACTCTGAGTAAAAGAGGGGATTTTATTCTGTTTCACCCATTTCTACCAGAATTCACACGTTTATGTAGAGAATAATCCCCGAGACTGACTGAAGACGAATAGACTTGTTTAGTTGCATCTTACAACAACAACATGCAACACATTTATGTAAAGTGGGAACAATGAAACGTCGGGGGGGGGGGGGGGAAAGAAGAAAAAAAAGGCAACGTGTGACAAGACGTCCTGTTCATGGTTTTCCATGTAGGTCAGAAGATGGACAGATGGTCTGAGTCACGCTCGTGTGATTATTTATTTGGGGTCTGTGAGACGGGGGAGGGGGCTGCGGAGGGTGTGTGTTATACCACGTGCTGTGTTCTGCTTTCACACATGATAACTGCACAAAACGACATTTCTGAGTCATGCAAGGCGCCGCTTTAACTCACCTGGTAGAGCATAACAGGCTCCATGCTGTAGCCCAACATCTCTGCAAACTCTTTGGCGATCACGGACTTGCCGCAGCCCTGAAAATACAAAATACCGGTTTTAATTGGGGTTTATTTGAAGCTCTAAATTTGTCTTTTTTTTTTTACTGAATAATTAAGTGAGTTGTAGTTATCTTTCTTTGTAAAGAGTTTTTTCCAACCCTTTCCTTAATCCCCTCTCTAGTGTGCAAAAGGCCGAGTTATTTTAAATGAGCATTTTGGATTTAAGATTCAATCTGGAGAAATAAAAATCAGATTTCCGTCAAATATGGGAGAAAAAGTCTGAGCATAACACACATAATCATCATTTCGCTCTTTAAGGGTTTTTGTTTGTCGGTCTTGTATTTCTCACTACTCTTCAGCCCAGACGTGGGCATCATCAGGCCATATTGTGGCCCTTTAGCTCCGTTTCTGAAATCCCGAATCAAAAGAAATTGACTTTATTACATCTAACATGGTCACATTTTTCCACGTTAGTGGGCATTATTATAATACTATTACATTATTAGTTGTGTCTAGCGTCAGAGAGACAGAGAAAAAGAACAAAAAACTGTTTTTATGGGCTTATTTGCTGAAGTCAAAATTTAGAACAATGTAATCAAGATTTCCAGACACAGATTAGGACTCTGAGGAAAAGTATAATCCCACTGTGAGGACGACTGTTGTGACAGGCCGGCTACCTTGGCTCCGATCAGACAGATGTCCTTCACCATGTGCGACTGCATCATGTCGGCCATCAGCTGGGCGTGGCTCGGCGTGTTGACGAAGGCGGGGCTGCTGTTGGGCGGCCGCGGCTGCTTGGTGCCCGCTGGAACCTGAAACCGCACGTTTTAACACATTAACACACACGGAAACGAGTTGAACTTTCTATAAAGGTCGAAATGCACAGTTTTTACTTAAATCCTCACAAACGTTACTTTCATATTCAACTGTAATACATTTTAAGGAGGACGAGGTGACACCATGGCAGCATCACTGGTATCTCAGCTCGGGTCTCAGGGTTGTTTTATGTCACTACTCTGAAGATATTTCTTAAAAAAAAATAAAGAAGCTATTTTTCTTTGAAATTTAAAAAATTTACTTGGTCGGATTGGTCTGATTGGAGCCTCCTGTGAGCCAGTTTTGGCCCACGGTACTTAGGTTTTAACACCCATGATTTAATGTATCCTGTAATCTATTTATTTAAGTATTTTTTTTATCAAATTGATTGTATTTCTCCAAAGAGCTTTCAATGTTTCGTTGTATATAATTAACAAGAATACTATTGAAGCATAACTCAGATCTCCTTTAATGCATTTAAATACAAGATCAAGAAAAAAAAAAAAAAAAAGGAGAGATGCCGTAATGTGATTTAAAATTCTTTTGTTTTTAAAGCACAAAGTTTAGCACTATTAACCTTTTTCTTGTGCCACAAGAATTACCAGGTGGGGGATCAAACCAACAACCTCAGGATTGTAGGGAAAACCACTCCACCAGCTGAGCCTCGGTTTACCACGATGATAAGATTTGTTCCTGATTTCTAACAGTCTGGGGCGGATCTGCATCACGGACGCTCTAACTTCCGAGAAGAGTTGAGCAATAATGACGTTTCCTTCACAGAGTATCAGTGACAGATAAGATGTTGGCGCTGCTGATACTGTGTGTGTGTGTGTGTGTGTGTGTGTGTGTGTGTGTGTGTGTGTGTGTGTGTGTGTGTGTGTGTGTGTGTGTGTGTGTGTGTGTGTGTGTGTGTGTGTGTGTGTGTGTGTGCGCGTGTGTGCGTGCGTGCGTGCGTGCGTGCGTGCGTGCGTGCGTGCGTGCGGTCCGTCATGTGACGGCGGACTATCTCTGTAAAAACTGGGATTCAATTGCTCCCTTTGCTCAGAATCCTGTTTTCCGGTTGAGGATTTCACGGAGTTGTTTCGCGGGGCCTCGTGGGAACACTCAGATTATCTGCTCCAGGAGATAATAGAGCAGAAAGATAACAATATCCTGGTAAATACTGACCTGTTCCAGGGGGCTTTTTGGTAAAAAATTTTAAACAAAACACCACTTACAAATGACCAAATGCAACATATTTTCCTTTTTTTGGGATGTTACACAAGCAACTAAATGAAGCGACAGATCTAATCTATACAGCTAAAAAACACAAATACTCAGTCATGCTTCGTGTGTTTGCACAGAGCTTTCATCTGCGTTCCTTACATGAAGATTTCTGTCTCCTAAAAGTTTAATTACTTTAGTTGACTGATTTGGACAAAGTGTCGCAGTACTACAAGTAGCCATAGAGGGCAGTGTTGTGATTAAAAACCAAATAATTGAAGTGGTGAAACTTCTGTGGCATTTAATGGCCTAAAAGACTTCTTCTGCCTCCAATTCAATAGATAACATTAGTCCAAACTTCTATCGTGGCAATGATAGGTATAGTGACCTTACTGAATAAATTAACCGAACATTGATTTGGGGGTATGGAAGTAAAAAGACAGTGATGTTTACACTGTTTGGAGTTTATTTTAATGTGGATGAAGATTGGGGGTGTCCTACATAAGGCCAAAAACAGACGTTTAATTCGACATTTCACTGTATTTTGAACCAGAAAGTCATTAAAATTGGCTTTATGTTGAGCTTATTGTCATTTTCAGTAGTAATCATTTGTTTTTTTATAAATATATAGACATTTTCATCCCGTATATCCTGCACCACAACAAAGACAAAAGTTTAAATTTAAAGGTTATTATGTCACTATCTTACTGGTGTGGCCCACTCAGGATGGAATTTAGCTGAATTAAAATGAGTTCAACACCCCTGATGTAGTGGATCGTAAATGAAACCTCGAACTGCTAAAACCAGATGCATTTTTGTGGGCGACGCTAAGAAAATAAGACAAAATGTCATGGCAGAGTCAAACAATCGTTTTGGAACGGCTCACTTTTCTAGGCGCGCTAAGAATAAAACTGGAGTGACCGGCTGGCTGCTGGACGGCGGTGTAGTGGTCAGCACTGACCCTGGGTTTCTTCCTGATACTCCAGATTCCGCTCACAATGTGTGTGTGTGTGTGTGTGTGTGTGTGTCATTTTATAGGATATTCTTTATTACATTCACTAATATAGATTCAATAAACAAACTTTAATTCTACAAATCCATTCATATTTAAAAACGTGAAATAATACATCAGATTCAGAATTAAAAGTCGTCCTGTTTGTATTCAAGAGTTTTTCAACTTGAGACAAGGAGAATATAATCTAAGAGGGCTTTTCCTTTGAGTAAAGTGAGAACTAATATACAATATACATTTATTTCCATTTTGAGATTTAAACTGTCGAACACCTTCAGAACCCGTTTACAAGTGAAAATGTTGTGTTTTGGGGGTCAGTTTACACTTAATGGTCCTTGGAGTCACTGAAAAACCAACTTTTTGAAAAACTTTGTCTCCGTAGACACAGGAAAAATCGCATCTTTTCGAAAATGCTTCAACTGTGCATTCGTACCATGGTAAACAGTTCTGCACATGCTCAGTAGATGGACAATTAGAACAATGTTTGCCTCTGTGTTGTCATGACAAACAGCATTTGTTTGTATATTCTAGGGGATGAATTATGACCACGGATAAACCCTCCATCCATTCTTTCATTTTCTAGCGGTCTGCTGGTACCTGAAAGATGACGTCGCGGTCCGCCACGCGCAGCGTGACATCAGCGTGTCCCTCGCCGTCTTTACTGGTGGAAACCCTCTGAATGGCGCTCGGCGGCGACTGACTACGACCGTCCAGCAGCTCAAACCTCTGCGGGAAACAAGAGCCAGTCCATCACAGACCTGAGACGGAGAGCCGTTCATCCTGCGGTCGCGATGACGGTTTGATGAGGCGGCACGGAAAACTGAGGTTTGCACGAGTTTCCGTATAGTTCAGACTCACGCTCAGGACGCCCTCCACGGCGCTGCAGCCCTCCCTCCCCAGGATGCTGCTGTAGGGGTAAAGTCTCTGCACGAGCTGCTGCGAGGACAACATGGGGAAAGAGTTCTGCAACAAAACCAGAGATCTGTTAAAAAAAAAAAAAAAACTTTTCCTCTTGGTCATGAATCCTCCTCCGGCTTCACGTTCTCACCAGGACGTGGAGCGCCGGCAGCAGGTTGTCCACGGGGAAGTCGGGAAGGCCCAGGTAGGACGACTCCTGAGAGCACAGCGTGGTGGCCAGGGACAGCAGCTGGGACACTCTGCCACAAACACACACACACACACACACACACACACACACACACACACACACACACACACACACACACACACACACACACACACACACACACACACACACACACACACACACACACACACACACACACACACAAAAGACATCTAACACTCCATCTGAAGAAGGATTTGTGCTATCGAGGACTCGGTCATCCCGTCTCACCGTTCTGCGGGGATGTTTGGTCCAGCCGTGTACAACAACTCCAATTGGTCCTGAAATTAAAAACATCTTTCTTAGAATCACATCAACCATGTGTAGTGACACAAATACATATTATATATAAAGACAACGTGGTGTCAAACATGAGGCCCGTGCTCCAAAACCGGCCCGCAAGATGCTCCAATCAGCAGATGTGTACATAATATGTACTACATTTGTTCTGGGTGTGTTTTTATAAATTGTTGAGGCACTTTTTCCTCAAAATTGTCTTATTAATTAATTATTAATTTGTTCCAGACACAGTAAAAACATGCACAAAATACAGTTACATACAAAAAGAAAAACAATCTGTTATACTAATATGACTTTACACACCAATCTAGACATACATTCACACATATAACACATATATCGACTTCAACGTGTCTGAAAAGGAGGAAGGAATAAGAAAAATGTGTTTAAATCCTGTTTAACTAAGTTATTATTGCAACAACAGTGTTTCTGAAGTACCAGGAGTTTTCATGAAAAAAGAAAAAATCTTTCTTTGGCTGTTTACGTCATTCCTCCTGCTTCTTTGAAATAATGATACAATTTGAAAGCCAAACATCTTTTTTTCTCAATTTAATAAAATGATTTTTGATAAAAAAAAAAACATTTTTTAGTTCAGTTTCATTGAGTAAACCAATAACTTTTGTCTTGACACGGTTTAAAGATGGTACATTTTTAAAGATGTGCGTTAGCTCATGTTATTCCGAAAAAAGAAAAAACAGAACACAAACAAGTATTTCTTCTGCAGTGAATGCAGTACACGCCCATCCCGTCACATCCCGTCTGTTATGTGAGTGATTTAAGGTCACCGAGGAGAAAAATCCTCCTGTGTTTCTCCCCATGTTCACTCCTTATTGAGACATTTTGCTGGTGGGAAATTTCTGAAGAGACATAATTGCTACATTTTTGGTATTCCTGACCTTGAATGGTAGGTAGTAGATGTCTCTGGCCTGGAAGCGGGAGCGGAGCGGGGGGTCCAGCGGGTTGCCCTTGTACTTGGGAACGGGAAGACCGAGAGCGATGACCCGAAAGTCCTCGCTGACGCGGACGATCTTCCAGCTGTCCAGCTCCTCTTTGGTGTGCTCCTGCAAAAAAAATCAACGCTGCACATGTTCATGTTTTATCCCTTCATTCTGACATATTCAATGTAAATGTTATGCAGGAGGTTGCAGGAACATGTAACACGTACACACTTCGCATGCCACACAGTATTTATGGTTGGTTTTTTTTCTCCTCTGAATAAAATGGGAGCACCGTAGGAGGAGTGTGAAGACTCAGTGTGAAGTTTTAGTTAGATACACCTTCACAGGCAAACAGCCACAATCCTGATTAAAAAATAAGTACTTATTGAGGGAAAAAAGTCGAGTTTAACAACAAATGCAGAGGAATGAAATCCGCTTTGTGGGCTTGAAGAAGCCATTAAATGAAAAGTACATTTCTAGTAATGTGCATATGGGCTGATAGATCATTTATCTCCTAATATGAATGAAATGAATGGATGAACATTTAACCGACACTTAACTAAAATGGTTCAAGGCTACTGACGTGATTTTAATCCCAAAAAGTTTCCGCTGTCCATTCAACTCTCAAAAACAATTGTATTTCTGTTTGTGGTTAATTGAGGCCTTGGTGGTATTTCAAGCATTACTAGATAAATTCAGGTCATTCTATATGAAAACCACATTTGTTCCCCCTTAAAGCCATCACCACACACTCAGCAAAATATCTATAATACAGAAATACATTGAATAATTTTTCTGTGTGACTGTTACACATATAATGTGATATCTGAATTTTGTTTCTGATGGCCAAATAAACATTTATGTAAATGTTATGCAACTATGCAAGTCTAAGGCCTGTTTACACTACGACATTTTTAAGTGGAAACAGAAAACTTCCGCTGCGTTTTGGGTGTTCTGGGTGTTTACACAACGAACCTGCAGCAGTTTGTCGTATCGCTCCGCCGACATGAGGAAGCGTCCGTCCTCAAGCTGCATCTCTCGGTTCTCCAGCAGGTTGTTGAGCACGGGAAGGACGTTTCTCTCGGCCTTCTCCAGCCCCTCCAGGACCAGGACTCGACCCTGAGTGGCCGCCCTCACGGCGCACTGGGGGCAAAATGTGTCGGTTTAGTCAGACTCAATGACGATGTGCTCAAACGAAAATGTAACTTCCTGCAGGATCTTTGACAGTGGAGCTGAAAGTTCATGGTCTGACGCTCCTGCCCCCACCGCGTCTGCAGAGAGTGAATTTATGACTTTGTTATGACAATCTGTTGCTTTTTGCTTCTCCACCTCTGTGTCTGCTCCTGCGGGTTTCTTGATGTTTCTATGCTCGCTCATGTGGAAATTGTTTTTTTTTCCTCTGTAACAGTGCCTTGAAATTAGAGTTTTCTTTTTTTTAATGTTCAATTCAATTCAATTTTGTTTATATAGCACCAGATACAACACAAAGAAATGCAGTGGTTCCGCCTTTACATTCTGGAATTGATATCACATATTCAGTAAAAAAACTAAAACGGGGGCAATAAAACGCACCGACTGAGGAGTGATAGTTACACATTAGAAGAGCTTCATGAACAGACTGCGACAGACGAGCCTCTAAAAATCACGACAGACTGTTAAAGCAGGTTATGAAGATGGATGGAATTTGAAAGAAGTTGCAACTTTGATGGGAGAACAAAACATCGTTTTCAGCTCTGGTAACATGCATCACCAATGCTCCATCCAACAAAGTCAGTTTCAGGTATGTAGCAGGACTAGAATTCTCTTGAGGGAAAAACTGTGACCTAAGTCCAGAAAATATTCAATAAAATGGTACTAAGGGAAACATTTGGGCCAAATAGGCATCATCAGTAATAGAAGCGGTGTGTGTTGGCGTGTGTGTGTGTTGTTTTACAAACTAAATAAATCATTGACTGACCAGTGAGCTTAATAAATATTTCAGAAGAAAAAAAAAAAAGAAGGGCTTTATTGGATGGGAATAGCCCAAACTATTGATCCTGAACAGTTTAACTTGGTGTCACAATATGAGGCTTCATCGTCCAGAATGACTTCTGACCCAGGAAGAAGTTTTCACAGAGATGAATGCTTTTATAAAAAGCCTTTTCAACGGTCTATCAGCTTTTTTTCTGGCTCTGCTTTAACGACAAAAGAAGAGCTTTTCCAGAGAGGATGTCCTCGACTTATTGTGTTTGGAAGAATCATCCCAAAGTTTCACGGTTGTTTTTCGAAAGGTCTATTTTCTACCGCCAAGTGTGGGCTACAGCCTCCTAAGTTGGTTTATACAGTTTAGTGTGTGTGTGTGTGTGTGTGTGTGTGTGTGTGTGTGTGTGTGTGTGTGTGTGTGTGTGTGCGTGTGCGCGCACATTTCTGCAGGAATCAAAAAGCGCACGTGACGTCAAGAGGCAGGAAACTTTAGCTGTCTGGGTGGACCGCAGAGCGAGCGGCCGTGTAATTAGGTTAACATGTAAATATGTGGCAGGTTGTGTGGGAAGCAGAGCCATAAAACTATAGTGAGGACCAGATGCTCTATATTTAACTCCTGGTCCATTTTCGGCACCAACGCTGTAATCAGATAATTGTTAGAAATGTAAGTGACGCAGGATGGCGAGCGGGATGGAGTGAAGCACAGACAGGCCTTGTGTTCTGTCTGACACTAAACTGGGAGGCAAGTCAAAATACAAATACCACCAGATAGAGACTCCTTCAGCCAAAGCTTTTCACTATCTGTGCATTTTTGCAGGATTAATGGTCAAAACAGGAGTGTGCAACTCAAGACGAAGCGGAGACATGTGGAAAAGTCACTCAACAACTCGAAAAACGGTTCCACCAGCAAACACCAGATCCATAGAGACGATCCTAATTGTTCCCATACAACTAAAGAATTTGGTTCTTTGGTACTACCTTTAATAAAAGGTTCTATCCTGTACAGCAAATTTGATGTTTTAAGGTTTAAATCGGGGAGCAGAAACCAAAAGTTTCCTTTAGGTTTACTTCCATACTATCATCCATATCACATTAACTCAGATGGGGTCTTTTAGCAAATTATTGTTATGACTCATTTACATCAGTAAAACTGCTAACTTTTGTACGTCTGTGTCTGACAGGGTGTAAGGTTAAATGATTACTAGGATGGCTGGATGGATGGATGGATGGATGGATGGATGTTTCGTTAATTGAGTGGTTGGCGGGTTCTCGCGTTGGTTGGTTGGTTGGTTGGATGGACGGAAGCTAAATTCACACCTCGGTCCAATGCAGCAGTTCTAGTTTTCTTGATTAGGCCCCTCAGGAAAAATAATTGTCTAATAATTCAAATCAGAGCCTGAATTTTCAACTATTCTTAATGTTTTAGGTTACATTGATCTTCTCAGTTCGGTCCTCTTGTGTTGTATTATTCTCTATTGTCTTTGCCTTGATTGGATGTTTAGTATCACGAAGCTTCTATGACCTGCCTCAACTGATCTGCGGTCGCTTTTAGCGGGCCGTTTTCCAACAAGGTTGACGTTTGTCTACGTGTGAACGTTTCATTGTGGAAGACAATGAAGACAATGGAGTTTCTCGCATTCAAACAACTTGCATGTCAGCCGCCATCATTAGTGTGTGAGTATGCGTGTGACCGGGTGAATGTGACTGGTCATGTACAGCATGTTGAGGCAGCAGAAAATAGACTGCATGACGAGTGCCTATTAACCATTTAAAGCAACGACGGCCACTACTTTTTGAATCTGATTATCTGAGCACGCAGTTGCAACATGTAAACCTATATAGTGCCTCTAAATGGATCCCGCTGACTTGAAATTCAGCACGAGTGGAGGTGGGAGGTTTTTTTCGTAGTGTAACAGAGACTTATTCACAGTGTGGGGCTGAAGTAAGCTGCCTTACATAAGAGCCTGCTGGAGGGAGAGAGGTCAGTGGAAATGTCAAAAATATAACATGCATGAGATGGCATCCATGTGACCACATATTTCATAGAAACTCGAGGGGTGGGGGTGCTGGTGGAGGAGTGACGCTTAGATTTAGGGTGACGGGTGGGCAGGAACTAAAAGTGAAGTGGAAGGGTTGGTAGTGGTGGTGGGGGGGGGGGGGGGGGGGGGGGGGGGGGCACGAGCGCCGGGACTGACATATTACGCCTGAATGTAGGACTCCAAATCAGCACAGAGCCCTGAGGAATACTTGGATGTTCTAGTTAAACACGCAAACACACAAAGACACACACACCCACACCCACACCCACACCCACACACACACACACACACACACACACACACACACACACACACACACACACACACACACACACACACACACACACACACACACACACACGCACCTCCTATGGTACCAAACTGTTCACAAACAGAAACGCTTACGATTTTGCGCCCACACATCTTCGATACTGAAACAAGTGTTGGAGGCTATGATGTGTACAGGTTCCTAATAATTGCACCCACAGGCTCCAACTTGGGCCAAAACACACACACAAACACACACACAACGCCCGCCCATCAGATGGGCGGCGTGGCAGAGGACCCAGAAACAATTAATCCTTTGCCACCTAGTAAGGCCATTGATGGTACTGTAACTGTGCACGAGCCATTTCCATGGAAACAAGAGAAAGCTGTTTTCGTTTTGAGGAGGTGGGAGGCCGGTGAGCCTCGGGGAGTTGGAGGGGTTGGATTGTGTCTCTTGCTGCGGGAAAAGCAAACATGTCTTGCTCGATGCATTTCTCTCTCACCAGAGGGGGAAGGACTGGTGGACCAGTAAGACACTCTTCCATCATTTAGGGTCGGTCTCTGAGGCTGTGTGCACACTCGGTACAGCCGCTTGGAATCAAACAAACTCAGTGTTGCTCATTTGGTGGCTCCCAAAGAAGAAGATGCGTTGAAGCGGAAGTCTGATTGAAGACTGATGACGTGTTGACGCTGGTGATGTGTGGTCTGGTTAAGACGGAGCCTGGTAGGAAAGCTGCATCAGTGGAAGTGCCAATGTTGCGTTCTGCATCGAGACAAGCGTGGCCAGTCTGATCTAAAAGTCGGTCCCTGTACGTTTGTCAACACCCGCTGGTGCAGTTCGATTGCAGCGATGGAGGTTTTAAATTCAGCTCTATAGCCTCACAACTCGTCGTAATTGATGCATTCATTTCAGAAGTTCAGAAAACAAGTGCAAGAAAAGCTTAATTGTGGTGCAGCGAAGTTGAACTTTGAATTTGATTCGTTTCACCCAAGTAAGGACAAGCGAAGCGTCAGAAACATCTTCTGCTCGCAGCAGACGTTCGTGGTTTTGTGCAATAGAGGTCGTTCTGCAGCAGGTTTGTCCCCACAAGCATCCCTAAAATCCACATCGCCGCTTGTGGCAAAGAAGCATTTTATTTATACACCAAAGCACTTTATTGTCACATTCACCCACTCACACACACCAACGAAGGCAGCGACCATCATGCAAAACCATTCAGAACCTGCAACCTTCTGATTGACAGACAACCTGCTCTAATCTAAACACGTGCCACACAAACTGCAAGGTTTTATTTTTGTTTGTTTGTTTAAACGATCCAGTCTAATGTTAGCCAGCGTAGGTGGGACGAGAACCGCACCACAAGTGTGAAAACCATACAAGCTGAGTCGACGTCTGTGATCGCTCCGGCTCAAGTCTTCTAATTTCCTGCCATGTCGCCGCACTCTCCATCCAATAAAGTCTCGATTCACGACGAGCAAGCCGTTGTGGCAAAAGTCAATATCGGGGCCATTGCTTGCTTGGAAACACACTTATGAAGACTTTCCCCCGGTGGGTTCACTGACGCGTGCGACACCTGGAAACAGTCAGCGTTACCCAGAATGCAGTGTTTCAACTGGACCGGGGTGGGGACGGTACATTTCCCAGCATGCTCTCTTGCTTGTAAGTTCGGAGGAGGAATCCCGATTAAAAAACAAGACAAAAGTGGAGGATTAGAAACAAAATTTATATTCTCTTAAAAGCGACGTTTTGACAAATAAACTGAAATGTTTTAAGAAAATATATTAAGAAATTGTCTCTAAAATGGGGAACATGCTGCTAATATCTGTAGAAAAGCAGTGAACACTTAAATCAATGACCTTGCAGCCTTTCTGGACGCTGCCGTTGCATCCACTGAGAAATAACCCATTCATGAAATAACCCTGCCTTCCATCCGTGCACTGACGTGACAGTAACTGAACGCCTCTCCAGCTGCCGTCTAATTATAGGAAACTCAACCTAATTAGGCGTGGATATTCCTCTTCCTGAAGTTTATGAGTGAAGTCTGAAGGACACACATGCTGGGAGAAGAATCCACAACAGAAGGTTCAACTTTGGACAACGAGGAGCTGCGGTCTGATGTATTATAACTGAAGCGGCCGGGGGCGTGTGTTTACATAAGGTTTGAGTGATCAGAGAGGGCACAGCGGAGAACAGAGCCGCTGTGTTGATGTGGCTTTCTGTGTTACTGTTACTCTGTGTGGCCGTGTCGAGCGAGGGAGTGAGGAGGAGGAGGAGGAGAAGAAGGGACATTCATCTTGTTTTCAATCAGTTCCTCACATCCCACACACACTTCACAGAACCTCATTGTTCTAATTTTACTGTAAATACAGCATTGTAACGGAGCTTCGGAAAGGATGCGGAAATGTCCTGCGCAGCGTACAAACCACCATGTGAAACTCTAACTGTCTTTGTGACTGATAATAAAAATGTTGTTTTCTGAAGACAGAGCAGTTTATTAAAATCAGGGGTCTTAGTTGAGGGGGTCACATACAGTCCAGTTTCATCTTCACTGAGCCAAACTGGTAAAATAGCACATTAATTATATGCTTTGAATTTAAAGTTTAAAGGTTTTTCTATGTTGTGGCGCGGAGTAGACATGATGAACATATGAATAATCTCAACATGAAGCCATGTTTAAAATCATGGCAGCATCAGCGACGTCTCAGTGTTGTGAAGCGTCGCGACTCTTAAGAAATGTGTTAAAAAATAAATAAAAATCAACGTTTTCTTTGAAATTTTTACAATTTGCTTAATAGGTTTTGGCGGGACGGATTGCAGCCACTCACAGGCCAGCATTGGCCACCACTGGTTTAAAGTGGGGGAGAAGAAATATGGTGTCTTTCACTTTTCCTGCTCAAAATCTCTCATCAGTCCATGGATTTGACTTGAACTTTCCCTTTAGTTCAGCGGCCAAATGCTGCACGGTTTGGATGGGCTGGAAATAAAGTAACTTTAAAGTATTTGCCAAAAAAACAAATGCATGATGGAAATGTGGATATTTACTGCACGTTTTTGTTTTTAATTTGTAAAACTTTTTTTAAAAATGTATCCTATCCACCCTCACAGTGTGGGTTCTTGGCATTGATTCACGAGTTCCAGTTCCCAGTCTTGTGTGAAAGAAATTTCAAGAGATTTCCTCTCACCTGTCTTTTGCCGCGATCAGGCTCAAAGTGTCAGAATTCTTGTTCACCTGGTCGATGTAGAAGGCCGTCCCCGATCGGATCTCCCTCCTCTGCTTCAGGTCGGTCTCTGTTGTGTCCCTGGACAGAGCAACGTACTCCACCTCTCTCTTTGTCAACTCCTGGATAAAGAACAAGCAGAACACGCCACTTTAAAGTTCACCACCTTGTCCTCTTGAGCCTCGCAGCATACGATTGTAACAACATCCATGATGCAACAGCTACAGAAGGTTTTTTCTTTTTTTTGGGGGACATTTTAATGTATTTTGCACCAGAAAGTTTCATTAAAATTGTTTTTAAGTTGAAATTGTAGTAATTTTCAATAATAATTGTTAAGGTTTTGCAAGAAATATCAACATTTACATCATGTATTATCAGAGCTATCACAGAGAAAGAAAGTCATTTTAAAGGTTATTATCATAATATTTTACTGGTACAGCCCACCGAAGATGAAATTGGGCTGCTTGTCGCCCCTGAACTAAAATGTGTTCGACACATCTGATGTAGATAGAGAACAAAAAAAGCCCCAAGGATGGAACCTTGAGGAACCCCACAAGTGATTTTCATTCGCCCGCACTCACAATTAGATAGAGAAACACAATATTTACATTCCCTATTTATCATTTCTGTAGCCAACTGTGTAAAGCAGCATTAAGATCCAGCAAGACTAAAATTAAAACTCTCGATGTGCGTACTGTGAGCACTGACCAGGTACTGCATGGCTATGGAGCGTCTCAGTGGTCCGGGGGGCCCAATGAGAAACACGTCCTGGCCCAGAAGGTCCTTCTGCATGATCCATCGTAGGTGCTGAGCCACAGTCTGTGGCAGGTAGTCTGAAACTAGAGCAATCCGGACAGAGCAATCACTCCATGCAGACGTACCTGTTTGTTTTATATGCTGGACAACAAACAGAAAAAAAAAACCAACAAAAAAACAGCTTACTGTGTTTCACAGGGACGAGTTCTGGATTCGTAGGTGTTTTCAGTCTGTATGAGATATCTCCGATCGTCACTGTGCCACCTGCAAGACACCGAGGAGAACAAACAGGAGAAGCGAGTTCCTTTCAAAATCAAACTCCAAAAAAAAGCTGGAACAACATGTAAAATGCAGAAACAAACAAAAGTCAATATGTGTATTTGGTATTTTCTTAGTTATAACAATGTTTCTATCAAAGCCTGTTTATTCCCACATTTTGAAGGATCGTGCATTTGTGGGAAGAGCAGCAGACGTGAATGTTTTTTGTGCTAAGTTTAGACACTATAACAAATTAAAAGATTTCATCCTTTCACTAAAAATATGACCTCGTTTTGAAATTGACGGCAACAAAACGCTGACACAGGGAACACAAAAGGCTGTAAAAAAGAAGTTCTACCAATATATGAACAGAAAGGAGCATTTTGTAAATTCCAATTTTAATTCAGGAACCATGACTGAGAATACAAAGAGCATTTAGAGAGGCAGAGCTTCTCAGATGTGAAGATACCGAGAGCGGTCTTTCATAATTTGTCAGTAATGCATGAATGATGGTAATGAAATCTGACAAGATATATAAACCTTTAGTAAGCTACAGTATATACCTGTGTTCAACACCCTTTTGGCTCTAATCACTCAAAAAATTGTTTACATTTTCAATCACTTTGAAATTTTAGATTTTTCACAATTTTATTTGATATCCATATCTAAACTAGACTTTAATCACTAGATCAGCTGAAAAAATGACATGTTTTTAGTTTTCACCTTTAACCTAGTTAAACGTGCAAGACTATGTGTAATTAGTTACGGTTCACTTAGACTAGTAAAGCTATTTTATTTGAATTCACATGTTTAAAACTACTTATTCTGCTTTATTTCGTAATGAAGAAACCACATTTTAGCATCTGCCTCAGTAAAGTGACAGCAGTCAGTCTGCAGTCATTAGAAGTCAGGTACAAACTCTTAAACTACAGCTTAAATCTAAACTCCAGCTTCCTATCCCGGTGCTACAGTGGGACTGACGCGGATTACAGATTACCTGAGGAGGTGTTGAGGAGTTTGACCTCGTGTGTTTTCCTCTTCCAGCCATTTCTCCCCACAACTGAACCCAGAAGAGCCCTCATCCTCCGGGCAGCCACGGCCGCAGCCGTGCCGCTGCACAGTATCTGGGAGTGCATGTTTCAGAGTGTTTCCATTCAGAAACACTACGATAAGTTACAAGCTCCGCGTTTGACCGTTTGACCTCTTTTTGTCCTTTTTTCCCCTCATTTCATAACACCGGTCATTTCATGTTGGCGCAGCCGGAGGAAAATAACAACAGGACAAACGGTCCGCTCCTAAAGCCCTCCGTGTTGACGTGCTGGCAATCGTTCCGCGTTTCGATAATATCATACACTGAACCATAGGTTCAGTTAAATTGTACTTTTATAGTTAATAAAAAACGCTGTTAGTGCAAAAATATAAGATTTTTGAAGACGTTAAGCTAATTTTATCTTGTAAGGTATGTGTTTGATTGTTTTTTGCTTTGTTACTATTTTGTTACTATTACTTATATATGCTATTCGAGTTTGGTCTATTTCTAACACTGAAATTTTGTCTGAAAATAAAATGCTAATTATTTTCCCATTGGCCAGATTACTTAACTCAAACTCAAATAATTTTTTTCCTCTTGCTTCTCCATTTCGTCGATGCAAATGTAGATCATGTGGACAGTGTTGTTTGTTTTCGTTTTATTCATCTAAATGTAAATGTTTTTCGTTCTTTATTTTTTTCTATTTGTATGTTCGAAATGCAGATTCATTCATTCATTCATTCATTCATTCATTCATTCAAAGCTTTCCATCCTCCATCCACTCATGCATCATCTGTACCAGGGATGACAATGAGTGAATTTCACAATCAATGTTTGGCGAATTGGCTTGCAGGCTACAACTGCAGTTGGAGATGAAGTGTTGAACAAAACTCACTAGTGTATAACAATCAATAAATATGCACAAACTCCCAAATATGGACAATTTAGATTTTATATTTTGACGGAAATCGAAGAACATGCAAGCTCTAACTAGTATGGAAAGGCAAATTGAATGTCAGGGTTTTAGTTGTGAGATGAAAGTGCAAAACTTCGATATATGATTTGATTTGTTGGGTTTCTCTCTGTTAAAAGCACCTACAAATGACTGTGTTGTATTTGGTGCTATATAAATGAAAGTTGAATAGAAAATTGAAAATGAATCTTCTAGTGCTACGTAATTTAGGTCAGAGGTGCTGAAGTTGATCTTAACTGTGGGCAAAGGCAGGTTTCACTCTGGACCGGTCACCAGTGCGTCAGGGGCCAAACAAAGAGAGAGAGACAGACAATATACTCACACATACTCACCTTCTCAGATATGGGATATTTAGAGTGACCAATTATCCTCACATGCATAAGGACATGCAAACTGCACAAAAAAGTCCAACGCTGTATCATGACTTTATGAAGTGAGACTGAGAGTGCTAATCATTCCACCACTTTGGAGCATTATTGCTCCCACATCACTTTTAACACTTTTAGTCAAAAAGACACATAAATTAAAACCCAGAGTCTTTGATGATGCGTGTTAAGCTCTAAATAAGCAACATAACGTCAATCTGTTCTTTTGCTTTTAATGTATTCTTTTCTAAATTTACAAACACTATTAAAGTTGGAGGATACGGTGCATGTATTGCATTATTAGTTATTTATTTGGCACCTTTGGGTTTGTTCATTCCTTCGTTCTGTCAATCGGTTGGTCAGTTGTCTAGTGGACAAACAGATAGATAGATAGATAGATAGATAGATAGATAGATAGATAGATAGATAGATAGATAGATAGATAGATAGATAGATAGATAGATAGATAGATAGATAGATAGATAGATAGATAGATAGATAGATAGATAGATAGATAGATATTATTATACATACTATTATCAATATACAGAGTTAATATTACTGTTACTTATACCAATAATAATAATAATAATAATAATAATGATAATAATAATAATAATAATAATAATAATACCATAATTTTATTGACTGTGGGGGTAAGAGTTACTTATTTTAGGGTATTTACCTCCAAACAGCCTCCACTGGGGCATTTAATCGATTACGTAATTGAACCAACACAGACGTTCACGCGCACCCACCCCGGGTCGTGTGATTCCCCCCTGCGGGTTTCCATCGCCGGAGTTTGACATTTCTCACGTGGAGCCCCTCGCCGCACACCATCATCATTATCATAATCATCATAAAGCTCGGCCCCTCCGGAGCGCGAGCGCCGACGCGCGCAGGAAGGCAGGAGGCAGGCGGTGGGAAGACGCGGAGAGAGCTCTGCCTCCCCCCTCCTCCTCCTGCTCCTCCTGTCCTGTCCGCTTCCTCACAGCGCCTGCGAGCTGCGCGAGGAGAAGCAGGTTGTGAATTCCTCCACCTTCCTTTTCCTCCCGGTTCGGTTTTCTTCTCTCCCCCGGAGCAGGACGCGGAGGTTCTGGGACTATGGAGGATGTGTATCACTGCACCCGCAGCCCGGCGTGGGAGGAACTTGTGAGTAAAAACTACAAATCTGGAGACTTTAACAAAGTGCCCCAGCACCCTTGTTTAGGTTTTTCATCCCTAAAGAAACTCACGTTAGAAGAATCCGGCGAAGTTTCTCCACTTATCCGACTTCACGCTCCAGTGCGTCTTTACGCGTTTCCCCTCGATTCTTTTCAAGTGTTATTCTAAGACGTCGAAAGCGTGTGATTCGCTTGAAATCAAGTCAAACACAAATCTGCACACTGATAACTCACAACAATTGTCATGCTTATTCTCGGATGAAAGACTTCTTTTCTTCTAATCCACATTTTGTCGCTTGGTCCCTGCCCATTTCCTTCAAAAAAAAAAAAAAAAAAGAAGAAGAGGAAAGAAATCCACCAACCGCTGTAAATCATCTGCTGTGTGTCAATTGAATCCAGTCATAGTGATTAGCTCTCATTCAAGAAGAATGGGATGATATTAGTTATATAACTTAGTAACATGAGTTCATGTGCGCATTAAAGTTAACTAAAGTTTTGCTTATAAATAGATAACTGATTATTGTAACAAATCGGGATCAGGATATGTAGTTTGAGTACTTGTAATTTGTATGAGTAACTGTGGTTTGAGTTTGAGTAGTGGGATTTCTAATGGAGTTAATTGGAGTCATTTTTTTTGAGGATGTTTGTGTGAACACAGCCGCTAGGGTCTGCCCTGCCACGGACGATCCCTCCGGTTCACCGGTCTGTGTCCCCGGTGTGGAGCCATAATAACCATCCGCCAGGCAGGGGGCTCTACTCCGGGAGGGTTTTTTTTCTTTTCTTTTTTTTTTTTTTTATGCGCCGCGGAGCCCATCCCCGCCGCGCCGCGACATGCTCCATCCCCCCGCGCGCTCCGCAGCCCACACACGCTCCGACGAACACCGCCGCCTTTATCCGGGAGACGGCGCGAGATGACGGCGAGGAGAGACGCGTCGCAGCCGCTCGGCAGCGCTCGGCTCCCGGAGAGGAAGGGAGCGGGAGCGGCGGCGGCGGCGACGGCGGCTGCTAACCCCGACTGGTTTCCCTCCTCCTCCCGACAGGAGCCGGAGAAAGGACCGGTGTCCGCCGCGGGAATCCATGCGCATGTGGTGGGCGCCGCGGCCGGCTCCGGAGCCGCGGACGAGTCCTCCGACAGCGAGGCGGAGCAGGAAGGGCCACAGAAACTCATCCGGAAAGTCTCCACCTCGGGACAGATCAGGACCAAGGTAAGGCTCGGCCTCGTTGTTGTTGATGGTGTGTTTTCCTCTTGTTGGCTTGTTGACTTCTTCCACCGAGATGGTCCGCGCGCATTTGCGCAAACTGCCTGGTTAGAAACATCACGGTCTGAATCCCAAGCTCCTGACATTCAACAGATCTCTGTGTGCTGTTCTTCAACTATCAAGTCCAGTTGCTCTCTTACGCAAAACAGACCAGAAAACCTTCGGGAAAACACCCCCTCAAAATATAACCTAAAATTGTTGGATCTGACAACGTTTTAAATAGTTTGTTTGTTTATTTGGAATGCAAAAACAGATGAAAACATGCATATATTGCAAAACATGGTAAATAGTAATAAAAAAATGATAATTATATAACAATTGATAATAGACATCATCGTGAAAGGCAATTAAAGTGCTTATTAAAGGATTGTGAAGAAGTTATTCACTCTCATCCCTTCCCTATTAATCCAACTGACAATGATACGCTTTAGTGTCAATATCTACCCATGTTTAGATTAAGTCGATTGAGTTCATTTTAATTATGTTATCTGAACAACGTGCATTAGAATGAGCCGTTTAATATAGAGAAACTCAATATTTTCATGTTAATCAGACATATTTCTGATAGGTAAACTGAACAACTGCCTCAGTTGATTGCGTTTCAGTGTACGTGATGAACAAACTCCTGAGAATTACTCCGAGCTCAACATAAAGTGCTATTTTATAAAACTTTCTGCAGCAAAATACAGTGAAATGCCCCTGAAAAAAAAAAGCTTTTGCTATAAGGCTGTTTTTTACAAACTCCCCCTGACAGCATGGCTTTGAGGCTAGTTTCATGGCAGCATCACTGATATCTCAGCTCGGATATTGTGTTATGTCCGCTACTCTCAAATAAGTGTGTGTGTGTGCGTGCGTGTGTGTGTGTGTGTGTGTGTGTGTGTGTTTGCCCTCTGATGCACCGGTGACCTGTTGAGGGTGTAACCTGCCGTCACCCGGAGCCGGCTCCAAGCACAAAAGAAAGGAAGGAAGGAGGGATGGATGGAGCCAGTAAGAGGATGCTGTGCTGCTTCTTACCTCCTGACACCTTAGCTTTCTTGGCCCACTTAGCGTTTACACTGGACCTGAGTTGCGTCCTCCCCACGCCAGTGGATCCACTTAATTATTGACGGCTCCACTCCACCCCACTTACATTATTCAGCACAGGAGTATATTTAGAGACCTCGGGCACGTAAGGCCTCACATTTCTCATGCAAATGATCTCAGATCAATGTTGTGTAACCTTTGAGGACACGTGGCAACATGCCAGTCGAAGTTTATACTTTTCAATGGAGATGTTGTCGAGTTTGTTGATGGTTTTGGGTAAAAAAAAGTGAGTGTAAAAAAAATATCTAATGGACAAATAGTAAATAGACAGTAAGTATGTATTCTTTTTGACCAATTATATTCAACTGAGGCTCCGTTTACGCAGCAAAGTTTTCAAGTGAAAAGGCAAAACTTTCATTGCGATATTGCAATTTTTCTCAAAACGGGCCAACCGTGTCTCCATGGAAACGGGACAAAATGCTCATTTTCAGAAAACACTCCGACTCCGTCTCCGTGGAAACTAAGCAAAACACAACTTTTTGCAAATTGCTCCAACTCCGTTTCCATGAAAACGACACAAAACGCAATGTTTCTGAAAAGTTGGCTACTGCAGAAAAATACGAGAATATAAGGCAGGAAAAATGTTTTCAATATACATTAAAAATAAATAAATAAATAAAATAAATATATATATATATATATATATATATGTGTGTGTGTGTGTACAGATGCATGTAAATGCTGCACAATTCAAAATGTAAGTAATGGAGATGTCAGTTTCCGTAGATTGCATTGATTGATTAATAATCCTTTATTTGTCCCACAATGGGGACACTAATGAACAATAATAATGAATAATAAAAACAACAAAAGTGACAGGGCCGCACGGTGGCGCAGTGATGAGCTCTCTTGTCTCACAACGAGGCTGTCTGTGTTCAAATACTGAACGAGGCCAAGTGTCCACACACCTTTTATACAGTATACATTCACACACGTAACACATGTATCTAATTCAACATGTCTGAAAATGTGTCTGAACTTATTAACGTATTTTTAAAAAAATAATCAAGAAAGAGCACTGCTACTTTGAAGAACACATCTTAAGGCACAAACACAGTAAAATAATCCAAATGTGTTTGTTGCATATCATAATACTGGACTTTACCACCTGATATCGTGCAACCTGTTGCCTCTGTGGTCAAGCCTGCACTTTTAAAACACTATCAGAGTCGGGTGGATGAGTTGTGACGTGCACGTATACTGCAGGATTGCTAATTGCAGTGGTTGGCGTTCAGCCCGGAGAGGCCTAATCTGCTCTGTCAAACTCCATCCAGCGGGCTGCATGTCACTGCGGGATTACTTTATGCCGCTATCTTAGTGGTATAAAGCACTTCTACTGTAATTGTATCAGTGTGTCTAGCATGTTGACATTGCACTAACAGGTCTGTGACTTATGGTGTGGGTCAGTGGGTTTTTTCTCTCTCTCCCTGTGTGTGTGTGTGTGTGTGTGTGTGTGTGTGTGTGTGTGTGTGTGTGTGTGTGTGTGTGTGTGTGTGCTGACGGTTCCTAATGGATCATGCAGGCACTGACTCACTGAGTGTTGTTCCACCGAGCTGTTTGCTCAGCTCCGCACTGTGTGTGTGTGTGTGTGTGTGTGTGTGTGTGTGTGTGTGTGTGTGTGTGTGTGTGTGTGTGTGTGTGTGTGTGTGTGTGTGCGCACGGATCCATGCAGGTGTGTGTGTGTGTGTGTGTGTGTGGGCACATGTACATGTGTGCACAGTGTCTCTGTCCGTCCCCTCCCCGTCCACTAGCTCTTCGCTTCTTTGGTTGCCACAGACGACCACATCTTTCGTCCCTCGCTGGTCGACGGCCGCGCCGCCCGTAAGACGCTTATTTTAGCTGAAGGGCGTCACACATGCCACGCAGTTATACGTCCACTTTTTTCTCAATTGATGTTGAAATAGAGGGGGGGAAAAAAAATCACGTATGACGTGTAAGTAAACCGCAATATTAAGTAAAAACTACACTAATGCTTTTAAAAATCTCTTTTCATTAAAGAAACTTTATCAAAACAAGAAAATTGTGCAGGAATCTCTTAAAATAGTTTATCAAAAAGTTAATTTATAAAAAAGAAAAAAAAAACACCCACTGATTTCTACTTCAGCTGTAGCTGTACAGATTAATTAATTTATTGATTAAAACAGTGATTCTCCTTTATCAACTTAAAGCAGCACGAGACTTCAAATAAAGCGCTGGGCAGTTTGTTATGTCTGCTCTACATTCCAGAACAGGGGTGTCAAACATAAGGCCTGGTGGCCATAATGGCTCGCAAGAGGCTCAAATCTGGCCAAAACACCAAACAAATTGGAAAAAAAGTAAACAAAAATGAAAATTCTTATTTTAATGAAACCCTCTGGTGCAAAATTCAGTGAAATGTCAAAAAAATAAATAAATCTATTACTGAAAATCGAAGTTTTCTTTGAAGTTTTTATTATTTGCTTGTTGGTTTGGCGGGTTTGGAGCCTCATGGAGGTCGGTTTTGGTCCACAGGACTCGTGTTTGACATTCCTGTTTAAAAATATGTTCATTTACTGGCTGGTTTAGTCCTTCATGTCGACACATTTTCACATTCCAGAACACAAACCGACAAATGACTTGAGAAAATGACAAGCGGGTGCCAGGGTATCCTTATGTAAATGCCCTTCAGCTGTCAGTGTCGTTAATTAAAATAGACCCGTCTAAATATGTGGTAGGAGGCAGGACTCCATGTTTGATTCCAGCAAACATGTGAGGATGACTCACGACGGTTTCATTGCCTCCTCTCTCCTGTCATCTCCACTCTCGGCCCCCTCGCTGTCTTTTCAGGGTGTGCGGTACAGTGCTTATAAACTTGTGACTAATTCTGTAGCTGTGTGATTAAAAGCAGAGCTAATGGTGCGTCGGGGTCAGCTGCAGCTGCTGCTGCTGGGACTGGAGACATCGCTGCACACCTCGCGTGGAATAACCCACAGCGCGTAGATGAACAGTTCAAGGGACGGTGCCTTTCGTAATGAGGAGAACGCATTGTCTGCTTGGATAAATACCCCTGGGATCGGGAAATTAGAGAAAATGACGTCAAAATGAGGTCAAGTGAAAATGCATCATTTTTGCATTTCAGAAGAGTTTCGTGTTTCCACGGCAACGTTTTGAAAACAGCGTCCGTTTCCTTGGAGAGGGCAGAAATGTGGAAAACTACGCCGTTAGCATGTCGGGCCACTAGTGGGCACTGTTTGTTGTTTTTTGTTTATCAGTCATGAAACATAAACAGAGTTTGATGGCTACGAATTCGGGTTTGTTCGTAAACATCTGGACTTTGGTGTGATCGATTTGTGAAAGTGCAGATTGGAGATGAGCGGCGATGGTCTCGTTTTGGTTTGTTGTTTTAGTCTCTGTCCAGAAGTGAGACCTTTTATGAGAAGTAGATTTTAAAGATTGTTTTTCTGGTAGAGGAACTTTAACGTTGTGGCTGATAGGCCTGCGTGAAGACATTATTATCAAGGCAGCCAAGGTGGTGTTCGCAAGCACCTGGTAGCCTGAAGGGATCCTGTGAATCTCCACCAGTTAAAATGTTTGGTACCAACAAAAAGTTGAAACTACAGCAGTTTGCAACAACATAGGGTCACTATGTTATACTCACCTCAAGTGAAAAGCAATTGCTGTTTGGCGATTTCAAGAAGGCCTTGTTTAGAGAAGCTCATTGTCAGAGCAGTTATACATCCAGAACTCCTCTATTCGGCATTGCAGAGTGAGGGCCCATGGAGCCACAACAATCAAACCTTTTACCGATCAGTGCTGATTCTCTGGATATCTACGCCTCCATATCCTCCCCCTCACCTCCGCCACTCTCCTGTGAGTGTCCCAGCGTCCTGTCCTCCTCTCCCTCGGGTGTAATTGCAACTCTGCGTCTCCTACAACTCCCACCACATGCTAAAATTTCACCAAAGAGATGGGGAAATTACAATCCCTTCATTGGCAGAGGGGTAATTGCCCCGTCTCTGATCTGCTTTGTTGCAGCCGGACTACACAAACGTGTAACTATTCATTTGTCAAGCGGCGGTCGGAGGAAGTGAGGAAATGCTGTTTAAGGCTGGCAATTTACACACAGTCACCTCAGTAGGTTCAGTTTCAGCTTTGACCGGGAACATACCTCGAATCTGAGGCACATAATTATGTACGGTTACTGTTCCTGTGAGTGTGAGAGACCAGAGGCAAGTCGAGTGTCGAGTGAGACTAATCTCGATATGATAACTGTGTCCTCTACAACCAATCATTTCCTGGAGGCCTAACCAGACAGGCAACTTTCAACTGTGGAGTTAAGTTGTGGATCGCTTGTTAATGTGTATTTGATGCACCGCGACCACTATTTCAAAGGACAAGAACAAGTACGAACCTTTAGCTACTTGCTGACACCACGTACCAACACTCCTACTTATTAAACTCAAACGATGTGTGAAGCCAACGCGTTGGTGGGAACCAACTCTCATTTTTAGTTCAACTTTTATTTAGAAGAGAAAAGGAAAAGCAGACGAGGTGCTTTCTTTTTCCCCAACAGGAACTGCAAAACAATCAAACAGACTAAAATAGTACAAGCATGGTTTCATACATATGTTTCTCCTTCTTACTCCAGTTTTTTTTTTTTGGGGGGGGGGGAAATGGAAATAGTACCAAGAAGAAATATTGTACTATTGGTTTCCACCATCCTTCCTAAACAGGACAAACACTTTAGTCCAATTGTTGCATGATGTCTGAGTTAAATTAAATTTCCTGACAGAGGATGGACCCCGGATGAGAGATCTTTTCCGAATCCCTCCAAGGAAGGAGTGATTCTCTTAGTGGCAAATTCTCTGTGCAGACTGTCCTAAAACCTTCCAAAGAACACAACGCAACTGATTGCCCTAGATCTTTGAGTATGATGAAGTTGCACATCCAGTGTTCACAGAACCGTAATAATTGGCTTCAGTTCGACTGGTACAAACTCTCCTCTTCATCCTCTTCAGGCTCGTCTCAGTGACAGTGGCAGGGACAGTTAACAAGTCGGCGACACAAAAATTAGAATTATTTTGTGTGTGTCACACAAATCTTACAAGAATTTCACGATCGATCCCTGACGATTTTTACTGAAGTTGCCAAGAGTTCAACTGCACGTGGTGCAACACTTACCATATGTTTACATGATACGTAATCGGGGCTTATAGCTCTTAAATTGTTATGAGATAAAACAATCAATCCTTTTCATAACAAGTAAAATAGATGAATTAAGGGGTTCAACAATGAGGAGAGTCCTCATTTGTTGCTTCATACATATCCCAGCTTGATAACAGTGACTGTGTTCAGACTGAAGTAAGTCGCTCCGCTGCTTGCCGAGGCGTGTAATTCCAAAAAATCTTCAACCTTGGCTCGTTGCATTAAAACACAATTAACCTAATCAGGGAAGGAGGTGGAAAGTCATGCGTTTTTTATCAGATTAATTAGACAGAGTCCTCCGTGAGGACCCAGAGGGGACTCGTAATTGGTTTAGGACGCCGTGCTCTGGGACTCTTAGCGGAGAGAGTGATAGACGCAGGCTGAGATGTTGAGTTGGCTCGAGCTGAGGTTCATAAATGGTCCGGTGGTTTGACTGTCTGGCTATTGTCCGAGGCAGGACGTTGGCTCTGCTCGACTCCGGCCGCTCAGCCTCCCAGGGATCTTATCCACCAACCACAGCTGCTGGATTCATTTGAACCGCCTGTGCCTTTGTCCATTGTGCCGTCATGTGTGTGCGTGCCGTGGAGAGCCCGTGTGTCACGCCGTCAGCGGCCCGGCGGGCAGCAGTGTAAGTTACTCACCGCTCGGGTTACTCATTCCTCTCTACGGCTCAGGACTCGCCGGCCGTCTCACAGTTGAGCAGCGGAAAGGAGCAGGGGTGCACAGAGGCGAGCTCCGAGACTATTTATAGATCACTTCTGGCCTACTTGGCAACAGGAAGGAGATGAAGACAAGGAAAGGAACTATGGAGGCCAAGGAGGAACAAAATAGAAAATAGAACGTCCAACTGGAGCAAAGTCACTTCTGCTTCTCTGGAAGAGACAAAAATAAAGTGTCACTTTTCGTTTCGCGGGGATTTGGAGTTTAAAATCTTCCACATGGATACTGACCACGTGAGGCCAACGCTGATTCTACTTGGCTACAAGCACTGGAGCTAAATAAAGAAACGTAGTGAACCTACCTCGTAGTATTAGTGTTGCGATGACTCAGCTCTCCTTCGCGGTACCCTGCAGAGATGCCAACTCTCTGTGTGTTTGTCTCAATCAGTCATGAGGCATTCATTATGCTTCCCAGTCCTAACGGGGCTATCCCTTCTCTGGTTGGCATCGCCATCAGACCAGCTGATTATGAGGCCTGCAGTGTGTTTGTCTATGCTGGTGTCAGGAGTGTTATGATGAAGGAGAAGCATTAAGAACCTCCTGCCTTTATAAGTTCTCTTGGATGTGCAGGAGACCCCCAAATGCACTTTCTAACCTCCGCTCGCACCGCAGGGCTAAATGAGGCAATGACTTCATGCACTGTGGTACAGCCCCACTGTAAAAGCCTTTTAGGGTAGTCGGCAATGAGGTATTTCACCTTAATCCACTGCAGGAATGTCGTTTTTTTGGCCGTAACGTTACGGGAAGGGAAGCAGTGAATTTACGTAGGTATACAGCTGTTTCAGCCCGTCCTCTTCCTGTGCTGCTATTCTTCCCTGTTAGTCACATTTCTGTCCAAACAGACTACACAAGATGAGCAATTTAGATGTGCAATTCCCTCGCAGTTTGAAGAACTCAACTAGCATTTACAGTTTTCGGACGAATTTACTCAAAATCTGATTTCTTGCAACATTTATCATACATTGCAATAGTATTGTCCCCATAGAGGGAATTCCTTTTGGGTTCAAAATAACCCATCAAGAACTCTTTCCAAGGCTCGGAGGTCATTTAGAAGGAAATTTCTATACTTCTCAGACCTTAAATTACAGAAAATGTCTTGCAAAGTGGCAGAAAAAGGCCACAATTACATATTTCCCCTTTTTTTGTCAAAAAGAATTCTCTGAATGGGCTTGAAGATAATCTTTATACATTATAGATATTATGATCCTGCTTTACAACATGTTATTTACAAAAAACAAATACTCTAAATATAAATTGTTGGCTGGGTGCTTTGAATTATGCTCTCAGTTACAGTAGTTTTCTGAGTTTTCCAAATGGATTAATCAGGTGAACAAAAATTCTGTTTGTGCTATTATAAGAAATATCACCAAAAAAATTTCTTGTTAGTTAACACAACTATTCTCTTCCAATTTTGTAATATTTCCTTCAATTTACATTTGTCATTTGAGAAGAAAGCGTAAATAGATGACAACTTTAGATTAAGAGTTCAAACATGCAAAAATGAAAAGTTAAGTCATGATTAGAAGCACAATGTACTGATTGTTCAATCTTAATGGAGAACTGAATACTAACTCATTAAAAAAATATTAAAAATGAACAATAAACTAATAACAAATGTTACTGTGCAGCTGACAGAACTATTCAAACATGTAAGACACTCCAATTGATACAGAGCTGTCGCTGTGGTGCTGATGTCCTAAATTGGACCTGTTATATATATTTTTTTCCAGATTGTTTGAATTAATTGAGGCATAGTTTTCATAACAACAGTTAAAAACAAGGTGGCTTAATTTGGTAATTTAACAGCAGCCTCATCTTTCTGGCTGCTGTTGTGTCCGAAGTGCATAACTATATGAATAAACCCACAAAGCCTGTGTATTTTTCTCAACTCTTTGTAAAGTATCCACGAAAACTTTACATTTTAAAGCCTGACATGTTACTAAAGCATCAATGTTTTGTCCAGCTCTATCAGCCAGTATAAATAGATGCCATCATATGTCAAACATACAATGAAATATTTTGGAAATTGGTATAAAACTAACTCACATTTCTCATATCATACATTTCTGTTGAAAAAGTTATTTAAATTTCAATGGGTAGTTTTAAATGTAAAGTTATGATGTTCAATCGTAGTTTTTCTTACATTTTCATAACAAATTCATCAATCAGGTGCACTTATGGGGCTAATAGTGTCAGCTTTGTGCTATGATAATAAATACTACAGCAATGATACATATCTCAATAGTTAACGGGACTATTTTTCCCATATCTCATGAAATGTACTTCAATTGGTTAGTTTAGATAGAATGATTATAATTGTAGCATGCTGAGACAAGCCCATGTGGTCAAAAGGTAAATGTGTGTTTTTGTGGTTTATTTGTAAACGAGCTCTTAAATTATCGTATCACAGATCTGACATTTATAATTCTATACGCCCATTTTGACCGACATTTAAATTTGACATGACTCTGCAACGTAAGTGTTTACACCATGCAGCGGGCGTGTGTGTGTGTGAGTGTGTGTGTGTGTGTGTGTGTGTGTGTGTGTGTCTGTGTCTGTGTCTGTGTCTGTGTCTGTGTCTGTGTCTGTGTGTTCTGCAGTGTTTTCTGTGTTATAGTTGACACAGCTGGTGGGCAGGATGTCGGCTTCAGCCTCCATGTCTGTTTGTAATTCTCCCCTAAGAGAGCAGCCTTTCCTTTGCTATAAATAGCCTGTGTGTGTGTGTGTGTGTGTGTGTGTGTGTGTGTGTGTGTGTGTGTGTGTGTGTGTGTGTGTGTGTGTGTGTGTGCGTGTGTTCTATCCTTGTTTTTATGTACTGGTGGGGACACAAAACCTGATCGTGGCCTCATGTCACAATGAGGACAAAAACGAATGTCCCCACAAGGGAAATGAACACATTTTTAGCTACGGAGACTTTTTTTAAATTTAGTTTTATTTATCTTATTTGAGTAAGGCTGTGGTGAGGGTTCTGTTGAGGACAGGGATAGTTATAAGTAGTAGTTTATAGTTAGTCTGGAGGAAATGAATTAAGTCGAAAGTGCTGTCACCATATTGTAATCTTCATTGAACTGTAAGTGTGTGTTTTCCCGTACTTTCGGGGACCTAAACTTCATTGCACACCAACCCACGGACTCGTGTCAACGTGACTACATAAAGATGTATTATGAGGTTTCCTAGTGAAAACATGTTGTATTGTCATTTTGTTGTTTGGGGTAGGTTAAGGACAGAGTTAGAGGAATAGTAGTCACAGCCAAGATTTGGAGGAAGTCTACAGGAAATGAATGTACGTGAACGCAATAACCCATAAAGAATGCACACATTGCATGTGTGTGGTTTATGTCCTTGTGACCTGACTCCACATGAACCAACGTAGACTAACGTCACAGTGGGGGCAAAAGTGGAGGTTCTCACGAGAGAGAGTAAGAGATTAACCTAACCCTGTGGTCAGAGTGAGGTTAAGGACAAGGTTAAGGTTAGACAGGTTGTAGATATGGCTGAGTTAAGAGTTAGTCTCCAGGAAATCAATAAAACTTAAAGCACATGCACCATTGAAATGTAATGTGTTTCTGTGTGTTGGTTTTGCTGTACTTTCGGGGACCCAAACTTGGTTGCACGCTAACTGACAAGGACTCATGCCAATATGGAGACATAAAGAGAAATTGTTATGCTTTTTGTTGAAAATATGTTTTATTGTCGTTCTGTTGTTTGGGGCAGGCTAAGGACAGAGTTACAGAAGTAGTAGTCACAGCCAAGTTAGGACGAATTCTACAGGAAATGAATATCAGTGAATGGAATGACCTTCAAGGAATATACATAGGGTAGCCCTAATTGCACACCAACTCATGGGGGAAAATATGAAGATCCATGAAGGGAACATTCTACAGTTTTTGGTGTGGTTTTTTTTGTGTGTGTGTGTGGGGGGAGGGGGGGGGGGGGCTCTTGCTGTGTTAGGGAACGACAAACGGTTAGCGTTACATATACAGTATAGTAGACAGATAGTACACAGTGTGTGTGTTTGTGCTCGTTCCACCTCTCCTGTGTACCCAGAGAGAATGATGTTCTTTTACCCAGCATTTGTGTGTGTGTGTTTGTGTGTGTGTGTGTTTTATCTTCTCTTTGTCCACTCTTGCATGCCTAGTTGTATTTGCTCTGCCTGTTCTGTGTGTGTTTGTGTGAGAGATGATGATGGGGGTGGTAATGATGATGAGTGCATGTACTGGGTCGCTCATGAAGATTCATTTGTTGTGACAGGCACAAACACTGGCTCTGCATGCGATAGAAGAAACATTTTCACTCTTCCATCTCCGCGGTATCAGTGCAGAAAATCAACTTGTCGTGCCCTAAAAGTTTATTTTGCCTACTCTTTTAAATGTGTGTACAATCTAACCAATAAGTGAAACTATTTAAATGGGAGTCAGGAAAGAAAATGTACACAATAATTTCTCCCTTAATAGAAATTGGTGTGATTTACTCGATTAAAGCAAGAAAATTATATCTTTATTGTGAATGCGGAAAGCACAGAAACAAATAAAAAAATATAATTTCTCTAACTGCAAAACTGTTTTTTAGCTAATGATTACAACTGCTTATTGACGACAATAGATGATATATAACAGTACATGAGGTATGATTAAAAAAAAAAGATATAGTTAGATACTGTAAGCAAAGCTGCAACACAGAGGTTCAGCGATCCCGGATAAACTCTTTACATACATCATTTTTTTCCAATAAAAAAACACCATTGAAAAACCCATTTCACAGTATTCCTCAAACATTCGGCTGCATCCCATGAAAACCATATAGGACTATTTCTGTTGGCCAATGTTGATTAAACTCATATAGCTTAAAATTGATTAACAGATGTTTGAAATGTATGTTGTCTGTTTGAATTTTCTTTTTCAAATTTTTATCTGTACAAATGAATGCAGGTTTGAGGATTTATGTAGCGTGTATATATAAAGTTAATGTTGATTAAAGCTCCCTAATACACATTTGTTCAGATTAGCCATAAGATCATGATAAGGTGTCTGTTTTTATTGAGTTTATTCTAATGCACATATCTTGTTTTCTTTTTTGCTGTATTTATGATTTGTTTTATATAAGGTGACCTTTATAGTGGATCCTTATTAATAACTTTCATTTTATTATTATATTATTATTATTATTATTATTATTATTATTATTATTATTGTTCAGAACCTGAACAATTTTGAAAACTGTTGAATGTACAAATTGAACAGATTGAATTATAATAGTTTGAAGAGCAGAAACAACTATTGGTTGGTTGTGATGATGCCACATTTCCAACAATTTCTATAAACCCATTGTGACTCTTATTAATAATGATTAACTTTTTCATGTAGAAGAAATGTGTGGAAATATATTAAAATGGTTACTTCCAATCAAAAACACTTCAGAAAATGTCCTGACTATGGGGTTAGAAAAGCAGAAGTACATTTCATTTTCGGGATTCATGACTCAAAGTTTACATTGTCTGTGGAATACCTTTCTTAACATAAGTGAGCGTAATTTGTGAAACAACCAATGGCAATAGCATCACAAGAGTCTCCTCACCTTCTGTATGAAATTATCTCTTAGTGTGAAGTGAAAAATGACTTTTTTCATGACATGCATCACAGCTTTTTCGATCCCAGACAGTTTTTCAGAAACTAAACTTTCACGTTAAAGAAGTAAATGTAGAAAAATGCTAAAACAGTGTTATCTTAAGGCATCTAAGCAAACTTCTCTCAGAAAAGTCAAGAAAATCCATTGACTGTGGGATAAGCAAAGTGGAAGTAAAGCTTGCTTTGTTGAGGTAAATGTGGAAAAATGCTAAGAGGGTTACCACTAATGCTGCTTTGTGAGACTAACCAAGAACTTTCAGAAAACCTCAGAAAAACCCACACTTGTTGTGTTCCCGGGACTTCTGCCATAATCCTGCTGTCCTCTGTGGAATACCCTTCTAAAAATAACCACTAAGTGTGTCTGATTGGTGAAGCAGCCATGATTCAATGGGAACAGGATCATTAGAGTCTTTCTCAAGATGTCTTTGTGATTGCTTGGACAATCGCTTAGAGTTCAAAAGATGTTCAAAAGCAGTACAAGCAGTCAATGGGACGCTTAAGTTGTCATTTCATTTGAAAAAGACAAGAACGTAAAGTAACAGTCGTTTGGGGTTTTTGATGATGTAACATCTTCAACATCCTCAAGACAGTCTTTAGCAACCACATACTTTCTGATGTATGAAATGAAATATGTGGAAAAATTCTAAAACTGTGTTACCACAGATGCTATTTCTTGCATCTAACCAAAGCCTCTTTCAGAAAACCTCAGAAAATCTACTGACTCCGGGATAAGAACTAAAAGTACCGATTGTTTCCGCTTCTTAGGACCCTATGCCGTCATCCTCTGAGGAGTACCTTTCTAAAAATAACCACAAAGTCTGTTTGATTTGTGAAACAACCGTGATTCAATGGGAGTGTGATTACCAGAGTCACCTCACCTCCTCTACAAAACTCCTTCTTTTTAGTCTGACCTGGAAAATACGAAAAACTACTCGATGTACTAGCTTCAAGGTTTGAGTTTGAGGGACGGCACCCTTAGTACCTGACCCGAAGGATGGAGGGTGACTGTGGTGGTTGGCTAAATATCAGATGTTCATGTTCAGTGAAACAAAATAAATTTTTATGAAATTAGAATAGGCAACATATTTTTGTTGCCACTATTAACTATGGTAGGATTGACCCTAATACATTAGTACCACATACCTTCTGTCGTAGGAGGAAATGTGGGAAAATACTAAAACAGTTACCACTGATGCTGTTCCTTGTATCTAACCCACAGCTCTTTTAGAAAACCTTGGGAAAACCTTGGGAAAACCTTGGACCCTGGGACAGTAAAAGCAGTACAACTTATTTCAGGGTTTTACAACTAAATCCTGACATCCTCTGTGGAATACCTTTCTAAAATAAACAACACCAGATTTTTGACACGACCATTATTCATTGGGAACGCCACTTCGAAAGTCCTTCTCAAGATGTTTTTGTGTTTACTTGGAGGGTTCAACAGATGTTCAAAGCTGCACAATCAGTCAATCACACACCTTTCCTGACGTTTCATTTAGTTTGAAGATGAGAAGTAACAGTAGTTTGAATTCGTCGCGATAATGTAACATCCCCAAGAGTCTCTGTTTAGACAGTTGTTAGCAGCCACATACTCCTTGTTGGACAATTAAATGTGGAAAAATGCTCAAACTGTGACCACAGACGCTGCTTCTCTCATCTAATCAGAAAACCACCGAAATCCCTTGACTCTGGGATAGGAAAAGCGGAAGTACTGTTTATTTCCGCTTTTAAAGACTCAATCCCTCTGTCCTCCGTGGAATACTTTTCTCAAAATAACCACAGAGATTTCTTTTTTTGTGAAACAGCCCTGATTCAACGCACATCACTCAAGTTTTTCTCGAGACATTCGAGAGTTTCTGAGCAGTCAAAGTTCACAGGAGCTCAAGAAGTGAATGAGTTGCTTCCCTCGCCATGTTCCTTTCTTTCCTTTTCCATCTTTCCCTCCCTCTGCAGCCGTCATTCCTCTTCCTCTGGCCCAGCGGTTGAGTGAGCGATGTGAGTTTACAGCTCTTTAGAGAAATGAAGTGTGGTGCGTGTAATGGGTTTTCCCTTTCTTCTCCACTTTTTTGGCCTATTCTTTGCCTGCCATGCATAAAATTGCTGCCCGCACACACATAAACAGCGGGTACTTTTTTATCTTGACAGTTTCCTGCAGATAAATACAAGAGGGTGCGAAACACAGCACGAGAGAGAGAGAGAGAGAGAAAGAGAGAGAGAGCGGACTTCTCTCGGATGGAGGATTTCTTTAATATGAGGCCTCACATTAAATGCTTGTGATTTTTTTCTCTTTCTTCCCGCAGACGAGCATAAAGGAGGGATTGTTGTTGAAACAAACAAGCTCATTTCAGAGGTGGAAAAAACGCTACTTCAAACTGAGAGGCCGAACTCTCTACTACGCCAAAGATGCCAAGGTATATATCAACAGTTCAACTCCACACAACATACATGCATGCACAATTACCTTCAAACATATTGGTGAAAATCTCAGAAAACCCTTTTATGACCCCAAACATTGGTAGCTTTCAGTCTAATTCCACAAATATCTTTTTTTCATGGTTGTGGAAACCAGACTTCTTAAGGTACAAAATGCACATGAGAGGATTATTACCAAATGCCTGGCAGCTCTGATCTGCTGAGGATAACTTACCTTAGGATTAAGGGGCAACGAGTTGAACTTGCTCTGTCCAGAGGTAGCAAAAACACATTTTACATCTCATTTATTTAATTTGTACCATATCAAAATCCCCCCAAAAATTGTCTTAATTACTGCACAAGCTTTTTGCCGGCTTGTATTAGTCCAAACGCTCTTTATGCTCTATGTATGTGTCAAAACAGATATTTTCACGACAAACTGTTAAAACGTCACTGCCTTTATAATCCTGTTTTTCCGTTATGATGGAATGAGCGTATGGCAGGCAGACAACCTGAGGGAACTGCCCTGAATGAAAATACTGACCAAATATCAAGTGGAAGAGGGGAAAAAAAATAAAGTCAATGTTTACTAATGTGGTCTTGTCAAGGTCAAGACTAGAGCATCCCAGGACCAAGACAAGACCAGAACGCTCTCAGGGTGGACAAATGGAGGCCCCAAATGCAAATAACGTTCGCACCAAAGGCAATATTCATTAGCTGTAAAATCCAGAAAACACTATACCAAGCAAATAGTGGGAGGATACAAATCAGATGACAAGTGCATAAACAGACAAATCAAGCACAAGCAGAACCGGAGACTTGAACAGGTAATGAGTGGAGGATAAATGATCAGACTGACTGGGTCTTTAATTACACACTGGGCTTGACAAGACACAGACGGAAACAATCAATGCTAACAATCAGGACAATAGCGGAGCAACAAGACACAAGGGACAATTTAACATCTTCACATTTGGAAGAAATATAGAGAGTACTTGTAGAAATACCCCAAAGTAGATTACAGTATGAAAGTAGAGGATTAATTAAACTATAATATAGAGTCTTTGAAGGCCGTTTCTGGTGGCAGGAGAGGAATTACCCCCATTGGTCTATGAAGAGTGTTATAGATTTCAGTTTTCTGAAAAACAGTCAGAAAATTTACTTGTGGTGCGAGAGATTGAGTTCAGAGTTGCTGCAAGTCTTTCTCTCTCAGTGAACATCCGTTTTTCTACTTTCGGCACTAAACACTAATGCATCATTTTATCTAAATTGATGATATACCCTGAGATGATACAATCTTGCTCCAGACACAGTTTGAAATGGTTCACTCTCCCCACCAATTAACACAATTAAAGTTCTTACATTTAGACGTTGGTAGATATTTTTACTTTAAACTGAGTGACTGCATCATCCAACAACAGCAAAATCTACACGTAAAGATTCATCACCACTAAATGCATGGCTGTGTATTACTCCCTTATCCTAAAATTCCAAACGTATACCCATGATGGTGTGCAGAATCAAAAGGATGTTATTTGTAGAGCTCTCTCTGAAGTCAGTTTAGGAGTATCTTTCACCTCTCTGGATCCCTTGTATAATCAGTATGTGTGAGCCCATCACATTGTACCAACGATGCAATAATCTAGACTACACCACTGACTGAAACCTTTAATTTACAGGAGCCTCTGCTAGTTGCCTAGCAACCACTGCCCACCCTGGTGATATAGTGTGTTAATTAGTGAGCTTTATATGGTGTCAGCTGGTACTTATGGACAGAGTCGGGGCTGAAGTCCACGCTCCTTGGCTCCAGTCTTTATGTAAAGATAAAATGAACAAAAAGATTTTATCTTTAATCTAATTGGTTGACGTATTTTTGTTAATTCATTCCAAATTATTTTCTGTGACTAATCAAACTGGATCAAATATAAAATGTTCACAAAAAGAGCTGGTGAATTAACTGACTTAGATAAATAAATGGAGCCCAGTAGGTTGATCCACCACTGGAGGAAAAAGGTGGTGAAATTATTGATCCTCTCACTTTTCAGATAATCTCAAGCAGCATCAAATTCAAAATTAGCATATGTGCATCAAGTGTATATTTTGATATGTCTTCTCTATGGTCTACTCTAAAATGTTCCATTTATATCAGAGGTGTCCAATCTGTATATTTTTCACTGGCCTGCAGCAAATTCTACAATTCTATCACCTGTTTTGTAAATCAGAGGTAATTTGATGAGACAAAAGATGCAGCGGTGTATATTCTTCTGTATGCAGACCTCTAGAAAACATTTGGACACCCATGATTTAAATGATGTGCACGTTCTTGCTTTCAGTATTTACTTCACTGGAGTGATGTTTTTCTTTTGCTTTCCCCCCTTTCACTCTGATTACGATCTGTTTCCCTTTCACCCCTGACCTTTGGCCTTTTTCGGTCGTCTGGATGATGATGATGATGTGTGTGTGTGTGTGTGTGTGTGTGTGCGTGTGTGCACGCCGTAAGTCCGGCAGTGCCGCGGCGCGCTGGCAGGAGCGGGTGCTGCGCAGGGTGTCCAGGAGCCGCGTGTGCTGGCGAGCTCTGTCCGTGTGCTGGACGGGCGCACGACGCTCCCCGCCACCTTTGGGCGCCAGCGGATCTGAGGAGGGCCTAGTGAGGATCCGGGTCAGCACAGCTCAGGGGCCAGGGGCCCGACCACTAGGACCCGCGTAGCATACCCACTCACCTGTAGTCCGCATTCACGTCATAAGCGCTCGACGTAAATGTCCAATCAAATTGGCTCACGTGACTCCAATGCTTCCTAATGACATTCGGCCAATCCCAAACCAAATATGACATGAATGCACTCGCTTAGATTCAAGATTTAACTGCAGGTCGGGCTGTGTAGTGTAGAAACTGTAGAGCTACGCCCAGAGTCATCGAGCTTGCTAAACTAACTCTGTAAGGAGTCTCGCTTCCATTGCTTTATGAGTCTTGTCGCACTGTAAAAAGGATACGAATGCCCCGTTTACACAACGTTTCATGTGAAAACGCATAATTTTTGTGTTCTTGTTTCAGGAAAGTTGCACGTTTACACAGCAACATTGTCAATGTAGTTAGCAAGCAAGGCCACAAGTTGGCACTGTTGTTTGTTATTTAACAACACGCTACAAACATTAGCACTGGGACTACACAGATATTCTGGTGGACAGACGACCAAGTTGGATTGTTTTTACGTTGACTGTCTAAATATAACTACCAAGTCCCAGGAGAATATGGACTGGGACGTTGTTCTTATTGTCCAGCTACTGAGCATGTGCACAACAACTGTTTACTATGGCTGTGTAGCGCAAGGCGCAGAAGCAGCGCTTCCCGCCGTCTATTCAGGATTGAGCCTGAATGTTTGTGTTGTCGTGTAAACGGATTCCCAAAACACAACAAATGTTTAGCGTTTTCACTCTTAAGTCGTTGCCGTGTGAACGGGCCCCAAGTTTTTGGTTTTTCCTAAATCTGATCTGGCTGCTTCCAAAACGTTAAGTTGCATAAATACAAAGTAGTTGCTTTTTGTGGTAATTTTACAATGCAACCACCTCAGAAATAAAGTTGAAAACATTTTTTTTATAAAAAAAAAACAAAACTTGAAAAAACCTGAAGACTCTATTTATGAGCTTCACTTGTGCCTCAACTGCATATTTTAAGGAGCCCAAATGTAAACCATATGGACCAAAATATTCAATTAAATTATATACCAATATGGCACTAATCAAAATTATTTTTTAAATAACAGCACAATGAAATGTAATATATTGTGCACAAACCTCTAAGCGCAACTATTTAAAGCAGCCACACTTTAAATTATTTCAATTGTCCATTTTTTCAGTGCAGAATTATTAAGATGCTTTGATGTTAAGATTAATCATTAAGACACCAAAATGTAAAGTTATTTCTAATGATCTAGCGGTGATGTTCATCTCTGTGAATAAGTGCCCATCACCCCTCTCCCGGCACGTCCAGCCTCTCTGGTGTCTCCGAGGCGGCCTGGCTCGCCGGCTGTGCTGCCCTGTGCTGAAGAAGCCTGACCTCCTCATTGATCCATCAGGGGGGCCACATCTCAGTAGCCTCCTGCTGGATAGGTTAGCGACTGGGCCCATCGGGGTTCTTTAGCCTCTGCATGACTGTAAGATGGCCACAAGCTTACTTAAATTAGTGCAGAGCATCTAATGTCAGAGGTCTTTAACATTCAGGTAGTCCAGGACTCGGTTCACTTGGGAGGGAGGGGAGCTGAGAATTTTCACACCTTCATTTGGTTCGGTGGCGTTCACATTCACTTTAGAGACCGGCTCAAACCGCCTGCAAAATGTCACGCAATTACAACAGCTGCTGGTTTGGGGGGGGGGGGGGGGGGGGGGGGGCGCTGTTACCCCAAACAAACCCTGACCAGAGAGGAGGTGAAGAAGAAACACGGCTCATTGATCGCTTCTTATCTCCGGTTCAGAGTTCGGGGGCGATTTCACGTCCCCCAAATGAAACAGTTTTTCCCTGAAGAGACTCTGATCCGGATCAAACAGGAGAACGTGAAAACGCCCTTAGTCTCTATTCAAGCGTCTTGAAAATATTGATATGATTATTTTATTCATCTGCAAAATGACCACAAAAGAATATCATAATGCTCGATTATGACACAAATCACAGGGTAAATTGGGGCTGCAGCAGGTTGATCAATGAAAATAAGGTATTAGTGGAGGAGGAAGAGCGCAGGAGGCTGCTGAGAGGCTGAGCTCTGGATCTGTGGGGAACAGAGGGTCTGGACGCTCGCCTCCGTCCACCATTCACTGTCAGCTTTCATTACAGCTTCCCCCAAGACGGCTGTGTGTGTGTGTGTGTGTGTGTGTGTGTGTGTGTGTGTGTGTGTGTGTGTGTGTGTGTGTGTATACACACGTGCACAACGGTTGGTGGCGTGATGAATGAGAGAGAGTGTGTCAAAACAATCACTCACACATACTGTACATCCAACACACACAGGATGAAGAAGCCAGCATGGGGGTTGGGAAGTGTGTGAGCATGAGCGTGCGTGTTAGGGTACAGTATTTGTGCTGGCATGTCATTCATACTCAAGGCCTCTTGGCTACACAGTCACACACATTCACACGCGCGTCTTGGAGGCATATGTGGAATTGCTCACACACACACACACACACACACACACACACACACACACACACACACACACACACACACACACACACACACACAAAACCAGTTTTGGCTGATATTCCTCTGCAGTCAGGCCTGAGGAGAGCGTCAATCACCGGGCATCCTCGCCGATAGCTGCAGCAGCTTGCTTACTCCTCCCACACACACACACACACACACACACACACACACACACACACACACACACACACACACACACACACACACACACACACACACGCAGTCAGAGGGCATTCCTTTGATGGAGTCGGCTGTTGGCCGGCGGCCCTATAGGAGCTCAGCTGTGTTGCTTACGCATCGCAGCTCTGTTAGGATATCATGTTCCTGTTTGTGGAGTCTGGCTCCAGCTCGCTGCACCGCACACAGATTCATGCTCGCTGCGCCGCCACGCCGTTCACGCCGCTCTCGTCGAGGTGCACGGCCACAAAACGGAGGGAGCACAGAACAGGGAAACCTCTGTACAAGTTGTAGCTGTGCACGATGGCCGATCATCATGAGGACCACACGTGTCGTGCTCATTAGCTACGTTTACACGGACGGGGACGTCTGATCCCAAAGCGCTTCGTATTACCAAACAGAAACCGGCTTCGGGCGATTCATATTTCATAAACTCGACTCATTGCATCTGTTTGTATCAACAGGATGCAGAACATTGCGTTCTGTGGAGATGATTCATTTTCATTTCCAAAAACACATTAAAGAGTCGAGAAAAATATCGAATTTTGCTCAAACTGACACCCTAACCCCTGGAAATGAAGTGGGGAACGTCTTGCACCATGTAGTCTCACTCATATTATCACTGATAGACCTCCTACAATTGCATGTATGGATCAAACTTAATTTGATCGTTATCATTCAATAACAAAGAATGAAAAGTGTCCATGTAGCTGCATCTGCTCATGTTAACCTCTTCATTCACTGCTTCACTTCCTCCCATTCCAGACGAGCATCCTTTTTTAAGAATAAGTTGAATTTTCTGCTCGGCTTTGGCCAGAATAAGTCTCTGCCAAACAATAAGCTAAGCTCAAGCTCATGTGTTGAAATCCGACGTCTGATTCTCTCATTCTCTTTTGTACCTCTTATCTCTCTCGCCTCCTCCTCCTCCTCCTCCTCCTCTTCTTCCTCCTCTCCTCCTCACAGTCCCTTATCTTTGATGAGGTGGACCTGTCGGACGCCAGCGTCGCAGAGTCCAGCACGAAGAATGTCAACAACAGCTTCACGGTGAGTGCCTGAGCTGATTGGATTTGAGGCGTAGTTTGCATGTTCTCCCCGTGCATGTGTGGGTTCTTCTCCCGGTTCTCTGCTTTATGGGTTAGTAGATATATATCATTTCTTTCTTCCTCTTGAATCAAAAACCCCTCCGGTGGGTTCTTCTGGCTTTTGCTCTTATATACTGTATGTCCAATCTGAGTGGGTGTGTCCACCAGTTTTTGCCCAAATCAGTGTGTTAGAGCCTTTCTTACATGTTCAAGTGAAAACATCAAGCTGCCGTTGCCCTCAGTGCCAACTTGGACGTCTCTACTCCCATTGTTAGTGTTTATAGTCTAATGTTCTGTGATGCATGTGTGTGGTTTCATTACAAAACAGACAACAGCACCCACTAGTGGCCCAACATGCGAACCAAATAGTTTTCACCATTTCCTGTAAACGGCCAAATTACACGTTTACATTTGAAACGGGGTCTTGGAGGTAATTCTTGTGACCTCCAAGGAAGAGATTTCGGAAACATCTGGTATAAAGATGTAAAACGTAAAATGCTCATGCTTTGCCTCTGGCCGCCTCCGAGCGGTACCGGCACTCCTTTGTGACGACATGGACACGAACAGGCTCATTTTCACATTCCGCCTGTGCAGCTTTTCATTATTCAAAGAAAAACCGTTGTCATTTGTTTCAAATGAACACGTTTTCACTGGGAAACCCTCCCTTCAGATTCAACAGCTTCCTGCAAGCGTCTCCTCCAGTGCGAATACGCAGCGTTGCATGTCAGTGATTTGGAGATTCTCTAATAACAATAAGAATGACGAAAGTAAGACGGATTGTAAATTATATTCTGCCAAAATATCAGAGGCTGTGTTTTGTAATTGTAACGGCTTTTAATAAGTGCTAGTGTCGGTACTCGGTAGCGACAAGTAGCTAAAGGTTAGTATTTGTACCTGTACTTGTGTTATTGGTGCATCCCCAGTATTTTTATTACACTTGAGCCATAATCATTCCGTTATTGGCACGTGTTGCGTCCCTACATGTGTCACTTCTATATTCACGTGGATAAATATTTGTTACTTTTACTGCTATCGTCTTTTCGACGGTACATTATTATATTAACGTAAAGTATTTCGTAGTAACGAGGGGTGAAAGCGGCTCTTTTGGTCGTGCAGGTTGCAGACTCAAGTGATTCTGTCGGTTCTCATTATACATGAGATGATATTTAAATGCTTTTCCCAGCAGAGCTTGTCACAGCGCACGCTCCCGAGGAAAACAAGTGATGCTGTGAATCCAAGAGTGAATGAGTGGCTTCGTGTGTGTGTGTGTGTGTGTGTGTGTGTGTGTGTGTGTGTGTGTGTGTGTGTGTGTGTGTGTGTGTGTGTGTGTGTGTGTGTGTGTGTGTGTGTGTGTGTGCAGAGGAAACGAGCCTCATGAGCAGAGGATAGAAACAGAAAGTGAATGAGCCAGTAGTGGTTTGTCCTCTCTATAAATGTCTCATGACTCCCCTGGTTGTTGCTATTTATAGAAACGATGAGGAGGAGGAGGAGGAGGAGGCAGGCAGGAGAACAGTGCCTGGAGGAGAGCGCGGAGCTATTTTTAGCACCGCCTTGAAACGCTCCGCCGAATGCCTGGCATGGCTTAACGTCGGTCATATTCATAAATGAGATTACGTGAGGCTGCTGCAGAGCGTGCGGGTGTGTGTGTGTGTGTGTGTGTGTGTGTGTGTGCAATGGGGTACGCTGCTAATGAGTTCAAAAAGGCACAATAAGCATCCCACTAAGCTGATGAGAGGAGAAGAAGCTGCACAGATAAAGGAGGAAGACAAAAATAAAGCATGTTTGACTTGGAATGAGCTCAGGGAAGCTTGAAATGAGGGAAATACTCTGAAAGGTAGAACGGTGGAGGAAATCCTGGAGTGATGTCACGCCGATGCTGACTGCGGTTTTCAGGGGAGGGGGGGGGGTGGGGGTGTTGTAGGGGGCTGAGAGGGGATCGAGCTCTGAGGAGGAGGAGGAGAGGAAGTAGGACCGCGGACACGGAGGACATAAAAAAACCCAAAAGGTAACGTGACGAGTGGCGTTTCACCGACACGCGAATCTTGGTAATGCTCATGAGCCCGACAGGGGGAGACCGGGCTTCATCACAACAGAGAGAGGGGGGGGATGGAAGCCACTGCGGAGGAGATGATGCTGTCCTCCGCTCTGTCTGTCGCGGGGACGAGTGCTCGTGCTGAATATCTCCGTCACAGACCGATTCCTCTCGGCGTCCGGGAGCCCGGCGGTTCGTGCGCCGCTGCAGACACACTCTGCTGATGTTTGTGCCGCACGTGCACGCTCGTGTCGTCTCGTGTGGCACTCAGCAGCCGCAGTCGCCAACGCTTAAATGTCACCAGAATCGGATTATAGACCCGTTTAATGTAACTACCCACAGCTTCATCTGCGATAACAATCCCACATGCCAATCAATGACTAATCAATCACATTGAGGATGCGTGTGTCTGTTTTTCTACGGAATGTTCAGGATAAAAGTGTGCATCTCTTCGTTCACCCGCGACCTCCACTTGGTGGTGTTGTGCGATGGTGCTGCAGACAGGCAGCACCTTGAAGTCCACGTGAGGCAGAGCTGAGCCCGCCCACAACCGTCTCCCGAGCCAAGCTCCGCCTCCGCCGCCGCCAACTCCCATCAGATGTCCTCAAACCGCGCCGAGACTGTGAAGTGAATCTGAATGATGCTCACGCACTTGTGTGTGTGTTTGCGTGCGTGTGTGTGTGTGTGTGTGTGTGTGTGTGTGTGTGTGTGTGTGTGTGTGTGTGCGTGCGTGCGCTGCAGGATTGGCCACATGCTCTGCACGTGTGTAAACGGTGGCCGATGCTCCTCATTATCGGTGAGCGTGACTTTCGTCTGTAAGCAACGACCAATCAGAGCCGCTGGCGGGCGAATGGAGAAATGCATCACTGTTACAGAACTACATCCGACAGTAACTTGTTAGTAATCAATTACTATTACACGGTATTGTTTGCTGCTGTCTTCCATTGAAGCAGCCGCTCATCGTTTGCTGCACTGCCATCTTCATCGTTTTTCTTTTGCTCGTCTGTTGATGTTGCTTTGATCAAAATAGCAACATTACTAAAGTTACTAAAGTTACTAAAGTTACTAAAGTTACTAAAGTTACTAAAGTTTCTTTGCGCTGAAGAAAATTGAAGAGCTGCAGAGCTGCTGTCTCTCTCCATTAGCTTTCAGCACAACAATGTTTTTAAACTGAAAACACGAAAAGTTTGTTGCGTTTTGGAGCCCGGAGCCGCTGAACACAACAACTTTCTGAAAAAGGCTCCCGAGGTGGAACCATTTTCGAAAAACACTCCGACTCCATCGCCATGGAAACGGTGGGAAAATACAACGTTCCTGAAATGCTGCAACTTAGTAAATAGTTCTTCTGCACATGCTCAGCAGATACAGGACAATAAGAACAAGGCTTCCTCCAGAGTGTCATGGCTCCCAGTCCACCTTCTCCTGGGACTTGGTACTTTTATATTTGACAGTCACTATGGATAGCAGTTCAACTTGGTCCTCCAGCAGCGCCACCTCATGGCCTGGCATGCCAACAAAACAAGGCGTTTTTCACTTGAAATTGGTTACTATTACACTAAACTCCTTTTTTTTGTTTGTTACTGAACTAATTATCTTCTCCTGACACCAATTTTGAACGATATCTCATTTTAGCTTCCTGTTCTCTCTTGTCTGCATGTTGGTCGTTAAAGCTGTTCTGCTTCTTCTCGACATCTTTAGTTTTATAAATCAGTTTCTGTTGAGAGCGGGTGTTTCGCTCAAGTACTGAAAATCACCTCATGAGAGTGCAAGCAGTTAAAAACACCCAACTTATTTTAAATGACTTATTTATTCAGATTTTATTTGGACAAAACATGCTGGTGGTCGTGTATTCACGTGGTACCATGTGTAGTAATGAGCTAAAAAATGTATCGTGTATAAAGATATAGTTGTGATATTTAAGACTTTTTAAGACCGCATAACTTGTTGATGAAGTAACTAGTATTTCCTGGTCATTGATTGAACAATCCTATGCGACGCCGTCTCATCTCTGGCTGTGGTTCGTGCCGGTCAGGGAGACGTTTGTTTCTTGCCGTCATCCTTCATTACGAGGGCTCACATGTGATGTGACTGCAGCTGAAGGTCAGTCACCGAGAGAGGCTTTCCAGACCTGAGGGAAGCCTCCAGCCAGTTTAGGAAACAGACATTCCCGTTTCCCCTGGCAACCAGCCTTATCGCTACCCGTCTCCAGGCACACACACACACACACACACACACACACACACACACACACACACACACGCACACACACACACACACACACACACACACACACACACACACACACACACACACACACACACACACACACACACACACACACACACGGATGCAAGCACGCACGCACATGTACAGGGTACACCAGTAGAGAGAAGATGATCCATGTCCAAAGGGATCAATTTGACAACGTGCATGCGAATTCAACCTGCTCTGCGCGCACGCACGCACGCACACACACACACACACACACACACACTAATCCTCGAAGTTCCTGGTGGGAAAATATGCATTGTGATTAACAGCTGAGAAAAACAAATGATAGAGAGAGAGAAGCGAGAGAGTGAGAGAGAAACCAAGCGATAGAGGTAGAAAGAGAGAGACTAAAAGAGACCACCAGTAAAAAAAGAGCAACGGAGAGAGAGAGAGAAATTGAGAGAGGAGGAAGAGAGAGACTGAAAGAGAAAAATAGTGAAAAATAACAACAGAAAGAGAGAGAGGGGTAGAGGTAGAGAGACAGAGCGAGAGAGAGAGAGAGAGAGAGAGAGAGATTTTGTGTTTTTGTCCACTTTGAATAAATTGCCACGGTCTGAGAGTGCTCGCTGCTCCGCCATGTGAAAGCACTCTCACGGAACACTCTCAGTAATTTGGGAGTTGTTGTCTTCACTTAAATAAAAAAAAAAAAAAAAAAGGAGTAATACTAACGTGATTGTCTTCGGTAACGAGCGAGGGCAGAGAGAGGACAGCGACGATGCTCTCCATCTTTCCGCACACACTGGAGGATCCACGGAGATGATTTCTGTTGCTGTTCTCTTTCTCTGTTTGACATTTCGCCGAGCGCATTGATTCCACGACCTGTGACAGATTGATCGCAAGAGTGATTAAAGGGATTGATCAGGGAACTGCGTGGACGCTGAAGCTGCTGCAGAGCACGATGATCTGCTTTACCGCAAAAAATAAACAGCTGACGAATGTGTTGAATAACCTCTGAAGGAATAATCTTAATTAAATACAACTTTATGCACGTGAAGAGCATACTTACGATTCTACAATACATTTTCCGTACTTGTAGGTTAATTGGTAATGTCATTTTACTCATATTTAAATACATTTACATACTCAAAATTGAATTTTTTTTTTTTTTATGCAATTGCCATTTTTGTTTGTTTGCATGATGAATTATTTCAAATATTCATGCAATGAAATTGATAACTTAAACTTTGATAGGACCTCAGTTTGCCAAACTGGTCACATGAATTTCTGAAGCAGAAAAAAACCCAACTAAATATGCAGGATAAACTGCTAAAACAGTTTCTGAAATGTACAAAAGAAAATAATAAAAAATACACTTCATTGATGCAAAATGCTTTTTAAGTCATGTGCACACACACAGATAATTTAACTAATAGCATTGTCAAAGATGGAGTCTTCAAGCCACGAGAATAGTCGCTTCGCCGATCGTTTTTCCAGCGCGATCGAGTTGAACAGGTTCCACCTTTGGAAGCCGTTTTCAGTAACTCTGAGCACCGTTTTTCTGTTTTCACTTGAAATGTGATCGTGTCGACATCCGATAAACGTTACAGCAGCTTTTTTTTTTTTAATTCTTTTTCTTTTTTTTTTAAACTCTCACTGGAACTCTAAATCATCCTCATGGAGCTTGAGACAAGTTATTTGGAAAACCAAGTCTGAATCCACGGATACATTCACGTAGGCTCACTATGTACTCGTGTGATTATGTTGCAGACTCGAGCTGCTCCAGAGTTTGGTCTGTGCGCAACACGAGTCTGTAAAGCAGATGGTTCGCCAGCAACTGTAGCCTTAATGCAGAAAGAACAGCGGAGCTGCAGGCAATCAAGCACACACACACACACACACACACACACACACACACACACACACACACACACACACACACACACACACACACACACACACACACACACACACACACACACACACACACACACACACACACGAGGTGTCGTGGGTGTCTGTCGTGCACCTGCTGTTTACCACACCTTGTTAAAGCCTCGGGTGCTGCTGTTCCCAACAGGCCTGTGATCACACAGATAGAAAGAGAAGGAGGAGGTGGAGAAAGAGGAGGAGGAGGAGGAAGAGTTACATTTGTTTTCCTGCAGAAGTAAATTATTTTTATTTTATTTTTTTATTTTGCCTCGCTGTTGATCGGTTTGGTCGGTGCAAATTGCCTCCTTCCAGGTTTAGGAACTAAACCCATTATTGGCAGAATGGCTGTGATTAAAAGAAGAATAGATTTTCACAGCAGCAGCTGGATGTACGATGATTCAGATTACGGTGAAGAGTCCATCTGAAATCTATAGTCACAAGATTATGAAGCGGTGGGTGGGAGGTTCAGGAAAAAGACAGTCTCATTGAAAAAGACTTAAACTTAATGTAACCTCGCTCAACTTCCATCCTACAACATGTAAACGCTCTTTTTTTCCCCCCCTGTGGAGTTTGCATGTTCTTCCTTGGTATGTGTGGGTCCATTGTTCAGTGAATCGGATCATTTTCAAGTCGGATAAATTAGTATCGAAAGAGAACAGATGTGTTGATTTGTGCGTGGGAGATCTGCGTGCGTCTGTCTCTGTCTCTCCGGGATCGTTTTCCCAGTTGAAGTGAAAAATCAGGGTCATGTTTATTTCTGAGTGCGATACCGTCTCATGTGCGTTTTCAGCCTCGCTCTTCTCGACAGTGTCGAGCAGCGACGACGAGAAAGAGACGGAGAGAAAGAGGAGAGGGGCGGGGGGCATTAATAAGTGATGGGGTGTTGACAGGGCGCTGTAAGTCTGCGGGGTTATCTACAGGGACTGTCCTTTTAAACACACATGCAGGGGACAGAGGGGAGGGGTGGAGGGGCCGGAGGGGTGGAGGAGGCTCTTAGCCTTCACCGAGGCGCTTCGCCTGTCAGCACATATCTGCCTCAAAGCTGCATGAAGGGGAAAAAGAGAAAGAGAAGGTTGGGATGAAGGAAAACTCAAGAAGGTGTGAGTGAGCTGGAGTTAATGAGAGAGAGAGAGAGAGAGAGAGAGAGAGCGAGAGAGAGCGAGGGATGGGAGGGGGCTTCTCGTCCTTTCCCTCCCTTAAAGACAGAAACAGTCGCTCTCTCCTCTCAGTGGCACCGCAGGCTGACGAGAAGCGAACGCTGGAAACACTTACCCCCCCCACCTCCTCCTCCTCCTCTCTCTCCTGCTCTGCCTCTGTTTGCCCCTCGTCTGTCATCCCCCGCATTCTCACCTCCCGCCTCCCGTCTCCCGCCAGGTGATCACTCCGTTCCGCCGGCTCATCCTCTGTGCCGAGAACAGGAAAGAGATGGAAGACTGGATCAGCTCGCTGAAGTCCGTCCAGTCCCGGGAGCATTACGAGGTAAGGGGACAGAATTCCTCAAATTTGTACTGACTGGGAAACGTAGAAATCAGAGAGTGTGTGTGTGTGTGTGTGTGTGTGTGTGTGTGTGTGTGTGTGTGTGTGTGTGTGTGTGTGTGTGTGTGTGTGTGTGTGTGTGTGTGTGTGCGTGCGTGCGTGCGTGCGTGCGTGCGTGCGTGCGTGCGTGCGTGCGTGCGTGCGTGCGGCAGGGAGACGGGGGAAGATATCCAGCACTCCATTAAGAGATAGTGCCGCAGCAACAATAGATCCCAGATTAGGCGTATCCTCTTTTGGAGATGCTCTCGCTCTAAAGCCGCCTGCTCGGTTTGCGCGAGTGCTAAAGTGTCGCACACCGTCCATCGCTGAAGGCAGACGGGCATTCCCAGAAGTTTGGAGCCCGAAAAAAGAGAAAGGCTCAGACCCACATGTGCCGAGAACAGTCGCTCACAACTCCACAGCTGGAGTGAAGCAAACGGCTTCGTCTCCGAGCCTGCACGCTTCCTTGTTGTCGATCATTATCTTGAAAAATGCTCCAAGTTCTCCCTCCGTCAGCAGGAAGTGTTTGAGGACTGTAAATCTGGGCTTTGTGCTGACCGCCACAGGTTTTTCTTGGAGGAAGAACGAGGAAGCAGCGCTGCATTGAAACGGCTTTGATTTGAGAGGGAAATCTTATATAAGACCCCATCCCTCACCCCCTTTTTCTGCACCGCAGTGCAGCAGCAACCCCACAGTGTGTCACAACAGCAACAACAACAACAACAACAACAACAACAGTAACAACAACAACATCAACACACTCACAGGCACAGTGTCAGGACAGCAACACAATGTTATTTATTTAAAGGCTCCTTTTCCTTCTCCGCGCAAAGAATCCAACCGTCCCAGTTTTGCAGGCACCTGCTCCAAATTCTCCCTACGAAACTCAAACGGCGTCCGCCGACATGCAGACGCAACGCCCACACCGGTACAGTACGCTGTCCTAATGAGCTCCACAGTGGGCTCGCTCGGTAGTTGGGTGCGTTTGGGAGCGTACAGGCTCGGCAATCAGGTGGAGCTCTTTGGAAATCAAGAGTGGCACCGACTTTCACAAAGTGGGTGACCACCCCCCCCCCCCCCCCCCATGGAGTCCTGAAGCACGTCCTGCAGGGTTTTCCTTTACCCAGTTTGCTCTAAGGAATCGCAAGAGAGCAATAAACCTGAAGGGGAAGTGGCGTATTATTATAATCCGGGAGTCGCGATTCAACAGATTGAGTGACGTGAGCATGGAAATGGTGGCGAATTCGATATTTCGGTCTGAAACACAGGGCTTCCGTCGATACAGCGTTGTACATTTTGTTGTCATGATGATGTATTGTCTCGTACCCAGTGCTGCCAACCTATTTTAACCTCTCCTTTGCCAGACTGCACAGTTTAATGTGGAACATTTCTCAGGGATGCACAACTGGTACGCCTGCTCCCATGCACGGCCCACCTTTTGCAACGTCTGTAAAGACAGCTTGTCTGGGGTCACCTCCCACGGCCTCTCCTGCGAAGGTAAGCAACGCACGCAACGCCGCACTCAGAGGCTATTTAAAGCCCAACAATGAACGCTAATTGTGGTTGATTTCACTCCAGTATATTTACCATGAAGTTGCTATTGTAAGCTGTGTGAGTCACACTATTTTAGCAACAAAAGCACAAACAGTGCAATCTGAAGTGAAGAGGAATGGACCGCGCGAAGGTGTGAGCGTATTGACTGACGGCGCAGTTGAAACTTGATCTCATGCGTGTCGGCACTGGTCATGTTTGGTGTGATTGAGGGCCCGTTGACATGGCAACGTTTTCAAGGAAAAACGCAAAACTTTTGTTTAGTTATGGGTGTCTGTTAACATGGCAACGGTGCCCGGGAGTCACCGAAAATGCAGCCTTTCGAAAGCAGCTCTCAAGGTGGAACTTTTTGAAAACACCGTGACTCCGTCGACATGGAAAGGGGCGAAAACACAACCCTCTGGAAACGCTCAGTCTCTGCGTGGAGGTGGCTGAAACGCTGCGACTGCACATGCACACCATGTCATGTTCTGCACATGCTCAGTGTATGGCCAATAACAACGTGCCATGACTCCCAGTCTATATTCACCTGGTGAAAAAGAAAAAGCCTCGCGGTCACAGTGGAGAAATGGGAAGCGTTGTTGCCATCATCTTAACAATATTCGTTAATTTTCCTACATAGATCTAAGCTTGTCCTGGGATAGCCACACTTGCAATACCACTTTGTACCACTAGATGGTGTATCGCATTACCATCTAAAAGTCAGATCCGAAGCTCAAACAAGGACAGCCACTCTATATGTAACAAGGTCAACAATCGTGACTTTTAAAACTTTGACATCCACTGTACCATATCCATCGATCAAGTGTCTCTGTGTGTCCGGAGAAACAGACGCACTGACATTAACGTGCTTAATGCAACCGGCTCTGAGCAAGAAACAAGAGCGAGCTGTAAATATAGCATGAGTATTTCTTCGGAAGATGTACGGACAGATGGGGATTGCTCTCGCCTTCTTCTCCAGCACTCAGACGAGGCACTTAGAGGACTCATGAATAATGCCTGTACTCTCGGGAACCTGTTTTCCAGTCACCCCACCCTCGCTCATACACAATCATGTCATTAGGCAGTCCACACAGATATACTACAAACTAAGTCAAAGTCATATCCGGGAGCAACAATCGATGTCTCAATCTTGTCCACCGCTAAACGCTGTTAGAGGGCATTAGCAGAACATTAAGAGAATATCAGAGGACATGATACGGCTGGCTGTTAATGGCCGAGCCTATAGCCGGAGCGTTCGCCAGTCAGACTGAAAGAAAACACGGTGTGTCTCGGACTGCGAGCGTCTCTGCTCGCAGGGTGAAATTGAGACGGAAAGACAGAAGAGTTGTCTGTCTGTGCGGCCTAGGTAGCACAAATCAATCCCTACTGACTGTCCTCTGCAGAAAATCGAAGAGAAATTTAAGCTGTGCTGATTGCTGTAAAACCGCTCGGTTGGCTTCCCTCGGAGCTTAATAGAGACCCTCTGCTTATTTTCGTCCCCTGGCTCTCTGCTGTTTGTCTGTGCAGCAAATCATCCGTCAGACATTGTTAGAGGAGCCAGAGTAAAACAGAACATCAGCAGACGCACCGATTGTTCTCCAGTATCTTTTTACAACTAATTCTGAAACAGTGGACGTCCAGAAGAGGGTAAATGGTGTTTATTCACTTATATGGTGCATCTTTTCACTGCTTCAGTCTTGAAGCACTTTACACTGTCAGTCACACTCGTCCATTCACACTCCGAGGCGATCGACCTCCATTGGGAGCAACAGGGGTTCCGCCCAGAGGCGCTTCCACAGATTGAAAAGATGGGAGGATTCACTCATTAAGTTCAGATGAAGTTACATCAGTTAGTGGAAGGAAGATGCTCCATGATCTGGAGATTAGTGGGACGAAGATGCTCTGTATTTTGGATGTTAGAGGAAGATGCTCTATAATATGGATGTTAGTGGGAGGAAGATGCTCTATAATCTGGATGTTAGTGGAAGGAAGATGCTCCATGATCTGGAGATTAGTGGGACGAAGATGCTCTGTATTTTGGATGTTAGAGGAAGATGCTCTATAATCTGGATGTTAGTGGGAGGAAGATGCTCTATAATATGGATGCTAGAGGAAGATGCTCTATAATATGGATGTTAGTGGGAGGAAGATGCTTTATAATCTGGATGCTGGAGGAAGATGCTCTATAATGTGAATGTTAGTGGGAGGAAGATGCTTTATAATCTGGATGCTGGAGGAAGATGCTCTATAATGTGAATGTTAGTGGGAGGAAGATGCTTTATAATCTGGATGCTGGAGGAAGATGCTCTATAATGTGAATGTTAGTGGGAGGAAGATGCTCTACTAATATGGATGTTAGAGGGAGATGCTCTATAATCTTGATGTTAGTGGAGGAAGATGCTCTACAATCTGGACGTTAGCTCACTTAAAACTAAAAAAGTCGTGTTAATTTCATAATCGTCATCAGTTATCAGCATGTTCCTACCAAAAATAGTGGTGTTTCAGAAACCCGATGACGCGTCATTCCCAACACTTGATGCCACACAGATGATTCAGTGTCTCTCTCTCTCTCTCTCTCTCTCTCTCTCTCTCTCTCTCTCTCTCTCTCTCTCTCTCTCTCCCTCTCTCTCTCTCCATCTCTCTACATCTGTCTCCTTTGCCTCCTGCTTTGAATACGAGAGGGCATCATTGTCAGGGATAATGAGCCTTGAGTGGAGAGGCTCTCACCGCCTTCACACGTACACAGCGCACATGTTCGCGCACATACATGGGCCGAGACCCGCACGCACGCCGTCACAGGGGAACATTAGCAAAATTAGAACGGGAGGATATGCAGATGGTGCTCATTATGATCTCCTTGCCTGTCGCTGACTCTTTGTACCAGCCTAAATTAAGCAAAAAAAAAAAAAAATGGTGTCACTTCGCCTCTGTTCTTTCACAAACGAGGTGCAGAAATATGCCGTTATTCTCAAGATCCCATCACACTTTACCCTCCCGCGAACGGGAAAATTAAGACGTGAGCAATTCTAAATAGCAGCCTGGGTCATTGCTGATGTAATCCTCCAAACATACGGAGATAGACGGTCTTGGTGGTGAGGCCTTCACGCCAGCGCCCCACTAGCTCTTTTTATTTCCGTTTACTTCAAGCTGAGTTTGATGGTTGATACCCAGAGTCGTGCTGGCTCTGCTGCTACTTGGACTGCAATGACAAATTAAGCATCGATATGAGCTAACGGCTATCATGCTGGCGATGCTAACTCAGTTCCACAAACAAATGGCGTTGGCGAAGGTCTGCGCCCTGCCGAGTGACGTAGTAGGTTACTTAAGTGTTTGGAAATCACATTGCTAAACTCAACTTTGTGGTGCGAAGCATACTCACCTGATAGCGTGCAGCTCAAACACGAAGGGGCGCTCGGACCCTCGGCACGGAACCTCTTGATTTATCAGGCAATCAGCCATGATGAATGTTTCCAACTCTTTTTCATCAGCGGCGCTTCACTGGCGTTAACCAATCGGGGGGCCGAGCGCCACGTTAACCACCTGTGGCTTCGGAGACAATGTGGGTGGCCCGCTTTGTCCTCGTGCGCCCGCTCAGTTGCTAAGGGTTACAGCCGATTACATTAAGCCGGGTTTGACTTTCACCTGCCGACAAAGTGATGCCGCGGAAACATGCAGGGAATCTGAATCGCGAGTGGAATGTTCACACAGAACTCCAGACGGAGCAGCAGGTAGATTTGAATGTAAATCTGTTTCCGCATAAATATGCAAATGAGGGACGTTTCTTTTTTTGGAGAGAGGTTAGTAATTACGCCTGCTGACATCTAATTAGCGCTTGATTTATTACATCTGTGTACTTTTCCCGGGTGTGTCCGTTGCTGAATCATGCATCACTGTCCGCTATTCTTAGCGTGCGGAAACAGACGAGGCTTCGTGCACAATAAAGTGTAAAGTCTTAGTAATTAATGGCTTCTTTTTTTTTTTTTTTTTTAATTGTCCGCACACAGGCGCCACCGCAAGTGAAAATGCATCGTTCTGACTTCCCGTTTCATTTGCGTTTCCACGGCAATGTTTCCAGAAAGTGTTGTTTTCGCCCATTTACACGGGAATGGAGTCCGAGCGTTTAGAAACGTTGTTGTGTCAGAGGTTCCGGGTGAACGACTTCTAAAAGTTTTCAAAAAATGCAAAACTGTTCTCCAGATCCGAGAGCGTCTTCTACTGTTCAGAATCGTTGCTGCATGTGCTTCTTGTGAAGTTTATTTCACCTTTCGAGAAATAAAACTGTGACATAATAATAATAATAATTTTAAGAAATAGCGAGAGGGTATTGTTGTATTTTGTCCTCATACGAATCAAATGTTTCTCACTAGATGTCATAGAAATATTGATTTTGTTCTTCTTCTTTTTTTTTTTTCAGTGTGCAAATTCAAAGCCCACAAACGCTGCGCCGTCAGAGCCACTAACAACTGTAAATGGACCACGCTGGCCTCCATAGGGAAGGACATCATCGAGGATGAGGACGGGGTGAGTTCATGGATTCATTCCTTCATGAAAGGTCCCGTTTACACGATGCAGTTTCAAGTGACAACGCATCGTTTGGGTTTCAGGAAAGTTTTGCGTTTACGCTGCAACGTTTTGAAAACAAATGTCTCGGCAGAAGCAGCGGAAACACTGAAAGTGATGTAGTTAGCGTATCCATCTGCTCACACATGTGCAGAGGAGGTATTTTTTCAAAAAAGTTGCGTTTTCCCCGTTCCCACAGACGCAAGAGGAGGAGCAATGTCAAAAAGTTATGTTTTGTCCCGTTTCCACTGAAATTGAGCCGAGGCGTTCTCAAGAAGTTGAGTTTTTCCCCGTTTCCACGGATACGGAGCGTTTTCAAAAAGTGGCATTTTTGCGTTTTCTCCCATTTTCCACAGATACTAAGTCATGGCGTTTTCGAAAAGTTGCATTTCCACAGACACGGATTTGTAGCAATCTCAAAAAGTTGCGTTTTCTTCTGTTTCCACGGAGACGTAGCATTCTCAGAAAGTAGCATTTTGTCTCGTTTCCACGGAGACGGATTTGTAGCAATCTCAAAAAGTTGCGTTTTCTCCTGTTTCCACGGAGATGGATTTGGGGCGTTTTCAAAAAACCTTGGGATATACTTTCAAAAAGTTGTGTTTTCAGTCGCCCCGAGTGTCAACGTTGTGTAAAACTGACCCCAGAAACGCTGCGAAAGTTTTCCATTTTCACATAAACGTTCACATCCTGCAACACAAGTGAAGAATAAGAAAGCACAGAAACATTAAAATCGTTTATTAGGTCATCCCACGACCCGGTTTTACCCACGTTTGACACGTTTGTGTGTGTGTGTGCGTGTGTGTGTGTGTGTGTGTGCTCTCCAGATCGCGATGCCTCACCAATGGTTGGAGGGCAACCTGCCGGTCAGTGCCAAGTGTGCCGTGTGCGATAAGACGTGCGGCAGCGTCCTGAGGCTGCAGGACTGGCGCTGCCTGTGGTGCAAAGCTATGGTAAGACTCCCGCCGCCTGTGCACAGTCTCAAAATTCTGCACATTCAACAGGATGCACGGGGCTATTTGTCTGAGTTAGGCTTTGCAAAACATGCAGTTGTGGATTATATTTCATGGATTGTTCCGCAATGAGAAATCACGCCAAGAATGTAAAGTTTCATCATCAAAATCAAACCTTTTAGCGATTCGCCTGATTACTGAGTCATATTTCGGGCACCATAAACGCAGAGCAAAGGTTTTCCCGACGTTCACCGAATGCGAGAAGATGAGATGTATTTGCACAAGATGCACTCACACTCAGCATGCAAACATGTCATCTGTCAGTGGAAATGACAGGATTTCCCCAACAGTGACTCAGCATTTGTTGTCGTACAAGCACGGTGGCGTTTCGTGTGGCCGACTGCTCACTGTCTTGGGTGATTCCGATTTTTATTCCTCTTTTCGCATTTTGTCCTCACAAGTGTGGATAATGGTGATGGGTTCAGTTTCACTTTAGACAACACAAATGATATTTAAAGCAATAAACAACCAACTTCCTCCAAACATTAAAAAAAAAACTGATGGTTGTTCTAACTGGAGACCCAATTCAAAAAGTGGTTCAAAAATATGTTTTTTACAAAGTACAAGGAGGAGGACGGGTTGTAGACACTGGTGTAAGAGTATAATAAAAAATAAAAAAACATTTTTATATGGTGTTTTTACAAATTTTCTTGGATATATATATCCAAGAAAATTTGTAAATATATATATATGTTTACATGACAGCGGTGCTCGAAGTCACTGAAAATGTGAATTTTTCAAGCCCATTGTTCTCTATGTGTGTGTGGTTTTATTCCATAAAAAACAAACAGCATCCACTAGTGGCCAAAAATGGTAATGCATTATTTTGTGCCTTTTGCACGAAAGCAGAAACATTTTTTCATAGGGTTTCAACAATTACTACATAAAGTGTTGACAATCTCAAAATAAAGCCAATTTTAAAGAAACCTGTTTCAAAATAAAGTGAAATGCTCAAAAAAACCTTCTCCTATCGCTGTTGCATTATGGGTGTTTTTACAAACTCACCCTGACAGCATGGGATTGAGGCTAATGCTAGTTTGCTATCTGTCATGGCAGATATCACCGATATAAACTGTTTTAACCAAATTCTTGTGGGTTTTGTTGTTGGTTTTTCTTAGGTGCACACAGCCTGTATGGACCTGTATCCTCGCAAGTGTCCTCTCGGCCAATGCAAAGTCTCCATCATTCCCCCGACGGCGCTGAACAGCATCGACTCAGACGGTAGGCGACACACTCGGAATCACCTGCGGGGGGCAGAGTTCAATGTCTGTGAGCAATCTTTCCATTTCTGTGGCGGCGTGGTGGCGACCTGTTGGGACGACTCCTCCTGAAACCGTTCAAGCACACACTAAATGTCCCTGTTTTCTCGCCGCCCACCCCTCTTGTTAACTTGCTGGAGCATGAAAACAGCAGCGAGAGACGGGTGACGTGTTCCTGCAGCCCCCGGTCCAGAACTCAGACCTCAGTTTCAGACCAAACACAACGCTTCAGGAGAACCAACCCAAAACGCACCGGTGTTTTTAAAATGATAATTAAATTCATGATTTTTTTTATAAAATACATTTTTTTTCGTCAACCCTCTGCAGTACTCCCGCCAACAGGTCTGAGCAGTAATACTCCCGCAGAGCGTGAAAGGTGTTAATCAAGTGTGAAGGCCGAGACGTTTGTTCCAGGAAGTTTAAAAATAGCCCCACCTGACAGGTTGACACACGCCCCGCTAAAAATAGACCTGTGTGTGTGTGTGTGTGTGTGTGTGTGTGTGTGTGTGTGTGTGTGTGTGTGTGTGTGTGTGTGTGTGTGTGTGTGTGTGTGTGTGTGTGTGTGTTATGTGATTGTTTGTATGGGTGTGTTTGTGTACATGAGTTTCTCATGTGAGTGTGTGAGCGTGTGTGTGTGTGTGTGTGTGTGTGTGTGTGTGTGTGTGTGTGTGTGTGTGTGTGATTAGCACCTGAGAGACAGATTCAGAAAAGCATGCGTGATAGGATTAATGCTGCTGGAGCCAGTCTCTCTCTCTCTCTCACACACACACTCACACACACACACACACACACACACACACACACACACACACACACACACACACACACACACACACACACACACACACACACACACACAAAAGCATGCGCTAATTAGTGATAGATGAAAATAGAAAAAAGAAGAATGGAGCATCAATAAATATGAATGATGTGGATGTTAAAATAAAAACGTACAAAATGACGAATGGAGGAAGAGAAAGGAAAAACACTGTTCTTTGTCTTCCTCCGTCGGTTTGCATCGTCTCACATGCAGGATCCCCCTCCGCCTAAACACATGCAGAGATGGGTGGGGGGTGGGGGGTGGTGGAGCACGTGCCAGAGCATCGTGACTGCCTCCCCTCCTCTCCTCACACTCCCTCCTTCTTCTCTCCTTCCTCCCTCCTTCCTCCCCTTCCTCTCATTCCTCTCCTCACACTCCCTCCTTCCTCCGTCTCCATCCTTCTCTTGACAAGATTCTGGAGAGAGGAGCAGTGTGTGTGTGTGTGTGTGTGCGTGTGCGTGTGCGTGTGCGTGTGTGTGTGTCAAATTAAGCTGTAAACACAGCAACTTGCTGCATTACATCCTTAGTATTGCAGCACTCGTGTATCTATGTGCATATGTGTTGCTTTAAGACAAAGAAACTGATCCTGGAGCACGCACACACACACACACACACACACACACACACACACACACACACACACACACACACACACACACACACACACACACACACACACACACTGTAACCCCATGACTTTTGATCATAAATCATTAGTAAATTTCTAACATAATCTCCTAATATTATATGTATTTATCCAGTAAGAACAACAGGACATTCCAACTGTTTTAGAAACATTTTTAAAGCTGTAAATCATTAAGAACTTGTCATTATGGTCGGTTCTGCCACTTTCCAACAATTTCATTTGCTCCCTTATATACCAAGATTATTCCCTAAATCCTAATAAATCAGTTTTCAGTTTCTCGGGTTAGTTTGCTGTAAATGTGACTCTGTGGAGTCGGCCTGTGTACGAGCGAGCTGCCCTGATTGAGCCGTGCGCTCCGCCTGGCTTCTCCGCAGGCTTCTGGAAGGCCACCTGTCCGCCCTCGTGTGCCAGTCCTCTCCTGGTCTTCGTCAACTCCAAGAGCGGCGACAACCAGGGCGTGAAGTTCCTGCGGCGCTTCAAGCAGCTCCTGAACCCGGCTCAAGTCTTCGACCTGGTCAACGGAGGGCCGCACCTCGGGTGAGGAGAGCGGCTTCAAATGGCTTCGGCGGGGGGGGGGTTAAGTGACGGGAAGCAAAACGTCGAAACGGACAGTCAAATGTAAATTTGAGCAATTTCAGATTTTCCTGTTGCCGTGGGGCCAGATACTGATAAAGTCCAAAATGTCGTCCATGGCAGTCACACATTCACATATTTATAGAATAACCCAGGCGTGCTCAAAGGCCACATACAGTCCATTTTCATCTGGACCAGTAAAATAGTGCCGTGATAACCTTTAAATTTAAACCTAATAACTTTTCTCTGTCGTAAACGTCGGTGATGACAAGTGACAACGTGCACTGTAAGTATGTCAGAAGTGACAGAAGAGTTTCTGTGTGTCTTCGTCAGCCTGCGCCTGTTTCAGAAGTTCGATAATTTCCGGATCCTGGTGTGCGGCGGCGACGGCAGCGTGGGATGGGTCCTGTCTGAGATCGACAAGCTCAATCTACACAAACAGGTGAGAGCGCGGTGATCAGCGGTGGTAGAAGTTCACACAAGACGTGAGGGTCGTTAAAGTTAAAAGAAAACTTATTCAACCCATCATCCATCTTGGATTGATTCATTTATTTACTAAAGTCCCGTTTACACGACAGCGCTTCAAGTTTTTGTGTCCCGTTTGAAAACGATGTTTGTTCCCCCGAAAACACCCGAAACTACAGCGATCACGTTGGGCCACTAAACTAAAAAGTTGTGTTTTCCCCCTGTTTCCATGGAGACGGTGTTGGAACGTTTCTAAAAAGTTGCCCATTTCCCTCGTTTCCATGGAGACGGATTTGAAGCATTTTCAAAAATGTACGTTCCCCCCTCCGTTTTCACGGACACAGAGTCCTACCCTGGGACCCGTTCTCAAAAAGTTGCGTTTTCAGTGGCTTGGTGAAACGGTCAACAGTGGTGAACGGACATCCAAAACGCTACAAATGTCTTTGTGTGTTTTACGTGAAATCGTTGCCGTGGAAACGGGGGCCTAAATCTCTGGGTTTTGTCCTGATGTCTCCTGTTGACATCCTGCAACCCTGAGGTTGATAAACTTGTCTTAAAGATCTGTATTTGTGTTCCTTGAAACACTGAAGACGTCAGAAACATGAGAGATCAGCCGTTGTGGTTCTTGTGGAGTCACATGAGGTAAACGCATTCTCCCAGTCTGACGCTCCCTCTCCCCGCGTCTCAGTGCCAGCTGGGCGTCCTTCCTTTGGGCACGGGCAACGACCTGGCCCGGGTTCTGGGCTGGGGTCCGTCCTGCGACGACGACACCCAGCTGCCGCAGATCCTGGAGAAGCTTGAGCGAGCCAGCACCAAGATGCTGGACCGCTGGAGCATCATGACCTATGAGATCAAGATCCCGCCCAAACACAGCTGCCCCACCACGCCTGAGGGCGCCGACGACTGCCAGGTACTGAGCTCACGTCGAGCTGACAGACGTTCACACGCCTCAGCGGGCCCCATCAGGCCCAGCAGGAGGAGGAGGAGGAGGAGGAGAAGGAGGAGGAGGAGGAGGAGGGAGACGCTGCCAGCGCTGCCTGACATTTTCACAGGGCCTCAGCTCAGGTTCAGAACTGGGAAGGGAAAGTGAAAAGTTCCCACAGAGCGCGAGTTTTTACTGATGTTAATGAGGGAAACGACGATGTTCCTGAAGATGGAAGTGATGCTTCAACAGTCAGCCTCGTCTATGTGTGAGACCAGAGTTCAAGACAGAATAGAATAGAATAGAATAGAATAGAATAGGTATTTATTGCACTGTTTCAAGAAACGATGAGACAGGATATGGCGGCTGTTAACTGGTATGCAAATTTAAAACCCACAAAAAAAAAAACTGAATAATCGATATGCTTGGATTAAGTAACTGATAATGTACAAATAATGTGAAATATTTAAAACCAGAAGAGAAATTTGGATCCTAATCTGGAGTCTTGTTGTTGATTTTTCCTCTGATGGCTGATTGTGTAACTTTATATTATCAGCTCAGAATATCTGTGATTGCACCACCTGAGGTTAAAATGTACCGAACATGTGACGATATAAAGTCGAGTGTGAGGATATGTTCTTACATACTGTATATTTTCAAATGTGGGTATATGTGTGGGTATACATTTCTATCCATGTAAATTGTATATATGGATATTTCAAGTAATTTATGTAGGTATATTTTTGATATTGTCAAAAACTACATGTTGATGAAGACCAAACATAGATTTTCTTGGGCAATTGTAATAGAATATATATATAGGCAATTATTTGTAATATCCTTCCTTAATCACAATTGTACTTTATTATATTTATTGTATATTATGTATAGTTAATTGTTTAAACATTATATGTAATTTACTTATACCTTTATATCAGATAATTTGTCTTAACATAAAAGTTCTAACATGTTTAAATTAATTGATTATTGTATAAGTGGAAACTAATAGCTAAATTAAAAAAATTGCTATAATTGACGATATAACAGGATATTTTAATCAGAGGATTGTTTTAGCATATGAAAACCAACACGTCTACATTTGAGTCTGACAAAATAAAATCCCATGCAAAAAGAGCGAAAACTTTAATATAGTTTAGATTTACTACACAAACATAGAAATATTTCAAGTTTTGTTTTATTATAAATAACGTCAGCCCTCAAGTCATAAAATCCACTGTGAACATAATAGAGGTCTGAGTTATTGCAAACAACTTAAAACCGACAAAACAAATGCCGCTACAGTCACATAGAAAACCTGACAGAAAGATGAGATTTTCGTGCTCGACTGGTATTTTTACCATCGATACTTCAAGGTTTTATGAAAAGTCAACATATTGTCCCATGAATCCCTCTAACTCGTGTCTCTACTTTCCTCTCTGCAGTTTCACATCGCAGCCTACGAAGACTCGGTGGCCGCTCACCTCACCAAGATCCTCAACTCCGAGCAGCACTCGGTGGTCATCTCCTCTGCCAAGTACCAGACTTTAAACTACTTACATGGAATATTTTATAGTGGGGGGGGGGGGGGGGGGGGGGGGTCAAGTGTTCATTTTATGAACTCGATTTTTTGTTAAACGTAAAAACAGAGTATGATAAATGCTAATTCTACCTGGTTTGATTCACCATGAGGTCCTGATGTTTCCTCCTGGGTTCTAGGATCCTGTGTGAAACCGTGAAGGACTTCGTTGCCAAAGTGGGGAAAGCGTATGAGAAAAGCACGGAGAACGTGGAAGACTGCGACACCATGTCTTTAAAAGTGAGCGCGGCGCCGCGACGACACGTGTTGGACTAGCGGCGACTCGCTGAGGGACGCCGCCCCGCCCCGCCCCGCCCCGCCCCGTCCTTCACCGTCTGTCCTCCTCTGTGTCCCGCAGTGTGCCATCCTGAACGACAAGCTGGACTCGCTGCTGCAGACCCTCAACGCCGAGTGCCAGGCGCTGCCTCAGCTCCCGCACGCCACGCCGCCCATCGTGGAGGAGGAGCAGGAGGAGGAGGAGGAAGAGGAGGAGGAGGAGGAAGAGGAGGGGGACGAGGAGGAGGCCAGCGAGGAGAGCCTGACGGAGCCCAAGAGGAAGCTGGAGGAGGAGGAGACGGAGAAAGGAGGGAGGGGAGGGAGGGGAGGAAGGGGAGCGGGGTCGCCGCATCAGCTGTTCAGGTGCAGAGAGCAGCTGATGCTTCGGGCGAACAGTCTGAAGAAAGCAGTGCGACAGATCATCGAGCAGGCCGAGAGAGGTACACACCATGATACACACACCCTGATACACACACCCTGATACACACACCCTGAAATATACTCATGATCATCGAGCAGGCCGAGAGAGGTACACACCATGATACACACACCCTGAAATATACTCATGATCATCGAGCAGGCTGAGAGAGGTACACACCATGATACACACACCCTGATACACACACCCTGATACACACACCCTGAAATATACTCATGATCATCGAGCAGACCGAGAGAGGTACACACCATGATACACACACCCTGAAATATACTCATGATCATCGAGCAGACCGAGAGAGGTACACACCATGATACACACACCCTGATACACACACCCTGAAATATACTCATGATCATCGAGCAGACCGAGAGAGGTACACACCATGATACACACACCCTGAAATATACTCATGATCATCGAGCAGGCCGAGAGAGGTACACACCATGATACACACACCCTGAAATATACTTATGATCATCGAGCAGGCAGAGAGGTACACACTATGAAACAATAGGATAGATAGATAGATAGATAGATAGATAGATAGATAGATAGATAGATAGATAGATAGATAGATAGATAGATAGTCACTTTGATCCACAGAAAACGTATATAATCTGTGTTTTGTGTGTCCAGTGGTGGACGAGCAGAACGCACACACGGACGACACCGAGCTCCCGTCGCCCGTGGAGTTCAGGAAGGACAGCGAGGAGGAGAACAGAGACAGCGAGAAGGACGAGGACACCAAGGAGCTGGAGGGTAGGACTTTGCCTTCTCTCACTTCTAAAGCAGGGGTGTCAAACATGAGGCCTGTGGGCCAAAAGCGGAACGCAAAAGAGGCTCCGATCCGGCCAAACCACCAAGAAACACAAAGGAAAAAGAAAGTACAATATAGTAAATAAGTAAGTAGGTCAAATAGATTTATATGGAACCTTTCACAGATGAAGATAATGTTGAACAGCAATAACAGCAGGAAGATATAAAGAAAACTGAAATATAATCAGTCAAAAAAATAAATAATTATATGTATTAAAACTGGGAGAAATGAGAGTAAGAGTTAAGATACAGGGAGGAAAAACATACATAAACAAAAACATGGACTAAATTAAATAACGTCGCCCGGGGAAACAGCGGAACTAGATTGGAAAATGGGAATTAAGAAAGCAGAAATGTGCAATATATAGTACAACAGACACCCTGAAAAATGCCCAATATACACCACAGATGTGCAATATACAATACAGGTCGCCTCAAAATAATCCATCTTTGTCCAACAAGATTGATCAGCAGATGAGCACAAGTGAATATTTGACTTGCCTCTCCTGTTATTTCACACAACAGAAACCAGGTTCAGTTCAGATTTCACTCCTTTCTGTACAGAGGATGTGACTCACGCCCTCTTGTGGCGAGTAAACTGCAGCACCAGAGCTACTGTAAAGAAGAAGAAGGAAAAAAAAAAAGCGCTGCTGACACAAATCACCTTTCCCGTCATAAATAAACTGAGGGATTAGCGCGAGAATAGATTCTCCTCCTCTCCTGTGATGTTCCCCCGTCGAACCAGGCTGCTTGTCTCCAGTGAACGTAGAAACTGGAGCTGCGGAGGTCTGCGGATGATCCGTATCCAGCGTGCGTCCGTGTGGGTGTGAGCGCGGCGGCCCGCAGGATGTGGTTATTGTCTCGGAGGCTGAACTTCTTCCTGTTTACCACGGGCCCGCTTCCTTCCTTCCACACATTTTCCAGCCGGTACGAGACAAGGAGGCGTTCGCCTCCGTCTCCACTGTTGCTCCTGGTGACGGTTGTCAGGTTCGAAGTTTCATGTACCGACACTGCAAATTGGCTTCTGCTGTTCAGCCGCGCCACGAAAACAAGCCGGGGCGCCGCCGGCGATTCAGCTGAGGTCGACACAGACGTGCGCCGCCGTCCATCCACGAGAAAAGGAACTAGAGAAACGTGAATTCTGTGCATTTATGTGTTTTTGGAGAGAAGTTTTTGTTTACGTCCCGCTTGCTTCTGCCTTTCTATTGGTTCGTTAGTTGACGCAGGTCGCGTCACCATCACCACAGGTTTCTGACCACTGTCAGAATTTGATTGCGGATTGTCTTTGGTCGCCGTGACAACGGCCGTTCTCACAGTGCCACTTGGAGCGGCGATTGCTATCTTTCGTCTGGGACGGTTTGAAATCGCACAGTGCGTCGTGGGGAAAAGAAAGTTCCCGAAAATAGATTAATAAAGTGTGATAAATCATTAAAAAAAAAAAAAAAAAACAGACACAAGAGGCTTCAGTTAGAAACTTATTTACTATTACTAATTTAGAAATGTTATAATTTTGTAGAGACATTTTGCAGTAATGACTCTGTGATTGTCTGAGGCACCTTGAGATGTCGCCTGATTTTTAAGTGTGCTATACAAATGAAATGTGTTAATATTATTATTTATTTTTCAAATGTGTTTGTTCTCTTGTGATAAAACATGCAAACTGTGTTTTTTCCATATTTAGAGGAAAAAACCCAGACAGACCGGTTTTCGGTTAAAACAGTTTGTGACTCTATGAAAGCACATTGGGGGCGTTTCTTCAATGACATGTTCTTTATAAGAGTCTTTTTAAGTTAAGCCCTTCATTTGGTTTTATTTAGAGTTCATGGCTCTACAATAGTCAAAACATTTGAAAAAGTGAGTCATTCGGCCCCTTTTTCCAAATTACTGCAAAAGTGCTGAGGACAACTACAATGACTGATATATCGGCACAAACATGTATTTCTATTTTCTTGTAGTATTTACATTTTGTAGACATCACACATGGTCTAAGACTTATGGTTATGAGACTTATGCAACAGTGTCTGCAATCAAATGGAATACCAACATGTTAGTAGAGTAGCGCCATCTGCAGGTAAAAGGAGGGTTTATTGTAATAATGTAGGAAACATTGTGACATGTTTTTTTTTTGTCTCTGTGTGTGTGTGTGTGTGTGTGTGTGTGTGTGTGTGTGTGTGTGTGTGTGTGTGTGTGTGTGTGTGTGTGTGTGTGTGTGTTCAGCTGCTAAGAGTCCCTGTTCCCCGACGGAACGGAGGGTGAGCCGCAGCACGCAGTCCTACGGATCCTTCACCATCACGCCGTTCACCACCAGCAAAGAGAATCTCCCCGTCCTCAACACTCGTATAATCTGTCCAGGTCAGCACACACACACACGCACACACACACACACACACACACACACACACACACACACACACACACACACACACACACACACACACACACACACACACACACACACTGTAACCCCATCGATCATAAAGTATTTAACAGGGAGTTTAGTATTTATTTCTCATATGTAATAAACATAATATAGTACAGTAGAAGATTATAGTATTTCTAATGTAGTAATAGTAAATACAAAACAAAACATATATATATATATATATATATATATATATATATATGTTTTTTTTTTTCATTTATTTATTTATTTTTTTCATTTGTCATTCTCGTTTTTGTGTATTATTTTAATGTACTGAGTATTATTGATATGCCCTTGCCTGATAACTGCTCTCCTGTAGGAGCGAGGGAAGAAGAGATTTGGGGGATAACAATAAAGAAAGTTATAAAGCTAAAAAAAGTAATAATGAAGTTGTGTTTTCCACTAACAAGCTCTAATGGATGATTTACGTGTGTGTGTGTGTGTGTGTGTGTGTGTGTGTGTGTGTGTGTGTGTGTGTGTGTGTGTGTGTGTGTGTGTGTGTGTGTGTGTGTGTGTGTGTGTGTGTGTGCAGGATTGCGAGCCGGTCTTGCCGCCTCCATCGCCGGCAGCTCCATCATCAGTAAGATGCTGCTGGCGAACATCGACCCCTTCGGCGCCACGCCGTTCATCGACCCCGACCTGGACTCCCTGTGAGCGCCGCACCCTCTGGTCACTCTGGGCGCCCAGCAGATCCTCGTCTGACTGCTTTCTGTCTGTTTGTGTTGCTGCACCCAGAGAGGGCTACATGGAGAAGTGCGTCATGAACAACTACTTCGGCATCGGCCTGGACGCAAAGATCTCGCTGGAGTTCAACAACAAGCGGGAGGAGCACCCGGAGAAATGCAGGTGGGACGATATTCCCTCCTTTATTCCTGATTAAATCCTGCTCCTGCACACTGTTAATCTCAGTTTCTGCCTCTTCCTGACGCAGGAGCCGCACCAAAAACATGATGTGGTATGGTGTTCTGGGCACGAAGGAGCTCCTGCAGAGGACCTACAAGAACCTGGAGCAGAAGGTCCAGTTAGAGGTGAGGAAAGAAAAAAGGTTTGCAGATTATGACTAGTGTAATTTGCACGTGCAGATGACAGTCGGGAAGCTATCTGATGAGGATATAACTGGTTCCTTCTCGACAGTACTGACGACCCCAGAATACCATTAAAACATTTGAACTGATTATAGAGTATTTTCCTCCCACTAACGTCCAGATTATGGAGCATCTTCCTTCCATTAGTATCCAGATTATAGAGCATCTTCCTCCCACTAACATCCGGACTATAGAGCATCTTCGTAACACCCAGATTTTAGAGCATCTTCCTCTTAACATCCAGATTATTGAGCGTCTTCTTACACTAACATCCAGATTGTAGAGCATATTCCTCATAACATCCAGATTATAGAGCATCTTCCTCATAACATCCAGATTATAGAGCACCTCCCCCCCCACTAACATCCAGATTATAGAGCACCTTCCTCTTCACTTCCAGATTATAGGGCTTCTTCCTCCCACTAACATCCACATTGTAGAGCATCTTCCTCCCACTGACATCCCAGATTGTAGAGAATATTCTTCCCATTAACATCCAGATGATTATTTATGAGAAAGTATTCAGTTTATTTTCACAGCATTCTAAAACTCTGAGTGATGAAGCTCCAGGTGGTTATGTTGATGACATGTCCTCCTGCAATACAAACCCTGAACCGAGCTGTTAATCTGCGTCCTCTCTCAGTGTGACGGTCAGTACATCCCGCTGCCCAGCCTCCAGGGCATCGCCGTGCTCAACATTCCCAGCTATGCGGGCGGGACCAACTTCTGGGGCGGCACCAAGGAGGACGACGTGAGTACGATTCCGGTCTCGCTGTGAAAGTGGACAGAGCGGAAGTGATTCTCCCTCCTGGAGCCGAAGTCAGGATGTCAGTGTGGATGCTGGTCGACCTCGACGTGCAGAGAGGGGAGCCAGTGATATAACTGTTTGTTTAGGGCCCGGCCGGAGGACTGCTAGTGTCACGCACACACATACGTACAGTACATGCCTTTTGATGTTACGTAACTCGTGCTGGAGAGAAGGAAAGAAAAACAGAGAGGACATTTAGATAAACTCCATCTTGCACGCACACGCTGAACACACAGAAGCCCTGAATCATATTCGTAATGTCCAGGCCCAGAATGGAATTCCAGTCACGTATGTCCAATTCAACATGTCTGAAAATTGGAAGGAAAAAGTCAAACGTATTTAATCCTCCCACTTCCCCAATATTCAATAATCACATTTCATAATTATCATGACCATTATGGAATAATATGATTGTTCAGCACTTTTTGTTTTTTTCATTTATTCGCACATTATTTTCCATTTGGACATTTTTACTTTGTTACGCAGTTTCACTGTTGATCATTAACACGTTCATCAACTGTTTTCAAATCAAATCAAACAATTTTTATGGGAGCGACTTTTGAATATTTTTTTTAAATAGATTGTTTTGCAGACAAACGATAATAACTGTTAAAAATGTGCTGCTTTCCGAAACTAATTATTATTATAGTTTGCTGTTAAATTAATATCCTTTGTCTTCTGGATACTGGATTTCTGACCTTGAATTACAACTGTACAGCATGAATTTATAGTTTTACTCGTCTCCATTTCCCGAATGTCCTTCTCGCGTCTTACAGATCTTCTGCGCTCCGTCGTTCGATGATAAAATCCTGGAGGTGGTGGCCGTGTTCGGGAGCATGCAGATGGCCGTGTCCCGGGTCATCAAGCTGCAGCACCACCGCATCGCGCAGGTGAGGAAAGCCCAGTGCAGCATGCAGTGGAAGAGAGAGACGTGTCAGAGCATGTGTGTGTGTGTGTGTGTGTGTGTGTGACCGAAGCCTCTGTCTGAATCAGTGTCGGACGGTGAAGATCACCATCCTGGGCGACGAGGGCGTTCCCATCCAGGTGGACGGCGAGGCCTGGATCCAGCCGCCGGGCGTCATCAAGATCCAGCACAAGAACCGGGCACAGATGCTGACCAGAGACAGAGTAAGGAGGAGGGGAGCAGAACGGATGTGTGGGACGTTTTGAGAAACGTGCATTGAAACATACTGCAATACCTACCAATGGATGCTTTTCTATTTCACCTTCTCAGTGACTTAAAGCAACATTGTCGAAAAATTCAGATATGTTTCCTGTTACTACCTTATTTATTTATTTATTTATTTATTTATTTATTTATTTATTTATTTATTTACCTGTTTATTTACTTGCTTATTTATTTGCTAACTTATTTATTTATTTATTTATTTGTATTTTGTACATTTGTACCAACCTTTCGCAAAACCTACTTACCCAAATTGCATGAAATTTTCGGGGATGATTTATCTTCCTCCAACGACCACTCAATTCGATTTTGGGAATCACAACTAACCGTTTCCGAATAATCCCCCCCAAAAAACCGCGAAACTATGAAAAAAAAAAAAGTGCCATTCATCTCCTTTCATCTCTTCACACTAAATCTCCTTTGAAATGTTCTACTAATAAAAGCACTAATACATCCCCCAGAAAGCCTTGCAGTCTCACAGTAACACCTGGTGGCTGAGTCGTTTCCATGGCGACAACAGACAGTGCCGTTGCTCCCTGATCTACCCAGTTAACATCGATATAATTGCTATCATGTTAACTATGATGGTTGGCGATGGTTTGCGCTCTACCGAGTGTAGTTCTAGTTTTAAATGATCTCAACCCTGAAGTAGAGAAAAAAAATCCTTATTAGTGTATTTCTAGCTCTTTAAATCCATACTTATATAACACCATTTACTCACTTTTACTCATACACTTTAACCTGATTTCAACTTTCCAATCAGCGAATTAAGCGGTCACGGTTTCAGTATTATCACCACCGGAAAACACTAAAAACCACAATTCGATCCCATTGGAAACATTATAAAACTGTTCATGTGAAGAAGGTTTGGCGAGTGGAAGAAAACAGTCCACCACACAGAGACTAATCAAGTTATCAATGAAGGACAGATGTGGTTATTTTCCCCCAATCTGCATTTGGAATAGATTATTCAACCAAATTGTTCAGCTTGAAATCTTTTCATAAATAAAGTCCAGCCTGGTTTGAACTTATTCTTGGTCTTTTCCTCCAAAAAACCTCAAATGACGCACAACCACCCCCGAGATGGTTCAATTGAGCACAATCGTGCCATAATAACTTTTTAATTTAAATGCTAACGTTTTTCTTTGACGTGCCGCAGAGTATACGTGATTGAAATGTTCAGAGTTTCACGAAAACCAAACAATCACTTTGGAAATGGACTCCAATCTCAACCCAAAGTGAATTTTTTGTTAAACCTTCTGGTGCAAAATACAGTGAAATATCCCTGGTTTGTTTTATTTTTTAAAAAGTGTGTTGCTCCAACCAGCCAATCAGAAATCAAACCCTATATAGTGTCATCGGGGGTTTAGCCGATCCCAATCAAGGTAGGCCCTCCCTTTGACTCCTCCCACAATTAGGCAGCTCTACTCTGGCACATGGCACCACGAGAGGAAGTACTTCCTCCTCTTCCCAAGATGGCTGTGTGTGGGCGGAGCCAGTCCAGCTCACACAGACACAGCAGATTCTGAATGCAGCTCCTATGATCCGATATTCAAATGGAGGAAAATCAAGTAAAAGCAATAATACAATGTTTTTGGATCAATGAGATAATATGAAAGCGTTGAAAAGTTGGATAATATGACCCCTTTAACGCTTATTATGGCCCTATATTATCGGCCCGGCTCACGCAAGATAAAGTTCTATGGAGTCTATATGTATATTGTGCTTGTTTGTGCTCCCCTGCAGGCGTTTGAGAACACGTTGAAGTCCTGGGAGGACAAGCTGAAGTACGACAAGCCTCCTCTGCGGCCTCACCTCTACCCTCAGCAGTCCGTGGATCTTGCCACGGAGGAGGAGGCCTCCCAGGTGCAGATGTGCGCCCGGGCCTCCGAGGAACTCATCACGAGGTAAACCTCGCCCGACCTCCGTGCGCCTCCCTACGTCTCCCGACTTCGTTCTCCAAATAACGCCCTGCACTCCCTTCTCTCAGGATATGTGAGGCCGCGAAGACCAACGGGCTGCTGGAGCAGGAGCTGGCTCACGCTGTGAACGCCGCGTCCCACGCCATCAACAAGACACACCCCAAGTTCCCTGAGGTACACCACAGACTCAGCTTATAACAGCAGGAGAACAAGGATGGTTATACAAACAAGTTATTTACCACTAGAGGGCACTGCAGCCGCTCATTTCTTTGTATCCACTCCTTCATGCCACTGTCATGGGGACAAAATAATCCAGATTATAGGTTGATATTTCTCTGCTTGTGATCAATCCATCGGCATTTATTAGGGTGTCACTTTTCAGAACGTAAAATACAACTTGTAGTGCTTCAAAAAACATAAAAAAGTTCCTCTGAACTTTCCACTGATTCACTTTCATTTCTAGAAGACAAACTCTCCCATACTTCAAGTCTCTGTATTGTGAGTGTGTGTGTGTGTGTGTGTGTGTGTTTACCTCACCCCGATTCTGATCCTGAATGTTGTTCCTCCAGAATCTGACGAGGAACACGGCCATCGAGGTGGCGAGCACCGTCAAAGCTCTGTACAACGAGACGGAGTCTCTGCTGCTGGGCCGCGTCTCCCTGGTGAGTCCTTGTGGCTGAAGCAAACCGCCGAATCGCTCACCTTTGTTCTGGCTTATTTACCATTTCACTCAAACTGTGGCATTAAAGAATATCAGTCCTTTGTCTTTCGCCGTGTCGGCTGATAAGTCCCCCCTTTTTCTTTTTCTCTCCCCCCCCCCCCCCCCCCCCCCCCCGAACAGCAACTGGATCCGCCGGAGGAGGAGCTGCTGTCCGGCGCTCTGCAGAGCGTTGAGGCGGAGCTGGCCAAACTGGGAGAAATCCCCTGGCTCTACCACATCCTGCAGCCCAACGACGAGGAGGTAGGCAACCTCACACACACACACACACACACACGCACACACACACACACACACACACACACACACACACACACACACACACACACACACACACACACACACACACACTGATATTACATGCGTCTGACACACCAGGTGAATTTGGGCTGAACTAAAATGTGTTTGACATCCCTGATTTATTATTTCATCCCAATTAAACACTGTCTTGTGGTTCAGTTTCAAATTCAATGACATTTGACTTCATATGTTTGACCGTCAATTTGATAGACAGATAGATAACTTTTATTGTAATACTGACAATTTACATCGGAGATGCACTGCAGAACCAAATTCCGATGCAGGGTCAATGATAAAACACACAAAAAGTACCTGAGATAAAATAACTTCAAATCCCCAAGACAAGGTGACTAAAATGTAGTGCAAGACTAAATAAGTGGAAATAAGTTAAAACGGAGAGCGTGGTATTTGGTATTAGATTTCAAGTTTCCTACGGCTGCTGGTCCACTCAAGATGAAATCGTCCTGCATGTGAGTTTGACTTTTATTTCCTGTATGTTATGTTTATACCACATTGCTGCTCATACAGAACTTCTAAATCATAGAGACAAGGCATATTTATGTCTAATAAGATGGCTGTTGTTACTATATCAACAGGTTTGTCAAGCTGAAGTGAAATTTGAAATTTTGAAATCACATTCAAAAGAAGAAAATTTCACTTTAAACGTTGACAAAAGACACTTAAGTTCTTCTCACAGTCTGGCTGTTGTCTTTTTGTCATAAAAAAAAAAAAAAAAAGAAATCAGCTATGGGGACTCTTTTTTTAAGATATAGTGTTTTTAAAAGTATTCCCGTGTTTGATCATTTACCCTCTTAAGACATTTAAACCTTTTTTTTATATATTTTTATTTTATGAGTGCTATTATTTTTTACACGTTCTATCAATTTTAAGTGTGCTTTTGCTCACTTTATCGATTCCAAACGGAGCAGCACCTGCTACTTCGTTTATATTGCACATATCACGACAAATAAAGTTTTTTTTATTCTTTTCTATTCTCCTCTATATTTGGACCATTTCCATCAGGAATTAAAAAATATCAATTAGTCATATTTGTTTGAGACTTACACTTTAATGTTTTTACCCAACGTCCACAATAAAACAAAAGTAATTCAGTTGCTTACTTATGATAACATCCTTTAACAAGAGCAACATTTTTGGCTTGAGGTATTTGTCCTGGATTTCTCTACATACGGCGACATTTTTCCCGTATAATGTGCCGATCCATGATCGCCTTCCTGCACACTTAGATGAAGCTCAATTTGCTGCGTACCACAAACCTCATCTTGAAGTTGCAGTTTTGACCTTTACCTACTGAAATCGTGCTGTATATAGATTGGCGACACACATTTCTGTAGGTTTATGCAACAGTAACTGAGGGAGGCGGGGCTTAGCCACACATTTACACCTGTGCGGCATCAATTCCCGCTGCTTAAAAGAGTCCTCAAACCAAAATGGAACCTTCTTCGCCGTGTCGTGTGACTGCAGGTAACGAGAGAGTCGGGTAGCTAAATGAAAAGCTATAGGTTGACTGTGCTTATGTACCAGGACCCCTCTCTGGGTTACGGCAAGAGGAACAGTCGCAGCAGCATGTTTCGCATAGTGCCCAAGTTCAAGAAGGAGAAGGCCTCCAAGAAGACCAGTCCCCAGTCAGGTAGGAGTGTTCCCATTGTTTTCCTCAGACTGAACAGACAGGCAGCCGGTCCGGGTCGGGATCAGTCGGGGTCTCTCCGATCTGCCGCGGGGGAAGCCCGAGTGAAGTTTATGTTGAAATATTGTGAATGTCGCAAACTTGACGCGAAGCTGGAAATGCTGCCATCCTTCGTCCATTCAGCGCCATCCAATCCACCCACAGTTCTAATACCAAAGAAAAACAACAACAACAAACTGTGTTTCATGCACTGTGATGTCCCCCCACCCCCCCACCAAGGTGTTACGTCTCATTGCCCGACCCTGTCCATCCACGTGCCCCCACCACCCCGCCACCTCACCACCCCCACCTCATGCCTTTCCGTCATGCTCATGAGTTCAACTAGTCGTCAACAAGACTTCAGATGGAGAACGAACAAAAAAACAACAACCAAAAAATAACCTGCAGGGACTGAAAGTTTCAAATAGAAAAACTGAATAGACGACCAGTGAGTCGGGTGTTAGAAGTGTGAAAGTCCTTCCCCTCATCTTGGGCTGGTCTCTGATTGGTTCAGCTGTATTTCCTCTCGTTTCCCCTCTTTTATTTTTTCTGTGTTCTGACAATGGTTGACGATGTGCATGCACCCCCCCCACCCCACACCCCCCACCCTTTTCCTCTGGACTGCCTCATTTTAACCACCGACCTTCAGCCTCTTCATCCTCCTTCCTCCGCCGCCAGCTGCCTCCTCCGCTTGTTTCCCCTCCACTCTACATCTTCTCCCCCGATGATTTACCACAACTGTCACCCTCCATTTGTGAGGTTGTGCGTGACATATTCACATGGGCGAGAGTGAACGTTCTGGGATGTGTTAAATGGCAGCGTGTGTGTTTGTGTGTGTGTGTGTGTGTGCGTGTGCGTGCGTGTATTTCTGCTGTATACGTGTGTGGGTGGGTGTGTGTGTGTGTGTGTGTGTGTGTGTGTCTGTGTGTGTGTGTGTGTGTGTAGTGGAGAGGTGGGGCACAGAGGAGGTGGGCGTCTGGCTGGAACAGCTGAATCTGGGGGAGTACAGAGACACCTTCATCCGACACGACATCCGCGGCTCGGAGCTGCTGCACCTGGAGAGGAGGGACCTGAAGGTAAACACACACACACGCACACACACACACACACTCACACACACACACACACACACACACACACACACACACACACACACACACACACACACACACACACACACACACACACACACACACACACACACAGACACACACACTCCTAATCTGTGTCAACCCTCTCCTCCGACCCACGATCAACTCTTTTCGCTCTGTATCCTCTGCGTCTCTCCGGCTCACGTCTCTCTGTGTCGCCCGCCTCTCGTGCTGTGCTGCATCGCTCTGCTTGGCTTCTGCTTGGTGACAAAGACTTGCTGCAACCCACTAACACTGTGTATCTGTTGAAGAGGGGGGAAGTCAGCCAGTCGTAGAGGATATGTGTAACTGAATAGGAAGGAGACCCACAGCCGTCATCTGTTTCCTAGGGAGACTGCAAGGCGGCAGAATGGGAAAGATTTACATGACGATTCACATCTGACTCTTGCAGGGTTGAAGATCCAGGTCCCAACAATTCAATACAATTCACTTTTATTCACATGGCGCCACTGACAACAGAGCTCCTCTCACAGCACTTCACCTTCGTACATCATAAAGAGAATAACATACAAGAAAACATGGTAGCAAGAGAGTCCAGAAGGTTTAAGTCGCAGATCGCAGACTTTCAACTGGTTAACCGAAGATCCCTGCAGGAAGGTACAGAGAAAGTAAGGAAGAAAGTAAATTATGGATTACATGGGGAGTATAGAGTGTTTGTAACAACCAATAATTATTGCCAATAACGTAATAATGACCAATAATGAAATAATAACAATTCCGTATTTATGACCAAGAACGTAATATTACCGATACTGTGCTAATGACCAATAACATTATTACCAATAATGTGATAAATACCAATAATGTGTTAATTACCAATAATGTGTTAATTACCAATAACATAATAATGACCAATAATGTATTAACCAGTAACAGAATAATTGCCAATAATGTCATGACCAATAATGTCTAATCGTTCCTTGAATCAGCAGGGGCACGCTGATTTTAGTTTTTTTTCTTAAGTAGGTGAAGCAATTTGTGCTGCAACAACTGTATGAAAAGTGTTATTGAAATTTAGTTTGATTTGATTTGATTTGATTTGATATTCCAGGTGAATCTGGTCATTTTTTCCTCTTGAAGCATCAATTTAGTTTTCCCCCAAGACATCAATATTGAAGCATTTGATTCTGCTTGAACTGATCTTGACCGTACCCCATGACGAAAACAGAATCATCTCCTTCACTTCTAAATGATTTCCGCGACAAAATTTTGGTGTGATGTGCCGATTCAGTTTTAGAGAGAATTATTTAGAAGTAAAGCAGATGATTCTGTTTTCGTCATGTGGTACGGTCAAGACCAGTGTAGCCCATATATGTGGCGTCTTCAAGTTTGGTGACGAAATCATTAAAAGTGTGGAAGATGTTCGGGTTTATTTTAGTTTTTTTTTAGATGTCATGTATTTTTTTCACACATTGAATATTTTCAGTGTTAGGGTTAATAATTATAATAATATATATATATATATATAATAATAGGGTTTTATTTCTTAGCTTATGTTGCTAATGCCTTTTTTCATGATGTTATTATATTCTACATTAAATTCTGGAAAAAGTTATGTACAATGCATGTTGCTACCCTTAAACGGCCCAGATAATGTCGATAATAGCAGGTATGATGGTATTAATCGTTATTAGTTTAATACCATAGTGGTGAGACACTGAGTAACGTTTCCCTACAGACTAAACCTAAAGCAGCTCACTCAAGAAAAAGGTCTTTGGGGACTTTACCATGCCTGAACTGTCGGCTTTTTCCAAAGAGGAACATTTTGAGTTGAGTAGCAATTTCCTCAAAGCCATGCTGTGAAGGTGAGTTTGTGAAAATACCCATAATGCAACAGCTGAAGGAGAAGCTTTTTGGACATTTCACTGTATTTTGTGCCAGAAAGTGCCATTAAAATTGGCTTCATGTTGAGATTGTAGTTATTTTTGTTAGTAATTGTTTGGTTTTCGTCAAAATATCAACATTTTCAGCACGTATGCTCTGCGACACAACAAAGAAAAACTAAATTCAAAGGTTATTATGGCTCTATATTACCAGTCCGGCCCACTCAAAATGAAATTGCGTCTAAGTAAAATGAGTTGACGCCCGCAATGTACATGAACACACACTTACACTGTTTCTATGTTTTTCTACGTATGTCCCTCATTTCATTGTTCGAGACTCCCGGTCAGTCTATTTGTTTTTCTGGAGAATTTTAGTGCTTTGCTGTTTTATTGCAGAGAATTGTTCAAATGTTAGTTTTTTGATCTAATGACATTTCTCAGAATGTTTATTGTCATCTTCAGTGAAGCACAGTGTTTCCAGTGTACATAAACAAGTTTGATTCAATTTAATTTGATTATAAAAGTATTTACATGAAGTTATCAGGGAGGATAATGTTCTTAATTGATTTTGAATAGGAATTACTTAAACTGTGTGGACAACTTCAAAAAATGACAGATTTCAGGTCTTTGGATGATTATCTATGTCATCAAATACTGTAAAGAGTCTTATTTGTGTCCAGCTCAAGAATCACAGCCTTTTTTTATAGTAAAAAGCATTTTTATCATAACTCTGTAGCATTTGCTCCAAAAAATGCTTACGTTTAAATTTTGACATATTATATACAATCACAGAACCTCAAAAGACATTAGTAAAACATAATCATCAGATGGGATTACCGTCTAGAAACTCTCATTTGTTGACTTTTGAGTGCATTTGTGAAAATAATCTGCAAATATGAAGCTACTTTGGTGCAACATCTCGGTAGGACCCAAGCAGAAGAACTTTCTGAACGGACACTTTCCCACCAAGAGCAATAGTGTCGATCATTCCTGTTCGAACAGAACTGTTGGAAACACAGTACGGCCATGGTAAATAGTTCTTCTGCACATGCTCAGTAGATGGACAATAACAACAATGGCGGCCTTATTTACAAGACAAGGTTTCAAGTGAAAAATATATTTTGCGTTTTCGTGTCAGAAAGGTTTCATGTTTACACGGCAACGATTTAAAAATGATGTAGTTTTCATGTTGGGCCACTAGTGGGTGCTGTTGTTTGTTTACATAATGAAACCACAAACACATACAAGAGGAGAACAATACACTCTAAACATTAACAATGTTCGTACACGGACATTCTAGTGGACAGAAGACCAAGTTGGATTGTTATTATGGTGACTGTCAAAATAAAAGTGCCAAGTCCCAGGAGAGTATGGACTGGGAGTCATGACAACACGGAGGAAACATTGTTCTGATTGTCTCTAATGAACATGTGCAGAACAACTAGTTATGACGGCCGTGGTGAGCATGTGTAGTGGCAGCATTTCTATACCGGGGCGGAGCCCAAACATTTCCAAAAAGTTGTGTTTTCGCGTGTTTTTGAAAAGTTCTACATTGGAAGCCATTGATTTTTATTTTTTTTTTATGTCTTCATTTGTTTTTTTGATAGTTTTAAAAAAAATTGTCTACTTATCAATGATCAATAGTATCAATGGATTTTATTATTATTTTTTTAATAATACATGATGGCTCATCTCTGCATTTTGAACCTTTTTACATTTTATTCAAAATGTTGTTCCCAATGGGTGATCCGGTCAGTCACGGAGTGGAGCGTTTATTTTAAAGCAGCCATATTTCCCGTGTTCATCCCAAAGTGTTTGAGTTTGAGATATGGAGTGGATGCTTCGCCCTAAAGGTCAGTGTTTGGTGTATTTATAACGTCTCTGGTTCCGTCCACAGGATCTGGGGATATCGAAAGTGGGTCATATGAAGAGAATTCTTCAGGGAACTAAGGACCTGGCCAAGGCCTCCATGGTTGACCTCTAACATGGGACTGACATAAAGCTTCCGTTGGGGGGTGGGTGGGGGATCAAACCGTCCCTTTGCATCGTGAGCATTTGGGAGCACCGCAGGAAGTGAAGGGAGGACGTAGGTATTCAAGGGGGAGCTGGATGTTTATCCCTCGGCTCAGAAAACAACATTGTTCGTGCTTCGGTGCCAAAATGACTGTGGAGAAAGCCGCATATGGAAGCCGTGGACTCCCTCAGTCACGCGCACAAAGACAAAGCCATTTCCAATCCAATAACCACTCATTGCACACGATCAGGTATGCAACTAACCCATACTCTCAACAAACCCGTAGCAGAACTTCCACGTTCGGTTTGGTGGCGCGTGAAGACGACGTCGGCGTCCAGGAAGCCGTCCGGGGGAAGAACCGTCACACTCTATGCTTGCTCAACTTTATATACGTTTAAGTGCATGATTAGCGTCTTGATTTTCCTCTGTGTGCGAATTACCACTTGAACAAGTTTGACATGACTTAAGTATTACGATGCCATTTGTTAACTACTGAGTGCATCCCCTCTTTTTTTTTTTCTTTTTTTTTTTTTAGTATTCAGCTCTTTTTCTAGCTTTAATTTATTTTGCATGAAGTGTCAAAGATTTCTGTCAAGTGCCATATCTTCAGTTATTTAGTGTGAAATGTGCTTTATTGGTAAGAATCACAAGGACTTCTTTAAAAAAAAAAAAAAAAAAAAAACAACCACAAAGCTGTCAGCGTGATTTAAATATATGGAGTTAATATTGGTATCTTGGCACGTTCTGTGGATGTGAAATCAGTACCAAAGTGAATGTCTATGAAAAAAACACGCTCATCAGTTGACTCTTTCCTTAATTAGGCCAGAAGGTCTTAGGTCTTAACTCAATTTTAAGGTGCAGGAATATGATTAGTATTAGTTACAGCTGCAACAATCATTATTTTTGCTGCTTTATGTTTTTTTTGTTTTTTTTAAGGATTTCCTGATTAATCGATTAGTTGTTTGGAGAAATGTGCCAAACGGAGCTGGAAATGTTTTTAATTGTTCTGGGTAGTAGTTCAAAACCAGAATATATTCAACAAGATCAATCACAGATTTCTGATGCCCGCCAAAGGGCGACCTGGACTCAGAAATATATTATTTAGGTATTTCTTTAAAAAAAAAAAAACGTCAAATCCGGTGACACTTTCATTTGTGTCGCACTTTTCATATCCAACAAAATCAACCACAAAGTGCTCTAAACAATGAGAACAGTGAAACTAGGCCCCCGTTTACGCGACATTTCTTGTGAAAACGCATCAGGGTTTCTTTTTTTTTTTTTTCCAATTTCGTTTCAGAAACGTTTTTGCATTTACATGGTGACGTTTTGAAAACGATTCCCGTTTCCACGGAAACGGCAGAATTTTGAAATGAAACCAAGAAGTTTTTCCTCGTTTCCATGGAGTCGGAGCATTGTCAAAAAGTTGAGTTTTCGGCGGCTCCGTCGCGTGAACGCCACGAGAGTTTCGCATTTTCACTTGGAAATGTCGTCGTATAAACGGGGCCTAACGCAGCTAACTTATACGCAAACCTTGTAGTTATGGATTGAAATTAGAATAGTAGCTACTCATGAAAAGAAAATGTTTTTTTTACTGAACTGAAATTAATGACAGAAACATACATTTCAATTGATGGAATCTTACTAAAGTCCGTCTTGTGTTCACTTTTGAATTAATTTTATGCGATTGGCATTTTCAATTTTATCTGTTGAAGTTTGAACTGATATCTCAAGCTGCTATTGGGGTATATCCCCCAGTTGGGGGCGGGGCTTATACATTTAGAATTTGATTATAATCGCACGAAAATTCCTTTATATAGCTTTTAAAATAAAACTTTTCTGTTGATCGACTAGTCGATTGACGGACTTCTGGTTTGCAGCTCTTGTACCTGTCAGGTTAAATTGTTGGTGGCAGCATCAACTGTAGGCTCAATCTCTTTATTCTTTTCTTTTTCTTTTTTTTTCCTCTAAGAAAAACTTCAATGGCACTTTCTTCTGTAAAGCCGCATATCATTGCATCGAATTAACAGTTCACCTCAACTTTTATACCTTTTCTGGCGCAGTATTTAACACTAACGAGGATAGGAGTTAGACTTTTTTGGGGGGATATTGTAATAGAGCAGTTGACCTGCAGCCTGCATAGCGCCGTTCGAGTGCAGCTTTTCGCTCTTCTGATGACAAACGAGACGCCGATCTCACACTATTAGTTTCTTTTAAAACCGGTGGCATTACAGGGTATATTTCAGTATGTGATGCTAAGTCGATATATGTGTGTATATATATGTATATATATATATGTATAAAAATGCACTGTATATACAGTATGCCAGTGTATGCAAACAATGTTTGTAAGTGTTGTAGTAATCGGTGGTTGCGGACATGGCATGCATTGTCAACAAGCTCACACGTTTGATTGTGTATATTACACCACAACAACAGTGTATTTGGTTCTAATCTCTTGTACATGATATTGCTGTCGTAATCCTATGATGGTGCAATATTTTATCTCTTGTTTTGATACTGTCTTCTGAGCTTTCCCACGTGATGTTTCTCATTGGAAGTAGTGGGGAGAGAAGAAGAAGAGAAAAAAAATGTTTTTCTGGGGGGGTGTTTTTGTACATGCATTCCTTGAGATTTGAGGATTTTTTTTTATTATTATTTTTTTTTTAGATAAGTTAGACCCTTGACGGACTTCAAGTTAAGTAACAAGCCTGCAGATTTCTTCCAGTGGCACACTGGGTTGTAGTTTCACTCCTCTGTGCTTCCAAGGTGATCCACTGAAAGTCTATGAATGGGTTCGAGTGGGCAGACACGACTATCTCTTGTAACGCGTAGAGTGTGTGTGTGTGTGTGTGTGAGTGTGTGTGTGTGTGTGCGTTTTAACCAGTGGCCGATGCCAACTGACTCACGTTTCATTTCAAAAACGATCGAGGATGTGGAGACGCACGCACGGTTTTGCCAGAGCTTTTCCTACATTTTCGTCCCTTAATCTTCCAACACGTTGCACGTGTTCCTCCTCAAAGTTAAGCCTTCGAAGCATCGTCACTGCTGCTTTGTACTGTTGGATGCAGCGAAAACGATCAGGATTATTACACTTTATGTTTCAGAGAAAAAAAAAAAATGTATACAAAGACAGACAATTTGTGTTTCCTGTTTTCTGCAGCTGCATCATGCAGAGTCGAGTCATTGAGGGGATGTTGGAGACGTCTGTAATCATGTTCAGTGGTTCCCAAACGTGTCCCTCGGGGGGGGGGGGTCCGACGCTCTGGCTCCTCAGAGGAGGTCAAAAGTAAAAAAAAAAAAACATGAGAACATTTTTATGATTTGGAGACGAGCTGGGACACGACAAGTCGTACACAAACTTTGCGTCCCTGATTATATAAATGCGACTGTTCATATTGTCTTATCAATCAATTGAAAAAGGTTGGGAACCACTGATCAAGCGCCACATTCTAATTATCCGACAAAGTTTATTTTACACATTTACCAACGGCAGAGTGTGAGGGAGGCCTCCAGCTGTGCATGTTTTGTCCCTGACATGCCACCAGAGGTCGTTCTCTCTCTCTCTCACACGTCTCACACACCTTCACGCTCCCTGATCCCCACGCAGTCTCCTGCTTTGGTTGTTCAGTCGTCACTACTTTGCATGTTTGGGCTCCGACATGCCGAATTCAAATGAATCAGAAGCCGCGGATCCTGTGTGGGGTGCAACACAATGAGGGAAAGGCTGAATTTAATCCAGTTAACTCTCTGTTTGCATTGGATTTGCTTTAATCCTTGGACCAAAAGATGCAAACAGATGGTTTACTGGACACTCTTAATGAATAGATTCTGCCGCAGAACTAAAATTCATTGGTTTGGTCACTCTTGACCACTTTTGCGATCGTTTTTCATTCAGGTCAGAGTTCAGCTGTTGACCTGCTTTAAAGGACCGGGATATTATGCAGCTTTTCAGCACTTTCACATGGTCTTGCTGGTCCAAAAACATTGTATTCAAAGTTGATTGCCTCAAATCCAGCCTTTCCTTGATTTTCCTCCATTTGAATATTGGATCATAGGAGCTGCATTCAGAATCTGCTGTGTCTGTGTCAGCTTGACTGGCTCCGCCCACACATGCCCATCTTGGGAAGAGGAGGAAGTACTTCCTCTCGTGGTGCCATGTGCCAGAGCAGAGCTGCCTAATTGTGGGAGGAGTCAAAGGGAGGACCTCCCTTGATTGGGATTGGCTAAACCTCAGATGACACTATATAGGATTTGATTTCTGATTGGCTGGTTGGAGCAACACACTTTTTTTAAAAACTGAAACAAGACGGAGAGAGAGAGGACAGACTTTCTTCACTTCTGGTGCGTCATTCCAGGTATGGGGACGATCATTACTGTTGGAAAAAAATTAGGAAGTGAATTTTGCATAATATGACCCCTTTAAGAGTGTATAATCCATTCAGAAACGACTGAACTTCTGGTTTTAGGGACCGTTTACACGACAATGTTTTCAATCGAAAACAAAAAATTTCATTCCCCTTTGGATGTCCGTTAACACGACGATGGTGCAACGCAACTTTTTAAAAAAAAAAGGTTATATCTCCTAGAAACGGAGACTGTTTATTTCCTATTTTGTTGCACCACTGACTGATTGAAGATAATTTAGTCTAATCAGATCAGACTGAACCTTGCAGTGACTCTGGAGATTATATCGTCTGTGCATTGCTGTGGCCAAGCAGCCGCCTCACGTGTGCGTCCAAACAAAAGTGTCTGCCGCTGTGTGTGAATCTTCTGAGTGTGTCTGGTTGCCAGACTCCGGGATGTGGAAGTCGCCGCCTCCCTTCCTCGCTGTGGTCTTTTCAGTGGACTGTACATAATGCTGCAAACTGCCTGGTTTTCCGAAAGCAAAGGAAAACCCATGCAAATTATGTTTTAAGAAGACAGATTAGCATGTAGTCTCTGACGTGGTTCCTAAAACAATGGGAGAAAAGTGAGTTTTATTCGTTTACATTTCGTTTACAATGGCACAGTTTTCATTTGTAAGGATATATATGTAGGTATAAACAAAATATTTGCATATTTATTGCCTAGGGTTAAATGATATTATGTGTATTGTGTTCTCACATTTGGAATATAATGTTACGGTCGTCACCTGTATTACTATCTGGATGATTTTTGGTAAAGTAGTTGATCATTTTTATGACTACTAAGTGACTGTTTTCTGTGCCTTTTTATGGTTAGAATGCATGGTTAACTATTTATTACGATTTGGAGTCACTGAGATGTGTATTTTTGTATTCTGAATAAATAAATGGTTCAGCTTTTGTTGTACATTTTGGAGGTGCCTTAAAAAATAAGGCCACCTATTCATATCTCTCTTCTTCAATAAAACCAAATACATGAAAAGTGTTTCGGACTCCTTCTGTCCACCATTACAGCGTTTAGCTCCGGGGTCTACAACCTGCGAATCTTTAGTTCCTCTGTATTGGCTCTCTGAATATTATATGCAGCACAATATTAATCCTAATATCTTCTTCTTCTTTTTTTTTAATGATTCATATACCTGGATTATTTTCAAAAAAAGACTCTTCGGTAAAATGGCCAAAACCGCTAAAATGTTTTAAACTGGCAAGAATGGAGCAACGTCAGGTTAAACGGTTAAAATGGCTTAAAAATAAAAAAAATTTAAATTACATGACAGAAGAAAAATTGTCAAAATTCAAAATGGCTAAAACAATCAAATGGGCCAAACAGGTTAAAACAGCTAAAAATGGCTACAAAACCAAAAACATGAAAAATGTATTTTAAATTGTCGTCATGAAATGTCATGGATTTAGCAAAACTACATATATAACTTTATAAGCTGTACGAGCTCTTTTAAGAATAAACATGTTTTGTGGCTCCAGAAGAATTTTATTTGGTCAAAAGTGACAAAACGGCTTATTTGATAGAAACGGTTGCAGAGGCCTGGTCAAGCTGGAACAGCAGTCAAATGTTAGATTAACTTTTAAGTTCAGTGAGACATTACGGCCAGAGTAACCAGAGAATAAATGAAAGCTTTATTAAGATAAAAGTCAAATGAATTGTAAAAGTGAATAATAATAATAATAAGTGAATAATAGTGTTTTAAGTCCTGATTTAAAAGAAGTGAGTGTGTCAGCAGGAAGTTTACTCTACAAGTGAGCGTAGGAACGGGATGTTTCATATTCTACAATCTGAGATGTATTCAAAGCTTTCTCGAGCAAAAGTCAGATTTTGAAGTGGATCGAGTGGGATTTAAGCTTCGGTGTAATGGGACTCTGGCTGCAGCATTCTGGATGACCTAACAATTTCTTCTGTTTGTTTTTACTGACATCTACAATCGCACTGTTACAATAACCCAACCTGATGAAAATAAATACATGAACAAGTTTCTCTCAGTCTTGTCCATTCAGAAATCCTTGAATTCAGATGGTAGTGAGCTGATTTGTTTTTGCCTTCATGTGGTTGTTTCATTTCAGGTCTGAGTCCAGAATCTGCGTGTAGCTGCATAGATCACATGTGTAATTGCTTACTGTCATTATAGAAATGTGGAACATGTGACAGAACTATATCTAAATAAAAATGTTGAAACCAGGAAAGTTGTCAAATTGGTGAAGTTATATATATAAAGTCAACACAGTAAAAAAATAGATGACAGATGGACACGAAAGCAACAACAACAAGGAAATATTATTACACACAATGTAAAGTATTTTGTTATTAGCTATGCCTATTTCTTATATATATGTATAATGAATGAATAATGGTTATTTGCACTACCAAATGCAAAAACGGCTGCTACTAGAGTATTTATATTTACCTACATTTACCGAGGAATATTAAATTCAAAATAAAATGTAATGGTTTAAAACGAAAAACAAACATCAACATTGCTCGGTGTTCGATTGCTCTGGTCTCAACAGTGTCAGTGCGGCACACATCGCTTTCTCCGCGACTACTGACGCCTTGTTCCTGTTTTCATGGGTAGGTGAAGTTCAGTAACGAGTCGAGTAAACAGAAGCGCGACTCATTTAAAGACCATTCGGTTCGATTTGAAGAGCATCTGTTCTCTTTACACTAGTTGCGTTAAAGTTTAGGGATAAATTTAATCCATTTTGGAAACTTATGTTTATATATAAACAATTTGAGCTTTTTTCATGGTTTGAGTTCCAGGATTGACGCGAATCGTGATTCGTGACATAGTGTTTCGAAATGATCGAGTCAGTCACGGTATGAACATCCTCCACCGTCAGCGCTGCTGGAGTCCGACACTCGAACGGTGAGGCAAAATAGAAAAAAAGACTCAATAACTGCATTTAGGAGAGTAAACGGTTCCGTCACTGCACGGTTCCGGTGTTTAGGTGGTTTCATTTCCCCGGACTCGGTGCGGGTTAGCGGGCGGAGGCTGACATCGCAGCACGGGCGGAGAGCGGCCTGGTTCCGCTGCAGTTAGCCCGGTGATTGACAGCCTGTCAACGGGCTTCGAGGCTCCGAGGCTCCGGGGCTCGGTTCGTACGTGGACGTCTGGGTCCGACAGGTTCGTTTTAAACCCCGTGTGTCCGTGTCTGCATCGTTCCGGATGGAGAATACTAGATAATAATAGAGTGTGTTGAGGAGGAGTGGCGTGTTAACATCAGTGTTGTTAGTCCGTGGCCTGCTGCGGGGGGTACCAGCCTCAGCAGCCGGCCGAGTCCAGGGACCCGGGACGCATCCCTGGTTCTGACGGTGGTAATGTTGGGACCTGAGATCGGGTCAGGACCAAGACGACAACACCCAAGACCAAGACAAGAACAAGACTTTAAGGGGCTAAGACCAAAACCAAAACATGACCCAAGACCAAGACCTTAATAGGTTTAAACTGAGTCAAGACCAAGACTAGAGCATCCGAAGTCCAGACCAAGAGTTTAAGGGGACAAGACTAAAGAGAAGACCAAGACCAGAACATACCAAGACTTCAAGGGAACATGCCTGAGTCATGACACTAGTGAATAACTACCACCATTAACAGGCAATATTAACAATATTGTAGAAAGGTTAAAGGTGTCAGCGTCTTACCGAGACTGTTTTTATTCAGAGGACCAAACATGCAACATGGAGTACAATCTGAAAAGGCTTTTCAAGATCAGGGTGTTTTAGTACTGGTCTGGAGACCACCTTTTCAAAGGTCTTGGTCTTGAGTCAGTCTCTGCCATTTCGAGTCTTGTCTTGGGACGCTCCAGTCTGCTCAGTGCCTTTTCTTTTTCTATGCCGATTGGAGTGGGCCTGACTTCCAGCATGGAGCGTCACGGTAATGTTTTGGCAAATCGTGAGGGTCTGCAGCCTTTTCCCAAAAGTAATCTGGGATGTAGCATCACAGATCCAACGTCACCATTTCCCTCAAATGAACCTTGTAAGTGTGATTAGGCGGTCTGTGTATTTCTGTCGGCCTGCTACATGATCCTTCAAACAGTTTTGTTCAGATTCTTGGTCTGAAGCGTCGGAAAGTCTTTAGGTGTTGTGAAGGGAAAGTTGGTGTTTAAGACATGTTTAAGATCTGACCTTGTTAAAATGGATGGTTTTGTTTTGGCGGTTGGAGCTTGTCAGACCTCTGGGAGCTATATTCTCGCTATAACTTCCTCCAAAACAACCTGTGTGCCGGGATAAATGCATGCGTGCATTTATGTTTGCGGCGAGTTGTTTGCATGTTTCCCATGTGGCTGCCTGGGTTTGGGTTTACAATAGCTGAATATTTTCCACAATAGTCCGAAAACGCGTGCACAATCATTTACATGCCATGTAGGCTGCTGCATGTTAACTCGGATTTATTGTCCTTTTCTTTCTGTTTAATGGTGCTGAGAATTGGGCACCGCAGAGAGTTTTCAAAATAAAGCCTTGGTTTCGGCATTGCAGTCGTCAAAAGTCACTCCAGAGGAATAACAACACGAAGTCAAAGGACACAACAATAGTCAGTGGATGCCTGGGAATGATAACATGATAAAAGCAAAAGAGTAAATAAAGTCAGGAACAATCTGCTTGCAGCCATCATTCGCCAATATCTTAAACGTGTTGACCAGTTTGGCAGTTTTTTCGCTTTTCCTTGCTCGCTCACAAGAGAAGACGGATTCCATGATGGTTCCATTATTAGTAACGTCGAAGTTTGAATTATGTTTTTCTCCTTTTGTGAAAGATATTTCTGTCAGTCGACATTTTGGTTTGGTCAGCACTGAAAGCAGAGGCGGAAGTGATGATGTTATAAAAACGACTTCATGTCGTTCAGGTCAGATCCTTCCTTTGTACTGTTTGGTCCAGTGGGACCCATAATGGAACTTAATGAATTTACCAATGCTTGTGCTCAAACAGATTAGTGAAAAAAGAAAACGCAAACTATTGTTAATCAATCCTTGGGGCTTTTTTAGTCACTTTACCCATTTTTTTAAAAAGTTTCTCTTATTCCAGCTCCATTATTAACAGCTTTATCTTTCTCGCTCCAGTGTTTCTTGCTCCACGTTGCCAGTCCATCACAGGAAAAACAAACCCCAAAACAGCCAAAGAACTTAAAAAAAAAAAAAAAAAAAAGGTGTGAATTATAATCCAGAAAATACAGTAGTTCAGTTGTTGTTTTTAGCACCTCCACCTTTATGGTTTGGCTCTCTTCCTTCTGAGGTGTACTGCCCTCTGCTGGCGAACCTCCACCCAGCTTTCCCTCTGAGTTATTATCCCTATTCATTTCAGTGGAACACAATGAGAATAAATATGTCTGACCGTGAAGCCGCCTGAGCCTGATTGGTGGTTAATGTTTGGTCTCACAGTCAGCTGTGAGTGTTTTCCCGTCTTCTGTCTTTCTCTGTTTATCTCTCCATCCGGCTCATAACTTGACCCGTATCCACTCCCAACTAAACAAGGCGTCAGGCTCCATTGTTTTCTGTTTTCTGCCCTTGGGACATTGTTGAATCTGCTTCCTTCTCAACAAGGATCACCCCCCCCACATATTTGTGCAAAAGGTGACAACTCATGTTTTGAATGAGCCGAGGAGGATTTGTGTGAACCTAAACTCGGTCACAACTAATTGCAGTTTTTTTTTCTCCCTGCCATGACTAATACTAAATGCATATCTCATTATGTGACGGCATTGGCTGCATGAGGTGATGCTGCAGATCTGTTGAGTCTAAATGTTGAAACCTCTCAGGCCAAAAAAAACAACAACAAAAAATTGATTACAGGGTTGTTGTTTTTTAAGTTGTTCCCCTTCGTTGGAATTATCCACAACAGACGTCACTGCGCCTGCTTCCCTTATGAGTGTGTCGGGATGCAGCGCATAGTTGAGGTCGGGCAGCAGTGACCGGCCGTGTTGTTTTTCACACGGCTCACCAGAGCGCCCGTGAGAAGCCAGGAGGTCCTGGATCAGCAGAGGAAGCCAATGGCATGTGCTCTGCCCTCCCGCTTCTCAGGATGCGGGACCGGCTGATCAATCGGGGCCGCCGGCCCGCGTGTAGACTAAACCAGCCCGCTTTGGACCGTACCTCAAAGGAACGGCTTGGATTTCTTGGGAAACTTTTCCTCCTTGTACACTGTAAATATTTTGCCTCCTTGCCTTGCGCTCTCATGCTGCTTACTGAGTGTGTTTCCCCTGCTCAAAGCACACACCCCTGCTCCCTCGCCTCGCCGTTTGATCTTCAATGCCGGTCCGGCTGTTTTAGAGAATATCAAAGAGGCGCAGCCCACGGTAGCATATTCTCACCAGCAGGGCGAGTCTTGGCCTACTTTTTAAGAGCCCCGGGCTTTTACACAGTTTCGAAGAACGGCACATTTTTACATAAGTGTCACTTAAGCCTCGGTCCTGCCGGGACAGTACGGTAAGGCAAAGACCCAACTCTAGCACGGTTCCACCACAGAACCATCCTTACGCAACTGTCGATACGCAACAGGAGTCCTGGCCCTCTCGGGACCAACGTGGAAAAGTGTGCACAAAGCTGAGTATGTAAACAACATCAGATGATTCATACGGCTGATGAGATATTTCAAAATTGCGGGCTTGTAAAATAAATCACTGACCAATCAGCAGATGGCTGTGTTGTTGCTCCTCTTTATCGGACCTGGTCTGTATTGCCGGGTACCCTAACGGAAGGGTGACGAAAAGCTGTTGCGTTGCGTCCCGTCCCGTCCGTTAGAATGTCCTGTACCGCCTTTGTTATTGTTTAGAGCCCATTGTTCCCTGCTGCATGTGTGTGTGGTTTCATTACAAAAACAAACAACAGTGCCAACTTGTGGCCCAACATGGAAACTATATATATTTCAGCGTTTCTGACATTTCTGTAGGAACGTACAATGTTTTAATAACGTTGCTGTGTCAACACAAAACTTTTCCTAAACGAAAACACAAAAACAATGCTGTTTCAGTCGAAACATTTAAACGGGGCCTCTGAATCAGTTTTCCGAACTACTGCTTTAAGACATTTTGGCCATTTTCACTCACTCCGTTGGTTTGCTGTTTGTGTTCCAGGTGAGCGGCCGACCAGCCAGACAGCAGCGGCCCTCTGTTGTCATGGATGCCTGTGCACGTATTCGAGGAGTCCCCATCAGGTCCAGGGCGTCAGTCCGGAAGGAGGTTTGTCTGCTGTCATACTTTTAGCTCCTCAGTTTAAGCCCTGGTTCTCGAAAGCTGCTGTCCAGAATGTTTCCATGTCTATTTATTCTTCATTTAAATTGAAGGGAGCCCTTGATCACCCGTAAACCTATGACCAAAAACACCTGTTTAATTCTATGTGTTTTAATGTCTTTGTTACCTTTGCCAATGAAAGTTGAGCGACCAACAACACTGGCCGAGAAGGTTATGTCATCTGTGTGTATTTATTTATTGGTTTGTATGTAAAACAAAAAGGGGCGGGGGGGGGGTCATATTTAAAGAAGATTAAGTTTTTATATTCAACACTGTTACTCACTTCACCCGTCTCTGATCTTAATGTTATGGCTGACAACAATATTTTCGAGCTGCAAAAAGTGTTTATGCAGTACAGTGTGTAATTGTATTGTTAACATTTTGTCTTTAAAAGGTTTTTTTATTTTTTTTGTCTGCGTTTGTCCCTTTAAAAAGTTTGTTTTGGATGTTTCGTGGTTCGCAGTAAAACTCTGTTCCGAGCTGCGGTCTCAGTTGGAATGAAGAGACCAGTGAGATTTCTTGGGGGGGGGATTTAAACTGTCAGCTCCAGTAAAATGTGATTAGTGATGATCTTTATTGAAGTTACAGTATGTGTCAGCGCGGGCACACGCTAAAAGAAGACGTCCACAATGATGATCTTTGACGGGCATGTAAACTCTGTTTCTGCAGACTGTGCGTGACTGTGGGTCGCAGTCTGTGAAGAGCCTGTTCAGGAATAAGAAGGAGCTGTGCACCGTCGGTCAAGAGCTGCCAACCAGAGACGCTACAAGGCTGACAGAGGTTTGTCTCCTAAACGGCCACAGACGCATCCATCCCGCTCAGTCGGGCTCGAACTCATCGCTCGTCGTCGACTCTTCTCTTTCAGATCCACTTTGTGTGCCTGCCTGGTCAGTGCGAAGGAGAAGATGTCACTCAGCAGGTGAGCTATCGTCACTGGAGTTCAGATATTCAGGCTATTTGCCGGATATTTGTTTCCTTGTAGAGTTTCTCAGGTTTCCTCCCACAGACCATTTTGAGGTTAATTGGCCACATCTGGGATCAGCTCCAGTGCTTTGAGACCCCGAACTGGAGAGAGATGGTTTAAAACTACATTTTAACACAAATAAGTCTGCCTCTTGATGGAAAAAGTAGCATATTTTAACCTAAAGACATCTGTAAATAATGTATTAAAAATAGCCTTTGCATGTCCATCAGGGATATTAGAAGAAGGTGGATCGAAGCAAAAAATGAATACAATGGAAAATTTTATCAAAACAAACATTTGACATGAGTTTAAGTGTTTCACACATGAGGCCCGTGGGCGAAAAACTGGCTTGCAAGAGGCTCTAATCCAGTTGATGAAACAACCGAGCAAATTGAAAGAAATTGCAAAGAAACCTTCGACTTTCTAACAAGGCTGGTTGAAGTGAGTTTGTTAAAGCATCCACGTAAAAGGTTGCAAAATACAGCAGCTAAAGGAAAAGGGTTTTTGTGTGTTTAACCTAAAGACAGACACACGCCAATTCTTCATATCGGTTCACTTTTGTTTATCATACAGTTACCGATTTAAAAAAAAATTAAAAAAATACTCAAAGTGGCAGATTCGATATGACGAACAACATATCGTCCATCCCTATTTAAGATTGTTTCATGAATGACATGAAATGTCTCCTGAAATGATACAATTTGAAATCCAACTGATCACCAAGTTTCCATGCAGCCTCTCGTATCCTGAAGCTTTTACTGCTGACTCATCCTTTAGCTGCTGCTCCGTTCTGGGCTTAGCTCTTGTATTAATGTCCAATGTGATCCCATGACACTGCATGGTGGTATTGGACCCTCTGGCAGCCCAGATTTGGCCTCCGGGCCATATGTTTCAAACCCCTACTGTCTACTGACTACAAACCTACAGTCAATTCAACAACATGTGATTTGAAGCATGTGTAGTGCAATTGTAGCTTTGTAAACACACTCAATGTTTTATTAATCAAGCCTTGTCCTGAAACTCACGTTGAGGCTGTCCTCAGTTTCATTCTGGGTGTTCATTTGTTGAGTTTGGATGTTTTCTTGGTTTGTAAGATATTAGTTTGCAGTTAATTGGTGTGGAAGTGTGTTTCTGTCTCAGTTTGCCCTGGGATGACTTTCATCTCACAAAAGATTTGCTTTTATTTGGCGCCGTTTTGAATCAGCAGAAATACAGAAAATTATGTAGTTAGCCTGCAGGGCCACTAGTGGGTGCTGTTGGGGTTTTTTTTTTATAATGAAACCACTCACATGTGCGTGTGCAGACAATACGCTCTGAACATTAACAATGTTCGTATACAGACGTTCTAGTGGACAGACGGCGAAGTTAGTTTACACAACATGTTTTTTTTTTTATAATTCCACTTTGGGAGCCATTGTCAAAAAGTTGTGTTTTCAGTGACTCCAGGCATGTCTGCGTGTGTGTGTGTCTGCGTTTGTACATTTGCTTCTTAATATGTATTGTATCTTTGTACTGTTTTTAAATCATTTTAAGCACTTTGTATTACATTGATTGTATAAAAAGTGCTATACAAATAAAGTTGATTGATTGACTCCGAGCACCGTTGTCATGTAAACGGACTCCCAACATGCAACCAAAGTTTGGCATTTTCACTTGATCTCAATTATGTCGATTTACACGGAAACGGCAGAACTAAAACACACAAATGATGCATTTCAGGCAAATCTTTGTTGTGTAAAGTTGGTCGAAAGAGCAATGTTTAATCTCCAGGCTCTCTTCTCGTGTTCCAGGCTCTGTTGTCTCTACCAGCCGGACTGTGCGAGATCCTCCGGTCCCTCCACGTCCACGGCCTCAGGAACGACGAAGTCCTGCTGCTCAAAGACTACCGCAGGCTGTCGGAGCTGAAGGACGCTGGGCCTCAGGTAAATGACAGAGCTTTCATTCATGAAGAACTGGCTCAGCCTGGAGTCTCGTATGAAGGAGAAGTGAGCCGTAAACAGGGAAGTGAAAGGAGAAAACAATGGGAAGTGAGAAGCGGGGAAGATACGCCACTCTGCCGTGCTTCTGTACGCATCTTTTCCTCATTATGTACTTCTAACTTTCCCTTTAAAAACACTTTTCTTATTAGTTAATAACTTACTCTTGTATGCCTGTATGAGATGCTTGACTTTGAGACAGGACGAACATTTCCAATACTTCTAGAATCAGTGAGAAATATGAAAAAATGTCTGCCTCACACTTTTTATTTTATTTTTCACCTCTTTGACATCATACTGAAAACGCATGTTTTTGAAAACAGCTCCCAAGGTGAAACTTTTTTCACTCAACTCCTCATATTTACTTCTTACTATACAAACTTAGAGGTAAAGTTATTATCAATGTTATTCACTTCACCTGTCTGGCTATGAGTGATTGTTTACCCAGACTCCCTTATCTCTCTAATGCTTTTGATTCTTACTCTCAGAATATGTTTTTTTTTTACTATCAGTCTTAAGATTTTTGGGGGGTTTTATTCCTGCAGTTTGACAGAATATTAATCTGCCTATAGCAAATTTACCAGAAACGTGACACAAGGTTAAAAAACATGCATCTACCTCCTATATGTGTGCAAAGTCCCACAGTTCACGTCGGGACAAACACAGAGCACTTAAGGAATAGTCTCCCCGTGTCCCGGTTTGACCCGCCTCAGGAACATCTGTGAAGGAAACCGAAGATGAAAAGTCTCAGATGTTAAACTTTCAAACGTGTTTATCCAGAAATGTTCAAAAACACATTTATTTTCTCTTCTAATCCGATGAGTGTGTTTAGATTAATGGTGAAAATGTTCAGAAGTGGTTCAAAACAGCTTGCAAAAATGAGGTTTTTATGTGGGAATGTAGATGTTTCTGCAGTTACTCTTATAAAGGTAAGTTTATTTATAAGTATGGTGTATTTACACTGGTAATGAAACTAGTAGAGTTTCCTGTTGAAACTCTGTTTAACTCTCTTATGATTTGAAAGTCTTCATTTCGTCAAGCTAATTCCAGCTGACGATCGGTGAAGGCAAGTTTAGTTAAATTCAGTTTTATTTATACAGCACCAATAACGTCACAGTCATCTTAAGGCACTTTCACAAAGGAAAAAAACAAACAAGCTGTGTCCACGTCAGCAAGCGTAGGTGTACAGGAACGGGAAAAAGTGTTTTAACGGTAAGTAACCTCTGCAGAACCAGACTTAGGACGAGACTTTCTACTGTTCAGGGATGGAAAGAGGAAATATGGCCGTAGGAGGTTCAGATCACAAACATCCAGGTCTGCTGTCAGAGATCCAGAAGGTACATTAGTGACATGGAGGTTTTACGCTGAGCAGGTCAGCGGACTGATCAGGCGGACAGACAGTCATATTAACACGTATGTTGCACTTAGGAGTTGTGAATTAACCTCAATCTTATATCTTTGGGAGAAAACCGAAAGCCCACAGACACAAACGGCTAGAACGTGTAAACTCCACTCAGACCCTCACCCCAATGGTCGGAGTCGAACCAGGGATATACTCCCTGTGAGACGAGAGGGATAAACACTGCACCACTCCGTTTTGGCTTTAGAGAGTGAAAGTTTGTGCTTCTTTTCCCAAGATAACTTTAAGGTTCTTCAGTAATGCTGAAGCAGAGACTGTGATGTTAGCACAAAGCTCTATTTCTCCACTTTCTGGGTAGTTTTGGACTTTTCCAGCGTTATGGTTATGAAAAAATATACACGCCAAATCTTTTCAGCACTGGCAGCAGAGGAAGATGAGGGTTGGTGCTCACCCTTCAGATTGCGGACAGCGTTGATTGAATTGTTTTTCCCTCTCTTGGCCTCGTCTGTCACGCCGCAGCGTAAACAGGAGCGCCGAATCGTTCTCACACTTTTGAAGAAAACGCAGGTGGTTTGTTCACACGCAGATGTTGTTTTCGCAGCCTGTGATTGCAGCCTTGACCCTCCTGGTCTGGTCCTGTTTGGGTTCACGCAGGCCATGCAGCTCGTCTGTTTCAGACCTCCCACCTCTGGACTAAATTCTGCATAGGCACCCGCCAGCACAGACATAACAATACACTCCTCTCTTCCTGTAAAACTTAAAAACTAACCAAGTCGATCCAGTTTGAAATTTGTAAGTGTACAAATCCTTCACAGGTCGTCTGAGTTAGTGATAACAGGAAGTTTAACAGTTTACCCTCTGTCTGCCTGTTGAGTACAAATCCTCCAGCCAACTTTTCTCTTTTCCGTTTCTGTGCTGTTTTCTCTTCCTTGCAGTGTTGGTTGAAAGCCGTTTGCGTGCTGAGACACAACCCCGGCTCTGGCGTCTTCCCTCAGGCCGGCGTGGCATCGCTTGTGGGCCTGCTGGGGTGCTACATGGCCGGGGTCCGCTACGCACTGGAGCTCCAGGCTCTCCAGAGGGCCGGCGCTGACTCCAGCCAGCCCGAGGAGGACGACACCAACCAGTCGGTGTCCTCGATTGAGGACGACTTTGTCACGGCCCTGGAGCATCTGGAGGAGGACGACACGGGAGACAATCTTAGTAGGTTTCACATTTGTTGCTCAGTCCTGCTGTGATCTGCAAGAATCATGAAGTTATGTTCTCTTGACTACATTGTTTTGCAAATGGGACCCTGAAGGTAACCCACACATGAAAAAGAGAGAACATTCAAACTCCACACAGAAACGAACAAGTTGGACACAACCCTGGAATGTTGCTGCTTTTGGGATACGTGGCCCATTTCTACATAATTATTCTTCTGAAATGCTAAGAAACTTGAACTTCTATCACTTCTGCCGCTAGGTGGCAGTAGTGAGGTTTCTACGAGTTAATGTGTACTCATTGAATTTTTTTCACAATCATCGAGTTATTACTTGATTGACAAAATCTGGATATAACACTGATGTCTGTGACACATCGTACACACAGGATAACATGACATACTTATAATGGAATTACTATTGCAGGAAAGTAGAGCTGGCACAGTTGTTAAATTTTGTATGATTTTAGTTGCTCATTTTGAGTTTTGTGTTTTTTGGCCTCAAGCTCTCAAATTGTGGAAGTTCTTGGTTTTTAAATCATCTATTATGAAATATGAAACTCATTTTGGATGTGGACTGACGGTGTCATTGGAGCAGAATAAATTAGTTTATCGTCTTTTCATGTTGTCTTTGCTTAGTTTGGTTTGTTTACTTGCCTCTTTGCAATTTGTGTATATAACCAGTTTATTCCCCTTCTGTTTGATTCCTGTCTCCACAGCTGCAGCTTTATATTGTCACTTTAAGAAGCGCGACGTTGCATCTCAGACGATCCCAGCACACAAGCGAAAGAAGGAACTATCAGGCTCCCGGGTCATTGTAGGCTCTTCTTTGAAGAAGGCTTCGGCCAAACATCGAACCGATGTATCTGTCACGGTGCAGAGGTCGTCAGGAGTCGAATCGCAGTGGACCTACTGCAGTCCCGGAGTTCGACTGCCTTCGCCTTTGATTCACGTCAGTGAATCAGAAGAGTCGGATTGTTCAAGCCCAAGTCCGATCATCTTCCTCGATGAAGTGGGCTACCAGAAGAGCCTGCTGGCAAAGCTGGACATCCCCCAGGTGCCGGGAGGGCCCAGAGAGCGAGTTGAAGATTCAGATTCTGAGGTCAGCGAATTCTTTGACAGCTTTGATCAGTTTGACGACCTGGAGGAGCTGAGCGAGGAAAGCTGCACTCTCACCCTGCCCCTGGATGCCGTCCGAGCTCAGGACACACAGAAGAAATCTGCTGATTGTGGTGGACCAGCACTGAAGTATGTGTCCAGGGGATGCTCTACCAAGGGTATGAATCCTCATTGTTTTGACCAGCCCACTCTCCCAGCCAATGTAAAAAAACCCACTCCTCTGAAGCCGGGCTCGCCCTTCTCCATTCACTCAGAGGTGCCAGATTCCCCTCGACCTGTGCAGACGCCCTCAGAGGAAAACGCTGGCCCGCTTTTCAGTCCGCTCAGCTCCTCTGCATTCAGTCCTCTGGTGGACTCAAGTGGACCACTGGAATACTTCTGGAAGACCGATGAGGACGAACAAGACGACTCGGAGCTCCGTAAACCTCAGGACCTCTGCTCTCTCTATAAAACCTACTCAGACTTTGCCAGCAGTCTGTCTAAAGAAATTCTGGGATCTGTGTGTGGCTACCAGTCTGCTGTCGACATCAACGACAACAAGAACCTCAGCTGTGTATGCCACAAAGAATTTACAAACCCCTCGGGCTACCTGATGAAGCTCTCGGACATTCAGGAGACTGTAACTGTGGCCAAGCTGCAGAAGAAATCTCAGTCTCTTAAAGACGGCATCCAGAGGTTTGCTACAGACCTGGTAGAAATGAGTCTGGGCAGTGCTTTGCGAGACCTCCAAAAAGGCGTGTCCACGTGTACCACCACTTTATGTCACCTGGCCGCTCGGCTCACCTCCTCGGTGTTCCAGATGGCTTTCCATGAGATTGGCATGCGACACGCCTACGTTTTGAAGGAGCAAGCAATCAATGGACTCGCTGGTTTTCTGGTTGGAGAGGCAGTGTCCGGGGCGCTGAAAGAGTTCCTGACCGTGAAAAAGCAGATTTTCCACAGCACGGTGACTCGCTTTGCTGCCGATCTAGCCGAAGAGTTGGTGTTTGAAGGCATAATGGAAGTGTGTCAGTTCTCGCACCCTTCAACGCCTCTCACTCCCAGTGATTGGTCTTTTGGACAGGGTAAAGAGGAAGAAGAAGAGGAAGAGGTGGTGTCCTCATATGCCTCAGATTTATCAGAGTCTGTGATTCAGGAGGCCTTCATAGAGCTCTCTCAGGCAGATGTTTCTTTCACGAGCCAAGCAGCCATCAGTGTATCCATGGATAATGTCTGTTATGTCAGTGCAGAGAACACAAGCACTCACACTTGCAGTACCTTTGCAAATCAGCAGGTTTTAAGCTCGAGCTTGACTACATCGGCCCCCGGGCCCTCAGGAGAAGATCCCCCCTGCACAGTGAAGAAAGCTCTGTTTACGGTTTCAGGCATGGCCAGCTGTATTCCCGTACCCCAAGCAGGTCAAGCCCTTTCTCACCTCCAGGACTCTGAGGAGAGCTGTCAGCCAAAACCTAACCAGGCAGATACCCCACCGGCCAGTCCCAAAAAAGGAATTGTGTCATCATGTGATACCACCACATCCACACACACTCATCTTTACAGTCATGGAACACAGACCCCCACACCTACTGGAGACCTTTCCCAAGGAAAGTCTTCTTTTCAAAACTTCTCTGGAAACATGGTGGACATGATTGTATCTGAAGCTTGTGAGCTTATAACTGCGTCTAAGGTGAAGAAGAGTTTTGGGGATTGTGCTGATTTTCTTACGAAAACTATTGGAAGCCGCAGGGACTCCTCCTCAAAGCAGGAGACGGTTAATTTTGAGACTTTGGATTCACCTTTAAAGCAGGGATCTTTCAGATTTGACTGTGGAGATTCTGGGTGTGTGAGGCAGAGTGAGCTTGATCAGCAGGCAGCTGACCTTTTCATTCCGCCCATTTCTTTTCAGATGGGTCCTCCAAGCCAGGGAAATATCAAGTGTGAGTTCGATCACAGGACTCAAGGTGCGGCTGAAACAAATCCTGTGATGATGGATACTCTCAGTGTGCCAGGTACCGACATGGGTGGACCAAGAAAGGTATCTGCTCCTGTGGATGATTCAGCTGCAAACTCTGGCCAGATATCTGGCGGGACTCCCGGTACTCCTCCTTCCACCCCTCAGCAGCCAAGCGAAGTATCCAAAGAAAAACAAATAAAACAGTTCTCCAAGAAGCTGAAAAGCAAGCTCGCTAAGGAGTTTTCTCCTGCGACACCCCCTCCAACCCCTCACGATCAGCCCGAGCCTGGCCCCGAGCCAACAGACTCCATCCCTGAGGCAGACAAAGCAGAGTTCATGCTCAAACTGATGAGGTCTCTCTCTGAGGAAGCAGATGGTAACGAGGATGTGGATGAGGAAGAACCAGCAGACGAAAATCCCATTGATAGCACTAACAGATGTTCAGAGATGGAAGTCGGCCGGAAAGAACTTAACAAAATGTCGTCTCGCAGGATGTCCAACAAGGAGGCTCTTCACTATGCTGAGCGGCTGGCATGTCACATCGTGTCAATGGCAACCGAGATGGACACCCTCGGAGTGACGGAGGACGACGGAGAATTGAGCATAAGCAGTGGGAGACGAAGGGACAGCGTGGCTCAGTTCTCGGAGCAGACCCTCAACACACTGTGGGTTTATGCCGGGGAGGTGGCGGGAGAGGTCATTAATGACGTGAAGAAGATGGTGAGCTCAGGACAGCAGTGTCCCTATCACAAAGCTCTCAGAAGAAGAAGCTTAGAGAGATCCAGCTCTGAAAGTCTACACCACCGTCACCAGTCCCAACCCAGTGCCGAGCGGAACAGAGATGTGAAGATCGGAAGGCTGGCTGAGCAATGGTCCAACGACTTGATCGCCTCCGTTTCCCGTTCTCCTGCTTCTTCCTCTAGTATAGTCTCGAGCTCCAGTTCTGGCCTGTCCTCTGAGTATCCCAGCTGTGAGAGCGTTACAGACGAATACGCTGGCTACCTCATCAGGGTGCTGAAAAAAGAGGGAGGGAGCAGGGAGTTGGTTTTAGACCAGTATGCGAGCCGTTTGGCATATCGCTCAATAAAACTAGGTTTGGCTCACGCCAGTCGCAAAATCAAGCAGAGGTCAACCAGCACCCGTCTTCACTCTTCAAAGTCTCTGCCAGATGAATGGAAAACAACTGTGTGTGAGGCCTCATCACCCAAAGAGAAAACAGAGTCAATGGCTATTAATCCAGGTGAGGATGGCCAGTGTAGTTGCAGGAATTCAGAAGAGCAGAGTAAGAGGGAGTACATGGATCTGGTCAACTTTGCAGAATCTTTAGCTTACAACATCACCTGCGACGTCACGCGCAAGCTGCACGTCTCCTCTGTACGACTGCCCAAGTCTCTCACTGACTCCTGTCTTTATAAGAAATCCAAACTGGAAGACATGACAGAGAATCTCATCAGGAACTCCTTTTCCTGCCCCCTGATGTCCAAGGAGGGTAAAAGTCAGCACTACCACAGTACCGGAAGTCTGTACGACGGAGGCTACAGCAGCAGGGTGATGCAAGTCATCGATCACTATGCCAGGAAGATTGTTGATGACACCCTCAAAATGAGCCTGGCTTCAGTTGGACACTCGTCCCGAGAACACCAGAGGAACCCAGGTCACGACAGACACTCTCACATTCAGAGATTCTCTGAGGGGCCAGCGCTAGTCCGGTCTTCGGGAGGGAGGACGTGTCACTACTGTCAGGTCCAGGAGTGTCCATACTGCAGCAAACTCGGTCGGCACCACTACCAGCCCGTATTGCAGAGGAGGAAACTGGGGTCGGAGTGCAAGGCTGAGCGACTTTCTGGTCTGGAGATTCCCAAGATCCACATAGACCTGGACCACAGGGCAGCGTTTGCTGAAGGAATGGTTTCCACGGCAATGGAGACGGCGAAACGCGAGCTGAGCAACACCAGCCTTAACGCCGACAGTGGGATCGGTCATGACGGGACCAGCTATGCCGAGAGTCTTACAGCTGAGATAATGACGTCAGCCCTGACCAACGTCTGTCAGTCTACCAGCATCAGGTACGAGCTGCAAGATGGAACATTTTGACCCTGACGCAACTGTTCATAATGCACATTAACAAAAACAGCATCATTAAGGAGCCTGTTGTGCTCTAACTCTTTGATGTGCTCCATGTTTGAGATTCTCTTTCCTTGTCTTTGTGCGTTCAGTTCTCCAGGTCGAGAAACCACAGAGTCCACTGTGTCCCAGCAGCTGAGTGTGGGAGACGACAGTCTGGGCAGCTGGTCCAATCTGAGCTTCGAAGACGAACATCCAGACGACAACAGCAGCTTCCTCCACCTCAGTGACAGGTACATGACCCTGCATGGCATACACCCACTGACCTATTGAGCACACCTAATTCCCAACATTAGTTTAGTTAACGTTTAGCAAATTTGGTAATTTTTCAATTATGATGCGTTTCAACTTAAAACTATGCAGTAATCCAGACCTTGAACTAAACTGGTTTGTAACTTATTTCATGCTGGAAATGTTCTGAATGAGCTATCAGGTACGAGTGGCTCCTGCTCTGACTGCAACTTTTCTTTAATATAGACAAATGATGGGAGTTGAACGGTTAAATTTTTTGGGAGTAACGGTAGCTTTGTCTTTCTTGTCTTTGGCTGCTAATTAGCAACCAAAAATCTGACACAACAGAGTTCAAATAAGCACAATTGTCAGATATTTTAGAGACGATTTTGTGTGTGAAGTCTCTGTTTTTGACTTTAGCACACTGCTGCTGTGATCATCTCACTGGAGGCATGGTCGCCTTTTCCAGAAGACTGTCATGTTTTTATATATTTTGATCTTTCTTTTAAAAACCCAGCAATTCCCAAAAGTTTACATCGTTTGACCTGTGCTGCTGTATGCATTACATTTGTGTATTCATGGACTCAGGACATCACTTAGGTCCTTCTGTACTAGTTTGTGTTGCTCACCTCCTCAGACCCAGAACATTACGGCCCGTGTACAGCGAGTCTCCTGTGGTTGAATCGAAACGGGAGGTTTCCAGAGGTCAGGGCAGAGCACAGAGGAATGTTTTGGAAATCTGACATCGCCTTTACTGCCAAAATGCAATTTGGATCGCAAGAGATCGGTGCAAACGTTGTATTCTATGTGAGCCATGAAGAGTAGGTTCTAAATATTTAATGTTGATGTCTATTCTGCCAAATATTTGTCACGGAATTGGCTGCATTTTATTGGATGGACACTGTGTGTACATTCAAGAGGAGAGAGTGAGGAGCATCTATGCACGCAGACTCCAGCGACATTTATTAGGTTTGCTTGTGCAAAACAAACCCTGGTGTGATTGCGCTATTAAGCTCTCCATCTCTCCATGAGCAGTCATGTACCTCAAATAAAATGGCCTGATGATCTGATCTAAATCCACTTCGTTGAATCCACCAAGCTAACGGTATCTGGGAGGCCTCATGATCAAGGAGCTTGTGACCCCTGGATTAAATAAACCAAACAACATGCTGAAATAACATCACCAATCAGCCATAACTTCATGATCTAATATTTCAAAGGTTCCCTTTTCCCTGCCTGCGCTGCACTGATCTGCTGATGCATCAACTTTTTAGTGTCACAGTGTAATTGGCAGGTGGGTTATTAATAGGGGAACTTTTCATTGTCGGAGAAACAGGTTTTGAATGTTGAAGCAAGTACACGTATACATGTGTTGGAAAGATGGGCGTGAGTGTACTGGACCTGGCAATTTTGGATTTTGATGAAGGCGAGAGATGTTGTAAATTAGGCCTCAAACTTTCACTCATCCGACACACCAACAACCAGCTCATCAATTAGGTATCCTGCTGTCGCTTAAAGCGTTTGCTTGGCCGCTACGCTACCAGACCAGGATGTTGGCATGAGATTACAGGGGATTACAGTTTCCATGAAAGGGTGTACAACGGAAGTTCCTCCTGGATGGCAGGACCCAAGGTTTTACAAGAAAACTGTTATCAGAAGTATCGGCATACTTACCAACGGCTTTCTGCCTTCTTCTTGTGCTCCTCGATAGTGGTCAGGGGTCAGCGTGGCCACCTTGAGTGATTTGCAGCTTTGCTACCAACAAGCTGTGCGTGTGCACTGTGTATTCTGACATTTCTACTCTCCTTCACTATTTACCTGCATCTATGACCCTCTGCTGGTTCACAGATTTTTTTTACTTCAACTCCTTTTGATTGATAAGTGCAGGCTGCAGACAGGGAAAGGTCCTTCCACTTGTCCATTTCTTCTTAAACTTTGAGAACAAATTGTTCATTTCCTCCCTCATATAGCCTTCCAACTAAAAAAAAGCAAAGATACATTTATTTTCAGTCACTCACTCGCCTCGCCCGTCACTGGTCATAATGTTATGGCTGATTGATTTATGCCTATTCTAATACAAATTTGGTAAATGTCTCATAAATGACGGAAATACTGATAGGTCTCTTAAAGCCTTTGGTCTCTGCAGAGACAACAGAGTTCTTGACGTTTCTTTTATAAGCGTCCCATCGCTCTGGAAGCAAAGTCTCACACAGTTCGGAGACTCTTTCCCAGGATACAGAACGTTATTTTGGCCACTGGGGCCAAGTTAAAGTATCATAATATTTTCTAAAGGTGTGTCTATTAGTGTTTTCCTCACTTCTGACTCCATTTCAGTGGGAACAAAGTCCAGCATGTGTAATTCATTAGACTCTCCTAAAAAAGGCCTGCAGCAACTATTTCCGCCCTGCATATGAAATAATGGAAGCTCAAAAGACAAAAGTTCATCTTCAAGTGTTTATTGAGACTAAACGCTTGATGATTAAAGAAAAGACGCAGGTCTCGGCATGTCGGTCAGTGGAAACACGGGGAGAAAGCTGGAGCTGAGGTAACGCAGATTAATGGAGATATTTTTAGTTCCAGAAATTTTCCCCCCGTCAGACTCGAAGAGATCGTTGCATGCCAAAATGTGTGGCTTCCAGCCAGCCGGCTAATCATTGGCTAATTACAGCGAGAGTGTGTGTTGTTGTGCGTCGGTTGCCAGCTGGTTGTCCTGGTGGAACCCACAAGATTAACAAGATTAAATGAGGACAAGAATGCAGTGATCGCACATCTCAGGCCTTCAGCAACAAATTGCCTTGGATCAAGATGAAAAGACGATTCAGTGGGATGTACGGTGGAAAAGTCTGCATCACTCAGTGAATCCTCCTCTGTTTTAGACCTCACCTGACATTTAAAGGATTATTCCAAATGCCAGAAATGGTCATCAACCAACCTGAGTGTTGTTTATCATAAATACGTGATAGATGTCGTCATTATAGCGGATGGGATGAAACCGCTTATTATATCCTGATCTCTTGTTGCTCTAAATGGCTTTTATACCTGCTAGAGTTTTAAGGCCTCTACAATTGAAGTTTTCCTTTCTCTTTAGCCCCGTTTCCACAGTGCCCCTTGGTGCCGGTACGGGTCAGGTCGGAACCGGTTGTTGTGCGTTTCCACTGACTCAGAACCGTTTACCAACCGGTACCATTGGTAACCATTTCTCGCTACCCCTCCACTTGGGGTACCAGGCACAATGTGCCGGATATGAGAGGGAGGAGCTTCAACACTGCCGTCTGCTCATTGGTCCGTGACAACCGCTGTTCTCCCAGCAAGCAGCCATTTCCAATCAGTTCTTCTGCAGCAATCAGGAAACTTTTTTGAAAATGTCCTCCCGTTATGACGTCACATCCTGCATGACTACGCAACCGTTCATAACCCCGCCGACATTTCAAACTGTTCCCCGTGTAATGGAAACGCACCACTGATACGGGTCTGGTTACGGATAGTCAACCCCCACCTGACCGGCACCGGTACCAAGGGGCACTGTGGAAATGGGGCTTTTGTGCAGTAGCATTGCTCGTAGTCACTAAAAATGAAACTTTTTGAAAACAGCTACCGGGGTGGAACTATTTTTTAAAACACTCCGCGTCCATGTAAATTGGGGAAAACGCAACTTTTCAAAAGCGCTCAGGCTTCGTCTGTGTAGACGGTGGAAACACCACGGCCTTTAGTAACTAGTTCTCTTGCACTTGCTCAGTAGAGACAATCGGAACAAAGGGTCCTCCTTGGTGTCATGACTCCCAGTCCATATTCTCCTGGGACATGGTACTTTTATTTTGACAGTCACCGTATTAACAATCCAACGTGGCCGTCTGTCCACGAGAATGTCTGTGTTCTCCCATTGTTAATGTTTATTTCAAAAACCAACAGCCCCAACTCATGACATGAAAACGTTGTGCAAACGCAAAACTTTTGTGAAACGAAAATGTAAAAATGATTTGTTTGAATTTTGTGTTTATCGTTAACTTGTTCGTATCGTTGTATCTGTGAAGTTCTTGTACTAACCTGCATTTATGGTGTAAATTTAAGCCTTCATAACAACTGGCTTTGCCCCCACAGGCTATTTAACAGCGTAGTGTCATTGATGTAACTAAGCTGTAGTTGCCCTCTCAGTGGTTCATGACCTTCCTTTTCTCTCCAGCAGCAATGGGAACAGCAGCAGCTGGAGCAGCCTGGGCCTGGAGGGAGAGGCGTGTGAGGAGCGCATGTCCTTCTCTCCTTCTGACAGGTTGGTCGCAATCTGGTTGGATTAATTAAATGTTGCCTGTAAAACTTGGTGGGTCTCCTAGAATGAGACTGAATGCCAAGTAACTGAACTTATTGTTAAACGGACTGTGAGCAGGAAGCCAGTGGAAAAAATCTCAGCACAAACATCAGCGCCAGCTCCATCGTCTGAAAACAGTTTACAACATTGTCAGAGTGGCATTTCCATATATATTTTGTCTCATACTTGGAACCGACAGCTCCCTCTATAACCACACTTCAGCTCTGGATGTAAATAAGCTTGACACGGCATATGCTTGTTGATACTAACGTCAGCATGTGTTCTTGTTTCTGTTTCACTTGCATGTAATATGGCCACTTAATAGGATTATTTATATGGATTTTCATACTTTGAGGCTTTTGACTTTATGGCGCTGTAGCAATTTAACCTTTTTAAATTTGAGTTTACTCGCGTCCATGCTTTCAGCCAGAATGGACTTTCTCACAAAAACTCAGCAATGTGCCCCATCTAGTCTTTTTGAAGCACTTCGAGGGTTTCGTGGATTATTTTCCATCAACACAGTTCATGATTTGGAAGGTGACAGCCAGTTCTCGTGTGTCAAGGCTTCCCGCAGACATCTGAGAACAATCAGTGCCATGCAGCACTGATAGAAAGAATAAAATGAATGTAAGATGACAAAATAGTCAGTGTAATGATTGTACTAAACATGTTTATGCCTGTTGAAGCTGATACTCTCCACACATTAACTGAAACCAGTCATTTCAAAGAGCGTAGCAAGGCTGAAACAAATCCCCCCCCCCCCCCCCCCCACAGTCCCCTCATTTAAAAACGGGCCAGAACTGCAGTTCGAGTCCTGCAAATTCAACTTAAGTGTCAACAGAAAATCAACAGACCTTTAAATGTTTTAACATATTCTATATTTTAGAGTTTCCAAGAGAGATCATAACATGTGGGCAGACCACAAGCTGGAATATGCTTTTTGATACATGCTTAGAAGAAACCAAAATATCCTAAATGTGAGTGCCTCAATCTTTAAAGTACACTAAGCTGTCATCTGTGTGTGTAGATTAGAGATGTTCCCATGTGAGCAGTTTCAGCAAAGGCAAACCCTGAAGTTTAGAAAGACTACACGGTAGCTGAAAGAAAATAGGCTATTTATGCATTAATACATGTTTCTCAATCATGTCTTATGTTATTTAATTGTCTAAATCCTGCTGTTTTTTTAAAATTATTTTTTATTTTTTAACAGTTCCCTTGCTCTGAGTGAGTGCTTTGAGTGGTAGTGGTAGTTTTTCTTTGATGCTGCAGCAGCTTTCTGTTGTCATACAGGGACATCTAGTGGTCCCAGATGGTATTTCTGGCTCATTTTGATATACAGAGCCCTTCTTCTCGGAAGACCAGTGAAACAACTAAAAACTTGTAGCAACTTCTAGTCCAGGAAAACACGGTATTGTTCAAAAGTAACTGGTAGCAGATTAAAGTCTATTCGATCACATTTGCTGGGATTTGGCCAATCGCAGTCTGGCGGCTCTGCAGCACCGACTAGTGGCAGACAGCTGCATCATATTTATGCAGCCTCGCACATGAATAAAACTATTATTTCTGGTGCCAAATCGGGTGGGGGCCGATGTTTAATCACACTCTTTGTGTACACGGGGATGAATTGCATTCTCTCCGCAAATTAGTAAACTTGATACAAGTCATAAAAAATGTTCTCGTTGAACAAAGTGTTCTGGCAGCCTTTCTGCACACACCACTCCGTGGTGAGGAGACAGGATGCCTGAGGGAGATTATAATGATCCCCATGATTTGGATGAAACAGGAGTCCAACCGAAAGCCCTAAACAGTCATGTGAAACAAAGCAATCCTCCACAGTCCCAAATAATTAGCTTTTTGTTCAGCACAGGAGGATAGATGACACATCGGGTGGGTCTGTGAAGGCCACCTTTATCTTTTCTGCTCAACATTCACAAGCTTGTTCTAGAGGCAAGCGTCTCTGGTTTTAAAGTGTTGCACCCTCAGGCTTCAAAGACATTTCCCTTTCCCCAAAGTTGGCTCAGACAGATGCCAGACCTTTTCACTATACCTTAGATGAAGTGACAATAAAATGTGAATATGTGCAGATTGTTTTTGATTCCAATCACATTAGCTATTAAAACAGTCATTTTTGTGGTTTTGGCTCTGAAAGCTTTACAAATCTAGCTTTCTCCGGTAATCCAGAGAAATTGATCAATTATATGCATGTCAGAGGGGCTCAGAAATACATCTGCAAGTTCAATATTTATATGTAATCTGTAATCAATTATAAACAATTTGCAAATGATGAAGCAGGGGCACTCCTTTTTCCTGTGTTTTCTAGCACTTCTAATATCATTTGAAGCAACTTGTCACACATTTTTACGGCTTGAAATAACTTTGAGAGAACAGTGAAACCATGAAATCACCAAAATACCATGACAGGAAGAACAGTAAATGATAGGATTCATGTCCAGGACTGTATTTACTTAGCTCATGTACCAGCCTGATTACATGGAGAGGGTGAGCCTTATGACCAATGTTTCAACCAGCCACTAGGGGGAGAGCAAGATATCTTACTATGCATTTAATGAGCACCCTTTGGGGGTTTTAGACAAACAGTCAGCTGGCATCTGAGGGTTTAAATACCTGTCATTTATTTGAAGGTGTCTCAAAAATGAAATCACAAAATAAAATTCAACATAGAACATGCAAAATACCAGGGGTGTCAAGCCGAACCGGCCAAGCAGTGTCCAATCGGCCAGCAAGATGAAATCTGCCAGCTCTGACAAATTGACATTAACTGCAATATATTCATTTGACCATCGGGGGTGCACTTTGGTCTGGATCACGTGATGAATTAGTGATAGAGGAATGTATCCACATTAAAGATAATTTCTAGAATTTGACAAGTTATTCTGATGAAAATATGAACTAGTTTACTATTTTTTGCAGTTCCAGTGAGATGTGACCAAATGTTTTCTGCCTTCTTTGATGTAAACAGTGTAATACAAATCCACTGTGACCTGTGAGGTTTAAAGCACCTGGTGAACTGAAACTTGATGAAATAGAAATTGCAGTTCTTATATTCAAATTTCAGGTTGTAAAAGCTCAATAAATGTCAACTTCTTAATGTCATATTAATAGTTTTTTTTTCACTAAAACAAAGACATTCACAGTTATTTATAGATTAAGATTTGTGGCCCCTGAAGGAAAAGGAGTTTGACATGCTTGCATTCTACATTTCAAAACCTTAGCTTGGTTTTTATTATATTTTGATGCAACATTTTCAGTCACTGCGATATGTAACAATAGAAATATTAAGTCTTTTGTGCCTGTAATTCATGCATGAAAGGGGTTGCGGCGTATTTCACTAGGATCCTGGACTGAGTGGGTTTTTTAGTCTTCCGGGACATCTCTCGCTATTCACAAGTTCTGGTTTAAATTTGAATATGTCTTCAGTGTGTCTCCGCTGCGCCAGGATCTGGCTCGCCGTGCACGCTGAAAAAGCGCTCTCAGACGTTCCCCCGTCTGAAAAGAGAATGATATCCTTTATATGACACGGAGCCAGAGTCGGTGTGTCTGTAGCCGTCGGCTGTGTCAACAAGACGGTGATTAACAATCTTACAAAGTGGAGAAATGACTGTTTACCCGTTGGCACGTCACAAAGCAAATATTTGCGCGATTGACACAATGGATATCGAGTAGATTCTCAGGAGGCAGAAATCAACTCTCACACCAATCAAAGACGCGCCCTTCGTCATTGTGTCTTAACTAACAAAAGACTTAAGAGCAGACAAGTGTGATTACAGGAATATAAAAGAAACACTAACTGGAAATATGCGGCATTGTTCATTCAGGGCGTCTTTTGATCAGGATTGCTGTGATTGCGGTGTTTGTGGCCTCCAGTATCCCGCCGTGCTTATGTCAAAGGCTGTTAGCTTAAGCATGCTTAATGTCGCTTGTATATCTTTGCATGCCGCCTGGTATTGCAGGCCATTTGTCTCTGCATTCGCTCACCTGTGCGACATTTCTCATCCAGCAGTGACAATCCAGAAGACAAGGAGGCCGAGGTCAAAGAGGAATCCAGTGGTAAGGACTTTTCTTCGTGTAACCGGCGACAGACATAAGTAGTTCTGTCGTCTTTTTGATTTATTTCAGACGTTCTGTCGAGAGCTTTAAAGCGTTCGCACCATCCAGAACCGGAGATAGTTTGAATGTTATCCGTATAACAAAAAGAGGAAAGACAACTTGATAAGAACTTTGAACCCGACACAGAACCAGAAAAGATTTGTTGTTACGCTGAGAACTCATCAGTGAGTGATGAAATAATCTCTTTCGGGAAGATGTGTATGAAACCATGATAGAGCAGATCCAACGAGTCCATTTTGTTTCCCTGTTTGAAGAATATGATCATTTGGAAGAAACGCAGTTGTGAAGATGATGAGGACCGACAGATTTTTATTCATTTTATTAACTCACTGGTTGATTCAGTTATGTCTTTAACACAGTGGTGCTCGGTGATTGTTAGCTTATGGAATATTTTAACAATCTGCATAGTCTAGCTCATGATTTGGAATTCGGTGAATCAATTATATTAATCCTGAATATCGGGCTCCTTGTAATTGTACACAGCATTTTCTGACCCAAAACAGCCGACTGGAGACGAGTTGACCTCACGTACCTTTTAGCTTTTACTCCAGTTTGAATAGTTCTGCAGTATCACACATAAACCTTCAGGTCTGGAAGTCAAGGTTCCTCCTCATTCACGGCTCTCCCAGCCTCTTTATTCCATTGCATGATACTTAAATTGGGACACTCTTCAGATTATACACAACCTTTTGCCCATTTTTTTCTAGGATAATCCGCATTGAATATAGGAGATGGTTTGTACCCTATTATTTTTAAATCTTCACTTAAAGTGTAGGCGTGAGGTAGGTCTAGAGCACATTTCATGAAATCTTCATACTTTAGTCTCACATGCAAGGAGTGAAACTATGATGTCATAGCCCTTAATATACATATATTTATATTCTGATGTTTTAAATGAGACTAAAACACAAGTACATGTCATTTGAATGTCATTTTCTTTCACTGCAGCATAGATACTTTCACATTCGCACGGCGCTTGTATCTTTCAGCCACGTCTGGATTCATGTAAAGCTGAGGGCTTTAGGTCTCGAAGCTTTTTCCACAGTGGTTGCTCCAACGCCCTGTACCCTGCTTTGTATGAAGCCGGTATAGGAGCTGGAGGGAGTTTCAGTACTTGTGCATTATGCCTTTTCTCAAATCTTCACAAAGAATAGCCTGGATATACATTTACTGAACACTTTTACCCATGGGCCTCACTGAATGATATTGTAAGCCACTCATTGAGGAATAAAATAGACATTTATTCAGTTTAAAAGGAGAAAATAATGGATACCTAATCCTCATCCACTCTAACAGTTATTTCGACACCGGCACACTGCTCAGGACAGGTTTCAGCCTCCTGCACCCTTCTGTTGATGAAGTGCATATGGAAGCTGGATTCTGACTTACTTATTCAAAGTTATCATCCAAAAAAAGTAGTTTACTTTGGTGCACATTTGAACCATATTGTATTAATACTCAAGCTATAATTCGGGATCATGCATCGATATCTGGTTTTTAAAGGACAAGTGGCAGTACTACCCTTTAGATACTTTCTGATACTGAGATATGAGTTCTTAATTAAAATGCCATCAAGCCTCATTTACGCTGCATACGCAAACGTGTGAGCCCCGAAACTCTTTAGCATGTAGCATGCAGCACGGCTCCATCATAAAAACTCGCCAAGTCAACAGTGCCAATGATGACGGCCAGTAAAACGTTGCAGCCTTATATGTCATTTGTAAACTGTATGAACGCCTGATAAGGAGAGAGCAAAAAGTACAGACTTTGAAGTGCAGATCATTTCCCCAAAAGGCCGTCAGACAGTTTGATATGGCACCGTCTTGGACAGCAAAAGGAAATGAGGCAGAGTTGAGGCCCCGCTCCGAGACTTGGAACAGTCAGATTCTTGCTGATTGTGTTTGTCTGTCGGGGATTTCGCCGCCCCCACGTTCAGCCACACTGCTCCTCATTCATTCACTCCTTCCACTGCGTCTCGGACGAGAGGCCTCCGAGTGGAGAGGCTCCGTCTTGACGCGGAAGCGTGGGAAAACGCAGGCAGCTGCACTGGATCTGTGTGTCTCGGATGTGCTTGAGAACAGACGGAACAGAGCAGAAGTGTGTGTCGTCCTGAGGTGATCCGGTTCCTCTGTGCTGCAGGGACGCTGTGTGTGGACCGGACTCTGGCGCAGCCTCCCCGGACCGTGCTGCTCATCGTGAACTCTGACGTCAGGGAGCATGGCTTCCTCCCTCACCACGTGACCCTCGACCCCCAGCTCAGGAGCATGCTGCAGTGGGTGGCAGCCTCCATGGCCGACGTCCCTCAGATCCAGCTGAGTTCCGACAGAGAGCTGCAGCAGGTGATTCTCTATCTGTTCATTCCCACCGCCACCGCGGGATTTATGATCCGGCACCGAGATTCTTCCCGACCACGTCATGCTCCCGTTATGAAAGAAGTCATTCTTTCTCTGATAGTTGTTGGTTTTCAAAGGTTAGAAATCCCGTGAAGCTGTGTCCTGGTTTCCACTACAGTTTGCTTTGTTGTGGAGACAAACCACCAGCTACTGCTGTGTTTAAATAAAACAACTGGCGTCATGTTTCACAGCCACTGAACCCTGTCAGATCATCGAGTAACCCTTCCTACGCGCCTCCAGATGTGGTCGCTTCAGCGCTAATCACAGTTCATCATAGAACAGATGAGTTTACTGTGAGTTTGGTTTGTTTTGGTCAACTTCGATGAACAACATGAACGGATGCATCATAATAAATTGCAATACTAGAAGCTGTGTGTTTTATACAATTAGGTAGGTTAGTAGAAACAAACTCAGTGACCGTCTAAACAAAGAAAAGAGCAGGTCAGAAAACACGAAACGCTTCAGATCAGGGACTTTTAGCCCCACAATTCACACAATGTGCAGGAGACACATGCAACTTTATGTCTCCTTAATATCACCTACATTGAGGGAACAATTTAAAATGATATCTTACAAGAAGACAATGAAATTTGTTGCTCCTGGTAGTTTTTGGGGCATCTTGATATTAAGAAATTACAATAGTTCAGTTTAGAACTAACATAGAACCTAATATTCTCTCCCGTACTTTGATGATTGAAAGGTAGATTTATTGGCCTATTGTATCCCAACTCATACCAGCTGTCCATAACCAGACTGCAATGAATAGCGTCATAAAAGTCATCAATCTTATCATGATTTTATTTGGAAATCTGACAGGTCTTAGATAGAAGTTGTACCTTGTGTTACACTTTTTTTTGTACTAATGTCAGTCTAAAGCGCTGTTTACCCGACAACGTCTTCAAGTGAAAACCAAAAAACCTCTGTCCTGTGTTGAGGGTCTGTATTACGACATTATGCAATAAAGGTGCATGATGTACCAATGTCATAAATGTTCAGCTCATTATGGAATAATCTGCCGTATTTTATAGTAAAAGTCATGATTGCATTTTACAATAATTTGTTAGATTCCAACAGTTATTACAAAATGCTGCGTTATTACATAATGTGGTGCCACAGGGTCTGTTTACATAAAAGTGATGCCTGGAGCCAATGAAGATGCAACTTTTTGAAAACATAAGGACTGAATCAGAATGTTTTCAAAAACATAAGGACTGAATCAGAATGTTTTTGAAAACATTCTGATTCAGTCCTTATGGAAACCGGGGGGAGGGGGAGGGGGGCCCAAGTAGCCTGAAACATTGTCGTGTAAACGGGGTCTAAGTCACACATAACACATCCCTCCCTGAAGCTCTTTGCCATTCCCCTTACATAGAATTTAAAGCCGTTAAGATCAATAGAAAAACACATGGAAGGTATGAAACAACTACATGCTGTCACAGACCTGTGAGCAATGAATTAATCCTGATGGGAAAATTCCATCAGTGAAAGACGACGCTGCAAACACTCATGCGCTGCAGTCGTTGACTCATCACATTGGACCGGAAAAAAACTAATCCTGCGTACATTTCAAAAATTAATCTGATTTTCCAAAACCATTTGTCTGTTGGCTTTCTTGATCTTTAACATATTTATCCCTTTCATGACTAATTGGGAAACCTCGCGCTGTAATCCTGATTCACAAGTTGACAGACCAAAACAATCCACGTGGTAATTTCTGAGTTAACCCCCCCCCCCTTTTTCATTTAGACCACTGTTGATAACTCTTTCAATGGCTGTTCCTGTTTTGAATGCCTTCCAGCTTCCACTGGTGGTCCAGAGGCTTCGAGAGCGGCGGTGGCGGGTGGGAGAGCTGCTGCACACGCTGCTGCGCTACTGCGAGGAGATCCAGGCGCCTCAGCCCAGCGAGGAGCCGCCCCAGGCGGGCAGAGAGCACCACCGCACCCCCCTCTTCCAGTGGCTCCTGGAGCATGCTTAGGGCTTTTCATCTTTCTTCAATTTTTTTTTTTTTTTCCTCAGTTCCAAACCGGGCTTCTGCAATCTTCACCGCCCCCCCAAAGGGCATCACACAAATCAGCTCGAATGTTGGCGGCCCGTGTCACCGAGATTCACCTCCTTTCTGCCTTTTCTCTTATTACAGCTCTTGAGCTCACTCCTCTGCACCTTTGCTTGGAAGGCCTCACACATCGAGGAGGAAGATGTAGGAGCGAGAGAGAGAGAGAGAGAGGGAGGGAGTGAGGAGGAGGAGGGAGAGAGAGAGAGAGAGAGAGACCCAGCCCTTGTGTTTCCAGACAGAAATGCAGTGAGTTGAGAGGAAGAGAATGTGTTTTCTGTTAGGGAATCCCCACAGCTGCTGGGCGGGTGATGTCAGTACACCCACTGCTCACCTCCGCGGTGGTGTTTCCACATGTCCAGAGTCCAACTGTGCGTGTGCACACACACACACACACACACACACACACACACACACACACACACACACACACACACACACACGCACACAGAGCACACCACACCCTCGTGTTATCAGAAACAAGGAGACATTATTCCACAAGTATTCCAGCCTCACCGTATTAACCACTGAAGCTCCAAGGTATTTATGATGAATTCACAATGATATAAATGCAATCTTTAAAGTGATGCATTCAGTTATCTTGCGATGAGGCTTTGGCTTCGTGTTTCGCCGGCTCTCACAGCTACACACACACACACACACACACACACACACACACACACACACCGACACCGACACCGACACCCCATGTCGGTGGACACTTTGGTGAAGGATCACCGTGGCAGGTCTGGCTGCACATGGCCTGTGGATACGTTGCCAAGTTTACCCATCAGAGTGTTGATAGCAGTTTGAAATCTGGAAGTTTTTTATATTTCAACTAAATTGACAAGTGTTTCCGAATCCCTTCACTCAAATAACTAAGTGACACCTTTTGTCTGTTTTTTCAACTCAAGTAAAAAAATTTCAATGTTACATGTGCTGGGGAAACTTTTCACGTTCACACTGAAATAGTCCCGGGGTTCACTGCGGTGATACTGCTTCATCTTTTTCTCTATTTTCTGGTAGTTTTTGAAATGTCTCAACATTGTAGACAGCGTAGGAGGTCCGGTGATGACAAGTGCACACGCCGAATTCTGTTACTGAGTAAAAGGCTTGAAATGAGACGACTTTGGACCCTTTCTGTGAGGAGTTTGCTTGTTCTCTCGCAGCTTTTCATCCAAAGATGCATTAGTTTGGCTTACTTGGTGATCCTAAAGCCCCGTTTAGATGACAATGTTTTCAAGTAGAAATGAGAAACTTTTCGTAACGCAACTTTTTGAAAACACTCCAACGTTGCCACTGCACATGCCCACCACGGTCATAGTAACTACTTCTGCACATGCTCAGTGGATGAACAATAAGGTTTGCCTTCGTTACAATAACAACCAACAGCTCCCACTAGTGGCTCGATATCTTAACTACATCATTTCCACAGTTTCTACCATCGTTTTCAAAATGTTGCTGTGCAAACGCAAGACTATTCTGAAACGATGCGTTTTCACTTGAAATGTCGTGTAAACAGGCTCTAACGTGTCTCCACTGTGACTATAAGTTGGATGAAACTCTAATTGAAGGAGCATAGAATAAAAAATAATGGCAGGATTTGAGCTTTGATCTGAAAAGCTGTTTAATCCGATACACCGATTGAGAACAGGGTGATTGGTGAGATTATTTGTGGTGTTAAAACTCTTAAAAAGTATTCAGAGAGAAAGAAAATGCTCCCCGTCTGTTCCAGTGATTGAGTACCCAGAGCCTCCCTGTGTAAAAACATACAACTTTAGTCGTGATAATCTGAGCCGATCTCTTGGCCGCCGTTTACTCCCCAGAGCTTTCCAGATGCTGCAACACTTCTTGGCTTGCCTCGATTGTCAAACTCAGTAAAGTACTTGTAGCGGGTGATGTTCACCAGAGGGATTTCAGGTATTTGAAAGAAGCGAAGGAAGTTTTTTTTTTTTTTTTTTTTAAGGGAGAGCATAGCTCACGGCTATTTACACCTAAAGAACCAGTTAGACCAGGGGTGTCAAACATAAACAACCGGCCCGCAAGAGGCTCCAATCCAGCCGGAATAGTAAAGATTACAAAGAAAACATTGATTTTTTTTTTTAACAGATTTCTTAAGATTAGCGACACAAAACGACACTGGGACCCGAGCTCAGATATCGGTGACGCTACCATGAAAGATAGTAAACGAGCATCAGTCTTAAGCCATGCTGTTAGGGTTTATAAAAACACCCATAATGCAACAGCTATAGGAGAAGTGCTTTTTTTAGACATTTCATTCTAATTTGTACCAAAAGGTTTCATTAGATTTGGCTTTATGTTGAGATTGGATTCTTTTTGTAGTCTGCGCCACAACAAAGAAAAACTTTAAAGTTTGAATTTAAGGGTTATTATGGAACGATTTCACCAGCAAACTAAAATGTCTTTGACACCCCTAAGTTAGAGGCATTAAAACGTTGTTATTACCGTATTTTCCGGACTATAAGTTGTCGAAAAAGCGCAATGAAGAGGTTAGTTATTCTTCCATATCCATACGTAACTGCACCATCAATATATCTGGGCTTTCGGCTATTCTAGAATCTTTTGTCCTCAGCTCAGTTATTGGCTTATCGATTAGTGTTTTTTATTTTATTTTCTTCATTACGGTAACACTTTCTATGCTTTTCTCCAAGTTACACACATACTCTAAACTCTTTCTCAGTTTATCATTTTCAATGTAAATTTTTTATTAATTTTGTTTGGGAGACATTTCTGTTGCTCTCTGTTATTCTGTTGCCAGACAGTGACATCTAGAGGTCTCAGATGGTATTACTGGAATTTATTTTTATATGTATGTAAGTCCATTCTGGACATGAGTCACATGACAAGGCAAACCAAGAGAAAAAAAGTGTCACTTTTAGACCGGAAAATACAGTAATTGTCTTCATGACAACAAACTAAAATGTACTTCTTGATCGCTCAATCGTGGATTTGCTCATTTAAATCAGGTAAATTGAAGATGTCCTGTCGGGGGGGAAAAAGGCATCCCCTCCCCCGACAGTGGACCCCCGTCCCCCACACTTTGAGACTCTGGTCTGAAGTTTGTCTGGTTCTGAGTGTTCGTGTCCCACATTGGCTGCAGGGGAAGATCCAGTGACGCACATCACTCGGCCCATCCGTCACTAATTAGACACCTCCAGAAACCACACTTACACATCGTGTCACACACACACGCACACACACTCTGTCATTACTCAGCCATCCCCTCCACCAGTGTGTGTGTCCACACGTTACTCACCGATACGTGCACTTTTTGGGGGGGATTCTGAGGATGTCTTCACTTCGATTGCACATTTTTGTGAGATTATTTATTTGCTGTTTCCTCCCCGACGTGACGCTGCCGGGTCCTCGACTCTAAATCTGGACTGAGTTTGAAAACACTGTATTATACCACAGCCTCGCGTCCATGAATATAAACTTTTAGGTGTTGTCGGTGGTGTTTGCCTGCATGGCTGAGACCCGCCTCCGCAGATTATCCCCGCTTCTTAATCTCTGAGCTGCCAAATGGTCGTATAATCCGCAAGGTGTTTTTTGTCCTCGATCTTATGTTTACACACAAAAAGTGAATATTTATCAAAGATGCGACGTGAAACCCGACGTCAACGATGAAGTCTGTCAGGGTGACATGAAGGAGAAACGAGGACGATGAAGATCGTTGTTTTAGATTGTGGTTGTTTAAGTGAACGTGTTGAGAAAAAAAAAAAAACCCCGTCAAGAATGAAATCTTTGTTTTTCATTCTCAGACGATTTCAAGTGAAAACGGGAAACTTTCATTGCGGTTTGGGTTTTCTGTTTACGCAACAGAACCACTGAAACCTAACCTTTTTGAAAACACTTACTCAGTCTCCCTCTGTTGATGCTGACGGTGTATTTGTTTTTTTCAACGGTTGCCGTGTAAACACGGAACTTTTCTGAAACCTAAAAAACGGCGTTTTCACTTGAAACGTTGTGCAAACGGGGCCTCATTCTTGATTTTTCATTCATCATTTGTGACTTTATTATTGACATATCGAAATTTCTTGACTGAGTTTACCTTTTTTTAACCAAATTCTTTACGTTTTTTCTTCATTCCAACCTTATTTTGGACGTTGTGACGCAATTTTGACTTGAGTCTCCGTATTTTGACTTTATTTTTTACACTCTGACTTTGACTTTTGGAAAAACTTCCTTTTGATTTAATGCTTCACATTCTGACTTGTTTCCAACTTTATTATCTCCATTATTATCTTTACCTTCTCCTCCAAATAACACAATTTGAACCTTTTTATTTGAAATGTACTTTCTACCTTAAAATTTTTCACATTTTGCCTTTTTTGCACTTTATGCTTGAGATTTTCATTTTATTTCTACATTTGTTTCCTCCACATTCGGATTCATTAAAGTTCTATGTGTTCTTTAGTTTCAACTTTTTAACGGTATTGAAAGGTTTATTTTTCTTGACATTTTGACCTTATTTGGACTTTTTTTTTTTTTTTTTTTTTACTTTTCCATACAATTGACTATTTATTTTGACTTCATTCTTGATATTCTGATTTTATTCCAACTTCATTTCTCACATTCTGACTTTCTTCAGTTAAAATGTTGAAAATAAAGCAAAACTACAATTGTATTTCAAAAGATTTCCTATACATTTTGACCTCATGGGAACTTATTTTAAACTTTTATATACATTTGATTCTTTATTTTGACTTTACTCCTGACATTTTAATTGTATTTCTACATTTTTTTCCCCACATTCTGACTCTTTAATTCTATACTCTGACATTTTAACTGTATTTTAACTTCTTTTTTTTTTTCACATCATTCAAATTTATTTTTAACTTTTCAATCCCTTCAACTATGACATTGACATTTTATCTTTTCATTCACTTTCTCAACATTTTCACTTAAGTTATTTTCTATTTTAATATCATTCTATTTTCCTCCTTAATGTCTCCCTGGCGTGTTGCTGTGATAAACGTGAAAACTGAGTGAGCGCTTCTATAGAACTGTTCTGGTTTACAACAGAGGAATGTATTCGGAGTGTAAAAATCCTCTCCCGACGTGTGTTTCCTTTCTGTACTTGACATTCCCGTCCGTCCCCGGTGAGCTGTAGCGCTTTATTGTCGTGTTAGTGAAAGCTGAATGTGAACCTGCCAACACTTTAGAAGCAGATCCTGTAAAAAAAAAAAAATCTGTTCCCGGCGTTACTTTACTGCCGCCTCTGAGCTCGGAGGGGCAACATATTACTCAAAAAGAAGATGCACCTCACCTTTCCTCGGTATTCCCCCGCTTCCTTGTAAAATCCTGCCAAATGAAGATATTTAATAAATTATAATCTAAGTTATATAACGGTGAGTTCGCCACTTGTTCTCCCTCGTGTTGCTGAATAGTTTACACGTTGAAAGTTTGAAGTCAGAAAACTAACTTTGTTTTTGTCAAAGCTTGGCGTGACAATAAAGCTTTTTCATGTGCTCTCATGGTTTCTCTTTTATGAAGACAAAAAAAAAAAAAGGCATTTTCATGAGTTAAATGACATTTAATTTAAAGATTAGAAAGGAACCTGTCGAATATGTTACAGATTTGGTTTCTATAAATGTGTTTTACGTCAATTGAAAACATTCCAATGTGCATTTTTGGTAATTTTCTGATACTTTCACATTTTAAAAATTCTAAATACATCAAGCAATTTCATTTGATGCACCTCACAATGATAACATGAATACATGCCTAAATGGTCTATTGATTAATGACAGGCTGTATGTGTATGATTTCTAAAATTATTTATTAGTCATATGAAACGGTTTGAGCACACCTCTGAGGCGTCACAGAAAATGGTTACAGTGGAATGTCATTCATTTCTAATAAAAGTTGAGTACTGGGGCGATTTCCAGACAAACATTTAGTGGATATCATGTTTTATTAATGCTAAGTTGTTTGAAAATACATCAGATCTGAGAAATAGGCTGTGCAACATTTTTCAAATTGTCATTGTGTCGACTTGAATCCCCACTAAGTATTAAACTGACTAATTAGAACACAAAATTGGTTCGATGAGCTCATTGGATGTTGAGCTTCACACACGGCTACGTCCAATCACGAGTAAAAGTATTTAAGGAGCCAAATGTCAAGCTGCTTCTGCTCTTTGGCTGCAATTACACTGCAAGTCTCGGTGCTCAGATCTGAAATCGGATTTTTTATTTATTTTGGCCGTGCGTTTACGCTTATTTTATCAAGTGACCCATATCTGATTCTCACAGTTACACTCGCCTACAACATCAGAAACATCACACATGCATACAGGGAGCGTTTATGAACTTCGAGTTAAGCCATGGATGATGATGATGCTGATGTCACAGTGCCTGACGAGTTCGCCAAACATTGCCAGGATTTTTGACGAAAGGGACCATTTCCTTCTCTCTCCAAAGACTGAGAAGTCATGTGACCACATTTTCCTCCTGTCGGATCACCTCCAGGCTTCTCATATCTTTAACGCATCTTCATTGTTTATGCGCGAAAATAAGCTCGATGGTCACAGATTTGATTAGAGACGCGATGGTAAAGGGGTCATTATGCAAAATTCACTTTCTAAAGGTTTTCCAACAGTAATAATCGTCCTCATACCTGGACTGACGCCCCAGAAGTGAAGAAAGTCTGTCCTCTCTCTCCCTGGCTTGTTTCAGTTTTTAAAAAGTGTGTTGCTCCAACAAGCCAATCAGAAATCAAACCCTATATAGTGTCATCGAGGGTTTATCCAATCCCAATCAAGGTAGGCCCTCCCTTTGACCCTCCCACCATTAGGCAGCTCTGCTCTGGCACATGGCACCACCAGAGGAAGTACTTCCTCCTCTTCCCAAGATGGGCATGTGTGGGCGGAGCCAGTCCAGCTCACACTGACACAGCAGATTCTGAATGTAGCTCCTATGATCCAATATTCAAATGGAGGAAAATCAAGGAAAAGCTGGATTTAATAAAGTTTGAATACTCATTCAAACGAGACTCATGTGAGAGTGCTGAAAAGCTGGATCTTGTGACTCCTTAAAGAAAATCTGATCAGCCTGGTTACACGGCGCTTATATTCATTACCTTAAGTTTGAACTTAATTTAATTAAATAAGCTTGAAGAACATCATTCAATTAGGTGTTACCAATAGAAGCAATTAGTTAAGTTGGTCCAAGTATTTTCTTTTTTCCGGTGCTTTTCAACGTATGAATGAGGCCTGTATCCTATCTGAAAATACATGTCATTTTCCTGCCCACGCTGTCCAAAAGCAGATCCGATCTGTGAGGGCACAACTCTCTGCTGAAGAGTCTTTTTCTTTTCTTTATTCCTGCACTTCTCCCATGGACAATCTTTATAGCTTCAAGCGCTGTAGAACAGCTGCATAACTGAATAAATCAAGTGGGATCAGTAACCATTAGCAGCTGTCATGTACTGCAAACAGAAAGCTCACCACATCAAATCCAGCCTCCCTGTCAACAAACCACCTTAAAAAAAAAAAAAAAAAAATCTTAACGTCTCTTTGATGTGAGGTAATTTTTAAACGCTGTGCACCTCAGAGATCCTCATAAGCCCGTTGTAATCCGGTTGCTTTACTAGCCGGGACTGGACCGGGTTACCTCGGCTGCAGGTGCCAAGAGGAACAGGTCTCGATAACAAAGCTCCACTTCTTGGTTCGTGCCTGGATACGGCGGCACAAAACAGCCATTGTTGCTGTGTGATTAGATCGCACCACACAGGCTCACATGTATAATTAGCTGGCTACAATGGCCGCTACCTGTCGGCGTGCGGGCCTCCCGCTCCGGGATGAATGGAGGTGTCTGTCTGGCGCTGAGGGGAGCAGGAGAGAAAAGTAGAAGGAGGAGGGAAGGTGGGAAGAGCTAATTGCAGGCTGGATGGTGATACAGGAGGCGAGGAATGCGTCTGACAAGCACAACTTTGATGTGCCGAGTGGCGGGAAGCCCGCCGACAGACAACAAGAGGCTCTCAGAGCGGCCGCGCCGACACTGGAGGTGGGCGATTGGACCCGCGGTGATGTCACTTCCAGGAGACTTCAGACGAAGTGTGAGGGCGTCGCGGGGAGATCCGAATCGCTGCAGGATCTCGCTCCCACTGTGGCTCTGTTTACGTGGCAACCAGGAACTTTCATCGCGTCTTGGATGTTTGTTTACATGACGACGGCGTCGCCTCTGGAAATGTGCAGTTCCGAAAAAGTCACAGTTAATCGTTTTTCTGCACACGTGCAAGTAGATCGACCGCAGCAACAAAGGAAAACTTCAGAGTGAAGTTGAGTGCTGCTCAATCTTTTGAATTTAACTGCCCCGACACCATCATCAAGATCACAATCATTATTTAGTTCAACTACATCAGGAGTGTCAAACACATTTTAGTTCAGGGACCACAAACAGAACAATTTCATCTTGGGTGGACCAGTGAAATAGTGCCGAAATAACGTTTAAATTCAAGTTTTTCTTTATTGCGGCGCAGAGTATACACGATGGAAATCTCTATATTTTCACGATTACTATCAGAAATGACTCCAATCTCAATACAAAGCAAATTTTGATGAAGCCCTCTGGTGCAAAATACAGTGAAGTTTTCAAAAAACTTCTCTTCTCTTCTCGCTGTTGCATTCTGGGTGTTTTTACAAATTCACCCTCACTGAACGGCTTTAAGGGTTATGCTCATTTCCTATCTTTCATAGCAGCATCACTGATATCTCCTCTCTTGTCTCATGTGTTGTGAGAAAGTTGTTTAAAAAAATGTTTTCTTTGAATTTTTTACAATTTGCCAGATACTGAGTGGGCCTACCGGATAGAGAAAGGCAGTTTAAAGAAGTCTAAAAAAAAAAGAAAATGAGTTTTCACTTTAAATGTCATGTAAACGAGGCCTTAGTTTGAGGTCTCGCTCTGTCTCTGATTTTGGGCTCTATGACTTCAACCTCGTGTCTGATTGATGCCTTGATGTGTTTCACCTGTGTGAGTGAGTGAGTGATTGTCTGCACCTGGTAGCTGCTCTATAAGTTGGGCTTCAGTTGTGGGTCTTGTTGCCAGTTTGTCTGTGTCATTTCCCCACGTGGGATGTTTTAGTTGTCCTCTTTTCAGTTCTGTGTTACTTGTGTTTCCTGCGAGAGCTCGTCACAGGCGGGATTCAAACCAGAATCCTATGGTTACAAACTTGATCCCCCAACACCAAGACCACCAGAGCCCCTCCCCCCAGAACCCTATCAGATACTCAAAACAATGGTTTTTCAGTCAGTGAAAATATAACAGCTTTCATATATGCTGAACTTCACTATAAACTATGAAACTTAATTCCATTTTTCACCATTTATGGCTTAAAACTGTGTTGAAACTGGAACAAATTGTCTCTGGATTTCTCAAAAGTAAAGTAAAGCTGTACAATGCCAAAGAAAGTACCTATAACATGACTTGATAGAAATATTGGGAGTATGACAAATGTAAATATACTTCTCACATTTTTAAGTTGAAAGCAAATAGTCAAGAGGCTAAAAACAGACAAACAAATCTTTGGTGGAAATTTCACAAAACAAACAAAAAAAAAACCCTGAGTGTCGATGAGTTGTTTGCCTACACAATAGAATCACGTTAAATGTACATAACTGGACTTTCCTTATACAACCATATCTTCACTGTTTTGGCCAGAGGTCTGCGATGTTTATGAAAAAAAGAGCAGTTTCACCATTTTTCACAAATTTTAAATTTTAAAAATAACTAAGAAGTGAAAAACATCAACAATAAAAAAAAGTTAGTTCTACAAATAAAACTGAGGTTGGAATCATGAAGTTTGACAGGCACAATTTAAATCTATTTATACTAAAAATATTTGTTATTTAAGCCTTTTTTTTTAAATATATTTTTCCTTTTTTTTATGGATTTTCCTGCATTAACCTTTTTATGCAAGTTATTCATCTTGCTTATTTAATCACTTTAACTACTTAGCTATTTATAGTTGCTGTGTGTTTTCTAATTATTAGAACAGTTTTAGCTACCAGCATTTCTTGTTTTTTTTTTGTTTGTTAATTTCTTCTTTTTTTCCTGGAAAAACTATTCTAGGAATTCTAATATTTTTTTCGGCATTATTATTTATTTATTTATTTATTTATTTATTTATTTATTTATTTATTAAGTCAGTTTGATCTCTTTTTACCTTGGAGATTAGACCATTTCTGAAAATCAATGTGATATGCAAATGTAATAAAAAAGAAGAACAAAATGTTTACCTATATTCCATATTTTCCGGGGGAGGAGTCAGTCTCGCAGCACTTCAACACTCTTAATCACATTGACCCATGCAGTCAGATTGCAGGAAGCTCCAGATCTGTGTCGACAAACTGTGGACTCACAAGCTCAGTAATGTGAAGAAGCATCACTCTGGTTGGGTGGTTGGGTGACACAGTAATTGTTGAGCACAGTGCGTCAGTTGACGCTGCAGGTGGCCACAGCCGAGTGAGTAACCGTATAAAATTCAACGCTGGGTGACACTCAGACTGAAACATGACCATGGAAACACTCGGTGGAGATCGTAACAGCTTCCTGACAGGAATGTCCAACTGACACAACAGTAGGAGGTTCCCAAAAGTGACTCATTTAATTTACTTCCTCTAAAGTCAACAATAACTATTTCCTCATACTAGACAGTAAAATGTGTATTGATATAAAACTTTCATAGGTTTCTCAGTGTTTGCATAACCAGAATTATATTAGAACAAATACGAGCATTAATTACCTTAATTTCCAGACTATTGAGCGCACATGAATATGAGCCGCACCCATAAAGTTACATGACGCATCACATGGCAGCATGAAGCCCGTTAACCCATAAAAATCCATAAATTAGCCGTGTCATTGTTTAATCCACAGGGTTCAAAGTGTGAAAAAATGGTGGCTTATAGTCCAGAAATGACGGTAATTAACTGTGAAAAATACATTAATTTACATCAGACCACCTTTACACAACGTTTCAAGTGAAAATACATCGTCTCTGCTTTTTCACTTAAGAAAAGTTTCATGTTTACACGGAAACGGCAGAAATGCTGAAAACCATGCAGTTAGCATGTTGGGCCGCAGGTTGGTGCAGTTGTTTGTTTTTCACACATGCAACAGAAAACAATCCACTATAAACACTACACGGATATTCTACTTTACAGTTTTGTTGTCGTGTAAACGGATACATAGCGCGACGAAATATTTGCATTTTCACTTGAAAATGAGGCTTTAGAATGTACATAATATACATAAAATACATGAGGGGTAACAAGTTTAACTAATGTGGCTTTGTAAGGTCCCGCCCCCACTACCACACAAACACACACACACACACACACACACACACACACACACACACACACACACACACACACACACACACACCAAAATCATCCAGAAGTAGTACTTTTCTAGCCTTAACCGAACATTATATATTTTTTTTTCGTACACTTGTGTCATGTCCCTCTAATTTGTTTTTGTAAGTGTAAGGACGTCCTACACAGTAACACACACACACACACACACTCAAATTATTACGCAGGAAGTCGTCAGTCAGCAGTATTATATTGAGACAGACATCAGCTCTGTACCACCCCCGGTCTGTTCCACACACACTGCGGAGGGCTGATGTCTGTACCACACAAACACACACACACACACACACACACACACACACACACACACACACACACACACACGGTCTGTGACATCAGAAAGGCTGGGCCCTGGCTCGGTGCATCCCCCCCCCCCCCCAGCACCACACTCCTCTTCTCCACGTCGTCTTGTAATTTCCTGACATCACTTCCCTCACAACAGCAACAAACGGCCGGGTTGTTGGGAGAGTTCTGCGATGGAGGGGGGAGGGGGTGGTTTGAGTCAAGCACATGGAATCCATGATATACTGTACTGGGCTTTGTGCTCGAAAGGGGAAAACCAGCTACATCACCCCTGCTCGTCTTTTGTTTACTCCGGCCTGAAGAACATCTCCTTTGTGTTCTGTCGTTCTTTTCATCGCCGCCGGACTAATAGGTGCAAGCGGGTAACGAGCTGAGGGGTTTTGAGTCGGCGAGGTGGGTCCGAGGGGTCGCGCTGGATGACCTACTGTACCGGAGTGCGCGGAGCGATGAGGCGCTTCGCACATAAAAACCTAATTCAGAATGTGATTTCCTCCAGGACGGCGTGATTGATTGTTTTAGGCGGAGGTTGCGGTGCCGCAGTCCAAAGCCCCTCGCAGTCCAAGTGTAATACTGAAAAACTTTATGGAGCGGAAAATCAAATTATTCAAATCCTCTTGCAAATTGGAAAACTTAACCTTCTTCTATAGTTTTTTTCCACTGGATGTGAGAGAGGAGGGAGCGTTTGAGTCACTGTGATTACGTAGTTCCACCACCTGCATATTGTTCGGGGTTTAAATGCTTTACGACGGTTTAAGGTTTTGTTGATGTAGGGCTACTTCGTAAGCCGGTTCTTGCTTCATCTTGTTACGGAGAGCCAAACTTTACTGTCTGAAGTAGCCGCGCAGCTACAAATACACTCCAGTGTTCCGCTTTTTGAAAAAAAAAAAAGAAAACCACCCATCACGTTCACATGGTCGTAGCTAATCTAACGTTTTATATTTTAAAGTGGCATTACGACATTTTAAAGTCATGTTTGTGTTGTACGTGAGGGGGCGATGTTGAGGCCTTTCAGAAAGTTTAGCTCGATTAAAAGCCAGGAGAGTCAACCATTTTTGACTTAATCCTCCCCCTGCTGCTTTTTGACTGAACACACCACCTTGTGGTTCCAACTGGTACTGCAGGACTCAAGAAGCTGCGGAAAAGTGTGAAGCCTACTGAATTTAGCATTAAAATGGTTGAGATTATTATTATGTAAGGTTCTGTTAATTTAGGTCAAACTAATCCTTTAAAGAATGGATGATAACTAATAACTCATGAAGGAGTATTGATAAAACTACTTAAAATGTTTGTCTAAGCTCTGAGGTTTTTAATTAACCTGCAAACAGTCTACTTTCCATTATCTTTTTATGAAGTACTATAAGCTCTTTCAAATCGAACGATTACCGTACATTTTCATGATTTTGTGTGCTGAGTCGGTTTCTATAATTAAAGAGGTTTTTGTCCACTTAAATCAACTTTATAATGGTTTGAATGGAATTTCTTTTGAATTTATTGTCATTCAGCCCAGTTTGAACCAACACAGCATTTTGTTTTCTCAACTTTCCCTCAAGTTGTTCATAATGTTAGCACATGTCTCGCCGTCATTTGGGTTTTTCGTTTAATAATTAGAGAGTACTGTTTCTCTAAAAAATGGTTAATTTGTTTTAATTATTATTATTTTCCACATTAGTCTTCTCATGAGCATTTTAGCTTGTGACATTTAACTTTTGTTTCAAGTGTATTTTAGCTCAACATCACATTTCAATAGTTCCATCTCTTTAGTTCACTTTTTTCCAGTTATATATATTTAGGATAAATATTTGTACTTACTTTAAGTAACTGCATCAGCTGGCTCGCTGTCTGAACCATTTTGTTTTGGCTGTATACTATTGTTTACACTATTCGATCATTGTCCTGCTTCATAGCTGCTTTTAAAGTATCAATTTTGGTTTTTTATGTCTATATTATTTACCAAACTATTCCAGGCATTTTATCAATTATCAAAATATTTACTGACAGTTTTGGCTATTTATTTTGATAATTTGTTTGGTTAAATTCTTTATGTTTTTTCCTATTTATAAGTATTTATCAGCTGCTTTATCTATTATTTTTACTTGATATTTTCTTACTTTTACCTAACTATCCATTATCCATTAGCCTCCATTGAAATACATGTCATAAATTAATTAATTAACCTCTTTCTTTATATTCAATCCATTTTATTGGCTTCAGGTCACTTAAATTTAAATTCTTCTTTCTATCGATGTTGACTGGTTTTTTTTTTAATTTTCTGAGTCATGTAAGATTATTTTCGCAAAATATCATATGCAAATGTGAGACACCAAATTTCTGAGTCATGCCGTGAACACATTTTCTTGAGTGCACCTTGTTGGGAATCACCAATTTCTGCTGGGCTGTTTTCGCCGATGTCCTGGTAACAGAAGTTGTGGCGGACTTCCTTAACCCTGCTGGCTGTGGTGACTTTTCCCCGCTGTTGTCTGCTTGTTTCCAGGAGTGACCGCATCGCCGCGCCGGGACTGCGACAGAAACTCGTCACTATGAAATCTATCATCGTGGGAGCGAAGGGAAGGAGATCGTTATAAAACAGAGAAGGGGAACAGCGGCAGATAAGAGTTTATGTCAGGGGGAGCAGCTGAGTCATGTTGGAATTATGAGTGTTTATCTGAAAAGGAGCAGCTCGAGAGGATCCTGGGCGGAGGGTGAAATATCAGAGTCAAGTGGGGCTGCTGGTGTTTCCCAAACCGACAGCTCTGTTTTGACTCTGGTGATTGAAAACAGCCGTGGGAGCTTGGTGTGGACCTGGTAACGTGGTAAATAACATTAGGCACTATCTGTGAACGTGACTCACAAAAACAACAGGCGTCCTTCAGCCACACTGCCCGGCATTGTTCCGCCCCGGGAGGAGCAGAGAACAGCCGGGCCGGCCTTCCACTGCCTCATCTGGTGTTGTGTCTCCGCTCGTCGCCTGTCGGCATCCCGCCCACCCGCCGTATTGACTCAGGTGCGTGCGTAAGTTTGGGTTCGTGAATGAGGAAACAGCTTGACAAATGGTTTCTTGTTTCTGGATGAGCTCAGCGCTCTTCCTCCGCGTCCACGCCCCGCGGACGGCCTGACTCGTTTGATGTGACCACGGGGAGGAAGTCGAGGTCGGCTCTGCGAGATTCCGACTCGACCAAATCGATCGGAGATGCGTCCCGCTGAGGTCACGGTGGGCCATTCCCCGGTGGTTTTCCTTCATCCCGAACCACTGTGACAGTAAGGGATCGCTGCTTCGTTAGAGACGTTTGGTTTGGGGACCGGCCAAGTGCTGGAGCGTCGATCGAGACGTTAAACCAGCGCCGTGCAACCTGCGTCTCTTTTGTCCCTTCATTGCTAAAATTAAGTTTCATTAAACCTCATAACAAACAGTCAGAGTTGTTTAGACTTCTGAAGATTGCTCAAAACGTGACAATTATCTCGTGATTATGAGAAACGGTTTTAATGAAAAGATTTAAAATAGGCTCAGTTTTTCTGAATTGAAGACATTATTAACTCATTAATTAAGAAAAAACAGAGTCGATTTCTTTTGCATGTGAATGCGCTACGCTTCCGTACATATAATTCAAAAGGCAAAGCACGGCTACATGCAGTGACTCGGCTAAAATAGATTAAAATGCAAGGAAAACATCTGACATTAAGAAAATCGTCTTTCTAAAGCGTAAACATGTTATGCGGCTCTGGATGAAATGGAGAACACACACACACACACACACAGATAGAAGATCGCACAGTTAAGCCCACAGGAACCTGGACTCAAACTGGGGATCTATCTCTGTGAGGCCAGGATCCTAACCACTACACCACTGTGACGCCACGACATTCCTCACTGGAAAATAGGTCTCAGCTATTCTCTTTCCTTTTCAGTCATCCTGCTGATGATGTTACTGTCACAGTTATGGTTCTAACATAGACGGACATAAACCACATCCCAAACCAGTAACGGTTATATAACCAGATTTGCAGGAGCCGTGTTGACATGGAGCTCAAAATATAAACCCGTAAACAAATAAAATAACAATAACAGACACATAAGTTAATAATTAGAAGATTTTGGTGAACAAAAATCAAACAACAACCTCAATTTATTTCTTTGTTGACAGATGGATAAATTCAGAGTGCGTGCGTTTATCCACTGGGTATAATTACCTATTCAAGACAATGACAATATAGATACAATAACAATATATTTATACATTATCAATATCATATATGTGATATTTCTGCGTTTCTTGCATTTACACATCCCCACAAACAATGATTTCTGAAAACTCTGTCTTCGTCTGCATCTAAGGAGCGGTAGGCGGAGATTCACGTCACAATTCCTTCCAGTACTCTGATTGGCTGTCATGTCTTCATGCTTCTCGTTACACTGCCCCCTACAGGTTTAGCTGCTCATCGTAGCTCTAAATCAGGTGTATATGCGGGTCTGTGTCAATGAAGGTCTTTTTTGTAAACGTAGAGGGGGAAATATCTGTTTTTGTAAAATGAACAGTCACAAAATGGAGCGCAAAGTCTTGAAAGTGCCATGTTTTATCTTTGCTTTGTTAAAACTAAACCTTCTCCAAAGACTGCTTTTCCTCCAAAAGAAAAATGTGGCCACTCATAACCCCTCCACTTCCTGTCCTCGCGGGTGTGGTCATGTGACCTCGGAGAAGATCCGCCTGCATGGACGGCCAGATCCTTCCTTAAAGGATAAATGGTGGCGCCTGGGCCGCTGGTCCCACCGGTGTCACTTGTCATTTTGCAGTATTTCCTCGCACACAGTCCAGCGGCGGCTCTGATAGCGTTCTCAGTCTTCACCCCGACTCTCCCACACTCTGCAACCCACACACACATCAGCCGAAACACGATCCGCCTAATGGTCTGGAATATCCCCGCTTGGGCTGATCACCGCTCCAATTTTCTTTTCAAATGTGGAGTTTTGATAAAACCGCAGGCCGGTGTGATGTGACGGGGAGAGGCGGGGGTCGGGGGTGGTGGTGGGCTGTAAACACTGGGGTTGCTATGGAGACTGAGTGAGCAGCGAAGCCGTCTGAAAGTCGTGTGTGTGTGTGTGTGTTTCGCCGTGGACTCGGAGTGACCTTCTCACCGCTGCGGATGTGGCCGCGAGAGGGAGAAGGACGCTTCTCTTCCCTTCGTGTTCCGACTCTTTCAAATCGTCTCCCAATCAAACGAAACAGACCGAGGATAAACTGGGAGAGTCGTGCTCGGCGACTCTCTCGTGCACGAGGAATCCTGAGAAGGTGTGTCATGGTTCAAAGCCTGTTCCCGGGAAGAAAAAAAAACCTAAACCCTGAGCAATCCATGTTGGATCTCACTGATATGGATGTTGCGGAACTTGGGATTGTTTTTTATTTCCATGTTGCGACTTGTTTTTAGTCCAGCAAACCTTCATCATCATGGCGACACTAGTAAACACATCAATAACACTGGAAGAAGGTTTCAGGTCGGTGATGCTTTGGCAAGAGGTGACATGATCAGTGTCAAAGAAAGACTTATTGTATTGGTCAAATTTCAATAAAGTCAAAACGTTTAGCCAGAAATCTGCTTGTCTATGGAGAAAATAGACTGATCTACAAAATGTTGCTTGAGAACCAGTTTCAAGTGAAAACTGCAAACTTCTATGGCATTTTGGTTCGTTTACACAACAACAGTGTTGGGAGTCACTAAAAACAGCTTTTGGAGTGTGACCTTGTTTTTGGTCTGTTCACACTTTGCAATTCAAAAACTCTACTCCAACTGTGACCTTGTTTACATGACAACGTTTTCAAGTGAAAACGCAAAACTTTCATTGCGTTTCCGGCGTCTGTTCAAACGACAACGATGCTCGACAACTTTTTCAAAACACTCCTTCTCCATGGAAAAACGCTAATTTATTATTTACAGCGTCATGACTCCCAGTCATTTTGTTCTCTGCTGCATGTGTGTGCGGTTTCATTAGTTGAAGCAACTTCTGTGTGTGTTTTTGTTTTTTTTTTAACTCTAAGGGAAACTATAGAGGATTTAAGACATACCACCACTGTGCACTGGGTGGCAGTAGTGAGTCACTATTAAAGTGTAGTTGTTTGACTTTAGTGATCTCAGAAATCGTCAGCATTTGGTGTAAGTGAAATCGGAAAGGTTTCATTGGGTTTTGGGCATCTGTTTCCATGACAACGGTGGTCGGAGCCACTAAAAGTAAAATCCGTCACCATGGTAACGAGGGAACTTTCTCACGGAAAGCTGCTACTGCGTAAGCTCACCATGGCTGTAGTAAATAGTTGTCCTGCACATGCTCAGTAGATGGACAATAACAACAATTAAGTTAAATTCAATGAAAGACCATGTGGGAGGGGAGGGGTTCAACAAGGTTTTATTGGTTTGTTTTCCTGGGTGAGAAAAACGCGGTACAAAAACAAAACAACCAACATTGATTAGTATGGTTTAGACACTTAACAGTATTTACTGAGCTTTGCTTCAGAGCAATATTACATCATTTAAAATATGATTTTAAAATAAAATAATCCTCGCTTGTGTTTTGGGAAAGACCATGGTTAGGCCGAAATAACAATATTTCAAAGGTTTCACTCCCAACAATACAACACGTAAACGACATAATGAGGGTCACAATGAGACCACCAAGTACAAACAGTTAAGTCATAAAAACTGCTTTGTAAGGAATGAAAAAAAGAAAACGTTTGGGTTTCAATGACATTGTTTCCAAGATATTTTACTATTTCAACAGTACTTGGTGGAGTTGAAATTACATGTTCAGTGTAGTGAAAAGAACATGTTTTTAGTCGGGATTACATATTTCTGATCCCCTACCCCCAACTAAACTCCAGGAAAAAGACTTTAGAAAGTCATAGTTTTACAATGTTTAGGTCATATTAAGTCAATGATCCACTAAGTTAAGTTTATGAAAAGATAACAAATGACAAGACTTTAGCTATAAAAGCAACTTTTTCACCTAAAATAAGACAAAAATAGCCCAAACTTTTTTGCTTTCTTGAAGCGTTTTAGTAAAAATTATATGATTTGGAAAATATTTCATTAATGTCATGGTTCACATTTGTGGTGTTATTTTGAAATTCTGTCTCTGGTGTCAGGCAGCGTAACTTCCCTCCTGGTGTCTGATTGCTGCTGATGTGTTTCACCTGTGTTTGAGTGTGTGATTGTCTGCACCTGGTGTCTCTGGTTTTTATTGGCCATCTTTCAACTGCCTCAGTAATTATTATTATTGGTTTTTCTTGTTGGGATTAAAGATGAGCATTTTTCCTGAGTCCAAACAAACCAAAACAAGTTGTTCAGTCCGATTAACTTATGTTAAAGTCAAAAATGTACAGAGGTTTCAGACACTTATACACCTGAAGTTGCTAGGAACTTTAATAAAAGTGGGATAAAACCAGGTTTTGGGCTAAAACCTCATGAATTGTTTAAAACAACAACATATTTTTATTAACTTAACTATACTAAAGTAAAAATTATGTTGTTTGTGAAGGAACTTCAATGTTACGTTCAGGCAGCAACGCCACTTGTCTCGGTTTATTAAAGTTGCATGTTTTAGTCAAGTAAAGCAAATAAATCTTGAATCTAACTCACTGGTAAAAAACCTTAAACTTTTTTTGAGAAAAACTTTCTCTCCCACTGAAGACGGGACTCTATTATGATCCCTCTATCTGTCTGGAGACGTCATGTGTTTGGACTTGGAGAAAACATGCAAACTCCACACAGAAGTCCCGTCTCAGAAGCCCTGGACTTGAACCAGGAACGTTCTCCCTGTGAGTCGAGTGCTTACCACTCCACCGCCACAAATGTTAGTATTCAATATGCACGCTTCGCAGAAGAGAACAATGACAGCATTTCCCGGGAGCTTCAGCTGGTCTGCGATCAAACATTAATGTTGCAGCTGAGCTCGGGATGCGTGCCGGCAGATATTTATGCCAGGCAGCAGCTCAACCATTTCCTCATATTTGGCTTCCCTAATTTATGCATCTCAGGCCTTCTGGTTTAAAAAAAAACAACAAGAAAAACAGGCTGATTCCAGTGGAATCATGCTGGTTGCTTTGAAGCTGAAATAGCCACGAAGGGCAGCAGCAGGCCTGACCGGTACCTAGATCACCGTGACTCCACAGTCTGAACCCTGAACCTTCACCCTCGACCTCCTCGCCACAGGCCGTCGACGTCGCAGCTTTCACGGAGAAAGTGTGAGGCCGCCGGGTTTGTCGTTGGGGTGAGGGAGAGGGCATGGCCGGCGAGGAATGCTCTTAAAAAAACCCAGAGATAATCAGCCGCTTGCAACGATGCAAAACCTGCAAAACACCCAGTCCGGAGTTTGATCTCTGCATGCTGCTGTACGGCCACTTTCGTATTCCTCTCCTCCTGCGTTACCTCTCCTCACCCCTTCTCCCCCATTCATGCTTCATCCCCCCCCCCCCCCCCCCCCCCCACTCCTTCTATTTTCCCCCTCTCAGGGCTTTTTGGCCGTCTGTCATCATGTGAAAGAGCATCAGGTTCCACTCTCTGGCAGCCTGCACGCAGCAAAACACAGGGGCATGGCCGCCGTCCAAACACTCCCCACACGCACGCACACGCACACTCGCAACGCTCGAGAACCGGCCCAACGCGAATAAAATGTGTGATACAACCCAAACAAACACATGTTAACATGAATACTGCTGCTTTTCTTTTTTTTTTCTTTCTTTTTTTTCCCTCTCGTTTCTGCTGCAGCGACGAGCTTTCCGACCCCTGCAGGAAATTGCTGAGGGCAAAGGAAACCCGCAGCTAAACACGGGTTCTCACGGTGCATTAACGGCCCCTGACCGGGAGGAGAGCGCCTCCTGGTACCACATCCAGCGCCGGTGCCAGGAGGCAGGCCGCGGCCAGCCAAGTGCAAGAGGCCGCCGGAGCCGTGCGAGGGGCTTTGAAAGGTTCCCCGGGGTTTGATAAAGTCCTGGCCTCCGATACGGCACCGAGAGGAACTCCTACCATCCAGAGGCAAAACATCAACAGAGAGGCAGCCATTTTGAGAGAGGGGGTCGGGGTGGGGGGATGGGGTGGGGGGGGGTAGGTAGTGTGGTTGTAGTACAACATAACCCAAATCATATGTGTGGTTTCATGAAGCTGGAGCGCCCATAATGATGGAGTACTAAATGATTGTAGCGCCATGAGGTTTGGGGAGGGGGGAGGGGGAAGAGGGAGGGGGAGGGGAGCGCGTATAAAAAAGCCAGCGTTCTCCCATGAACTCCTCTGGCACCCAGAGAGTCGCTTGGATTTCGCAAACTCACCAAACCTACTACAACCGCCCCTGCTTCCCATTGTCGCCGCTCCCGCCTGAAATAACTCCCGTTCCTAAAGGAGCCTGTTTTTTTTTTGTGTTTTTTTTTTCTGCTGGGCTTTCAAATCCTACACTGCTGCTCCGCTGGTGGCGGGGAAACGGGGGAGGTTAGGGAGGTCACTCGCTGGGCTCGCAGGAGCCGCTGCCATGTTTAGATGCTGCGACATGTGACCGCGGGGCCGTCTGTGGACGCTTGGTCTTAATAAGTCCAAAACCGTCCATCACTGCGCCGGTTACTGTAAGCCAGGTTATAACGGGACCCGGGAAGGATTTAATAGCATCATCTTATTTGTTTTTTAAGCTGTTTTTAGGTGCTGAGTGGAAGTCACGTTACTCGCTGTTTTCACGTGTCGCAGTTGTGCAATCCTTTTTTTTTTGAGGGGGTGGGCGGGGGGTCATTTAAAACTGCATCAATTTCACAATGAAAGATGATCATGCGTGATGCACAAGGTGGAATTAGTCAAAACAAATCAAGTTAATTTATTGTTGAAATAATAAATGTGACAGATGAGCATTTTTACAGAGATTTAAAATGAATCCAACTTTTAATGTAAAGCCTGTTTATATGACAAGATTTCAACTGCTTTTAAAAAATACCAAATCCCAGGAGAATATGGACTGGGAGTCATGACGCCACGGTGAAAACTTTATTCTGATTGTCTACTGACAAGAAGAAGTAGTTACTGCGGCCATGGTGACCAGGAGCGGGAGCAGCGTTTTCGTAAAAGTTGCATTTTTGCGCAGTTTCCATGGTCACTGAGTTTGAGCATTTTCAGAAAAGTAGCTTTTCCCCCCGTTTCCACCAAGGCGGTGAGCATCTTTTCCCTGTTTTCACGGAGACAGACTCTAAGACATTTGCATTTTCCTTGTTTCCATGGCGACCGAGTCGGAGCATTTCAGGGAACATTTGTCTTTTCCCGTTTTCCACAGAGATGGATTTAAAGCGTTTTCAAAAAGTAGCATTTTCAGTGGCTCTGAGCACTTTGACGTTACATAGATTAAGAAATCCTGCATTTAAATGGGTTTCACTTCCATGGTGCTTCCCCACTGGTTGAGCAGTCCCAGTAGTGCTTCTAGCCATTCATCCATTCATCCATTCATCCATTCATCCATTCATCCATTCATCCATTCATCCATTCATCCATTCATCCATTCAACCATTCATCCATGGCTGTTGGATCCATCGAGGGCTATTTGGAGGTTGAGTCATGCTCAAAGAATCTTTAACATGAAGACATCAAACCTGCAAACGGTCCAATCAACTCACTAATGACTCAAAGACAGAGAGCCGGGTGTGTTGGGGCGGTGCGACCTGGTTTAACTTTCTTGAGGCTCACCTCAAAAACCTGTGGTCCAAACGATAAAAATTCACATTTCATGCAAGGAATGGTGTGAAAGTTTGCTGCGTTGATGACATCTGACGGTGGCATCTTGTTCGCAGTGAAATTTAACCCCTCGAGTTGCAAAATTCACTCATAAAACATCAGCGAAACCTGCTCCGGCGCACCTGCTCCGACAGTTTTTCGCCATCCCGCTCGGCTCTGTCGGGCGGCAGCGGGCCGCTCAGATTCACCAACAACAACGAGCCGCAATTTCAAACGACTCCATTCACGCGTCTGTGGCATGACAAGTGCGTAAATGAAGGTGAGAGGAAACCTGAAATGCGTCTGTTCATGCCGCTGGAAGGCCTGTCAGGGGTAATTGTGGCCGCAGTCATGAGTCACCATGATGTGCTGCTGCGCTGATTTCTTCACTCGGTGTAATAGTGGAAATCCAGCTTGGCTGTCATCCGTCTGCTCGCTTTTACTGTAAAAGGAATACAAAGAAATAATGTAATTGTAGGTTTTCGTTAAGGAGTGAAATGTAGGAGGAATTAATGAGTGACGAACCGTGTGTGTGTGTGTGTGTGTGTGTGTGTGTGTGCGTCCTTTGTAGGTCAACTGCAAGGTTTCTTTTGGGTTTTTTTACCCTTTTAAAACAGTATATAAGTCAATGTGACCCAAAATGTTCAGCAATGGTCAGTTCATTCCTTAAATATTCAAATTTAACCCTTTATAACCCAGTTATTGAAGTCCTGTTGAAAGTGAAAAAGTTTTTCGCTTTTTATTGAAGGAGAGTTGTGTTTTTTCCACTAATGCAATTATCTTTAGGTTCGCAGACATGTTATGTTAGGGCATTGTGACAACATATAATTAGTGTAAAGAACTTTTTGATATTCATAGTGGAAAACTACTGAAAACCAACAGTTTATTTGATTTAAGTACGAGTCAGTAGATTTTTGATGTATCACAGTGGGGTTTTCTCATTTTTAACACTTTATTGCATAAATACTGATGTTTTTGCCTTTTTCCTCTGATCAGGAGAAATTCAAACCCTGCATGTCTTTATGAATAGCCGTGTGTTCACATTATTAATGTTTATTGTGTATGGTTTTCTCCACACGTGTGTCTATATGGTTTCATTACAAAAACATACAACAGCACCCACTAGTGGCCAAACCTGAAATCTTCATCTCTTTCTGCAGTTTCCATGGAAACGGAAGCTGTCCTCAATACCTCGAAATGAGAAACGTTGTCTTGTAAAAGGGGCCTTAGACCATAGAGTTCAAGGTTGTCGTAAAAATGTATTTTTAAAAAAAAGCTTCACGGCTTCATGAATTAACTTGTTAATTCGTGAGAAATGTAAAGAAATTAAACCGGTGAGTCTCAGCTGGTGGGCGGCGACACGGTTCTGGGTCACTGGGTCAGGAGCCTTTACCTGAGGCTGAAAATCAAAAGGTTAAGATAACAATAAAGCTTCATCTCCACACAGATATAACAACCTCATATGTGATGTGAATCTCATTATATTGAACTTTACTTGAAACGTTGGTTTAAGTACCGCAAGTAAAAACGTGAAGCCGTATAAAGTGAAGTTGACCTACATTTCATTGGAGCTCAATTTTAATTCATATCTGTGCCCGAAAACACTCGAGTCTGTTCGAAGTTACTGAAGTGAAGCGTTTTGGTTCCACTTCAAGTGCAACTAATTGAGCAGAAAAGTAAATATTTTTCTCGACTTCCACGTTTCCAACACAAAAAAAGCGATAAACTGAATTTGAAAAGTAGAATGTTTTCTTGATTTCGCTCGCCGCTTTTCAGCGAGGGGTGACGTTGGGTCACGAAGCCAGACCGTCGGCGAGCCGCTGATTGAAACCATGTAAACTCCTCCAGACGGGTCTTTTAATCCTTCTTCTTCTTCTCCTTCGTCCTCTTCTCCTCCTCCACCGACCTCACATCTCCATCATCCTTTTTCTAATCCAGTGGTCGCAACTTTTATGACCAAAAAACCCCCCCAAGATTTTTGTGATTTGTCACCAAATAAAATTTGTCCAAATTATCCGAAATGAAGAAAAATCCTCTATAAAAAAAAGATGCTCAACATACAAAAAACTAATCTCGCATTCGGGATGTTACATAGCTACAATTTAGATATTTTTATTTTGTTTATTCATTTTTTGCTTTTGTAGCCAATTTGAGCAGTTTTTCCATTTTTTCATGGATTTTTCCCATTTTAGCGATTTGCTTGGCTTTGGTGAATGTTTTCAGCCATATGAGCAATGTGCAGGTGCAGCGTTTCAGAAAAGTTTTCTAAAAGCTGCGTTTCCAGTGACTCTGAGGACCGTTGCCATGTAAACAAACGCAATAAAATGTTCTGTTTTCACTTGAAAACGTCATACAACTGGTGCCTTAAACTGCATTGTAGGTTTTCAAAAACACTTTTTGACACTTTTTCATCTATTGTACAGAATTACTAAAAGACGTCCCCATTTTTTACTTAAGCATGAGTAGAAATACTCGTGTAAAACAAAAGTTTTTTCTTAACAGGGCACCCATTGAGATGCTTGATAATTGGAAAATTTCTCTTCATAGTAGAATTGTGTGAAGTTTGTTTCACTCTATTGTTTGTTTTGTTTTTTTAAGGCAGGGAAAATAACTATCATACGCTATTTATGTTTCTTTTAAAAAAAACAACGACCAAAATCGCACATTTTATGTGTTCAGTCCTAAAAAATGTCTTTACATGGCAACATTTCATAAACTGATTGTTGGTGTCCCACGATATCCTGAATTTTCTAGTTTAGTTTAGTTTATTTGTTTATTTTTCAGGGACCATGTACAGAAAACAATCTTAAAGAAACCAGTGGCCAGTTTCCATCTGCAGGCACACAACATTATAATTCATATCACAAATATAACCTACGGTGACAATGTGTAAAATAAGAAATAACCATTAATATCTATCACCTGGTTTCATAAAATTGATACAGAATACAACAAATCTTGCTTTAGCTTCATCTCTGCGAGTGGACAAAATGCAACATCGACTGGTTTATCATGCAAATGGAGATAAAAAAAAAAATATGGCGTCAAATAAAACACACCGTTGTTTACGTCATTTTAAGCAGTGTGGCGTGAAACTGTGTGCACAGTTGTTGGCGACTCTCAGCACAAGCTATGGATTTCTTAATTCCCATTTCACTTTAATGATCTTATCCTCTTTAGCTTTAAAGTTAGAGGAAGAGAAGTTATCAAATTTGGTCAATTAAAAGAAAAAGTATCGGTTCTGACACGCATGCCCGTGAGCACACATTATTTAGCTTCATCATTCTGCTTGTTTCTGTTTTGAATCAGAAACTGGTTTAATACAGAGCTGGACTTTCACTAAAACTTTAGAAATTGCATTAAAGAAATTCAATCTTTGAAAGACTTTACAAAAATTACTTTTAGGGATGCACCGATACCGATACCAGTGTGGCGTACTCCTACTGGTGGTTTGTGGCAACACACAGCCTTTGCAAATTGTTTGCATCAGGAGTTTGAATTAAACTTTATGGCTTTTAAAAACTGCTTGTATTTGTACTCGGTATCGGCAAGAAGCTAAAGATGTCAAGGCGCGAGAGGAGGGACCAAAACACAGACTCACAAGGTTCCATAAAAACAAAGGTTATTCTTGAATAGTCAGGAAATGCAGGGGGGAAGGTAGCGACAAGACGAGGCGACACATTAGCGCTGAGCAGGGGAAGAAGACGATAACATTAATTGGATAATTGGAAACATGAAGTGAGTCACACAGGGCCAGACACACTCAGGCCACGTTTACATGTACGCGAGTATTTTAATAAACTGTGATATTTCTCTGTGTTTGGGCCGTGCATTTACGCATAAACGCAGCTACGGCTCACCACATACGATGAGTCCTGAAAACTCCAGCCACACTGGAGATCTGGAAAAACACTGTGACTCTGTTTGCATCTAAAGTGAGGTAGGCGGGTATTTATGTCACAATTTGTGACGTGGTGTTTGTCTATCATGGCTTCATGCTTCTCACTACACTGCCCCCTACAGGTTTGGCTGCTCATACCAGCTCTGAACCAGGTCTATATATCCAGTGTAAATTAAGATTTTTAAAGGGTGAAAATATCCGTTTTAGTAGAAAACCAAGGTACATGTAAATGTGGTAAAAAGACACGACAAAAGATTATTACTTGTACTCGTCCTTTAATAAAGTGACATCGGTGCATCCCTAATTCTTTAGCAAACAGGAAGTCTTGGCACTCAATCATTATTAGTGTAACATGATTACTCTTTATTGGTTAGAATAAGCTGCTTTGATTCTTTCACAGTGACTCTGAATCTTCCTCAAAGAGGTTAAAACAAGACATTGTAAAGAGGACAAAGATTAAATACTGCAAAGTTCTCAGAAAAATACTCAAATAAAGTCCAGACGGGTGGAAAATCTAAATCATTGAAGCAGAAACACTTCAGTAGCCTCCCCTGACAAACAACCAGCGGTCCATTAACAAACAAATTTGTGGTATGAAATTGTGCAAACAAAAGAAGTTTAACGAGTCTATAAACGCCACTCGATGTCAGTGCATTAACTTGATGCACGACCAGATCATCCTGTTTGCTTCACCATGACCCCAGAGGCTTTCTGATGCATCTCCATATGTGATGTGAAATGCACGGTCCTTCTGTCTTCCACCGACAAAACCTGGAGTCAAGCCAGGGACTTTTTACCAAAATCCTCCATCCGTGGAATTTACAGGAAGCAGTGATAAGTGCATGAACAAGAGTTTCCAGGTATTTAGTTAATAGACTGAACTCCTCTCCCGGCCCCGTTTTCCCAGCCTCGGTCGCAACATCGCTGGAGAGCGGCAGGGGTCAGAGGTTAACGCATCCAACTCTTTGTGTTTATTAGAATTGCGGTTGAGGTCAACATGACTAATTGCCGAGCAGGACACATAAAATATCCTCGTCTGGTTCACTAACGAGTCTGCGCTGCCTCACCAGAGTGATCAGTCATTTAACGACGGGAGCAAACTGTAAAACTTTACAATAACTTTAACTTTTACACATCTGACCGGAGGGTTGATTCCTGGTTAGCTGAAGCAACTTCTGTTGAGTTTTGTGCAACTTAAAGGGAGAGTATGAAAGATTTAAGACATACCCCCTCCTGTGCACTGGGGGGCAGAAGTGAGTCAATTTCAATTGAAATTTCTGTAGTTTGACTTTAATTATGATGAACTTCAGCGTTGGTTTTCAAGTGAAAACATAAAACTTCCGTAGGGTTTTGGGCGTCCGTTTACATGACAACGGCGCTCGGAGCCACTGACAATGCAACTTTTGAAAATGTTCTGACTCCGTCTCTGTGGAAACGAGGGGTATGCAACTATTCTGAAATGCACATGTGCACCGCGGCCGTAGTAACAATAAGAAGACCGTTTTCCTCCAGAGTGTTATGACTCCCAATCCATAGTCTTCTAGTTTCCACGGAAACGGACATACTTTTAGAAACCATGTCAACACGAAACGTTCCGAAAACACAAAGGACAAAATAATGCATTTTCACTTAAAAGGTCTACTTCTGTTCTTAGACTAGGGGCAGTAAGCTCTGTAAATGACTCAATGTACTATCTGCTGGCAGCATTTGGTATTACAACACTGAATTTTAGCTTTTTCACTTTGGTGGATTCCTTTACAAAATGTTGATGATTCATGTTACGACGGCGTTTTCACCTGAAACCTTGTCGTATAAACGCATTTGAACCTCTCCACCTTCTCTGGGCTGAAAATATGAATAAAGTAAATAAACAGAAGGGGGAGATATACCGTATAACTCTAGAAATGCAAACCTTCCATATGAATTAGGTTTTGTTTTAATTTTCTTTTTCTTTTTTCTTTCATTTTGGACATTGTTCAAGTCTTCTGGAACTGTAGTTCAAATCAAACAGAAGTTCGAAACAGAAAAGATCCCAACAGTTTAATTTGCTGTCATAAAATCATTAAACATGTGGAGGATTTTTCTCCTGTGGTCTGATGTTTGGTCCAGTCTCTCGTCTGTCATAGGCGAGTTCCGTGATGACTGATGGTCTGATCTGAATCCCCCCCCAGTGATGCCCCCTTCCCACCCCCCCCACCCCACCCCTCCAGATGTGTGTCTGCGCGGGGGTGTGGACGGGCAGTAAATGGGTGGATCTCCTGCTTGGAGCCGCTGCAGCCATAAAGGGCTCGCTTTACCTGCGGTGCGCTCAGGTCGATCCGGTTGACGGTCCCCGTTTCAAGTCCTTTCTAGTCTGCGCTCCTCTGATTGGCTGCGTAAAGAGGGGAAAAAAAGAACGAGAGAAAACTCTCTCTCTCTCTCTCTCTCTCCCTCTCTCTCTCTCAGCCCACCCACTGCTGATTATAGGGACTCTCGCAGGCTGCGTTTCCTTTTCTGCATTGAGTCTGGGACCTGGCCCGGCGGCTGCACGGCACACGGCACACGGCACAGAGCGCGCACCATGGCAGCTACGCACGGCGAGTACCGAGGCTACCTGCGGAACGCGGTCGACATGGAGGCCGGGCAGCACCGCTTCCACCCGGTGCACAGCTCGGAGCCCACGTACCGGCCGCTGCTTTTCGGAACCCTCGCTGTTATGGGATTGCTTCAGGTGGCTTCCAGCGTGGCGATCTTATTACACCTGACGGGTTATCTGCAAGAGGTAGGGGCTGCAAACGAGTGACATGACACTGGGTCTGGGCTTTCTAAGGGTTTAATCTCCCCGCGCGTCACTTTATTATTCCCTTTGAGCGCTTTTACGCAAACTTCGGCTCAGCGTGTACATATTTACCAAGACTTCACGGAGTGATTCCAAGTTACACTCACGCATATATAGATATTATTTTTCTTCTTCTTTTTTTACAAGGCAATAAAATGACAGATAAGTGTGCAGACTGCTTGAGAGAGGAGGCGGCTTCTGCTCTCTGAAGTTGAAGAACGACAGAACGCGTCTCTGTTTTGGCACCGTTCGCTGCGCACTGCTGGCGTAGTCTTTTGAAGGCGCCTTCAAAAAACGCCTCTTCCTCCGCTGTAAAAACACTGATAACATCTCGGCAAGCCTCGGTGAGGCGTTCCACTCAGATTAGTTGTTTCAGCGCGACGCTTTCCAGCTCGTTTCACCCGGATACGGACGCGCGAGATGCTTTTTTTTTTTTTTTTGTACTAAAAGGGGATAAAAGAAAAAAAAAAAAAGAAGAGAAATGCAGATGTCTTCGCTCCAGCCTCGTGTTTACATGCCATGTATTTGTAATTTATACGTTGTGAACGTTTGAGCCTGAGCAGGAATCTGGCGGAGGAGAGAAAGTCTGTGGATGTTCCAACTTGTGACAGTTTTGGAGATTTCTATCTCGGCTGTCTGTATAACCTTACATGGCCTCCTTGTTTCTCTGGGTTCGGGCTGGAGGATCTGCCATCCTGTAAAACATTTCCATTCAGTTGTTTTCCTAACTTTGTGGGGTCTATTGGCGTTGAATAATTGTCGTGTTTGAACAAGCCAAAGTGAGCAAACCCACATGTCCACGGCTCTGTCAGGATGCTGCGAGTTCACCTGGGGAGCATCTCTCTACCCCCCCCCCCCCTCCCCCCTCCTCCTCCTCCTCCTCCCTCTTTCTCCTTCTCTGTTTAAAGTTCTCTGGCCTGTGCCTGGCATAAACACACTGCAGTGTGGTATGGTGGCTTGTTATGTTCTGCCTGTGAGCCAGAGAGGGAGAAAGAAAATAAATTAAGAAGGAGCTTGAGGGAAAAAAAAAAAAGAGAGTAAAACTAACAAAGCAGAGATCAGACAGTGTGATGATTCCGTCCATGTTCCTCGAAGGCCCCCGGCAGCAGCCCCTCCTGAGTCCTGAGCTCTGATTCTCCTGGATTGTGAGGGCAGATGCGTACAGTTGCACTCTGTGTGACTCAGCAGTTGTGAGGAGTTTGGCCTCGGCCCTGTTTGCCCATCAACACCTGAAGGAATTCCTGGAGAAGTAGGAAGAGTTGAAATCTCTGCAGAGGAATGTGCTGATCAGAGGAGGGGATTTTATTTTTTCCTCTTTAAAGAGGCTCTGGTTGGAGCGTGAGAACCTAAAAGTGCTTTTTTTATTGTGCTTTTTGGCCAGAAATACAAGTTAAGTTATTGTTTATGTGCAGTGTTTTTAAATTTTTTTTATTTTGGTGAATGTTGCACCTAGGGGCTGTTTGGAGTACTGCAGGGGAATATGTTATAAAGTTTAATAAATTGCACTTTAAGCTTTGAATTCAACTTGTGATGATTTACTATTAATTCACAAGATCTGCAACTATCTTTGTCTTTTAATTGCACTATTTTGCCTTTTTTCACCTTTCTTTTGCATTAATGTAACAAACTTTTGAAATATCTTCCATTTTAAGTTTCACCTTTTCTTTAAATTGTTTTCACGGCCGAAATGTCGTATCTATATATTTTAATGTAAGTTAGATTTTCTTGGACTGTTGTTGGAGCGACGCATCTTCCAACTCCAAGGTTGGAGGTTTGATTCCCAGCTCAACCTGCCCATTATCGGCGTAACCATTAAGCATTGGTGTAGTGACACCCCTGGTGGCACTTTGGAGTACTGCACAGGCAATGTGAGATGATAAAGTTTTTAACAAATCTGTTCCCTCCAAATAACTCAATATCTCATCTGTTCCCTTAATTTACATTTCTTTCATATTATACTCATCTCGCTTTAACTTTTGCATCAGCCTTCATGAAGTCTTGCAATCTTGTGTTGCATGTTTGCTTTCTTTTTTGTGTTCCTTCTCAATAACTCATTGGTTCCCTTGATTTGTTGTCTTTCCCGAACAGATTCTGCTGTGTTCCCTTGCAACAACCTTTGCAGCTTCTTTGCGAAACTTTCCTTTTCCTCCCCAAAAGTTGGTCTTCTTTCACCTCAACATCTCATTAGCTCTCAACATTTTGTTCCCTCACTGCAACTATTATGTTGCCTTGTAACAACGTGTGCATGTACGTGCAACAACTTATGCACAAATACAATTTGTATGTTCCCTAGAAACAACTTTTGTCTTCCTTTGCAACACATTTTCAGTAGTTTAACAACAACACTTGTTCACTTTAAGTTCTTGTGGAAGAATTTTTTTCTTTCCATTGAAATGACTTTTGTGTTCCCTAAAACAACTTTTGCCCCCAAAACACAAACTACTCTGTTTCCTGGAAACAATTTGTTTTGTTCTCTTGCAAAATGGGATTGCTCCAAACCAACAACTTTTTACGTTCCCTTTTATGTCAACTTTGTCTTCCTATGCAACAAACTTTAGTTTCTAAACAACTTTTAATTCCTTTTATGTTCACTTACAAAACCTTCTAATTTCCATTGAAACAACTTTTACTTTCCTTAGAAACAACTTCTGCGTTCCCTTTTTCGTACCTTTGAAATGAGGTTTGCATTGTGTCTTGAAATCACATCTGTTCCCTAAAACTACTTTTACATTCTTGCACAAAAACACACGTGTTTCCTTCTGAAACTCTTGGAATTCTTTTAATCACCTCTTCCTTGTCCCTGTGGCATGTTCCCTAAAAATACCTTTACTTTGTCTAGCTTGCAGCTATATGGGACGCATGCAAGGTCGTGTAAAAGTAGTTTAACAAAGTTTCCTGAACTCTTCGGTGGCCGCGGTTTTCTAGGGATTTGATCATAACGCTGAGAACTTCCTTGTAGTTTATTTAAAAAGATCACAGAATCCTCTCTCATACCTGTTAGAATGGGTTTAGTTTTTGCCTTTTTGAAATGTTTTTACTTGAAACAGTGTTTCAAAGAAGGGGGGGGCGGGGGATGTAAATATCGAAACAAGTCTGACAGCCTCTGATGTAGATCGCGTTGCCTTCAGGCTCTTTTTGAGGAACGCAGGGTGGAATCGGGAGGGTAAATTACACTCCAGATCCCACACTCAACAACTCCTCTTGTATCCGTCCTGAAAGTCTTCTCAGATATTTCCGCCTCGTCAACACCTGTCAGAAACAGTTTCCCATCATTCCTCGCTTTGTGAACGTGTCATGGCTTTTTTGTTTTGTTACTTTCACATCCACGTCTCTGATCTGCCTCGTTTCTGTCTCCAGGTAGATTTGTCTGCAGCGCCGCATCGACCCATCGAGGTGAGTTTGACCTCTTTTTGACCCTCTTGACTGCTGATTTCACAGCCAAAACATGAAAACACACCTGGGTTTTTATAGAAAGACATATTACCTAATATTGCAGTGTCTCCTGTGGCCAAGTTAAAGTTTGCAGGGTTGTGATTGACACAACTGCAGAGAAATAATTTCTCTGTGGCTTCAGAAATGTTGTTAAAAGCATAACAGGTATTTCCGCTTGTCTGCGTCGACGGGGAAGTACAGTGCGTGTAATAACTTGGATGTGTTTTTAAGAGAGGAGTCGAAAGCGGTGGGGAAAAAAAGAAACAAAAACAAGATATGCATCTGAAATTCTGCACGAGCAGGAGTCGTGATTTTCCCATGGGTGTGTTTGCTTCTGTAGAACGAAGCACAAAAACCCCAGGTGGTCCCGGCGGCCGCAGAGAGGTCAGACCGCAGCAGGACAAACACCTTTTCTGCCTTTTGATATGGAGGGAAGCGGCTTCTGGTGCAGGGTTTTTCTCACGGGTTTGGTTCGGCTCCTGGTTGAACTGTGCGTAACGTTTCCAACGTCGGTGCTCAGTGAGTGTTTCTCAACCGAGGGAGTTAAAACTGGCGATGCACTAATATCACTTACTCGGAATAAATCATACTTACAATTGGACACAGTCCACATGGAGATTAAAGGAGTCATATCATCCAGTTTTTCAACTCTTTCACCTGGTTTTGTTGGTCCAAAAACATTCTATTCAAAGTTTATTGGTTTTCCTTGATTTTCCTCCATTTGAATATTGGATCATAGGAGCTGCGTTCAGAATCTGCTGTGTCTGTGTGAGCTGGACCGGCTCCGCCCACACATGCCCATCTTGGGAAGAGGAGGAAGTACTTCCTCTGGTGGTGCCATGTGCCAGAGTGGAGCTGCCTAATTGTGGGAGGAGTCAAAGGGAGGGCCTACCTTGATTGTGATTGGCTAAACCCCCGATGACACTATGTAGGGTTTGATTTCTGATTGGCTCGTGTCTGGTTATGTGACGACGGTTCTTGTAGCCAATGAAAACACAACTTTTTTTTAAAACACTTCTCCACCATGGAAATGGGCAAAACGTGGCCATAGTAAAGAGTTCTTCTGCACACGCTCAGTAGCTGGACAAACGGAACAATGTTTCCTCTGTGGTGTCATGACTCCCAGTCCATAATCTCCTGGGACTTGGTAGTTTTATTTTGACAGTCACCGTAATGACAATCCAACTTGGTCTCCTGGCCATTAGAATGTCCGTGTGCTCCCATTGTTCAAGTTTAGAGCGGATTGCTCCTTTGCGTGTGTGTGTGGTGAAATCACCACACAGTCAGCCTGTGCTGATGCTCCTCTGACTTCTGGCCTGTTGCCTCCACGTGTGCCGTTTGAGAAAACAAATTAAAGGTGTGTTTTGTCTTGATTTACAAGGCCTTTTGTGTTTATACTTCCTGTCTGGCTCGATCGTCTCACTGCAGCCAGACTTTGCTTATTTTTTTTATCAGCGGAGCGACAAACGTAGTGCAGAATGGCCGCAGAGCCGCGGAATCCAGGAACAACTGATTCAACTTCTGCAACAACAATCTTTGTTCGCCGCTTCAGTGACTAAGATGTAATCGGATACAGTCGGCTTCACATCAGCTGCAGCCAGGTTTACTTCTGTTGCTGTTGTTTATCTGGCTGTTGATGTCGAGTGACGTGAAGTTGGTGAGAAGAGTTATGAGCAGGAGAATCCATGTGCAGGATCGCTACCCGATACCAGTATTGGGCCCGATACTGCACAGAGTACTCGTACTGGTGGATAACGCATAGCCTTCGCATATCGTGTGTAAATTATATTCTATGGCATGTAGAAAGTACTCATGTCAGTACTGTGTATTGGCAAGTAGCTAAAGGTTGGTACTCCTTTAAAAGAATAAAAGAAAAACATGGCGTCATTGCGTCCCTATTCAGAACTCTTATTTTGTGCATTATATTATCGAGCATCTTCCTCCTACTGAATGATGTGACGTCAATTGAACTTCAGGATAAAGTCTGATCCACACATTTGGTTAACGTGTAACTGCAATATAACTAGTTAAGTGTCTCCACTATTTTTTTTTAGTTCCAGTAACTTACACAATTCCGGTTATAATAGAATTCTTGATCCCTTTTTGGACGTCGGCGCCTGATTTTTGGCTCAAGTTTTGTCGAACCGACAGAAAACGCAGGACTTTGCTTGAGGAGCGTTTGGTTTCTCATGACGCTTTAGTATCGTTTGAACCGATGCGTTTTTGTTTGTCTCCCTGGTGGAGTGCGGACAGAAAGCCGCGCGGCGCGGCGTGCTGGGAGCTTTATGAGGTGTCAGGGTGACGGGTCCACTTGGCCCGCGCCGTGTTGTGTTGGCGTCGACACCGAGCCCTTCGGTTCTCCCGCCGGAGAGCCGGGAGGCCTCGGCGGACGGCTGTCAGGCTTTTGCTTTGATGTGCCGGTTCGGCCCCCGCCACCGGGGGCGGACTGGAGCGGGCCTGTGGTCGCCGTCATGCCGGGGAGGGGTGAGAAGGCGGGACGGTGAAACGGACACGGCTCACGATGGGAATGTTTATTATCTGTGGCGACGTGTGCGAGACGTCTGGAGAGAAGCTCTGCGCTGGTGGCCGGGCGCTGAGTGAGAGGACTTTTGTTCTCGTGCAGCATCTCAGAAACCACTCGTCAACATAATGGACATGTTGAATGATGCGTGCGGTGCGTAGTTAAAGGGCCGAGCGGAGGCCTGCATGCACTGTGGTATTGCAGGATCAGACCTCTGCAGTCAACAGCCGGAGCCGAGCGCAGGCGAAGAGGTGGACGTTTGTCCTCCAGTCTTCTTCGGGCAGCAGCTCACGATGCAGATCAGGAAGTGAAAAGGCATCGTTTTTGTGCTTTCGTATCACAAAAGTTGTGTTTACACATGTTTGTTTACAAGGAAAAGGTTGATAACGAGGTAGCGATCATGTCGGGCCACAAGTTGGTGCTGTTGTTGCCTTCGCCAATGAAAGTTGGGACGAGAAGGTTATGTTCTCTATGTTTTTATATACACATATTTTATCAACTTTTGACAAAAACTATTGACCCCGAATTGCATGAAATCTTCAGAGATGATTCATCATCATCCAAGGAACAATCGATTAGATTTTAGGGCGTTAACGGCGAACAGTTTCACCACTAAATCCCAAAAAGCTACGGAAAAATGTCCCATACAAAGCGGATGGCAGGTGCGCGCCATGGAGGAGATCAAAGGAGATCAGCATATGTTGCCATGGAGACGCCCCCTGCTCAGTGTTTCACACTGTGACGTAGCTACCCGACAGGCTGGCTGGCATTGATATGAGCGAACAGTTAACATGCTCGCGATGCTAACTTGGTTCCACAAAGAAATGCGGCATTGGCAATGGTCTGTGCTCTACCGAGTGTAGCTCTAATTTGTTTTCGTAATGAAGCCACACACACGCGCAGCAGATAACAATCCACTCTACAGACCTATTTCAACGCGTGTAAACATGTTGGTGAAGCAGCAGACGGTGCTAATCTTAGATGAAAATCTGTGTGGATTTGGGATGTAAAGTAAATACGTGAGTATTATTAGCACGGGGCAGCAGGTGTAGAGTTATGTAACTGAGTTCGTTTGGGAAGTGTTGCAACACTTCATTTCCAGACATTTGTGTATTTTGATTGCCAGGAGGTTATTTGATCAGAGGAAACTCAAAAACAAGCCTTAATACATCTGGCATGAAGTGAAACTGGGGCTGCACGATGTCCAGTAAACAGTTAATATGTGATTAATAACGACAATTATGATTCGGGATGAATACAAACACTTTGCCTGTTTACTTGAGTACGATCCACTGGAAAGTTTTCACTGCAAAAAGTTTCATATTGAAACGACAATGATTTGATAGCGCTGATGGATGGAAACGCCGTAGTTTGCGCATCATGCCACTAGTTGGTGCTGTGTTTTGAAATGCAACTAAGCATGTAGAGAACGTTACAACATCCACTTTGTGAAGTTTAATCTGCGAGCTTTGATTCAGCACAGCTTCTTTTTTTTAATATATCTTTAAAATTCCCATTTTAAATTAGAACTACATAAATACGGAAACTAGGGTTGTTAAATAAAAGGGCTGAAACTGAAATAAATAGTTTTGATGCTCTGCAAATTAAAAGAAAAGTGCAATTAATTCACAAAATAAGATCTTCTGTTCAAATCACATCGTCATTGAAATACTAAACATTCTCATTTGTTCACTTATTATCTTATTGCTTTTGTTGTGCAGCCTGGATAACAAACTAGTCACTTTATAGTCTTTTACTGTTAATTATTTATATCTTGAGCATGGCTTTGATGGTGTTTGTTTGTCGATCGCCTCCGGCCTGCACGGATCCATGACTAATAGATTTTATACACATATACGGTAAATGAATGCTGTAATAATACTGATGATAGTTTCACCTTTGAGCTCATTTGATTGAGCGTGCACGGTCAGTGTTCTTGGAGTTTGTTTGAGTTTTTTTTTTTTTTTTTTTTCTCATGTTTTATCTCAGGAGGTTCAGACGGAGCCGGTACTGAACGCACTGAGAGACACCAGGAAGCCCAGGAAGTGTAAACCCTCCAAGGAGAACGTGCCGGCAGCCCATCTACAGATCCGAACCCGACAGGAGTACCCAAAGAGTGAGTCCGAGTCCCGGTTCGAACCCTGGTCTGAGTGTTTTTGTAACCCTTCAGAGGACATTCACAGAAATACTTTCTTTTAAAACCTTGAATTGCATTTCTTTCCCAACTTAATGTCTAAAACCTTCATCCATTTCTCATGCGGCTGTACAATTAGGGATTGAAATTGATGAATTTTACGATTCCATTTTAGATTCTGGTTAATGATTCAGATGAATGAAATTGAATTTATTTGGATTTTATTTAGAATAAAAACATACAAATGTATATTAATCATTATGATGACATGTAAAAAAAACGTATGACTCAACAAAAGTCATAAAAGAGACTTATTTTCATTGTGATCCTCAAACAGAAATAAAGTTCTACCGATGCAAATCTATTGCAGAAAATGATGAATCTCAGATGTATATATGCATCACTAAATACGTTACATCTCTTATCGATTGTCATTTGGGACAAAAGGATCTGTAGTTTCCTGCAGTATTAACAACAGAAGACGTGCCAACGCTGCTGACGGGTTGAGATTCAGTCCGGAGAGGATCGAAGACACGACGTTTATTCAGAGTTATCGCTGCTGTGTGCCGGCGTTTCTGCATGTTGCTCGTACTTCCTGATTTCGATGAAATGTCCACTTTGCAAGTTGCCCTGTTGTCGTCCTTTCTCCTGGAAATGGAACCAAACTTTAGAGCGCTTTTGCCAAATTTTGCAAACGGTTCCCTTATCAAGCGGCACAAACGATTCCAAGGAATTAAAACACTGGGAAACGGTTCTCGATTTCCATCCCTACGTACAATACATCGAAAATGTTTTGCTATTTTGAAATCGACCAAAAGAGCCTCAAGGCCAAACTGTCAGGGTGAGTTTGTTCACAAAAAAAACCCACCCATAATGCGACAGTTTTTTTTTGATATTTCACTGTATTTTGCACCAGAAGGTTTCATTACATTTGGATTTATGTTGAGATTGTAGTTATTTTCTGCACTAATTCTTTGGTTTTGCTGAAAGTATAGACCTTTTCATCCCATATGCTTTGCGCCACAACAAAGACAAAGTTTAAATTGAAAGGTTATCATGGCACTACTACTAGGATGTATGTGGAATCTGAGCTAAAATGTGTTGATCGACTGACCAGAACGTTCCTGTTCCTCAGAGGGTGAACCGAAGGCCATCACCATCGACTGGGACGAGGTGCACGGATACCGCCACAAAATGCATTACCAGAAGGGGAAGCTGCTGGTGATGGAGTCGGGTTTCTACTACGTTTACGCCAAGACCTGCTTCCGCTACTACCGGCAGGGGGGGCCGGAGGACGGCGGCCAGGGGGGGACCTCCCCGGTGGATGTGAGCAACACCCAGCTCATCCAGTACATCTACCACGAGATCATCAATCAGAACAGCAAGGCCCTGCTGCTGATGAAGACGGGCAGCACCATGCGCTGGAACGACACCAGCTACAACATGTACTGCGCCCAGCAGGGCCGGGGGGTCAAGCTGAACGAGGGGGACGCCCTGTTTGTCAACGTGTCCAACGCGTGGATGCTGGACCCGGAGGGCGAAGGGACGTATTTCGGGGCCATCAAGTTAGGCAACTGAGAAGTGCACCTGGTGGGGAGCGGACATGCTACTGAACATTATGCCAAAGAACCACTGTTAGTGATTTAGATTGTCGATTTTTTTTTTTTTTTTTTGTACACGTTTTTTTTTCTTCACATTGCTCATCATCAAGTAGCCTCGGAGTCTTTTAACGAGAAAAAGCAAACTGAAAAAGGCCACTACCTTTTTTTTTTTTTTTTAAGTCTTTCCACTCTCCCGTCCTCCCTCCCCCTGGAGAACAGACGCAGGGCTTTCAACCTTTTTACCCAAACAGCACTGAAGTTTTATTGAGCTTCTTTTTGTTTTTCTTTTCTTCTACGTATTGTGGTTTCGTATTGGGAAATTTCAGTACGTTCAGGTCAGATTACAGCGTTTAGGCTTAAGAGTTGACATGTGTTTATGCACTAATTAAACAAACCACAAGGGAGCGACCGAGGAAGTGAAGTTTGCTGGCGAGCGGCGCGGCGAGAGCAGATTTATCAGTGCCGATTGTTGGAAAGAAAAGTCGTCGGTGGTGGACGGAGCATCAGCTTGTACTTGGCAGATTATCGGAGATTAACGACACTTACAGTTTTTGTCTGTTGACCCGCATCAGTGTTTCCCTGAGAGGATTTTGGAAGTGTGAAGCAGGAAGGCAATGAGGCGAACTGGACCGTAAGTAACTCAACAGTTTGGGTCGAATTAGACGGCGCGGCGGTAATTTGTTGCGACCTCTAAATCTCGGAGGCACCGTTGAAAGTTGGCACCAAGGAACGGCCGACTAATGTTCCAAAGCATCGAAAAAAGGGTTTAAAGGGGAGCGTTTGGTTTTATTATTTGGGTTTTCTTCACGATATGGAACTACTAGAACGACGACTACGAACTGCAATTCATCGTTTCATCGTGTTTGACCATTTAGATGGATTGCATTGGTGCAGTAGGGCTTTTTTCTTTGATCACAGTTAAAATAACTAAAGAAACAAGAAAGTCAACGGAATCTCCACGGTGTCGGTGCGCTCTCTCTTTTTGGACGTACAACATCAAATATCATGATTTCAATGCCACATTATTGCTCTAATATCTAAAACTTTTCACTTTATTGAGCCGCTTAAGTTTCTGCCTCTTGATATTGGTGTTAACCTTTTCCTCAAAGCCGTCTTTAATCTGATTGGCTGCCAATTAGGACGATTGTATTTGAATTCCGTGGCTTGTTTTTAACAACCAGCTGCCGCCTCGTGTTTCCCTCCCGAGTCGCTCGGTTGTTGTGGTTGACGTTTTGTGACGTCGGTTCATGTTGTGCAGGCGGACGCGTCAACGCGTCAACCCGTCAACCCGTCGACCTGGCCTTAAGTCATTTAATTTACAAAAACATGTTTTCATTTCATTTTTTTGTTTTATTTTGGACATGCTCAAAACCAAATACCAAAGTCAACAGTGCACACCAATTTCGGTTCCATTTCAAAAATCATTCCGTTCAAATTCAACTCTTTGACTTTGGTTGCTCTTTACGTTAGTGAACCAATCAATGGACAGAAATAGTTCAACCTTTTCAACCCTGCTGCCAGGATCTGGATCATGAAGTCAAATCGAAGCGTTTCTTCCTTTTTAAGTATCATACAAACATTCAGGGTGCCTCTTTTCAACTTAAATTTAATTCCCTTTGTTTGTTTGTTTTTGCCTCAGAAATCCTTCACAACCAGATTATCAGCAAATATCGTACATAAATTTTTTTTTAAAACACACTGGTTGTAAGAGAAAATGTAGAAAATACATTGAACGAAATATCATTACACGGCAGTTATTTATTTAGTAATTAGAAAGAAAATTCCTCACTTCTGCCAAAGTAAAAGTGATCAACTTAGAATAAAAGAAGGTGAAAGGGTCAGGGGCGAGTCTGAGCTCCAGGTACGAGATGATCCGGTCACAAATTGAACCGTGACCGTTCAAATACAGCATTATCTGTTGGTAATTTGACACCAGCCTCACCCAATTGAGCTGAAAGCAACGACTAAACAAGGGAGTTCCGTTCGGTCTGAAGCCTGAGAGAAAAGACATTCTTAAATGTGCCGTCAGCCTAACGAAAGAGGGAAAAAACCCAGAATGTGTTGCTTGTAAACGGTGAGAATTCAAAGTGCCGTCATTGTCGACTCTTGTTCTACGTTTTACGTTCCATACGTGACAGAAAACCCCCGCCGACAGCCCAACGACTCCCCTTAACAGAAAAAGCCATACACAGCATCTTTGGAACCGGGGAGGAAAAACAACATGTTTGTTGTTGTTATTGACGATCAACAAGCGACTGCAGATAGCTGGACTGTCTGAGCGTGAAATGACATGAATTGACTCTTGTCTTTTTTAACTTCGGAAGAAACCGAATTGAGTTCGGTTCATCTTTTTTCTTTTTTTTTTTTTTTTTTTTCTTTTTTTTTTTAACTTAAATTTTGTTTTTCATTTGGCTCTTCAGTGAGGTAAATGGGGAATATGCACTAAATATTTATTTATTAGCTATAGAAGTACAGAGACGGGTCATTGTTAAAGTGACCTCTCGACTGTAAAAAAAAAACAAACAAAAAAATTCATTTATGTTTCATGTCTGTACGACATCCATTAAGCAGCACTTAGAGGAAATAGTAGACACGCTTTTTGTTATTAAAAACACAGGGGCTTCATTTTAAATTCTATATTTATGTATCTTGATTTTGACAATTCTGTGTGTACTTGCCTAGCCAAAAGCAATATGGATATATTGTTCCTTCTACCAGATTGTAGCAAAACCTGTAAGACCTTCATCTGACTTCACCTGATAGATTTTTTCCATTCAGTGTTCTTTATTTTTTATTTTTTTTTTATTTATGTTTGTGTATGTTTTAATAAAACAAAACTACTTTTGTAACGACGCCTCGTGTGTGCTGATCTCAGACAATCTGTCTGGCTGTTTCCTCGTCTCTGCATTGCAACTCGGCGAACGGCCCGCCGCGTTATCGCGCCGTGCGATCTGATGATCTCCACAATGTCTGAGGCGGGAGAATTTCGACACGGCTGCGGCCAGCGAGTGGAGTCGTGCTGTTCCGTTTGCCCCACGGCCGCCGCCCGCTCGGATTGGAATAACCGCGGGAGCCTCGCGACTTCGCCGGCGAACGTCTGCGAGGCGTGTTTTTTTTTTTTTTTTGATGGTCGGGTCTCCAGTGAAGCCCCACGGCAAGACGGGAGAAAGTGTCGGACCCCGGAACAATCCCTCTATTGTCTGCAGCCGGGCGTTCACCCGAGCATCGCCAGAGAAACGATTTCACACGTCGGTGGCGTACGTCGGGACCTCACACGACTCCAGACTCATTGTTCAAACACTACAGAGACGCTGAAATTAAATCTGGGGGTTGAGGACGAAGACTTGGCAGAGCTGCTCGAGGAGATGATTCATTTTTCTTTTTTTTGCTTTACATAACTTTCATGTCCATACATCTCTAAGGCCTCTGGGATCTGCTGGAGAAGGCGCCAGATATCACAAAGTTAGAATTACTGTTGTCAAAGAAAACCAGAGTACGACACTTTCTAGACCAGGGGTGTCAAGCGTAAGGCTCGTGGTCCAAAACCAGCCTGCAAGAAGCTCCAGTCTGGCCGCCAAACCACCAACATCAGGAAAACATTGATTTAAAAAAAGAATATATATATATTCTTAAAAGTTTTGGACACAACACTGAGGTGTCGGTGAAGCTGCAATGAGCGCTACCAAACTACCTTTAGCTTTAAAGCCATGCGGTCAGGTTGAGTTTGTAAAAAAAAAAACATAATGCAACAGTGACATGAGGTTTTTTTGACATTTCACTGTATTTTACAGCAGAAGGTTTCATTAAAATGACTTCATGTTGAGATTTTAATCATTATTCTGTATTATTTTGCCAAAATATGGACATTTTCCTCTCGTATACTCTGTACCAAAACAAAGAAAAACTTTAAAGGTTGAATTTAAAGGTTGTTGTGGCACTATTTACCAGTTTGGCCACTGGAGCTCAGGGGGGGTCAAACACATTTTAGTTCAGGGGCCACATCCAAGCCAAACCAAACCAAACCAGACTCTAAAACTTTATTATTACTGTATTTTCCAAACTCGAAGTTGTGAAAAAAGCATCACGAGGAAGATAAACTTCTATGATATTTGTTTTTCCATATCTAGACGTGACTGCACCATAAATCAACCTGCATCATCAGCAGTTCTGGAATCTTTAGCGAATTTGTCCTCAGCTCTGGTAGTCGATTTATTACCTTCGCCGACAAAAGTTGGCCGAGAAGTTTTCATCTGTATGCATTGATTTATTTATTGGTATGTATGTATGTATGTATTTCACCAACTTTTCGCAAAAACTACTCCCCCGAAATTGATGATTTGTCATCATCCAAGGACCAATCCATTAGATTTTAGGACATTAACAGCAAAACGTTTCTGAATAAATTCCCCAAAACTGCGGAAAAATTGTCCCATACCAAGCAGAGGAGAGAGGCACCTCATGGAGGAGATCAAAGGAGATCAGCGTCTGTTACCATGGAGACGCTCCCCTCTCAGTGTTTCACACAGTGACGTTGCTACCTGACCTACCTAGTTAGCATCGATTTGAGCTAACTGCTATCATCCTAGCGATGCTGACTCGGTTCTGCAAACAAATGTGGTGTTTGCGAAGGTCTGCGCTCTACCGAGTGTAGCTCTAGTTATATTTTGGACACGTCACTTTTCCTTCAAATTTCTTTTAATAAAGGCCACAGACCCTTTCTCTGATCTGACAGAACATCAGAGTGAAGTAACAAACAGCCATTAACCAACTTATAAAACATTAGGGTCTTCATCAGACCTGTTAAAAAAGTGTTTTCTCGTGGTTTTTAAGGCCTTTGGTACCCCACAAAGTGCCCTTAGAGACTGTCTGTGGTCGCGTCAAGTGACGTCAAAAGTGACGCGTCAGGCAGTTTATCGGAATGTGTCTCATTTCGGTTTTCTTTAACAAGCCCTTAACCTGGGAGGAAACAAAGCCCCGGGTCTCCTCTGTGATCTCCTGTGACCCCCCCCCCACAGGTCAGGGGCCAATACCTTCTCAACCTTTGGCCCCCTGAGACAGCCCAATTAAGATGTTGAGAGTGACTCACATGATTAAATGCAGGGAAACACGCCCACGCTCAGAGACTATTTCCTGATCTCGTCTAACATCTAAGCCAGGTGTGTCAAACTCATGTCAGTTCAGAGGACACACAGTCCAACTTCATCCTGAGGGGGCCAGAACGGTGAAATAGTGCCATAATAACCTTTAGATTTAAACTTTACCGTTTTTCTTTGTTGTGGCGCGGAGGAAACGTGATGGAAATTTCACAAAACCCAAATAATTACTAGGGAAAGGATTATAATGTCAACATAAATCAATTCTATTGAAACCTGGTGCAACATACAGTGATGTCCCAAAAAAAGCAAAACAGCTGTTGCACTCTGGGTGTTTTTACAATCTCACCCTGCATTATGGCTCTCAGGCCAGTTTGGTAGCATCGACGTCACTAGCTTTCATGGTAGCACCACTGATTTCTCGTTTACACCGACCAAGTCGAGTTGTTATTGTGGTGACTGTCAAAATAAAACAACCAAGACCCTGGAGAATATGGACCGGGAGTCCTGACACCGCAGAGGGAACATTGTTCTTAATGTCCGTCGACTGAGCACGTGCAGAACAGTCGGTACTACGGCTGTGGTGCGCGAGGTTTCCGCCGTCTCCGTGGCAACGTCTTCAGAAAGTTTCCAGTGGCTGCGAGCACTGCCGTCGTGTAAACAGACCCACAACGTGTTGCGTTTTCACATGAAAACGTTGTTATGTCAACCTCAGTGTTGTGTTGTGTTGCTACTCTTAAGAAATGATTTAAAAAAAAATTTTAAACAATGTTTTCTTTGGAGTTTTTACAATTCACTCTGTGGTTTGACCGGATAGGAGCCTCTTGCGGGCCGATTTTGTCCCACGAGCCTTTTGTTTGACCCCCCCCCCCTGCTCTAAAGTGTTTTGCTTTAGATTGAGGCCTGAGAGTTCCCTGAAGGTTTTTTTTTTTCTTTTTTTTAGTATTCCATGCAAACAAACAACGCTTGCACAGACTTTTGCAACAGTAAAACAATTCGGCTGCGGCGTCCATATAGAGCGGCTCCGATTCGGATGGAAATAGATGAAGCCGTGAGCGTAAACAACGGACTTCTGTCGGCCTGCCGCTCCTTCGATGCCACTTGATTTCTCAACTCTTGGCGCTCGACAGAAAACCATTAAAATGTGTTGTGTCAGTAAACACTATGGAAAATGTTGGCATCCGCCGAACCTCCAACCTGAACACTCATACACACACACACACACACACACACACACACACACACACACACACACACACACACACGCACACCCAAGCGTACATCCATCTACACACACTTATACAAAAGAAGTCTCACTTCGCTCGCTGCCCGCGGTGGTTCATAAAATAGGTGTATTTGGCACAAGTGCGGAATGTTTTACCACTCACACGTGTAAAAACACGAGGGGCCGTGGCAGCGAGAGGCAACGGACCGCTCCGCGTCAGAGTCGGCGTGCCATCCGAGGCACAGTCAGGACTGCTGACTCGTGTGTTTTTCGCTGCTTCCTCCAGGTTTTTCCATGACGGCCGGCGGCGGAGGAAGAGGGGAACACGCAGGCTCCGCTCGGGGTTTTTATGATGCTGCATCTCCATCCAGAGCGGTCTGAGAGGTGGAGTTGTTGGTTCAGGAAAACAAAGTCATGTGCTGGAAAATGTATCAGGGTGCCCCCCCCCTCAATAAGAGCCGCCGTTGGCCATTAGGCCATTAGGCCATTAGCTAAGCCTGGCTGCTTGGCTTTACGAGGCTTTGTGGTCGGGAGGAAATGAAGCTGTGAGAAGTCAGTGTTTGGCCTTTGTTCTGCGCAGGTCGCTTGGCGTGTTTGAAGGCCTAAGCAGCCTCAGACGGTCGCCCGATTGCTCTATCGATGTATAAGTTGTTGCCCACACACGTCAACAGGCATGCACGCAGCCCACCGCTGAGTCAGCGCATCCCGCTATTTTCACAAGCCGTCACCCTTTGTCTGCACCCCGATATAGCTCACATGTTTCTTGCTTTTGATGTTTTTTGTTTTTTTTTCCAACCGCTTGGCTAATGCTAACATGAGCGGTATTAAAACAATAACGGAGCGAGATTTACGGGCCGTCCTGCAGACGCATGGGCGTGAGATAGCAGGCGGGTTGTTACTGTAACCAGGCCCTGTCATCCACCCGGCATGAGCGGCGAGCGCGCGCCAGACTCTCCGAGGAAGCGTGGAGGCCCTCGATGAAAGGACACACCCGTTTGGAAATTAATAGCCCGTCGAAAGAACAGCACAGCATGTCGGCTGTCTGAGGTTTGATCTTCTGAGAGATGAAATCCTCTCACACTCTCTCTCTCTCTCTCTCTCTCTCTCTCTCTCTGAGCCTCACTCGTCCCATAATGCAGTGACCTCTGTGACCTCGCTTCAGCACCATGGAGAGCACACGTCCAATCTGACCCTTAAAATCTTAAAAGTTTCCATTTCACATCTGAAGTAAATTCATTCTCAGAAAGCGGACAAGCTAAACATGCTGTGCATTTCAAATGTAGGACAGTTTGTACTTTACCACATTTGCTGTCTTGCTGGCTGAAGGCTGGTTACATCCTGGACTCGTCAGCAGACCCTCGCAGGACAAAACACATACACGCGATGAAAATGTTGAAATTTTTTGCAAAAAAAAAATACAATGAAATGTCCCATAAAAACTTTTCCTGTAGAACTGAATTGAATTTATTTGGATTTTCCTCATGTACATACAAAATAAAAGCATACAAATATATATTAGGCATTATAATGACATGTAAAAAACCAGAGGACGACACAGAAAAGTTATAAAAGAGACTTATTTCCATTGAGGTCCTCAAAAAAAAAAAAAAAAAAGTCATCCAAAAAAATACAAAATAGTGAAATATCTGTCCAATTATGCACGGCTAGTTTAATAGGAGTGAGTTTACTGGCCCTCATGGCAGAGTTGTGTTGTGTCCACTACTCTTTGTAATTTGTAAAATTTGATGTGTGTCACTTCCGTTGTTGTTGTTGTGTATTTGTGGTTGTGGTTGTTTTTCGCTCCAGAACAAGTTGCCCCTTTCGGGATAATAAAGATATCCTGGTTTCCTTAGAAAACGATATTTGAACTTACATTTTTCTCTGAGTTATGTTAACGCGAGGAACTCTGGTCCCGTAAAGCTGCTAAATGACCACCAGATCAGACTGTGGTCACACTGGGCCGCTGCCAGGTGTTTGTGTGTGTAACCGAGTGTCTGTGGCTGCGTGCAAGTTTCGGTTATAATAATAATAATAAGCGCCTCCAGCAGCGTCTAACAATAGTGACCTCCATGTAAAGCAGGGGGAGAAAAAATGGTATATAATTATATTTTCTGTCATAAACAAATGGATCATTGTTTTAAGAAATGCCCAGTAGTCAGTTTTACTTTACTGTTGGCGTACAAGAGGAGCCGGCGAGCCAGCCGCTGACCATCGCTGCAGAAACTGGAACAAATATGTCTCAATCCGAGCTCTGGTTTCAGGAAGAAGTGGAAATAGTTCAAGAGAATTCAACTCGCGATACCAAACTTTTCTCTAAACCCGCCAAGAAAAGAAACCCATGTGACGACTTCTTAGCAAAATGGTTCTGAATGAAGTTAGTAATCGTCTAATTCACTTTCCCAACCAGGGGGCCCCCCAAAAGATTCCCCCGGTGGGGGGGGGGCAAAGCCTGATTGATGTGAACACAGGGGTGACGAACATAAGGCCTGTGAGCTGAAACTGACCTTCAAGGGGCTCCAAACACCAGACACCCAAGGAAATTAAAAAAAATTCAAAGAAAACATGGAAAAACACCCATAATGCAACAGAGGAGAAGTTGTTTTTGGGGACATTTCACGGTATTTTGCACAAGAATGTTTCATTAGAGTTTTATGTTGAAATTGTTATTATTCTATGTAGTAATTGTTTGCTTTTGTGAAAATATCAACATTTTAATCACGTACATTCTGCGCCACTCAAGATGACACTGGTCACTGTTTTTACCTGTCCGGTATAACATTTCTTTTTAATGCCTTAAAAGTAGGTGAAGCTGTATTTACTTGATTTATATCACAAAATTACTAAGTTTAAGCATTTACATTAAAAGTGTGAGCAGCGGGAACAAAAATGTTAGAGCATCAGAATAAAGAAAAAAATTAATCGGTCAAAAATGTGTACCAAGCATACCAAGAGAGTTGCACAGAATATTACTTCAGAAAAGCAATCGACAAAATGAATTTATTTTTTGAATGAAGGTTTGAAACTGCAGACTGAAGCAGAAGCAGTCCAAACATCCAGAGACTGAGTGTAAACCCAAAGAGTTTATTTTCAGAGAAAAGGAACTTGTCGTTACAGAACATATCAAAGAAACTGTATTTCACATCACGTATGTTAAGAAGCTCCTTCAACTCTTTTTGTAATTGTAGTGTGGTGGGCGGTCAACAAATTTTACAATGGTAAAAGTCTGGAAACGCTGATCTAATTTATGTTATTCTGCACTTTCTGAGTCCGCCTGCACCTCAAATTCAACCAAAGAAAAACACTGACGTGAATCTAAAAGGCTGGTGTTGATTCTCAGTGGCGAGAATATCCACTTATGACTTCAGATAGATGCAAAAAAACAAAAAAAACAATGATTCCCAAGGGCTGACAGACACAGAGGAAAACAGTAACTGACCGAGACGAGATATAAAATCATCCTCAATCCGCCACAGTTACACAAACAAATGACCATACACAGAGGCAAAACAAACAATAAATTACTACAAATGAAATGCAGACGCATGAAAAAAAACTAAAAAAACACTCTAAAGTAGAAAGAATACCAGACGGACACGCGCACACCCAAGAAAATAAAGCAAATTTACCACAAAAGACCAAAACCACCGTATTTAAATGTGCAGATGCTGAAGGGCACAAGATGGGAGCGACGGAGCCGACAAAACAGAAAGGTGGAGGTATGCAGATGCAACACAACCACAAAGTGACGCAAACAGTTGGAAAAGATGCAAAATCACCGAGTTCAAACACAATCCGGATCCGAAGATCCCCGGGAACGACCTCAGACAGACAGGAAACGATCAAAACACGACCAGATGAGCTCCATCATTACCAACATTAACACAACTGAGGCACAAAACGCTGGATAACTTCAAAAAAGGGTGAAATGATGAGAAACGGATGCAAACAGAAAAATCACCACGGATTTAAAAACGACCACAAAATGAATAAAATGATGTGCAAAAGCTCCACATTTTGACAGAAATACGGCCAAATGAACACAAAGAAACTTGAAGTATATATCAATGTTGAGACATCTGAGAAAGAATTACAGCCACTTAGCGATATAAGGAGACCTGGAATGTTAGAAATTGACCACAGAGACAAAGGAGACGCACGGCGGCTGTAAAGAGACACCGAATGGTCGAGAAGAAGCCTTTGGTTCTTATCATTTACATCTCAGTCGGGCAGAATACCTTTTCATGTCAGTGCCATGATTACAAGAAGAGATCATTTATATTGTTATACTAAACTATCCTCAACGAAACAACATTTCATCACAATCTTTTAACCTCCCGTAAATTTCTCGAATGAACCTCTGGATTTCAAAATCCCCCCACAACCGTTTGTTCCACTTTTACTGACTTTCCTTGTGGGGACGGTTGGATTTTAATTCAATTCAGTGTTTTCTTTCCAGTTTGGATGTGTTCCTATATATTCCCTCCCTCAGTACTCTGGAGCCTGACGGCCTCCCGTCCCACATGCCTCCATTATGGGACTTTAAAGAAGTAGCGAGACAGGGAATGTCAATGCAGTTAAAAAACAGGAAAGACTGCGGTTGAATGTACACTGGTAGACACAGACCATGCAGGCATGGGCAGGCATTGGCAGACAGACACATGCATCCGTGCAACCACACGTAAGTATGTGCGCAATAGCACACACACACAAACACACACACACATAGCCACAGATACGCATATGCACATGCGGAGGGAATCCCCATTGGAGTCATGCAGCAGCAGCCCTCCGGGGTAATCCCTGGATAAAATGCCTCAGATGATTCGGTTTGGTCCCGATACGATGTGGCGACACCTGGACGGAGTCGTGAACAACAGCGCTAATCCTGCACGATGTGCAGATCAGCTCAAAGCGCAGTCGGCATTATTACCGGGATCAAGCCAGAGATCTACCGTGCCCAAAACATTTTCTATCAGCCGAGTCAGTCAAGTCAGCAGCTCCGATCTGTGACGTAGTGACACTGCAGGGATGAGTCAGACCAGAGGGGGTTGAGCCGGGACATTGGCAACATAGCCTAAATCAGCGACGGCTCCCAGACTTCCCAAACCGCCAGCAACAACAAGGAACACGCCCAGAATGGAGACGAGCTGGAATGTCATTCATATGGTCCTGATTTTACCGCTCTGACAAATTTTTATTTTTTTTTCCTGTCACATGTTGACGAGACACACCAGCTTTCGCTTGGTCGCTTGGCTGACGTAGACGGTTGTTACCGACTGGTTCTCACCAACTGCCCGACTGGTTGGCAGACAAAATGAGGAAATTCTTCTCTTTGGCGGCTGGCACACTGGGAACAGTGAGTGGCCCGTCTTACCCTGTCCATGTGTGGGAGTGTCCTCGGGCAAAACACTCAACCCAAAACCTTTTTTCTGAAAGTGGTGTGCAAGCAGCTCGCATCGAGATGTTTGTGTGGAAAGATTATGTAGATGAATTGATTGATGTCACAGATGATGTAAAGCACTTTGAGATTGCCGAGGTGGTAAAATGTGCAATTTCTACGTGAAAAGAATCGGGCCTAAAATTGCACCTTGGGGCACACCGCATCTCATATCATGAATCCCTGAGGAGAACGTAGGAAAATGCTCTATCGTATGTATATTGGTGCTTCTTGACAATGAGAAGGAGCAGATTCCAACTCAGAGACATGCATGTTGACGTTTCAGAAAAGTTTCACGTTTTGTCAGAAATGGCAGAAAGACTGAAGACGGTGTAGTTTTCATGTTGGTCCACTAGCAGGTGCTGTTGTTTGTTTTTGTAAGGAAACCACACACACACCAAACGCTCTAAACATTAACAAAAAGGGAGAACACGGACATTCTAGTGGACAGACGACCAAGTTGAGTGCTGTTTGTTAGTTGACTGTCAAAATAAAACTACCAAGACCCAGGAGAATATGGACATTGTTCTGATTGGCCAGCTACTGAGCATGTGCACAAAAACTCGAGTCTCCTACTTTGTTATGCGAGTTTAAAACGGGCCCATCGGCTCTTTTACTGACTCGTCAGCTCGTCGGTTGGCGCTTTGACCGTTTGTTTATGAGAGCTTTTCCCTGATTGACTGATTGACTTGTGGCTTGTGGGGAGACGGTCATGGCCATCCCCCAGCTGGCTGTTTGTGCAGATTGTAAATATTATCGTCTTGATAATCTCTGCATTGTGTTACGACTTCTGGAGACAATACAACCACTGATCCTGTTGCAGATTTGATTTTCGTACAGTAGTTGCATGTTTCATGCTCTCTCTCTCTCAGTCTGTGTTTAAAACAGAGACCAATTGCCGAGGAGTGAATGGGAGGGTAATTTTCATCTCAGTCCACATTGAGGACCAAAACAAGTCACTCCAGTTGGAAAACAATGTTTTTAATTGTGGCTTCTGAACCACCATGTTTAACTTTCCATAGCTTGAATGATAAGAATTTCCCCTTTACACTGAAAAGGAAACTGATATCATAGTTGGCGATCTGTCTGAGTCTTTGCCAAAATAGGTCAATGTAAGCTGCGATGCATTAAGATCAGATCTTCATCTCCATCTCGCTGCCGGGACGCATGCTTTCTGATTAGAGAGGCAGTTTTCTATACGTCTGCAAGCGCAGACGAACCGCCGAGATGGAGCACGAAGCTTTCGTTCTCAGCCACATACTCTGTCTGTCAGGTCCACGTGGCTTTAAATCTATAATCCCTTGTCATTAAAACGGCTTCCCACTGGTTTTCCCCCTTCAGCGCTGTGAACTCACGGCCTGTCAGCAGAATGTTTGGACTGCTCGGCTGTTTGGACGCATCGGGAGACGAACTCTCGTGTTGCGCCGCGGACAATGAGAGCCGAGAGCCTGCCAACGATCTGTCTGTGATTCGGTAGCTTCGCCTCACAAACGCAGCCTGATGGTGAAGAAATGCGTCGAGACGGACGGCTTGACGGAGCGTTTATGTTCAGGAATGTTACTCCCGGTTAAATGTGACCAGAAACATGGAGGAAACATCAGTCAAGCTTAAACATGAGGGGACACCTCTGGCAAAGACCTTGTTTTCTGTCATAAACAAGCAGGGAACTAAACGGGTTAATCAGGTTTATTAAAAAAAAAAAAAAAAAAAAAAAAAAAATGCTTCAGTTGAAAATGTACTTGGAACAAGACCAGCAGTGATGACACATGAGGAAACTTTGAAAATAAGTTGAAGAAAATGACTCAGGAAAAGAAAAGTTGAACTGAAGTATCAGCTGTGGCTGTTGTCAACTGGCAACTTCTTCATGTCAAAAACCAAGTCTGGTCTTTCACATTTGCTAAAAACGGCAATTATGGTAATAAGAATCAACCCTGCATTATCATTGTTATCGTTTTTCAGTTTAATTGGAGGATGATCACATTATATCATTTTATTCATATCAATTTACCAAAAAATCTTGACTATGCAAATTACCTGTGTCAATGTGGTTTTTGTTATGAATCACAAGTAAGCAACAGTCAAACATGCAACCAACCACCCTGGGAATGTACCTTTGCTCTCTGGAGGAAACAAAACGTCAGAATGGAAGCTGGAATGTCCGGAGGAAGTTATTTAACTGAATCAAATGTTTACACTGTCATTTCAATATTAGTGTGATAAATGTGTGTCTAATATCAAGTGAGAAGTCACGGAAACTTCACCAGATAAGCTTGAAGTCTTAATTTAACCAGAAATTGGAGCGCTGAGCCAGACAGGAAGCTCCCCGCGAGCTTCAACGGTGCTGTGTTGTTACTTCAGGTCGTGTTCCTGGAAACACACTCGGACATTTTGTAAACTGAAACCACCGGTTTGTATACAGATGATATCCATTTACATCTGTGCCGAGTTACTTCTGCATTTCGTGTTTTTACCAAAGTGTGTCTTCGACTTCTCTTCTGTCAATTCATGACCCGTCATCATCTGTCCATTATGTCTCTTCATGCCGTTTAAAGAAGCGACGGGAGGGACATTCTGGCTCCTCTCCGCTAAACAGAGAAGCTGGAGAGTGAAGAGAGATAAACGGGCAATTAGTTTACTCTACATGTCCTTGTCAATGTTGTTGTGACAAAACTCTGTGAAAGAATCACTGAACACTTGAAGTGCCTCTTTAGCAGCAACACACACTTCTCAGCGCTGTTCGCCTCCTTCAGATACATGGAAAAACAATGCACTGTGCAGTTTCCTTGTAAAGGTCAACCTGTGGGCTGCTTGTAAATACTGTAATAATGTGGCTTTGTGGCCTCTTTAAAACGTCATAAAAATAATACAGCAAATGTTAGGAGGTCTGCGCCCATGCACCTCAGGGACTTTTTCTTTTTTCTTTTTTTTTTTTTTTTTAATTTGAATTCATCAAATAGGGAAGAAATATCGTGTACATGATGCCTCAGCAGCAGTTCTCATGGTCAGGGCGAACCAGAGAGCCGACGACCTGCAGCTGCACTGTGTGGGACTTCAACAGGTGGAGGGGTGGAGGACGTCAACAGACTGTGTGATGAAGAACCACACTTCTTTCTTACTCTCTCTCCTTCCTTCCTTCCTTCTCTCCGTCCGTGATCTCTGGTAAAAGCTCATTTTTATTCCACATTTTAAAAATGATCTTAGGCCCCTTTTACACTGTGGAGGACCAAATGTGCCAAAATCAAATAGATTAATACACTTGATTAAATATGTCTTTACATTTATTAGAATTGGAATTAAATAAACAAATGTGTCGTTAAATGTGTCATTAATTAATTAAAATGTCAATGTCAAAAACATGTATCATTTATTTCATGGTCTGGTGTTGCTTCATGTGTTTATTTTTATCGGTCAAACATGACGGTCAAAGTCAGTGGGCGGGGCTACAACTGACCTGGTCAAACCCATTCCTTTGGTCTGAAGAGTTTCAAAACATGACGGCTCCGTTGAAGGAGGATCGGCATGGACTTTAACAGTCTTTTCCTGAGATGAAGTGCCACGCCAATCGGAGGATCTGTTGGAACTAAAATATCTCTCACCACTGAGGTGTTTGACGAACAGGACAAGTCCTCACCTTGGCTTTTGTCAGTTACAAATAAATCCCACCGACTCTGATGGTCGAGTTCGACAGATGAAACAAATTGATGAAGCAGCACAACACTGGACCATGAAATAATTAAATAGTGGAATAATTGTTTTTTTTTTAACATAAAATTATTTGGTATTTTAATGAATTTATTGCACATTTAATGACAAATAATTATATTTAATTCCAATTTTAATCAATAGGTGGTGGTGTCAGAAAAGTTTCCACAGGGATAGCTGGCATGTAAATGATAAATTTATTTATTTATTTAATTTTGGCACTTTTACTCCTCCACATTACACGACATTGTTTTCACGTGAAAATCGAAACCTTTCGTTGTATGTCAGGTGTCCGTTTACACAACAATGAAGCTCGGAGCCACTGAGGCCACGTTTACACTAATTAAATCAAACTGATATTTCTCTGCGTTTGGGCCTTGCATTTACACCAAAATGCAGCTACGAGTCTCCACAAACAATGATTTCTGAAAACTCCAGCGACAGTGGAGATCTGGAAAAACGATGCGTCTCCGTTTGTATCTGAAGAAGGATAGACGAAGGTTTACGTCACAATATGCGATCGAGGTGTCATTAGCAGCATCTGTGTGTGCGACCCGTGTTTATCGCGATTCATGACGTTGCGCTTCTTCAGGACTCGGATTGGTTATCATGACTTCACGCTTCTCGTTTCACTGCCCCCTACAGGTCTGGCAAGCTCATAGTAGCTCTGAACCAGATGTATATGGGTTCTTTCTATGTGTATGACTTTGTTTTTGTAAACGATCAGGTGCAAATGAAGAAGATTTCGGAAACGTAGACGGAGAAATAGCCGTTTTGTAAAAAAAATTTAAACGTGGCCTGAAAATGCAACTTTTTGAAAACGCTCCCACACCTTCGCCGCGGACAACGCACCTTGCAGCAGAGCAACAATCTATAATATCACTCCAACATTGGATGACTGAAGTTTCAGGGTGCATCACTTCCTCGTGGAGGTGAGCTGAGCCGTGGGACAAATGAAAAGAAAACCTAATATAACTGCAGTTTGTTATCACAGAGGCTGTGTGGTAAACCCACTCAAACCAAACATAGAGTTATCTGGAGTGAGACCTTTAATTAAATAAAACCTGTTGCTGGTGAGTCTCCAAGTTAATGTAACTATCAGCTAATAACAGAAGGAGAGGCACAGACTATAATTATTCTGTCAACCCTCAAAATTTCATTATTGTTTAGCTACAACATTTTTCGTGGCAGTAACGGTCGCTGTAAGTGTCTGGTCGGTGCAGTTTGACTCAGAGCTCCACAAAACTCTTTGTTGAACCGGAGAAGCTTAAACATTTTTAAATAATAAATGACATTGAGCTGCACATGCCCACTGTGGCCTTTTATTTCTGCGCCTGTCGCCACCTGGTGAAAAACATTTAGGGCAATCCTTGATCAAAACTTTAATATTGATATTTATTATTAGAAGGAAAAATTCGATTGTCATAAATTGTGCAATTTCTGTGAATCGCCAACGATCACATTTTTATGTCGTATGTGAAATTCTGTCACTTTGAATTTGCAGAACATGAATGCACAATGCATGGAAACCTAATGTATTGCTGTTTAATTGGTCTTGCACCATATGTGCGCTGCCCAAGTTGACATTATGATAAATCTGCAATATATTCTGCAGCCCGATCGGGATACATGGCAGGCAGTGTCATGGTTCATGTTTAGTTTCTTTAGTTCTTTTTGAGATCCTGACTCTGGTTTCAGGCTCTTTGACTTCCCCTCTTCATGTCTGATTGCCGTTCCAGACCTGGATGTGTTTCACCTGTGCCTGAGTGTGTGATTGTCTTCACCTGGTGTCTGTGGTTTATATCAGAGCTCTTCCTGTGTGTCTTGTTTGGCCAGTTCATCTGTGTCTCAGCCTTGGTTCTGTTGTTCTGTTGTGAATAAATAAATGACCTTTGGCTTCACTGTAAATTGACTCGAAGAGCATCCACATCCACAGCATTTCTTTGGAGTAACCTTGGAAAAATCCAAAGGGAGAACGTTGGGAACCAGTGCAGTATGTGTCCAATTGTGTCTCCATGTAACTCTGGCCAAAATGAAAAAGGTTGTGAGCACCGAGGCTCACGTCCTGCACAGACGCATCTTGTTGCTGTCTTTCATTTGCAACCCACACTTGTTCCAGAGCGGCAGATTATTCCAGCGTGCCGTAAACAACAGAAAAACGATCAGCCCCTTGAGCAGAAAACTGACAGAATGGAGACTGTCATTCTAATGACGCCGTGTTTTTCCTTCGCCTCCAGTCGTACTTATCGGGTTACATTATCCGTCAGGCATGGCATTTTCTGGAGATTCTTAAGCAAGCCCACAGTTGATTGCAGGTGATTGGCTGCAGCAGCCAAACACGGTCTGAAATCATCATTTGTGGCTTTGTCACTTTGATTGCGACTGAACGATGTGATTCACTCGGGGCTCCGCGCCGTCGCCGTCATCGTTCCTTTCGTGCATTTCTTTCAGATTGTGTTTCTTTTGGTTGGGAAGCCGCGAGCCTTCTCCACAAGCTCTTGCGTGTCCGTCCAAGCAGCAATTCTTCATCACCGGCTCCTGCTTTCACCCTGCGCTCGGCTCATGACCCAACATGACCTCAGTGTTTGTGAACTTCTGCACGTAAACAAGTGACTCCAATTTTACACAATATCTGCAACCTCAAATCACCCCAAAAAAAAAAGAGAAACAATTATGTGTCTGTTATTCAAACTATACATTCCACTGAGGAAGGGGTCAAAACAACATATCAAATAGCAAAAAACTGGGACATTTTATGGCATTAAAATCATGTGTACCATGTGTACAAAAAAATTTAATAAATCATATAAGGACACATTCACCTCTGTGTTGCATCATCTCTTCTCTCAGTAACACTTAAAGTGTTTTGGTGATCACGAGCACCGCTGTTATTTTAAAAGTCAAGTGTTTGTCTTCTTCAGGCTAATTTTTCTTGTGACTTTGTGTCATACTGCATAAAATATTTTCTATGGAACAAGTTTGCGTGACAGGTGAGTTAAACATGCGGACTCTTTCACTACACAGCTGGAAGAGATTCGGTCAATTTGGAGATGTTGAAGGAAGGGAGATGCTTTTTGGAAAACACATCATCATCCATCCATCTTGTGGCCACAGGCAGGAAGAGCTGATCCAGCTGATGGTGAGAGAAGAAGGGAACGGAGCAAACAGAAGAAGACAGATAATGGTCACATTTTAGACTTTTTGTTTAGTTTAGAAAACAAAACAATACAATACAGAGTTTTTTTTCACATTTCTAAATGGAACAGAGCAGAAAGAAGATTAACTTGTATACTCTGCTAGTTTATCTCAATCAATCCTTTCCATTGAAAATTAAAAGCAAACGACAAATATCAAACAAAATGACCCTCACTCTATTAATTTCAACACTATCTATATTAATTAAACTGTGTATTTCCCACCGTTACAAAAAAAATCATAGTTTGTTTTTCCCAAATTTAGCGACAATTTATTGATTCCTTTTTGACCACATCCATCACCTGTTAATTTTCCCCAGAATAAAATAAAGTGGTATCATCTGCAAATAGAATACATTTGAGCAGTTTAGGTATATAAATAAGCTAAATTATTATAATATAGGTATGGAAGAAGAGGCAAACTCCACACAGAAAGACTGTCAGTCCAGGCTTGAACTGTGATGAGTGTTTAGATTTTACAAAACGTTTCATCTGGTCTTTGTATGTAAACCGAAGAGCAAATACAAGACAGTGATGAATATGTATATATGACTCTCACTTGCCACTTTATTAGGTTCACCTATTAAACTACTCAACACATTTACATTGATCAGCCAATCCCATTGCAGCAATCCAACGTATTTAGACACAATAACATGAAGTATAAATCGATGAGAATCTGAAAGGACGGTGGTTTAAATGACATCAGTTTTCGGTACTTTTGCTCGGATGAGCAGTGGTTAACATTCCCGCCTCACAGAGAGAAGATCTTGGTTTAAATCCTGGCCGGGGCCTTCCTGTGTGGATCTTGCATGTTCTCCCTGTGTATATGTGGGTTTCCTGCACGTTTTGGAAATGGGATCAAATAAACCCAGGTGCTGGAGCGTCATGTTGTTGGCACATCGTTTTTTAAAAATGACTTAGTAGCCCAGAAAACAACAACAAAAGTGTTGGCAGCTCTCATGCCTCTGTACGGAGCTGACAATGTTTGTACCAGTCTGGGCAGTTGGTAGTTGAATGCGATGTGTTTGTTTGCTTTTGGGGGCGAGGCTTAGCCAAAGGTCAACTAAGACGATACGGTAGGCAATAAAGAGTCAAATCTGGTACCAACAAGGTGTTTCTAATAAAGTGCGTGAAAATACAGCATTTCTTGGTACAATAACATTTAATTCCTCGTAGTTTGTTCCCGGTAAGCACAGTCCTTTTGTGATTTGCACATCATTGCCATCGGAATTAGGGTTACACAAAAGACGAGGATGTTTGAAACACACACACACACACACACACACACACACACACACACACACACACACACACACACACACACGCACACACACACACGCACACGCATTGTTACACAACAGGACGCGCAGAGAGAGCGCTAGTAAAAACTTCCACCCACTGGTTTATTGACAGGAGATCGTGCACCTCTGCCAAACATCCTTTTTACCAGAATCCAGCGTGACCCTGGGATGGGATCAAACTCAAATACCCTACTTATTGCTGGATTAACCAGCAGCAAGACCGCAATTATGAGCCGCCGCCACCGCCGCCGCCGCCGCCGGCAACACATGTACAGCATGTTGCCAGAGATGCATCGCCTCAGAAAGAGGAACCTATTCATTCCTCGCTGATCCTCTGGCTGATTGGAAACAAACATGTCATCTTTATCCCCTGCAGCCACCCGTCAGGTCGTCTGCTGTGAACCACGGCAGCGGTAGCAGAGAAGGAGAGAGGAATCCAGGAATCAACAACCGTCTGTCTGTGTGGCGTGGCGGGTCAACGTCAGTCTGGAGACGATCGCACAGAAACACACACAGGATAACTAGCATGCGGAGGCACTTCCACACACACACACACACACAGCTGTTTGGAATTACTTGGCCCGGGTGATGAACTCACTGACAGCGCTGCGACTCATGCAACGTTCAAGGAGAAACGAGGACGTGGGAAAACACATTATAATCATAGATTTCTTGTAGCCTGGCTTTTGATGTGTCTCCACCGCGTGTTGACTGCTTGTGCGCTGTTTAGAACCATAATCTAACTAACAGGTATCTGTTTTCCTCCAAATCTGTCCTCGGAGCGCTCTTCAAGTTACAAAATCTACAAAAAAAAAAAAAGAAGGCAGCTTACAGGAAAAATTAAATCGCAGCAGGGAACGTGGTTTTTAGGCACCGATCAATCTCACTGAATGTCGAGGGTTTTCCGACGTCGGCGGATGTGTGAGATCTTGCTGGAGTTCAACCCTCGCTGCTTCGGTTGCCCCTGCTCTTTGTGCTGGATGGATTGGCATCACTCAGGACCGATATTTGGAAATTATAGAGGAAATAAACCAAATGGATTATTTAGAAAAACATACAGTTCTGTGCAAAAAGATACGCTGTCAAATATAGAGGTGTTTGTGAGCAACGGTGCCCTTGAGGTTGAAGAAATGGACTCGGAGGGTCTGATGTTTGCTGGTTCGATTCCCTCAGCTGTGGGCCCCTGAGCGTTGCCCCCCAGTTCTCAAAAAACACATGGAGGGAAAATCACACCCAAACTGATTTTTCTCTTTCCCAGAGAGCTGTGCTCAGCTTTGTGGCCTTCAGAGTCAAGACGATGTAAATTGAATGACACAATGAAGATGTCAAAGGACGCGTTCAAATTTCCCTGTTTGATCCAGACCAGAGTCTCTTCAGGGAGTTTCTGGTATAAATCATTTCGTTTGGGCAACTTTGAAAGACCCCCCCGAACTCTGAATCGGATCTATCAAGCGATCGCTGGTCAGGGTTTGTTTCGGGTGACAGCGCCCCCAAACCAGCGGCTGTTGTAATTGCACGACATTTTCCATGCGGTTTTGATCCGGTCTCAACGGTGCTGCTTGAATGCCACCCGAACCAAATGAAGGTGAGCAAATAGCATCACTCCCACGACTCCTCCTTCATCTTCAGACCCCAAGATAGTACTTAACGACATCGGCTATATGGCTGAGATCATTGCACTCTGATGCTGAGTAAATATGGAACCAGTCAGATGTTTTCTTGTTTTGTGTTGCATGTCTGCACGCACTTCTTTGAGGTTTGTCTGAATTGTTTGCACAATACTTTGGCCTCATAGACACATTAATAAGTGTCCGAGAGTCTTTCTCATCCGGGGAATTATAGACTTAAAGGATGCACCTGAAACCTGAGCTGAGAGATCTGGATTTACTGTGCTTGAAACACTGAGACAGATTGTTGACAAAGGACTCTGCGTAAGAACAGAACTAGTCCAAGCGTGCTCTATATCATGTCTTTCACATTTACGTTTGGAGGAATCTCAAGTGGAGTACAAACTGGAGAGACCTTCACCAAAGAGTATGGGATGTGAAGGTTCAGTTGGCTGGATTGAAAACACCCAGGATGTTTATAGACTGGCGTCAGGAGCAGAGGAACACTTCCCAGTCAACAGGTTGGTTTTATATATGTATATATATATATATATATATATATATATATATTAAATAAACACAGGCTTAAGGATTATCACAGACTGACTACCAAAAATGCGCAGTTGAAACTGTGGGATCCCATAAACCAGCAAGGATGCAATGGGAATACCTTAACCCCAATGAGAAATGCTAACCCGGTCATCCATGATTATCACTCCAAATTCACGGTGAGGAATCCTGTCGCCGTCCGCCCGCAGGCTGAGCCGCATGACGATACCTGTGTCTGTGGCTGCTGAGCAGCGCGGTCACGATTGGTTTGTGCTGTAGTGATGTGGTCACCGCGAAAATGACAAAATAACTTGTTGATGGATTTAATATCTCCAGGAACTCTCAAGAAACCTACAGTGATGAGCACCTTTCCGACAACGGATTACCACGGTGGTTTCGAAGTCTGGGAGCATCGTGGAGAAGAGTTTTAACCACACTGACAACAGTAATGCACCAGGCGGCTTTTTTTTCTTTCTTTCATTTATATAACAGGTCCAATTACAAGAATCTACAAAGTTTTGCCAACATCATGAACCGTAAGGTGAAGTTGAGGAATCTCCTTTATGTGTGATGCTGTATAAACACACTCTGGACAACAGTCTTTACATTTTGTGAAGTCTCCAGTTGAGACCTCAAACACACGTTTACACATGTATGGAGACAGCTGCCCCGTCCACATGCTGCTGTCTCTGACATTATTTCACCCAGAAAATTATTTACAAAAAAAAAAAAAAAGTCTGAATCCAGAGTTCTTGAAGATTCTGGGCTTTTCACTTGGAGTTTTGTCTGAGACTTAAATGTGGCAGAAGATTTCTCACTGGATCTCACCTCTGTCTGTTTAATCCCTCCTTCAGGCAGCACAGCTCAGTTACTCATCCTTGACATTTTTCAAGGTGCTATGACAGATTTCCAACACAAACTCGGCAGCACACATCTTGTTTTGTGTCTTATACGGTGGAGCTACGAGTCAGCAACCGAACGGCAGTAAGGATCGGAAGTGTTTGATTTATTCTTGTTAAGTAATTAAAGCCACTAGAGTTTCATCGACATGCATGCCTTCCTTTAAAGAATGGTTTTGTTCTATACTCCGATAAGACCCAGGTGGCCAGATGTTACTTCAGCAATCGTAGTCACTGCGCTGGTCACAGGCATCGTTATGGGAAGTTCTGGAAGTTGCCTTACACAACATACATCATGTCAGCTGTTCACTGTTCAGTGTGCCTGTTGTTGACATATTTTGGCCAGACTGTAAAATGTGAGAAGAAACTAAACTAGACTACGTTCCAGATTTTTCCCAGCCGACGTCCAAAGCAGGAAGCGGCACCGCAAGTGTGAAAAGTGCCTTGAGGTATATGAGTAACTGGAAGGTAATATTGTTATGTTGGTGCATGGAGGAGGTAGCAGGTTTCATAAAAGCTTTTAAAAGTGTGGGTGTGGTCTATCGTGAGGATATATTTTGTTTTTGTCAGTCTTTTATTTTTGTTTGCTTACTTACCCAGACAAAGGATTACAAGCTATACATCCTTTTCAAACTGCTGAGAACACATTATTATTATTATTATTATTATTATTATTATTATTATTATTATTATTATTATTAACATTATTATTATTATTATTATTATTATTATTATTATTATAATCATTGTTGTTGTTGTTGTTGTTATTGTTATTATTATTATTAATATAATAATGTTGTTGTGCTGAGTATTTAACATTTTTCTTTCTTCTCTATTGTCATATTTTTATTGGTACCAACATAATCATTTATCAATATTGTTATACTTTTCTTTTCTTTTATTAAAAATGTTCAAAATACAGATATTACACACTTCTTGTTTTGGTAGTGGTATCAGTGATATAAAATCACCGATACCACCCCCGATATACAATCAATGTCAAGCGCCATGTGAAAAAATCTACAAACAAATGAGCAACAGGCAGTCAAATAATCAACTTGTTGCAGGCTGATGGGGCACAAAGTATCAGGAATGTTTAGCTCCACAGCTGTGGATCCTCAATATAGTCACAATAGTGACTATATTGGATATAGGCTGTGGCAGACAGAATAGGCTGAAATCGGCCCACAAGAGGCTCCAATCCGGCCAAACCACCAAGCAAATGGTCAACATCTCAAAGAAAACATAGATTTTATTAGCAAGTTTTAAAGAGCAGCAAGCACAACACAACCGTGAGATGTGGTATCGCGTCAATGCAAGCAACCTCAATGCTCACAGCCATGAGTTCGTAAAAACATTCATAAATCAACCACTATAGAAGTTTGTGGATATTCCTCTGCATTTTGCACCAGAAGGTTTCATTAAGATTGGCTTTATGTTGAGAATGGAGTAATTTTACATATTAATTGTTTAGTTTCACCCCCAAAAAAACCTTTAAAGTTTAAATTCAAAGGTTATTATGGCACTATTTTACAGTCAAGATGACCTGAATTTGGTCTCTGAACCAAAATGTGTTTGGCACCCGTGATCTGTCACCCATGTAAACCTATAGCAGTATAACAAAGAAAATGGATTATCCAAGCTATAATCTTTATAAAATAGTGCTTTATAAGCTTGATCTTAAAAGAAGAGACTTTGTTCGCCAGCTGAGCTCAGAGTGTAGGGAGCTTACTCTGGAGTTTTGTGGGTTTTCCCCGGGTACTTTGGCTTCCTACCACAGTCTAAAGATATGCTGGTTAATTGTTGACGATACATTGTGAGTGTGTGACCGTTCGTCTCTCACTGTGTGTCCTGCAATGGATTGGTAACCTGTCCGGGGTGCACCTGTCTTTTCCCACGGCCAGTCAAGCTCGGCCATTCTAGTGGACACACGACCAAGTTGGATTGTCATTACTGTGACTGTCAAAATAAAAGTACCAAGTCCCAGGAGAATATGGACTGGGAGTCATGACATTGGAAGAAAGAAAAATTGTTCCTATTGTCCATCTACTGAGCACGTGCAGAAGAGTTATTCACCACGACCGTGGTGGCCAGGAGCATCGATTCTGCTCGCTACAAGGAGACAGAGTTTGGCGTGAAACGGTTAATGTTTTGTTTTCTTCACATAGAGTTTAGATTTTGTTGGGACCAGCAATTTAATTCACATTGAAAGATTTCATGTTGTACTTGTGATATCATGCTGGTCCACTTGGCCACTATGAAGGTAATTCAAACGAAAATGAATATTTAGGCACTCACTTGGCAGCGGCAACCGTATTGTTCACATGTCTTATTATGCAGCTGTTTTGATACAAATATCTCAGATTTCAACGTGACAACATAAAGAGGATGAATGCTGAAGCGGCCCTTTGTGTTGCCTTGTTACCTGAAAACACACTGTACTTAAATCCCACACTCCAGCAGTTGGCTTTGGGTTTGATTCTGATCCAGTAAGTGTTTGTTCCACGGCCAGTCAGAAGTAGGCAGTAGCTTTACTGTAAACACAATTATGCTAACTGCGGCAAGATTCAGAGACCACATGAAGGGAGGTCGACTCTCACGCAAAACACTCGCTCGGCCGCTCTCACACACCATACTTACTCACTCACTTACATGCTCATAAAGCAAAAAAAAAAAAAAGCAAAAAAAAAAAAAAGCATTTATCCGCACCTGCAATCTCACGAATTGGACCCACCAGCAGCTCACATGGACGCACACCTACACACCATAAACAACTTCCTCTGCGGTCAGAATGATTAGAAAGCACGCTGAGAGTGGAACAAGGGGGCCGGCCCCCTCACTGCTCACACACACACACACACACACACACACACACACACACACACACACACACACACACACACACACACACACACACACACACACACGCACACACTGGAGCCACAACACACGGTGGAGGCGTCACACACCAAACACTCCACAGGAGGCCGCGCTGCTGGTGTCCAGCACGTCTGCAGGAGCACAGAAACACACATCGCTCAACTATTCTAAATAATATTCTGATAACCGACTGACTGCACGCAAGCAGTCGTTTATTTTAGCAACACACACACACACACACACACACACACACACACACACACACACACACACACACACACACACACACACACACACACACACACACACACACACACACACACACACACACATGCCCAGTGTCTCACCTCAGGCATCTGTTTGGTCAATAGTGTCATTTACAGAATAACACATCATTCTTTCCACTGTGGGAGTGGGCAGGGCTCTCTTTGGTTTCAGAGTCACTGTACTCCCTCCGGCCAACACACACACACACACACACACACACACACACACACACACACACACACACACACACACACACACACACACACACACACACACACACACACACACACACACACGGAGAGCCGCTCGACTGTTATTTCTCCTAACTGCAACTTTCAGGGAATCCTCCGCTCGCTCTCCCCGGTGACATTAACACTCCTCCACCTCGCTTCACTGACCTCAGGCAGGCCGCCTGACAGATTTATCTCCATCTCGATTTGGTTAAACAACGCGTGGATTAATACTGCCAGAGGGGGAAAAAGTTCAGATGTGTGTGTGTGTGTGTGTGTGTGTGTGTGTGTGTGGTGTGTGTGTGTGTGTGTGTGTGTGTCACTGGCAGCGCGAAGGCTCCAGGTCTCGGCCCGTTGACGCTGACCAGACGTCCATCCAGATCGTCTGGATGTTTATTGAAGAGCGTTTGAGAGGTTGACATTTCCCACAGAGCGAGGCCCCGCATCACTCCTTTGGTTATTCACCCACAAAGTCAAGTGAGAGGCTGCGTTCAATCAAACAAACCGCCCCGAGGACTCTCCGCGGCGCTCGTAAGAGATCGCCACTTCAGCTGGAATGTAGCGGCGGACGTCACCGCTCTCCGAGGTGACTTCACGTCATTGGTTACCCAAAACAAAAGCTGCTCCACAACACAATAACTCAAGCTGCTTGTGCTTCTCTTAAAGCCTCGTTCTGAAACAGTGATGATCCAGTTACATGTGATGATGTTGAACGGCAACGGTCTGTTATGAAACTAGAAAACGACCTAACGGGCCCTTCCTCAATGGAGCCACAGTCCTTATGAAGACCGTCCTATATCGGCCATATCATTATGACCACAAGCAAAGTGAAGTTCTTCATCTTGGCACCTGATAGTGTTCGTGTGCAGGACACATGAGGCAGCAAGTGAACATTTTGTTGTGTTAAAAAAACGAAAGCATGCCAACAGGCTCGTCGGCCAAACCAGCAAGCAAACTGGAAAACTTTTCAAGAAAACATAGAATCTTTTAACAGATTTCTTAAGAGTAGCGACGCGACACAACACCGAGACTCGAGCTGGGATATCAGTGACGCTACCATGAACGCTACCAAACGAGCACTCGCCTCAAAGCCAAGCTGTCATGATGACTTTGTAAAAACACCCATCATACAGCAGCGAGAGAAGAATTTTTTTTTTTTTTAACACTTTTCTGTAATTTGCACCAGAAGGTTTCATTAAAACAGCTTTATGTTGAGATTGTTCTCCTTTTCTTCAGTAATTGTTTGGTATTTGCAAAAATGTCGACATTTTCATCATGTCCGCCACAAAGAAACACTATATTTCCATGTTTTATCGGTCTGGCCCACTCAAGATGAAATTGGGCTGTATGTGACCCCTGAACTAAAATGTGTTAAAACACCCCTGACTCTGACAATGCCAGGGTCAGATAATCTCCCTTAAAGCCTTAAAGTCGAGGTCCCCAACTCATTACTGAGCTCTGTTAGGTGTTTGGCGATAACATCATCACGAGACTCAGAGGCGTTGACGCAGGAAGAGGGCTGAAACTTGCAGGACATATTTTGACATTTCCAGGTAAAAGCAGCTCAGACTGTTGTTCTCTGTGTGATTTGCACCTTTTCAGAATCTGTCTGCGACAACTGAAAACACCGTCTGAAAGTGAAACCCTGCAACACGCAACCCTTCAGTGCAAAAAAGTCATGAGGCTGAAACCGCCCACAGACAACCAAGTAGTGTCCTATAGCATTTCCTCTCCGGCTTCCTGTGTCAGATTGGCAGAAAACAAGCGAAGAGCTGCAGTGCATTTTCAGGAACATTTTCAACTTTCTCTGAATTTCACTGACCTAAAAAATGTCGCGGAAATCCTCCCCGAACGCCTCAGACTCTAAAATGTGGCCAAGTTCCACATTAACGTTGGCTTTTTTTTTCTTTTCAACCGGCTCTTGGTTTTTGCACTCGAGTTCTCAGTCTGCCCTGCAAACGATGTTTGAGGCAGTTGGCTCAGAAAAAAAAAAAAAAGAAGAAAGAAAAATCTCTTTAATGCATGTAGAAAGTATATGAGGATTATTTGCAGAAAACAATAGAAAAACATCAGATGTGGTTTCAGTGCTCGCTGCCATCATTGTGTGAAAGCCATAATCAGGCAGAGGGAGAATTCATTCAAAGAAAGCTAATCGGTTGCCTCAGCAGGCCAGAATGCAGCACGACCGCAAAACATTAGAAATCCACCGAGCTGCTCTCTCATGGAGCTTTCACCACCGCGAAGGCTCCGAGGAGTTTCCAACTGCTGGAGAGGCAGGAAACCATTAGGAAGAGGCAAGAAGGAGAAGCGGTCACACCGGGAGAGTCGATCGAAAGTATCCAGGGTGCAGTTTATCTATCTATCTATCTATCTATCTATCTATCTATCTATCTATCTATCTATCTATCTATCTATCTATCTATCTATCTATCTATCTATCTGTCTATCTGCTGAAATCATGACTAAAAAGGGAGCAAATTAAGTTTTATAGTCACGTAATCAAAAAAATGTAAATGTCGAAAAGTTATCTTTAGTTATTTCTTCCACTTCAGGTTCTTGGAGGGTCTGAGTCGATCCCAGCTGACTGTTGATGAAGGCAGGTTCCACTGCGCAGAGGGGAAATGTATATGTCTGTGATCTGCTATAATCTGGGTCATTCTGTATGCAGATGACGACTGGCACTCCTTCACAGTTTCCTGTTTATTTGTTGTGTCAAAATTACTCAATTTTCTTTGTTTAATCATCGATTCTGCTCCCTTTTCCTGTAATCGTCAGTACTTCTGTGGGAGTAGAAGTCCCCCATAAAAACTCACCGTGAAGAAACAAGTGATATTCAGTAAAATGTTGAACACTTTTGAAACAGAATCGATTTCGAAATCTGTCTTCTTCTTTCTTTCTTTTTTTTTACTTTGCTCTTTTTGCTCCAAGCCTTATGTTTCATTTTCCTGCAGAGCAACTGGATAATGACCCCGAAAACCTTCCAATTGCAAATCACCTCCCTGAGTCAAACTCTATTTCTCAACTGACGAGCCTTTGCGCAAGTGCTTGTCACAGTTGTTGCATGTCAGCCGGGGCGGCGGGCCGGTCGCCGCAGCGCCGGGGCATTCCATTACACGCCGGGCACCCCGTGATTTGATTTGTCGTCTCCATAATTGCGACAATTACACAGAGCATCAGTTCAATCCATCCACCCTACTCATGTCTGATTGTGTGTGTGTGTGTGTGTGTGTGTGTGTGTGTGTGTGTGTGTGTGTGTGTGTGTGTGTGTGTGTGTGTGTGTGTGTGTGTGTGTGTGTGTGTGTGTGTGTGTGTGTGTGTGTGTGTGTGTGTGTGTGTGTGTGTGACGGTAGGTGTTAACGTCTCCGACCTCAGACAGATTTGGTGGATCTTGGAGCGACCGGCTCCTGGTGAGAGCAGCAGAGCGAAAAGGCCAGGAAACACTCGCTCATGCAGACGTCATTTGTCTGCGTCTCTAAACGTGTGTGTGTGTGTGTGTGTGTGTGTGTGTGTGTGTGTGTGTGTGTGTGTGTGTGTGTGTGTGTGTGTGTGTGTGTGTGTGTGTGTGTGTTACTGGGGTTTGGCAGTGTGGTTGTGGTGCAGATCTCACTTCTGAGAACATTAATCTGCTGTGAAAGTGTCACGTTTTTTGTCTCTGTTGCAGATTTATGTCTCTGGTCGTGTTCAGACGTGAGAAGGAAAAGAAAATGGGGCAATTAAGACTTTTGCATTCTCCACCTTTTCCGAGGTGCACCGCCTCAACATCCCTGAATCACCACACTGAAATTACACAAAAATAAGATCAGAATCTGAATGTTTATTTACTTAATTATGTGGTTGCTGTAATGATCCTTTTAAATCCACTCTAAGTCTGCTGGATGTCATTAAGTTATGGAAGAAGTGCTCGCTGAAGTGTTTTTAATTTATAGTCTCACTACTGTATTTTACAGCGACATGGTCATTACAGCGTGTTCATGAACTGTAATATTATGTTTTCCAATTATAGCCGTTACTGCGAATCGTTTGGTGCTCACAAGCAATCACATAACAAGCAGTAAAATGTGAGTAGGATCAATTAAAGTGGGTGTTTGGCTTTTGCAAACTCTTAATTTTTATTATTTTTTGGGGGGGGGATTGGAGGAATGAACTCGATAAATAATATGGGATTTCAATGAGGTCGAGCAAGTTCTCAGGGCAAAGATGGCACTTTAAAAAGTGTGAGTGAATGTTGGATGAGGGAATAGCTTCTAATGCTTTGCAGGAGAGAACCGTATAAGTTAACACAAAAACAAGTGAAGGTAAAGCTGATCGCCTGCACTCGATATTCACAGGTTACAGTTTTGGCTTAAGCTGACTCGTATTTTCGCAAAATTATAGGCATCATATAGATGTAATTAAATTAATTTAAATTCCAGTGGAGGTCCCTACATCTGCTTGCTGTTATCAGCTCAGTTTACATATTTATTACTGTGCAGAAAGCAATGAAAATCCGATTAGCAGCTTTTTAGCAGCGCACAGTACGCGCCGTAAATAAGTGGAAGCGGGAGGCTGTAGGAGGGTTGTATGGTCACTATATAGTCATTAGTGCGTCTGTGTGTTGTTTTGGCAGTTGGAGGGAAACAGAGGTTATAGCGTTTGGAAGAAGAAGAAGGTTTTTTTGGGTTTTTTTTGTAAACCAGTTGTTTCTGTATTTGTCTTGTGAAAATTATTGTGCATAAAGACTGCACAGAAAAGTCTGAGCTTGAATGTGCTAAAACGATGCGAACAATAAAATCTCTACCATGCGTTGGAATTTATAGTTTTCCACAACAAAAAAGGCCTTAAAGCAGGCGTGTCAAAACACGTTTTAGTTCAGAGGTCATTTTCCGCACAAATTCCTCTTTAGTGGACTGGACCGGTGAAATAGAGCCAAAATAACCTTTAAAATGAAACTTTAGGTTTTTTTTTCTTCGTGCTGAACGCAGAGTATACGAGATCAAAATGTCTATGTTGTTGCGAAACAGAATAGGAAAATTACTACAATCAAGCCATTTTCTTCTGGTGTAAAATACAATGAAATGTCTCCAGAAACATCTACAGCTGTTGCATCATGGGAGTTTTTACACCCTGACCGCATTCCTTTGAGGCTAATGCTAGTTTTCTAGCTTTCACAGCAGCATCACCGATATCTCAGCTCGGGTCTCGGTGTTGCGTTATGTCCACCACTCTTAAGAAATCTGTTTTAAGATCAATGTTGTTGAATTTTCTGGCCACTTGCTTGGTGGTTTGGCCCGAATTGGAGCCTTTTGCAGGCTCATGTTTGACATCCTTTCTTTAGACAATCTTTTTGTTGTTGTTTATTTAATGCAGACAAACTAGAAATTGATGAATCGTGAGCTCAGCGAGTACTGTGCTGTGCTCAACTTCCACAGCAACTAATTGAATTTGTGCCTTCATATGTGGTGGATTTGACTTTGTTTAGTAATTGTAATGTTTCCTTGTGAGGTCAGTCTTTATCTCAGTGGGACTTCCTGGTAAAATAAAGAAAATATGTTTTTGCGATACACTCGCAAATTAACCTAACAAGGCATCTCAACACAACAATCCAGCTAGAAATCAGATGCTTGGCAAAGCGACTGTTTAGTATTTTTGTCAGTGCACGTTGTAAACCTCATAAAACACACCACAGACGGTTACAGATGCTGACATCTACTGAGTAAGTGCATGCACTCCCAATAAAAATGGAACAGATATGACTGCAGACATTTAAAACAAAAACACAATGAGACATAGAAAACAGAGGACTTGCATACTAAAATGGTCATTTTCAAATAAATCCTCACTTTCACCGCAGAAGCGTGATGCCTGCTCTGGAAAGGCTCGTGACAAACTCAGCGTGAGCAATGCTCGCAGGGACCTGCGAAGGGCTTTCCCTGAGTCGGGCTGCAGCCCAGTGTTTACACAGAGCGTGACCTGCCAGAGGAGAAGTGAAACAGGCACATTTTAAAAACATTACAGTTCTTTCGCCGCAGCAAATAAAACATCACGTTCGCTCTCATTGTGGAAAGATTCGCCTCCAAATCGACATTTGAGAATCACCCGCGGCTGCTTAGATACAGAAACCAGTTTGGAAATTGTGTTTGAAAGGACAGATTTCTGTGTATTTTCTTAAAATGCAATATCTAGTAGATATAATATGACTGGCCTGTAGTTTTATAAGGGAACACAGTGAAGTTCTGATGCAAGATTTTGAGACTTTTAGTCTCAGTTTAGACAATGACATTTCATTTCGGAGAGGTTTATGCATTCTGGTAAATATTGTCAGATATTAATGTTTTTCAGTCTGTTACTCCAATCAGTTTACTTCTGGTTTTATTCCCCATTGCACCATCGGGGATTATCAGTTCAAGGATTACAATTAACTTACGTATTTGTATTCTATTAAAATCTCTTATTTTCTACTTCATCTCATAGAAACGTACAGCTGTTTACCAGCTATCCTGTAATACCATTTTGTACCACTAGATGGTACACTGAGTTTATTTTGGAAAGGCTAAAGAGGAAAAAGAGAAGAAGTCACCTCACATTATAGGATTTATATCGGATTTTAGTCTTATCGCTTTCAGCCGCAGGAGTATATTACCTAAAGAATAAATCAAGGACAGACTATTCTAGCTGTCCTTGGTGCAACAAGACAACAAAAATGTCTGTCATTGTTGTCTCATATTGCCTCATCCTTTTCAGTTAGATAGTATTTACTTTAGTTTACTTTATTTACTTTAGCAAATTAGTGATCAAGATATATGAGCCACTCATCTTCGCGGCTCTTAGTCCAAAAAAAGTATATTTTCCCTTCATTCCACACTCACTTGTGGTTATTTCAAACTCCAAATCTCACTCTGGCACCTGTAAGGATCTCTCTTCACAGGAAGTGATTTCAAAGAAAATGACTCCATTTGCCTCCACACACTCACAAACTCCTGTTTTCGTTTCACACACAGAAACAACAGTCGGTTCCCCTAAAATATCTGATTTAGAAAGACAACAACCGCAGCGTAAACACAACAAAGAGACAGTGTGGCGCGCAGCCAGTGCACACAATTTCAAAACTCATCTACATTTTTAACTGAGAGTATTTGCATAATGCAGCCAATGTAGTCTGGCGCGGAGCGACCGCAGGAAAATATACATTACAATTACGCTGTAAGTGCCATGATTTATTGTACGAGATGGGTCGAGTGAAATGAAGCTCTTTGTGTCGAGCAGCCGGACAGACGGAGTCTTTGGAGACCTGTTTTGGTAGGAAGACCATAATTGCTTTGAATTGGCCGTTGCGTAAATGCAGCCGGCTACAGTGTGCTGAGAAAGCATTATAGCCTGCAAATGTGTGTGTGTGTGTGTTTGTCCCCGTCCATGCACGTGCTCATGCGTGTGTGTGTGTGTGTGTGTGTGTGTGTGTGTGTGTGTGTGTGTGTGTGTGTGTGTGTGTGTGTGTGTGTGTGTGTGTGTGTGTGTGTGTGTGTGTGTGTGTGTGTGTGTGTGTGCTTTGTTCTGCAGTCTCCTGACTTGATGAAGTGGGTCCAGCGAGCCAAAGCGCTGCTGAGAGTTCAGAGTCATCAGTGAGGATCCTAGTGAGACAGCGAGCGACCGCAGGTTTGGTCAAGACGTGGTCAGGCTCGGGTCAGGGCCGGGTCCGAGGGGAACGGCTATATTAAGTCACCGAGTTTGTTTCAGGGAATGTTTTCAGCGAGAGGCGCTGACCCGTATTTTTGGGTTCGTTGTACTGTAAGCTGTTTATGCTGCTCCGCGTCTCTCCTCCTCCGTGAATCGAACCTCTTCGCTGGACCGCCTCCATCTCGCAAATCATCTTGGATTTCAGCGTGAGCAATTTGGATGTTTGGAAATGTTATCAGGCTTCTGTACAACAGTATTTGTGTGTTTTTTGGTGTTTTTTTTCTTGTGTTTCTGATTCATTTCTATGCTACCACAGAGACTGGGCAAAATGTTTTCCCACAGAGCTTTTTGTGATTCCATTAATCCTTTATAATGTGTAGCCTGATATGGAATGTTTCTGCCGTGCCATACCGTGGTTACACACTGAGAAATGTCTTTCATTTCAACAAAGATGATGAAGGGAGGACTATTTGTCATCCGCCTCCCCTTTAATTAAAGTCTTCTCTCACATTTGGTTGAAATATTCAAGTTGAATTATGTAATTTCAGCTTGCATTACATTTTCAGAATATTTTCCATCACTTAGTGATTGGTTGTATGACGACCTGTCACACTGACGGATTAGAGCCGTGGTTACGTTTTACGTTAGACCACATAGAGGGATCTCGAAAAGCACTAGAACACTGATTGATGAGTTTTAGACTAGTGATTCTTCAATGATTGATGAGTTCTCCGAGAGTTCTAGACCGGTGATTGATGTGTTATCAGATAGTGGCTCAATCATCAATGAGTTCTCTGACACAACCGAACCACTGATCAAGTTCTGCACCAACGACTGATGGGTTCTAGAGTAACAATCACGTAGTTCTAGATATGATCAATAGGTTATATTATATATATATAATGGACAATGATCAATGTGTTCTGTGAGGATATAGACTGATGATTGATTGGTTCTCTTAGAGTCGTAGATCCATGATTGATCAATTCTTGACAGAACTAAATCACCGATGGAGTTTGAAACCATTTATTGGCTGGTTCTAGACCAATGATTAGTTCTAGAGCTACAGTGTAAACCACTGATTGAATTCTAAACCACTGGCTGACAGGTAGTAGAATAATGATCCATGTGTTTCTCTGAGTAGACCGATGATTGATTGGTTCTCTTAAAGTCCTAAAGGAATGATCGGTGAGTTCCCCGACAGAACTAAACCACTGAATTCTAGACCATCGACCAATGCTAGAGCTACATTGATGGGTTCTCCGAGAGCCGTAGAGAAATGAATGATTGATTCTCTGATGGACTGCCAATGATCGACGATTTCTCTGAGAGTTGTTGACTGATGATTTATGGATTCTCTGATAATTCAATGTTTGATCAATTCTTTAAGAGTAGAACTCAATTGATGGGTTTGCTGATAGTCATGAATCAATGGTTCTCTGAGGGTAGCAGATCGATGATCGGTTGGTTCTGTAAGCTGCGTTGGCAATATTCCCTCCCCAGTGATATGTGCATGAGCGATGTGGGAAAAGTGAAGAGAGGCGGCCGGAGAAAGGACAAAACCCGACGGGCGGCCTTTTCTATCAGCTCAACGATGAGATCGGCTCAGGTGCCTCTCATCTGCCAACCACACCTCCATCACTCTGCCTCCTTCCAGGAAGAGAGCGAAGAACACGAGACGCTCCAGAGTCTGAGGGACTGTCACAACAGAATAAATCAAAATGGAATCGTTATTGCTTTCAAGAAGCAGCAAGACATTTTTATAAGTTGTGGTCGGGAATGCAAAATGAACACAGGATCAATTGTGTACGAGACGGAACAGAGATCCAAAGAAAGCAAAGGGGTTTGTGGGTGGGGTGGCGGGGTGGTGGGGTGGTGGTGGTGGGGTGGTGGGGGGGGTGGGGGGTGTTACTGCACTTCACTTTGAAGGATGAAGGCGGGGAAGTGGTATTTTATTTATTATTTTTTTTACTTTCTTTAATTCTGTCAGTTTGATGAGGTTCTGAACGATCAGTCGAACAACTGATCTCCATGGTGGGCGGGGCACTTCACAATACAGCCATCTTTGGGGGGGGGGGGGGGGTCATGTATATGCCTCACATTTGTTTTTTAAATATAGTTGTTGAGTCTTTTCTTATATTTACTAAGAAACTCTGCCTCTCTGTGTTTTTTTCAGACTGGATTATTTTACCGATCTGTTGCCAGTTATTGTTATTAGTCAAGTGGTTTTTTTACTATTTTACAGTTTTACTAATATTACACAACTTTTTTCAGTCATTGTTGCTCACGTCTTGATCACTTTTTTTTCTTTATTTGTTCATATTTCAGCAAGGATATACAAAAATAACATTAATCTTGAAGAAAAGATGCTTTGTACCAGATTTCGCCGTGGCTGGTTTCCCTCTGCAGTCCCCCGGGCAGGAACACAACATTATCATACAACAAATATAGCCAACAGGGAAAATATGTAACATGAACGTTAACCATTAAAGTGTATCACCTGGTTTCATAAAAAACATACAGAATACTTAAAAATCTTATGCAATACATTATGCAAATAATGCAACGAGCAGGAACACAACATTACAATCATCATCATCATCATCATCATCATCATCATCATCATCATCATCATAACCTTTATTTAACCAGGAAAAATAAAACCCATTGAGATCAAGATCTCTTTTACAAGGGTGACCTGACCGCAGCACACATCACATCATTCGATTTAAAACATATAAAACTGATCTAACAGAATATAATAGTTAAAGTGAGATGGTGCAGATTTCCAAAGACCAAAATTTAAAATGCAGATTTTAAGACAAATTACAATAAAGTGCAATACAAAAATTTCAAGACGTATTCATTAACAGTAAAAGATTTAAAAAACAGGATCACTGGTTTATCGATCCTCACTCTCTGAATCGTAACAAAGAACTGAAATGACTTAAGGATACCAGCTCGGACATTTCAGTTTACAACACACATTATAAATATAACCTACAGTAAAAGTAGTAACTAATTACTCGTATTAGTACTTCTGCAACATGTTGCTGACATCAGTTCAGACTTGGCATACATTTTGTAATGTTGAGGTTTTTCATAATTCTTTTTATTTTTTTAACAATAGAAACAACTGAAAACGTTTCCAGACACGTTACATCAGACTTCATGTCATTTTGACCAGCAGCGTTGCAAAAACTCAAACGCGGCCTCTCCTGTTATCTCTAAAAATATGCAGTGTGTCAGAGCAACAGCCAGCTGCGTGCTTCATGTGCACATTTGCAGCCTCGTGGGATTTTCCCGAACTTCTTTCCCAGACTCGGCGAGAGCTCGTGTGCGCTACCCGCTGCAGGACGGTCGCTACACAAATGCTCATCCATTCATGAGGAGGACCTCCAGTGTTGTCCCAACCTCCCATTACACGCCATCAATCTGTCACCGTTGCAGCCTTGTTACTGTAAGGACTTGAAACGGGCCTCTAATTACACTCCCAGTCGACTCCCACTGGACCACATACTGTACGCTGCGCTAACCAGTCGCGCTGCACTGTAGGTCCTGCGTCCAGTCACATTGCAAGCTTGTGTCGTCTCCAGCTGCCGCTCGGTGTTTGTCTTGCCCACTCGGTCCCCGAACGCAGGACACATTAACACAGCGAGCTGATGGGGCTTCGTACCGAGAGACCACCGATCCTGTGTTTGGGTCGGGGGGGTCTGGGGCCGAGGATGTGAAGCTAAAACCCTATTTGAACAGAACAAACAACTCTCTCCTGTATTTTCATGTTTCCTTTATTCCCCAACCGTGTTTCCCTCCTTCAGGAGACCGGTGGGAATCAACACAGTGGCCCTGAAATGATTAGTGGTTTCAGTCATTTTCATCCCACCGCGCGCGTATGTGTGTGTGTGTGTGTGTTTGTTTGTGCTTCAGTATAAGCAATAAAATAGAAACAGGGCACCGGGCAAACCATCCTGTGGGTGGAGGAAACTTACAACCAGTCTGATGATGACATTGCCTTTGGTTTTGCTGTCGACAGTTGCTAAGCTGGAAAGAGGTTATTTTGGCTTTCATGCATGGAGGGTAAAACGCTCCAACACGTGTTTCTCAAGTATCAGCGGCAGGGTTTGACCCCATGCGTTTGTTTGTGTGTGTGTGTGTGTGTGTGTGTGTGTGTGTGTGTGTGTGTGTGTGTGTGTGTGTGTGTGTGTGTGTGTGTGTGTGTGTGTGTGTGTGTGTGTGTGTGTGTGTGTGTGTGTGTTGAACCTGTGTGCGTAGCCTTTCACCTCCGCCTCACCCCAATACCTGCGTCCACTAAGGAGACAAGGCTTGTGTAAAATACTGGTGATTCGACCCGAGGCTGCCACTATAAACACGGTGAGTCATGTTAATCAGATTTAAATTGATGTACAGATCAGTCTGAGGTCACAGCGTGATCATCCGAAAGAAAAACACTGTACAGACCAGCTCCTCCGTCACAGGGCGTGTTAGCCTTTCATCAGTGCCAGGAATGTAACTATTAATGTAGCTGTCACTGTTATGAAATGAAAACTGCTGTTAAAATCAATTAGGCTCATGAAAAATAGCTGGCGATGCAGAGCTGCTGTCTCTCTCTCTCCTTCTCCTTCTTTCTCCTTCGGTCTCTCTTGTTAGTCCGAGCATTATTAAAAGCTGCTGTTATCTGGTCGAAGAGCCAATCAATGATCCTAAACTGAGACCCCGTTTAGACGACACTGTTTTCAAGTGAAACCTGAAAACGGCCAGATTCACTCAAAATGCAAGGTGGAACATTTTTTTAAAGAAACTCTGTTCTCCCATTGTAAATGTTTAGAGCAGATTGTTCTCTGCGGCATGAGTGTGTGGTTTCATTACAAAAACAACTGACAGCGCCAACTTGTGGCCTGGCATGCTCACTACGTTGTTTTCAGCATTTCTGTGGTTTCCGTGGAAACGGACATCGTTTTCAAAAAGTTGCTGTGTAAACGTGAATCCCTTCTGAAACAACAACATAAAAATTAAGCATTTTCACTTGAAGCGTCGTGTAAACGGGGCTTCAGTCCTCCTGACAGCGACATGGAACAGAATAGGGTTGATCATCATTAGCATCTATATTAGCTTCCTTTTCCGAGAGTTGATGTTGATGGTTGGTTTCTGCTTCTTCTCATCGTCGTTGTTTCATCATTTAGATTCTTTCAAAAAGCACCGACATGCAAATTAAAGAGCAGTTTCCTTTGTGATCCTCATGGATTCATGATATCAAATACGGTGTGCCCCAAGGCTCAATTTCAGGCCCGATTCTTTTAAACTAATATATGCTTCCAGTTGAGGACGTCATCACCGCTATGCTGACGACACACAGCTGTTTCCGGAAACCATGAAGCCAAATTATTGACCTTTTTAATTTTCCTTAAATTATTAATTCATGGATGGCATAAAACTTCCTGCAGCTACTGAAGTTTCAGTTATCAGTCCGAAGCCTAAGGGAGAGAAGCATTTGTCAGAAATAATAATGAACCTGGGCGTCATTATCTGACTTGTTTTATTCTGCTGTAACGCCCTTTTTTCTGCTCTTTCCAAAACAAAACAAAAATTCTCCAGAACTCAGCTGCTCGTGTGTTGACTGAACACTCAGTTTTTAATGTGTGCACATGTAAGGTAAGGACGTGGGTTGATAGCTTTATGGGTGTCACTCTGTTTAAGTCTTGTTTTTACCCTCTAAAGCACTTTGTGCTGCATTCTATTGTACAAAAAGTGCTATATATAATAAAGTTTGGTTGATTGATTCCGCCATCTCACTGAACTCATGCAATTATATCAAATGTGATGCGCTCATGCTCTCTGTGTCACGCCAAGTCGTATTATTTAATTAAACCCCAGATTTTCTCATGTTATGTGTTAGTATTAACAATTATTAGGAGCCATAAACCAACATGTGGTGCTTCTATAGTCTGCAACCCATCATCATCACCCTCGTCGTCACAGTTTTTAATTTTGTTTGCCCTTTTAACATGTGATCTCATTGAAACACATGTTCTTATTCACAAAACCGACTTGTTGAAACACATAAAACAACCTACATGAGGTTGTTACAGACACATACAAAAACCAAGTACAAGGACGTATATCAGAAAGCGCAGGAATTCGATGTTTGACAAGCTAAATGATTATTCAAAAAATGAGAAAAAGAACATTAGCAAGTCTCGCATCAGAATCACACACGTTTCAGAACTTCACGTGGTGAAAGTGGATTCAGATTTAAAACATTTGTTTTAATAAGATAAACGTTGCCGAGAAATTGCATGCTGGGAATATAAGTAATGTCTCCCTCTGTTTTTTTATGACACAGCTAAAACGGCTGTGCGCAGTATGAAGACATCCCAACTGAAATTGGAAACGCATTGTTTTTGTGTTTTCGTTTCAAAAATGTTCAGCATTTCCACAGCAACATTTTGAAAACGAGAAACACTGAAAACAATGTCTTTTTTCAAAAAGTCGCATTTGCACAAACGTTTTGTGTTTTCGCTTGAAACTATTTAAGCTGTGCAAGAATGATATAGTTACTTTTCTTTCCATATCAGTAGGCAAGGCACGTTTATCTACAGAGCACCACAAGGCACTTCACAGTGCTTTAAAAAGAAAGGAAAAGAAACACATTAAATCATAGTGATGAAAAATGTTAATCTTAAGCTATTAAACTCCCCATGAACTTGATTTTCATTCTCTTGGAGGTTCCATTTGATGTTGAATGTAATCAAAAGCAACAGAAATGTTCTCATTTTTAGCATTTTATTTCCTATTTGTTAGTTCAAAACAAATGTAAATAAAAAAAAAACGATCCTGGATTTGGCTGCATCTAAAAGGCAGAAAGATTCAGTAAAAAAATAGACAAGTGTGTATTAACTTACTGCCATGTATCCTTAAGATGTCACCGAGTCGGGAGTTAGGCCATAAATCTTCATTATGGGATAATATGTGAGCTCTGGCCTCGTGTTTGTCTGTGTAATCGATGCTGTATGAAATGAGGTTGGTGTAAGACGATCTGCACACGGCGGAGACCACACAGGAAACGACGGAGCCCCGTGAGGCACAGACCCTGCATACCGTTGTTTCAGCATCCCTCGTATCTCCTGCAGCTCCAAACGTCACCTCCCTGGCTCTCTTCGTTCAGGTTTATGGGTCATTTTATGTCTCGTGTCAGGCTTTATTTGGGATTCAAAATTGATCCGTGCGTTTAGTTTGCAGGCGATTCACGAAGAATGACACCATGAGTGAGACCCTTTCACATTTAAATGAGATAAAAATGGCATTTTTCTTCTCCTTTGTTCATATTTTTACATGAGAACTATCTGGAAACATCTTCACGTCAGTGTTTGTTTGCTTGTGGTCACCGTTGAGCCAATGAAAGCGGCATATCACCTTTCACAAGCAATAAAAACAAACGCAGTCATAATCAAGCAAGCAAACGTTTTCAAAAGTAGTCGATTTATTAATCCAGGGGTGTCAAACCGGCCTGCAAGAGGCTCCAATTGGGCCAAACCACCAAGAAAACGGTAAAGATTTTAAAGAAAACCTGGAATTTTTTAAAATATATTTCGAGCAGAGATATCGATGATGCTGCCATGAAAAATGGCAAACTAGCATTAGCCTCAAAGCCACGCTGTCAGAGTGAGCTTGTAGAAATACCCATAATGCAACAGCTAAAGGAGAAGTTTGTTGGGCATTTCACCAGTGGCGGCTGGTGGTAAATTTCTTAGGTGGGGCTAATTCTTCAATTTCAGCCGATGTTAACTTAATTTCAATACAGTGCATTTATGAACCACATTACAATCTTGCCTTTTTATATAATGAGAGGCCCCCAATTTCTGAAAATGATTGTACTTTGAAGGTCCAGAAGGTTTCATTAAAGTTGGCTTTATGTTGAAATTGTAGTCATTCTGGGTAGATATTTCTTGGTTTTTTGTGAAAATGTATACAGACCTGTAGTACAAGTTGCCCTGATTTTCCTTGGCAATGTGTGAAGGGAGGGCCTGAACACACACTTAGAAAAACAGGCAGCACAGTCTGAGAGAGATTGAAGGATTAAATGTTAACATAGAACGAGACAATCGACTTCGAAACTTAAACAAAACATGGACAGTGTTGATTTTTCCATTTTTAAAGAAAAATATACAACGAAAATGTTATTTTAAAAACCTGAAGTGCATGTTGAACCATATATATACACTCGTGTGCAAACATTTGAGTTAGTGAAGGTAAAGCGAGGAGGCTTTTTAAAGCTTGTTCCAAACATCTCTGACAAATTGTCTCCATTGTTCTGTGGATCTGTGGATTTAGGCCGCCTCAATGTTTTCTGTCTCTTCACAAAACGCGGCCGCCGAGATCGGAGCTCTGTCGGGGGTTCACGCCATCCACTGAAGGATTCCTCCACCTTCATGTGGCTGAAGATAGTTTTTTATGACTCCGGCTGGACGCTTGGCTCGGTGTCCCGCTGCAGAACGACTTCACGCCCCGGTCAGACGCCCCCGTGACGGCGACTCGTGATGGATGACAGTTGGCTGCAGCCCCCGGCGAGGCGCTGTACCATTTCGGAAAAGGTTCACACACTTCCCAAAGAAATGTACGGCACTGTGCATTAAAAACCACGTGAGCGGCGCGTATGGGCACGCACAAGGCGTGCTGCTGTTAGCGCTATCGGCCGACAGGCAGAGCGCGCCTTCGCCACCCTCTGTGGAGCCAGTTTTCCCTCAGGGAGCAGAGTGACTCAGTCGTGGTTTGATTTTGTTTGTGAGTGCATAATGTGTGTGTGTGTGTGTGTGTGTGTGTGTGTGTGTGTGTGTGTGTGTGTGTGTGTGTGTGTGTGTGTGTGTGTGTGTGTGTGTGTGTGTGTGTGTGTGTGTGTGTGTGTGTGTGTGAAGCAGGGAGAGATGGAGGGCTCCCTGCATACACACTGCATGCTCACATTCCTGTGTATGTATGTCTGAGAGCTCATATTTAAACACCCATCCATCTTCTATTCTTCATCCAATCCAGGGTTTCTAGGGAGGGCGAGGGCGGGGCGCTGAACAGGTCACCCATCTATCACAGAGCAAACACTCATCTGTGCCAATGGGCAAGTTAGAGTCGCCAGTTCACGTGGGGAAATGAACTGGCGATACGTGCAGAAATCAGCAGGGTTTCATTCAGATTCCGACATTTGTTGAGACGCAGAAGAGGAATATTTGAGTGTGGAGCCATGCTGATTGAGAAGTGGTGGTCAACAGCCACGCCTGCCGCTGCAGTGAAGACTTTAGACTGACTGGGTTTGATCGGAGAGGAGAGAGATTCATAGATCACCTGCTGTTAATGCAATTCATTTCAATTTTATTCATATAGCTCCCAATACAACACAGTTATGAGCAAGCAGAGGAAAGGGAAAGCTCCTTTTTAACAGGAAGAAACCTGCAGGACCAGACTCATAGGTGGAGATTTTCTCCAACAGGGCATAGAGAAACTTTACTACTCAACGAAGAACAGCCTCATCACCAGCTGTACTCCCCCACCGATCACTGAAAGTGTTAATCATGTCATCAACCCCGCCTCGAGCGAAAAAACTGAACAGCAAACCACTGCACCACCCTCCAGTCCCTGTTTAAACCCTTTTTTACTGATTACATAACTAAGCTCAAGGACTTGCCGGTTTCTCTTGGGTCAGCCAGATGCTTCTCTGGTGTCCTGACACATTTCTTCCATTCCTCTCTGTAGGAAGAGTTTTTAATGGCAGTTGGAACAGACGTCCTACCACTACACCCCGTATGTAAAGTTTATTCATGTCGCACATTTTTACCACTTCATGATCGCCTTTTAATGCACCTACTCATAAACTGATGGGAATGGCAGCTAACGAGGCGCTTGCACATCATTGGGAGCACTTTGGGGTTTTGTTGCCTCGATCAAGGGCACATGGACGGGGTGAAATGGGGAATTGAACCACCAAAGATGGGCTACTTCACAAAAAAGTCACCCCGCTTCCAGCTGATGGTTCCACATAGGGATGCGTTGATGCCACTTTTTTAAAGGATGAGTACAAGTATGACGATAACTGTTTGCTATTTGCCAAATGCAGAGTACCGATATGAGTACTCATTAATTCCGGTGACATAAATAGATGATATGATTCAAAGTCAGGCGAGACAGAGGAGACAAGCAATCATTAAACGAGAATTAGAGATGGAAATTACAGATGACAATTATAGGTGATAAAACAGCACAGGCCGAGCTCGCTAAGAAGAGAGAACACACATAAGATGAATGGGGCATAATCTTAAGTAAAAATGAATCAATGGAATTGAATTAAAAGTGAGTTTATAGAAGTGGATTTTTAGAAAAGATTTAAATGAGCTCACTCAAGTCAATATTTTGTGATTATTTGGTAATAAAATAGGTAAAATAAAGTCCAGCCCATAAAATGACTCAGTGTAGAAAAAACTAAGACGAAGGCTTGAATTACAATTTTTCATTATTTGTCCACTGTGTCACAACTAAAACCAACTACAGCACTTCATTTCATTATTGTAGTTATTTGTTTTTGACATAAAGTTGAGTTGGATATTAGGTAAATAAATAATGTTCACATCCAGAACGCCAGTGGTACACAGATCGTTTTGCTCACAGTTTTGCAAATTGTGTAAACAGTGCATTACATGTGGACATTAAAAGGAAGCGCTTGCATTTCTTTTTTCTTTTCTTTTTTTTTTTTTTTGCACCAAAATAAAGTCAAACCTTGGAAAACTGTATTTTTAGGAAATGTCGCTCTGATTTTTCCACTCCCGCAGAATTGAAACCAGATCGGGCTGAACGTGGCCCCTTCAACCAAAATAAGTGTGACACTTCTGATTTACAGGGTTGCATGAAAATGCAGGAACTGCTTCAGCAAACAATGCAGATACTTTTGGTTTTTATATGCTGACATTTTTGAAATGTCCTCCTGAGAGCTTTCTGTGACCCCCCCCCCATACACAATGGAGGTGACTGGAATCCTGCCAGTGGTCCTCAAAGTGTTGAAAAATTACAAGTGAGGGACTTCAGAGGGACGTCTATTCCTAGAAGGAATGCCTCCGAATGGTCCACAGACCTCACTGCGAGGCAGTTTTCATTGGAAACGCTCTCTCCCGAAGCGATGGTCCCAGTCCAAGCTGAGCAGTGAGGTCTGTGGAGTAACCCAGGGAAAGCCAGGACATTGTTTTTCTGGAAAGAGCCGTCGCTGCTGATGTTATTTTAAACGCCACGTTGTTTTTCTGATTCAGTTAATTCCGCTGCTGGATAGAAGTTTAACGATGTGATATGTTCAAAAATGAGATGCAGAAATTCTATAATAGCCGGTTTGGATGGGCATGTGTGGAGCTGCACGACCGCTGCAGGAAGGCAACCCTGCCAGATGGAGTCACACTGGAAAGTGAGTCTCCTCTAATCGAGAGCGGCGTTCCTAATAGTGACTCATCAAGATTTCTTTGGCTCGTTTCCCACGCCCGTCTTTTCACTGGAGCAAACCGCTGACAGTCGATTTGTGAGATATTCCTGTGATTACGCTGCAAAACACGACTCAGCCGTTTACTGAATCCAATAGCTCACTTGAAATTGAGATGCTTAGAAACTTTCAAGGTTTGACTTTACACCCGTCATTTTTTTTCTAAATTTTAAAATACTTTTATTTTGGCACAGTGTGGATTGGTTCAACACACTAGTGTCGCTTGAAATCAAAAGCCTTCATTAAAAAAAAGACAAAAAAATGTATTATAGAAGTACATTCTAATGTTCAATTAACTTTATTAACATAAAACATCTCTGGAAATTGCGTATTAATTTGTGCACTGCTGGGCTTGCCATACAGATTCTGCCAGATGATGATAATCAATTGGATCTCGAATCACAACAATCAATAATGACTTGTGTTCCGTGGCCGTCAGTCTCCGCCCTCAGCAGGCCTCCCTCGTCTTGTGCTTAACTGATGTCAACTGTCTGGAGATTGTGTCAGGTTGCTGTGGGCGCACACGATTGGCTGAAGAGGAAACCTTGCTGGAGAGCCAGACAACGACTGGCCACTGACCTGGAAGACAGCTGCTCAACATCAGACTGATTGTTGGGCTTTCAAGTGAAAATGCAAAACCTTTTGTAGAGTTCTGGGTGTCCGTTCACACGACAATGGTGCTCGGAGTCATTGGAAATGCAGCTTTTTTTTATACATTTCTCCCAAGGTGGAACTGTTTGAAAATGCTCAGCATCTGTAGCCATTTAGATAGGGGGAAATGACTAGTAACTCGTTGTTGTGTGCAGTCGATGGACAATAAGAACATTTGGTGTCATGACGCCCAGTCCATATTCTCCTGGGACTTGGTAGTTTTATTTTGACAGTCAACGTAATAACAATCCAACTTGGTCGATTGTCCACTAGAATGTCTGTCCACTCCCATTGTTAATGTTTATTGTTCTCTCCTGGTATGCGTGTGTGGTTTCATTACGACAACTCGTGGTTCATCTACATCATATTCAGTGTTTCTACTGTTTCTGTGTAAACGGTCTTTGTTTTCAAAACATTGTCGTGTAAACGGAAAACTTTTCTGAAGCAAAAATTACGCGTTTTCACATGAAAACCACGTGAAATGTTTAGGCATTATTTATCCTCATCCAAGCACCAATTTATCAGATTTTGCAGCGTTAACAGCTAACCGTTTCCAAATAAATCCTAAAAAACCACAAAGAAATTTCCTATACGAAGCAGAAGAGCTGCTGCTCATGGAGGAGATCACAGGAGATCAGCGTCTGTTGACATGGAGACGCTCCCTGCTCAGTGTTTCACACAGTGATGTGGCTGCCTGAGCTACCTAGTTAGCACCGATATGAGATAACGGCTATCATGCTCGCCATATCAACTTGGTTCCGCGAACAAATGTGGCGTTGGCGAAGGTCTGCGCTCCACCGAGTGACGTTCCAGTTGATGATTGTGTAACTTTTTTTCTCCTACTTCAGTTCCCCTTTTTGTGTTTACTATCAGCCACTTAACTTCTTTGGTACTAGTTTGTTTTGGTTCTGTTGTGGCAGAAGTGAGAAGAAAAAAAGAACTTTGTTCCAAAAAAATTCTGCTTTTTTTTATTTATTTTTTTTATATTGCATCCACTTTTCCACAGCGAGCTTGGGTTGAAACGGAATCAAACAAATTCACCACTTCCATTCATCCATCTGTACTCGATACCCACTTTATTGATGTTAAAGTCATAGTGAGGTTCCAGTGGGTTAAGGATCATTTCACCCTGGACATCACAGAGCTAATGCAGACACACACAGGAACAGGATGAATGTGCAAACTGCCCCGAAACTTGAACCCGGGTCCCCTTGCCGTGCGGTGACGGTGCGTATACCACTACACCATCTTGCAGCGCTGCTTTACATTTACATTTATCTGGCAGCGACTGGTCACGCATGAGCTCATCCTGTAACTGGACGTGAAATCAAATAACCAAACTGCGGAGCTATAAAAACAAATGGAGGTGATTTCCAACATATCGGGACGCTTTATGCCTTTCAAGCCGATATTTAATATCCTCCAGAGCTGCGTGGCTGTGTGTGACTGCCGGGGTGTTTCTGGAGTGGACGTAACTCACTGTGTTTTTCACCCAGAAGTTTCGGGGTGTGTGTGTGTGTGTGTGTGTGTGTGTGTGTGTGTGTGTGTGTGTGTGTGTGTGTGTGTGTGTGTGTGTGTGTGTGTGTGTGTGTGTGTGTGTGTAAGCGCCACAGTACCAAGTGACCTCATTCAGACTTTGAACCACCCTCTGGGAATCCCCCAACTCTTTGTCTCTGGTGTGTGAAGGCCTCTGCATCCATGTCGCCATGAGCCAACGCTCATCCTCGCAAATATTCACTGGGTGGTCTGGGGCACTTCACGACGGCCCCCGGGGCGGGGGGGGGACAACGAGAGGAAACCTGAAGTGTTGCTGCAGGAAGAATCTACTACTCCAGACCTCAACATAATTCCTTAAACGGACAACAATATTTACGCGAGCTCGTAGGGAGACTCAGCTGTGATGGTTTTCACAGCTGTGAAGCTCAACGGTGACCTATGTGAGCAACAAAGCTCAAGCCTTTTTACGTTTATGCAGAAAGATTCCATTTGATCTCACGGGAGTCCGCTTATCACTCACGGCGAGCGGCGAGCGGACGGAAGCGGAAGAGCATTAGCATGAGAGCGAGTTGTTCCTGTGCAGCGGGTCTGCTGACTCATCTCTGTTCAAGAACAACAGTATACCAACGCTGGCGAACCGGGGCAGGAAAAGGGATGTCTACCAATCCTCCCCCCCTCCCCTCCCCCCACAAATTCCCCCCTTCGCCCCGGTGGGAGTCCTGTGGGTGTTTCTTTGTGTTTACCTCCTTGTGTGTCGATGTGGTCGAACATGTGTTTGTTTTGTGCAGCTTGGGTGTTACGCAGGCGAAAACCTCCCGGCTTTGAAGCTCTGGGAAAGTCAGGGTTTTTTTTTTTACCTCCTGCACCTGCCCACTGTTTTACACCGTCCTGCTGGAGAATAACCCCATAACCCCCCCCCCCCCCCCCCCCCCCCCAGCACACACATACACTACAACCCCTCCCTGCTCATCAGGATGAGAAACGGTTGTTCCACATGCACGGATCACAAACATGCACTCATACCTACAGGCCAAAGTAGGTCATTTGTCAGAGCCAAAATGACTCACCCCCCCCCCCCCCCCCCCCCCTTTTATTTTTTTTATGTTTTCAGCTGCGACGGACGGCTGTGGTTGAGGTTGGACTGAAAGTTTGTCGTTAAGGAAACCACCTTTGACTGATTGAAGGAAATCATCACTGCGCACGAGGGAATAGTCCCAGTTTAAGATGTGCACAATCATTTGCTGCACGACAACAGTCGAATTTTTCCGGAGTTCCAGTCGATGAACCATCTAACCTCTGGAATCAGTTCGTCCTCCCACCTCAGGGGGGCGACAGAAACAAGCAACAAACGACACTGAAGATGAGTCAATGATTCGGGAAAATAGTTCCCAACCTCAGATCTATGGCCCCTTTGGAAAACCAGATCCTGCTGCTCTGCTAAACATACTGCTCTTAAGGTGATAAACAATTTTACATTATTAATGTATCTTCATTTCTTTCATATGAGACGATGCAGATATTTGAATTATTTATGGATGAAGTTAGACTGTCATCCATCGGTACTGCTCTTGGCTTTGACTTTACCCAGAATGCATTTGGAGACACAAGCTCGATGGTGAATCAATGAGCCTCCCCTGAATCTCCACCCCTGAGTCTTCTTATTTGCATGTTTTCACCTGAAACAGGTTGACCGATCCCAGCTCGCCACGGCTCTCAGTCACGGAGCACGAAGGCCAAACAAAGTCGAGAACATTTGCTTGATATCAACTGGGCGTAAGAAGAAAATCTGAGTGAAATTTTCTCCCTCATTACCTCTCCGGGTCCATTTGGTACTTCCCGGCATCTCTGTCATAAGTGTTAATCGACCTGATGTGCGCTTGGAGCTGAAGTCATGTAGTTTGGACTCTTATTCATTCACCCCGGCTCCCTCCCTGGTGGGGGAGTCACGCTACCTTCTGTGTTTAGACCAGAGACGCTTCCAGCTGGACCAACAAATGACTCATGTTTTTAGTGAGAGGGGGCATCCTCATTCAGACATGAATTCATCAAAGCAGACACTGAGGATGAGCAATGTTCCCCTCAGAAATACTACATATGATATCATAACTTGCATAACGCTGCTACTCCTGTCAAACACACACACACACACACACACACACACACACACACACACACACACACACACACACACACACACACACACACACACACACACACACAGCCAAGTTATCCTTGCAGAGAGGCGGGATCACAGAGGGTTTTTTATTTTTTATTTTTTATTACTTTACGTCCATGAAGCCTGTGAGGACTTCATGTTTTCATCCAGGTAACTGGGTAAACTTCTTTTATTTTCCATTCGACCTGACCGAAGCGTCCTGTAAGAGACGCCGCCGGCCCGGGGAGACTTCACCCGATACCTCCGAGCGCCAGCGACTCATCAGCTCGCAGACGCACACCGAGTTTGTATTGACTTTCAACCACCTCGCACCCGCTGCTTCATTCCAGGGTTTTTTTTTTCCCCCTGTTTACTCGATAGTGATACACTGGAGTTTACAAAATATGCACTCATGTTTGGACGTGAGATATTATGACCTTACCTCATCATTCCACACCCGGCCAAAACCTCCATTTGAGCCTGGTCCAGTTTTTGATCTAAACTCTGCTTGAAGTGTCGTAACGCCACTGCAGCCTGATATAACACCGCTCCATCACACTGGGAATGTGGTTTACAAAAACTGAAGGAACAGATATTGAAGTTATCAATCTTTTAGGGTTTGCACCATAAACATCATACAGGTTTGTTTAGATGCCCAGGTCTCAAAAAAAGTTGGGACAATGTGAACGATGTTTGAAAAAACAAAACAAAGAAAAGGTATGTGTGCAAATTCTTGAATTCATATTCATATTAATACCTAATACCAGATGTTTTCAATTTCATGGAATAATTGCCTCAGTTGGATCTTTTTGGCAATGATGCATCTCAAAAAAGTTGGGACAAGGCCCTGTTTGTGATGATGGAGCATCAGGGAAGTGAAGAAAGTGGAAACTGTGGTTATAAAGGATTCTAGTAGAATGGAGATTTGTTTTTACAATCTTTATTGATTATTTTTCAGTTTCAGCCTGTATGACAGGGGTGTCAAACATAAGGCCTGTGGGTCAAAACCGGCCTGGAAGAGGCGTCAATCAGGCCAAAACACCCCAAAAATAGTAAACGTTTAAACATGTAAAACAAATTTCTTTAAATAGTCAGCTTTTCAACTCTTTCACATCAGTCTCGTTGATCCAAAAACATTGTATTCAAAGTTGATTTCTTTTCCTTGATTTTCCTCTATTTGAATATTGGCTCATGGACTGGCTCCGCCCACACATGCCCATCTTGGGAAGAGGAGGAAGTACTTCCTCTCGTGGTGCCATGTGCCAGAGCAGAGCTGCCTAATTGTGGGAGGAGTCAAAGGGAGGAGCCTACCTTGATTGGGATTGGCTAAACCCCCGATGACACTATATAGGGTTTGATTTCTGATTGGCTCGTTAGAGCAACACACTTTTTAAAAACTGAAACAAGACAGGGAGAGAGAGGACGGACTGTCTTCACTTCTGGGGCGTCATTCCATTTGGATGAGTATTACATTTGGAAAACCATTAGAAAGTGAATTTGGCATAATATGACCCCTGTAAGAGTATTGACACAACACTGAGACCTGAACTGACATACCGGTGATGCTGCCATGACAACTATCAAACTAGCACTAGCCTCAAAGCCATGCTGTCAGGGGGAGATTTTAAAAACACCCATAATGCAACAACTATAGCAGAAGATTTCTTTGTCCTCATTATTCACAGAAAATCACCTGAAAAACACATTTAATACTATATACATGAGTGTGCAGTTTTGCTTGCTTTATGCAGGATCTTAGTGAATCAGACACTGTGTGAGTTAACCACTATACCACAATGCAATGACACTATCTCATTCTTTATTTTATTTATATTTATCATTCCCTTAATCTTAATCTTATTATCGGTCCTTTTTGCTGTACTTTTCTCACTGATCACTTTCTCTTTCATGCACAACCGCACTTTGTGTACTTGTTGACAACGAAACATTGTACAATCATTTCCTGTAGAACTTCACCCTCAAACCAATACCGCAGTCATAACTACTAACCCTAAACCTAACTCTAGTTTAAACAAATGTGTTTTTTACCTGATTATGAAATGGCTTTTTCCAACAAGACAGACCCCACAAGTGTAGCAGGGTCCGAGTTTTCCGGCCTCACAGAGAGAAACAGAAGACCACACACAGCACCGAGCCGCCTCTGGATCTTTTCACTCATCTCTGCGTCCGACGATCTCAAACCCTCCCGTCCCTGCTTTGTGTTAGCTCCCACGTTATTGATCGTATTAAATATCGGCATGTCCTTAAAAATGCTCCGAGAGGTCGGGAGTTTGACGCTCGCTGTGACTTTGTGTCCAAGTAAAAGCAGCACTTAGTAGCTTTTATTACATTCTTGAACAGTCCTTGGTACAGGCCGTGCATTACAAGAGTCTGAACAGACGTTAACGTCAAATCCAATTTTGGTGTTTGGAGGAGACGTGAAACCACAGGGAGGTAATACAAGTTTCCCTCTGAAGGACTTTGTAATTCAGTAACATTTACAGGGGGAAAATATGGATGACGCACAATTATAACACATTTGCAGGTGGGAAAGTTGGATCAACCACAGTTCAGCTGAATGAAGCCGAGTTTTCAAGGTTTTGTTGCATTTAGGGTGACGTTGTAGCTCAGAGCCACTGAAAACACAACTTTTTGAAAACGCAAAAACAATGCACGGCAACGTTTCAAGTAAAAACGCAAAGGGGGCCTTATTGTCTCCAGAATAATCTAATTAAAATGAAACCAGGATTTAAGCCAGGGGTGTCAAACATAAGACTTGTGGGCCAAAGCCAGTCTGGCAAAACCACCAAGAAAATTGCAAAAATACAAATTCAAAGAAAACAGATTTTTCTTAAAGTTCCTCTACCAGAATCCACAAGGGGAAAAAAATCTAAACATTAAGGATCCAGTTTTAGTTGTTGATTCTCATCACTAATATGTAAATACCTTTCTGAAGGATACCCGTCATTACACTCTTACACATATTTCCAGCGTTTAAAATTTTGTGGAACATCCCTGGTTTGTTGACGTCTTAGTGGCCACGGCAAGATTCCTGAGGCAAGATCCTTTTTGTACGCTCGATCTCGATTCGCACGTGGGAAAACGATCTGCAATCTTTGATTTCCCAGAAACCCTTGCGGCAGGTTTCCCAAGATGACGTCAGTTGGCAAGGCATAAACAAAGTTTGATTGCTACAAATTCTTGTTTTGATTTGTTAGTTTATTCTCTGTGCAGAAGTGAAACCTTGTATGGGAAGTATAGTTAAAAAAAAATTCCTGGTACAATAACTTTTAACACGACACTGAGACCCGAGCTGAGATATCGGTGCTGCCACGAAAGATAGCGAACGAGCTTTAGTCTCAAAGCCAGGCTGTCATGATGAGTTTGTAAAAATACCCATAATGCAACAGTTAGGGAAGTCTATTTTTGTTCTTTATATACTTCACTGTATTTTAACACCAGAATGTCTCATTAAAATTGGGTTAATGTTGAGATCATTATCCGTAGTAATTGATTGTTTTTGGTTAAAATAGACATTTTCATAATGAAAATTCTGCAACAAAGAAAAATTTTTAAGTATCATTTAAGGCTAATTATGGCTCTATTTTACTGGTCCTACCCACTCAAGATGAACTATGTGGCCCCTCAACTAAAATAAGTTTGACACTTCTGGTTTAAACAAAGCTTTTCCTTGAAGATGTTTTCTTTGCTCCGTGTTGACGTTTGCAGAAACACTCACCAAGATCTTTTTCCTATTGGGGATTGGAGCTCCAGGAGTGTTCTGCTATCAGCTTTTTTTTTTTTTCTTCTTATTTAAACAGGAACGACATTTATCGGATGAGATCAGCCGTAAAACACCCATCATGACTTCATGCCGGAGCTGGAAGGGGATTTTCAGCCCCACATGTGGAGAGGAGCTCCCATTGTTCTGGCTGAGGTGATAAGCATCGCCGCCGTCCAGCCCTGCAGCTCTGCACCCTCCACACACCCATGAGGAGGAAACGCCGGACAAAAGCTGTGACACACCAGCTTTGACGAAGGCTGAGTGAAAGTAATTTATTTAATGTTATTTTGCGGTGCCCCTCGTGAAAATTCCTCTTCGAGAGAAAGTCCAAACCGGGGTCGTACATCTTCTGGCTGTCTTCAGATGCATCACACGCACAGTTTGATTATAAAACAAACAAAGGGAGCAGGGTGCACTCGGTTAGGCCGTTATTCCATGCGCAACACAATGATTTAATTAGGAGGCCTGAATGTGATCTGAAGATGGTGAGTCATGGCGATGACCTTCAACCAGGCTGGTGAGAATGAACATCGGCTGAGCTCTTGCGTCGGGGCAAAAACCCGACATGACTCACCGGCGGATGCAGACAAATACAAGACACCGGAACGCTCAGGGATTTAGTGCAAAAATTTAAAAAAATAAATAAAACAAAGTCTCACAGGAGGCTCAATCTCTTTGGTCGGTATTTATTTAATGCAGCTGTTGGTCAGTGTCGTGTCGAACATCAATCCATCTTCTGAGTGTGGAGCTTATTTCACCCGTATTCTAACAAACCTTTTTTCCCCCCTATAATTCCTCTAAGGTGACGTTTCAAGTGAAAACGCACCGTTTTTGTGGATTCGTTTCAGAAAAGTTTCACTTTTTCATGAATACGTTTTGAAAACAGTCGTTTTTCATGTTGTCACACACACACACACACACACACACACACACACACACACACACACACACACACACACACACACACACACACACACACACACACACACACACACACACACACACACACACACACACACACACACACACACACACACACACACGGGAAACAAAGAATAAAGAGAGCTTAGGAAGGTTGATGTAATAAATGGTTAAAGAATATTTTCATCAAGAGAGAAAAGCCTGAAGACACAAGACGTATGGGCGCAGTATTGTAGCAAAACTCTGTCAATGCGTACGGAGAGTTGTCTGTCTGTGTTTGAATCCGTCTGTCCATAGTCAAATAGTTGCGCAACAATAATGCCCCTATAAATTATCTGCATAATTCAGCTATTGAGCAGTGTGAAGGCCTGTTCGTAATCCCCGCCGCACTGCGCCAGGATGTCCCTGAGGAAGTCTTCGGTGTAGTATGGGAACCTGCTCATGAGTCTCGCCAGGCTCCAGTCATCATCAGGCTCGGGATCTGGAAAATATAAAGAAGAGGAATAATGTACAAAACAATTGTCCACAAGGTGATCCCTTCTCTTCAATCTTTAAGAATAAATCATGATAAGGTTAGAGGTTTTTAGAAAGTTGCTTTTTTTTTTTTTTTTTTAATGGAAAACAGCACAAAGTTATTGTTACTATAAATGTAAATCATATAGGAACCATAATATATAATAACAGTGACAACTAGAACAGGCACTCGGGTACCTTCACCAACGCCACATTTGTCCCCATGGAAACCAATGGATTAGTAAATCATTTGATCCACCACACCACTCCTTCCTCATGGTTGTTGAGGTGAAATGATGTTCTGTTGGTTCCTATTGTTTTGTTTTACTTGGCATGTGATTGGCTGAGTTAAGAAAGGGGGGCGGGGAGTTGAGTTCTGAAAACGATGTAGTTAGCACGTTGGGCCACGGGTTGGTGCTGTTGGTTGTTTTTGTCATGAAACCACACACGCGCTGAGAACAATACACTTTTAACAATGAGAGTACAGCCTCTCAACAAACGAATATCGGCGATCGCATTGGACGATCTGCTTAAGGAAAGGGATGCACGAGCCATCGTTGTCATGGAAACACGTCTGCTACCGAAGAACGAGTCAATTGGGTTGAGAATTCTGCAAAAACTGCATTAAACGGGTAAGAAGTCAAGACGAGGGAGCTTCTGCGACTTGACTTTTATTTGCCCCCCCCCGGTGATGTCATCGATGTGATGACATCACCAGAGGGCGGAGGGCGGCCTTTACCGAGACATCTATCGATGCGCAGACTCTGACCAGCGTGAAAACGGTCACTTGTTGGGTTTGTGTGGAAGATCTTCCTCGCGGTGTGACGCCTTCGGCGCTTCTGCTCGCCGTAGGCTAATTAAAGTCTTCCTCCCACGTGGAGGCGCATGCAGACATTCTTCTATCTCCCACAAGTATCATCAAGGTTTGATCGTCACCACGGTAACTTCCCGAAGCACGTAAAGCCTTTGATCCGTCGCAGACTAAACACACAGTCACTGTCCACTGAGTAAGGATGAGTTAGGAACATCTTTGATGTGAGGGTTGGTTAACCGGGGGCGGTTCAAACGTGCGGCTCACCGGCTCCCCCTGTGGATTCAGAGCAGTTCTGTTCTGACTGAAGACGCAGGTGAGCGAAGGAATCGTTCAAAGCTGCTTCTGGACCGGCGTGCTCCACCTCCTGGAGGCTTTTCCCTCTGCCTCCTCCCTCCAGTTTGTCCAGAAAAGCCGAGTTCACTCTGTCGGAATGAAAGTGGGGGAATAAAGACAAAAGGATTCACTCTTCATACCTTCACAAGCCTGCAGGCTCGTGACGACCGTGTTTGACAGCTTTTGTTAAAACCTGTTCCCACTAAAGTACCGGGAGGTCGGGAAATTGCTCGCAGCCACTCAACACTTACAGACGCAGCCAATCTCCACTGGTTTTATTCCAACGCGACAAACAAAACAATTAATCTGACTTGTGGTCCACTTTCTGTTTAGCTTCAGCATCTCCAGCTCTGCTCCCTCTGGAGCCGAAGCTTTGTTTGTTCTTCACTTGATCCTCCCTGAATTATGTGTCAAATGTGGGGAAATAAACTATCTCGCACCTTTTAAAAGCTTTTTCTTTTTTTTCTTTTGCTCTGACAAAAACATTTAGATAAAGCTACAAAAATCAAACTGGAATGAGAGAAGAGGAATAAACAGGAAAAGTACCTCCGGTGATCCAGCTCCACTTCTTTCTGGCTCTTGGTCTCCTTCACTTTGCGATTTCCTTCCACATCGTCACTCTGGATGAAGACAACACCGAATAAATGAAGGCTTCATTATAGTTTTACATCATCTCGTGTGCTAAGAGGAAGTAAAAGCCACATCAAGTTGAGTCTGCTGTTCAATTCATGCACTTATTGAAGTTTACTCTGCATAAACTGGTCTCTGATGTATTTTCTCAAAGTTTTCAAGTGGAAACGTAAAACTTTTGCAGCGTTTTGGGGGTTCGTTTACACAGCAACGGTGCGCAGAACCACAAAAAAAACAACACCTTTTGAAAACAGCTCCTAAGGTGGAACTTTTTGAAAATGCTCCATCTCTGTGGAAACAAGGAAAACGCAACTTTTTGAAAACACCCTGACTCCGTCTCCATGGAAACAGAGGGGGGGGACACACAACATTTTTGAAACGCTGCTACCGCACATGCCCACCACGCCTGGAGTAAATACCGTATAGTTCAAACATCGGGATGCACGTCTATTGGGAACATGTGAGCGCAGCTTAAAACATTCTGTAAAATACTGTAATTACAAGTACCTTTGTTGACACCGAAGTAGTCTTGCAAACCACGTATGCGCACTTGCGCATATCCAGCGACACGCCGAGGCGCGGACACCGAGCGACCAGGGCTACGCGAGGCGTAGGGGGGCTTTTCCATTATCGGGTGCTCTTCTATTGGGAACTATACGGTAGTTCTTCTGCACATGCTCAGTACAAGGACAATAATAATGCAAAACTTTTCTGAAATGAAAATGCAAAACTAATGTGTTTCCATTTGAAACGATGCCATGTAAACGGCGTCTCTAGTATAATTTTCCACCATGCAAATCAAACTGATATTTAACATTCATGTAAAACACAGAAAACCAAACAATCCGACATGGTTTGAAAAGTTTGTTTCTGTTTTTGTGGAATAACCACAGATATAATTATTATTTCATAACCCCCCCCCACCCCCAGTCTTTAGCATTTTAGCCTGAAACATTTGACATGAGATGTTTTTACAGGGAAAGAAAATAACCTCTTTACTGTACTAACACATTCCCCTCATTGGTATTCAGTTGTTCTTCCCAGCAGATCTAAAGGGGGTCAGCGAGGGGAAGAGGGATCGCAGCCCACCTGTGCGATCGCACGCACGTACGCACACACTGCAGAAGTCCATCCACACGCCTACAAATAGAGGATACGGGGAGGGGGGGGTCCGGCTGAAAGAACAACAGATCCCAGGGCGGCGCTCGCAACCACATCAAGAGCTCCCACTTCTGCTGATCTGCGGTGGAGAGCTTTCATCTCCTAATCTGTGACGTCTATCTGACAGAGCCGCAGCCTGGGAGAGGAGGAGGAGGAGGAGGAGGAGGAGGAGGGGGGTGACACTGGAGGGAAGATTAGACAGATGTGAGGGAAACCAAAGCAGGGGAATGAGGAATGAAGACGGAATATCAGGAGAGTCGAGGAAACTAAAGACCAGACGAAGACAAATGAGGTAGAGGAAGTGGAGAACAAGATGTGGGAAAAGATGAGAGGAAGATAAAGCAGAATTGAGAAGAGGAGGAAAGCAAAATTACGCAGGCGTGAGATGGAAGGTGACGAGATTAAATCAGGGGAGATGCACTACGATGAGAAGGGAAGGGTGAGAAGAGAAGAATAAAGCAAAAGTATAAAGACAAGAATGGATGATGAGAAATGGTGAGATGAGGAGAGGTGATGAGAATAAATGAGACGAGAAGATGGACAAAGACAGTAAAGGAAAGGTAAAGTATGCAAAGACGGGAGGAGATGAAAACAAGAGAAAAGTGACAAACTGAAAAAAGAGAGAGAAGAAAAAGGGGCGTGTTCAAGTAATGACAGACAAGAAGATGAAATGATGAGGAAGGAGAGGAAGAATGCAGATAAGAAATGGAAGAAATTGAAAGTTGGCAGAAAAGAAATGAGATAAAAACACCAAGAGAGGAGAGGAATTGGTGAAATGAAGGAAAAAAAAAAAAGGCTTGAAAAACTGGAGAAAAACTGAGGAGGAAGAAAGTGCTGAGGGAAGGAGACGTGAGAAAAGAGGAAACGCAGGAATGGAAAAGAGAAGTGTGCAGAAAGGAAAGATGAGACGAGGAAACAGGAGAGGAAAGGTAAAGAGATTCAACACAGACAACCGGTCTCTGTATTTAATTACGGTGGCATGTAAGACAACTATATACTGCATATAGTGAGTATTCGTTCATAGTTATTTCCTCATCATCACATAATTTCAGTGTCATTTATCAGTTGGCAATACTTCCCTCGTTCTGACTCGCTCTGCTCTGATTGGCTCGTCATGCTGCACCGTGAACATGCAAGTCTAAAGTAGAAGAAGCAGCAGGAGGAATACTGTCTGCCTTAAATAAAAAACGTTTAACACATAAGCTTAGAATTCCCCTCATGCATCAGGATCGAGTATAAAGTATCGATAACGTTATCGGTAATGGTATCAGTACAAGCTTTACTTGGCATCGGTCCAGATCAGGAACCGCTCATAAACGAGGCAGTTTCTTTGAGAACTACAATGTGATCCTATGACTTCTCAAGGGTTTTATTTTCTTTTTTCATTGTGATTTTTACATTTATTCTAGTCGACCAAGTCGTGTACTAAATGTAGAGAGGAAACTCTAAAAGGCACAAATGTTTCATCACGTGGCACCTCAGAGTATTACTCTAGCTGCTTCCTTCGTCTTCCTGCCCCGTAGTTTGACCCTCCGTCTCCCTCCCTTTTTTTTCTCACCGCTGAAAGATTTGCGTCCATGTGAGAAGAAGTGGGAGAGGAAAAGAAAGCAAAGTACAACAGTAAGAGAAAGCAAACAGTTCCTGTGCCCACCGGGTGAGCTGTGTGTGTGTGTGTGTGTGTGTAACACGGTAGCTCGTACCCGAGTGTCTTCGAGCCGGTTTCCGCCGCTCGGCGCTAACATCGCCTCGCTCGCCTCCCAGACAGAACCTGTCAACGCCCTCCAATGAACGCGTTTCCTCAGCTGAGAACAACCAGGAGCGACTCAGACTGAAGACTGACACCGACGAGGCTCGCAACCGACGCCAATCTGGCCAAACCAAGCAAATTGTAAAAGACTTCAAAGAAAACAATGGATTCTGAGTTTCGAGCTGAGATATCAACGCATACCAACGAAAACGAGCGTCCTCGTTGCTTTCAAACTAGCCCCAGAACCATGCAGCCCGGGGGGCAGTTTGTAAAAACACCCATAATGCAACAGCGAGAGGAGAAGTTTCTTGGACGTTTCACTGAATTTTGCACCAGAAGGTTTTAATTTCCTTCTCCATCTAAGTTAGATGATGAGGTTATGTTTTCATCTGCGTGTATTTATTTATTGGTTCGTATGTATTTTACCAACTTTTCGCAAACAATACTCACCCGAATTGCATAAAATCTTCAGGGATGATTTGTCACGTTAACAAACCCACTTTCCCATATTTGGCTCCAACAATCACTGTTACACTGAAGTATACTTCTATAATTCAAAGTTTATTGAAATATTTCTTTATTACTTCAGTCTCCCATCATATTTACAGTTTGTCATCGTTTTTTTTCTTCGTAAATCAACATTTTGACTTCTAACTTACTACATGGAAACTGATTCCCAAAACGCGACAAAAGTTTTCAATTTTCACTCGAAAAAAGTCGTAATTTTCAACCGTTTTCATCTTTAGGTTTCCCTTCAGAAAGGCTCCAGACTTCCTCTGACGTCTTATTGGACGTATTATCACAGTGAAGCCAATCTCTGGTGGTGATAGAAGCACTTTGCAGCCGCTGCAGTCTCTTGTTCTGGTTTTTCTCTGTGATCAGCGGCGCCCTCTACTGACAGACCAAGTGATCTGTTGCTGATTAGCAGATTTTTTTCTTCCCTCCCCTCCTTTTAATTCGACTAGTTTATTCTCCCGGCTGCAGTCATGTCATGTTGCGTCTCTGCGTGAACTCTGGGAAGTCCCTTGAACTCTGCCGGCCTCTCGCCGCCGCCGCTGCCTCCCTCCCAGGAAAACCAACACTGAGAGGAAGAGGGGCAGAGCGAGGGACGCAGACAAAGAGAAACAAAGGCCCGAGAGCGAGAGAGGAGCGGGACTGACGAGTGTGTTTTCTCTCCGTTGTGCTCACGGTACTGCTGCACGCCCCGGCTCTGACCAGGAGATAATTGTGGGGAAATCTGGGGGTGGGGGTGGGGGTCCTCGCTCCCACCCAGCCCACAGGGCATACGGCTTCATACCCGCGCCCCGGCGTATTTACTCTGAAAACAGCTTACAGACGCTGATCTACGGGTGCGAATTACCACAAAGACTCGGGTCTCCCGACGCCACAGATGTGAACCCCGGGGCTTAGGAGCGTGAACGCACACAGTCGGAGCGATGTATACAAACAGAACGTACACACATCCCGCGGTCGCTTCTGGCTCACCCTGGATGACGCGTGTGTGGCACCGCAGGACGCCGGCCAATCTGGAGCCGGGCTCTCCATCTGCTGGAATAACCTCCGATTGGTCCTGCAATAAATAAACACATTACTTCCTCTGTCTTTGCAGTGGCACGTCTGACACACACACACACACACACACACACACACACACACACACACACACACACACACACACACACACACACACACACACACACACACACACACACACACACACACACACACACACACACACACACACACACACACACACACACACACACACACACACACACACACACACACACACACACACACGGAGGAGTCCACAGGCCCGGGATGCTTGACAAGTCCCACAGAGGTTGACCAAGTTTGTTTGTCCCAGTCTGACACGGCTCTGCTCATCCAGCATCCGATCTGCGCTCCCTTCCTAAATATCTCCAATGCTTCTTCAGGTTCGCACGTTGCTCTGCTGTCTCCCAGTTTGTTTGTTTTTTGTTTGTTTACTGTGACGGGAATCCAGGGATGCGACTTTGGCGAGCAGTTTCCCCCTCCAAGGCAGCCGCGCCGCGCCGCAAACCACAATCACACACATTTCAGTCATTTTATCGTCGTCCTGTAAACTGCTCTAACTTCTTCAAGAGTTAAAAATCTTTGGATATCTCGGAGGCTAATAACTTATTTATATCTAAATTAATTAATTAATCAAATGAAAGCGGCTCGGCTTCAGCCGATCCAGACCCTGTTTGCACGCCGTTTCAAGTGAAAACACAAACGCATTTTCGTTTCAGAGGTTTGTGAAGTTTCACGTTCTCACAGGAACGTTTTGAAAACGACGTCCGCTTCCACAGACGTGGGGAAAATGTTGAAAACGATGTTTGGGGTGGTGCCTCTGATTGAATGAAGAAGTTACTGAAGATTTCAATCTACTTTTTGTAAAAAAAAAGTAACTTGTTGCTTGGAAAACTCATTCCTGCATATAAATTGTCGTCTTGGGCAACTTTTACACAACAAAAGTGTCAACTAGTGGCCCAACATGAAAATTACATAGTTCAAAGCAATTCTGTCGTTACCATGGAAACCAACATCATTTCCAGTTTTCTTCTCGAGCTGTGATTCTCCCCCGGTACCTGTTGCCTTTTACTCACTTGTGTGGAACTACTCTGCGTTTGTTTTCCTACATTTGCGCTCCGTCCCGAGACTTTTGAGTCTTTCGTTTCTTCGATGCAGCGTTCACACTTTCACAGCTGAACTTAGTTGGACGACAACCAAACATGACGAGTCTCAGCCTGTCAGAATGCTGATGAATTAATTACAGCGATCAGTCCATCATCCTGCTTCCTATCAAATTTACAGCTGATCTACTTTCCATTTTTTATGCCAGCAGAAAAAATAAATAAATAACAAATTGAGGTTCCTTAAAAAAAAAAAAGAAGAGCGTCTGCGTGCGTCAGACATGAGACGCTTCCTTTGTGAAGAAGTTGTGTCATCCGATCGGATCGGAAGAGGAAACACAAAACCAGATGGTACCGCAGGGCGACAGCGAGGAGACCCGAATGAACCCGATCCCGAGCTGACCTGAGGTGATCCTGCTGGAACTGCTGCCTCCTCCTCCGCTGCTCCTGCTGCTCCTTCTGCTCCAGGCGCTCCGCCTGCAACACATCAGGCACAGCAGGCCGTTACCTGTCTGCACCTGACCCACTGGCCAACTTCCTCTCCTCTCTGAGCCGACGCCCGTTACGCGTAATCGAATACTCGTTACTGAAGTGGTTACTAACGCATTATTATTTCCAAACCAGTAATCAGATTACAGTTTCTTATCCAACTCGCTGTGCGTTACTATTGTAGTGTCCTGCAGGACGTTGGAAAGGAAGACGAGCTTCTTGTCTGTAAAGCCGTTTTATTACTGAACAGAACCGAACCGTTTCTATAATTACATTTAGAGAGAAAAAGAATATTGAGTGACTTCCGGCAGGACAACAAGCTCTAATTTATGATGATGACCGTCTGAGTGGTTTGAATTCTCCACTCGGTCTGTACCCGCCCCCGCATGCTCTCCTCTATCCAAGTGTACGAGGATAGATCCATGACCCAGGGGCAGGTTTTAGCTGCTGTCATGTCACATCACGTCTATAGTCTAAGGGGAGGTTGTTTCCCATGCGTGTGTTTATTTGCTGGACTACCAGAACATTCCTATGGCCGAGGTCACGGTGCAACATGGAAATGCCTGTGGAGCACCAGCGTAAATAAATCAGCCGTTCAGCACCGAAGCTGCAGCAGCAGTGCAGCGACAACTACTGGACCGAGGCCGGGGTCAGACGATGAGGGGAACATGTCTGAGAGCAGAGTGAGGAGGCGGGAACCCTCCGGGACATCAATCAGCTGGTTCTCATGGCTGGATGCAGAAACACTGCTGGAGGACGCTGGCCTCTACTGACATCTGCAGGTCACATGTGATATTACTACTCTCAGTGGAGTGGATATGTTTTAGTGCTGTGACTTTTTCCTCAAAGAACCCCACCCCCTTATTAATCACACAATTTTCTGTAATTAATTGCGATTAATCACATTTTTTTCCAATTGAAAACTGAAACTGAAACATTTCTGGAAACTATTAGTATAACTTTCTTTCAGCTTTGGTTGAACACTGTTTGGTTGAACACTTTCTTATATCCACTTAAATAACAAAACCAAGAGTAAAGTTCGCACACACACACACACACACACACACACACACACACACACACACACACACACACACACACACACACACACAAGGGGAGTTAAAAAAAAAACCAGGATGTAAACAGAACTGCGTTAATTTTTTTTAAATGAATTACTAACGTAGAAAACACGTTTATCAGAGCCGCCATCTCCAAACTCAATATTCCCGTTTTAGCGTAAAAGCTGTTGAGTAATTCTCAAATATTTTTATGTAGCTATTCGTCCATCCCGGGGTGTTTGGTGTAGGAGTATACATTAGGCTTTATGGCAATTAAAAAGTACTTGTATGAATACTCGATATTGACAAGTAGCTAAATGTTAGTACTCATCCTTTAAAAAGGGGGTATTGATGCATCGCTGCACTTTTGTTGTATTAATTCAACGCTGACACGTTTATCAGTCTCACCTTCTGCCTCTGTTCGTCTTTCATCCTCTGCAGTTTCTCCTCCTCCTCTTGTCTTTTAATTTTGTCCATCTTGTCCTTCATCATCTGAAAAATATTTGTTTTAACCGTCAACGACTCATAAGGCACGAGAGTTTTAAACTAAAACATGAAGCATTTTCATGTTGCGTGTGCTTTGGAATCTTGAATTAAAGGAGGAGTAATTTAACCGGATTTAAATTGATTTGAAGTCATTGTACCCGCTTCTGCAGTTTGGAGCCACGCAACTCTCTGCCCTGCTTCTCTCTGGCTTCAGCTTCTGATCCTCCACCACCTGGATGAATCAACAGATCGCAGCGTTTTAGGTTATTAACGATCATAATAACAACGTGTAAGCTGATGTCTTTTACCGAGCCTCTGCGGCGTCGTGTGGACAGACTGGACTCGGTTCTCCTCCCTGTATCTGTCTAAGGCAGCCAATTCTTGTTGAGCCACTGAACAAGACGGGAAAAAGATTCATGAGACAAATTTTAAACAACTGAGTAGATTGAAATCGGAAAGGTCAGACGGGTACCTGTTTGCAGTTCATTCCGTCGAGTTTGGTTTGGTGGGATCACGGTGAAGCAGCCTGAGCTGAGAGACAAATGAGTGTGTTAGTGTGGTTTTTAAATAAAATAGTACAAATATCTGTAGTCACAAGACCCTGAATTCTCATCCTGAGACACGTTTGCTGCTTTTGCAGTGTGAAAATAATCTTCCAACCTGTGTCAGGTTGTCAGAAATGCACCTTTAGGGAGCACGTATGCACCATCCGGGGCGAAATAGTCACAGCAAAAAAAACTGACATTCACCAGGATTAATAAATAAAATAAGCAGGGTTGCATTTACTGGTGGTCCAATATGAAAACAAGTTAATAACATGAAGCTCAGCTCAAAGTCTTAAACAAACCAAAAGGTAAAAGGATGCAGTACAGAGGTCTGCAACCTGTAGGACAGAAAGAGACGTTTTCAAGATTCTCCACCAAATAAAATGTTCTGAAATTTTCATCTAAAACAACATTTGAAAGAAAATGCGATTCAAAAATTGAGGATGTATTCATGAAGTGTCACCGTGACTCACAGTGACAAAATCCGTGGTTTGAATCACATCTGACCTGTGAGGAAGGTGCATGTTTGTGGACAGTGGAAATGTTGTTTATTTGGTAAATAGTCTGAAGTAGTTCTGGGAATAAGCAATATTTGGTGCTGCGTTCACGGACATGGGACATTGACCTTATCAAGCGGCAATCGTAATTTCCAAACCACTACATCGTCATAATACAGTTTCCCTGCAGACATTTAACTTAACCAACACTTTGAAATCCACATTAAAGTATTTAAGCGCTTCATTAGACACACTTAAGCTCAGAATTAATAATAATAATAATTAGATTAACGAGGGACCGCGAAGGTAGCGTTTCCGTTTTCAATTCAGTGAAACGAAAGTGAAACTTAAATATCAACAACCTTAATATTAACGCAATGTTTTTAAATCAAAATACATTAAAAAAAAAAAACATCAGTCAGGATTTGATATTAAGGAGGTTGTTGATGTCAGTTTTGTGGAATTTCACCTGTTTTCAAATCCTCTGTAAATCAATCAATAAATAAAAAGTGTCACTCACTGTTGCGGCCCGGTGTTCGAGGCTACCTCGCTTTGCCTCCTTTCAGGTTCATTTCTGACCGGATATCGAGCTGGTGGGTCATTCGAATTCACCCCTGGGGGGTTTTCTTCCTCCCCTGGGGGGTTTTCTTCCTCCGCTGGGGGGTTTTCTTCCTCCCTTGAAGGGTTTTCTCGCCATTCTGTGTTCTTCTGGTCGGAATGACGCCTCATGACGTTAGAATAAGGACACAGGTGTGACTCCCCGGAAACAGTCTGGATGAATTTGGATGTTCAGTTTCTAAAAGTCCTGGAGGAAATGCACTGGAGTCACCGCTGAGTGACGGTTATTAACGTGAGCTCGCCCCCTGCTGGCCATACAGAGGAAGGTTTTAGTTACGTTTGTCCCATTCACACATGAATCAGGAGTTCTCATGATTGGGAACTTCAGATCTTTCAGGAGAATCGGTTCTTTTGGTTCGGTTCCCTAAAAAGAGTCGATTCTTTCGACTCTTAAGTAGTTCCTGGAATTTTTGTTTTTTTATTTGATTCATGAATTTATTAATAAATTATGTCAAAATATGTGTAAGAAGAATCACAAACCAACAAAAGGCACATTTGACACAGCAGCCATTGACAACTCACGGCTTCTGTATTATAATTCATTAGAATCATTAGTTTGGTTCGTCTGATCTGGTTCCCTAACAAGAATCGACTCATTCGGCTCCCAAGTGGTGGTTGCTAGAATAGATTTATTAATAAAGTTAATCTAAGAATGAGTGTAAAATGAATTATTAATCCAGAGAACACATTTATTAGAGCACCCAGCTCCTAAATTAAAGCAACTGTTTTATCATATTGACTATAGTGTGAATCTCAAATATTTTTATGTATCTGTGTCTTATGCTGTTAGTGTATATAGAAATTTCTGTACTGTAGAGGCATCATTTGTGTCATTATTTTATTCCATGGATTTCAAAGTAATTTTTGTTGATTAAGGCGTAATAAAGCTTTTAAATCTGTGCAGACATTCAATGAAAAAAAAAGTCACATGACATGGCAGCGTCAGTGTTTAGCATTAACAAGGCAGTTTCAGGTTTGCATGCAGGAAGCAATAAAGCAAAAATACTGCTTTGAATGATTTATCTTTATTTTTAAAGATTATTTCGACTTACTACTCGTTGGGTGTTTTCCATTGATGGCTCGAGGTACAAAGAGCTTAATTCCATCTACAACAATCGTGTGCGGCAGGTTTGCCTTTAAGATTGATAAATATATCTTTACCGTCATTCATAAATACACAGTATAGGCCGCGCATACATGAACGAAATGTCTTCGAAATAATAAAGTGACGAAAAAAACAGTTGAAACGAGTTTATTTTATAAGTTTGAAGTGTGTGTCTGATCCTGTGCTGTGCAGTAGGATTACGCAATGTATCCCACAATGCATTGCGCAGTGCAAAAAGACTGATGAAATGTTTCCATGCATTCAGGCTCTGCAAATTCAGAAATGACTTTTCCTTTTTTTAAATGAGGAAGTGCAAATAATTCTCAAATCTTTTCTGATTAATCACAAATAAAAAGGGGGGGGGGGGGGGGGAGGGTAAAAGTAACGACTAAATTATGAAACGAGAGAGAGAGAGCACTGTTCTTTAGAATATAATCTGAAAGCATTACCTTCCTCCAGATCGCGTCGTCAAGATTCTGGTTAAAAACAACAAACTTCAGTCTCACTCACTCAAAAAGTCATTTATTCTGAGCGATCACATCAGGAAGGAATGAAGAGAATCCAGATCACAAACCAACAGTCGGGACGGTGTGAAGGCGGGTTTAGTTTATGGCGGGGTGCGATCGAACGCGCGATGTTACTGCAAACACACACAGAGACTATGAATAAATACATCTGAGATCAGAGTACAAAACTACAAGAGATGTTTTCTGTTCCCTGGCGAGTCAAACAAACAAAGAAGTACTCCCCACTCCGTATTGAGAGGTTTTAAGAGTAGTCGTGTACTTTTTCTTAGTGTTTTGTCGACTGACGGGCTTCGTGAGCTGCTAAAAACTGGTACGACTCGACACGGGACAGATTAAGGCAGTGAAGGTTTCGCCGCTCCTCGGACCTGCTCGGGGGGAATCGAGCCTCGGGATTCGGACCCGGAGCCGGTTTCTGTCTTCAGTGAGACGGTTTTTGGACGGTTCCTTCTGCACGAGTCGTCCAACAAGTTCTGGTCCGGATCGTAGCGCCAGGTGTGTGTGTGTGGTTGTGTTTGTGTGAGTGTGTGTGTGTGTGGCTGCTGCGTCAGGTCATCACAGTTTGGGCTGGCTCGCCCTCTTGGCCTTTAGATTCTCAGCCAACTTGTCCAGAAACTCGAAGGTATTCAAGTAGTCGGCTCGAGTGACTCTGCAAAACAGAAGAGAGACGATCGAGTAAAGAACGAATTCAGAAGATTTTCCCATCAATGCTGACGGCCCTCTCTTCTCTTCTCTTCTCTTCTCCCTCCCTCCTTCTTTTACTGTCTTCTATATCAGGGGACTGAAACTCCTTTTACTTCCGACAGTCTACTTTCATCTTGAGCGGTCCGGACCGCTCAAATGGTGCCACGATACCCTTTAAATTAAAGTTTTTCTTTGTGATGAAATGAAAAACGAGATGGAGATGTCTCGCTGTATGTTTCCACTCACTTCGGCATGCCCTTGATGCAGATGGCCAGATCCTTGGTCATGAAGCCGGCCTCGATGGTCTCGATGCAGACGGCCTCCAGCGCCTCGGCGAACACCCGCAGCTCCGTGTTGCCGTCCAGCTTGGCCCGGTGGAGGAGCCCCCGCGTCCAGGCGAAGATGGAGGCTGACGGGAGACACACGCGGTCACAGAATGAATCGGGGGGGTTCGCATCGCGGGGCGTCTCTATAAGCGTGCGGTGGGACCCTAACCGATGGGGTTGGTGGACGTCTCTTTCCCCTGCTGGTGTTGTCTGTAGTGACGCGTCACCGTGCCGTGAGCCGCCTCCGACTCCACCGTGCGTCCGTCAGGACAGATCAGCACGCTGGTCATCATGCCCAGAGAGCCGTAACCTGAAATACACAACCGCACAAAATCTAAGGCCTGCGGAGTGAACGGAGCCTTATGCACACTAAAGAAATGATGAGGATGACATGTTCTTTTGATCTTCAGCAAGACTTTATCCAAACTTTGAGATTTAAATTACAATTTTTTACGAAGCGATTAAAAAGTGAATTCATTAAGCAAAATGTTCACAACCCCCACCACCCCAAAATTCTTTAAACAAATCAATCAGACAAGTTTAATTCTGCACAGAACTAAAAAAAAGTTGTATTTTTTTCTTTTTAAAAATTTTTAAAGATTAAAATTTTAAAAAAACCGATAAATATCCTGATAAATAAACTTTGACATATCCAGTTTGTACACGGCTGAAAGCTTTTAATGATTTATGAGGAGAAAAAAAAAAAAAAAAAAAGTAATCTGTGGAGATTTAAAATAGTTTTTTTTGTTGATTTCTTTTATAAAAATTGACATTTTTGTCCTTAAGGGCTTAAGTAGATGGTAAATTAAACCGACATCTGAATCTAATTTAAGAAAAAAATCTTCGTTTTGAAAATGGTGTCCGTTTCCGTGGAAACGGCAGAAGCGCTTAAAAACGATGTTTTCATGTCCTGGACACTCTGGAGGAAACGTCGTTCTTATTGTCCTCTCTACTGAGCATGTGCAGAACAACACGTCAATACCGCCGTGGTGCGCATGCGCCGTAGCAGGGTTTCAGAAAAGTTGCATTTTTGCCCGTTTCCACGGCGACGTGAGCGTTTTTACAAAGTTGCGTTTCAGTGGCTCCGTGCACCGTTGTCTGGGGAAAAGGGCCTCAAAGGGATGACCACTGCAGCACAATGCGCTAAAGGAAGTTTTTATTTATTTATTGCAAATAATATATGTAGCACAACAAGGACATTGTATGTTATCCCCTTCCCCCCTCCCCCCTCCCCCCCTCACCCCTCCCCCCTCGACTTTCTTCTCTCTCTTCTCTTCTCTCTCTATTTGAGCGTTCCCCCCCGGTTGTGTACGGCAGCCATGCCAACTTCTGACGGAGAAGGCAACAGGAGGAGACTCCAGGTCTCTCCCTGTTGCAAGACCAAAAACTGTTCTGACTCCGAAGGCTCTCAATCACATCATATTGTTGGCCCAAGCTGCCGAACAGGACAAGGGCGAAAAAAAAAAAAAAAAAAAAAAAGGAAGTTTTTGTGTTTCGTGGCTTACAAATACATATTTAAAAAAAAAAAAAAGTGGTGTCGGGGCGTGTCCAGTTGAAATGTTACTAGATGTTGAAACCCACCCTGAGCCACGGAGTCGGACTGCACGTCTCCGTCGTAGTTCTTGCAGGCCCAGATGAAGCCTCCTTCAGACTTCATGGCCTGAGCCACCATGTCGTCGATCAGACGGTGCTCGTACCAGATCCCTTTGGCCTCGAACTGAGTGCGGTATTCTCTGAAACGTAGAAACATTTATTCTTAATAGATGTTCGTGTGTGTATATATTGTACATATTAGGTTTTCGTCTGCGTGTATTTATTTAATGGTTTGTATGCATGTAGTTTACCGACGTTTCGCAAAAACGTGTGAGTAGATGGAATGTATATATGATTGCACACATGTGAGAAAGCCAAAAACATGCCTGAAATGAATGAATTAAAAAAAAAACACACACACACATGAATGAGTGAGTCCTCCTCCACGACACGGCGTCCTCACCTCTCGTAGATCTCCTGGAAGATGTCCTTGAAGCGGCCGTCGTACTTCTTCAGGATGGTGTTTTTGGTGCTGAGGTAGAGCGGCCAGGCCTTGGTGAGCGCCATCTGGAAGGAGCTGTGGGCGAAGTCCCGGATGGACTTGTCAGTGTTGTACATTCCCAGAGCCACGCCGCCCGTGCCTGGACAGAAACATGCAAACAAACACACACCGGACACACACACACACACACACACACACACACACACTTATTTCAGCATTTAAAGACTTTATATTGAGTCAATATTCATTTATCTCATGATCTGTGAAAAGTAATTATCAAGAAAAGCTGCTTAAAGTTGGAATTTATGCAGGAAGGTGTGGGACGTTTGCTGGAAAAACAATCAGAAATGTTAAAAGTCCAGGAAAATCTCGACATAAAGCCACATTACGAGCCATCAGACCATTAAATAACACTTGACCGGGACATTCGCGTTTTAATATCTCCATCACAAGCGATCCCGTTTCATCTGATTGATGCACAAAGCGAGCAGCACTTTAAATTTCATTATACGAGACATATAATGACAATAAAACTATTGTTTTCTATCTGAGGAAGCAGAAAATTCATGATGTTTAAGGTTTAATGACCTTTAAGGATTGAAATCCAAATAATAATAATCCAAAATAACTAAATTAATTCATTTTTCATGCCAATTTGAGTTTATTTTGTTTAAAACTTCGAAATTATGTTATTAACTTCCTACTCGTGAGGTTGTCACTTCAGGATTAATTTAATATTTATTGATTCAATTATTTATAAAGTCTGTTATATGATATTTTACGTGGCTGATCTTCACCGTTTTAGCATCTGATGAAATTTTGTTTAATATTTAGTTAATTTCAAGTATTTCCCTGCAGTTTTTACTCTTTTCTAACACCATTTAATTACTTTTAATGACATTTTACAAGTCATGTTGGTCCTTAGCGTTGATCCTCATGCTCACACAGTTGATCAGCCAGTTTTACATCCCCTCTTTATGTAACACGCCAGTGTTTTTAAATCATATAGAGTTAATATTTTAAGTCTTTGTGTGCGTGTTTTTTTTTTGTTTATTTTTGTCCTCTTTCGATGTTGAATGAAAAACGCTTCAAAACTTAAGTCTGATTAATTGATTTTTGGGCCAGAAGTCATTCAGGATGATGTTTGGTTTTGTTCTTTTAAGCTCCTGACTGGAATCATTAGACACTTTTTGAGGCGCGTTGGTACGTCGCGGGGCTCTTACCCTCAAACTTGTGGATGACGAATTTAAGGGGCTCTCCGGTTGTGGGCGTGTAGGTCATCTCCACCGTGCCGGGCCCGGGCACCACGAAGTCTGTGGCTTTGTACTGCAGGAGAGAACGGCGAGGAGGGAAAGTGGTTATCGCTAAAAGCATCGTTAAAAAAAAAAAAATGAAAAAATCACAGCTCTTTACATGAAATGAACCTCCTGCTGTAAAACGGGGTCCGATCGAAGGTCGAGCGACACAACGCGGCCGTAAACACCTCGGCGGGTTGGAGCCGAGCCTCCCGTGAGGGTTTTACGCAACCATGTGACTCTTCACCTGGATTCCTGACAGTTGACTTTGGCACAGCGCCACCAGCTTTTGTGCAGCCGTCCAAGATGGACGCCGCGGTCCAAAGGACGGCGGACGAAACGGAATTATTGACCGAGAGGTTCCCGACAACCTGACGGACGGCGTCCGTTATGACAGAAGAGCCGATAAACTCGACGACAGATCGTAACATGAGAGGAAGCAGAGCTTCACTAACGTGACGCTTCATTGTAATGCCACAGCTTTTATGCTCAGGCTGCACGAGTCGTTATGTGGTAATAACTTCAGATGAATGAACAAACACGGAGGTCAGGGGTGTCAGACAAAAGGCCCGTCGGCCAAAACTACAAAGAAAATTATACAAATCTAAAAAAAAAAGAAAAAAAAAGACATTTTGATCTTGTGTAGCCCACACCACAACAAAGAAAAACCTTTAAAGTTTAAATCTAAAGGTTATTGTGGCCTGATTTTACCGGTCCGGTCCACTCAGGATGGAATTGGGCTGCATGTGGCCCCCGAAGTAAAATGTGTTTGACACCCCTGATGTAGATACGTGATGTCGGACTCTCTGTTCTTTGGGATTCCTGCCAATTTAACTTTTCTCTTATCGGACTCAATTTACTCGGGCTTAACCATGTTGGTTTTTTACATTTTGATCCCGTGCAGATTTCCACCGGCGGCTTTTCGGAAACAAGAAATAACTTTGAATAACTTTTCCCTGGATCTTGTACTTCTATGCCTCTAAAATCTGACTTCTTGTGCAGCAGTTAGGATGTGACGTTGAAGTGATGAAGCGAAATACGATGTTATCGATACAGTTTAACGCGCTAAAGCTTTATTTGACGGGTCAAACGTGTTGACCGGCAGAGCATCGACAACAGTCCATGAGCTTATTACTACTGTTCCATGCATAAGAACGAGACACATTTATTTTATTCATTTTATTTCACAAGAGTGCATCATTGTTATTATTTTTTTAAATAATCTTTTACATTTATTTGCATAACCTGATCTCATTTCAAACGTGGGGGTCGAACTCCCAACATCGGGATCTTAATACGACCAGCTGACGTCACTCAAAGCGTCCTAAACTACTGTAGTTTGAAAGGACACTGAAAAAGGGACTTTAAAGCCCCGTTTCCACAGTGCCCCTTGGTGCCGGTACGGGTCAGGTCGGAACCGGTTGTTGTGCGTTTCCACTGACTCAGAACCTTTCCCAACCGGTACCATTGGTAACCATTTCTCGCTACCCCTCCACTTGGGGTACCGGGCACAATGTGCCGGATATGAGGGGGAGGAGCTTCAACACTACCGTCTGCTCATTGGTCCGTGACAACCGCTGTTCTCCCAGCAAGCAGCCATTTCCAATCAGCTCTTCTGCAGCAATCAGGAAACTTTTTTGAAAATGTCCTCCCGTTATGGCGTCACATCCTGCATGATTACGCAACCGTTCATAACCCCGCCTACATTTCAAACTGTTCCCCGTGTAATGGAAACGCGCCACTGATACGGGTCTGGTTACGGATAGTCAACCCCCACCTGACCGGCACCGGTACCCAGGGGCACTGTGGAAACGGGGCTTAAGGTTTGAAAGAGAACCGTACCTGGTCTCCGTGGGCGTGCCTGCCGATGATGATGGGCTTGATCCAGCCGGGCACCAGGCGCGGGATGTTCTTACAGATGATGGCCTCTCTGAACACCGTCCCTCCCAGGATGTTCCGGATGGTCCCGTTGGGCGAGCGCCACATCTGCTTCAGCTTGAACTCCTCCACGCGCTTCTCGTCCGGCGTGATGGTGGCGCACTTGATGCCCACGTTGTACCGCTGGACCGCCTCCGCCGCCTCCACCGTCACCCGGTCGTCTGTGGCGTCCCTGTTCTCCATCCCGAGGTCGTAGCTGGAGGGGACGGAGAGGAGGTAAAACATGCGGTAGATTTCACATCCAGCGCCCTCTTCTGGACCGTTTCCCGCCGCTCGAGCACCGAGATGGAAAACGTGAATACGGATGGTCGACCAGGCTGTTCCACAAGTGTAGTGAGAGCAGGATGAAAAAATTTGCAACCATTGATGTTTAAATTACTATGTGTTACTTATGTACCTTTCTTTTGTAAAATCCCTTTTATATTGAACGTGGTCTGTTGGGAAAAACCCAATAAGGTTAAAAAACAAACAAACACTTGTTCACAGTTTCCATTGCTTCTTTCAGGTCTCATTTACACGATAATGTTTCAAGTGAAAGCGCATCATTTTAGCTTCAGAAAACATTATATAAATTCAAATCTGTTCAGAAAGGCTTAAATTGTCTTATTTTCTCTGTTGCGGCAATAGTTTACATCAGGAAATGGTTTGGTTGCACTGTTCAGAAACTTGCAAAAACACTCAAATCAATATATATATATAAAAAAAAAAAAAGAATTTTGATTAAAATCGTGATTTTATTCCCCCCAAAAATCAAGATTGTGTCCATATCGCCCGCCCCTACTGACAACGTTTGAGACGGCTGAAAACCCGCTTTAAGACTGTTATTTACCATTTAACGTACTCCTCCTCTGTAAGAATGAAAACACTATGGCGAGTGATGCTTTCTAATCCCAGCAGCAGAGGCATGTGACGCCATCAACACAGAGCACTTTGCTTCAAGTAAAGCAGAGACGATTTGCACAGTTTACCGAGGCTGTAATGTGACATTAACGTGTGGTGGTGAGAGACAAAGTGGGCTGGAGGAATAACCCAGATTTCTTTTGCCGTTTCATTCGCGTTCATCCTTAAGCGATTTACATCCCTCACAAGACCCCAAACCGCTCTCATCAGCGGGAGCCATTAACCTCCGGGTGACGCTCTGTTGGTGGGAAACCGTGAAGAAATGAGCGAGCGAGCGCCCAGCAGCACCGAGCAGACAAGGACTCCACTGTGCAGCGACTGACAGCTGGCTCTGGGCCAGTTGAACTGGAGAAACACCCGCGTTGCTACGAAGGGAGAAACCTCGCACCGATTGGCCATAACTTTATGACCTGGTACAAGGAAGTTGCTCAACGTTTTCAAGAGGAAAACTTTTGCAGTGTTTTCGGTGCTCCTTTTCCACTCAGAGTCGGGATGGGAATTGCTAAGATTTTTACGATTCTATTTTCAATTCTGCTTAACGATTCGGTTCTTTATCGAGTCTCGTCTGGAAATGGAACCTGCAGTATTAACAGCAGAGGACGCGTCAACGCCGCCGCCGGGTTGAGAGTCGCTCTGGAGAGGATCGAAAAAGCGACGTTCTTGCTGCCGTGTGAGAACATGTTTCTGCACAATGGTCGTAGTTTCTCCCTTTAATGACATATCCACAGGACTGCAAGTTGCCCTGTTGTCGTCCTTCCTCCTGAAATGGAACCAAACTTTGGCGCTTTTGTGCCTCTTGGGCGCCATGTTTCCTGCTGGCTGCTCTGGTGAATGATGTCACCACGCATGTTGTATAGCTTCCGTGAGACTGGAACTTTTTGAAAACGCTCCGAGTCTGTGTGAACGGGGCAAAACACAACTTTTATTAAACACTGCTGCTGCGCAAAACAACAAAAGTGTTGCAATGCTTCTCCCCAGAGTTAAACAATGAATTAATTAATATATTTCTCGACACGTATATATAATTCGCAATATGTTGCGCAACCCAGCTTGACACTGTGGACAAAACCTTCAGTGGTTCATTTGGACACGAAGAGACAATCTGGCCGATCTGAGAAGCCCACCTCAAAACGAGCGGTGAGATTCCTCTACGAGTAATAGCCTGTGTGTTTCCTCTTGCCCCCGTTGGCTTTGTTTCAAGAGCACCGACAACCTTTCACCCACTTTCTCGCCGCCCTGAAAGCTTATACCGAGCCACAACAATGAGACGCCTGACGAGGGACGAGGGTTCGCAAGCGGGCCGAGGGCAAACAAAAGGCTCTGGGTTACAAGGCTGTTGGCAGAAATCAGGGAACGTGCATAAAATGAATGCAGATAATGATGCTGTAATAAAATACTGTGTCCAAAAGAAGAGCTTGAAATCGTGCTCGTGGTTGATTTGACATATTTCCGGTGATTATTACACAACATCAGAGGCTTGTTTGCGCAATAAGTGAATAACTTTACATGGTTTCTACACCAAAAAATCAAAACAAAAGTTCAAGCCTGGAGTGTTTGTCTTTCTGTGTTAATATGTGCAAACAGTTCAGCACAAAGTCCCCGGAGGAGATAAGACAAAGGTCGGATGAAGAACGTCCTGAAATGAGTTATGACTGGTCACTTCTGAAGTCACATCGTCGTGCAAACAGCTGTGTTCAGATCGCTCGGTGAACTCATTCTTTAATGGGCAGAGGAAACCTCTTCCAAAACAAATATAGAATCAACAGATAAAAGATTAAAATATATACAATATCAACAACTTGGTGCATCTCTTTTCTATATTCTGTGCTTTCTCCTTTCTCTGCACCAGGATTAGCGCTCAATCAGATGATCTTGATTGTTTGTCGTCTTCTCGTCTCTCTCTTTCTTTATTACAATCCTTGATATCGGGACTCCGGAGAGTCAAGCGTTGGATTCCAGAGGCCACATGAAGCCCAACTTCATCTTGAGCGGGCCGGACCAGTAAAATAGTGTCATAATAACCTTCAAAGTTAAGTTTCTCTTTCTTGATGGAAATGTCTATATTTTCACAAAAAACAAACAATTAGAGCTGAAAATGACTACATTCGCAGCATAAAGCCAACTTCAATGAAAACGTCTCGCGCAAAATACAGTGAACTGTCCTTTTTTATTCCCATCATGTCAATGCTGATAGGATTGGTCATATGGATTTTCTATAACTTTAACTCAGAGTTTATTTCACAAAAGTGTTCCAAAAACCAACAGAAAGCAGAGAAATACAGCTCTGTGTTCATGTACTAGTCATTATTCCAGTCAGTATTCCGTAGCGTGTCACACGCCTCCAACCTGAGCTTCTCAATATGCTGAGACACACACAGTAATATTGAAATACTTAACCAGATATATAACATTAAATCTATCTTGGAAGAAAAAGCAGACGTACTGATATTGTGCACATGTTGTGACAATTCCACAACCATAAAGTTTCTTTAAACCGAGGCAGCTCACGTGTATTTACAATTATAACACGGTTATCTGGAGGAAAGCTCTTCAGTCGGGGTACAAAAAACACAACTTGGTAAACCTTGAGCAATGTCTTACTCAGCAATGAGCAGATAGTGGCACACATTCCTCTTTTTTTTTTTTTTTACAAGCACATTGAGGAAACCAGAAAAACCAGGTGTGTAGAAACGGTTTCTACAACTTCAGTTAAACCAAGATGTCCCTTGGCGCCGGCTTTTCACAGTCATTGTCCCTGCTTCAAATTATTCAGATGACGTTTATACGGCGACGGTTTCAAGTGAAAATGCTGGACTTTCACCGAGTTTTGAGTGGCCGTTCACGCGACTCGGAGCCACTGAAGACGCAACTTTCTGAAGCTGTTCGGGCTCCGTCTCAGTGAACAGCTTGTGCTTCCCTCCTGCATGTTTAATCGCACGGGGCCTCACCTGTGCAGGTCGAGCTCCAGGTACGGGATGATGAGCTTCTCCTTGATGAGCTCCCAGATGACTCTCGTCATCTCGTCTCCCTGCATCTCCACCACGGAGCCGGCCTTGATTTTCGGAGACATCTGAAAGGAATCACCAGGAGATGAAGAATTAATAAAAGGGGGGGAAATTGTCAGGAAAGCGAGAGAGCAGTGACTGAGAAAAGCACATCTTTCCAGGGAAAATACCTGAACTTTTTATGTACTTTCTACATTAAAACTCCAAATACTCTTTATTTAGGTAGATACAAGTACAACAAGTTATTCAATTTTGTGACACAAGTACAAAACCACTAGTTTGGCCTTTAAGTCCTCAAATTTAACTTGAAGAAAAAATGAACTGTAAAACAAGATTGATGCTTCATGTTTACTGAAAATGAAGGAAGAAATATTGTGTTTAAGTACAAGTACTGTATCCAGTTTAAATACTCAATTGAAACAAATAAAGAAACAAGCCCACTTATTTGGCCATGTAAGGAAATATGCATTAACATCCATTACAGTAGAAACACTCATTTAAGTTTTTCACTTCAGTAACTGAACAAAAACTGAAGTCCATAGTTTAACTTGTTAGATATGTTTGTCCATGGTCCCAACATGATGCAGCAAAACCTTTAAATGATCCAAAAATTAAAGTGAAAGCTTGTTTTCCACATGTAAGGAGAAGTATACATACTTGTGTTAAAGTTCAGTGTTGAGTATGAGTTTTACAAAATAAATAAAAAGCCTGATGTGATGACAAAAAAATAGAATTCCACTAAACCAGGAGTGTCAAACATTGCAAAATAGTGCTGTTAAAAGATACTATTAAATTCCACTTGGATAGATAAATGACGTAGTTATACTTTATTAGTCCTCACTATGTGATGACAGGAAACAAGATTGTTCTCAATGAATGAACACACTCTTTCATTTATACAGAGGAGGACCAGTGACTCAGCATTTATCCACCCGATTAACTCCACAGTAATCCTCTTAAATCTGTCAGATTAAGACAAATACCAAACAAACCTTGCAACACGTGGTTAATTACTAAAACTACTTCAGGTGCACATTGAATTTAAAAATAATCCTAAATATTTGATGATAATTTTGCACTTTACAGGCGGAGACCTTTTCATTAAAAGAGTGAGCTTGCATGTGTATACATATGGTTTGTGTCTTTTCTGGATTAATAATTGTAGATCTCAGTTTATCCAGTGAGTTTTTAACAGGAGGTCTGTGAAGTTACATAAACTCTCCGGTTGGACTGGTTATGGCATGATGGGGAGGAGACTGGGCGGACGAGCAGCCTGAAGAAAGAGCTGAGAGATCTGAAGCGTGCAGACAGGTCACACGTTTTCAGACGTTTTTGATTGAAAACATCTGCATTACTGTGATAATACCGATGCGTAAACAGGAACAGCTCTGCTGGTCACACTTTGCGGCCCCAAAATGCGCACCAAGAATATGCTAACGTGGCACTACATTTCAGAATTTTCAAGAAAAACACAAAGGGGTGAGTTTAGTTTGAAAGTCATTTGCGCTGACATGAATAAATAGATTTTTTTGGTTTAAATTTAGGCTGAAAACGCCGGTTTTTTCTATCGCAGGCTAGCTAACATCTGTACAGGCGCAACACGGAGATGCGATGCGAAGATAACGTCTTCATTTCCGACGACGTGGCTGTTAGTTCATTCTGCGGTGAGAAACATTACCGACGTTAGATAAAAACGTACCTTTATCTGGTTTTAACGTCCTGGGCTGGGTATATCGACGGGATGAGGAAGCGGAGTGACAGTGTCCTGACAGCCGATCAGACTGTTACTGTAGCCGGCGTCCTCCTCCGCGAATGACTGACAGTGCTCTTAACCAATCAGAGGAGAGCAGTGAACCTTATAGCCAATCAGTGAGAGACCCGCAAGACAAAAGGGATAGGTGATAGGGCGGGGGGATGGATATTTAACTTGCTGATTGGTTCTCCTGTTGATTCAATAAAAAAAAGTAGTAATCTAATCAGCTGATCGGCCACGCCCACACAGACTTCATGCTGTACAGGAGGGAAAAACTTTAGATGGAGAGGTTTGTTTTTTGTTTTTCATCTCGACATGCTTTGATTTTGTATAAATTAAATGAAAAAATACTAGTACACCATTCAATAATTAATAAAATGTGCTATTAGTTACTTACAATTGGAATTAAATATATAAATGTGTCACTCAGTAAAATAGCAATTAATTTTATGTAAAAAATGTATTCTATATATTTATAATATATTTATTTTATTTTTGGTACATTTAGTCTTCTATAGTTTTTAACATCTATCTATCTATCTATCTATCTATCTATCTATCTATCTATCTATCTATCTATCTATCTATCGATCGATCTATCTATCTATTCATAACATATATAACTGAAGAAAATTACAATTAATTAAAAAGTATTATTTCAGTAAATTGCTTGCATACATCCGGGTCTCATCTGAATTAAAAAAAATAATTTTTAAAGTGTTTCTTTTTTTTTCTTGAATGATTTTTGTGCCCAAAGCCTGAAAAAGAAGGTGTATTCTATTAAAAGCCAGAAGATGGCAACATGTGACTTTAGATAAGATATGACCGTTTATTTCCCACTACTTTCTTAACTGACGCATCTATTGTAGAGGAGTCCGGAGAATAGCTGAGACGCAGGAACGATATCGATCATAAATGACCAATCGAATAATCCTCGTGCAAAAAAATGTAAATCATATACTAATTACTGTAAGTGCATGATCGATTTCATGTCATGTAAAGAGTAAATGAAGACCTGTTGCACTCTTCCCTGGTGTCCTGTGTTATTTTGGTGAGGTGAGTGAAAGGCTCCAGGATCTCTTCTCTTTGTTGTCTCCACTTTGAAACAGGACTAAAGCTTCTGCAGGAGACCTGCTGGAAGGAGTCACGTGACTCACAGATAACCACGCAACGGAGGAGAGGGTGTGTGGAGAGCGAGCGAGCGAGAGAGAGAGAGAGAGAGAGAGAGAGAGAGAGAGAGAGAGAGAGAGAGAGAGAGAGAGAGAGAGAGAGAGAGAGAGAGAGAGAGCTTGAGGAGGAGCTTGACTCTATAAGATTCCCTCCACGCGCCATCAGCAGCAAAACTTGCGGTTCATCCACATCTCTCTCTCCGCCGCACACACACGACGCACGTACAAGCCTTAAAGGTTTTGCTGGATAAAAATTGACCAAAAAAAAGACAAAAAAAAAGAAGGGAAAAGCCCCGACGGAGGTGCACACGAGCTTCCCCCCCGGTTCACATTCGCTCTCCGCTGAGTTGATTATGGTCACAACCCCCGCGGTGCCAAGGTGGAGCCACCGCGCGTCTCTCGGATCGGTGCGCTCCTCCAGGGGCTGGGATGCGCACCGGGCACCTCTCGCTTCCTGCCTAATTTCAGCTCCGAGCAGGAGTCCAGCGCTGCCCCGGGGCGCCGAGGCAGGAGGACCCAGTCCACCCGGAGCAGGATGCCGGTTATGAGAGGGCTGCTGGCCCCGCAGAACACCTTCCTGGATACCATAGCCACCCGCTTCGATGGCACCCGTGAGTAACGCGAGCGCTTTTACGCACACCAGAGCTGTTTTCCCCCTTTCCAAACGCACGCACCGTGTTGACGAACCTGGGATGGAGGCACATCTGAGGTTGTGTTCGAGGCTGTCTGTCTCAGAAAGATGCAACTTTAAAACTCTCTCATTCTCATGAATGGCATCAGGCAGCAACTGACGATCTCCACTCTGGTGTGTTCAGGGCCAGGTTCTGAATGGTTCTGAATGGTTACCCGAGTGTGTTTCAGGGGTTTGAATTTCCCTTCTGGCGTTGTCTGGTGTCTCTGCTCCTGGTCTTCATGCTCTCTTGGTTGAAACCGGTGAGAAGTTGTTGGTTGGAGATGGTGCAGGATCCGTTCTGACAGATACGACTTCAAAAGTTTACCCGCAATTCCACTTCCAGGTCACATTGAAGTTTTTTTTTTTTTTTTTTTGCCAACGCATCACACAAGCACCTGCACACACTAAATCCAACTGTTGACATTTGCATGTGCTTCCCAGCTCCAGCTCAGTTTAATGTGGTGGTTTTACGGCTCCTGTTGCATTCCAGTTTGGATTGTCTGTTGTCTGAGAGGAAAAGTGTGTTTTCCCAGTGTGAGACTCTTTTAACGCTTTTTTACACCGAACAAATTCAGCCGTATTCTCATCCCCTCCATCCTCACACTGAAACGATGTTTGGGGGGGGGGGGGGGGGGGTGTCAGGATGTACAGCTCAAGCTTCTTTTTTTCTGTTTTGGCTTGGGCTTTGGCGAGGGTGTCTTGTGAACAGATGCGATGAGCAGCCCGTGTGTGTTTGGGCTCCATGCTGAGAAGGTGGGCGGCTGGTGAGAGATGCTTTATATCGCGGTTTGGGGCCGTTTCATGTCTCCTTCTGCGTTGATTATTCAGGGCGACGGAGAGTTTATGCGAGTGTGAGAGGCGAGCCAGTGTCTTTCCCCTCCTCTAAACCAGTTATGTGTGACAGCGTGATGGAGAAGATTATGCGAGCGGGGAGGAAGCGAGTCGCTCAGAGGCAGATCCCGATCTTCGCTCAGGCTTTCTCCAAATCCTCTCCTCGCCTTTGCATCCCTCTCACAACAACACTGACGAAACCCAGGCAGCGGCGGGGCTCGGCAGGACATTTAAATGCTCTCACTTTGAAAGGCAAAGTGACTTGTCTGTGTTGGGGGGGGGGGGGGGGGGGGGGGGGGGGGGAGAAACCTCCTCGTGCTCTCTTGCCCTCTGTATTCACACTCATTCCTTATGTCTACTCACAAGTTCCCCGGCTCTCAGACAGTACACAGCCTGCATTATTCATCAGATATGCGTACACATACAGAAAGGCTGCTCCTGTGGAGACCCACCGATCACCAGAATAGAAATGATCACATTTATGCCCTTTAGATTAGCCCATCATCATCATCATCATCATCATCATCATCATCATCATCATCATCATCATCATCATCATCATCATCACCACCAAAAGAAGAAGTGGTCCGAGCCAACAGTAGCAATTTCTCCCTCAAACAACAGGCCTTTCGCTCTCCGAGGTGCTGATAATTGCACGTTTGCAGCGGTGCATGTGTGCTCATTGTAATTAACACCGACGGATGTCAAGAATTCATCGCGGCCTTTTCTTCTCGGCGGTGGAGGAGGAAGAGGAGGAGGAGGAAGATGAGGGTGGAAATGAGAGGTTGTGGGGGCAGGGATGGGAGAGCATGAGGAGGAGGAAGAGGAGGAGGAGAGTAGAGGGATTTTTTGCTTGTCTAAATATAAATACGTCTTGGCTCAGAATGTGACAGAGAGACAGCGATGTGTTTTTAAATGGTGTGTGCATCGTTAAAACGTGTGTGTGTGTGTGTGTGTGTGTGTGTGTGTGTGTGTGTGTGTGTGTGTGTGTGTGTGTGTGTGTGTGTGTGTGTGTGTGTGTGTGTGTGTGTGTGTGTGTGTGTGTGTGTGTGTGTGTGTGTGTGTGTGTGTGTGTGTGTGTGTGTGTGAGTGTGAAGTCACTCTGCTATTACTGTGGATCCAGGCTAATGTCGATGGGACATCTTTCATGTTGCTTTCAAATTAACAGTGTGGAATTGCTTTTGATAGATTCCTCCTCCAGTAAACAGGAGTTTAGCTAAATAGGGACTGTCAATCTCTCAATTTAAAACTTTTTACGCCAGAAAAAACAGGAGAGAGACTGTTCTGTTTGTTTGTGTGCGCGTTTGTGCGTGTGCGTGTGTAAACATATTTTAAATTATGATGTGAATCAGTTTGCAATTATGACCATGTGAAGAAGCAAACACAATTATCTCTTCCACAACAATACTTGAAAGCTCTTCGTATTCACTCGTCAGAGCCCTTTTATTCGCTTTGTGCTGCGGCGCCACCCTGTTTGACGTCTCCACCGAGCAGAGCGACAGCTCGAAGTGTCTCGATGCTTCTGGTTTACAGGTAAAGAGGGTTCATTGGAGAAAAAAAAGAAGAAAAACAAAAAGGCCAGTCGTATCGGGCCCTGACGCCAAGCTGCACATGCCTGAGTCACGTCGAACACGTCAATGCTCTGCTCTCTGCACTCATTAAGTCTCGAATGCAACACCTGGGCAAATGTATTCTATTTTTTTAAAAAGGCAGGAGGTGTGTACTTCCAACCCCGGTTGACCACCAGTATGATGCTAAATCATCATCCTCACAGTGTGCAGCAGGAAAAGTACCAAACCAGGGAGCTGAAACTCCTCTGCAGTTCTTATACGATGTTACCGTGGAAAAATTAGAGTCAGTGCCGGAGCCCTGCAACCACTTCTGCTGCACATACAACTAGTTAAACATTTCAATGTCCATCCTTTATTTTGTTATAATTATCTCCACCAAGGAGGTTATAAATCACCTGCGTTTATATGTCTGTCTGTCTGTTAACGAGATATCTCAAAACCTAATGAGCTGATGTTCATGAGAATTGGTACACAGGTGCATTTTGAACAAAGGAAGAACCCATTGAATGTAGGCGGTGATTTAGTTAAAAAATAATTGTTCTAAATTTTCATTTCGCTATATAATGTCACATGCTAAGCCTGTCACTTTAAATCACAAGTGCATTGTGGGAGGTTGGAGTCATGTTTTGGTTTTGGGAAGTGCAGTTTCTTGTTGTCCCGTTGCACTCCGGTGCTATACTGCAGGTGTGTGTGTGTGTGTGTGTGTGTGTGTGTGTGTGTGTGTGTGTGTGTGTGTGTGTGTGTGTGTGTGTGTGTGTGTGTGTGTGTGTGTGTGTGTGTGTGTGTGAAATGACCACAATTCTGAAGCACCAGCGTCTTGTCTTCTCCCTCTATCTAACTCCACATTAGAATTAGACCGGTAGACATCTTTAGTTACCAGCAGACATGAGCCACAAGTGAGTGAAACTCCATAATAAGCCGGGCTTCTCAACTACCGTTCGGATAATAACGGGACAGAAGGTAACAGTATTGTCTTGTCTTGTGTTCTTTCAATCTATGAAATTAAATCATGGGTTCACCAAACTAAATGAAGGAATAAAGGGAGTTGATCTCGATGTGAATATGTATCATTTCCCCGTGTCCATGTCTTCCCTTGGCGGAGGTCAGAAATCTGACTGCTCTTGTTCCCTAAATTTTCATATTCTAACAACTCGACTAAGTAATGCATGAATACAACTTCGCCTCAGTTTGCTCAGCGTTTCAAGAAAAAGTATACTGTTTTGCACTTTTATTTCAGAAAAGTTGTTTCTGAAAATGATGTAGTTTTCCTGTTGGGCCACTAGTGGGTGCTATTGGTTGTTTTTGTAATGAAAACCACACACACATCAAACAGACATTCTAGTAGACAGACGCCCACGTTGGATGGTTTTTACAGTGACTCAAAATAAAACTACCAAGTTCCAGGAGAATACGGACTGGGAGTCGTGACGCCACGGAGGAAAACATTGTTCTGCTCGTCCATCTATTGAGATTGTGCACAACAACTAGAAAATCAGAGAGACCGTGATGAAGAAAACAACGAATCGTGGGCTAAAAGCTGCGGAACAAACTGACTGAAGGTTGAAGGACGTCCAGATAACACAGTTATCGTTGCTTCTACTTCTAGCTGATTTTCTTTAAGTATTTGCTTTTAAGTAAAGACTCTATGAAGTCATTTAGTACTATAGTTTGCTGAATTGCATGAAGGGGAAGGCGTGGAGAGTGATACACTGACCAAAAATATCATGCTCGTGGCACCTTCAGACAGCTGGGAGTTGGGAAAGTTCCCAGTTGGGGACTTTCGACCTTCGAGATGAGAGAGTTCGCATGACGACAGCAACCAGGCAGCGTGGCTGCTCCCAAATATCTGCCGAGCAGAGACTCACAGTCTTGTTTGTCTAAACCAGGGGTCTCAAACTACAGGCCTATGTGATTCTGGTCCACAACTTGAGGGACACAATTTAAGTTTGGCAATAGGGCAACTTTTTATTAAATGCGATCCCAAAAATCTTTGCAATTTAAATCAAGAACAACGCGTTAGTTTGTCTATTTCATTGAAAGCCCTCAAACAGGTGTTCAAAAGTGAAGATATCGGCACCCACTATATTGAGTTTTGTTTCATCACTCCATGATTTAAATAAAAGGGCACAGTCTGAGAAATAATTCTTTATTTCTTTGTTGCTGTTTCAACACTAAAGTGGCTCTCCGATGAGATGATCATTTGAGTTCGAGACCCCTGATGCAAAGAAACACTATTATTTTATGTTTATACTGTTTGATAATCATAGATTTTACTACGACTGAGTTATGCTTAGGGTTGATAAGCGTCATAAAGACGGTGATTTCTCACATGCTGCCACGTTGAGTGACATCAATCAAGCTTCAAAAGGCTGTTTTTCGAGGAAGCGCTTCTTCCGTCAGGGTTGCTTTGCCGTTGTTTTCTCCAGAAAAGGCAGCAGCTGTGTGCGACTACGCCACTCAATTGGTCCTATTAATTGAGTGGCTCTTTGCTCGGTCCTAATCAGGTTAGGGGGCCGGAGCTCTTCGGGTCACGTGGACCTCCTGGTCCTCCTGGTCCTCCTGCAGCTCGCTCTTCATCTGCTCTGTCAGCCAGAAGGAAATTTAAATGCACTGTCGCTTCGATCTTTTTCCAATCAGGAGGAGGTTTTCGAAAATGGCAGTTAAATAAAGTGGGTTTTCCTTTCCAGGTCATATGAAGTTGAAAAGCTTCCCATGACTTTCCTTTTAATTTCACCACAATCTTGTTGAAATTGGTTGTGTAATACTGGGAGAGGTGACATGAATTTTAAAAATATGACCATGATCTGGTAGCTTAGCAGTAGTTTTTGTGCAAAAATGGACAATTTTTGTTTTTCGTTTTGTGACATTTTCAATATTTTAAAAGCAATTTTTGTAGCGTTTGGCTTTAGGGGGTAGTTTAACCCCACACATCAAAGAAATTATTCTCATTTATCCATCTTGAGGGTGATAAGAGCAATATACACTTGAGCAATGATCAGTAACGACACAAGAGTTGATGAAAGCCCATTTTCTCCTGTCATAACAAATGTATTTGAACTCTTCTAGACAATGGCATACTTTTTAAGTTTTACACATTTTCCCAACTATTTTGATGTTGTGGTTGCATGTGGATGTCTGTGGCACACAGAAGAGCCGGTATTACATAAAAAGGAGACAGAACTGGAAAAGGTTTATGTAACTTCATCTTAAAGTTACTCAACCAGAATAAACACGGGAAAAACTGAAACATGTAGGATCCAGTTTTAGTTGTTGATGTCCATCTCTAATACGTTGTCAACACCCTTCTGAAGGAAATTCCTCATTACAGTCATACAAACACGTATTTCCAGCATTTAAATTTCACGGATCATCCCCGGTTTGTTGGCATCTTAGCGTCACGGGAACTCCTGAAAACTCCCGAGGCATCGTGTCTCAAGATTTCATTTGTACACTCGATCTCCCCCTAATTTCGATTCGCACTGGAAAAACGATCTACGATCCGTTTCACAACATTTCAGACTATTCTCGCGGATTGAACACTCTTTTTTTTGAGAAAGTCTGGATTTTTTGGGGGGCTGAATTGGTCGAAGATTATTTTGGCTTGAGCTGCCGTGACGCCATCTTTGATATCCCAGAAACCCTTGTGGCAGGTTTCCCAAGATGACGTCAGTTCGGAAACATAAAGACAGTTTGATGGAGACAAATTCTGTTTTGTATGTAAACATATCAACTTTGGTGTGATCGATTTGGGCAACTGCGGGTTGGACATTTGTGGAAATGAGTGGTGATGGTTTTGTTTTCGTGTTCCCATACCTTTTATTGGAAGTATATTTAAAAGAGTAAATTTAAAGTTTGTGTTGTTGAATGTGTGTTTAAAATGCGGACTGTGTGCACGTTCTGTGTAGAAAAGCCTGTGAATACAAGACTTTGACCCTGTTTGCAGGTTAAATAAAAAGGCATCGTTTTCGTTTCAGAAAACGTTTTTCTTTTACACAGAAACTGCAGAAACACTGAAAACGATGAAGCATTTTGGCCACTAGTGGGTGCTGTTGGTTGTTTTTGTAATGAAACCACACACACGAGGCAGAGAACAATACGCTCTAAACATTAACAATGGGAGACATTCTAGTGGACCAAGTTGGATTGTTATTACGGTGACTGTCAAAATAAAACTACTAAGTTCCTCGAGAATATGGGCTGGGAGTCACGGCACTGATTGTTCTGATTGGCCACCTACTGAGCATGTGCAGCGTTTTCAAAAAGTTGCATTTTCAGTGTCTCTGAGGACCGCTGCCGTGTAAATGGACACCCAGAAGACAAAGTTTTCCATTTTCAGCCACTTTAAGCCACTTGTGTAGCACAGCGTTGCTCATGTTAAAGATTTATTTGACTAAGTCTTCTGTCATCCCTCATAATTCTCATGGTGCCACGGAGCTCAATCGTCCCTTTCGCAGAGAAGCGAGGTGCGACTCTGTAATGGCAGAGCGACATGACGGATTATCTAACATCCCTCCCTTCCTACTTAACTCCCTGCCACCCGCTTCTTTTTTTATTCACCTCGCATTGTGCCTGAGCATCGACGTGTAAGTGAGAAAATGTGCGTGTGTGTTTGTCTGTGTCTTTAGGCTCCAGGGAGGACGACTGCCACCGCTTCACCCGGCCCGTGTTTGTGTGTCTGCCGGTGCGTGTGTTTGTGTGACGGCACAGACTAGTGGCGAGACCACGTCTTCTCTCTCGTGTGTGTGTGTGTGTGTGTGTGTGTGTGTGTGTGTGTGTGTGTGTGTGTGTGTGTGTGTGTGTGTGTGTGTGTGTGTGTGTGTGTGTGTGTGTGTGTGTGTGTGTGTGTGTGTCCGTCCCCTGTGGCACCCCTGTGTTCAAAGCTCCCTCCTGGCTCCTCGTCAGCCAGGAGCAGATGAAGTGTTCGGCCTCATAGGGGTGAGGCTTGGTTCCCATTTCGTGGCGTTGGAGGAGTCGTTACATCTTCACGCCGAATGTTTGAAAAAAGAAAGCATGTACAGCTCTGTGTGGAGACACATTGGCGATTTGAGAAAAGCAGATACGTATCAGCTGGATAAATTAAACCACAATTATAACGCTAATGAAGGAAAGTTGTGTTTTTGATCCGATGAGAATCGATAAAGAACCGAATCCTTGAGCACAATCGAAAATGGACTCGGAATCGCAAAAATTTTATCAATTCCCATCCCTCGTATTGGCCTTAATGAAATTTACAAATGAAGTTCGAAATTTGTGATTTCATTACAGCTGGGGAATGCATTTGCAAAGAAAACGCATTAGCATGAGGCATGTATGCATGTACAGTACGCATAGCGCTGCGTGTACACGCTACACAGTTGTAGTACGCAATGTGCACTGGAGGCGGAGTCGTTTCCTGGAACCTTCTTGGCTGACGTAGCTTCGACACAGATGCTGTGCATCGCCATCGCATATCGCCTAATTCATATTCGGCACAATGGCACTTGATAAGTACACGTATCGGCAAGTAACTAAAGGTCAGTACTCTTTGCATCGCCTCTTAAAAACAAGATGAATCAGCTGACAGGTGCATTACTACAGCTGATGTTATTTCCCTGCCGGCAGTGTGACTGTTTGTAACTGAGCTCAGCGCTCCGAGTCATAATCTGCCTCGTGTTATCGCCGCTGGGAGAGAGGAGCAGGAAGTTGCCAGAGATATCCGCGGGGTGACGGACGCTGAAGAGGTGTGTAGCATTGGCAGATAACGTCCAAATGAAAAAATAGGCGTCGAGTTGAAAAATGGACGGGACGTGCAGGTTTGAGCGCAGAGAGTAATGATTGTAGGGGCCACGTTTACATGACAATGAAAACGAATGACAGCGGTGATATCTCAACGTGTTAAGAGTGAATTTTCTTGGAAAAGCTGTCTGGTGTGAACGATGTCATTTTCGAAAACGTAGAGGGGGAACTATCCGTTTTTGTAAACACCCAAGTCTGGGTTAAACGTGGCCTGAAGTGATGAAGACATTATCAAGACCTCGTTCACACTGCAGGGAAATGAGACCCAATTCAGATTTTTTTCTCACAGCGACTCATATCCGGCCTGTTCTGTGGTCGTGTCAAAGCTCCAATTCTAAATTTTCCACACCAGACCCAGGCCTCCATCGTATCTGGTACCAATTCAGATATTGTTCTTCATGCAACTGCTTCGTCATCGACGTGTGACGTCATTCCTCATCCTTCTTCTTTTCCTCCTCCTGTTGTCTGGATTTTGTCGGCTCGTGTTTAACAACCAGTACAAAATGGATCTGCACGCTGACTTGTGTTGCCAGATATGGCGGGTATCCCCCAATTGGGGAGCAAAACTCTCTTACATTTCAACTTTGTTTTTTTCATGCATTTTTTGTGTTGATGGCGTGTTCTTTACTACACATATAATAGTTTTATGGTTTTAACATGATTTCTACACAGGCTGAGATTTGGGCTGGTTTTTATTGAGGTGTTTGGGTTTTACGTTGTTTTGGCTTGGAAAGAGTGAGTCAAATATGGCAACCCTGACGCTGACTGGCGTGGCGTCCATATTTACTTCTGTCAACAGCGTCTTCTGAGCTCTGGGGCCCGAAGCCGTTGGGTCCCAACAAGTTCACGCGTCAGTCTGATAGAGGTCTTGTTTAGAATGTAAAGAGCAAAAGAAGAAAAATCCGATACCAGCAAAAAAATTAGAATTGAGCATCAAGACCTGCAGTATGAACGGAGCCCAAGTCAAACTGATCTGGAGATATATGAGCTGCTCTGATTGGCTGATGAGGAACACCTGTGGGATCTTCCGGGTGCACAGCTGTGCCTTTAAGTCTGCAAAGTAAACACTCCCCCACTGCTCGGTTGAGATGCCGCCACAGAAAAAGGTTTACCGAAATGCCACTTTAAAATAAAATGTATAAAAGTTACCGTGCGCAACCTAAAGACACCGTGGAGAGCAGAGGGGCAGCCGGTAAGATCACAAGTCTTTTGTTTGTTGCGGGGTCATTGGTAAAGTATTTCAAATGAAAAACTTTTCCAAATCTTCCAATCTGACATCAAAATCACCTCTAACTACTTATTTCCCATCATCAGCCGAGTTCCTGCTTCACCGTATTTAAATCCAAACACTGGTGACTGTTGTCCGTCATGTGAGTGTGGAAACAGGCTTCGGTCCCTGTAATATGGATAAATATGAGTCCACACACACACACACACACACACACACACACACACACACACACACACACACACACATGGTTCTCGGCTGCGAGAAGGCTGTACTTCTGAGGGTTGTGGGAGTGTTGTGATCAATAGAAACCCAAACAGTCATGTATTATTTACAATCGCCGTCTGTTGGAAGATCAATGCCGATGCTTTTGCCTCCCACCTGCTAACGGAGACGCTTTATTGTGGCGGCAGTCGGATCGTATCGCAGCAGAACGCAGGTTTTTATAAGACAAATGTGAGATACAAAGAACCGAGGGGTCAACATCTTTCTACATGGATTATTTTGGACTCTGTTTGTTTGTTTGTTTTTTATTTTCTCTCAGTTTCTTTCCTTCTTTCAAGTCTTTCTTTCTTTCTCTTTTTTCTCTCTTCCTCTTTCTGTTTTCTCTTCTTCTCTTTCTTTTTTATTCCTTTATTTCTTTCTTCTCTCTCTCTCTTTCTTTCTCTCTTTTTGGAAAGACTTGTCCAGGCACAAAGAGGAAGAAAGATAAAGATACGCACCGTGGAACGAACCAAGTCGGAGGGTTAAAGGTTTCATGAAACGTCAAAATCTTGACATCATGAAACACTCAAAGTTAACGTTCGTGCCTGTGGCGTCGGCGTCAGAGTCGGCGTCGGGCCACCTCCAACGCACCCGAAACGAGTCGAAGAAAAACGCATGTCAGAATGTCAACTAGAATGTTTCCATCACTGAATCGTTCAGCTTTGTTTGTTCAGCTTCACACAGGTCACCCAACCTGCGTGTGCCCTGTAAGCTTTTAGTTTCCTACTCGTCCAAACCATAATTGGAACAATTTTGTTTTTTGGGTTGTTTTTTTTTTTTGCGTGGAGAACAAACAGAGGACGGACAAACTAATGGATAGATTGGCCTCTAAAAGGAGGCAGAGAGGGGAAGAGAGCGACAGAAGCATACAGAGCTAGAAATAGACGCCGAGCCAGGTGGCCGATGAGGATGTCACCATGTGCGTAAGAAATGAGCGAAGCAAAAGACTTGAGAGTGCAGGAGGAGATGAGCGGACTTCTGGACTGTAATGGCAGTAAATGAAAGTGATAGAGGTGAAGCGACTAGGGTGGTGTGTGTGTGGGGGGGGGGGGGTGTACGATCGTCTGCTCCGGAGTAACACCTTCAAATAGGTAACAGATGAATTGCAGCCCAAGGACGGACACGGAAAGAACTGGCCCTGTAATGTCTTCCCAGGAAATGTTTTCAAAGGATTTCTGCTCAGTGGTGGACACTGGTTTGGGTGCGAGCCCATTTAAAGAACATTGAAATCAACAAATGTGTGTTTTGTCTCTTTGGCAAGTCGAGTGAGGAATTTGCTAATTGTTGCACCAACTGACCAGATCCATCGATCCGTCATCACAAGACTTTTTTCTAAACTTGAGACGTGGTTGCGTCATGTTTTACCCCTACACAGCAAAGAAGACACTGCTTTAAATCAGTTTTCAGTAAGTAATGTAAAAACTGGAGCTAAAAAGACGTTTGTCTTCTAGAAGCTGCCATGAATTCAGAAACTTTGTTTGTTTTTTTTCATAAATGTGTTATTTGCCTTCTTTGTGTAGTAATACTCCTAAATTATTCAAAAAAAATCAGTTGTCCACCATGCCTGGCTGCTCATGTAGAGGATAATTAATAAAATGAGTATTTAAAAATCATTAAAGTTGGCTTCACATAGAGACTTCTCCTCATCGCCTTGGTTTTCCAGACTTAGGCCCCATTTAAAAGACAACATTTCAATTGAAACACGTAATTTTTGGAGTTTTCAACTTGGAAATGTTTTCCATCTACATGGCAAAGTTTTGAAAATGGTGTCTGTTTAATTGCAAATGACAGAAGCTCTGAAAAAATATGTTGTTTTCATGTGTGGCCACTAGTGGGTGCAGTTGTTTCTTTTTTTTTGCACTGAAACCACACACACATGCAGCAGAGAATAATACGCTGTAAGCATTAACAATGAGAGCACACGGACACTTCTATGGACAGACGACGAAATTGGATTGTTTTTACAGTGATTGTCAAAATAAAACTACCAATTATTTTCTAAATGTGTCTCCAAACACCATTGATGTGTAACTGGACGCCCAATGTACAACGAAAGTTTGCAGTTTTACGTTTCGTTTCAAGTGAAAATGGAAAACTGCTTGATCCAGGGATTTTCTCACTTTGAATCCAGAGCAATGACCAGGATCTCACTGTGCGGCCTCCTCCCCTTGTTCCTAACTGCTGAAAAAGATATAAAAAATCAACAGCCATGTTTAATTCCCACCTCCAGCTATGCAAACAACTACACCATATGGCAAACTGAAAAGTGTGCCTCTGAGCATCAGCAAGAAATCCCTCGATCTACTCCACTAACAGCGCGCGGGAGTGGCAGCTGAGCCAGAACCAAGCCGCCCATCCATACTGTAATTATGTCATTTCCAGCCCTTTACATTTAAATGTGGCGAAATACTGTGTCTAACTAGGAATACTCGCACCGGGAAGACATGAGAGCTGCTTTGAAGAAGATGCCAGCACCGTTTGATGTATGAGTCACTGCACCTCGGATCAGCACGGATCAGAGGGCGGTTTCATATTTTGACCTGATGAGGTGGAACAAGCAGCTTAAAGGAGACACGGCCAACGACACAGGTACGTGGCGCGAGGCGCCTGGACGGTCTGCGCGGACACGAGGAGACACTTTAGTCGTACATGAGAGGGATGTCTTCCAGGGTATGTGTGGCGGCGGTCGTCGCGGCGACACGCTGCGCAATGGGATGTACAGAAGTCAGCAGATGGAGCGTGACGGTCCCAAGGGCATCCTCACGCCTCTTAGTCTGAAATTGAAGAAGCCCTGCAGCCACGCGTACAGCAGCAGCACATATGGACTCATGTAGAGCCATAGGATGTTAATCTGTTGAGGATGCAAATGTATGCATGAGCAGGGGCAAGGGGAAAGTCAAAGTCACAGAAGACGGGCTTTGGAAATATTCTTTTATTTACCCGCTCGCTTACTTAGCGGTCGTCACTGCAACTGGTATCAGTTTGCTACTTTTTACTCTGGAAGCCATTTCTGGATTTGAACCTGACCTCCAACGAGGCTCAAAGTCGAGATTCAACACGGTGAACCACCAAGACTAGTCGATCCTTTAATACATGGGTGTCAAACATGAGGCCCGTGGGCCAAAACTAGTACGCAAGAGGCTCCAATCGGGCCAAGCCTCCAAGAAGATGGTGAAAAGTTCCAACTAAACATTGATATTTTTAATTCACTTCGCATCTGCAGAACTATTTACTATGGAAGGGATGCACATGTACATTTGCAGCATTTCATAAGAGTTACGTTTTCCCGGTTTCCATGGAGACGGAGGGTTGTCAAAAAGTTGTTTTCAGTGACGATGAGCACCGTCGTCATGTAAACACAATGTTGTCATGTAAACACAATGTTGTCAGGTAAACACAATGTTGTCAGGTAAACAAAGCATCCGTCCTCCTGAAAGGGGTCAGACATAAGTACCGTAATTTCCATACTATAAGCTGCTACTTTATTCACACACTTTGAACCCTGCGGCTTAAACAACAACGCGGCTAATTCAGGTTTTTTTCCGGGTTCACGAGCTTCGTGCCGCCAATACATGAGTCACATGCATCACGTAACTCCCAACTTTTTTTTTTTTTCTTTTTAAATTTGGTGGGTGCGGCTCAGGTGTGCTCAATAGTCCGGAAATTGTGGTAACATCTTTCCAATGACGCAATAACAAAGTAATGGGTACTTTATTGATCCTGTTGGATTTAACCAATACTATTCATACTTAGCTGTAACTCTTCGGGGGTCTTGTTTAGGGACCGACATTGATCGGCAGTGGTATTAGAACTTGCAAACGTTTGAAGACGATACATATTCTAGGCCACATTTTACACTGCAAAGTCTGTACTTGTAATTTACTTGTTAACTCGAGTTATTCAACTGGTCATGGACCTTGTATGAAGAAATGGCTCGTATCGAGTGTTTGGGGAGCAGAGGTCCAAAAGCTTTGCTCGAGAGCCCACAGTGGTAAGACATCAGCAGTGGGATTCGAACCTGAGAACTTCCGAAAACAGACTCAAAGTCACCAATCTGCAACTACCAACTAACCGAGGTAACTCCAGATGAACTGATGACTGCACAGATGCTGCCTCAAATATTGACCACCGCAGGATTAGAGATTAGGGAGCTCAGAGGCTTTATCCAAAGTGACTAAAAAGGAGAACCCTAATAGAATCTACGTCGATCTACTGAAATGACACCAGGTTAGTTTGACAATGACATTAGTATGTAGCTCAAGATGCTGCCGTTGCTATGCCCATTGTCAGACGTTTGCTACTGTAGACACTTGATCTTGTTAAGGTCAATTACTGTTGCTGTTTTTTCAAAGGTCCTTTATTCCATCGAACTGCCCTAATTGAGTTTAGGGGAACTGAAAGCTTTAATTGTTTTTCATACGCTAATACACCAGAGCTGCTCTGTATACGGGCTAATCAATTTCCTGTTACTTAGCGAGGACCGAGTTATTCTGGATTAACAAGGCGGTCTTCCTCCGGTAAACAGGCTTTCAGTGAAATGGTAACAGCTTATTAGGAGGCTAAAGAGATAGCCAAGAGCTGGAACTGATGAACCATTGGTGGCTTAAATATACAAAACCATGCTGTGTCCAGCTGAAAAAGAAAGAAGGTACTGGAGCATTTTCTATTAAAATATCATGATGAATTATTCTTTGGTATTAATTCACTGGTTACCAATTAATTTAGAAAATTGTTATTAAAAAGTAGTTACAGTTTTTGAGAACTTGTTGCATTGTCTCAGCTCACTGTTTCGACCAAAGCTTGCGCCTTAATAGTCACTATCACACTAAATCTCCTTTTTATTGACGACGGGAGCGCTGGAGGTCAAACTGAGCTCCAAGGGAAAGTACTGTCAGAGTTTTGTTCAGGAACATTTCTCAGACTCCCCACCATGTTGTTTTTAAACTGTACACTTCTGTCTGATGGCGTTGTAGCGCCCGCTTGTGGCGATCGGTTCCATGACAGTCTTTTTAACTAGTGGGACAGTGGTTAGCGCTCTCGCCTCACAGTGAGAAGGTCATGGTTCAAATCTTGGCTGCAATCGACAGGTCATTTGGTCAAAATTGCTCCAAAGGGATTGATACGGTTGTTAAAATAGAATATACTTTTTATGGGTTAATGAGCTTCATGTTGTCGATACATGGGTGATGCGTTCAGGTGACTCACGTAACTCCGACATTGCTGCGCTCCACAGCCAGCCAATCGTCCTCCTCAGAGGAAAATCTTCCTCCTTTTCTATAATTCACTTGCCTTCTCTCTCTCTCTCTCTCTCTCTCTCTCTCTCTCTCTCTCTCTCTCTCTCTCTCTCTCTCTCTCTCTCTCTCTCTCTTTCTCTCTCTCCCGTCTACCTCCCCACCACAGAAGCTGTTTAAAACATGTTTTTTCTTAATAAAAAACCTGCAATCCCACTGTGAAATTCATGCCGTTGCAGCGTGGACACCTGTGGCTTATAGACAAGTGCCGCCTATATATGTACAGTGTTTTTGTTTTTTGTTTTCTTTTTAAATTTGGTGGGTGCGGCTTATATTCAGGTGCGCTCAATAGTCAAGAAAATACATTAAGACCAAGTCAAGCTCAAGACAAGATTTTCCCAAGACCAAGATGAGACCGAATCTTTAATCGGTCACGACCAAGACGATAGCCAGAGTACTGCATGTGTTTGACTGATGCAGACCACCGTGATGATATCGGTTCAATAGTGATATATTTATATGTTTCCCCTCAGTGAAGTCCGTGTGGTTGGGCTTAAAGACAAAGTGGTTGTGAGTTGAAAAGGCTTCAAGAGAGCAGGATGAAGGCAGCGGTTTGGCATAGAGCCAGGGGGGAAGTTAAAAGTGAAGCACGGCAGCTGGAGTCTCTTCAGTCAGTCAGTCAGTCGACAGTCGACAAACACCGTGTCAGAGCCAAGTGACCCAAAAAGGAGCTGGCAGCGAGCGCCGGGGGACCGTCACTCTCTACCTCCTCAGCGTCGGCGGCTCCGGAGGTGGCATCTCAGCCTCCGAGCACCTTTTTTAATCCAGTTGTGCCTCCGTGTTTCGGCGATACTGCGTGCGAATGATAAGGCTCGACTGTCAGTCAGTGAATGTCCTCGTCCGCTTGTTTGTCTTCGGATTGCCGATGACTATTATATTGCATCATTAGCCCCTCCGCTACTCTCCAGTTTGCTATCGCTTCCTGCTTTTGTGTAATTGTAGCAAATATTGACTCTGGAGAGGCGGCGGGCCCCGTCTCCCTCTTTTCCAGCATCAAAAGGCCGGTGACTAAGCAGCGCTTCAATAAACGATGGAGTTGTCCGTGGCAGAGCTCTGGGAGTGGCAGCTGCTCGCGGCGAGTGCCCGCGCACCTGTTAGTGGACCGAGGTCGACTTCACCGGGCCGCCGAGCGCCAACGTAGACGATCTCAGCCAGCTCTTTAAAAAAATGTATTGGTCTGAGAGAAGACGACAGCTGCGCTCGGAGCCCCTGAAAATGCTTTTTCAAAAACGGCTTCCAAAGATGGAAAGAGTCAAAAATGTGGAAACCGGGGAAAACGCAACTTTTTGAAAATGCGCCGACTCTGGGGTTTTCAATAAGTAAAGGGAGGAGGACAGGCTGTGACACTGGTGTAATAATGATTTATTATTTATCTATATAAATTAATATAATATTTATTTATTCTTTTTTTGTTAATTTGGATATATATTTTTTCTAAATATGAACATAAATAACCACTCTGGTGTTGAATGACTGGGTATTATTTATTTATCTACCTATTTTGTTGCTTTGCTTTACTATGTTATGTTTATTTGTTTTGTGTGTTTTTGAATAATTTCATGTGTTCCCACGTATCCGAAATAAACTTTTTAATTCAATTCAAAACAATCCAAATTGGTCGTCTCTCCATGTGAATGTCTGTGTTCTCCCATTGTTAATGTTTCTTGGGTATTGTTCTCTGCTGCGTGTGGTTTCATTACAGAAACAACCAACACCACCACCTAGTGGCCCAACATGAAAACTACATTGTTTTCAGCATTCCTGCCATTTCAGTGTGAAACATGTTCTGAGTCATTAACAATGCGTTTTCATTTGAAACGTTGAGGAAACAGAGTTTCCGTCGTTACTTTCACCTGTTGTCTTAACAGTTACAGTTTCACGATTAGTTGTTATCTACCTTCAGTTCTTTTTGAAGTTACATTATAAGGAAATATGTTTTAAATAAACATCACTCGGCTCGATGTGTTTCCCCAGAGCTCCAAAGTGTCTTTATAGGGATCCACGTTTTCTGCTCCGGTCAAACACCCCCCAGATTCTATTATTCCCTCGGTTTTGGGCATGTCGGCATCTCAAATAAGACCTCCGCTAAAGATCGGACCGCGCTTCATTCAAGTGTTTTTGTTTGCGGCGTGGCTACATGTGACTTTATCCCTGCAGAATATGTAAATGTATGTATTCCCCACGTGCGCGGTTCTGTGTCTTCACCTCGGGAGGTATATCTATTTTACTCCCTCTCATTTCCTTCTTATACTGAGCTGTCAGCTGCAGGGAGAAGCAACAGTGACTGACGCTCAACTTCGCCGCTCTCCCCCGTCAAACTAATTGGCTGCGTGCGTGAATCCGGCTCTGTCCACGCACACCTTGTATGTGCGTTTGCCTGTTTCATTCTTGGCCACTCGCCATTTGCATTATTACCACCTTGCTTAATATAGCCCGCCTGAGTCATTAATGACGCAATTATGGCACTTTGTCAAATGGATAAGCAAAACTTCGGTGCGGGGTCTGCCCTGATTGGGTTTGTTGAAGTGCCACGGGCGTCGTGAAGCTTCTGACAATTCAATTACAGGCTGATATTTAATGAAATGCCAAACACAACTAATGGTGTGTGGAGGAGAAGGTCCCGTCTGTGTGGAGAAAACAGCCACTCCGTGCTTTTTCAGTGTCACTGATCTTTGCTGAAAATGAAAATAAAAGGTGGAATTAATGGCTAATGGAAGCATTGATAATTTACATCCTCATGTATGGAACTGCACGGCGAACCGGTATGCAGGGAGAAGGATGAAGCGGCTGCAGATGGAGGGAAATGATGTGAAGGAGCTGTGACGCATCATTTCCAGCTTGTTAAACGTTATGTGGAGCTCAGGTTGTTGCCCTTTATTTTTGTCCAACGTCCACTCTGCTTTTATACATGAAATAATAACGAAGACATTAAAAATGAAATTACTATGTGATACAATCTCAAAAGAATTTGGGCCTGTAAAAATGTATTTAGATTGTTATTCACACCCTAAAACACAAATACAATTTATTAACACAGCTGCAATCCTGTCAAATTTATTCTGATCAATCAATCAATCAATCAATCAATCAATTCTCTCAGCACTAAATTAATCAATCTGATATTTGACTTCTCTCTCCAAGTCCTGCAAATCGAGTGTGGGAACCAAACATACGTGCATTAAGTTCATCTCATGCATTAAGTACTTCCCATTAAATAAAATGAGAAGAATACACAAAATAAATCTAACATCGGAATGCACCCACACCACTTCTTTAAGGGAGGAGTACAAGTACCGACCTTCAGCTGAGCATTTAAACTAATGAGCAACATCGAGCTCAATCTGTAGATTTTGTACATCTTTCTCTCTTTACCTGTACAGTTTTCCTCTTTTGTTCCTGTTTGCATGTTCTCCCTGTGTGTCCAGTGGTTTTCTTTATGAACTCCAGTTTTATCCCAACATCCATCTCGGTTTACTTTGGTTTTGTAAATATTGTCCTTCTAATGCACTGGTGATCTTTCCTTCTGCCAGGTGTTGTGAGCAACAGTCCTTAATCCGATAACTTCTGTCTCAGGCCCCGTTTACACAACGTTTCACGTGACAACACCTAATCCGTTAAAAAAAAAAGGAGTGCGTTTACAAACTGCAGCAGCGGACACAGCGACAACGATGGAGTTAGTATGCCAGGCCACTGGAGGGCGCTGTTGCTTGATTTTGTAATGAAACTACACAGATGTGTGTGCAGAGAACAAGACACTATAAACGTGAAGAAAATGGAGAGCACCCGACATCCGCATGGACTGATGACGCATCGGATGCTATCAGGGGTGAGTCTCAACTATAAAACTACTGATATGGACGATAAAACTAGAATACAGACCGCGAGTCGTACCACTACGGGGCCACCATGTTTGTTTACAACTGGGTGAGCTGGAGGGAGGGGGAGCGATGCGCACGCGCAGTAACTCTGTGGCCTCCAGCAGTTTCTGCAGGAGGGAATAGCGGCCATGAAAGAATCTTTCCACCTTGGGAGCCGGATTAAAAACTTTGTGGACACAGTGCATCTGCACACTGGTGTCGTGTAAACGGACCCCCCAAAAGTGAAGAAAGTTTTGTGGATACACTCGAATTCGTTGTCGTGTAAACGGGGCCTAAATGACTACAGGTATGGAAGGTTATAGGAAATGATTCATCAGAAAAGGTGTGACTCTGCTTTCTAATTTGACGTTGTTCACATTTTTTTTCCCTGATTCCAGTAAGTTCAAACCAAAATAAAATAATCAAATGTATGATGTGTGTATCTGATAACATATTCATTTTACTACTATTTGTTTGAGCAGCATGCAAACCCATTGACCTTAGACTTGCTCTTATATTTGTTTCTGTCTCAGGAGAAAAGCCTGGGTGGATTTATGAGAACTGCGTAAACTCCAGAAAGGAAAAACCAATCAGATCCAGGAGCTTTAGTGCAAATGAAAAGTAGATGAGAGCTTTAACCTTCGAGTGAAGCAGCGATACGAGCCTCTGTTGTGCTGTTCTTTCCCTCCTTTGTTTGCACGTCGGAGGATTGCGTCTCCCCGCCGTGCGGGAAATGCTGTTCATTTTATTGGCTGTAGTATTACGGACGTGTCGCTGCTCCGTCTGTCAAATCCTTCCCCCTTGTTTTAGTCCCGCGGCTCATCGCCCATTCAGAGCACAGTCGCCTAAATGTAATCTGCAGCCAATCTTTCAATCTCCTCTCCTCCACAGAGAGCTCTACCTCCACGTATCCCTCATCAGGCCGTTCATATCGAACACAGAACATGAAGAAATAGATTTTCAGCACCTTCTCTACGTCTTTGATTGCCTGCGAGAACTTTTTATTGACAATTTTTTGGTAGTGAACGCTGGAATGTGTTTGTGTTTCAGTCAGTGGTGGAAAGAGTGAAGTCAAGTCCTTTATTCGTCAGACACAACAATCATACCTAGAGTAATGTGCAGTGAAGTGTTTTCAGTACCTGTTTACGTGATGCCCCTGAACGCATCACTCGGGACCAACGTCACATCCTGGACACAGACTTCCCTTTTATCACTGAAACAGTTCAACCAAATTTTCTTCTGAAAACATTTGAAGCAAGTAATAAGCTGTGCGGTTTGAAAGTGAAAATGCCGCTTCACAGACGTTTGGCTGCTGGGAGGGGGGCGTGGCCTACAAGTTCGACGGCGTCTTATCGGAGTATGAAAATGTCCTTGTGAACAAGAATTTAATTAAATTTTTTTCTTGCTTTTATGGGGATATGCAGGGGCCTTTTAAAGGAACTGCTGCAAACATCTTGGTGTCAGATACACAGCGCACCTCCACAGGTCTCATAGAGTCCTCGTCTTGAGGGGTCGGGGATGTTTTGGTAGCAGATTCTGAAGACCCGTTTATACATTTCAGGTCAAAATGCTTTTTTTTTTAAACGTTTTTATTTCAGAAAAGTTTTGCGCTTACACAACAATACCCTGAAAATGATGTCTGTCTCCACGGAAACTGCAGAAACGCCAAAAACGATGTCGTTTTCATGCTTGGCTACTAATTGGTGCTGCTGTTTGTTTTTGCAATGAAAACCACACTCACATGCAGCAGAGAACAATGGGCACTAAACATTAACGACGTTCCGACACAGATATTCTAGTGGACGACCCAGTTGGATTGTTATCACGGTGACTGTCAAATATAAAACTATGTTGTTGTGTAAACGAGGCCTTAGAGGCGATTCAACTCGCTTCAATTCATCATTGTCGTTGGTTTGAGTCTCTCACAAAGTGCTGATCCGGTGGGGCTTTATGGGCTCGGCCACCTCAGCAGAAAATAGATTGAGATGGATAAAACACCCCAGGAGCAGCAGGTTTGTTTGAGGTGGAGGTGAAACAACGTTCAACAACATAAAAAACGACTTCAGTGTGTAAACTGTATCACAGTATTAACAGTATAATGTCTAAAACGATCCAAAAAAGTATATTTTAAGATCCAAGTTACAGAGATCTTGGTTGAAGGCCCAGACTCCCTGTTTCCATCCATCCATCCATCCATCCATCCATCCATCCACCCACCCACCCATCCATCCATCCATCCACCCACCCACCCATCCATCCAGATGTCAACTTCTCTGAACCTTTGCCCCAGCTTGGTAAACTGCAGGAGATCAGACACAATGTGCCTCGCCTGTCTGGTAAAGCCATAAAACTCGTCCGCCGCACCGACGCCACCTTGTACTGGAACTCCAGGCTCCTGCTGGTGGTCTTGTTATGGTTCAGTGACGCTTCCCCGGCACACTTTGTTCCTCCTGAGGATTCAGAGCAACACTGCAGCTCACCTGCGTATTGTCACTTACCGAGTCCGTCCTCCTTTGATCAGCGTGTACCCTCCGCTAATAGCTGCTTTCAGCAGGGAAATGAAGCCTGCTACCGAGCTCGCCTCACCTCAGGCTTCTTTCCTCGACGTAAACTCGGCAAACCGGGAAGGCTCACTCTTACTACATCCATGTGTTGAATTCAAAGCAGTTCAACATAAATCTGCAGCAACCAAGTCGACCTGTCATCCTTTTATTTAGCAAAATGTCCCGCAAATGAATCGCTTTTGTCACTTTTTCACTCGTACCTACTTGGCCCGACTCGACTCGGCTCAGTTTCACTTGTTTTCCATCGGAATAAAGTATCACCACGGCGTGGGCGGAGTCATCAGAGCTTTTTCCCCGTCGTGCACAGTTAATCACAACCAATAGAATCTGTCTCTCCTGATGTGGATCAAACAAGCATTTGGAAGAGTGGAGTTACAACTCTGCGTTGGACATCAGCTCAAACGATCAATATTACAAAATGTGTTCTTGTCAAACTGTGCGTCGCTCTCCGGTGTTTTGCTTTAACTGGTGCCCCTATTAACTGGTGACTTCTGCCACCAGCTTATCGGCAGCTGATGTTAAAATAAGACAAACAAACGGTACTTTAAACTTGAATGGAAATGTGGTTAGCTACAGAGTTTGGTCTGGTTTTCTAACATCTTCTGTGAAAAGGGGAGGCCAGTGACCAGTTAACAGGGAAACCGGTTATTCTGAAACACTGTGGCTCCTGACCTCCTGATACTCGCAACGCGTCGCTCCGTCGAGGTCCTCAGTCCTCTGGTTGCCACCAGACAAAGAAACGCCTGCAGCTCTCCGTTGCTCCACGGTGTTGATTTCTGTGCGTCTGTTTGTTAGTGTTCTTTTTGTAATCGGGTTTAAAAAATGGCGGGGTGAACGAGCCGCCCTCTGACTCATCTGTGTCATGACGCGCCGGCCAATCAGCAGTCTGACGTCACATTAACTACTCGCCTCAGCTCGGTTGTTCCTAGTACCAGGTACTAACACGTAATGGAAAAGCCTCAAAGGTGAGTCGACTTTAAAGTAGAGTTTCTCTCTCTACTTTGAATGGAGGTACACATGAGGATCACGCTGTCATTGGAGACAAGGAAGGTAAATTCAGCATTAATAGCAAAAAAAAATTAAAAAAAATCCCAAAAAGACTATTTCAAAATTACACAATAAATTGTATTTTTTTGAGCATGTGAGTAGTAAATATAATTTAATAAACTTGTATCAAGTGGATCACCACATCTAATCACTTTCTGGTTGAATAGAATAGAATAGAATTGAATAGAATAGAATAGAATAGAATTGAATTGAATAGAATATAATAGAATGAGAAATGCATTATTAATCCCAGAGCGAAATTCACTGTAGTGTTCAATAGTGTGGCAGCTATGAAATCAGCCTCCATTCAAAATGAGTGAAGGTCTAAAACTCATGTTTATATTATTAAACAATCTTTTTTTTTTGAAGTGGCATACTGTTAAAAAGAATGAAGACATGAAATGATAACATAAGCTATAATGAAAAGCTGTTAAGGTCTATTATATCATTCATTATTAGCATATTCATATTGATTTGAAATGTTAATGGAACCTTTTAGTAGGTTTGTTATGACGCGACCACTAATATTTATGACATAACTCTTGACGTCATTATAAGACATTAACAAATTCAGCAAACAGCAACTCTCAAACATAAAGTGTTGTGTTTGAACATTTTGTTCATTTTTCTTTGTGCTGACACGTTCAGACCTTCGGTCATTTGGAGTAACCACTCAGACGTCACATGGCACATCGGCGGTATATTTTTCTGACACTTCAGGCGCAGTGACGCTTATTTCAAATATTTTTTTCCCCTGAGTACTTGGTATTATGACAGTGTAATTGTGTATTGCCATGCTTTCACAGCAGCGGAACATAAAAACTTTATTGATCGAATGTATTTGAAGTGGTGCAGCAAAGTGTTTGACATGTACAAAAGAAAAACATGGTCTGTGGATGAACTCATACCCATAATGCATCACTGCTGCATTGCAGTGGAGCTAATGAAGCAGCCTGGTCTTCTCGCTACTTTTAGTGAATTTTACGAGTCCTGTGGCGGTACTTAAACAAAACTGTCTCCCACAGGTTTTTTTTAAATGGTGAGGTTATTTCTTTTTGCCAGGTTGGGACTGGGTGTTTGTGTGTTTCCTGTGAAAAAGCATCGATTTTTGCATTTTGGCTTTCGAGAAGATTCGCGTTGACACGGCAAGGTTTTGAAAATGATGTCCTTTAACACAGAAGTGGCAGAAACACTTGACAACCATGTAGTTTGCATGCCAAACCACTAGTAGGCGCCGTTGTTTTGGTATTTTAACCGCAAACACATATAGCAGAGATCAATACGCATCGGACCAAAACAGCCGGCCGAACCACCAAACAAATGGTAAAAATCTCAAAGAAAACGTAGATTTAAAAACTATCCAAATACTGTTTAAAGCGAAGAACAACTTGCTGCCGGGCAACATTTAGAAAATTGGTGAAAATAGTCACAATTTCAGGGTTTACAGTTAAAAACCACCAAGAAAAGCTCCTGTATCACCATCCGTAGTGTAAAATTATGGAATAAACAATTATCAAATATAATAACGCTTAAAAGAAAATATAAAGAAGTGATTGTGGCCAGGTACAGGGTTTTGCCACGAGAGCAAGGTGCTGTGGGCTACGGTGTTGCAGGTGGAGGGGAAAAGTCTGTCTGTATAAATCGTCACCGTTTTTGTTATTTCTGTTATTTGGGTGTAAGATGGAACGACATTGACGTGAATTAAGCATAAAGAAAACAATTTTTACTTTTTTTTTATCGTTTCTGTGATTAGCTCTGAGCTAAATCTGGCATATTTCGAGCGCTGGTTGTCTGTTCATCAAAATGCACTGTCCCATTCAAATAAATTATCAAATGAAATGAAAAGAAGTGATATGCGATGAGAAAAGATCGAAAGGGGGGAGGATTAAAAAAGGTTGCGATTTTTCCTACCTCTTTTCGAACATGTTGTTTTTATTAATTAAAGTTTAAAAACTTTAAAGTTTAAAATTAAAGGTTATTATGGCTCTATTCTACCAGTCAGTCAAAATGAAACTGACAGCACTGATTTGGGTCAGCATCTGTCCTGGTTCTAGAAAACAGCATCGATCCTCTGAACCATTTATAAACTGTGTGCATCTTCAGTTGTCTAGTTTTGGAAGAAATGTGGGCGTTTTAGCGATATTGTCGCCTCCCTGTTAAGGAGTGAAGGCAGTTTGAGGAACCTCTCAGTCTAAATTCTTCATTTGCAAGTCAACAAAAATATCGAATTCAGGGTGATTAAGCCTGAAGAAGCCACACCGCAGCCCAATTTGAATAGGTCAGTGAAGGTACACAAATTCAGAGTAATCCCTTGTGATGGAGGTACTCCAGAGTAGGAGCTCGGTCTCGAAGCGTCTGATTTGAGAATCAAATCTGATTTGTTTGTACCAAACTGAGGAATTGAGCACTGCTGCGCCACCACGTTTCACCAGCAGTTTACACTCAGAGACACCTTTAGAGCCGTTATATTTCATCATTCTTTGTTTTTGTTTAAGCCCTGAAAATTTTTAATTGTTGATTTTGATCAGTTTGAAACTGATTTTTAAAGTAAATTAAAATATATAAGGGTTGTTCCTCTATTGATCGAATGATCGGGAGGTCTGGAAATATTCTTCACACCACTAATTTAACACTAACACTAGTTTTCCTAATTTAACACTATTATCTAACTCTTAATATTCATGTGGTATTTCATAAAAGGTTAAGCTGACTTTTTTCAGCAAATAGAGAATATTCAGAAACAAGTTTTTAAGATTGTTTAAAGTACAATACTAATATGGTTGTCAATGTCTCTCTCTCTCTCTCTCTCTCTCTCTCTCTCTCTCTCTCTCTCTTTCTCTCTCTGCCATTTTTAAGCAGTATTAAAGTCTCGGCTGCCTTCTTCCTGTCTGTCCATCTGTTCATCCATTCATCCGGCGCTCCGTCCGTCCAAACCATGTCTGTTTGTCCACCTGTCTCTCCATCTGTCTGTTTCTGTCTCGTTATTCTATCTGGCCGTCGGTCCTTTGATTGCGCAGCATTAATCAGTGAGGATGATTCAATACGTTTCTGGGTCCATATGGCTCATTAACATGCACATTATTATAATCTTTCATCTGTTTTGCACCTCAGAATTGTCCTGGTTCCTATTTCTGACATAATATTCTTTGAATTAATTGTGGTGGCGTGAAATTGCGATGTGTTTTGGAGAATTTACTGAGTTTGTGTCGTACAGTTATTAACATAAACATTATGTTTGTGTAAAGTTCTAAGACTGATAACCTAATTTTCCCAAGTATTTACTACAACCGTGGACGAGCAGCAGCGCTTCACCAAAGTAGCATTTTCCATTCGTTTCTATGGAGACGGGGCTCGGAATGTTTTCCCGTTTCCACGGAAAAAAACTTTTCACTTAAAAACACTGCCGTGTTAACCGGGCCTGAATTCAATAAGCCTTCCTAAATTCCATGTAGGAATCTCCCAGTTCGAATGTATTCACACAACAAATTTAAACTTTTTCTACATCGCAATTTCTAAAAACTAGAGCTACACTCGGTAGAGCGCTGACCTTCGCCAACGCCACATTTGTCTGCGGAACCCAGTTAGCATCGCTCGCATTATAGCCGTTAGCTCATATCGATGCTAACTCGGTAGGTCAGGTCACATCCCTGTGTGAAACACTGAGCGGGGAGCGTCTCCATGGAAACAGACTCTGATCTCCTTTGATCTGCTCCATGAGGTGCCTCATTCATCCACTTTGTGTGGGACACTTTTTGGCAGTCTTGGGGTTTTTTTTCGAAAACAATTTGCCGTTAACATCCCAAAATCTAATCCTTTGGTCCTTGGATTATGACAAATCATCCCTAAAAATTTCATGCAATTCAGGTGAGTAGTTTTTGCAAAAATGTTGTAAAATACAAACATATACATATATATATATATATATACAAACCGAGAAATATTTACACGCAGACGAAAACATAAGCTTTGTTGGTCGCACAACTTTCATTAGTGAAGGTATAAATACAAGACTAGACAATTTGATTGATCTGATAACATAAAACATCTTTTGTATGAACCCGTAATAGAATACCTAAATAAATCTGTAATTACCTTTTTTTTTGTCCAAAGTTTCACCATCCAGAATTTGTTGCTCACGTAATTGGTTTAAAAAATAAAGAAACAGACTGAGCTCACATCCAAACTTTAGTAATCCGAGTTTTTGAAAGTTTCTGACCTGGTTCCCTCTGGTCTTTAATGTAGATATAAGAATCAGATTGCTGCGCACAGGTTAGCAGGGGCAGAGCGGCTGAAACCCAGCCGGCAGCCTCTAAAGGATTGTGAGATTCAATCTGTAGCCAGAAGCTAAGCAAAAGAAATCCCACTATCATGAGACAAAGATGTATAACTTTTGCAGCTTTAGAACATAAATCTCTGGTTTTTCAAGCGATAACGGGATAATTTGAGTTTCTTGGTTTTATAGACAACATTTGCAAAAAATTTTGTTGGTCTTTGGTTTAGTGGAAACTTAGTTAAAGTTAAACTAAGTTAAATGTTTAATTTAGCTTAAACTCAGATGCAGATCACATATATTTGCGTAACCGAGTTACCATCGCTCGCATGATAGCCGTTTGCTCATATTGAGGCTATCGAGGTAGGTCAGGTAGCTACATCACTGAGCATAGAGCGTCTCCATGGCAACAGACGCTGCTCTGCTTTGAGGTCCTCCATGAGGTGCCTCTCTCATCCGCTTTGTATGGGGCATTTTTTCGCAGTTTTTGAGAATTTATTCGGGAACGGTTAGCCGTTAGCATCCCAAAATCTATTCGATTGGTCCTTGGATGGTTTTATTACCTCAAAGGTAATACAAATACAGTAAAGTGTCATCTGCATATCAATTGACACGGACTTTGTGCCCAAAACTAAAAAGGAAAGTGGGCCTAAAATGTGACCCTGTAGTACTCCAGCATCAAATATGTTCAGGAAAATAAAAGAACGTCAAGTATGTCGCAAGATTAGAACAAAAAGCTAAAATACATATTGTCCAAAGGTCTTCCGGGTCTTTTAAAGCATTTTCAGACTGTAGTTATGAAACAACCATATTCATTCATTTTCTTACGCTTATCCGTTTCCGGGTCGCGGGGGTGACAGTCTGAGCACCGTCACCCAGATCACAATGCACCGATTAAGAACCTTCCTGCAGGTGGTGAGCCCACAGGAAGGTGGGACACAAACCCACTACCCCTGAGATTGTGAGTCTCATGCTCTACCAACTGAGCTAGCCGGGAGATTATTATTTTTTAAAGTTAAAATAAAATTAAAATTAAAATGCTCAATACACACTGTGATGTTATTGCAAGTCCAAGAAAGGAAAAAAAATTAAAGCGCATAACCATTCTTTGAGAGGCAATCTGGAAATCGGCTTCAAGGAGAGAAGTTACTGAACCATCTGTCCTGGAGGTGGATTGATTTTCACTCTTTTCAAGCTGTGCAGCTGAGTATCAGGATGGCTTGTGTTCCAGAATTAACATTGCAGATTACTGTGAATCCTCTGGAAACGCCGACCCTCTGTTCTTTGTTTTGTTTAGTTTTTTTTGCTAATACTTAGTGATAAAGGGCTTGTTTGAAGAGAGTAAATAGTTTTCAATATGTTTCCTGATGGTTTTTCAAAAACATTAAGAAAATATTTGTTCTTCCTTATCGTTCTATAATCAGGTATTTACCGGCTCAATTTGCATTATTGAGCGGCTGGCTGTGGACGGTTTTAACCTGCTGCACAACAACAAGCATTTCCCTTCATGGTCTGCTGCATGGAGAAAAGAATGACTATTTTGTTATCAGGCTTAATAGCTTAAATTGTGGTTAAAACGGCACTTCAAACAACTATTCTTCTCCTTTTTATTGGTTTTGATGCCTACTTTAATCAGATTTTATCTTTCATTTTCATCAGTATGTTTTTACCCTCGCATGTAGCACTTTGAGAATTTTTAGTGCTTTACAAATAAAATGTATTATTATTCATCAGTGAAACACGTGAAAGCCAACCCCCCCCCCCCCCCCCCCCCCCCCTAATAACAGACATTAAGTGGAGTTCAGCTGTGTGAGGCGCTTCGGTTCACTCTTCAGTTTTGATCCAGAACAACACAACAGCTTGCTGTTTCACAGTGTTACCCGCCTGTTGTTGTTGTTGTTGTTGTTTTTCCTTGGTGTTTCTCAGCCTGCCGTCTCCAGCGTTCGTGAGCAGCCTCTGACTTTCTCTGTCTCTTTGTTTATGTCCTCTGTGTTTCCTCATTTTGCCCCCGGCGAAGCGGCACCGTGCGTCGTCTTATACGTGTCTCAGAAGACGTTTTCCGAGATGTTTGTGTTGCTACTTAAGTAACATAGGTGAATACTTTTATGGAAAAGAAAAAGGGGGGGGGGACTTCTAATCCATCATGAAAACAAATGCACAATGCAACTGTAATTTCTGGTCTAAAAAGTCATTTTTATGGTACATTTTTGCAATTAATACATTATATTGAAGATCAGTGAAACCTGTTAAGCAACAGGACTTTATTCTGGACTTGCAGTGAGAAATTGTTTCAATTTAAAGAAACAATTAAGACATAAACGGAGAATTATGTCTGAATTTGTTGTTTTCTGGCCTATATTCAACACCCTCGTAGGGATAATTCCAGTTTCTAAGCCCGTCATTGAGTGAACACATGAAGAGTTGAGACAGAAATGATCCTTTGGGTAAATTTGACTAGAAATGAGAGTGTGACACACAAAACAGTATATAAACTCTTCATTTGGTTTTTTTAACTCATGAACAGATCCTTGTTTGTATTCCAAGCCGTTCCGTCGTGTCGTCTATAGTAAGAAGTGAGTGACCCCGGATGGTCTGTACGTTGTGATCAACAGGAGTGTGACTGGGTTAGTGCGAGGTGCCACGTCTTAACTCGCGACACTTAGTCATTTCAGACACAGACTCTCCATCTGATCTGCAGCTTGAGTGGCAAAAAACAACCAGTAGAAGAGCAGCGCTTGTGCGAGCGAGTGTCTGCAGGCGTGACCTGCGCAATGTTTTTGCATGTATGAAAACAGCTCAGAGTGTAATTAGCGATGCACCGATGCCACTTTATTTTTAAAGGAGGGGTATTTTACGGTCTTAATAGTATTAGAGAATCTCCAAATCGTGAACTTCGCTCGAGTTTCTCTTGCGTACCTGCAGGCGGCGCTGCTGACGCGTGATGTTGCGTAGTCATCACCGAGTTGTATTGGGTATCTTTCACAAGTACAAGTTCTCTGTGCAGTATTCATGTGTACTTAAATGTAATATTCCATGCACAGATGTAAGGAAGCTCATCTATTTTCATTGCACAAACAAACAAACAAACAGCACCCGCTGGTGGCCCAACATACTAACTACATCCTTTTCGGTGTCAGCGTGCATCGTTTTCAAAACATTGCCGTGTGAACATGAAACTTGAGAAACAAAAATGCTTTTTTCCACTTTTTCGTGTAAACAATGGGACCTAACTGTAAACATGCTTTCATACACTTAAACAACAAGGAAGTCAAAAATGTGTAGCGCTGCTTTGTGACCCTGAAATAATTTTTTCTTTTACCAGAATGTATTTATGTGGTTGACTTTATACACACGCTCTCTGACCGTCAGAATACGATATGCAGTCTGTAAACACACACACACACACACACACACACACACACACACACACACACACACACACACACACACACACACACACACACACACACACACACACACACACAATCAGCTTCATCGGTCGGTAAACCCACAGAAGGTCTGCCTCCCTTCTTCCTTTGCTGAAAATAGCAGTTGGTTATTGGAAGTTTCCAAATCGATGGCGAGACAAATGAACAAGCTTTTTTCATGGTCAATACTGCAAAAGACGTCTCGTCAATGTACCGATATGTAATTAATTGGTATTTTAATCCCTTCTCAGACTCGTGGTAAACACACGGCTACGGAACAGGGGACAGTCTCAGTGGCCTCCATCCATCACAGTGTGACTCAGTCATGTATTATTAAGAGAATTTACTGACTGTTTCTTTTTTTTTTTTAACTCGATGTGGTTAAAGAGAGGGACAGGACGACTTTCAGATGAGGCTCACTGGAAAGCCGTGCAGAGGTGTAGTGGTTCAGTCTCACAGTGAGAACGCTTTGGCTGGATTTCTGGAGCCTTTCTGTGCGGAGTTTGCATGCTCGACCTGTGCGCTTGCCTCATTTTGCGATGGTCCCGATTCGTCCTGTGATGGACTAATGTCCTCTCCACATAGCATAATCCATCGCCCACATTCAGCTGAGATCTGTTTGATATTAAGGCATATAAAAGCTCATCTACTAACAGGGCACGCTGAGGATTGCGTTCATATGTAATATCACACACGGTATTGATTTAGCTCATTTGGCTTCATAAATATGGAATATTTTCCAGATTGTGCTCCATACTCGAGGGCTTACTGCGAATACATTAATGCACAGTGCATAATGTAATTTACTGTATCTGTATGTGTTGTTTACAATTGCTTCTGTTTTATTTTTACGGCAGAGAAGCTGCTGTCTTCGTGGTGGGAGGTATTTCCTCCACTGGCCCTCCATGACTTTTATTTAAATATATTTTGTTATATAAGTTTTTCTGCAACTCTTTAGTTGCTTTTCTTTTTCCCACAGGTATGACTTTATTATCAATTATCTCCAACTCCAACTGATTTTCGGTGTCTAATAGAGTAAAACCACACCAATATTGAGAAGTATCCAGTAACTGTGTGGGGTACTGAAGGTAGTTTTAAGAAGACGTTCGTCAAACGCCGCTGCATGATGATTGTGATTAATGCCGTCATGTGTTTTCAGAAATCAGCAATGTTGGTCACCAAGTTTAAATTGTCCTAGTATTATATATATGCTCTGCCGTCCATTGTTTGGTTCCGCTTTGGTTCCGTCAGAAAATATTGTCCCCCAGAAACAAAGAATAATAGATACTAATAGATTACCACAGCCACCAGGTGAAGACAATCACGCACTCAGACACAGGTGAAGCACAGGAGGGAACAGCAATCAGACACGAGGAGGGGACAACAAGGAGCCTGAAAGTCGAGACAGAGTCAATCTCAAAAAGAACAGAAGAAACAAAGAAATGTAATAACGTCACAGTAAAGGATCGCTGGCCCATTTTGGAGCTGATCACTACGACTTTCTCAAAAGTTGTTTCTATGAGCCAAAAATCTTCAATTGCACAATATGATCATTGATCTGTTATGGTTTTGGTTTTCTTTGATATGAAACTGCTGCAGCAGTTGTTTGCTGTAAGCCCACCTGCACGCTGGATCATTAGCGTCCTGTTGACAGTGACGCATCGGCTCCGGACGAATCGCATCGCACTCGCTCCACAGAGACGCTTCCACTGGAGCACTCAAGGCTGACGCCTCCAAGAAGGTGTCAAATTGAGCTTTCTCTTCCCACTGGAGTCCAACACCCTCGGCTCGGGAAGAGTGAAGGACTAAAAGCCGCCTGCTTACTCTGGGGGAAGGAACAGGAGTGACCTAACACGAAAAACATTCAATCCCTGGACTCTTCTAAATCTTATAGCTTATCCATTTTAAACAATGTTGGTCTGCTGCAAATTTTTCTTTTTATTTATTTATTTTTAAAATTTTTTTTACTATATTCTAACATGTTGAGTGACCTTGGGTGTTGTGAAAGGCGTTGACAAATAAAATGTATTATTATTAGAATATAACATAATGCTAATATATACTCAATGATGCAGCGATATAGAAAGAGCATCGCGAGCTGCTCTCTTCTCACTCTTCTGCAATGAATAAATCATTACCTGCTATGGCACGACGACAAAACTCATGATGCTGATGCTGACTGCAGCGGGTAAAAAAAACCACAAACTCATATGACACCTCAGCAGCTGAGTTTGGTGGGAAAGAATTGGTGTACAATGGCCGGGTAAATAGTGAGAAAACCTAAGGAAACCCAACACACACGCCCCATTTCACACCGGTTTTGACCGTCATCGGTGCAAAAATCTGTTTGAAATCGAACCCAAACGTGAGCTGCTCATTTATACTTTCCATTCTCCCGGATGGAGGCCGCACCACTCCACTCGCTGATGGAGACAAAGTGGGGCTTGTTAAAACACTTCAGACGGCCGTCGCCAGTCATCTGTTCAAGACTGCAGGTGCTTGGCGTCATCTGCAGGTTCCCACAAGGAACGGCCCTCGCTCCTGACCTCGTTATCGCGGTGATGTAACCGTGACATTTCCAGAGGAAACGTGGTCGTTTCGGAGCTGTTGAAGGTGTTTATCAGAGGAGATACACATCAGAGTCATCAGGTGCAGACGCCGTCACTCTGCGGGGCTTTACGGCAGATCGTATCGCGTCTTCGGTTCCTGGATTGGATCGTTTATCAGAACGGAGGGAAAACAAGACTTGACCGACTCTGTGCATGCAGAGTGAACGTGCTACAGCTTTAAGTTGTCGTGAAACTAAACAATGCTATAGTTCGAACAACAATGGGAGGGATGAATGAATTTTCCATGGAGGGGTTACAAACATTTATCTCTCATGTATGTGCAGAAGAACTACTTACAACAACCACTTTCCAAACATTGCCTTGTAAATGCCAAACTTTTCTGAAAACATTGCTTTGTCGTGTAAACAGGACTTCTATCATTTGTACCACTTTAACAGTTTTCACCTGTGCTTTGGAACGATCGCTTGATGAGGGAAAACAAGCTAAACTGCCTTGTTTTGTTCAAGGAAACCCTCGGATTGTGTTTTTTTACCAACAACTTTAAAATAATTGAATCCTGACAGTTTAGCAGCAATGGTCGGGGTAGAGAATAAACGGGTCTCTAATATGTGGGAGGAAGGTTACAGTACCAGAAGGACTCTCTACATGGAAAAGCTCAACCCTGAATTCAAACCAAGATCTTGTTGTTGGGAGGAAACACCAACCACACTGGTCCACCACTGTATTTACTGCTTTTCGCCACGGGATGAAGCGGAGATCTTTCGATCTTTTGTCACTGATGACTTCTGAGTGAGAGCCGTGGTGCCAAATAACACAGCCGATGCTGCATATTTAATGAGCGAGCCGGCGTCATCGATCAGCATCCGTCCGACTGACTGATGGATCGTAAAGCGCATCAGTGGAGCAATTAATCAGTGCAACACACCGGACTGTCGTCACCATTTTAATGTAGGTGCTTTGAAGGAATCCAGTGAAGTTGTGCTGCTGCTGGAGGAAGTGATGAAACGTGTCAAAACGTTACAGCAAGTGAAGGAAAATGGATTTTAAGGTACAATACAGTAAGACATCTTATACTTGAAGGTTCAAATACACTGATGCGAATTTGGCCGTCGGAGATGAAAGATTGGATCGTGGTCGTGGCTCTAATCGGTAGCCATATGTCGTGCCGTGTGCAAGGTTCACCAGACGGCCGAGGTGGTGGTCGTGAGCCTGCGGTCAATATCAGACCATGTCAGATATTTAATGGCAATCGTAGCTGCTGCTGCAACTTGCAGCTTGTTTCTTTCGTTTACAGAGTGTGTTTTGTAGGAAAATGACATAACAGTATATGCTAGCGTAAAACGCTAATGGATGCAAACAAGACTTGCGTCAAGCTTCTGTTGCAACATGACCATTTCGGTTGGCCTCTCCTTCCAAACACATAAATGCCACAAAGCTGAGGCTCCGTTCATATGTATGTTTTGGACGTGTAATTGTTCTGCAATCGCTTATTAAGTAATCACTCGACGGAATTACGCAATTGCGCAACTTTATACATATTGCACCAAATACAACCGTCATTTTAAAGCACTTTTACTGAGGAAAAAAAAAAACAATTTCACCTGAGCAAGTAGAGGAGTAGGTGGAAAAGAAAAACTCAATTTAAACAGGAAGGAACCTGCAGAACCACTCGGAGGTGGAGACGCTCTGCTTTTCCTGTTGTGTAATAGTGAAACATGATGAGTGAGAAAGGAAAGAAGCTCAGTGTTGGTCCTCCAGCAGTCTAAACCTACAGCAGCGTCTCTAGAAAATGGTCAAGGGCGTCCTGAACCAGCTCTTAACTGTAAGCTTTATTTAGGCAAGGCAGGTTTATTTATAGAGCATTATTCAGACACAAGGCAATTCGGAGTGCTTTACAAAGAAATAAAATAAATAAAATAAAGCAAGCAATTTAGAATCTTAATCTCAAGTGATTAAGAGTATAAGATACGTTATAACCTCTCATATTTAAGAGGTTTTAAGGACTTTTTAAATAGAGTAGCCTGAAGCTAAACCTTAAAATTGACCTTAAAGGAAGCAAGCCAGCTTCGCTGTGATACGTGAGGGACGTCTTCACCTCGGCCTTGAAATCATTGCTCCATTTATGGTTTTGCATGGAATGTTTATTTTTTGTTTAACCGCTATAATTCTTAAATACGTCACATTCAGTTCTATATACTAGTTTTATACTCCACCTCATCCTTTTGTTTCTCCTTCCCTCTTCCCATGACCGCCGGGCCCACAGAAATCAAAGTGTGACATTGCTTCTGCTCACCATGAATTCTCCGAAGACCTCTTTGCTGTGAGTCGGGAGCACTAATCACGACCCGCAACAGTGGCGAGAGCCGCTGTTCAGGGACGACTTGTTTATCCAGCCGCTGGACGTGGTTTCATTTATAGCTTTTGGAGCAAATTAGAAGTTAATTCCTCCTGGAGAGTCCAGGTCATCCTGATTAAAGCCCGGGTGTCAATGAGCAGTGTAATAATCGTAATGTGGCTGGAACACTGAGCCTTCAAGCTTCTTGGCTTAAAGTGGTAAAAGAGATTAAGGGCAGAGGAGGAGGCTGAGCGATGAAGCTCTCAGCAAGGAGAAGTGAGAAAGAAGTCCAAGATGATGGCCTTCACAATGTGTCTTTCATGATAAATACAAAAATTAGTAGTGGCTGCAATAGATACAATTTCCATGAATAAACAGTGTCAGGATTGACAGTTTTGTCCTTTTTCTTGTACCAAAAAAAAAAAAAAGATTTTCTTTTATTAATTTATTGCATTGAAGTTGTTCCTCATAACTTATGCTGCAGAGCTGCTGTCTCGTTACTATTTCACTTAACTCTACACAGAAAGGCCCAAACCTGAATTCAGACTCGGACCTTTTTGCTGCGAAGCGCCTCGACTCCACCACTGCATTTACCGCTTACAGCCACAGGATGAAGCTGGGGTCTTCCGGTATTTTGTCTGATGGCGTTGGAGCGGCGGTAAACAACACTGCCAATTCTACATATTTAATGAGCAAGGGCGGTGTCATTGATCAGGATCCGTCCGACTGACTGATGGACCGTAAAGTGCATCAGCGGAGTTATTAATCAGTGCAACGCACCGCACTGTCGTCACCATTTTAATGGAGGTGCGTCAGAGAACAAGTAGAATGATATGGTGGAGGAAGTTATCAAATATTTGTCAAGCGTGAGTAAAATGGAATTTTTAAGAGAAAAACAATTTGGGAGATGATCTGTCCAAATTTTAAAGTAGTAAAGAGGCGTAACAAAAAAATATTGTAAAACTAGAGCTACACTTGGTAGAGCGCAGACCTTCGCCAACGCCACATTTGTTTGCGGAACTGAGTTAGGATCGCTAAGCATGATTGCCATTGGCTCATATCAATGCTACCTAGGTAGGTCAGGTAGCTACATCACTGCGTGAACCACTGAGCAGGGAGCGTCTCCATGGCAACAGACACTGATCTCCTTTGAGCTCACGGTTAGCCGTTAGCGTCCTAAAATCTAATCGATTGGTCCTTGGATGATGATGAATCATCACGTGAACGTTTCATGCAATTTGGGTGAGTAGTTTTTGCGAAAACTTGGTAAAATACATACATACAAACCCATAAATAAATAAATAAATAAATAAATACATGCAGATGAAAACACAACTTTCTCGGCCAACTTACGTTGGAAGGCGAAGGTACCGAAGGTAAGCATAGATTGCTGGAACCAATTTACTAGCATTTTATTGGGTGTAAGAATTAAAAAGAGGTTTATTTTACACCAATTAACCAAACAAATGGACATTCTGGGCTAACGGGCCTCCTTTAGTAGGTAAAGTATTAATTTTCAGCAAGTTGCACGACACTGGAAGTTGATCACAATTAAAAATGTTCTTGTTCAAACGACTGACCAGGATGTTAAAGGTCTGATGGGTCTAAATTCATTTGGTCGGCACACGAGAGAAAGAGAGAGCGCAGGAACAATTGGGCCGAGAAAGGGGAACAAAAGCCAACCGGCACTGTTTGTGTCAGCTGTTCTACTTGACTTGCTTTAATGAGATTTATATCGGCAGGAACGTTTGGCATTCGTCTGCCGTGGCAGAATTGTTTGTGCAGAATGGGAGAGCCCGGTGGAAACAAAGCAACTTGCTTCTGTATTTGTCGATCCCATCGTAAACCACAAAACAAAGGTCTGTTTTAAATGTGTGGATTAGATTGTTGGGTTCCCAAAGTCTGATTAGTAGGATTATTTGGAATTAGGCATTGATTAACATCCTCGGATTGACATTAAATGTTAAATACAGACTCATCGGACATAATTTTCAAAACGTTGTGTAAACGTGAAAGTTTTCTCAAAATGTGAAAACAATGCATTTTCACTTGAAACGTTGTCGTGGTAACCGCGTCTAACACATGCAGAGTACAGACCCTCAAGGATCAGAACTGTGAGAAACTGCTCCTCAGGGAAACTAAATTATGCAAGAATTCATAAGAAAATCAAACAAAAGGCTCTTATAATCTGTTGGAATCAGTCAGTTGTGAATGTGTTTCTCCCTGTTGTTCAGTAATACGAAATGGTTCTTTTCTGATTTCTAATCACATTTTGCGGATTAGTTACAAAGAGAGGAATGAGCGATTAGGTTTTGAGGAAAATATTTAGCCAAGATTTATATTTTTTCCAATTATCTATCCTGCATAAACAGACTGACTGGAAGCTTCATAGCTGACACTTGTAGAAAACGATGTGAGTTCTACTGTGTGATGCTGTTCTGGTATTTCATATTCTGACATGATGGATGTAAAGGGACTTCTGCAGCTTAGTGACAATCTATTCAAGGTGAGCCACTGGTCGAACCCGTATTATCTGGGACTTGTCTTATATTTGTTGGTGTCTTGGTATTGCATCCATCTAATTCTCTCGGCTCTTTCCATCTTGTTTACTGTTTTATCCAACTTTAAATACTACTGTAAGTACCGGACATGGGACCAAGTCACGCATCCAAGTCTCAAGTCATTTTTTCCAGGGCATGTCAAGTCAAGTTAACTTATTTTCATGTACTGTTTTAACTTGTATTTATTACATTCCCCAATGAAAGTTGGGGCAAAGGTTGTGTTTTTGTCTGCATGTATTTATTTATCTAATTGTGTTTTTTACTAACTTTTCGCAAAAACTATTCACCCGAATAGCAAGAAATGTTCAGGGATGGTTTTGTCCCTATCCAAGGATATTTCCATTAAATTTTGAGAGCGATTTGCATGCTCTGCTCTGCTCTCCACTTGCTGGATCAGCTGCTGGTGTCGGAGAGAAGAAGTCTACTTCTTCTGCTCTAATTTAATATTGCGGTGGAAGTGTGTTTGCGATGCACTACAAAAAGAGCATTTCTCACACTTTCCCCTGTGCCTCTAACCGCTGATATAATCTCAGATATAACAAGTTTTGAATGTAAATCAAAGGAAAAGAGGCTGCCAGGCTACCAGGAACTAAAGTGAAACTGCTGCCAGGTGAATAAATAACTAGAATAGGCTGCACAAAAAGTTTATTGTGTTCATTTTACAACATCCGCATAACATTTATAGTTCGAATATATGTAGGTTTAGGATTCTTTGAAGTTGTTCAAGGCTTATTGTTGTATTGGGAACTTACATAATCTGCGTTCCTTTTCAGCCATCGTAAGTTCCCTGAACGCTTGGATGAGCGGGTCCCTTTAAATGTCGCCGCAAGGAATTGTGGGGCAGCATGATCTCGAAAAGGATGCATCAGGGTTTCCTAGGCTAAAGGAGGTTTTAAAAGAGGCATTGAGCCTCCTTTTCTTAGCTGTTAAGGGAATTTGAACGTTCGTTATCTTAAAGAATTAATATTCCCAAAATGCCCACAAACTGAAAGAGCACTTTAAATGTGATGTAAGAAAAACTGACCTTTAGAATTCAGGAGCGCCGGAGCCAATCGCAGCTGAGTAGACTCTGGACTGATCAGCAATCTGTTATGGACCACACACAGAAAGGCGATCACACAGGACAGCACCACTCGTTTTCTACAGATTCATGATTTTTCATTTGGCTGATGCCGGTTTTGTCAGAGACGACATGAGAGGTGCATGTGGCCCATTGGACGTCTGATATACTGAGGATCAGCGTGCCTCTGGTAAAGTGTGTACCTCATCAGGTTCTTTCACGTTTCAGGAATAACCGAGAGGCACAACCTCACCCCCCCCGACGGTTTTAGAACTCCCTGCACGTCACTTCCTTTTGACTGACGGGTCTGAAGTTACCTGCACTGATGTCAAAGTAGAGATCAAAAATACACGCCACCCAAGAGCTTCCAGCTTACGCAGCTGTATTGATGAGTCAGTTAGTTTGCCGCTGTTAATCCCGTCTCACCAAGGAAAAAAAAATAAATAAAAAATAACAGCATAAATGGGATAATTGTTCAACAGAAGAGAGGATGATGTAAGGATGAAGACGACAGGCCGGAAGATGATCTGCATCCCTCGGAGCAACAGGAGGCGTGTGCATGTGTGCCTCGTGCACTGTGACATAGTTGGGGGTGGAGGAGCTTTGAAGCTGATCCAGTGAAGAAGGATGAGGATTTGTGCGTGCGTGCGTGCGTGCGTGCGTGCGTGCGTGCGTGCGTGCGTGCGTGCGTGCGCTTGTACATTTCTGAGGCCTATAATTGGAATGTGACGTCTGGTGCTATACATTTCCTTTTTTTTCCGCTCTGTTCTTTTCATCACTCCATAGTCCACCTGCTCTTCGTTATCAGTCCTCCCAAGTCTTCTAACCCCCCCCCCCCCCCCCCACCCCCACCCCCACCCGTCTGTGTGCTTTGTTTGCGGTTGGAGCGGCAGGGATGTTACAGCGTGTTACACCGAGATGTCAAAAAGAACGGACTCGGCACAAACACTTTGTGTTTCTGTGTGTGTGTGTGTGTGTGTGTGTGTGTGTGTGTGTGTGTGTGTGTGTGTGTGTGAGAGAGACGGCCAAAGGTGATTTTTACCCGGACCTACTTCTGTTTTGCCGTGTTCTTGTTCAGCTCCAGTGGCATGTTCGCAGGAAGGATCATTACAGAGTCACCGGAGGTATATAGAAAGAAGAAAAAAAAACCAGAAAAACAGGCGAACAAAGCACAGCATGCAGACAGACTTGATTTATTCCGACCACAGACCTGCAAAGTAAGAAACACTGTACTTCCCTGGAAGTACTGCGGAAAAATAATAAATAATTTGTGCAGATCTTATTCATACAAAAAAATAAACAATCATAGAAACCCTGAATGACAGCATTGAAAAGTTACTATACCACTGTGGCCCAAATGAGGATTGTTGAAATTCATGTGTGTTTCATCGTACCAAGACCCTAGTAACTAGTAGTTCTGCACATGCTCAGTAGATGGACAATCAGAACAATGTTTCCTCCTTCGTGTCATGACTCCCAGTCCATATCCTCCTGGGACTTGGTAGCTTTACTTTGAAAGTCACCGTAGTAACAATCCAACTTGGTTGAGCAGATTGTTCTCTGCTGCTTGTGTGAGTGGTTTCAGTACTAAAACAGCCAACAGCACCTACTGGTGGCCTTGCATGCTAACTACATCGTTTTCAGTGTTGTTACAGCTCAATTCCCTGCCGACTTTTAACAGTGAACCTGTCCACAATGCTTTGCTCGCCGCTTGTAAAGCCGCCGTCACCTTGAGTGTGAGCGTGTGTGAATGATGTGAAGCACGTTGATCGTGGTGAAAAGACGCTATTCAAGTGGAATCCCGTGATCTAAATGGCCTTTAGGTTGGAGGCTGGAGTAGAAAGTGTTAAGTGCAGTCATGCTTGTGGAGTTTATTTTTGTTGTTTAGTATTTTGCTTTTTTGAATATTTCGCAAAAAATGTGTGTCAGATTTTTTTCCCTCATTGTTCGAGTCCATCTCAACTCTACAGATATAATTAGGTCTCATCACCATCGACATCTATTATTCATCTGGATTTTGTCATGGATTCATTCACTGAAGGTTAGCTCCTCAGAGTTAGGCGCTGGAGTTCTCCGTGTCGCTAATCCATCCTAATAAACTTTCCACATTGTGCTTGAGTCCAGTGAGTTCCGTCCCGATTTTCTCCTCCACCGACTCTCCGTCCACCTCCACAATCAGCTGCACCACAGAGACCAGCGCATGACAGTCGGCACAGCAGGAAGGGCTGGCACAACGCTGCATCCATGGGAACAAATTACCACAGGGATCAATGTTCTGTCACGTGTGTTTGTCTGTAACCACAGATAGTAATGACTCTCAGATTTATTCCTCATGTGACTTTACCCGGGAAGGAAAGCTCATGCAGTGGATCCAAGCCCTGTTTTGACAGTCATGTAAGAGTTTTTGTTTACTCACATAATCAATAACCTAAGCTGCTACTGAAGGTTTGCAACTGTTAAAAAAAAAGAAGATGAAATGGGTAGAGACGATTTTTCTCTGCTGCATGTGTGTGTGGTTTCATTACAAAAACAATCAACAGCACCCACTAGTGGCCCAAAATGAAAACTACATCATTGTCAGTGTTTCTGCCGTATCCATTGAAACGGACATAGTTTTCGAAACATTGCCGTGGAAACAAGAAACCTTTGTGAAACGTAAACCAGAAAAACTATGCGTTGTCACTTGAATTTGTCGTACAAATGGAACATTAGTAAATCGGATCGTTAAAAAGTCACATAATACAAGTCTTGTTTAACCTCAAAAACACTGTTAAACAGAAGGTTGTTGTTTAAATTAAGTACCTTTCATTTATCTCATTGAGATCAGACTTTACTTTTCCTCGTGAATCAATTAAACAAATCCCACTGAAGAGTGTCCCGTCCAAACTGTGGGTACTCTATACTTTATATTAGAACATGAATCTGTTGAGCCTTGTACACTCCACACCTACGTACTGCCTACACCACCCCGAAAATAATGGCTTGATTTGCAGCAGTTTTGGAGGGATTTGTACGCTGAGTGTTTTAGCTGCGATAACTTTGCATAACCACAAATCATCCAAACCAACCAGCACTTTTAAACTGCAACGATTATATCAACTTTTTTTAAAAGTCAAGTAAAGAAAAACCCAAAACAACTCAACCAAGTCAGTTGAACTATTATTTGCATAATATTCCAGCTTTATGAAAGGGCAAACTATATAATTGGGGTTCCACAATTGGAGTCATTTCATTTAGTTAAACGAGGAACAAATCATGCACAACAGAATTCAAAAGAGAGGTGGGACTGATGTGGGCCAGTTGAATGCACAATGCAGAGTAAGGCCTCGTTCACACTGCAGGGAAATGTGAGCCAGTTCAGATTTTTTGCTGACAATGACCCGTATCCGACCTGTTTTGTGAAACCAGACCCAGACCTCCATCATATCTGGTACCAATTCAGATATTTTTCTACATGCAACTGCTTCGTCATCGACGTCACGGATAAGCACCGGAGGAAGAAGGCTCCGCCAAAATGTTATAATCTGTGCTCTCTTTTTTTCTTCGTTCTGCTTCTTCTTTCCCCCGTCGGGATGTCTAGAGTTTGTCGGCTCGTGTTGAACAACCACTTGGAAATGGATCTACACGCTGACCTGTGTTGCCAGATATGACATGGAGTCAAATTCTCTTACCTTTTAACTTTGTTTATTTTGTGCATTTGTGTGTTTATGATGTGTTCTTTACACATACAGAATAATATTTTGAGGTTTTTAACATGATTCCTACACAGGCTGAGATTTGGGCTGGTTTTTATTGAGGTGTTTAGGTTTTAGGTTGTTTGGGCTTGGAAACAGTGAGTCACATCTGGCAACCCTGGTGCTGACCGGCGTGGCGTCCATATTAACTTCTGTCAACAGCGTCTTCTGTATTCTGGGGCCCGAAACCGTCGGGTCCGATCAAGTTCACACGGCAGTCTGATAGAGGTCGGTTTAAAATGTAACGTGAATGATCAGGCAAAGAAAAATTTTAAAATCAGATCCCAGCAAGAAAATCCGAATTGAGCATCAAGACCTGCAGTGTGAACGGAGACCGAGTCTCTGTGCGACCTTTTGGAAGTGGTGTGTGTTGGGATTATTAAGCTGTGTGCAGTGTTTTGATCCGGATGGGTTGTTTTGGGGCTGGAAGGAACATTTTTGAACGTGACGAGACATATGGAGCCTCTCAGCTTGATGCTCTGAGCTCTTCTTATCCAGCTCCCTGCGTCTGTTATAATGTGTTACAGATTGAAGTGGGTGGACAGTGTTGCATGGTGTGAGAGGAAAGCATCATCAAACAGGCATACACGCGTGTGTGTGTGTGTGTGTGTGTGTGTGTGTGTGTGTGTGTGTGTGTGTGTGTGTGTGTGTGTGTGTGTGTGTGTGTGTGTGTGTGTGTGTGTGTGTGTGTGTGTGTGTGTGTGTGTGTGTGTGTGTGTGTGTGTGTGTGTGTGTGTGTGTGTGTGTGTGTGTGTGTGTGTGTGTGTGTGTGTGTGCGCGCGTGCATATCTTCCCAGAGCTTCCATAGACTAGTATGGAGACTACTGGGAATAGAGGGATGATGTGATCTGGTCAATAACACTCCTGTTGTCTGTTCAGCAGTCAACAGTCCAAATGTCAGAAATCTCCATTTTAACATTTCATAGAAAATGTACACGGTCACTTTCTCAAGTTGTCTTTATTTGAACTGTCGTCGTCTCAGGAATTGGGCTCAAGTGTAAATAAAATGCAGTTGGTTTTAGATATTCTTCACTTCAATGTAGTCAATGGAGCAAACCGTAGTAGACAAGGGAAGGCAAGGGTTGGTTGGTTGGTTGGTTGGTTGGTTTGTTCGGTGGTTAGTTGGTTCATGGGTTAGTATTCATTTTGAACATGGAATTTGTGGTGTTTCACTATTGGTGTTATAGAATATTCCCAAATTCCAATCACAGTAAAATAATTTAGTTAATTGGGTTTGGATTAGTTAGTAACTGTGGTCCTAACAGCAGATTATTTCTAACAAATAGGTGTCAACTATGGCATCACTCATTTATTATTAAAATGATTCCTCTCAGGGGTCGATCACTTCAACACGTTAGTAGATAAAGATGAGCCATCAAAACGTCCATCTTGAGAATCTGCCAATTTACTAAACATCAAACCCCTCCGACCACCACAGGCGTGTGTCTGGACTGTATCTCTGGAGAAAAAGAACGCTCGCACAGGGAGAGAACATGCACACTCCAAACAAACACCTCAGGAATAAATCAAACCGCTGCGTGTCCGCAGCTTTAATCACCAAAGATCTGTTTGCTCTCACTTGTGATGCATCATTTGTGTTCAGAATTAATTGACATTCTTCTTTAATAGCTTTCTGACTCCATCATTGTATGAACCGTGATAATTAAGACTGGAGAAGCTCCATTACTTCCAGACCCCCACAGCAGACTCCCCTGAAGTCCAAACCGCCGGCTTTAATGTGGGCACGTTTGATCTGCTGCGCTTCTTGAGGGATTGGGTTTTGACAGAGGACGGCGGAGGAGAGGAGGAATTTGCTTTGAAGCGTCTCGACGGAAGTGGAGCCGGTTTCACGGCTGGATCGCTGAGACGCTCGGCAAAGACGGCGAAGAGACAAAGTTGTGAAGGGGAAAAGAGCCGTTTGAGATCAGATTCTCAATTCAGGGAAAACAAATAAAGTCTTGATTCCCGTGCATATGTTTTGTTTTTGTTTTTTTCAAAAAATCAAATGTATCGTATATATGACATTCAGCACTGAGCTGCATGTAGAACCAGCAAGTTTTGATCGGCCGATTTCATACGAGAGACAAACAATCCTGAATGTTGTGCAGTTTTCAACGATTCATTCATTCACAAATCAATTATTTTTCACTTCAGAACTCTTATCTATAAGACCCAAGATGTGTCCCAGTTCACAGTTCGGGGTTTCTCCATGACATTCGCTCCAGCCCAGAGGACGTTCAGTGTCCAGGCTTTTTGTGTCTCATCTTTGTAGTTTTGCATGTTTTATTCATAATGAGTCATAGTTAAAGTATTTAAGAGTTTCTTTGTGCTTTGTAACATTTTCTTTGCGATGGGTGACTATTTTTTATTCAGTAAACTGAATAAAATTTCAAATAATGGTGATAATGATATTAATTAAAAAAAGAACATAAGAAGAATATATTAAATTCGTAATTTTTCCGGACAAACCAGGAAACTATTATAAATGAAAAGGAAAAAGTAACATAACTTTCTAAGACAAAGTCTGTCTGTTTGATATATCTTGCTTCATGTTTTGTACATTTCGTGTCATTACATGTTGCCTTTGAGTCATTCCAGTAATTTTGTGTTTAACGAAAAAATGTGTCTTAATCATCTTGTTCTCATTTTCATGATTTTTCGCAACTTTTAAGATGATTCAGGAATATTTACAGAAATCAAAGATTTTATTCATTTCAGCTTTCGTCGCGTTTTGGTGCCACCGGAAACACAATTCTTTTTTTTTTTTTTTAAAGTATCAACAGCGCCAAACGTGTGGCTTGGCATGCTAAACTATGTCGTTTTCTGCCGTTTCCATGGAAACTGACATCATTTTCAAAACATTGCCCTGAAAACGCAAAGGTTTTGTCAAACGGAAATGCAAAAACGACGCGTTTTCACTCTCCATTTTCTTCTAGCGTCATTTGTCACTTACCATATTAAATCATTCTCCAGTAATTCATGAAACCATCCAAAACCAAAGGCACGCTTCCGTTATTCTTGTTCAGGAAGGAAAAAGGTCAGCTGATTAAGCAAATGTTCTCCCTCTCAGTTGAACTTGCGGTCGCTGCTCCGAAGTCAGACGGCTTCTTCGCGTTTGAATTTTCCCTTTATTCTTATCACTCCTCGCCTTGTTCCACCTGTCATCCCTCCGTCATTGTGTCTCGCTCCCGCTGGTGTTTCCGCCTGGTTAGAGCGAGCACTCGTCGTGCCCGTGGCCTTTTTTTCTGTGGCGGCTGAATTTGAGGCTGACACCACGTTTAACGCGGCGCTCTGGAGTGAGAGCCGGAACAAAGAGCCACAAGTTGTCATGAGTGCGCAGCAATCCTTCAGTGTTTAAAGGATGAACTGTGCATTTTCAAGTCTCCTTCAGTATTTTCACAGATTAGACGGACAGTACGTGTAAGTGTGCACTGTGCCAATCCCATCAGCCTCCAGCGGAATGATATGATCGAAGAGTCAATTTCAATTCCCAACCATTGTTTATTTAAAAAAAAATAATTTAAAAACCCTATCCATTCATCCATCTTTATTGTCGCAGCTCACTGGGTGGAGTAAACCTTGGTGGAGTCACCCGTCAATCAGACAATCAAGCGTTTTTGTTCCACCTACAGAGCCGTTTTTTCAGGAGCTACAAGCACCGTTCCCATGAAAACAGGCCATCAAAACGCTACGGAAGTTTTCCATTTTCACTTGTCGTGTAAATGGGGCCTCGGGTGTTTAATTGCCAAGAAAGTAATTACAAGTCGTCCTTCCAAATTTGCTTTTGCATTGAAAGATACTGAGCAGCCGTGCAGTGACGCGGTGAAACCAGTTTGAACTGGCCAGTGGGCAAAAGTTTGCATGCTCTTCCTTTGCATGCATGAATTTCACCCTGGCACTACGGTCTCTTTCAAAGGTTAAAATAATTTGAGGGTAATTGGTGACTGTAAAGTATAGAAGTCAGTATTTTTGTCTGTTTTTGCCCTGCGATTGACTTTTGACCTGAGATCTACCCTGTCCTCAACCGATGGATGGATGGATGGATGGATGGATGGATGGATGGATGGATGGATGGATGGATGGATGGATGGATGGATGGATGGATCAGTAGAACAATCCTTCACTACACTTCCTATTGAGGCAAACAACCATATTAACAGAAAATTGTCCCAAATCATATTTTACTTCTCAATCTTTGTTTTTGTTTTTTTGTTTTTTTCCAACTGCAGAAACTCTTTTTTTTTACTGAAAACAAATGAAAGCCAAACGTCGGTGTGTTTGTGCAGAGCCGGTAGAGCCGGCAGAAGGGTAATGGGTCCTTGCATCTTTCCCATTAAAGCTTCTCCTCCTTCACTGACCTCCCGCAGCCCACAGCGGAGGAATCACAGGGGTTTGTTTTTTTTTTCTTTCCGCTGATATGCTGTCAGGGTTACAAAAGGGGGCCTGTCCACACAACACTCAGCTCGATTCCCTCGAGGGCTTTGTGTGATCTGCAGGTCATGCTAGAAAGAAGAAAAATAAAAAATAAATGACTATTGATCTACTGGTACTTTCTGCAGGACTGCGGCGTGGACAGGCCAGCAGTAAATGGCATGCACACAGTGTTGCATAGTCACTCAGAGAAAACTGTATGTGTGGTCGTGTCCAGTGATGCTTGCATTAATTCTCATTGATCGGTGAGACTCGACAGTTGCTGTCCTAACAAGGCACCTCTGTGATCACTCTTTGTTTTTCTTTCACACATCTACTGCAGATAAAGCCATTCCACAAACCTATTTTTATACTGAGATGTCAGAATTGCATCAAAAATAGATCAGAGCAGGGTAAGAGTATTTTTATCTCTTTAATTGCTTTCTTTTCAACAAGATATTAAAAAAAATTACAAATAAATGTTATAACATACAAATTTGGTCAACAGGAAGTGGCACAAAAAAGTGTGTTAGGTTGGCATCAAAAAACCATTTTACCCGTCATACTCTTAAAAAAAAAAACTTAAATAAAATTCTGACATATTCAACATCAGGGATGTCAAACATAAGACCTGTGGGCCAAAACCCAACCGTAAGAGGCTCCAATCTGGCCACCTAACCATCAAGCAAACTTCTTTTTTTTTTTTTGGTTTTGTTTTTGAACAAATTTGTCATGAGTAGCAATACAACAGAGACCCGAGCTGAGATGTCGGAGATGCTGCCATGAAAGCTGGCAAACCAGCACCAGCCTCAAAGCCATGCTGTCAGGGTGAGTTTGTGAAAACAAGCAGAATGGAACAGCGTTTTGGGTGTTTCACTGCATTTTGCATCAATAAAATTGACTATGTTGAGATTTTTGTTATTTTCTGTCATAGTTGTGAAAATATAGACATTTTTATCTCATATACTGTGCGACACAACAAAGAAAAACTTTTATTTTGAAGGTTATTATGGCACTATTTCACATTAAGCTTAGCTGTCTGGAAACACTGTAAGACTGCTTCTACAAAATGCATTGCAGGCAGTTTAATGAACTACTTCAGAAGAGGCTTTAGCCTGTAAACACAGTGCAGTTATCGGCAGCATTATTAGGACTTTGAAGAGATACTGCAGCCTGTAGCTCCACAGTGACTTCTTATTTCAGAGTACGAGGGGCATGATGGGCACCCATCCCTGGGGTCCTCTTATGCTATTTATGAAATATATTATTATTAAACAAGGAAATCCGGTGTAAAATCAGATGCCCATAAGCAGCAAGCAACCTTATATAGACAGAATTATGTGATTTAATGTGATTATTTCGGCATCTTTGGGCAAATGATGAACAATGAATCCTGGTTGTGAATCCGGAGTCTTTAGAATCATGTCTCGTATCGTCCTGGACTGTTTCCTCTGAATCACTGAAGACAAGTTCCCATTGAGAGCGAGCCTCCCCCGCAGTCCTTTCACACTATTTAACACTGCTAACCTTTGCTTTCAAGCTTTTATGGATTTCAACTTTGCCTGCAGTAATCAAGTGGAGTGAAAGATCTGTGGCAGCATTCAAAGGTTCCGTCCGAAGTATCTGACTCAGAATTGACCCGCCGGCTGCGGAGATAAATTTTGCTTTTCTGTGGGAATGAGGTGCATGCATGTTTTCCCTCCAATCAAAGGTATGAAAGAGTCGCAGCACACTCTGCCTTCATTCAACCCGGCGAGGTAATTAAAGCAAAACTACCTCTTTCCCTGGTTTAATTTCTTCCTCTCAAACACACTTTTTTTTCAGCAGAGCCAGGCTCAGAGGTGGAGACTTTCTGCCGCTGATCGTCTGAAAATGTGCAATGAGCGAGTTCTTCTTCGTTTCGACGGAGAAGCTCACGTTACAGATGTTTTCTGGTGAATCTCGTCTGGGATTGGAGGGTTTTACTCCGCAAGTCTCTGCAGCCATCATGGACCATCATGCAAAACTCTATTTTTTTGAATTTCTCGCAGGTTTTGACTTGTATCATTAACGGTCTGGGAGTTCTGGTTTTGTGGACCATTACAAATCCTGAACACGAGACCTTTGAGACGGGACAAAGTACACATACTTTATTATTGTATTTAACTAGATTTTTTTCTCCCTACATTTGAGCACAAAACTGTCTGTATTCTTGAAACTGGCTTGTTATGATACAGTGACATGGGACAGCCATAGTTTTTTAAATGATCTTGTATATTGTCGTACAGCTCCAGTAAGGAAGCGTCACGATTAAAAACCTGACAATTGTCTTCCTTGAAGTCGATTGCTATACGGAGCAATTAAAGCTCTTCTCCATGTGGTGTTTACCCAGAACAACATACTGGATGTCTGTAGGTTTATAAAGTCATCCGTGCTGGTCATCAAACAACAGGAGCCTTCTAAACTTAAATATATTTATTAAATACATCACAATCAATGAACTCTGTCGTACCATTTTGATTGAATTGAGTGAAGGTGTGATGTTCCTCTCGGAATGCTGCTGTTGCAGATATTGTATGTTTTCGTTAGACTGTTTTCACACCCCGAGCACATCGATATTATTGACTGATAAACTACTCCGGGGCATATCGAGCTGAAAGAAGTGCCACATGTGACAATTTGAGCCCTGCTTGAGATGTAGGGCTGCATTGCTAGTGTCGATTTGTGGTTGGAGGCGTTTCTCTTTTAGGGTTGTAAGTTCTCCAAACGTGTAGTTTGATTCCACAATCTAGAGACGTTCTGTTAGTTTGTGACCGTGAATTAACTTTAGATGTTGAGAACTGTCGACAAACACTGAGGCGATCGTTCTATCAAAACCGTCACCAATCAAAGTTTGGGCGGAAGGTTATGTTTTAGTCTATCTGTATTTATTTATTCATTTATTTATTGGTTTGTATGTATGTGTTTATTGTTGTATGTGTGTGTTTTGTGTATTTGTTTGTTTTTGTAATCCTGCTTGGAACAACTCTTATTATCTATGAATAGACGCATAGATGAATTAATTGGATTATTTACTGGGTTTACCTATGAAATCAAGCTTCTTTAAACCACTGGGGCCCCGTTTACACGACAACGTTCCAATAGACGATGCATCGTTTCTGCAAAAAGTTTCGCATTTACACGGCCATGGTAGGAAAGTTAGTTTATTTGGACGGGACAGTGCGTCTTAAAGAGCAGGCCATCTCTTCATGAGGTTGCTGTAAACATGTCGGATTTAGCACAATACTAATTTCCATACACGGTTACAAACATATACAAACAATAAAAACAATAAGGTAAAACAAAGATGATAAAATAATCCTTCTTAAAAACCTATCATAAAGTGCAAATATTAAAGTGCATGTTGAGCCAGTGCTTGATGCAGTTTGTTTTTCCGATGAAACTAGACACACATGCAGAACAATAAACTATAAACGTCAACAATGGTAGAACACGCACATTCTCGGGGACAGACGACAAAGATGGATTGTCATTACGGTGACTGTCAAAATAAAACTACCAAGTCCCAGGAGAACATGGACCGTGAGCCATGACACTCTGGAGGAACTGTTGTTCTGATTGTCTCTACTGAGCATGTGCAGAAGTCACTACGCCCTGGGAGCACACGACCGGTAGCAGCTTTTCCACCGTCTTCACGGCGACAGACTGAGCATGATTTTCAAAAAGTTGCATTTTCACCCATTTCCATGGAGTCTTACCATTTTTGACAAAGCAGAACATCAGACAGAATAGCCTTTATTTCAGCTGTTGGGGTTAAAAAAAAAAAAAAAAAAAGAAGAAGAAGATAAAAGGCTGTTGTGTCTCAGTTGGGGACGTTTAAGTCCATTAATCAGATAAGGAGAATTTCCTTCTATGAGTTCTCTGTGGGAACGCGTATCTTCTGGATTCCAGTCATTTGTGAAATACCTTAAGATGCTGTGATTGTCCCGCATCCACAGGCTGAAGCCCGAATAATCATTTCTTGCCTATGATGTATTGTTGTTGACTTGCTTTGAAAATAATGAGTTCTCACATGAGAGCAAAATGAGAAAAGTTTGCTTCTGTGTTTGAATGCTTTCTTTCCCACGCCCGCCTCCTCGCCACAGCAAATCTACATTTCAATCGCAGTTTCAGATTACGACGCATTCGGCCTAATTGCTCAAGTAGGTCTCGGTCTCAGTGGACAAATGTGCTAAATGCAACCATGAATATTCATGATGGGGAGATTAAAACATGCATGAAGCTGAATGCAGCTGACGGACCTATAATTGAAGCAGTTAGTACCTGCTAATCCTTTCCAGGAAATGATCAGGAAGGGGCTTTAAAACACCAGAGAGGAGGAAGGGAAAAGCGGAAAACATTCACAGCGATGAGACAAAAGGAGTGAGAAGCACGTCAGGTGAGAAGGTTTTGTTCCGAGGGAAGAGAGGGCAAAGGGTGGGAGCAGGAAAATGGATGAGACAGAAGTTAAGAGGGATGGAAGGAAGGAGCAAAGGAGGATTTTCCAATTTGTCCAATTTTCTTTGGGGATTGCAGTAGATTACGGCGCCTGTCGGTATTTAAAGCGCCCACATCAGATACGGCTCCTCGACTGGGCTTTGTATCTCCCCGCCTGCAGGACAGAGGCCGAGCTGGTGAAGGAGAAACTCTCAATGAGAGGAGGAAGAAGACGACTGTGAATCAAAGCATTCGGAGAGAGAGACGAGAGGAACGAATTCACAGGGAGACGTCACAACTGAAGCCACATTTAGAAACAAGTGATGATCACAAGGTGCTGTAAGTAACGGAGGTTGGCGGGGATTGTGAAGCAGATACTTCTTGCTTGTGCCGCTCGGACCCATTGAAGCGTAGCAGGTTTTCATTTTTTGCTGACGCCGCAGACGTGCGGCGGGGAGTTGGTGAGCGGAGGCTGGGAGCGCGATGCTGGTTTATTACAAAGATGGATGAACGGTATTAGTGATGGAGAAAGTGGGCGATGAAAAGGGCAACTGGAGGAGAGCGACGACCTCGCCACATTTACTTCTAATGGATTGTCCTGCTCTGTGGTGGAGTGGTTGCCACTCTCGCCTAAAAGCAAAGCAATCCATGGTTCAAGTCTGGATTTGGCTCTGAGACCTTCCTTTGTGGAGTGCCCATGTTCTCCTTGTGTCAGCATGTTTACCCACTGGCCTTGGTGCCTCTCGTTATCTTTTGACCGGAATATATTTTTTGCTGAGACAGGAAAAAAAAAGAAATGTAGTTGACATTTTGCTTGACTGCATTTAGAAATCCATATTTCCAATTTTGTTTTTATTGATACATTTATCATCTTCAAATACGTTAATAAAAAGTTTCACAGACGATACATAGAGATACGTAATGAGCCTTTTTCTTATACCTGACCTGTAACGGAATACTTTGTCCAGATATAAACAAAAAAAGAGAGGCGGGTCAGTCAGTCATACCTACCTGTATGACTACCTGTATGACCGGTGGCTGGTCAATAGAGGGCGCCAGGGTGCATAGAATTCAACCAATCGGCGTCATTTCATGTCCAAGGCTTGGGGCGCCATTTAAATCGCCCATCGCCATCGATGTTGAGTCTCTCGACTGTGGACAAACTGACCAGCAGCCAAATGGAATCGTCCACTTACATTCAGCACTTGGAAGAAATTCACTCTATTTCCGAACGCTCCCAATTTTCTGCTTCAATGGGTGGCTTTGTGGTCATTTGTAAGTCTTTGAACTGAAGTATTGTTCTGCAATATGAATAAATGGTGCAGCAACTGGAAAAGAAAGCTTTTAAAATGAGCCTCTGCTCTCATGGCAGGATTGAACCGTCAGTAAATCTCAGCGCTGAAGGAATTGCGGTGGACAAACTGCAATATGATGAAAAACCGGCAACATTTTGTGAGGATTCAATCACTCGAGTGCCTTCTGTTTTTTTTTTTTTTTTTGTTTTGTTTTTTACAATCCTCATAGAAATCGCTCCGATCGTTTTTGACAACGCCACAGTGAGTTAAGTTACTGCTCATGATCGGGTCGTCCATCAGGGAGTACTCTTGGGGCTCGTGTCATCAATTGAGGTGACTAAAAAAAAAAAATCGAATAAAAAAGATCATATTCATAGTTTTGGGGTTTTTTTTCCAAACATGCTTAGAAACTTTAGTGTTTCTAGTTTGTGAGTAGTTGCCTTATAAATAATTCTCTGTTAGTCCACACTGGAGAAAGCCTGTTTATTCTCGCCACCGTTTCTTCATTAAGGTCTTTGAGGGACCGAGAATAAACTTCAAACTGCTGCTTTATCGAGGCTGACGAGGGAAAAGTCTTTGTTCTTTTTCAAGATTCTGGAGGTTGAAGGAATTTTTGAACATCGTGGTCTGGCTGGATTTGCTGCTCTCATAAAGTTTGTGTGTCAATAGAGACGACTGTATTACAATCATGTCCGTCCTCGTATAGTGGTTGTAACGAGGCTTGTGGGGTTTAATGTTTATCCCTCCATCCGTCAAACAATTAGCCGGGAAATTTGTTCGAATTAACATTGTCTGTTGTTCTTCGGTTGGAATCGAATGGAGACTTTTCTGTAGTCTTTGCTTTTCTATTCAACTTCAGTGCTGTTCGGGTCACTGGGGAGCCAAAGACAGACACCTCAGTGAAAGAAACTATATAGTCTTTTGTCCATCCGGATGGAAGCATCCGTCTGCCTCCATTCACTCCTTCTCTCCCTCACTCGTCTCATCGCCAGGGAAACATTCAGCCTTCGCGCTGTAATGTGATCCAGAATGAGTGAGACGGGCAGTCATTTACAGCCGGAGTGCGGCGAGCAGATTTGATGATTTCATGACGCGATTCCCACTGCAGCTCGGTGTGTGTCAGCTTATCGTTCCTGCCTGTATGAGAAGCCGATGGTCAGCCGCAGATTGCGTTCACGCTCCATTGTCAGGCGTGTTGCAGGCTGCTGCCGTCTCGCTATCAGATCGACTGCTGGAGAGACGACCTTTGACGTTAATAAAGAACTGCGAGCGCCGATCACTACAAGTGACACCAAACTTCATTCAAAGCGAAGCCTCTTTTCCCTCCCAATCGTCACAGTCGTTCTGCTCAATCTGACTTAATCCAGCCTCCGTATTGACGTCGTCTCAACGTAAGATCCACTGGTTCCAGTTCACTTTTCTGTTTCTATTGAGAGAAACCAGAATAAAGGTGAGCATTAGCTTTAATCAGCAAACATCTCGGCGCTTTTATGATTACAGAGGGAACCGGGAAGAGAAAAATGATTCAAAAATGCATGTTACGGACTGCATCTGGGCTCTAAGTGCTGCTTGACATTTAAAGCAAGAGGATGAAGGTCTTTTTCTCAAGCACTTCCAGTTATTTAACCTCTAGCGGATACACTTATGACGTTTTGGAGGGATCGGACAATTATCGAAAAGTTTGACAGCGGAAGGCAGGAATAGCTCTCGGGGGAACGTCTCTCCACACAGTACCGGCAGAATTTCTGCTGAATATTGAGCTGGTTTACGCATCTTTTTTCCAAGGTCAAAGACATAAACAACACAGACATTTCCAGACACTGTAAACCACATTGTTTGTTGCAAAGCCATAAACTTTTCCCGGCACACACTTGATCATACATATTCATGAAGACTCTGTGTTATTTTGTCAGTCTATTAGACGGAGTCCTCATTACGTCTGTTTGTGGATCAGCATCAACAAGTTCGGAAGCGAGTAGATCTCTCATGAATCAGACCCAACGAGTTTACTTCCTGCAATCACGGTAGTTTGAGACGTTGAATTCACAGCATCGTCCCTCAGTTTCACCTGGCGGTTTGTGAAATTCAACTCGAAAGAGTCTCATGCAGTGACGAGAGTGGGATGACTGAACTGTGGTCTTTGCGTCACAGTCAATTTCACCAAGTACTTGTTGTTTTTTTGTTGTTTTTTTCTTCTTAGTTTGCTCTGCAGGTACAGAAGCTCAAAGGGACGAGACTCTCAAAGAAAGATAATCAAAGTGATTCACGACGTGCTGCAGCACACTGAGGAAAGCTATTAGAATAACTTCCCCCTGGATGGAGGGTCAAGAAGTGGACAACTGTAACACAGGCAGGAGTGGGTTTATACACAGAGGAATCCAGATCTCATGCTAACTAGAATAAGCACAGGTTTTGTTGTCCGGCAGTCACAGTCGTTTAAGTTTAAGTTTCAGTTAAACACATTTTACTCACTTCAAATTGATTATTGACTCACCTCAACAAGGTCCATGGCCATGAGATTTGAAGCTTCTGTTCAGTGGCGGCTGGTCAGTAGAGGGCGCCGGGGTACACTGCTCAGTGATTGGCTTAAAGTCAGTTCTGGTTTGTTCTTGCGTGTTTCTTCGAGATGTTGAGATGACGACAAGAAAGAAGAAATTTGGCTGAAAAGCTGTCGGGTTCAACTTTCTCCAGTATAGTTCATTTTTAAATGCACACAAGTAGAACTGTGTTGAGAATTTTGCTGTTGACTTGACTTTCTAACTCCTTTGGTCCACTCCAGAACAGCCCATGTTAATAAGATGTGGCAGCGCTCTCTGTATTTCTGTCTATCATGACGAGAGTCTTTATCTATTCATGAGCTATAGTTTCCAATGCAGCTCACTCATTGTCCCGTTTGATAAGCTATTTAACTTTTTTCTTTAAATCAACAGTCAAGTCTTTATTCATCTATCTATGTCTTTATTAGCAGTTACTTTATTGAAAAATTGCATCACAAGTTCGTGGCTTTGGGCCAGACTGGACTCTGGTTTTGGCCGCTGGCCACATGTTTGACCCGTCTGATGTCCAGGACTCTCTTTAATGGAATCAGGATTTCCCCGATGGCCTCTTTTATCAGGATTATGCACCGTGATCCAAAACAAAACTGATTCAGGAATGTTTGAGGAACACAACAACCAGGTGGAGGCATTCATTTGTCCTTTTCCTTTTGCCCAGATCTCAGTTGATGTGCTGAAGAAACCAGTCTGATTTATAGACATGAATTGATCTGCTGCTGATATTGCACATCTTCATGTTTGTTATCAGAACGGGAGGAACTCACACAGTATCATGGCCAATTGGTGCAGTTTTTTTAATTCTAATTTTAATTAAAGTGGATGACGTCAACACTCGTGATGCAAAATATTGTGTTTACTGGCAAGTTTAGGAAACCAAACGGAGGGATTAGTGACAAAGACTAAATGCTCGGCGGCCTTTTCCCACGTGGGTATTATGTGAGCTTTTGCGATAGCACGGCGAGCTGTTATTGAGCCATCTCGCCTCAGCAATTACTGGCAAAGTTGGGAAATAACCACACGAGGAAAGAGATGCATTAATAAGTCACTTGGAGGCTGTCCACTGGGGTTATCTGAAGCCCGAGTGCGGGGAAGCACAACTCATGGACACGCTTTGGGGTAATGGTTGTATTTCAACCAGGCCTGGCCTCCAAAAGACAACACTATGATGAATCTCCTATGAATGATGAGTAGGGTGATTTCCATACTGATCTGGAGGGTGCTTCATCACCTGGATGTGGGTGAACAGACAGATCGGGAGGTTTTCCATTACCAGATGAAGGTTTGTGGTCTACTGGTTTACTGCTTGCTTGGAGGTTTTAAAATAATCCTTCTGAGAAGATGCATGTTGGACGCTGAAAGTAGAATTTAGGGCCAATTTCGCCACGTTCTCAAGTGAAAATGTTTTGCACTGCTACTGGTCATGCGCACAACAACGGTAGTGATCAGTTGTTCTGCACATGCTCAGTAGATGGACAATCAGAAGAATATTTCTTCCAGTGTCATGACTCCCAGTTCATATTCTCCTGGGACTTGGTAGTCTTATTTTGACAGTCACCGTAATAACAATCCAACTTGGTCCGTGTGCTCTCATTGTTAATGTTCGTAGCATATTGTTCTCTGCACACGCGTGTGGTTTCATTACAAAGACAAATGGCACCAACTAGTGGCCTGGATTGCTTACTACATCATTTTCATTGCCACGTAAATGCGAAACTTTTCTCAAACAAAAATGATGCATATTTTCTTAAAATGTTGTCATGTGGATGGGGTCTTAGTGGTTTAAAGAAGCTTGATTTCATAGCTGAACCCAGTAAATAACCAAATAAAGTCGTCTGTGTGTATATTCAATAACAGTTAATGCTCGTTCCTGGCAGATTTGAGCTCATTCTGCGCCATATGTTTCTCGCGTACGTCCAATCGCCGGCATCATGTGCCGTGCGTGCCTGTGATATTGAAGTACTGCCACCTGTTCGGAGCATCATTTCCCCAGAGGTGGATGCTGAGTTACACAATGCAGAGGCAAATTAACGCCGGCGCAGACAGAGACCGAGCCGGGGAGGGTGAGAGACGGGGAAAGGAAGGCGCGACGGAGGCTCTCTCTGTTTCAGTGCTTATGTGAGATCACGTTTTTAAAATGTCCACTTTGAAATGGTTCCTGGCAGGTTCACTTTTCTCAACTTCTTTTCAGAGGTTTTCTGGAAATGGAACTCGACGCCGTCTCTCTCTGTTCTTTCCCTTCATACGGATCCTTTTGGTGTTTCGTCTTCCCTCCTTGATCTTCCCCAGCTTCTTCCTTCCTATTGTACACGTCTCCCCTGCATCCTCCCACCTTAGTGAATTACCCATGTTACTCTTATTGTGCTCTAGTCCATTCACTGTGTCGTAAAACCCCGAAAATCCTGAGTTGTCTCTCCCCATCTGCCGTCAGGAGCTCATTACCTCCGTCGTCTTTAACCTTCTTCTCAGTAACAGCTGCTTTTCTTCACATTAGGAGACGATACGTGGATGATTCCCCAACAGAATTCGCAATTTCACTTTTTACTTTTCACCTTTTGTCATTTTCATGAAGTAAAACTGAACTAAACTGAATCGTCTGTCCCTCAATGAATGTCTGTATACTCCCATTGTTTTATGGGACGGGCATCGTTTTAAAATAAAAAAAAGTGACTTTTCACATTTAATCGTGCAAATAATAATATCCTGTATAATATAACTATGAGACATATTGACATGTGTCAGAAATTGGAAGCCCTTTTAAAAACAGACTTAACAGACGCTGGTTATGATCTAAAGTTTTTTTCTTCTTTCTAATGTTCACGCTCACACCACTTCCCAGTCAGTGTTTCAGCTGTAGTGCACAGCTGCAGTGTGCACACCGCATGCCGTTCACGTAGTCTCACGTCTCCCATGTGGCCGTGTTTCTCTCCTGAATCAATATTTTATTTCATGTAGTGTGCATTGTTATTTTCCCCGCTCATTATGGTTTTCCTCACCGTTGCCGTTCCTCGCTCTGTATCTATTTGTGTTCATTCATTTATCTCAGATTGATTGTTTTATTGTCTGTACAGTCTCTATTTTTAAATGTGTCAGCAGTGACGTGCTCCATTCAGACGGGGTTACTGATGCCTCAGCGTCACGGCTCATTCATGTATCAGCTTATTAGCAGCTACACGTTGCCTCCTGTGCTCATTCACATTTATATATATATATATATATATATATATATATATATATATATATATATGTGAATGGTATTCAGAGCAGGTAGTGATGATCATGACACAACTTGATGCCCAAACAGAAATTTCATTGACTTCCATACAAACCCAAGAAAATTGTACAAAACCAACAACCTCGAGCCGAGAAGGTTTGAAGTGATCGGTGTGTAAATTACAGTTATTTCTTGCGAAAATAGGGTCGATATTTTATTGAATATTGTGATTACTGGATGCGTTCTTTAATCTGGATGATAGCTGAAGTTTACTGGAGGAAGATGCTCTATAATCTGGATTTTTGCCGCAACACAACGGCTGAGATGAACCACCAACATGCAGGCGGCTCTTCGAGCTGGAAGCCAACATTGATTCAATCACATTGAAGCTGATTGTCGCCACACCTTATTCCAAACGCTGCTGTTTACTTTGCAGTGCCATCGGCACCTGGAGTGGTTTCCTTTTTTTTTTCTGGAATGAAAATCCACTTCAGAGGCAGCAGCTTACATACCAAACACATTTCTGACATTTCTGCCAAGTGAAACAAATAATAGAACTCGACTTAAGATGCAGAAGTTGTCATGAATCAGTCAGACGTGATCCCACCGCGCCGTGGTGAACAATGAATCCCACTTGAAGGTGAACCGGAGGGGTGAGGGTTATTTCTTATTAGCAAAGTGAGTGAGAAATGATCTAAAAAAAAAAAAATAAGACGTTAGAGAAAAATACAGAAGTGGAAGTGAAGCTGAGTTACTTATTTATAGCACTGTCCATAGTAATCTCCACCCACTCCCAAAAATTTTATTTAAAAAATATAGCATATAAAGTTGTTTATATAGTCTATTAAATATTCCAATAAACTCCCATATTAGAAACACGTTGTCCCATAAGTGTCTCTAATGTCAATTCTTAAACTATTCCATTTTCCATGTGAATTCAGTGAATTTAGTTTGAATTATTGTTCTGTGTGTGTGTGTGTGTGTGTGTGTGTGTGTGTGTGTGTGTGTGTGTGTGTGTGTGTGTGTGTGTGTGTGTGTGTGTGTGTGTGTGTGTGTGTGTGTGTGTGTGTGTGTGTGTGTGTGTGTGTGTGTGTGTGTGTGTGTGTGTGTTTGTGGTTTCATTACAAAAACAAACTAGTGACGTGTTAATAACATCGTTTTTAGCGTTTCTACATAAAAGGGCATCGTTTTTAAAGCGGAGCCTCAGAGTGACCTCGGATCGACTCCGGCCCTCCGCAACCCCACGCTGGATAGAACAGAAGACGTGTAGATGGATGGGGTTACTATTAAATTAAAGATGCAAATTGATACAGTGATGATGGGGTTTCACGAGGTATTGAAATGAGTCGGATCAACTTCCCCGAGAAATCATCTGGCAGGTCAGGGAATCGATTTACCTGTCTGATTTTCAATTATGGAATTCATAGGGACAGCTGCGGGACAAGAGGACGACTTGGCCCCTCTCCTTTAACTCCCCCCTTTTTTTCACCCTCCGTTCTCGTGTCCTCGGCTGCATCTCATCAGGCGTCTCTTTGTCTCACCTGTTAGTAGGCAGCAGGGCCACACAGTGGACGTCACTCTCAAGGTAAAAGCTATTTGTTCTACCGGCCGGGGCGCAAAAGAAAGAAAACAGCTGATACATTAGTCATACAGCTTAACACCAGACTTCTCGCTTCCACATGTCAAAGTGTGCTTCAGCAAAAACATTGGATTCCTAAATTGTTCCTAAATAGCAAGCTGATGTCTTACATGGCAGCTCGGCTGTGTGTGTGTGTGTGTGTGTGTGTGTGTGTGTGTGTGTGTGTGTGTGTGTGTGTGTGTGTGTGTGTGTGTGTGTGTGTGTGTGTGTGTGTGTGTGTGTGTGTGTGTGTGTGTGTGTGTGTGTGTGTGTGTGTGTGTGTGTGGGTGAGCGTGGGTGAATGAGAAGCTTTGTGAAGTGCTTTGTTCTACTCATTTTGAAAAAAAAAGAAGCAACATAAATGCAGCCTGTTTACCATTTATTGTTGGAAATGTTCCCTCTCCTTCTCCTTCTTCTCCTTCTTTTTTTTTTTTTTCTCACGAACACTGACACATACGCAGACACCCAGACAATAAAATGGATTTAATTTTCTGCCTCTCTTCACATATTTACTGTGAGCTCCATCCAGTGGCATTCACACACATTTATACGTTGATTGGAGGGGACCGGGGGCCGTTTCTCTGCTGAGTGGGCGTTTTTTCTTTTTCAATAGTAAAGACAGTCAGGCTGCAAAAAGGCAGAGGTGGAAAATTACATCTGTAACATCTGTACTTTCTCCTCCAAACATTCTTCAAACCGGCTGGTGAATTAATTTTTTTTTTGTATCTTCACAGTGAAAGAGCCAAAGCAGATGATGGTAACAGATGTCACTGAAACTGAAGTGAGATCTGACTTCTTCTTTTTTTTTTTCTAAGCATTGATTTGAAGTTTTGATTCTTAGGGTTTGATCTAATAAAGGCTTTTGCTTAAGAAAATACAAAACTTGATATTGAACGCAAAGACTTATGGAAACTGATCACAAAAGTGCGATGAAATCAAACAATCTATGAAATGTGTTGGCCTTCCTGCAACTGGAACATCAAAAATTGGTTCTTGATCACACAAATTGTAAGGGGTTGATGGTGATCTAATTTCAATACAACTTTCTGGTGTAAAATACAGTGAAATGTTGAAAACAAACAACTTCTCCTATAGCTGTTGTATTGTGGCTGATTTTACAAAATTCACCCTGACCATATAATGCAAAATTCACTTTTTAATAGTTTTCCAACAGTAATGATCGTCCCCATACCTGGACTGACGCCCCAGAAGTAAAGTAAGTCTGTCCTCTCTCTCCCTGGCTTGTTTCAGTTTTTAAAAAGTGTGTTGCTCCAAGGAGCCAATCAGGAATCAAACCCTATATAGTGTCATCCGGGGTTTAGCCAATCCCAATCAAGGTAGGCCCTCCCTTTGACTCCTCCCACAATTAATTAGGCAGCTCTGCTCTGGCACATGGCACCGCAAGAAGAAGTACTTCCTCCTCTTCCCAAGATGGGCTTGTGTGGGCGGAGCTAGTCCAGCTCACACAGACACAGCAGATTCTGAAGGTAGCTCCTATGATCCAATAATCAAATGTAGGAAAATCAAGGAGAAGCTGGATTTAAAAACTTTGAATACAATGTTTTTGGACCAATGAGACCATGTGAGAGTGTTGAAATGTTTTACAATGCGAGACCTTTAAGAAATGTAAGAAAAAAGTAATGATAATAATTAAAAGTCAATGTTTATTTTGAAATCTTTACATTTTTCAAGTTATTTTGTCCAGATTACAGCCTCTTACTCATGTTTGACAGCTCTGGTTTACATCATCTGTTTTTAACATATTTGACATATATTCTCTACTTTACCAAAAATGCAACTTTAAATCAAGTGAGAGACGTTTCCCAAACTGGCTCCCCACCACTTTGATTTGCAGACTTTATCACAAAGTTTTTTTTAGATCAATCTTTTCTGAATCTCTGCTCTTGCCTTCGTGCCCAGTCGTCACCCTCATATTGCATATTTTGGATTTGAAGGGCTTTTTTTGTTTGTTTTTGGAAAATTCAGCTTTATTTGCTATCACACTCCGATATGTTTGATAGCTTTTCAAATCAGCATGACCATCTGCATGGTATCACGTTTCCTGGGAGCTTATCGTTCCATCTGATCTCTCCGCAAACAAAACCCTCATTTGAATACACCTGTTTGCTGATGATGTTATTCTTTTTCCTGACAAGACCAAAGTATTTATGCGAACTTCACACTGATCTTAGTAAATCGGGCTCTCAGTTTGTAATTTCTGTGTTTCATAAACACATTTCCGTCCCAAAAACATGCATTTAAGTGAAATTTGTGAAATACCTTGTTTGTGAATGTGATTGTGCTCGAAACGGATTTCTGTTGAGTTTTGTAAATGTAAATATTTGCAGGGTGAAACACAGTCAGGTCTTCACCTTGCCTTTTTCTGCACCAAGAACACCAACAACTACCAGAACAAAAACAATGACGATAAACAAAAGCAGAAACAAAACCACCAACATCAACTACTACAACTACTACTTTTCTTATCTGCTTTTACTGTGAAGCACTTTGGGACTCCATGTCTGTGAAAAGCACTATAGAAATAAAATTTACGTACTTCCTTACTAACTAACCACAACAGTCACAACAACAACAATCACAATGACCTCTCGGATATGTTGGGGCATTATTTATTTTTTTGCTTATTTATTTGGTTTTGCTTTGCTTTGCTCTGTTTTGTGTGTTTTTATTGTTTTTTTGTGTGTTTTTGTTTGGAATAATTTCATTTGTGCCCACATGTCCAAAATAAACTTTTAAAATTCAATTCAATTCAGTGACAACAAAAACAACACCAACAAGCACAACCGGCAACAATAACCACCACAACACCGACAACTACCGCAGCAGCAACAACACCAACAACCACTGCAACAACAACACTGACAAGCCCATCAACACCAACAACCACCACAGAACAACAACAATAATGTTATTCGTGATAAAACGCTGTTTATACTAACTATAATTGAAAATAATAGAAATACAATTCAATAGATTCCGGCAGGAAGTTGTTAATTTAAAATGCTCATTTTAAAAGGTGTCATTCACAAAGAGATTAGAAGAACAGAGGAGAATTTTACGTGACGTTACAGACTGTTGCTCTGGGAGAAACATTTTTAAAAAGTGATGGAGTTATTCACATAATAGTCGACAACTTTATGAATAATAAATCGTGTCGCTGCCTTTTGGTTCCCGTGTGGTCGCACGGATTTGGAGTTGGTGTCTTTGTGATTTTCCGGGACGACTCGTGGCTGAACCTGACATGTCGTCCACCTTCGGCCTTCAGCTCCACCATCAAGAGGCCCTTCCTCGGCCGACCCGTCTCAGTCGGAGTCGACGTCATGGCGCTGCAGACATTCATCACTCGGCGATGGCGACCCGTGTTTTGTTCCGCTCAGTGGTTTCCTGTGGCAGCACACTGAGAGCAGCTGGCATCGGCACGATCAACCAGACGTTCTGAGATGAAAATAATCTGCGGGTGGAGAGTTGGAAAGCGACGAGCTGAGCAGACCTTACGCGAGGCTGCCTGAGGCCACATTCGCTGCCATGAACACCGGCTCAATTCAATTGCATTTCATTTATTGAGCGCCAATGACATTACAGCTCGGTCCGGGCAACTGACCAACGCCACTGAACCTCTGACCAAACATCTGGTAGCTCTGTGTTTGGTAAAGGATGAAAAATGAGCAGGATAAAAAGGTTTCGTGTCTGTGGTGCATTGATTTATTAAAACTTCTTCCAACTCTTTTATTTGAAGGCTACTTTTTACAGTCAATAAAAAAAACCATTGTACATGTTTATGTAATAAATGTGTGAAATAACCTCTGAGTAGACAGAAAATCTCAAAAGATGTCTTTTAAAAAGCTTTCATGCTCTTGTCTCATCCTAATCACCAATTGGCTCTCTTACAATGGACAAAGAGAAACCTTGTTCTGATCAGAAAAGTCTAAATGTTCGTAGCGTTTTGGGCGTCCGTTCACATGACAGCGGTGCTCGGAGCCACTGAAAACGCAACTTTATGACAACCAAAATCTGAGGTGGAACTTTTTGAAAACGCCCCGACCCCATCTCCATAGAGTCTCCATGGAAACGGGAGAAAAGGCAACTTTCTGAAAACACTTAGGCTCCGGCTCTGTGGAGACAGGGGAAAATGCTCCATGGCCGAAAGAAATAATATAAAATAGCAGTAAAATAGAGTTGACAAGTAAATATGACATAGGCGCAATGTCAGATAGGCAAACAATGAAAACAAAATATACAAAACAATTCCCATACAAAGCAGATGAGAGAGGCACCTTATGGAGGAGATCAGCGTCTGTTGCCACGGAGACGCTCCCCGCTAAGTGTTTCACACAGAGATGTTGCTGCCTGACCTACCTAGTTGGCATCGATATGAGCTAACGGCTATCATGCTAGCGATGCTGACTCTGTTCCGCAAACAAATGTGGAGTTGGTGAAGGTCTGCGTTCTACCGAGTGACGCTCTAATTGACAGTCCAACTTGGTCGTCTGTCCACTAGAATGTCCGTGTGTGAACATTGTTCATGTTTATAGCATTTTGTTCTCTGCTGCATATGTGTGTGGTTTCATTAGAAAAAGAACCAACGGCACCCACTAGTGGTCCAACATGAAAACTACATAGTTTCCTGCGTTTCTGCCGTTGCCGTGGAAACTATTTTCAAAATTTTGCAGTGTAAATGCCAAACTTTTTTTCTGAAATGAAAAGGCAATAATGATGCGTTTTCACTTGAAACGTGATGCTCTAAACGACTTCACCTCTATTATGATTAATCCATTTAATTTCTTCTCTCCCATTTATTGATTTATTTTTTTGTATCGTTTGTTGTGACAAACACAAATGATAAAAGTAATCCACATGACAGAATAAACCAGGTTTCTGACGCGTGACGCTGCTCTTCCACCTTTCCCTCCCCTCGCTATCATCCCTGGACGCCCATGCAAAGGTCAGAGGATGGTGTTTTTTTTCTTTCCCCCATCCTCCTCTGCTGTAACGTGACCTTTCTTTGAACGTCCACCGCCACAGCGTAAGGCTTTAAGGTTCTCCATCAGTCGGTACGTCACACCACCAGGAAGAACAAAAAACACGGGTGAAACATTGGATGATTGGACGTGTTCATCCATCCGTCTGAGAAAAACTCATGACACAGGCCACGCTTCAACACCTCCCAAATATAGTGTCGCTTCACCTTTTGCTGCCAAAAAAAAAAAAAAAAGCCTCCACCAGCCTCCATCAAAGGATGTGCTCTACTGGACCTCTGAAGGTGTGTGGAGTTATCTGGCACCAATATGTTAGCGGCAGATCTCAAAGTCCTTGCTGTCTTTTTTCCATCTTTCAATCTGAAGTCTTTGAACACTCCACCAGAGCTGCCAGTCTGGAAAGGTTCTGACCCACAGAGAAATGCGGGCACCATTATTTCTGCTCCTCACAACCTTGACGCTGAATCGTTCAAGTTTGAATGTTTTTCATCAATGTAGAACAAACTGCATGTTGGACTATGTCAGTGTGTGCATCTATAAATGTTCGCTTGTCTATTTGTATTAATGTGTCATCAGGCCGATCATATAAGCTGATCAGACTAAGTAAAAAGACTGTTTGGGTGAATATGTAAGTCTCTGAGTGGGTTGAAAGGAAGGTAAACAAGTAGAAAAAGAAAATAAATAAGGAAGTCGATAAGTACGTGGCCACATCAATAAGTAATACGGTAATAAAGTGTATTGGAAAGGCAATAAGTACATCTGTGAATCAGTAAATGATTTAATAGCTATAAATATAAATTAATGAGTTTGTAAATAAGTGAAGAAATAATCAATGAGTAGATGAATAAATAAAGAGTAAATAAATAAGTAAAAAGGCGAGTTGATAAGCTGATGGATAGATGAACAGGATGGATGTTAATGGAAGGTACCGTACTTTCCAGACTATAAGTCACACTTTTTATAAAGTTCTTTGGCTGATCATGCATCTTATATCAAGGAGTAATAATACCACCTTTGGCCACTAGATGTCACTGTATGACAACATAGTACTGTTACAGTGCCACAGATACAGGTTTTTGGTATTTTTCAAAACTATGGAGGTCGTCCTTCGACAGAAAATCACAGAAGCATTCATATCTATTGGTATCTTAGACCCCGTTTACGTGACATTTTTAAGTGAAAACAGAAAATGTTCTCTTTTTTTTTGTCAATGAAAACCAAAATATTTGGCACAAGGTTTCTGGTCACTTTCCCAACAAAGGCTCATCGATCTGCTGGTGAGATGTTGAGATACAAAGTAAAGGATGTATTTAATACGGCCCTTCTGTTCAGAAGATTGCCAGAGCAAAGGAATCAGATTACCAGCTCTGACAGTGCTTCTTTCATATGAGGAAACTTTTGCTGTCATGTTTGCGAGCATGCATTCAAATGCATGTCTTTAATTTTCATTTTGAAGAGTGAGGTCCAGGACTTGCCTGAGTGGAGAGACTGAAGCACATGAGCAGAACCAGAACCGATGAAAAACATCAAGTCAGAGTTCCTAGACGATTAATGAGGCCAGACGTCTCTGTTCTATCAGTGAGGTAATTACATTAAGTGTTATGAAGCCCCTGATAGCTGAAGTGGGTAATATTATCTCATTACAGTGGTACCTGTCAGGAGGTGAACAGGTAATCCATCTTTCAACTGGATTTAATCCACATGAGGTTTGGAAAGTGAAGCAGCTAATCCCAACAGACGGGTCGAAGAGGCGGGTTACATACAATCAGTCATACTGATGGTGCAACTTTGTCTTTAAAGATATTTAGTCATTGACTCATCCATTGGCTTATTTACTTAGTCACTTGATTTATCTGCTTGTTCAGGTGCCTCTTTATGCACTTGATTACCGTAATTTCTGGAGTATAAACTGCATCTATTAAAAAAATGTGAAAACGCATTATTCCAAATTCACGAAGGCCACTATGTTAAAACAATAATGATTGTTATTTCTCCAGCTGTCAGACATGATCCACTGTGCACACCGTTCTTCATTTACACTACCCTAGTAAACCAGGCCCGCACTCAGCCCGGTTTTAAAGGTCTCATACTTTGCAAAATCGGCTTTATAATGGATTTCTGAAGGTAATAAACCAGAAGCAAAGAAAGTCTGTCATCTTCCTCACTTGCTTGCTCCACTTAATAGCGAATGTGTGCTCAAACAGGCCAATCAGAGACGTTCCCTTCATGACCTCATGTGGGGAAATAACCCTTCCGTCTGGTAGTGGATACTCACTTTGATCCTCCCTAAGGTAGATGAGCTCTGCCCGTTAACATTACGATCGGGCCCCCTTTATTTTTCTCCTCGAAAACACTAGTATGGTTGAAGGGCAAGCATTTCTACGAGCCATAGAGATAAAGCCACCATACACATTAGTATTTTGGTACCATGAGCGAAAGCCGCATCCTTTCCAAGGGACGGGCGCAGAGTAAGCATGGACGGACACAGCTCATTAGCATTTAAAGGTATAGATACAGAAACAGCCTGTTCTCACTAGAGGGTCTTTTAGACTGAGTTGAAAATCAGGACCAAGGCTGGATTTTGGAAAATACGCTTTGAGTACCATGTTGTTGGTCCTCTGACCCTGATGTGAAATTGCTGAAAAAGAGATTAATAGGAGACCTTTAATAAAAGTGGTGTGGAAGATGGATTGGTACAAGTGTATTTCAGCTTTTATATAACATCTCTAGAGGACAAATATCTGTTTTTTCCAAGGAAGTTGGTTTTGCTGGGTTTGTTCTAGTCAACACTGGTGTATTGGCTTTTTCTTTCTGCTCCATTCTGTTCCATGCTGGCACTTGCTAGTTTGATTGGGGTCTGTGCCAGTCTTTGCAGGTATTTGCAGGTCTATGCTGCTTAAAGTTAGTCTTTATTTCTTCTAGAATCCTGTGATTCTGGTCTTAGCTGGTCTGACTGTGGTCTGTGTGCGCAATGTCACATCTTCACCCTTCTTAATCCATACAAACCTCACGTAAACCAGGCCCAAAGTTAACCCCCTATTTAAAGAAGTGGTATGAAAGAGGGATTGGCTTTCCAATCAAATGGTCAATCGAGACGACAAATATCTGTTTTTTTCAAGGAAGTTGGAGTCCAGCGGCAGAGAAATCCTCGAAGTCCTTCAAAATCTCATCTCCAATGTCTTTTTGTTGCTGCAGCTGATCTCATTTTACTTCAGCTTCTCCTTCAGAAGCTTACAAGCACACACTGGCACTTGAAAACCTCTCCATCTGTCTAAGTTTATTTATTTATCCCCTCTCTTTGTTTTATTGCCCCTGGTCGGCGGTGCCCCACTAGCGGCTTCCCTAATTGTGCGTTTCATCAGAGAATTACAGCGGGAAAACACCACGTCGTGCCCAATGAATCTGCCCCAGCTCCGTCTCCACGAAAGTAGCCCACGGTGCCGCGACGCTTATTGCTTCAGCGACTGTATGTGGCTGGAGGGGAACAGGCTGATATGGGCGATGAGCGCTGCACGCAGCCGTATCGTTGATACGACTGTCAGTACGAGCCGAGGATACCATCGATAGTTCAGCAGAAATAAATCTTTGATGATTGATCTTCTTCTCACTTTGTTTCCTGTGAATTTAAAAGCAAACTCTTGCAGAGTTTTGTTCCTCGGCTTTCAGGCTTGTTTGTGCGGAGGTGAGGGACGGAGAGCCTGTTGGTTCATCACATTGCCCCTGCAGGGCCTCACGCCATGCCCAGTCCAACAGTTTGAACAACAACAGCTGCGAAGACAAGAAACAAAGAGAATTTATCATTAGCCTTTTTTTTTTTTTTTTTATCAAAGGTCAAACACCAAAACGGAATGAAAAGGTTCATTTTATTTGGTTTCAGATTTGAAAACACAAGAAGCTGTTTGTGTTGCGTTGTGTTATCGATGGTTTTGCTGGTCTGATTCCAGTCTAATTCTGGTCGAAGTTGGTTTTATTTTGGTCAGAGTTGGTCCGAGTCTGGTTTAAGTTGTTTTTTCTGGTCTAAGTTGGTCCGATTTGGGTCTAAGTTGGTCTTATTTTGGTCTAAGCTCTTCTATCATGATCTAATCTTGGTCAGATTCTGTTCTTGTTATTCTTTCCTGTATCTTTGGTGCAATTCAGTCTGATGCTGGTTACTATTTTGGTTCAAGACAGTTATTCTCGGGCAGCTTCATGTGTTTGCGTGACAGCACAGAACTCGGTTCTCGGGTCATGTAAACGAACCTGACCTGCCGGTAACTTCGAGTGCGTGCTCGACTGAACATCTGCCCCCTTTGTGTTAAACCTGTGATGGACTGCTGACCTGCCCGGCGTCTACTCAGTCAGCTGGTGGCGTTTCCAGCTCCCAGCAGCCATTACTTTAATAAGGAATGTGCGGGAGATGAGCAGATTGATGGATTATAGTGTGTACATGATTGTGCATATCAAAGGGCAATAATAGCATGCGTGTGTGACAGTGTATAAGTGGCCTCTTGTGGGGGGGGGGAAAAAAAGTCCCGAATGCATGTGATTGGAAACAGTTAGAGGCGGCGGACAGTTGACCTTCACCACCACTCATCCTTTATTGCCGGGTAACTATGGCAACAGCAGGATGTGGTAGTTGGGGTTGGTGTCGGGGGCTGTTAATGATCACTTTCCTTTTCGAGCTTGACTACATCTTAATGAGCCAATGATGCTGTGAATGGGGGTTAGCGGAGAGGATCGTGGAAAATCAAGTGCTTGCCGCAACACCGAGTTTTCCTCGTAGTCTTATTGCAGTGTGATTGAGTCAACATGTGTTTGCTTGAGCACACGCACACACACACACACACACACACACACACACTCACACACACACACACACAGGCCCGTGCACTCCCATGTTCACACGGCGAAGCAGCATGTGTTTCTGGGGTTTGGAGGACACAGAGTTTAATTATTAGCTCCATTCCAAAATTCATTATTAAAGCTGTTCAGTGAGACTTGCTGATTAGCATGTGTGTTTCTGTGAGTGCGTGTTTGATCGCGTCGGCGCTATAATCCAACCTGGCACATTTCTTCAAGCCGCCGCGGGTCCCCCGAGGTGAATTTCTCTAACTGGAAGTTCTGTTGTGCTTCGGTGCCAGACTGAGCTCAGAAACTGTTTGTGTGTCGTTAGTATCGTCAGCGAGTCGACGCCGACATGGTGACGTTCCAGCTTCGCCACAGGACTCGCTCTCGCCGTGGATGGCGAGCGGACAGCGGAGAGAAATATGAAGGGTCATTATGTTGTAAAAACTGATTTCACAGGAGCTCACGCATATATTAGCAATTTGGTGGATAATTCAACATTTAAACTGCCAACAAACTTTGTGACAAAATCAATGTTTGATCTGTGTGCATGCACACACACACACACACACACACACACACACTGTAACTGGCTTCTAGAAGTAGTTACATCACTAAAATGCAGCATTGTTTGTTTTTTTTTAAATCGGCTGAATTTCCAACCTTGAATTGCGGTCAAGTGAAAGACATGCATAACTAATCTGGTCAGTAATGGACATGTCCGAGGATTCGCTGGCTGACAATGTGTCTGTGTTTTAAAAATTTGCATTACAAGCTTCGTCTTCTGCTCCTCTGAAAAAGCTGAGTGGACCTGCTGCAGTTTGGTATGTTGCTTGTATAAATGTTGATTTCCATTATAACGTATGTTTCTTATCATTCCAGTACAAGGACACAAAACAGTTTATTCAAAAGCAAACGTCATCCAGAATTAAACTCTCAAGGCTGCGGTCAAAGTTTTTTTTGTTTATTTTTGTTACAAATGTAACTTCAAAGCCTGTGAAAATGTATGTTTTTTACGGTTTTGTTTCAGAAAAGTTTCACATTTACACTGCAACGCTTTAAATGCAACGCGAGTTTGCAAATGCAGAAACACTGAAAACAATGTAGTTAGCATGCCCGGCCACAGGTGGGTGCTGTTGTTTGTTTTTGTAATGAAACCACACACGCGTGCAGCAGAGAACAACACACTATAAACGTTACAGTAGAACACGGACATTCTAGTGGCAGACAAGTTGGATTGTTACTACGGTGACTGTCAAAATAAAAGTAGCAAGTCCCAGAAGAATATGGACTGGGAGTCATGACACCACGGAGGATACATTGTTCTGATTGTCCAGCTTCTGAGCATGTGCACAACTACTAGTGACTAAGGCCGTGGTGTGCATGCGCAGTAGCAGCTATTCCACAATATTCATGGAGCCCAAGAAAGTCTCATTTTCGTCCATTTCCATGGCAACAGAGCCGGACTGTTTTTGAAAAGTTCCACCTTGGGAATAGTTTTCAAACAGTTCGGTTTTCAGTGAGTCCGAGCACCGATGTTGTGGAAATGGACACCTAAAACATAACGAAAGCTTGTGCGTTTTCGCTTGAAATCGTTGCCGTGGAAACGGGCCCTCCGTCGGGATAAACATTACTGTTCGAACTCTCAAATATCAAAGATTCGTTGGCACAAAAGCATTAAATATTGTTTTTCCACCACTTTTTTACCTTGGACAATGACAAAGCTTGCGCTCCACCGAGTGCCCGTTCTCGTTTGTTGCTGTGATCAACACCTCTCTGTTATTGTGTCTCCTATATGGTTGTTAATAAATTTGCGCGTTAAAAAGATAAGTAAATCAGATTTAGTGTGTTTGTGGATCATCGCTTGTGTCACTGCATTTGCTTGGTGGTCGTCTTCCTTTTGTCCCGCTGTGATGAACTCCGGCCCCTCAGGCTGTCATCAGAATAGAGGCGATAGATGGATGGACAGCAAGATGACGGCTGTAATGTTCAGAAGCTTTTGAAAAAGAGTCTTGTGAGTGAAGCCTCATCACATCTGACACCTCGGAGTTTACCGGTGGTTGTGATGTTGCTGCTAATCAGTTTCTCAAAGGAAGAAGAAAATTGAAAATGGTTTGGAGAGCTCAGACATGTAATCACCAACATGTCGCTCCGTCCACAGCCGTCAGCAGGCCCCACAAAGTGGCTCCACATCATCCCTCGTTCATGCAATCTTCTCTCCATGCAGTCGTGAGGTTTGGATAACCTTGTGTCCTTTGTGTGTTTCTATAATACGTCCATGAAGTAACCAGAGCGCCATGTGCTGTTAGGCCTCAGTGTTATTAATCATGTTTACAGCTACATGGGACTGAAAAGTAATTCCAGAAATAAAAGAGAGAAGAATTTAACAGTTTAATACAACTGCATTCTCAGAAAAGTAACTAGTCAAAGTACAGAACTGTAAAAACTGTTTCTCTAAGTCATTTTTTAAAAAAACAAACATTTTTCTGTCAAGGTTCAGTTTTACTAAGCTAACATCATTTGGAAGTTTTAAAAGTTTTGAGCTTTAACCATCAGCTTCTGCATTTTCCAGACTATTGCAAAGTAAGGCCTCTGTTTCCACGGCAACGTTTTCAAGTGAAAACGCAAAACTTTTGTTGCGTTTTGGGTATCCGTTTCCACGACAACGGTGCTCAGAGGCACTGAAAACACAACTTTGTGAAAACACTCTCTTCGTGGATACGGGGAAATGGCAACTTTTGGAAAATGGCAACCACAGTTGAACCTTTCAAAAACCCTTCCACCCCCTCCCTGTGGAAAAGGGGGGAAACGCAACATTTGGAAAACACTCAGACTCTATGGAAACAGGACAAGGCAACTTTTCTGAAATGCTGCTACTTCACATGCGCACCACGGCCATAGTAACTAGTAGTTCTGCACATGCTCAGGAGAGCCAATCAGAACAAAGTTTCCTCTGTGGTGTCTGGCATGTTAACTTTTTTTTTTTGTCCTCTTAGAAAAATAAAATGAAAGAACTGGAAAATGATTGTAGTTTGAGTAACACGTTAACTGGTATTCAAATGTTGTTTGTTGTTTAGGTGATCTCTGCAGTCCTATCTTGGGCGCTCTGGTGTAGCTGGCAGATACTAACTGGAACATTTCCTCGTGCCCGTGCCAGTGGCTGTTTAACTTGGAACTGTTCAGACGTCAGTCTGATGATAAATTGGATAATCTGTTCGAACACATGAGTGCAGACTATTAAAAAAAAAATACAAACCCAGAGCTAATAAAACCTAATTGTGACGGACCATAGGACCAAATGGGGTTTCTGTTCGGGTCGATGTTTGTTCGCTCTACACTCGTGTGCAGTTTCTTCAAATGTGTGTCGGTGTGTTTGGACTACCAACAAGTACCTTTACGAGTTACTCTGCTCCTACAGAGTGGAAGCTGAATGTTTGAGCCTATAAATGCTAACTGCATAATATTGTCAGTCGTATTCACTTCATATTTTCTGCCCTAAGCCACATTGGGACCTGAAGAAAAGCTTGTGGAGTCTGCAATAAACACAAAGAAACATATGAAAGCATGACAACAGGGTCTTGGTTTGGGCTTTACGATGTTGGATAGAATTAGTTCCAGCTGGCAGGATGCAGAAAATTCTGGAAGCAAGAGAAAATATCTGCCCCCCCCCCCCCCCCCCCCCCCCCCCCACCCCACCTGAACGAGGGTTTGAATCTCTCCTCACAATCTGTCTCCCTCCTTGTTTTCTCTTTCTATCCTCTAACCCCAAATGGAACAGCAGAAAACCTCCACCTCTGAGCCTGGTTCTGCAGGTTTCTTCTTGCTAAAAGGGAGTTTTTCTTTTCCGCTTATGCCTTTTATGTGGAGTTGTCGGATTTTTCTCAGTAAAAGCAAGGCACTATATAGTAATAGCATGCCTGAAAAAGGGTAGAAAGAACTAAACTTATCAAATCCTACCCCTTCTTTATAATTATCTTTTTGTATTAAGGATAGATAGTATTATATATCTAAATATAGCAGTAAGAATGTTATCTGACATACAGTATATAAGACTAAATCTGAAGTTTGCATTCATATATATTTATCCAGACATTCTCAGATCCAGATCTCACCACTGCATGCCCCTGGGCATGAACTTTGACCCCTGCAGCTCACCATTCCCAGCATGTGTGATTAATGTTAACTTAAATGACGTGGATGGATTCAATGCAGAGAAGTCACACTTGGCTCGTACTTTGAAAATCGCTGTTCGATTGTGAGCGCAGGTCGTTTAAGTCACCTGTTCAATCCGCCTTGTGCAGGTTGTGTCAAAAATAGACTCCATGCGTGTTTTAGAGACACTTCTGAAAAGATTATACCAACAGGCATATCAGAACCAGAACGTGATGTAGACCCGTGGACTTTATGGTATATAATTGATGCAGACGTGTTATATTTATGGATGGATTTCAGGGTTCGCCACACATTTAGTCGTATTTTTAGGGATTGTACGGAAATAAACACGAGTCTCGTCTCGCTGTGTTTTAGCAAGACGGGTCTTGTGCGTTATCTCCCCGTGCAGCGGGTAAACATTTGCAACGTGTGTTCATGTTCTATACTGCTGATAAGGAACGAAGCCGCCTCGTCATAGAGTTACTAAACACACATTTAGATTGGAAATGCATGCATAGACGTGCAGTTTAAACAGCTGGACAAAGAAAAGTAGAACGAGCCACCTCGGTGACTCTGTGCGTGTTTGTGCGTGTGCATGTGTGTTTTTTTTTGTCAGCAGCTCTGTGTCCCAAAGATACCGGGCAATGTTGCCAGGCGACAGGTACCAATTGTGTTGCGTTTCCATGGAGACAGCCGAGAGGGTGGGGCCTCGATGAGAAGAACATAGTGTCTTCTGACTAGCACACACACACACGCACGCACGCACGCACGCACGCACGCACGCACACACACACACACACACACACACACACTGTTTATTAAACTCTGAGCTACATCAGATGGTTTGCTGTGGCGGCCCGGCTGGAGCCTGACATCCTTACTGACATAACTGCTCACATAGCAACTGACTGTAGAGAAGAAAAAAAACCAACCTGATAAAAGAACGACTGAAGGTTAAAACTAATATTATACACATTAATTATACACATATGATGTGATGTAAATTAATGATAAGGTAGCCTATAGTCAGCTGCAACTTGTTATATAAAGGATTTCCAATAAAACTCTCTAACTAGCACATGGTAGAATTTGCCAACATGGTACAAAAATCCATAAACACACACACACACACAGGAAAAAGATGCAAACGCCACATAGAAATTACCGCTCTGGGCCTCAACCCATCCATTTTCGTGTAAACATGCAAACTTGTGCTATTTCAACCTTTTACAGGTCATCCATTAAATCAGGGGGGTCAAAGATGAAGCCCGTGGGCCAAAACTGGCCCACAAGAGGCTCCAAGGCTCCAAAACCACAGAGCAAATTCAAAGAAAACACAGATTTATTTGGACAAATTTCTTGAGAAAGAAAGATAAGCTACCTTGTTGCTACCGAGCTCGTCTCAAAGCCATGCTGTCAGGGTGAACATGTAAAAACTCCCATGATGCAACATTTTTGGGGGAGGGGTTATTTCACTGTACTTTCTTTGACAGAACGATTTAATTAAAGTTTGCTTTATGGTGTCTTTTGTCATAATTGTCAGTAGTAATTGTTTGTTTTTGAGCAAATGTAGACGTTTTCATCACACACTCTGCGCCACAACATAGAAAAACTTTAAATGAAAAGGTTGTCATGGCACTATTTTACCGGTAACTACGTAATATATTCAAACAAAGTTGAATAAAACCAAGTCAAATCAAAACAATGAAAAAAGTAAATCCCCTCAAAACTGATAATACATAAAAACTACAAATACATTACGACAATACACTTTGAAAGCCAATAAATTAGATTCATAACAATCCAACTTGGTCGTTGGCCCATACGAATGTCCGTGTCCTCCCACTGTTAATGTTTATAGAGTACAGACACCGTTTTCAATACGTTGCTGTCCAAACATGAAACATTTATCAAACAGAAATACTAAAATGAAGCGTTTTCACTCTAAACGTTGTGCAAACGGGGCCTCAGTCGCCATTAATGATTCGGATCAGATGTTTTGTTCACATTTATGAGGCTCTGCCACCCTCACCGCCTGCTGAAGGTCCTTCCAGGTCTTCTTCTTTATGCACGGCGACAACCGCACACTGCTAGAAATTCCTCAAGCAAGGGCACAAATGTGCGATATACGTTAGAGGAATGGCTTCCTATCGGCTTTTTTGTGTAGGTAGCTACTAATGCATTCCATGAAGGTGTGAGGAATAGCTGCTGTTTTCAGTACTGGCCTCCAAAATTAAACCAAAATATATAGTAATATTGTAGTAGCTTGCAGAACATGATGGAGATGTACAATGAAAGATAACCTATAACAGGAATGTGCACAGACTTCAATGTGAAACAGACGCTAATGGTTTTGGTTAGTAGTCCCTGGAGTTTAGCCTGGTTGGTGTGAAGACATTATTCTCCAAACTGCCGTGTAGCTGAAAGAGGAGAAACTCTTTCAAAGTGTAGTTTCACATCGGCTCATTAGGAGACTGACTGGACCTTCCCACCAGTTTTACAGACCGACGGTGTTCCTGGAAAGAAATGGGAAAGTCTCTGCATCACGTCGGCACACACTGCACGGTACCCGGGGGGGCCGGCGCTCTGACAGAACCCTACTTTACTATTTCTGCTTCTGTCACACTGCCGCTGTAGGTGGACAGTAATGGTTTCTTTTTTTGTTTTTGTCCTTCCACACGTCCTCAGTCAACTGCATGTTTGCCTGTTTGTACGACCGGAATTCACAGGAAAGCCTGTAGAGCATGAAGAGGAAATGCAGCATCGTCATTTAGAAGTTCTACTATAAATGTCCTTTTGAAGTTTCAAGTTGTTGTTTTAGGGATGCACAGATACCCTTTTAGAGTATTAGTAAAGTAAAGGACTAACCGTTAGTTATTTGATGATACTGAGTACTGATACTTGCTATGAATGCTATGAAGCCTTATTCAGGGGTCTGCAACTTTGATGACCAAAAAGCCATTTTTGTCACCAAAATAAAATTTAACTGGAACCACAAAGCACATTTAACCTTCAAATGAGGCTGACACAGCTCCGAAACTTTTGATACATAAACATGAATAGTACCCTATGTTAACTTTATGAAGCTTCAATTACAATTTGGGACGGTAAACATTTCATTTCATTTTGAACTGTTTAATTTAAGAGTTTTCAACCTTGTTTTTTCAGCTTTGTGACATTCTTTTGACATTTTTTGCAGACTCCGGATCTAATTCATACTCAATATGTGATGACTATGTGTCACTGTGAACCACCTCAGGACAGCCTCTGTGTCGATGCTAACCTATGTTGACGCTTTTCGATTGCGTATTAGTACCAGGTACCAGGTACTTTCCTGGTTCCTCCTCGGCCTAGGTTCCCAGCGAGCTGAGGCCAGTAGACAATGTGATGTCGGCAGACGGCAGGCCACTGACTGGCCGGCGTGTGCCACAGATGAGTGAGGAGAGCATCCCGTTCATCCCGTTATTTCTAAAACCTGATCAAAACCAGAGCGCTCACCAACAGAAATAGACGAACAGAAATCAACCCCATGGAGGAGTGACAATGTGCAGACATGTCTTTGTCTGGTAGCGACCAGAGGATTCAGGAGCTCGATGGAGCGACCCGATACGAGTTTCAGGAGGTCTCTGAGTCACTGATACCACCGGTGTTTCAGATTAACCGGTTTCCATGTTAACTGGTGACCTGCTTCCTCAAGCATCCCATGTCACAGCAGATGTTAAAAAACCCAACCAAAATCCGTAGTTGTCCTGGCGAACGTCGATTAACCGCATTTCCATTAAAGTATTGTACTGTTTGTTTGCCTTATTTTAACATCAGCTGCTGCTAACGGCTGGTGGCAGAAGTCACCAGTCAACAGCGGCACCAGTTAAGCCAAAACACGGGACAGTGAGGCACATCTTTACACGATGGTAACAATCCACATTTTGTAATATTTATTATCAATATATGTGTAAAAAAATATATAATATTTAATGTGTTATTTGAGCTGACATCCAATGCATTTTCGCTCTGCATCATATCAGGGGTGATTGCCTGTGCACGATGGGGAAAAGCTTTGATGACTCCACCCACGCCACGGTGGTACTATATTGTCATGGAAAACGACAGGGGTTGAGTCAAGCAGAGGCGAGGCGAGCCGAGTATGGCCGAGCATGTACGAGTGGAAAAGCGCCATACCGGTCTGCAGTGCGTTGTGTCTTTTTACGTCGTCTGCCCATACGAACGTCTTGTGTACTCCCATTGATAATGTTTATTGTGTATTGTTCTCTCAAACACAAACAGCTCCCACTAGTGGCCAAACATGTTAAATAGATTGTTTTAATCGCTTCTACGGTTTCCGTGAAACCTTTCTGAAATGAAAACGATGCGTTTTCACTTTAGATGTTTGGGTTTTTTTTTAAAAAGAAGAAGAAGAGTAAATAAATCATCACCACTTGACCAATAACGGCAGAGGAGTTTTGACAATCTTCCCAGTAGTTCAAGGCCTCCCAAACCATCGAGGCACATTTAAATTGTACAGAGAATTAGAGGGACGCCTCCGTTTAACCAGCGGACTGAACCATGTGGCTCAGGAGGAGTTCAGCTCCAGGTCAACAGGGTGTCAACCAGCGCATCCGTCCTGGTGGGGCGATCATCATCATCAAGCACGCACACACACTCACACACACACAGATGGCGGAGGGCTTGATTTGCGGTACCCCCTATCACATGGCTGGGTGAACCTGCAGTGGAGCAGATGATGGACTGGTTTGCAGTTTTATTGCTCACATTTCATCATCAGACATTTTCATTTCCCACAAATTACAGAATGATTTAAATAATTACTTTTAATTTTTAAAAAAAGAAGAAGAAAAAAAGGTGTAGACTCACAGCCATGGAGAAACGCCCAGGGTCTGTCAGAGGGAAAAATGAGCATTGCACTGTAAATAAAATCTTCCTCCTGTCATTTTTTACTTACGAAGCAGTTTTACTTAAACTGTTGAGTCTTGCAGTGCCGATCTTTTTCCCAAGCATCTGTGCACAAACGCAAATTGACTTCCTCAACATGTCAAGTGTTTGAAGACTTTAAGAGGATGCTAATACCAACATGTCAGAAATACTCCGGTGGAAATGGAAGTGCGGCGTCCACATTAATGACTGCGGACAGTGTCGAGCGCCACAGAGGAAGACGCGTGCGTAAGACAGATGATTTCAAGCAATTAGATCATCTATCAGTCAGACGAAAGGAAACCGGAGGAACAACGGGAGCCAGAGGCCAGCGAGTGGGTCGATCGTTACCTGCGGCTTGCGCTGTGATGATGCCGAAATAATGACTTTGTGTATTGGTGTAAATATTCACCAGCTCCTCTGTGTCATTGTAAATCGGCTGCATTCACACAGCCATGCTGGGGTTTGTCAAATGTTTAATTTTCATTTTTAATCTCACACAACACAAGTGGCTTTTTTCTGCTCGAACGAACAGATTTGATTCTTTTTTTTTTTTGTCTGGGGTATGCATGTTCTCCCTTGACCTACATGGCTTTTCTCCTGGTACTGCAGATGGGTTTGCTGGGTTAATGAACACTTAATGTTAATGTTAACACTTTAAACCAGGGGGTGTCAAACGCATTTTAGTTCAGGCGCCATTTCATTTTGAGTGGGCCAGACCAGTAAAATAGTGCCATAATAAACTTTAAATCTAAACTTTGAATTTTGTCTTTGTTGTGGCACAGAGTATATACGTGATGAAAATGTCTATACCGTATAGTCCCCAAGAGAAGAGCACCGCCTAATAGAAAAGTACCCCACCTATACCTGGTTTATTAGAGAGTTTCACTCACTAACTTGTGGCTCATGTTTGCTGGTAACAAAAAGCTGTCGGGCCGATTCTGATGCTGAGTTGGACGGAGGGAGACGGTTGCAGAATTGTGGCCGCTTATTCTTCTTTGTAACACACGCCAGAAAAAAAACCTACACTCCCCAAGGCCAAAACCTGCTACGCCTCCTCTTTCCACAGTGCACTTGACATTTATAGTGACAAGCTAATAAGCATGTCACAAAGGGCCCATGTTTTAACTTTCACTCACACGTTCCAAATAGACGCGCACCCGGAGGCTTGCAAATGTGCACTGCGTGTCTATTAGGAACTATACGGTATTTTTTTACAAAACCAAATCATGACTACCGGAAATGACTACGATCTCAACATCGAGTTAATTTTAATGATGTAAAACACAGTCAAATGTCCCCCTCCCCCAAAATAACTCCTAAAACGGTTGTATTATGGGTGTTTTTACAAACACCCCCTGACAGCATGGCTTTGAGGCTAATGCTAATTTGCTATCTTTCATGTCGTTGCTTCGCTACTCTAAAGAATTCTTTTTTTTTTTGTTAATATTTGTTTTCTTTGACATTTTCACGATTCTCTTAGTGATTTGGTCGGATTGGAGTCTTATGTTTGACGCCCCTGTTTGAAGTAAACTGTCTCTCAGACTCTGTCAACTAGTTCAGTTCAGATCCAGGTTCGACTGAAATTTCAAAAACAACTTTTCACATCATAAATTTTCCGGCCAAGCTGTTAACTCCACTTTGCATCATGGAATCACCTGACAAGCAACTTTATCTCTGATTCTTGGCACTAGTCAGTGGTGGCCGTGGCTCGGATGGTGGAGCCACAGGCCTGTCCAAGTGTCCTTGAGCAAGACACTGAAGGCCTAACTGCTTCCCAAAGGAGGGACTGAGTGCCTCGCATGGTGTGTGACAGTGAGAATGGATGAATGTGATTAACAGTGATTCGTCTGAGCAGACTTGGCATGTTCTCTATGGGTTTTCCAAAAGGTTTTGTTTGAAAGAAATGCATCCATTCATCTTTACTCACTCTGGTGATCTGGAGTGAGACAGACTTTAAGGTCAAAGCTCCATGTGGGGTGACGATCAAGGGCTTGTTTCCTGTTTGTGTGTTAAAATTGCTCCATTGGGGGATAAATAATAGCATGTAGTAAGTAAGATGTCTGTAAGAAGAATGTAAATCTGCTGCCACATAAAGGTGAAGTACCCTCCATGCCACCTGCAGGTTGTCCTGTCCCAAACTGGTGTTCCTGGTCACCTGAAACCTCGTCGGGGTGGATGAAGCTCCACTGTGGCACTGCAGAGGGTCTAACCTGCAAATCTGACAGAATGAAACCTAATCAGTCTTTTCAGGTGGACAGTTCTTATTTCCCTCCAGACATTACTTTTTCTGGATTGTTTCTTGGCTCTTCTGCCATCAGCTGTGCTTTTGTGTGCTTTTTAAAAAAAAAATTATTCCTTCTTTTTACCGTTTCTGTATCCAATGATTGCTGTCAGGTGTGTTGTCTCAGCGTGCACTCTTTCCCTTTCACTCCCACACACACAAAAAAAACGAGTCATGTGTGTTTAAATCTTGGTATTGATCCCCTGAAGAGGGCCGATATTCTCTCTGCCGCTGCTCGAATCGCAGCTGCCGTTACCTGTCACCCCGCTTCTGTGCCTCATTTTGCTTAATCTGCCTGCAGAGAAAGACGCTCGTCAGTCCAGTCCCTCAATCAGCCATGCTGGTAAATGAAGGTGTCACTTCCTTTCCTTAAAGGGCATCAGAGGACACACACAAACACACACACACACACACACGCACGCACACACACACACGACAACCCCCACTATTTTCATCTTTCAAAGCCACCCAGGGTACCATCAAAGTGCTTTTGAAGGGAACTTAATTCACCAGAGCATATGAATAGAAATCCAGATGGATATCCGGCACGAAAACCCAACCAGTACCAAAAGAAATATCCTGATTTTGTGTAGAAATCATGTGCAGGAGCCACAGGTGGTTAGCCCTGTCCAATATTCACAGTTTGGGGCCTTTCTGGATGGAGTTTGCATTTTCTCCCTGTGTGTACGAGAGATTTTCGGCTGTGAGAGGAGACCACAGTTTCCAGAGCATGGGTGTCAAACATGAGGTCCGTGTGCCAAAACCGGCCCACAAGAGGGTCCAATCTGGCCAAATCCCCGAGCATATTGTAGAAAATTCAAAGAAAACACAGATTTTTTGAAAAAAAATCTTTTATTAAATTAGACATTTCACTGTATTTTGCACCAGAAGGTTTCATTAAAATTGGATTTATGTCGAGATTGAAGTACCCACAGCACCCACTAGTGGCCCAACATGAAAGCGACATCATTTAAGAAAATGTGGCCGTGGAAACGCAAAATTTTTCTGAAATGAAAACATTGTCAGTTCAAACATGGTTGTGTAAACAGCACTGTGAGAAAGAGACCGGTTTAATTAATTTTATTATACCGGATGTGTATATTAGTGGCAGTTTCCCTCAGGCAGATCGCACTCTAACATAGTATTTTTTTCCACTGTTGTTAGCGAGATGTAGTTTCCAGCTTCCACGAGAGCTGGACCTCTCTGCTGCTGCTCCTGACGGGGTCTTCACCGGACCGCCTGTTTAATGTGCTGCAGCGCTCGGCGAGCGCTCGGCGCTGGTCCATTTAAACTGAACTGTGGGTCTGTTACAGGTCCGCACACAATACTCCCATCCAGCTATAGACGAGCCATCACCGATCCCTGAAATGACCTGCATTTGTTTTGGTTGCGCAAAGACGAGTCGGAGTTCACCTGCAGAAAGGTGCTCCTGGTGGGATTCAGCATCATCGAATCTATTTCAAACCGAGATGTATTTGAACAGAGTTACAACCTCTCCAATCAAAACACACCGTCGGGAGGTAATGGAGCCTGAATGAGTAACAGCTGTGCAGCTGATTTAATGTGCACCTCTAAAAGGTTAGACGCATCCCTAGACGTCCTCATATTCTTTAAAAATAACATTTCTTCCTTTGTTAGTCCAGTAAACGAAGCGGGCAAACACAGCAAACTACTAAGTCCCAGGAGGATATGGACGGGCAGTCGAGACAATCTACTGAGCATGTGCACAACAGCTATTTGCAGTTGCCATGTGCAGTAGGAGCGTTTTCAAAAAGTTGCGTTTTCTTTCGTTCACGAGCATGGCGAATGTGATTAACAGTAGAAAAGTGCTATATACGTGAAATCCATTAACCGTTTAATAAAAAGTAGTCATGTAAACAAGCTTTAAATTAGGAGGCTGAGCTGAGCTGCAGTGATTTTCATTGAGAGAGAGACGATTGGACCAAATTAAAAAAAGAACAAATCAGAAAGGACAGCTAGGGCTGAGCATCTAGATCTAGAGAGGTTGAGATGGTTTGGACATGTTGTGATGACAGATAGTGAAGTCCGTAGACAAAGAAAGAAAGTAACTACCTCAGAGATTGGTGGATGTTCAGGTGGAGGACGTGGAGATGGTTGGTGTGACAGTAAAAGAGGCTGCATTCAGTGTGATGTGCTGAAAGGAGCAGCACAAAGATAAGTACATCATCTGCGTATGTGCCTTGCAACATTCAAAATAAAAAAAGGAGGCTTTTTCATGAAGAAAACAACCTTGCAAAAATACACGACCAACATAAACTGAAGGGTTTTTTTCTATTTCGATCTGATGTGATTGTTGCTGAGGTTTCTTTGTTCTCATCGGTACGTTGTTTTCGTATTTTTTTCCCTGCTGTGTTTCCATCCTCTGTCTCAACGAGGTATCAATCTCCTGTTGTGTTGTCTTCACACTTCAAAAAGCCGGGCAGTTTGTAATTTAGCTATTCAACCCACATGCACGCACCCTTTGATAGGTATGAATTTATATTTCAGAAGCTACACAGAGGTCTTTTTCGTTTTCTTTTTCAGATGTTGCAAACAATAACCACAGGCCTTGCAATGCGCATGGCCCTTTAAAAGTTGTAAAGGGATCTTGCTGAGATTATTATTCCAATTCTTCATCTTTTAAATCACACTTTTAGCACATTTTAGTGTATTTTTTTTTTTTTATCCCTGTAAAGGGTTGAGATTTGAAGCTGAAATCACTGGTTGCCATGTTCTTTACTTTCATTATCAAGTCTGTTTTGTTTGCGGGAGTTTAGTTTCTCACAGCAGGACAGGAAATAAGTGATGGTTTAAAGGAGTGTGTTCAGGATATGCGATAGTGCAAACCACACAGCATTGCACATTTATTCTGAGAAAGGCACACAAGGCCATGGTGGTGCAGCGGTTGGCGCTTCGTGTCGTAGAGGGAAGGCTCCGGGTTGAAGTGTTTTGACCAGGTACTCCAGTTTTCTTTCACATTTTAGGTTAATTGTTGGAGCGACCACCGCCTCTAAAGATTGGGCAAAGTGACATCAAAGATGGACGGTTGGTCGGAGAGCATAATGAGGCATGTGATGCTTCGGGAAGAAGAGCATTCAAGCCGCTGGCTCGAGACTCCGTTTATGCGACGATGTTTTCAAGTGAAAACGTAAAATTTTGTCTGTGTTTTGGTGGCCCGTTTCCATGGCAACGGAACTTTCATCTTGTTCCTGGGGAGTATGAGTCGGCAATCAGACGTAGATTAAGAAACACAACAAACGAGGCATAATTAAGATCAAATCAAATCTGAGGACACCGTCACGTCCCCTCCTTCTGCTTTTATCACAAGTCACACCCCGTCCATAAGCTTTGCTAACCGCATTAGCCTGTTTGCGTGTGCATTTTCTCAATCACTCCAGCTCGTGCAGATGTTCCCTAATCCGATCACGAGTTGGAGGAGGTGGGGGAACGATCCAATCACAAGTTGGTCGGCCTGCCCCGGTAATCCAATAACAGAGCAGCTCGGTGATCGATAGGAGCAGCGGGAGCGGCGCCCTCACATCTCTCCGTCTCGTTCACGTAAACTGACACGCACGGTCCAATCCTGTAATCATCTGGAGTTGTTGCCAGGCCAGTGTGTTAGATTATTCATCAAAGCCGCGCGGCCGCCGTGCCCTCAGGCGTATTTTCAAGATGGATCCCTCAACGGTCCATCTCTGCTTCTACTTTAACACCCAGTGTCAATCATAGACCGAACACCCCCCCGGGTGCAGTAATTACCTTCGCAAAACATCAAATTTGTGTAACTTATTTCCCTTAAAGACCAGACTGCTTGATGCACAGCAGCATGCATTCTCAAAACAATAGCGAGTGCATCTGAGACAGACTTAAACAGAGACGGGGAGCATAAAGAAATTAAGTGTATTCATCTTAAAAACGCTGCAAAGTGCCTCCACTTGTTGGCAGCAGCAGCAGCAGCAGCAGTAAATCAGTAAATCAGTCAATCTTCCATGTGACACATTTCATGGAGGTTAGTGCAGCTCAAAGTGCTTCACACACGATTAAACGGGCCTCCCAGCACCTTCAGTGCTTTCTGTTGGCACAACATTTTCCTTATCTAAAGTCAGTCTGCCAAATTAGTCTCAGAGGACTTTGATACCTGCCAGTCATAAAGGACCCGATAACGTTATTTCTTTGATTTCCACCATGAAGTGATTGGGCGCAGTGAGAAAGTCGTTATGTTTTGTGTCGGTGGTTCGCAGACATGAGAAATAACAGTCCTTCAAGGAGCTCCTGGAACTTCTTCTGCCAAAGTCAGTGTGTTACGAAAGATTTACGCAGCTGGATTTTCTTATCACCGACTTCCATTTCTTTCATCGTCTCATTAATTTTTCCCATCAAGACGAGGAGGTACCTTTCTCTCTGAGCCGGATGCTCTAAAATGAGAAGAAGAAATTCCTTAATGTGCAGATTATTGTAGTGTTGCTGTGACAGATTAGCTGACCTGCCAGCACTATGTGGGATTCTCTCGTTAAATTCAGATTAAATTATTTCAGTCAGTGGGATAAAGATGCTCTATAATCTGGATGATATTGGAGGAAGATGCTCTATAATCTGAATGTTAGTTGAGGACGATACTCTGTAATCTGGATGCTATTGGAGGAAGATGCTCTGTAATTTGGATGTTAGTGGAGGAAGATGCTCTATAATCTGGATGTTAGTGTAGGAAGATGCTCTATAATCTGGATGTTGATTGGGGAGGATGCTCTATAATCTGGATGTTAGTGGAGGAAGATGCTCTATAATCTGGATGTTATTGGAGGAAGATGCTATATACTGAACTACATCGATTTCAGTATTTCTGCCGTTTCTATGGAAACAGACATAATTTTCCGTATAACCCAGAAACTTGTCTGAAATGAAAATATAAAAACTTCTTGCTTCCTTCTTCTGTGCTCATTTGAAAATCCCCTGACAGCAGAAGAAGAACTCCAGCTGACGGATTGTCTTCACAATCGTTCACCCTGACAGACAGTTCCTACGCCCCAGGATCCATCAGAGCGCCCAGCGCAGATCGCTGGAGGTGATGTTATCTTGGAGAAGGATTAGGTGACACCTGGGGAACGCCGATGTTGTGAGGAATACTCATTTCATTTCTGTCCCACCCGTTTCAAAGGTCCTGAGAGCGACTGTGTAACGGACCTGATGCTGACAGCGCAGAGCCGAGCTGGAAGTGTGGATGTTGACCGAGTGAGACAGATACAGTAATGACCGAACACATGACGCCAAGGACAGACAGTAAATATACAGGCCACTGTGCAATCATGACTATAAAAGAGTGTTTACTGGACTGACTAGGATGGATTACCCTGATGGATTATGAAGGTACGATCATAAGAAAATGAGCAACCTGCATATGAGCCAAATTGTAATGGGTGTTGCTGGTTACATGTATTTACCAAAACATGGTCCAAAGTGAGAAAACGGACTGCAGGTTCAAACCAGACAAGGCTCAGTTATTCACCTGAATGTCCATTTGGAGGATTTTCTATTTCTACTCCACTTGGGCTACTGGAACTAGTTGTGTGTGTGTGTGTGTGTGTGTGTGTGTGTGTGTGTGTGTGTGTGTGTGTGTGTGTGTGTGTGTGTGTGTGTGTGTGTGTGTGTGTGTGTGTGTGTGTGTGTGTGTGTGTGTGTGTGTGTGTGTGTGTGTGTGTGTGTGTGTGTGTTTGCTCAAGCCTGTGGAGTCGGTGATGCTGTACACCAGGGGTTTTGGGTGGAAATCGGGATCAGAGAATAAGTCTCACAATTAGTCAGCAAATGGGAATGTGGAGCTTTAGGTTTGTCATCCATCCATCCATCCATCCATCCATCCATCCATCCATCCATCCATCCATCCATCTTTAGAATTTTCTGACTGAGGCCCTGCTTGGAAGTGGAAATACATAATTTGTCCGTTTTTTGTTTCCGAAAATTGTTCTTATTGTCCGTCTACTGAGCATGTGCAGAACGACTAGTCACCACAGCCATGGTGCACATCAGTAAAAAAGTTACGTTTCCACCCCATTTCTACGGAGACGGAGTTGGAGCGATTTTAAAAAGTTACGTTTTCAGTGGCTCCGAGCAATGTTGTCGTGTAAACCGACCCTGAAAAACATAACGGAATTTTCCATTTTCACTTGATAATGTCACACATTTGCTGTTGTTGAGCCTTTCTGCCGGACCTCTTTACAGGATGAATGATAGTTTTCCTGTGTTGGTGTTGATGTCAGCAAATTCACCATGAGTGCTTTGTTCATATCGTTGATGGGACGGTATTTTATTGGAAGGCCAAGGTCAACTAAAGTGCAGCCCTATGATGAATGCATGGCCCGGGGTGATCACGCATGAACACTGAGGGTCACCAGCTACCTGCGAGGGTTCATAATATCACTTTACAGATTGATGCGCTCCAGCTCAGGAGTGGTGACACACACACACATACACACACACACACACACCGCCACATGTATTATTTTCAGCGTGTGTGAGGGCCGGACGGAGGGAAGTGAAGGTTGGCAGGGGAATACTGTCTGGAGGGGGTCCAGACGGATCGGGATGTGGTCTTTGATGTGCAGGACGACCTGCCTGTCAAAGCACTTCACAGCAGCCCGAGCGGACCTTTCAGGGCAGATGTGCTATAACAAGAAGGGAACGGCCGTATGGATAAACTCCTGCCACGGGCTTAACTTTTGATCCCCTCACACTCACACATTCAATTCACATTCGTAAAATATATATTGATAAAATATATAGTGTTTCCTCTCACTCCACTGTGGCTTTAACTTCAGAGGCTGTAGTAAGGACTTCATTAATTCATGAGTTCTATGAATTGTATTGGAATTCAACCATGATTCTGCCTGAACAAAATGTCTTGTTGTTAAAAGTTCCTTTAAGTTTACATCGAAGTCTGAATCAAAATTCAAATATTCACACTTTATATTCTTCAGATTTCAGCTTTTAAGATAAAAGGAATGAGTTTTAAAATACTACAAGTCCTTTGTTTGGACAGCTTCTCAAATATATATTTTATTACACAATCATATTGAAAATTAGTTGCTGGAGATGAAGAAAAAACTAAAAAAAAAAAAAATTTTCAAAACATAATCTCCTTTTCAAAACATTATCTGCCCAAATTAAAATTAGATGCCCCCCCCCAAAAAAAAAAAATAGATTTTTAAGTATGATTAAGTTAAAAACTAAAATCTAGGCAAAAATTAATTAAACAAAAAAAATTAAGAGTGTGCAGAAGAACTATTTACTACGGTGTGCATCAGAGGTGGTTGAATTTCACGTTTTCAACGTTTTCAAAAAGTTCCACCTTGGGAGGTCCTCAAAAAGTGTCTCAGCGTCTCAGAGCTCCGTTGTCTCGTGAACGAATCCCCAAGCACGATGAAAGTTTCCCGTTTTCACGTGAGTTTGCCGCAACATTTTCATTTATACAAAAACAAAAGTACAGATATAATTTGTTACACAATCATATTGAAAATGAGTTGCTGCACACAAAAAAACAACTTCTCCCACCTTATCTAAACGTAATCTACTCAAATTAAAGTTAGATGTTTCAAAAAATATTTATATATGACTTTTAAACATTACTAAATTAATACCTGAAATTTAGGCAGAAAATAAAAACATTTGAATTCGAGCGTTTGGGGTTGCTCCGTCGCGTTGCTCTGTTCGATGCAGATCTTTAATATATTGAATGAAAGGCCTCCATATACTCCATTTTCACTTGATGTGAAGTTGCCGCGTCGCAGCCGTGTGCTCGTCTTCCCTTAGCAGCAGCTTCTCCAAACTGAGGATGTGCAGACTCATCTTCTGGACAATTGGCTCATACAATCACTCCTTCAAGCACACGAACCACAAGTAAGAGCTTGGGCGTTAACGTGAGCTTGATGTGAGGTGGTGGGGGGGGGGGGGGGGTACTCTGCTTGTTGCTAAGGAAGTGAGACAATACTTCAGCAAATTAACTTTGTGTGCGTTTCCGGGCTTCATTCTTCATGAGTGAATTAAATCCTCATCGTTGTTGCTTGAGTTTTCTTTCCTGGTGAGGACGATGTGAAGCTCATTTAGTTTGTTTTATTTTGGCCTATTTATATCGACAGGTATCTGAAATGAAATCAGGATTAGAATCTTTGAAAAGAGGCTTTTTTTCTATTCAGTCTTGTATGGTTCAATTACAAACCGTTTGGTTTGATTCAGTCTCTTGTAATGAAGATGTCAAGCCGAAGATGAGATTCACAATGGTTCTTGTGCAGTGAGATTATAATTCCAGTCTCTGCAGCAGCAGCAGCAGCAACAGCAGCAGCGGCAGCAGTGGCAGCAGCAGCAGCGGCAGCAGCAATACAAGACAGACGCTGTAACTATTCTCGGACACGAGGTCGGACCGCAGCACTTTTTCATTTGTAACTCAAGTCGCTGACGGCCCCGTCTGACCTCCCGGAGAGTGACATAACAGCCAGCCGCTCATTAAAAGAGGCTCTGGATTTAGATGCAAGCTGGAGGCAAAATGCAACAGAGAAGAAACTGCAATGAATAAACTCAGCAGGTGAAACCGAGCCACTGCCGGACGAACACACCTGTAGGAAGACTCCCATGTTAGTTCTGGCTTCTGCAGGTAATTCACATAAAAGTGAATACATTTATACAGATCATCTCCGCAGAACGAGCTGGGGTTTTGGTTTTTTTTCTCACTTTCCACTAAAAATGAATGTGGTGCCGTAACCTTTGAAACGAAGGTTAGATGAAGGCTTTAGCGGCTAACTGCTTACAAATCAAAAAAAATCAGGAGTTCCAAGGAGATCAGCATCTGTTGCCACGGAGACGCTCCCCACTCAGTGTTCCACACTGTGATGTAGCCACCTGACCTGCCGAGTTAGCGTCGAACAAAGGTCTGCGCTCATATTCAGATTCACCGTTATGCTGTAAAGTCAAGTACTAAAAATAAGTAAACAACTTTTGAAACAAGTGAAATTATCTAAAAATACGATTTTAAATCGGGGCAAGTGCCAAATAATTTGGGTTTCGATAAATCATTTGGTGGTTGTTGAAGTTGTGATTGGACAATGTAAAAAATGGCTTCTTTTTTTTTAATGTCTATTATCACTACCATTCTACATTTTCCTCATGGACCAGTCAGAACTTAACCCTTTACATTCAAGATCTTTTCGTTAGTTTCTGATGCACAATTCTGCACCAACTAATCCCCCAGACTACAGGCGGTGGATTACATAATATGTGCACGTTCACTCCGTTGGGTAAACAGCCCGTGAGTTTCACGTTGTTGTTTACTGTGCACGCGTCCGAGCCCAGAGAGCTGAATGACATCAGGATCGAGTCCCGGCGGATCCAGGGAGCGAGGACGCACAAACTCCGCCCGACACCCTGAGGAAGGTGGTCGTCACCTTGTTTAGTGTTTCTGTGGGCGTCTGTCTGCAGTCCCGGCCTCCGGGGGGTTAAATAATTAGCTAACGAGATGGATTGCAGGGCGAACATGTATCCTCTTATTCAATACCCAGTTTTCACCCCAGAAGCAATTTTGTAATAAAATAATTGGAAAGTTAATGAGTTTATTTACTTTTATACTCCCTGTAGAATGTAATCCGTCACAATACAGCAGAGCCGCCCGGCCCATTGGGCCTTATAGGCAAATGCTACAGGCGCCACGGCCTCCAGGGGGCGCCATAACATCGGGGGGGGGGATTTACCTTTAATATATTTACATTAAAACTAGTTGATGGAAAATATAAAAGCTCAAATTGTTTAATATATAAAGCAATGCCCAGGTAATATTACAGCAAATAAGTCCTTTTGTAAATAGCTATTTTATTTAGTTTGTGTAAATACTTATATGCTTAAGAATGGAGTTACTGTGTGCCTATTGTGTGGTTATTTCAATCATTTTATGCGACTGATGTATTTAAAGTTTGCTATTCATTCACTTTATTTTGTGGTGTTTATATTGTATTTCAGAGTCTTTTGGTTTTTATTTGCAGTTTTGTTAAGCAAAATATAATTGTGAATTGGGTGACGCGTTATCCTGTAAATTAAAAACAATGCTTGGTTTCCACATCGGGTCGGGCCTCTGCATTACTGATTAGAAGATGTCTGCATCAGAGTCTCTGGAGATCGTTGCACAGACAATAGAACTTTCGAGGCGTCCGTGTCTTCACGATTAACACACACAATCCTCCCGAGAAGTAACACAGACGTTCACATACATTTCTTGAAGGGGAAAATTTAGGTCAGAATGGACAAAAAAAGCTGAAAAAAAAAAAAACCCTCATTTTCTGAGTTCAACTTTTGATTCCTCCATAAGAGCTTGAAGCAGAGCAGACGGTCACACATCACCATTAGGGTCATGAAACATTAAAGTCGGGGGACTCGAGGGTCTTGCCCCGATGTGCTGTGGCAAAAATCTTCCACTTGGTAATTACAAACACACACACACACACACACACACACACACACACACACACACACACACACACACACGATGTGGGTGTGTGTGTCGTGTGTGTGTGAAGCCAGTAAGCAGCAGGGGTGTGTGTGGGGCGTGTTCCCGCCTGTACTCCAGGTCCTTACAGGAGAGTGGGCGTGTGCGCCGTCAGCTGCATCAATTAATGGGAGCTTATCGGGTTTTGTGACGAATCCTGCCCGTGTTTACTCCTCCTGATCGATCCTCCTTCCTGCTCCCGGGCAGCTTCCTCACTCCGGAAGCCGGCAGCTGCGTTTCCCTCCTCCTTCTCTCTCAGCACGAGGCTGCGTTCACATGAATCACCCTGAATATCGGCTGTTACTTTCGTTACCGTTTGTATTTTACCAACTGTTTACCCGAATTGCCAGAACTTTCTCGGGATGATTTTTCATTATCCACTGATGGCTCCAATACATTTTGGGAGCTATTGGGTCACAAGTGAAGGTGTAGGACACGTAAAGGTCAAAGACATATTTTCATCATAGTTTTAATAAATTTTCAATTCCCTATTCTCTGACATGCCACTTGATGCAGTGACATCATTATGCTGGTTAGCTGGTTAAATTATGGAAGGAGTGTTGTGGCGGATCAAAAAAACCTTGTGATTTATTGGTTTCCATGGTGACAGATGTGGTGTTGGCGAAGGTATGCGCTTTACCGAGTGCCTGTTTTAGTTGGTTTTGAGGATCTTTGTTTGTTTTAATGCTTGATATCAGATACTGAAATAAAAGTGTACAAATATTTTACCAGCAAAGCTGGAAATGTGTCTGAAGTTAATGCCGATATCCTCCCAGGTTTAGTCTTGGCAGGACTTTAAAGGTCTTTGGAGTATTTACACGACACTAAAGTTCTCAATTAAAGCTCAGCACATTGTTAATACAGGAAACACTCATAATGCAGCCCCAGACGCATGTTAGGGGAACCAATGAGACCATGTGAAAGTGTTGAAAAGCTGGATAATATGACTCCTTTAAGGTTACCTGTTGACTCTAAATCGCCTGCAGGTGTGAATGTGATGAAGTGCCAACTTGTCCAGGTTGTTCTTTGACTTCGTCCAGCACCGACTGGGACTGGCTGCAGCCTGCGGCACAACTCACATTTGAATAAAGCGAGGAACAATTTGGATGGATGAATACATACACACATTAGAATGGGGGAAATTAAAAATTTGAACAAGGAGTTAAAGTTTCTGACTCGAACTGATTGTTTTTCCCGTTGGTCCGTCACGGCCTCTCATCAGTCGCTCTTTCTCCTTCCTTCCACAGACAGTAACTTTGTCCTGGGAAACGCCCAGGTGCAGTCGCTCTACCCCATCGTCTACTGCTCCGACGGTTTCTGCGAGCTCACCGGTTACGCCCGGGCCGAGCTCATGCAGAAGAGCTGCGCGTGTCACTTCCTGTACGGCCCGGAAACCAGCGACCGTTCGACCGCTCAGATCCAAGGAGCCCTGGACGACAGGCGGGAGTTCAAGACGGAGCTGGTCTTCTACAAGAAGGAAGGTGAGGCCGCAAACTGGTTAACCACATAACATTTACACCCTTAAGACCAAAAATAAACTAGAGCGGACCCTCGGTAAAACGCATATTTTCACCAAGCATCGTTAGCATGATAGCCATTAGCTCATATCAATGCTAATTAGGTAGGTCAGGTAAAATTTCATGCAATTGGGGTGGGTAGTTTTACATACATACAAGCCAATAAATAAATAAATACACACAGGCGGAAACATAACCTTCTCAGCTAACTGCGTTGGTCGCCCAACTTACGTTGTGTAGTTTCATTACAAAAACAAACAACAACACCAACTTGTGGCCTGGCATTCTAACTACAACTTCCTATAAATGGACATTGTTTTCAAAACACTGCTGTGTAAACCAAGATTTTTTTCAAAGTGAAAAAACAACATGCGTTTTCACTTGAGAGGTTGTCGTGTGAACTTTGTCTCAGAAGTAGTAGCTACATGTGCAGACTCCATCCTGCCTTTCGGCCATCGTCGGCTGACCCTGACCTGAGAACCAGAAAAGAAGGTAGATGAAACATTGGATCGAAATTCTGAATGTGATCCAGTGACTTGTATTGATTTGGCATGCGAGAGAGCATTAGAGAAAGAGAGAGTGAGGGTAACAGCAACAAAAGAAAATGAAAACTCCTGAGGGAAATAAAACAAAAAAAAAAAACAGCCTCTCATTTATTCACTATATTAATTATAAATGAATCAAGGCTGGTATTGATGATGAAAAACAGAATGAGACGGCAGAAGCTCAGTGGAATGAAAAATAAGGGGATGTGAAGATGGAGGAGAAGCGGTTGGGGGGGGGGGGGGGGGGGGGGGACACGTGCTTCTCTGAGATACAAGCCCTTAACAAAGAGCAACAGAAGGGTATAAAAGCCTGTTTCTAACAAAGGCACCAAAATCACCATTCAGTAGCTTTTATCAGCTCTCCACGAGCTCATACAAACACGTTAGCAGTTCTGCAGGCGAGATCAGCACAGTTCACTTTCCACAGCCTGGGGCACAATTTCAAAATTGCCTTTTATTCCCTCAGTACATAATCATAAAAAATTCATGTCAAGATGATTTACTATTTGCCGTGCAGAAAAGCCTTTTAATCAAACGCCAGTAAAAAAACAGGGAAACGGCTCAAAATGATACGACAAATTTACCACATTTACAGCGCAGCTTTAAAGATAGTATAACAAAAAATAAAAATGAAATTACATGATGAGAATGTTGTCATGATAATCAAATAGTCTGAATAAAAACTCAGAGAATTATGCTTGTGGCCTGCAGGAGTTAGCCAGCAGGTCCCGTTTACAAAACAACAGTTCAAGTGAAAATGCATCGTTTTAGTTTCAGAAATATTTTGTACATTTTCGATTCTGAATGAAGTTCATATAATCCAATATTCAAATGGATAAAAATCCAGGAAAAGCTGGATTTGAGGCAATAAACTTTGAACACAATGATTCTGGACCAATGAGACCATGTGAAAGTGTTGAAAAGCTGATCAGTATGACCCCTTCAAATAAGCCGAGCCACAGGGTGGGCTGAACCAAGACCGTAAGGGGTATTTGAAGCGCACTAGATAAACAATCATCAAACATTAAGAAATAAATAGACATAACTAAGAATAAAATGATGGCAAAATGTCAACTATATATATGCAATACACATTTAATTTTACCATGCAACAAAATTATGTTTAAATTAATATATAAACAGTACACGCCTACAGATAATGGACTGCTCCGTCTGATCTGAGACAGGTGAAGTACTGTTTCAAAAGCCACGGTTCCACTGTGCTGTTCGTGTCAGGACGGGACGGGGAAGTAAGATACAGCAAAGCGCACCCAGGCCCAACTCGGCCCAGTAGAGGCATGCGCTCCCCACAGGAACAGTCAGAGCAGTGAGGTGACTCACACTGGACTTTTACCAGAACTTCACACTATGTTCGGGGCGTAAATGACACAGGGCCCGGTGGGTCCCGCATCACCTGCCCGGGAATGTTTGTAAATGTTACGGCGCGAAATGAGCGGAGCAGCGCGTTCCAGACCCGATGCCAAACTTCACTCCCGACACAAACTTCTGCCATCCTCAAGCAGTTTCAAACACCGTATTTCCCACATGTAAGCCCATGCTGAACGCAGCCCCCTGAATTAAAAATGTGTTTGACACCGATGATTCAGGAAAACAACGTTCCTGAACTCAGATCTATTTGCTCATTCTGATGGATCTGGACCAAATACTTCTACCAAACATATCTCACAGTGAAGTTCCTTTTTTATGTCCTTGTAATATGGCGTCAAATTTCTGATGCAATCGGGAGCATTTATTATTCCTACATTTGATGGAAAAGCAAACGCAGCTCCATGTTCTGTGTAGATTAGATTCCAGATAGTGGCTGCAGAAATTTTATGTCAAATGTGGAACGTTTTTTGAAGCGTCTCGTGTCAATATGCTCCACTTAAATATCTCTTGAAGATTATTTTAGTCGAGACTCCAAAAACAAATTTTCCTGCTTCTGACACCTCTAAAAGATGGAGGACTAAATGCTCCAAAATTAAATAAATAAGTACACCATCAAATGATTTATTAAATGTGTCATTAATTAATTAAAATCTGAGTTAAATATATAAACGTGTCAATAATTCATTAAAATACCAATTCATCGTATGTAAACAAAAAAAACCCGTGTATAATTATTTCACTATTTAATTATTTATTTCATCCATCTAATAGTTTTTTTTTCTTTTGCATGAAACTAATTGGTATTTGAATAAATTACATATTTATATATTTAATCAAAATTTTAATTAATTAATGACACAATTAATTCATTATTTATTTATTTAATTTTCGCACATTTAGACCTCCATACTAAAGATTTTTCAGATATTTTCTCCACCTTTAACTAGTAATTAAAGCCACTAAGTACATTTTCAAAGTTAAGACACAAATTGGTCTTGATTTAAAAAAAAATAATTCAATATTTGAAGTGATATTAGTTAAAGAGGAAAGTTCTTGCACAGTACAGTGTACAAGTCTACAATATATAACCTGCGGATAAAATTGCACTTCAGCAGCAGTATGAACTTGGATCCTGGTATTTATATTAGGGGGACATTAAAACTAGTCCTTTCAAAAGTGGTATCGGTGCATCCCTTTTTTTATTCTATGAGAATTTAAATAGTTTTCCACTTTATTTTAACAGATTTTAAATAATCGCCACTGTGGAATTATTCCCGCAGATTCATCTAATTTCCATCAGCCTTAGTTAGAATTACGTGGCGAAGGTGAAACGGCAGACAGAACGTGATCTTTCCACTGCGGTCGTTTGCTGTCATGTTCCAGTCACACGGGGACAAAACCCCAGCTCAGAGCGCCTCATGTTTTTATTGAGGCTTCTCCGCTGCTTGTTCAAATGCATTATTTACATGTGCGGCGGCTGCAGGAAACCATATACGGCGTTCCGAAGCCGGCCGGCTGTGCCATGGGTCATGGAGTCCAGGTGAATAAGAGAAAAATCCAAACATCTGTTTTTAACCCGATTTCTTGCATTAATGCAACACAAAACAAGCGGGTCACTTTCTTTCGCTCATGCAGTATTCATCTTTTTTCCTGGTCATCAGCAAGAGACTCAAACCATTTGAACGAACCAGTATCTGCAGTGGAAATCAACTATTTTGTTGGACAAAGTGGCGTCTGCGTGGATGATGTTGAGACAAATGTCCCCATCGAATCGATTATTTATCCCCGATGCAAAAACTGCAGCTCCTTTTGGAAAATCGCTTTTAAAATTTCAAGATGTCTGTCTTCAATAAAATTGAATAGATATCTTTGTTTTATAGATGGAGGTGAAACACATTCGTCATATCGGTTAAAGATTTAACGACGTTCACACTTGATTGAAGTTCTTAACACCTGCAAGGCTCCTCTGAGGGATAACGTCACAAAGACAGGAGGCTTAAATAATGCAGGTCGGACAGAAGATCGATCAGAGCTCCCGGTGAGGCAATCAGAGGAATCATCCAGTTCTCGGCAGAGCCATATATGTGTGGCACTTTAAAGGGAACTCAGCATTCGCAGCACATGGAAAACTACTCATGGGGGTGTATGGAGAGAACTGGGGAAAGCAGCGAGAAAACAGCACTGATAGCTGCGCATGACACCAGTAAGCATCGGCGTCTTTGGAGGCATCTAAAGACCTGTTTTCAAGCAAAAATCCAAAATCTTCATTGCGTTTTTGATGTCTGTTTACACGACAACGGCGACCGGGAATCACTGAAGATGCAACTTTTTGAAAATGGCTCCCAAGAGGGATTATTTTTTAGATTTTTAAACCCTGTGAAAACAGTGGAATCGCAACTTTAAAAAAAACAAAAAAAAACCACGTTATATCTTCGTGTAAACAGGATGTAAGAGAGCAAATTGAGTGAACGCAACATGAATGTTTGCTGTTGTCAGTGATGTTGTTGCTTTCACCGCATTTTCCTCTCCGAGCATCTGATTTGAAGCATTTCTGGAGGCCGTACCTTAAATTATATACATCCGCAGTAAATCATGGGGATTAGAACCAAAGTACTGAGTATGATTTTGTGATTGCTGCCTCGCATGTCACTTCGGTCGGTATACCACATCTGCAGACGGCCGGGTGCATAGAGCAACTAATGCTGCAATTAGTGTATCCAGCTTCTCCAGCGAAGGTCTCCCGTGCAGCATTGTGTGATATTCCTGGATCCATCCGTCTGATAATTAGGTAGCCTTTTGTCATCTTGCTCTTATATTAATGGCTTAAGTTCAGACATGGCGAGGCATTCAACATAAGAGCAGTGGCAGACCAAAAAAACTGTAGAAATCACAGTCTGTGGTCTTTATATGAGCAGGGAGCTTATTGACAGACGAGAGAAACATGTTCAAATAACTCAATAAGTTCAGTTTGTTAGATTAAGTTAGATCACATTCACATAGTCAGTGTTATAAGTATTTAAGTAACAAACATTGTTTGTTATATTAACATTAAGGATGGGAACAATAAAAAAAATGCAACAAATGAAATTAAAATGTGACTAATTAATCACAATTAATCGCTCAATTTGTGAAGCTGACATCGGACTAACTCTGCTGGGCCAAATGTGAGTTTACTGTCGGGGTTTATGAGGTGATCCAGATGTGTCTGGGAGTGTTTTTGCTTGTGTGCTCTATTTTGTGCTTTATCTTTCGAACACCTGATTCATTGATTATCGTCCCAGGCCTAATCGAGAGTGTCTGTATGTGTTCTGCAGGTACTCAGTTCTGGTGTCTCCTGGACATCGTACCCATCAAGAATGAGAAGGGAGAGGTGGTCCTGTTCCTCGTGTCCCACAAAGACATCACAGACAAGAAGAAGAACCAGGATCCGGAGCAGGGCCCTGACATGGGTAAGGACTATTTGAATTAACACGTCGTAAAGCAGCCGGTTCCTGTCATACCGTATCCTTCAGCAGCAAGTGGCAGAGTCCGTTAGAAAAAGCTGTTTTCTCCAGAGGAGAGAGGCTCTGTTGCTGTTTCACTAAAGACCCGTTTACTGAAAGGTTGCGTGACTGTGACCGAGGTTTGTTGCTGCGTCTTCTTGTTATCGCGAGTTCATAATTGTGTTTATTTCTAACAACGCAGCTGATATGTCATCTCAATGCACACAATATGAAGACAAGACACACTGAAAACACTATTAAAGGTTCTATATTATGCAAAATCCTCTTTCTATATATGTAATATGTGTCCCCATAGTCTGCGTATGAGGAAGTGAAGAAAGTCTGTCATCTCTCTCACTTGCTCGCTCCACCCTTTAGCGAATGTGTGCTCATTGTATGTATGCTCAGGCAGTTTTTAGATTTTCCCTTTGTGACGTCATGTGAGGAAATAACCCCTCCCTCTGGCAGTGGATACTCACTTAGACCCTCCAACAGATAGATGAGCTCTGCCCCCTAAATTATTATCAGGCACCTTTTTTTTTTTTTCCTCGCAAATGCTCCTGCAAAACACAGTTCATTTGCATTTAAAGGTACAGGCACAGAAACAGCCTGTTCTCAGTTGAGCTCACGAGAGGGACTTTTAGACTGCCTGGAATTCAGGACCAAGGCTGGATTTGGGGAAATACACTTTGAAGACGATGTTGTTGGGCCTCTGACACCGATGTGAAATTGTCAAAAAAATTTATTATATGGGACCTTTAAAAACTTAAATCAATTTGAATAAATCCCCTTACACCTTGACACCTTAACTCAATGAATGGATTCTTAAAATAATCGTAAGAAGAATTTTATCTTGACAAGATCTATTAACTTCACCACTTAGCTGAAATCTTTCACACCACTCTGTCACTTGAAGGTATTAGAAATAGTTTTAATATGTTCTACATCTAGTTTAAATTATCTTGACTCAGGCTTCAGTTTCAACCAGGAGGTGTCAGACGTAAAGCCTGTGGGCCAAAACCGGCCTGCAAGACGCTCCAATCTGACCAAACCACCAAGAAAATTGTAAAGATTTTAAAGAAAACATCAATTTGTTTTTAACACATTTCTTCAGTGTTAATTAAATGACTAATATAGAAGTTTTAGTGTGTGAGGATGAATCCTACTTCACTAAGCTTCAAATATAATATTAGTATTAACAATAACGATAAGCTGTTTGGTACCCTTCCCGTATCGGCTTCTTTCCTGAATGAGAAGTGTTTCTCTGCCTCTCCCACAGAGTCTCACACTTGATCAGATCATAGGTTTGACTTTTTTCTCTCCTTTGAATCTCTCTTTGTGCTTTGGATTGCCGTGCTGGAAATACTCCGGAGATGAGGACTCACTTTGTCTGCCAGTATTTTTCTCTTCTCTCCAGCTCTCACGGTGACATCTATAAATGTCACCTTTAGCGCCGGCGTGGTGTTGCATCCTCCGTGCTGGGCCGTCGGGGCGACGTGGCGGTTCGACTCCGGGTTTGGTCCAAAGAGGCCCGACCCCGTTTGAGCCCAACAGATTTACCTCATCTGTGCTCCTGATAGCACCTCATACCTCTGGGTTTTTTTATCTTACAATTTTGTTGAAAAGAGCAAGAATTCTTTTTTTTTTTTTTCTGTTTGAAGTCGCAGAGATTTTCAATCACTGATATTAGGTTGAGTTTGTTCAAGTCACTGCGTCATCTTGGTGTCACAGTGGTAGCAATTACCAATATCGTAGCTCTAATTTAAATTTCCGACTGCTGCTACAACTATGCTGGAACAGATTTTTTTTTTTCTTTTAATGTTTTTCTCAGATTCCAAATTGACAAAAGTGTGAAATAGTCCAATGACAGAGATCAGGGCAGTGTGTTGTGGAAAATCAGTGCTTAGATACACCAGACATGACGTACAAACCCAACAAAGTACTACAAGGATTTCCAACCAAGAACTGCAGACACACATTCACCATCCGACACGAGGAAGGAAGGCGATAGAGGAGAAACAGGACATGAATAAAGATTGTTGGAGGCAGCCAACAAAAGCTGTCATGGAGAAATCTAACAGCAGAAGTGGAAAACAGTTGGAGGATTGGAGATGTGTTACATATGTAACGGTACCAAAATGAGCTCAGAGGAGGAGTTTCAGCATATAAGTGAAGCCATATTGTGAAGAACAAAAGGCTGAAGGCAGAAGACACGCTTGATTTGATCAATTTATCTAAATCTGGGGTGTCAAACATAAAGCCGGCCCGCCAGAGGCTCATATCCAACCAAAACCACCAAGCAAATAGAAAAACATTTCAAAGAAAACATAGATTTTCTGAAAACTTTCTCAAGAGTGGAGACACAACACAACACTGAGACAATAGCTGCGATATCGGGGATTGTGCCATGAAAGCTGGCTCCCTCGTTGTTCTCAAACTCGCCTCAAAGCCACGCCGTCAGGGGGAGTTTGTAAAAGCACCCCTAATGCAACAGCTATAGGAGAAGATTTTGTGGACGTTTCACTGTATTCCGCACCAGAAATTTCATCAAAATTGGCTTCATGTTGACACTTTAGTCATTTTCCATAGTGATTGTTTGGTTTTGAGAAAATATCATCATTTCCATCACGTACACTCTTCAACACAACAAAGAAAAACTTTAAGGTCTGGCTGACTCAAAATGAAATGGAGCTTTTTGTGGCTCCTTAACTAAAATGTGTTTGACACCCCTGTATTAAACTGACTTACTGAATCCTGTAGCTGTGCAATGTTACATTATTGTTGGAAATAAAAACATTTCTTAAAGATAGGTGAAGAATTCTTAAATTTGTTCCCAGACTCTGGAACACACTGTCCCCCGACACACACAACATTACCGACTTTGGCCTCCTTAAATCCAGGCTGAAAACCTATTTATTCAGACTGGCTTTTAATACTCAGTACTATGGTGATATTTAATTTAATTTAATTTAATTTAATTTAATTTTATTTTATTTTATTTTATTTTATTTTATTTTATTTTATTTTATTTTATTTTATTTTATTTTATTTTATTTTATTTTATTTTATTTTATTTTATTTTATTTCATTAGATATACTTGATATAGTGTATGTTTTTACTCCTGTTCTTTTATGGTCTGAATTTACTGGAAAGCACTTTGGTCACCTTGAGTGTTGTAAAAGCCTTTATAAATGAATGTTGATTGATAGAAATGTTAATTAAAGAAAAAGAAATTACTAACTTATTAAGATTAAGAAACATCCTTCTTTAGGTTAATAATAATGATGTGTTTTATCCTTATTAAATAAACACATTTTGTAAGAAAATGTCCACAGAAAGGAAAGTTTGTCAGGATCAAAAACAACTGTCCACACTGAAGATTGCATTGCTTTAAGGAAAGACTTGGTGGTTTTTGTGCCACTGTTTGCAAATTTTCCAAACATTAAAAAAGCATTGCAGCTTATAAACATGAACTCAATTAAGATATAATCTTCCAAATGTCCCATTTTGAGAACCACTGATCTGTTGGATCATAGATCATAAATTCAGATTGTGCTTCTGTAAACTCAGTTTTGTCACAAACACACTGTCGTGTGCATGTTTCTCTCTTCATTTGTGCAACTTTCAATATCCCACTTCTCCTCTTTGTGTTTACTGCAGTTGTTTTATCACTGTTTTACAATAAAGCGCACCCAATGAGCTGTTTACCAATGAAGAGGTGTCAAGTTTGCTTTCACGCTTCTTATCAAAACGCAGAAGGGAGAGATTATGGTTTTCTAAATTTGGAAAGGTTCCTTCACAAAATTAAATCAGAATCTCTTAAGATGAGAGCGCTCTGTCCCAGATAAAAAGACGAGCAGTATCCTTTAAAGGTGATCTGACATTACGAGGGGCTTGGATATTTCTTGGATTCGGAGTGAAGCTACCACTTTCAGCTTTTCACCAACCAACAGAAATTACACAACATGATGCCGGCATCACACAAACACACACACACACACACACACACACACACACACACACACACACACACACACACACACACACACACACCTTTTAAGATCACAATGGAAGTGAACAAACAATCCCTGTGGCAGTTTTTTTTATTCTCGCAATATAAACTTACATCTTCTGTCATGTCTGATTCAGAGATTTCCAGAAGTCGAACTGGATTCCACGCCCCAGTTTATGAGCTCCATGTTTCACAGCAGTAATTCAGATTCGGATGTTTCAGAGGAGAGATGGAAAAAACGTGGCGATACCAGGAACACTCTTCGGCCCCGTTTCCATGGCAACATTTTCGAGTCAAAACTCGAAACTTTTCTTGTATTCTGGGTTTCCGTTTATATGATGTGTAAATGGGTGAAACGCAACTTTCTATAAACACTTGAGCTCGATCTCAATCCCACTTAGTCGTCGGTCCATACAAATGTCCTCGTCATTGTTAATGTTTGGTCGCATTACAAAAAACAAACACCAGCACCCCCACTAGTGGCCCGGCATGACAACTACATCATTTTCAGCCTCACTGCCCTCGAAATGTTGCTACACGTGGAACTCTTCTGATTCAAAAATGTAAAAACGATGCGTTTTCACCCGACATTGAGACGAGAGCAGTAATTCCTTCACAGCTGAAGCCCTTTTCAGACTCGTGTGCTATAATTTCAGGATTTGACACCAAAAAAAGAGAAGCAGAACAATGAAGACTGTCAAGATTTCGTTGAGATTGTTTGTCTCTAACACCTGCTTGTAATCACTTACCCAATTTCTCCTCTCGCCTGGGAGTTCGCTCATTTGCCTGACTGTCTTATTGCCCCACACCCAACACCTAACTTATTGCATTTCGAATTCAAGCGACTATATTTGGACACCTCAAGAGGAAAGACATGCATACATAACATGCTGGATCCTTTTCAATGGAGCGTTTCTGGCCGTGACGTGAAAGACAGAGGACAGAAAAACTAAAAGAGAAACTTTGAGACGTTTGACACAATCGCTCACATTTACCTTCTCGGTGGGAGACTGCCGACTGGCTTGAACGCTTCACTTTTGCCACTTAGCTCAGTGTGACGTGGCTTTTCAAAACACTGAATTAGTTGGCGCGATGGAAGTGGAGGAGAGCGGCGAAAAGCTGGAAACACAATTATCGGAAGGAAATAAATGCAAGATGGAGTGACTCCGAGGGCTTTTCTGACCTCAGTCAACAACCGTCTGTAATGAAAGAAAAAAAAAACCTTCATAATCAGTCACAGCGGGTTCAGGCACCTACTCACTGTATTAACTCTCCTCATTAATCATCGAACATGTAAGACCAGCTTGTTTCCTTCACTAACTCCCACCAGGAGAACATATTGCATATCACTGTTTTTAAAGCCTCAGTGTTCCTGATCTCGGCTCAGTAGGATGAAGAATCAACCTCCTGGCAGCTAAATGCCATTTCTATCCGACATGTGGAAGCTGAATGTGAGTCGATGATCCCGGGACCTCAGCTCCTTCGGCTCTGTTAGTCACGGTGGCGTTTTATTTCAGTGTCTCCTCCAAGGAAGCAGCGTGACATTTTGGAAATGGTGCTCATTAGTTTTCAGTTAAGTTTTTCTTTTTCTTTTTCTTTTTTTAAGAGAACTGATGCTGCAGCTAGTCGGCTGATTCAAATGTCACCTGTCCAATTTGATGGTTATTATTAGCTCTTTACAATCCCACCATACAGAGCGGGAGTCTAAGAGCAATGGCTCCCTCTAGAGGCAATACTATATATAACAACAGCAATGGAGAAAGTTAGGGCACAATTTACCATCAATTCATGTGCAGAAGAAGTCTTTACTACGGCTGTGGTGCACATGCGCAGTATCAGCAATTCAGAGACGGTGCGTTTCCACGGAGACGGAATTGGATCATTTTCAAAATGGCGCATTTTCTCCTTTTCCAACTGGACTGAGTCAGAGCACTTTTAAAAAGTTGTATTTTCCTCTGTTCCCACAGAGGTGGAATTGGAGCTTCTTCTTTTTTTCTAAATAGTTCAACCTTGCAGTATAGCACCGGAGCACAACGGGGACAACAAGAAACAACACAAACATGCTACAACTCCATTTCCCACAATGCACTCGTCATTTAAAGTGACAGACTAAGCATGTAACAATATATAGTGAGATTAAAATTTGTGTAAATATTTTTGATCCGGATCACCACCTACATTTAATAGGTTCTTCCTTCGATCAAAATGCACCTGTGGGCCAATTTTCATGAAGATCAACTCATTAGTTTTTGAGATATCTTGTTAACAGACAGACAAGCAGACAAATAAACGCAGTTGATTTTATAACCTCCTTGGCGAAGGTAAAAAGTTTCAAGTGTAGTTTTAAAATTGTACTTATGAGAGCGGTTGACATTTGGAGATATTCTCATATTTTGATATTTATTTCCATGACTTATCGGGAGCAGTTATCAAAAATTTAACTAATATATTCCTGTTTTGTTTTGTTTTTTTCTTGCCTAAATGTGTCGGAACAGATGTATATCCAGACAGGACAGCTGCACCACGCTGAGGCCACCGAGGCAGAAACACTTTCTTTGTCCGCTGCTTCTGCACTGCATGAAATCGCTCCTTGATATTAGAAACAAATCAAATTTAGTCGCTGAAAATCAGAGTGATTTGGTTACACGGGTGGGCACTTTGTAAGCATCGCATCATATTGTGGACGAGGGGAACAATTGAAGGAGGAAATGAAAAGGGGAACTAGAGTAAACAATGCATTTCCTGCCTGGATGATGTCTTGACAGAAAACTAATCCCTTTGCTTGTATATGATCCATTTCTGACCTTTTCCATCTTTTATTTATTTTCCTGTCAGGAAACCAGCACTCGATATGTAACAGTGAGAGTGTGAATCATTAATATTGATTTTGTCCTATCGTACACCTCTACATTTCAATCCATACCAGCGGATTCTACCTTAAGAACACCTCAAGTCAATAAAGGGCCTGTAAGTTAGACAACACATCAATTTCATACCTGATATCGGCACATAAGCTTAACCGACACTTGGACGTCGACTTCACGCTCAAAGTTGGACGGTGTTCGGGGCGTGTTGCTTTAAAGTTCGCCGTTGCAGGGGTCGACGCGAGTCTCTGTTCCACGAGACCTGCAGAGCACCAGGTTTTCAGTCTCACCCTCTGGGTTTTTCGAGCGTGATTGTGGCTCAGTGTCGATTTATTTATTGATTTTTTTCATCTGGTCCACAGACGAGGAGACGGGTCTGGAGGTGCACCAGGTAACTCGCCCATCAGGCTTCAACGCAAACCGGCGCCGCAGCAGAGCCGTGCTCTATCACCTGTCGGGACACCTGCAGAAACAAGACAAGAGCAAGCTGAAGCTCAACAACGTGAGTCTCTCACCCTTTTATCTGCTTGTTTAGCCTGCGTGGGTGTCTGCAGTGTTTTCACAACTTGTTCAGTCACCACCTCTCTCTCTCTCGCTCTCTCGCTCTCTCTCTCTCTCTCTCTCTCTCTCTATCGATCCTCAAAATGTAAGGATTTGACAATGACTGGATCACATTGGGTGGGTGGGTTGGGGGGGGTCAAACAGGATAGGTTAATCTGAATAGGTGCAGATTTGAATGTGGGAATGGAGGCCGGGTCCCAAACTCTACGATGAAATTCTCTCTCTGTTGTCCGCAGAGAATGCCCGCTATAAAACAGCATCTGAAAGAAAATAGTGCAAGATTTTAAAACAACAACAACAACAACAAAAACATTGCATAAGCAAAAAAGTATCAATGGGTCAGGTCTGACATGATATTAATGTCATAGCTGATCAATGCAATCATCAAAACATCCAATAAATTCAAATGTCAGCATGAAATGCTTCAATGAAGGTAAGATTATAAGAGGTTTACAAAGTTTTAATGCACTAATGATACAAATATAAAAATCTAATTTTCTTTAGGGTGAGTAGAAACCAGTGTTATAAATCTTTGAGGCCCCGTTTCCAGGAGTGAAAACCCTTTTTAAAGTTTGTTTATTTAAACCAATTTGACTTCAAATTAGAAATAAAACTTTTTTTTTTTTTTTTTGTAAGAACCGAATATTCTAACTTTGATTGAATAAAAATGTTTTGGGGTAATTTTTACAGGCTGTGTGACGAAGAAATTGATGGTGTTAAATATGATAACCGTATAAACTGCAGTTGGAGTCATCTGGCTCGGCGGTGTTTGTGCAGTGACCCCCGCTGCAGGTCTGCCGCAGCCGCCGGGGGCGAACAGATGGTACCAAGGACACGAAAAGTTGACTTTGGGGTAAAAAGGCTCCTCGTTCGTTCAGCTGACGGCAGAATAAAAAGAAACATGCAGACCTTTGCAGTTTGCAGTCCACTAAGTGAGCGGATTTCTATTTTTAGGGATCATTATTTTAATATAAAAAATAAAAAATAAAAAAAACCAAGTGCAATGAATTTCATGACCTTTTCATTAACATATTTGTTAGGTAAGCATTTTGAAAGAAGTGAATTTTATGAAGGTGAAAGTCTTACCATCAGAAATTTTTCAAGCTTTTTGAAGTCAAAACAACTGGAGAGAAAAAAAATTAAAAAGTATATTTGTGAAATTTGTGAATCCTTAATCATCTATCTGAAACGGGTGCTGCCATTTTTCTTAAGTATCCACAAAGTGCAGAGACAAACTGTTCCCAAAAGTGTGTGACCTCATTTTCTGATCTCTTCCTTCCAACTCTTTTAGTTTAAACTTTAGTGGGGGAAAAACACACTTTAGAATGAGCGACGCAGTTTCTCTTCTGGCTGGGTTTTTAACATCAAGAGGGGGAATTGTAATCATGTTACTGAGATTTCAGACACACTGATTCAGCCTGACATGCGGTACAGTAAGAGGGCTCGAATGTGCACTTCAATGCCTTTTCTGTGGAGCTGGAGGAGTACGGCGCTCTTGTCGTGGTGAAATGACTCGCACATGCACGAGGAGCTGCTTGCATGTGTGTATCTTGATTTGTGTGATGATATTTCTATCTGTGCAGGTTTGCATGCGAATGTGTTTAGAGTGTGCATCCCTACAACGACTCGTAAATGTCCCCCGTCTTCACGTCCACATTTTTACAAGTGAATTGTGCTCTTCTGCTGGAATAGAGACAAGATTAGAAGTATAGGGGCCACGTGCCCTCAGTGTAGACTTACAGGTTCGTCTTTGTCAAGCCGAGTCCTATTAGCTGCATATGTTTACATTTACATTGACTTACCTCGACAAGAGTGCCATGTAGTGTTACAAGACTGCTTCCCTTAGGATTGAATTGTTGACCATGTAAGTAACAGCGTTTCAGAAAAGTAGCGTTTTCCCATTTCCACTGAGACAGAGCCGTCGCATTTTAAAATAAGTTACGTTTCTGGTGTCTCGGTGCGCTGTAATCGTATAATCGGACGCCCAAAATGCTACGAAGGTTTTCCATTTCTACCTGAAGTCACAAGTGTTTTCAAAAAGTTTCCCCCCTCCACATACATGGAGCATTTTCAAAATGTTCCACCTTGGGAGCTGGTTTCAAAAGGTTGCGTTTTCATCGTCTCCGAGCTCCGTTAACAATGTCCAAAACGTTTTCACTCAAACACGTTGTCATGTGCAGAACGCCTCGATATGTACGTATCAAACCAATCTCACAGACGTACAAATCTGAAGAAACAAGTCTGTGTGCACGCCAAACACACAACTTTACCATGAACATGTATTATTTCTGCGATAACAGGCCCATAGATAGCCCAGGCTGCAGTGCGTGAATAAAAAACCTGCTGCCATGAAGTGACATTGACATCCGTTTTTCACTCTCGTCCCTTTCAGAACATGTTCGGCGAGAAGCCTCCGATCCCCGAGTACAAAGTCGCCGCCATCCAGAAGTCCCGCTTCATCCTGCTCCACTACGGGACCTTCAAGGCCGGCTGGGACTGGTTGATCCTGCTGGCCACCTTCTACGTGGCCGTCACGGTGCCCTACAACGTGTGCTTCACCGTGGTGGGGGGGCGGGACGAGGGCACCACCAGCGCCCTGCGGAGCCCGCCCAGCGTCAGCGACATCCTGGTGGAGATCCTCTTCATCTTAGGTGAGGCTTGATGACACATCCCTCCGAATGCATGGAGCAGAGAGGCAGAACAACAAAGAAACAAGTCGACATCAGACAGCGAGTTAATCCGCTCTCTGCAGACGTGACGGAGGCAGGAGCTCACAAACTTCCTGTTCTGCTGTCAGAGATCCTGCAGGAAGGTGTAGAGAGAGTAAAGACTCCGAGAGAGAGAGAGAGAGAGAGAGAGAGAGAGAGAGAGAGAGAGAGAGAGAGAGAGAGAGAGAGAAAGTTAGAGAGGCTCAGTGCGTTAAAGGCTCCCAGCAGTCTAAACCTACAGCAGCGTAACTGAGAAAGTGACCCATGTTGATCTGAGTCAGTCAGTCCAAACTACAAGATTTGTCAATAGGAAACTTTTCAGACTCTCCTGGACAATAACTAGGTGATAATTTTAAAAAAGAGGAACCTCCAAGCGTGTTCTGATGGGTTCATATACGATGATAAACATGTGATTGATCTGTATTTTTCCCTTTTCTAGTCCAAACACCGTCATGAAGGTATCACCTTGAGTTTTTCCAACAGTCCAATGTCCAACGACGACGCTGGACTTTCTCTTATCGAGATAACTTCAAGGATTAACTCTGGGTTTCACCGCGTTAACTTGCTCTGAATGTCTAACCTGCTCCGGAGCAGTTTACGTCCTGGATAAGAGGTCAAAGCTCCGCCTCCTGACCAATCAGATCTCTTGGGAAATGGCGTGCCCATTCGTAGATGATTTGTGCGTTGTTTCAGAGTTTTTAGACCCATCTTTTGACATAATAACATAAATCCTGGTCATTGAGACTTTGAAGGATGTTTTTGTTCTTGACCAGTTCCAAGTCTGTTTGTCTCCACGAGGCTTGATCTAGAATAATGAGTGAATAATAATGGTCCCACTGACAGAACTGCAGAAACATGAATTTAACAGGAACGCAGACCTCCTCCTGTCGTCACGGTGATTAATTAATACTCCAACACAAAACACACACACACGGGGGAAACTCAGCCTCAACAACCCTCCTTCATGTCTTTTAAGATATGCATGATTTTAGGATTTTTATTTTTCTACCATTTAAAGCAGGGGTGTCAAACATGCGGCCTGCAGGCCAGAACCGGCCCGCCAGAAAGTCCGAGTCCGGCCGAGAAGATGAAATCTGTAAACTGAGAGAAATTATGACACTAACCACAATGAATGGAGTAACTCCTAAAATAACACAAGAAAAAGATCATTGATGTTAAACAGGTTTTTAGCTGATTTTTAGAACTGCAAAGAGACACTGCATGACCGATATTGACTGGTAAAGAAGCCCATCATTTAAAACAGAAATCACCTTGTATGTATAAAGGTGCACATCCGTAAATTTTAAAAATCAGGCAGCCAATACAAGGGAGCTAAAGAGGATGCTATATGCTGTCTCATTACCGTATGAATAAAACTAATTTTGATATTTGTTATTGGAAATGAGTTTGTAGAATGTTGAAATGAAAAATTCTGTGTTCTTCCAACACAGTTCAACCTGATGTGTTGCCTCACTGTGATTTTACATGATAAGTGTCTTGTTTAGTGCCGTTTGTCGCAGATCTTTACATCAGAACCTTCATCTTTAAAGGATGAAAGTGAAAATTTAAGCTCCAAACAACAAGTCTGGAGTGGAGAAACGTCATTATTTCATCAACTCCCACTGATCGGAAGTCAGCCATCAAGACTTCATCTGAGCTGCTTGTGAATCATCCTAAATGTTTTGTTCAATGCTTTAATGATGCATGTAGCAATAAAAGGATATGAGCCATTCTTGGCGCACGATTAATTCTCATTTCCGAGCAAACAAAGAGCTCCTCCGACCTCCGTCTTGTTCACCAAACTGCAGCAAACTCGCCCGGGCGCTCCTCGACAGACAATTTGCCTTCATGGAAAAAGAGTGAATCGTGTCCATCAACAAAGTTTTGCAATGAAATTACACAAACCACCTGCAGCTTAACGTCTGACTCCTGTCAGTCCGCATCCTGTTTCTTTTGACCGACGGGCCAATTATCAACATGTTTCCTCGGCACACGATACCGGACGCAAAAGTTTCAGCGCGCTTCCATTCATTGACGCGTCTCTGCAAATGATCTATTGACGAACTCGATCGAGAATCCCCAAGAAGGCTGTGGACTCCAGGTTGGGGAGTTTTTCCTTCCCACCTTCTCCTCTACTTGCTCTTGGGGAATTGTTGATTTTTCTCTCTAACTGTGTTGTATTTGTTGCCATAGAAATATACATTTCAATCAAATTGTGTGCTCAGAGTTTGACCCTCCGACAGAAGGACATGCTTCCTCCGCAGCCCTCGCAATGATCAAAGTCTCTGCTGAAGTGTATCTGTGAAAGTGGCACTCGTGCGGGAAAGGCCGGTGACTCCTCTGCTCCCTGTGCTCTGCAGACATCTTGCTGAACTTCCGGACCACCTTCGTGAGCACGTCGGGCCAGGTTGTGTACGACGCCCGCTCCATCTGCGTCCACTACGTCACCACTTGGCTCTTCGTGGACCTCATCGCCGCCCTGCCCTTCGACCTGCTGTACGCTTTCAACGTCAGCGTGGTGAGTCTCCTTCCTGTGTCGACAGCGTAGACAGCCGACCGACGTGTGTCAGGTTGATAGAGCGCGCAACAAGTCAGTCCCCCTTTGCAGGGCTTCCCAGGAGCCAGGAATCTATTGCATCTGTAATCACTAAATTTGTCCCGCTCATCAGGACTGTGGCAGACTATAATAAAATGTAAAAAAAAAATTACCCCCAATGTGCCAAATTGTGCTCTCTAGTGCCACAACAATCACTAAAATGACCAATGACCACGGCGGCCCTTAGGAATGTTGTAGAGAGATCAAACCAAAAGTCACTCGTTCGTCTCATCGAGACTTAAAAGTCCCACACTGACACCAGTGACTTAAATCCAACAGGAAGTTTAAGATTTGCCTTTGTGCAGACGCCACATTCGCCATCAAACAGGAAGTATACTGTGAATACCTTCAACATTGTTCACTCGGGCTCAAAGTTTACACGTTGCATTAGAGTCCACATCTAATCACAGCCATAAGATGGTTAGGCATAGCGCCACCTGCTGGGAACAAGACCATGATTGGTCCGACCCCGTTGGGCCAGGTTGGGCGGTCTCGACCACGGCTGCTTGCAGCTTTAATTGTTTCGGGGTTTTTTTTTTTAACCTAATTTGGAGAAGGAGGGGAAATGCATGCATAATGTCACGAGTTCCCATGTGAATATATTAGATGAACATTTCAACCGAAGCGGCGCTCGTCAGCTAAAGACATGGCGCGGAGCCAATGTGACGCTGTCGCACAAACCCCACTTTTCATTAATCTGGGGACCCACATGACGTCGATGCAGGAGGTGAATTACTACAAATATGTGCAAAATGGATTTTTAGCTTCATTGTAAGGACCTAATTTGAATTAACAGTATTGGATAATAATCAAAATAATCACAAGTTGTGATTAAGATTTGATTAAAAACATTAGATCAATTAAATTATTAAATTTCTTCCTGTGAAGGCCTAATTGAACATGTGTTCTAAAGTGTGATTTCCAAGGGCAGGATTGACTTCCTGTGATGACCCGAGGGGTATTTAAGAGGGGCGGGTTTCGGGCTGGAGCTACTGGAGAGGTTTGTTTCCACCTCAGAGCAACACAACAGCCCTCAGTCCGTCTCCCCACTCATTCCGTGCAGCAGATTGTCATGTGATCGCCCTCGATGGATGAAGAATAATGAGCCGAGTGCGGCCTGCACATTACCATGCAGCTTTCAGGATGCTTGGTGAACTCAGGGAGTGTTTTGTCAACAGAGACATGGTGTTTTATAATGATTTGACTTCGTCTGGAGTTTGGTAGTAAAGGTGTGGATAACGTCACATAACGAGGTCAGGAGAGAGCAGAGGGAACGTAAACTTTAACTACAGCAGCATATGAAATATGAATAATCGTGCAGCGTCTAGGCTACAGACACGACCTTTGATGGTAATGTGACCAAGATCGCAACGTCCATTGTTGACATGGGGCACTGGTTCCCAACGTTTTTATTTGAGAAATACCAACATTTCCAATACAAACATTCGTTTTTACATTCAAACTGACTTTTGCACTTTGGTACAAAAAGATCAAATAGTTTAGAAAAAAAAATTTTAGATTAGGAAAAATTCCCCATCATTTTTGCCCTTTTTTTCATTTTTAACATTCAGCGGTTTAAATTTTTGTTCTAAAGATTGCCTTTCGGCACAAGAATTGCTTTTAAAACACAAGCGGCACGCTGAAACAGTAAAAAAAAAAAAAACACTAAATCGGGATTCACTCTGAAACTAAAATGCAAAATGATGCGTTTTCACTTGAAACTGTCCTGTACGTAGGAAGAAAGCAAGTAACTTTTTACCTTTTGTTTTCAGTAAATAATTTGATATATATAACTAGTCACTGTAATCAATTACTGTTTTTCAGTAAACTGCACAACACAGACTGCAGCACAAAAGTGGCAGCAATGCTTTTGTCCTTACAGACGATCAAGTGCATGTTTGTGTACATGTATGTATGTGTCTACATAAACGTGCATGTAAGTAATCTACTTCTACTGTATTCACATGTACCTGTGCAGTACTTCGGAGTCCACCTGCTGAAGACGGTCCGGTTGCTACGGTTACTGCGGCTGCTGCAGAAGCTGGAGCGTTACTCGCAGTACAGCGCCGTGGTCCTGACCCTGCTCATGTCCATGTTTGCCCTGCTGGCCCACTGGATGGCCTGCGTCTGGTACTTCATCGGCCGCAGGGAGATCGAAAGCCCCGGCTCCTGGGATATCGGTGAGTGCGCACTTTATTTTCATCCACGCAGAGAGTTATTCAAGCACAATACAGCTGATTACTTCGAACTGGAGTGGGAGACTTTGTACTCTCAAGATTCAAGTGAACATGAAAAGGTTGGAGCTGAATGATGAACCATTTCTCCTTCTTTCTTCTTTCATGTTAAGACTATATTTGGATAATTGAATTTGAGCCGTTTCTTTAGTTCATTCAAGCCATTCAATTAGCTCTATCTTGTGCGTCTGTCAAACACGATCCTCTGTCAGTAGGTCTGTTTTAAAACGTGTGTGCACAGACTATCACAGGGTTTTTTTTCTTCTTGCAAACCTTTAATAAATGTGGTATGAATACCAATACCTTCTACAAATATCCCTGTAGCCCACTCTAAACCAGGAGTGTCAAACACATTTCAGTTCAGGGGCCACATACAGTCGTTTCATCTCGAGTGGGCCGGACCGGTAAAATAGTGCCAGAATAACCTTTAGATTTCAACTTTAAAGTTTTTCTTTGTTGTGCTAGAGAGTATACGTGATGATAATGTGTATATTTTCACAGACTAAGACCATATATTCTCAACCTAAAGCAACTTTAATGATCATTCCTGGTGCAAAATACAATGAAATGTCCCCCCCAAAAAACTTCTCTGTTGCATTGTGGGTGTTATTACAAATTCCAGAGTCTCAGTGTTGTGTCACTACTCCCCCAAAAAAATTGTTAGATATGTTTTATTTTAAGTGTGGACTGGAGCCTCTTGCTGGCTGGTTTTGTCATGTCATGTCATGTTTGACACCCCTGCTCTAAACTCTTGCTCTAAACTCTTGCTATAAATATTGCGTACTGTACCTTTAAACATTAAGAAATCACAAATACCGCAAGCCTTTGTCAACCAGCAGGTGATATTTGTTTCTAAATACATCAACTGTGTTTCACAGTTTTTTTTTTCTTAATCCTTTTAGTTTTAACGGTGAGATTCAATATGCTTATCTTGTGAAAAAAAAAAAAAAAAGAAACCCAACGGTTTCCCTTTACAGTAAATTTTGTTCTCATCAGATCTAAATTTAATCTTCGGAGTGTGAGCATTGGGAAATGTGCCCCAGAAGCAGCTTTAATGCCCATTTTCAGTGTTTCTAGCGGCGACAGTGCAGTGCAGTTTCTCAGTGTGTTTAAGTGGAGCATCACATTGCAGTTAGAAAAGATAATCACGCTCTTCCAAATTACACTGCCGACTCCGTCCTCAGGAAATAATTGCAGGGTTTCCCGAATGCAAATGGGATGAGATGTTATCAGGCTGCGGATCCACTTCAGCTGCGATGACACAGAAATATGATAACCTAAAAAAACACATTCAGCGACCTCATCGTGCTTGAAAGACACGTCCAGTATAATGCAGAAGTAACCTGAGCAGAGCCAGTTGTACAAACACAATAAAGGGGAAAATGCACTTTTGAATGCCTCCCGTGTGCTTTGATTTTCCCGCATGAGAGATTCTGATGATCAAACCCCAGCTTTGTTGAGGTAATAGCAGTCAGGAGTCTGGGATGAGATCCTGGCTTACTGGCTGATTAACATGTAAAGACACACGGGCACTTTTCAAGGGCAAAGGAGCAGGTTTTATTCATTTTTACTGTCACCTGGGGCACAGATCAATTTTTTTTTTCTGCCTCATTCTAATCCAAGCATTGCATGTGTGACTCATTTTAAAAGTCAATGTGAACATTTGCCCTTGGGCCAGAGACTGTGGTGTGTGTGTGAGCAACACGCCATGTGAGTGTGTGAGTGAATGTGACGGATCACGTAAAGCACATCGAGACTATTATGCAGTAAAATACACTTTATACTTCTGCATTACTAACCAAATAAACATAAGAACATTGACACCTTCCTAAGGTTTCCTACTGAAGATGGATCGATGGAGATTTATTGCAAAACCAAAACTGTAATGTAGGGTATACAGAGTAAACCTTTTTGAAACTCATTTATTTAATGTGTCCTTTGAAAGGACTTTACTTCTACACAGGCACACCCACTATATAATGTGTATACTTCTATTGTATAGTCTATATATATTCATATTTATCTATATAATATGTGTGTATCTGTATATTTAGTTTATTCTCATACTTATTCACATGATATGTAAATATGTACAGTGGTTGATAGAACTCTATATATCTATTCACAAACCTGTATCTGTATATTTGACAGTATCATTTGAACTATGGTTCTCTTATCTGTACGTACATATATAAATATATAATCAAGTGTTGCAGTCCGGTGTATTATGGAGTTGAGCTGCTGATCCGTGACCCTAGTCACAGATCAAACCACAATCCTTTCACACCGGTCCATTGTTGGTCGAAAAGGTCCATTTTCAATTTACTGTGAGCACTTTCGTGGCAATCAACAGAAGTCAGCTCAACGCGCGCTCTGATCCATTTAGCAGAAAACCAGTAGCAAAAACAAGTGTTGCCGTTTTGCTTGTGTCACATTTTTACTGACTGAGCTCTCGTTTTTCTCTGCAAAGTGAATCCCTGCACCTTTATAGATTCAGGACAAACATGGCGACAGGTTGATGCAACACAATTATGTCTCCATGCCAGCGCAACGACATTTAAAAGCTATAAATCATTATATTGATGAAGCATAGAAAAAATAGTGACTGCGGCGCTAAATTCAAACTAATCATACTTTATTGGTACCCTTGGGCCGTGGCCATTTTACACAATTTAAAGTGATATTGCAAAACTTTCATTGTGTTTTGGGAACTTTTTGAAAGCTATTTTTATGAATTTGCTGTAAGTTACTTCTTTCTGCAACTTCAGGGCCCAAAAGCGGACTGCGGGCCACGCGTTGGGAATCACTGCCCGAGCCAAAAAAATGAATAAAATGATGCTGTTTTCGAGGCTTTCGCCCTCACAGCAGAATATATAATCCTCCCTCTGTGTTGGACCAGACTGCCTGTCATTGTCTACACAATGGCAGACGGACACTAACACTTGGGGTCGATTCTTGTCAGCAGCCCCTCAGTTGACTATTCAGACGGACCGAAGGGAAGATCCAGTCTGCAGTCTGTCCTCCAGGTGACACCCGCTGCGAGTCACAATGGAGGTCTGATATCAGCATGCAGATACAGTACGTCGGGTTACTCTCTCTGTCACTCAGCTGGCTCGTACTGGTTGCATGTGCAGTTCTTGTTTGCAGGGATATCAATAATTCAAGGGGCAGTGGACTCGCCGCCGTCCCCATGGCCCCTCCGCACAGCTGGGGCTGCAACGTACTGGAGCACAGCTTTCTGGACCAGACGGAGGGAAATGTATTGATATGGACACTGCATAGAATTGGCAAAGACGGGGTTTTTAAAGGATGCATTTGAAGCATGGATCCAGGGCCTTTGAGCCTCCGGAGGGTTCTAGGATCTGCAATTTGACTGCTGCTCAGGATGCGGCGTTGAATTCTATTTGAGAAGGAGGGGCTGATCAAGCAGTCAACGCTTTTATATTCATGTTTTCATGAGATTTCAGTGAGTGTTTTGCAAATCCCGTTGAGGAAAGTAACCATGGTACCCGGTGAAGGTTTTCTGATTTTGCATTGCGATGCACCGATACCACTTTCTTAAAAGACGGGTACGAACCTTAGCTACTTACCAAAACCGAGCACCAATATGAGTGCTTAAGCCATGAGGTGTATAGGGCGTATAAGTCTCCAGTATATTTACTACAGCATCACTGGTGTGTGAATTTCTTTAGTATGTAGCTTGTAGCATGTACCACAGCTCAGCGTAAAATCCTCCCAATCCACTGAGCAGTTAAGCTACTGAGCAACATTGGTCTTCTGGTCCAATTGTCTCTGGAGATTAAGTTGTATGAAATACTGGAGCTTTCACCTCCTCTTGATTCTTCGGCAGAACATAATGTGTCATTCTCATTAATATTAAAGAATCTCGACAACGCGAACATCACTCGTCATCTCTCGTCTACCTGCTGATGACGTTGCTGATGGACGATGTCATCCGTGTAGTATCGGACCCGATACCGGCATCGGTATTCACGCATCCCCACTTTTTTATGTTGGTGAAGGTTTTGATCAAAGCGGGGGTCTTCCTGTCTTGAAAGGGCTTGAAACTTTTCAATTAGATTCTTTCAGAGGGTCATTGAGAACAAAAAGACTTTAAGACAGAATTTCACAAGAAAAGCCACTCATCTACTCTTCTTTTGGGATCAGAAAATTATTTTGTGTTCACAACAACAGATATCAACAGGACAAATCCTGCAGGCTCTTCTTATTATTATTCTTTTGGGTTTAACGGCAGTTTGCATCCATAAAGTTGCATTAACGAAATCTGCTGATTCTATCTCTCTACATTGTTTCCCATCCCTGATGACTGTTTCCCTCTCTCTCTCTTACCAGCAGCTGTTCTGTCCCTAATAACCTTCTTCTTCTTCTTCTTCTTCTTCTTCTTCTTCTTCTTCTTCACTTGGGTTCACCGTCAGACAGAAAGAAAGAATCTAGTAGGCTCCATCCAGTATATGTATCTGCTCAATGTAAATCAGGGTCGTCGTCGTCGTCCAGCCAGTGTGACGTTAAGCCGCAGCAGAGGAGAGAAATATCTTCCGAGCACAATAAATACTGCATCATCTTCTTTAGTTAGGATGCTTCACAGATCGGATTTCATTTTTATGTTGATTATGAATTTGCAGGCCCGAGGTCAGATTGTTCTGATCCAGCTATGACTCGGTGTAAACAACGTCAGAGATTCACAGATCACTAGCAAAGGCATTAAGAAAACATGCATACACAGACGATGCATGATTCAAGGGGCTTTAATATATGGAAGTGCTGTAAAGAATCATGATGCTCACGTTACGAATTCAAGTTCATCTAATTTATTTATGGTTGGCGGGTCAAGCAGTGAATCGTACAACTGAACGGGGATGTTTGAGTATTTAAATGGCGTTGGCACGAGACAAGAGGGAGCTACTGCTTTGGCATTAAACTAAGAATTAAAGATTTTCATTTGTTCCAAGGTCGTTTCATACCTGGATAATAACTCCTGACCTGAATTAGTCAACGTAGTGAAAATGAGCAAACGTACAGAACACGAGATCAACTGGCACGTGGACATGCTGGTTTATTCTTATCCTCTCTTTTAGTGGCTGATTAGAATCAAGCAAAGAGTAAATTAAAACAAAATGTGTAATAAATCATTTAAAATGGTCATACTATGCAAAATTCACTTTCTAATGGTTTTCCAAAAGTAATAATCGTTCCCATACCTGGAATGACGCCGCAGAAGTCAGGAAGTCTGTCCTCTTTCTCCCTGGCTTGTTTCAGTTTTCAAGAAGTGTGTTGCTCCAACGAGCCAATCAGAATTCAAACCCGATATAGTGTCATCGGGTTTAGCCAATCCCAATCAAGGTAGGCCCTCCCTTTGGCAGCTCTGCTCTGGCACATGGCACCACGAGAGGAAGTACTTCCTCCTCTTCCCGAGATGGGCATGTGTGGGCGTGTTTTGGGGGTTTTCGTTTTAGAAAGCGCAACGAAGGCTTTCCGTTTTCACTCAAAAGCATTGTCATGTCAACGGGGCCCGAATTCAAGATCAGGGTTCTTTTTGTTTGCAGGAGTGTGGAGGATTCTTTCCACAAAATCCATCTCTCTGTGTTTGTACAGTGATGGATGGATGGATGGATGGATGGATGGATGGATGGATGGATGGATGGATGGATGGATGGATGGATGGATGGATGGATGGATGGATGGATGGATGGATGGATGGATGGAGACTGTAATATTGAGCTTTCAAACAGCCAATAAAAAAAACTGTCAACTCTTTCCTTGAAGTGAAGAGATGAGGTATCTCAAGGCTGTCTCCTTCAAGTGAGAATAAAGTAGCAGTAATTGACCCGTCTTGATTTTTACACCTACTAAAGTATCCTTAAAGCATCCTGCTAAAGCATCCTGCTAAAGCATCCATTGAACTCCCAATGATGAGCAAACACCTTGCTCTCCGATGCCATTTGTGTCTGGATGGAGTATTCTGACTAACGCTCGACTTTAAACTACAAATGTGATAAAGCTGCACCATATAAGTTCTTTTACTTGAATCAATATCACACAAACCTCACTGAAAGTCCCAAAACACTTTGTTTTTGATAAACTTGAGTCCAGTCACAAAATGCCAATAGAAATGGAGGAAATACTGAACTGCCTGTAGCTGTTAGGAGTCGGGAAACACGGCCTGCTGATTGTTCAATGAGTCGGAATTGAACTCTCCACTCTGCTAGTGTTTTTACCCAGTCAGTCCACGATCCAGCACCAACCTAAACAGTGAAGAGATTCTCCCATCGCTTTGCTCACCTCAGATTCCTAGATGATGTAAGGAAGGTTCTCGGCGCTCCACTGCCTCATAAACAACCATCTGGGGTGGATTTTGCTCCTGAACCTAACCAAAGTGCGATGCATCAGTGAGTGCCTCCCAGCTGAGGATTTCTCTGCAACAGACTCCAGAACATGTTCGAGAGAGCGGAGCTCTTATCTGATCCCCCAAGATTAACTCAAAAACTTTACAGGGAAGGAGGATGAGCACTGTACTCAGCTGAACATACAGGGAACCACAGTGAGGCGATGTCACGCTGTACAGCCCTGTTTACACGACAGCGTTTCAAGAGGAAGCAAAAGAAGCATTCGGTGTTATAGAAAGAACGGAATCATCCGTGTGTGTCTAGTGAGACTTTGTCGCATTGTCGACCTGCAACATCAGGAATTCCCTCCACATTCCCTCACAAGACAGGAAAAGGAGTGTTTGATCCACAGGTTGGAGATGTGCATGCAGTGGAGCTTCTCATGCTGATGGAGGTTAAGTTGTGCTAATGACAAAGTAATTAGGAAACTACTCAGGTGTTAAATCCTCTGATGTTGTTGGTTTTGCGGCTTTACCGGGGCTCTGCTCGCAGCTCCATCGTCACTCCTGCTGATTTATGCCGGCAGACCGGTCTCGGTCTCGGTTACATAAACACACACACACACACACACACACACACACACACACACACACACACACACACACACACACACACACACACACACACACACACACACACACACACACACACACACACACACACACACACACACCAAGCCCAAGGTGTGTGCTGCCAGAGATCAATGAAGGAGTGCATCCACATTGTATTATTCATATCCCTTGTTGTGCCATCTTCCACATTCTGCCGCCAGTGGTTCAGTTGCATTTCCGCGCACTCGCACACCCGTTTTTCTCAATAATTTATAACTTCAGATTTTCTGCTTCTTTATCAATTTTTCTTTATTTTTTTTCCATTTTATTCGAAAACTGATGGTATTTTTATTAATGATTTGCATCACAAGTGTGTTTCGCTTATGTAGCGGGTGGAGTCAGAGTTTGTTTATAAGAAAAAAACCTCACCTGATATGCCTGCTCTCAGTTCTGGTAATGCATCTTGTAGATTCAAGCGATGAGCCATGACATCACACTGATTTATCACCTGTTAGTCGGAGAGATATTTCAGGCAAAAAATCCACAATCTGACTTCAAAGTTGCCGTTAGAAGCAGAAAACCGGAACAGTCAGTGTTTTCATGTAAACATGAAACTTTTCTGAAACAAAACGATGTGTTTTCATGTGTCAGTTCATGTAAACAGGTTCTTAAAGCGAACGAGCGTTCTTAAGTTTCCTGTCCACACAGGAAACATCTGCGTCCACGTTACCCGATGAAAACTACTAAAAATGTTGTAGTATATATGCCAGACCTATAGGTGGCAATATAATGCTGGCACAGAAATGCATGGATCGTGACAAAATTGAGAAATCGACAAATCCAACGTCTTGTTTTATTAAACCAAATAGCATCAGTAGCTTCTGCAGCACGACCTGCCATTGTTGTTGTTAAGTGACGTCGCAGAGAGGGCCATGGGGTCGTCGGGTCGAGAGGTGGGGCGGTGACATCATCATTTTCAGCTACAGTGCGTCTTGTCCATCCACACCTCAAAGCCGAGGCGGCGTTTTAAAAAGCCTCCACTCTGGAAGCCGTTCTCAAAACAACCCCGTTTTCAGGCTCCTAAAACGGCACATCGTGTGGATGATCGGCCCAAAAACCGTCAATCAGATTGACTAAAAAGTGACGGTATTAATGGAGCGACTGTCTCAGTGGTGACGCTCCGCGATGCGAGGCAGGTGGAGGTCTGAAGTGGAAATAGTTCCATCCATCAGGTTGTATCATGCGCGGGGTTGCAGGGTGCTGGAGCCAATCCCAGCTAACTATGGGCGAGGATACACCCTGGACAGGTCGCCAGTCCATCACAAGGCAAACATACAAGCACACACACTCACAAATTAACCTCAAATACATGTTGTTTGACTCCGGGAGGAAACACACACACACACACACACACGGGGAGAAGACACTGACGTAGACAAATAAGAATGGAGGTTATTTCTCACACAGGACTGTGGAGCCACAACGCAGCCTTTTTGAAATTAATGAGATAGCTTCGGACGTGTGGAGGGAGAAACTCTCTCTGCTTTGTTTTGTCCAGCTGCCGATGCAGTGAGTCTGTGCAGTGAAGGATGAAGTCTGAACACACCAGCTGTGTGTGGAGGAATCATGTCTTTCTGTCTCGGGCGGGTTTTCTCTGTATGTATGAAGTACAGCAAACTTCATGTAAAAAAAACCAGTCTGATCAGGGATCTGCAAAAAGCTTGTTAAACTGGACATGAACGTTGAAGGGAAAAAAAAACCCTAATGAGTTTTTTGTTTTTTGCAAGAAATCAAATAAGAAAGTAAAATTCCAGTATTGAACAGTGTTGTAAGGTATATTAGTCATTAGGATAAAATCCATAAAGTATTTCAGCCGTATTGTTTAAGGGTTTTAGCTTCAGGTCTTTCATCGAGATAAAGTAAAACTGTCCTTAATGAGGTTATGTTTCCTATTTTAGTCTGACCAAAGTAACGAACTTCTCTGAAAGAAAATAGTTATATAAGTGTGAATAAACTCACAGTTTTGGCATCTGGCATAAAAACTCCCCTCCATCTCCAGTGCTTCCTGTAATGATTTGCTGTTTGACCCCACATGAAGGCAGAAAACAGACAATTCATCCACACTGTCTCTCTCTGTCTCTCCTTCCCACAGGTTGGCTCCACGAGCTGGCCAAGCGTCTGGGCACGCCATACTTCCTGTCCTCCTTCTCGACGCTGGTCCCCTCCGTGGGCCTTTTGTCCAACGGCACGCAGTGGAACGTTTCGGCGTCGGACATCGGGAACCAGGGGTCGTGGAACGGCAGCCAGACTTCCGGGAATGCCTCGGGAACGAGCGGCGGCAGCGACGTGACTCTGGGCGTGCTGGGCGGCGGCCCGTCGATGCGCAGCAGCTACGTGACCTCGCTCTACTTCGCTCTGAGCAGCCTGACCAGCGTCGGGTTCGGAAACGTGTCGGCCAACACCGACTCGGAGAAGATCTTCTCCATCTGCACCATGCTCATCGGGGGTAAGAGAAGTGTCCTCCACTTTGTGAAGCCTGTCGGCGATCACTCTCTGACTCTCCTCTCAGGCTCAAGTACTCAATCAGATCATTATCTGTCGTTCGCGACTCATCAACAGGCAGCTGTGTGTGTGATAAATCAAACACACACACACACACACACACACACACACACACACACACACACACACACACACACACACACACACACACACTTGAGTGCAAAATAACCAATTCACCATGTCATTACGCTCACACCTCTTGGGTAAAGCTCCATTACATAGTTGGCTCTGCATTTCCTTTTTGTATTCAGGATGTAATAAAAACAACTGCAAACATTAACAGCTGATGCTGCATTTGGCCATGAGTATACAAACAAGTCACAGCTCATTAAGCAGGAAACATTAAAAATGAGCTGCGTTGTTTTATAGACACTTACGAGAACATATTTGATGTGTTACAGTATAATTTTAATCTTTAACCTAAAACTAGTTCAACGAAATACTCATTTTCTCTTGATTGCATCTTCTATACTTAATAGAAATTCTGATATATATAAATACATAACACATATATCGGGTTCAACATGTCTGAAAATTGCGAGCAAGAAGTCAAACTTATTTAATCCTCCCACTTCGCCATTTAATGATCAAGTTTTATAATTATCCTGCGCAAAGACAGAGCTAATCCCGCTAACATGGGTTTCGCCCTGGACCGCTCATCAGTCCACGCACACTCACTTCTACCAGCTATTTAAAATCACAGTAACATAACAATTACGTCTTTGGGTTGTGGATGAAAGCTTCACGCTCCAGTGTTTTCTGCTGTGCGGCAACAGTAGAAACCATCTGCGCCATGTTTTCTGCACCATTACATTTCACCTGGACCCGTTTGGCTCATTAGACTACAGGCTGCATGCCGGCTTGTGGCCACACAAGCTCATCATATTTAAGTAGAAATAAACTCCAAACAAGTCCAAATTCAATATTGTCTTTAGTTTATGGAGTTTCTATACTGGGGAATCTCACGTAACTGAAAGAAATCAAAGAAAAGACAGGCTTGTGTGAGCATGTAGTAAACTGACCCTGGAGATCTCCTGACAGGAGATGACAGATGAAAACAGATGTGCAGCCACTTCTTAATCCGTCGTCGTGCTCATCTTCAAGCTCCAAGCCTCAGACTTTCTCCCCAAAGATCCGCCGTGACACACACACACCCGAGAACCTCGGGAGTCGAAAAACAAGAATACACACATTCCGCTGTCGCGGCTGAAGCCAATGAGGAAGATGATTGTCCACAAACTGTTTGTATTGAGCTCCATGACTTTTGAAATAAGAAGATTAAATGAGTGGCAGCCCGAAATGCTTGATATGTTTCTAATAGTAAACAAGAACTCACAAAAGTGCATTTTATAAGAGCTAAAACGGTTGCTGATCATTTAGGCTTAAAAGCAAGTTCATCAGCTGCCTGCTTGTGTTATAAAATGAGGGATATCTTAAGTGTTGGAACAGTTATTTACTGTCAAAATCACCAAAGACCCTGCATTTCATATGGTTGATATGGCGTTATCACTGGGAGCCTGTAAACATCCATCCCTCCATCTTCTGTACCTTGTTTGTGTGACTACAGGTGAAGGCAGGCTTGTTACTCTTTAAATCTGTGTCTTTTGACTTTTTTAGAAAGCCTTTTACCCGTGGAGTTTTATAGCCTTCTGCTATAAAACCATTATGATGACTCTGAGTTGTTAATCCAGCTGCTGCTTCAAAACATCGATCTCTTCCCTTTACAAATCTCACCTCACGTAGCTGTGAAACCTTGGCCGCCGCATTTTAAAAACGCTGAAACTTTCACCAAAACACTGACGATTGCATTCTCCACATTCTGACCTTGTTTTGGGAACAAATCCAGGCAGCAGCATCGTTCTGTGAAGTGCATTGAGTGAAACTAAAGGACAGTTTCTAAATGGAGATCCAAAATTTGCAGTTTTCATCGCATTTAAATGTTTTTATTCTCTTTGCTTTTGGTCGACGGTCATGCTTGATCATTATAAAGAACTATAAATTAAGATATCAAGAACTTTAAATCGTCCTGCAGCCCATAATATAAAACTTTTGGTTATTTTAAATGTAATAAAGCCAATAGTGCAATAATTTTCCAATAGTGTAATAAAAGTAATATTTTGTTGGCTGGTTATTACACTGTTAAAGTAAAATTAAGAAAATCTTTAAAATGCATTGTCCAATAATACAGTGATACATAACGAATACACAGCGTTTCTTGGAACTAAAAGCTTTTATGCAATTTGCTCATTAAAAAAGCTACAGTGGAATAATTCTTCTATTCATTCCTTGAAGACACATCCTTAGTAAAGATTTCCTTCATGTCAGGAGTCAAATGTGCATGAAAAAGGAGCGAATCCTCTCACAGTGAATACCAAGTAGTGCTTTTAGGTTTGATCACAGATTTTTAAACCTGCATGGAGCCACCACAGCACCCAGAGCCAAAAATAAATACACCCACATTTTCTGCATTATACTCACAATATAACCTGATGGACAGATTTATTTCCTGCTTTGTCCTTCTAAAAGCTCGACCGCTGCCCCCGTCGGGAGGCCGGCTCCACGTCTCGATGATGGGACCATTCTGCGGCTGGTCAATGGTGCTGCAGCCTCCGCTGACGCCCATTCAAAAGCGCTCCTTAAATAACACCCAAATCTCAGCTGCTGAGAGGAGAAGCCTCCATGATCCAAACATACTTATCTTTCCAAGGCCACTTTGAATTAAATCTCTGGTGTTATTAAGAGAACTGCTGAGAAGAATTTAACCGAGTGTGAGCGCAGAAGAAAGAAGCACGTCATCAACCTGTGAAGTAGCAGAAAGCAGACTGTCCTGAAGTGCTCCCCTATGCTTTTATTCTTGATAATCATGCATTCTTATTGGCAATATTTCTGTATTTTGTGAGTTCTTTGCATGAGAAGGTGCTGATTTAAAAGCCTTGGTGTTGGGACGCTCCGGTCTTGACTCCGTCTCAGGTTAGCTGGTCTTGACTACAACAATTCAATTCAATTCCACTTTATTCATATTGCACCAACTACAATACAGTCATTTCTAGGTGCTTTTTAACAGAGAGAAATCCAACAGATGCACATGAGCACGTGTAAGGAAAATCTCCCTCTAAAGCAGGGGTGGGCATTCCTGGTCCTCAAGGGCCGCAGTCCTACACGGTTTCTATGTGTCCTCCCATCAAGACAGCTGACAGCAATGAATGGCTCATTATCAAGCTTTGTGCAGAGCCTCATCGTGACAACTCAGGTGTGTTTGAGCAGGGAAACATGGAAAACACCTAGGACTGCGGCCCTCGAGGACCAGGAATGCCCACCCCTGCTCTAAAGGGACGGAACCTTTGCAAAACAAGACTAAGAGGTGGCAGCTTTCTGCTTTTCCGCTCCGGGCTTTTCATCTGAAGTAGATTTTGAAGCCTTGAGGCTGATTTTCGTGCCTGAACTGTGATCTGGTAAATATGAGCTAATCCAACTTTCACTGTATACGTGACACCTGCATGGTTGGTCAACACTAGGGATGTCCCAATCACATATTTTGGCTCCTGATCCCATTCCGATCTTTCCCATTCATACAGTCATCTGCATTGCCTCCACGGCTCAAATATGAGCATTTGATCTGCAAGACACTAGTGTGACAGCATTCGTAGTGACTCCTCAGGACTCCGTTGCCTGTTTGCTTTTTTTAGATTTTTATCGCAAATTGGTTGTATTGAGCGAAGCTCTGATGCTGGAAAGATTGCAAATGACCGTTCCACTGCATTTCCTTTCTGCTTTAAAATCTTTCCACACCTCTCTGACATGTTCCAGGAGGTGTTGCTGATGCTGCTATGGTGGTTTGGATCCGCGTAACAAACAGTGTTCAGGTTATAGCAACAACAACAACAGAATTGGCTCAATTTACTGACTAAATTCTAATGTTGTAATGTTATAGTTACTCTGTTTGGTCCTTAGATCCTGACTGAACACAGAAACACTTCATCAAACAGATGATAATAATCCACAATGGATTCCTGGAAAACTTTATTTGTGCCATAACATTTCTGTGCTTTGAACTTTTGATAACAAAAAAAATAATAATTAACAATTTATATTCTTTTTTTTATTAATGAAAGTGCATACTTTGCCCCATCATTAAAAATGCATATCTTCATTAGGCATGGGAGAGCTTGGGGCGGAATTCTGAAAACAGAGCAGAGAAGTCCAAACCGTTATGAGAAACACTTTGGATTTTTAATGGGAGATTTTAAAATGGTTTTAATTGCGGTTCTGGAGAAGTAAAAAAGTAAAGATTGTCTTGGTACATAAAAGTAACCAAGCATACCTTTTCAGCTCTCGCTCTCTCTCTCAAAGTAGCTGCTGTCCGGGAGCGAGCCTTACAAGACGACTGCCCCTAAACATGAATTGTTTCTCTGGACCTGAATGAGCAGAAATCCTAAAATAGTCCTGGTGTCTGTGTCCTGTGCTCTCAGCAGCTTTTCTCCTTGGTCAGTTACCTTGTTTAAAGGAGAGAAATGACTGTGCAGCCTCTACGAAAGAGTGTGACATTCAATAGATGATGTAGTGAGTTCATAAGCAAACAGGAAGTGGGAACATTCCCATTTCTAAGTGGTAAGAATATAATGAAACCTCTCACTCGGAAAGGGATACCTCTAAAGCAATGATGGTGACGCCATTAAACATGATGAAGTGTATGCATCTTCATGAGAAATTGTGTTTTGTTTTTTGTTTTTATGCACTCTATAATAAACCAAACTTGTTTCATTGGAAGTGGAAAAGGACGGATTTCATGAGCACAGCCTCAGGAGATATTCAGTGATTTAAAGTTATGGAAGAGGAAAGTCTAAGCCCTCGTTTTCACAATGTTTTCAAGTGAAAGCGCTAAACTTTCGTAGCGTTTCGTACCGTTTACACAACAATGGTGCAACCAAAGCAACTTTTTCGAAAATGCTCGAGCTCCGCGAAAACGACATCATTTTCGTAACTGGCTCTTTGACAGTTGGTAAATTTCCAAGTTCCCCTCCACATGAACTCAACAATACTTACCAATCTCACTGGTAGATGTAGGAATTAGAGGAACTGGATGGGAAACGCAATTGGAATGATGCTGTTGTTCTTAGCAGTGTTTGTTTTTTTAAATTCACAAATAAGACATTTATTCAACATTGGGTTTATTTTCTGGAGATTATACATTCCTACCGTATTGTGAAAGCAGTAATCCACTTGAGGCAGTGCTGTTCAGAGATTTTTGTACAGCAGCTAAATCATTTTAAGCTTTACGCTTCTTAACTTCTCCAAGGATTATAAAGACGTCTTGTGAAGCCTCCAACTGTACAGAAGCATTGTGGGTCCCTCAATATTCAGCCGATAAGGCAGCTGTAATTACATGTATTTCAGTAATTTCTCTCTTTCTCTCTTTCTCTATTTCCTCTCTCTCTCTCTCTCTCTCTCTCTCTCTCTCTCTCTCTCTCTCTCCAGCGCTGATGCACGCTGTGGTGTTCGGTAACGTGACGGCCATCATCCAGAGGATGTACTCGCGCCGCTCGCTTTACCACACACGCACCAAAGACCTGAAGGACTTCATCCGGGTGCACCGGCTGCCCAAGGCCCTGGAGCAGCGCATGCTGGAGTGCTTCCAGACCATGTGGTCGGTCAACAACGGGATCGACGTCAGCGAGGTGTGGACACTCGCTCACTTTGCACACACATGGATCCAAGATCCGAATCAGGGTAATAACGCCATAGGGACAAGCTGATGCTGGACAAAATAGAGGGTAGAAGCTGGACGGTTCCTCTTTTTTTTTTTTTATCCAAAATGTTTTTATGAGAAGGCAAGGCAGAGCAATACAGCATCATCATTTCACATCCACAAGTTAAATAAAACTGTGCCTTAAATATAAATAGAATGAATTAAACGTAATAAGAAAAACAAAAGAAATCATGAGTAAAGCATTAAAAAGGAAATATATCCTAATATTATACATTTTTCAATTATTATTATTATTATTATTATTATTATTATTATTATTATTATTATTATTATTATTATTATTATTATTATTGTTAACATTATTATTATTATAGACACAGAATCACATCAATGATGAATTTAGAGTCGCCAGTAATACTAATAAGCATCTTTTGTCTTTTGGTTGTGGAAGGATACGTGAGTGTACAAAGAAAACACATGGACGCTCTATTAAACCCTAAATACAGAAAGGCTCTGATTAACCATGACTCTTTTTTTCTAAGGCCTCATTTAGAGGAAAATGTTTCAAGTGAATAGGCATCGTTTTGGGGATTTTCGTTTAAGAAAATTTTCACGTTTACATGGCAATGTTTTGAAAACAGTGTAATTAGTATGCCAGGCCACTAGTGGATGCTGTTGCTTTTTTTTGTAATGAAACCACACACACACACACTAAACATTAACAATGTTCCTACAAGGGACATTCTAGTGGACAGACGACCAAATTGGATTAGTATTACGGTGACTGTCAAAATAAAAGTACCAAGTCCCAGGAGAGGACGTATCCCTCCAATCCAATCCAATCTAACTTTATTTATATAGCACATTTAACAGCCAAGGTTGACCAAAGTGCTTCACAGTTAAAAAATAATACTAAAACAACCAGTGAGTAAATAACAGGGTAAAAACAATGCCACAATCTTACAGTGCTCAATTTGTGTTAAAAGCCAGCGAGGACACCTGTGTCTTGAGTCGACACTTGAAGGACTCAAGAGACCGAGTGGTTCTAATGTGGAGAGGCAAAAGACTCCACAGACTGGTTGCAGCCACAGAAAAGAAACATCAAGGAACATCATGAGTTGCTGACCTCAATGATAAAACAGGAGTATGAACTTGTTTAAGATCGGATAAGTAAGAAGGTGCCAACCCATTTAATGCTTTAAAGACCAATGATAAAGGATAGATTCTAAGTTTGCAGAGGGCCAAGAGCACTGGTACAGTCAACTAGTGGGTCTGGCTGGCTAAAAACAATAATCTCGGTTTTTGATTCATTGAAAATGAAAATTCACAGAAAATGAATTTCCTGCCAATATTTTAGATCCTCTAAACAGTTGAGTAGAGGCTGGGATGAACCTGCAGAATTGGCTCTAATTGGGAGTATCAGTGTTTGGCAAGGGCGTGTGAACCAACGACCCAAATGCAGATCAGATTCAACTCAACAAGAAATCTTTGAAAAAAGAGGCAGAAAAAACCCCCACACACCTGGGGAAGGAACCTGAAGACACACAAACTGAAACAAGACACAGCTGACAACGATCGCAGGCAATAAAATCCGTCTCCCTCCAGCGGGTCATGGACTAAATGCAATATTGTGCTTTCATTACAATTCTCTGGAGCAAATGTGGTTTAAGGACCTGCGTGGCCAAAGAGCATCACCATCAAAGTTTAGCATTAGTTAGTCGCGGTGTCAGTCTACCAGTGTTTAGGAGGTCAACATGTCTGCAGTGAACCTGGTTGACTGTGTCTCTGCGGCCTCTCGCAGCTCCTGAAGGACTTCCCGGACGAGCTGCGCGCCGACATCGCCATGCACCTGAACAAGGAGCTGCTCCAGCTGCCGCTGTTCGAGTCGGCCAGCAGGGGCTGCCTGCGCTCGCTCTCCCTCATCATCAAGACGTCGTTCTGCGCTCCGGGGGAGTTCCTCATCCGGCAGGGGGACGCCCTGCAGGCCATCTACTTCGTCTGCTCGGGCTCCATGGAGGTCCTCAAAGACAACACTGTGCTGGCCATACTGGGTGAGTCAGAACGTCACGAACCGCGGTGCACTGTTCCTTGTTGCCACGGCGACTGAGTCGGAGCGTTGTCAAAAAGTTGAGTTCTCGGTGGCTCCAAGTACCGTCGTCGTCTAAACAGACGCCTGAAATGCAACAAAAGTTTTGCGTTTTCACTTGAAAATCTGCGTCGTGTAAACGCTGCCTCAGGTCAGGGCTTCGTGTTTGTCCTGTTGACTTGTCCAGGCTGTAACGCGGTCAGCTGGGGTCAAGAGATAGAAATAAAGTCTGCCATCACAAATGTATCCTCTGCTGGATCTGCAACCATATAATCTGGCCTGTTGTTTACCCAAATTATCCAAAAAAAAGGAAAACAATGGGAGTAAAAAGCTTTTTTTACAGAGAGCACAGTTTGATTCGACGACTAATTACAAAATGACGCACCGGTTAAATGATTAGAGTAAAACGCAGTGACGGTGGTTCTGTTTGAAGTGAATCACACACAAATTTGTGACACAGAATTTGACGAGAATCCCGCTGCGCCTCTTCAGCTCTGCGAGCGCGAGGCGACGGAGGTCGGCGGGACGGCGTGCGGCGTGGTTAATGGAGGCGAGAGCGGTTCATCTGGGAAGCACTTGATGACAAACACTCGTATGGATTTCAGCCTGGCACTTAAAGAGTTGCGGAGAGATCAGGTCTCACCATTTCACCTTAACGTGACTCCACTGGTGGGTTTCATTCAATCAGTCCTGCAGAGCAATTTGATCTGGATTTTTATGGAAATGAGGCTGATGGAGGAGACGGAGGAGAGGACACAGGAGCAGTGTGTGTGTGTGTGTGTGTGTGTGTGTGTGTGTGTGTGTGTGTGTGTGTGTGTGTGTGTGGCGTGCATAAATCACTCCAGCTACAGGGAAGACGAGGCTGAAAGTGAGCTGATAAAGAGCCGGTGTGTGCGCTCCGCTGCCTTCAGGAGTTATCGCCACGCCTGACACAGCAGATCCTGCGCGCTGCACGCAGAGATCCCTCCCATTGTGCGCGGGGACGCGGGAGGTCTTGATATGGAACCTCACGTATGGATGAATGAGGGAATCGGGACCTTTGTACACGCCGCTTTCTTGTTTGTGCTGCGGATGGAATGAATAATGGAAGCGGGAAAGCTTCACACCTCAGGCGTCACACAACACGCTCCGCGCCGATCGCCGCAGGTTGAAGAAGCACATCGTAGGGACGGGGCCGATGTGATCCAACGTAATTCACGGATGGGAAAGTTTCACTGTGCAAAATACAGTGAAACGTCCAAAAAAAGGTCACCAGTATCTCAGAGTCTGTTGTTTGACACCACTATGTTAGAGGCTCACTGGTGACTCTAGATGTGAACGTAGGCGTGTGGCAGTCGCTCTCTTCTATTGGGTCTCACCTTTTGTGAACCTGACGCCGTCTCCGGAATATTCCAAGGGAGAATTTGCACAAAATCAATGTGAGTCGAAGCAGCAGTGGATCAGCTGGTGCAGCAGATCAGCGGTTGGATCCCTGGCTCCTTCTTGTGTTGGAAAAGAAAAGTGTGTGTGTGTAAGTCTGAACGAGGGAATTTGACGAGCAGTGTGAGGCGCTTCGAGACAGCTTCAAAGCGTCATATGCGAAATGAATTTACCAGCGTGATCCCAGGAAGGCATTAAACCAGGTGTGTGTGTGTGTGTGTGTGTGTGTGTGTGTGTGTGTGTGTGTGTGTGTGTGTGTGTGTGTGTGTGTGTGTGTGTGTGTGTGTGTGTGTGTGTGTGTGTGTGTGTGTGTGTTCACCAGTTGTGAAACTAACCACCACCGCCCCCGGCGGCGGTCTGCAGAGTCGTGATCTGCTCACCTGCAGATGGACCTCTCTGGTCCTCAACTCACTTGACAGATGAAGCTCTCGCTTCTCGTAATTAGTTATATTAGAAAACCCGCTCACAGCTACTTAAATCATTCTGAATCAGCTCATTGAGCCGGACGTCAGAGAACAAGATTGTACCGAAGGAAAAAATAAATAAATAAAAAATGTTGTGGTGGGATAAATTGTCGCACCTGTGACAGTAAGTAATTGTTTCGGTCGTCTCACAGGATGAAATCTAATTTCCTCTGGTTGTGCTTCGAGAGCTTCGGAAACACTAATCCGCCAAAACGGGCCGAGCCGCTCCAAGGAGACGAGCCGGGGAGGAGAGGGAGGGTCTCTACTCTGCGTTTCTACATGCAGCCGGGACAAATGTGCATGACACTGCAGTCAGTTTATCAAAAGGTCAAGACAGTGAATTAATGGTGCCACAGTGTGTGTCGATGTGTGTGAAATGAAGTGGATTTATCTTCAAATGCCAAGCCCCTGGCTCATATTTGATCTTATTCACAACACACACACACACACACACACACACACACACACACACACACACACACACACACACACACACACACACACACACACACACACACACACACACACACACACACACACACACACACACACACACACACCAACGGGCAGAATGCAGTGCTGTGCAGGTATTAATAATAGATAGATTTACATTATTAAAACACCTTGATTATTAATGCTGAAGAGGGGAGGCGGTCGGGTCCTGCAGGGCCCAGAAAGCTAAACAAAACAAACTAAACCGAGGCTTCGCACTTCCTCCACGAGTTAGTGGCACTTTTTATATCATGAAAGAAATAACTACTGTAGTATTGTCATTTATTCTTTTTCAAACTTGTTGATTCAACATCACACTAACATGTACTTAATAATGTAAAAATCATGACATTGAATTGAATAACACAGTTGTTGTTTTGCGTATTTATAGAACCTGAAAATGGTTTAAAAAGTTATTACCTCCAGAAATCTAAAATTGGAGTCTTTGTCATTACTAGTAAAGTACATAACTCACACTGCACATAAACACACCCAACCCCAACTAGTCAATAAACATAAAAAAAAAAAAAAAACAGTTTTACAGAACAAAATGAGATTTTCTTCAATATGTCATTTATATTCCTTGTTAGTCAGGGAAGCCGTCGGTCCGTCTGATAGCCTGTTCGCATGACAATACTTCACATGCAAACTCATTGCTTTTGTGTTTTCGTTGCAGAAAACTTCTGCGTTGACGCGGCAAGGTTTTTGAAAAAAATTTCAATTTCCTGGGAAATGGCCGAAACACTGAAAACAATCAAGTTAGCATGTCGGGCCACGATTTGGTGCAGTTGGTTGTTTTTGTAATGAAAACACACACACGGAGTGTTTTCAGAAAGTTCCACCTTGGGAGCAGTCACCGACACCCAAAACGCGACGAAAGTTTTCCGTCTTCACTTGAAAACGTGTAAACGGGACCTTGTGTTCCTTGTTTTCCAGATTGTAAATGACCTAGTTAACGTCTTTGTGGAGTTTGCATGATCTCCCTGTGTGCACATGGGTTTCCTCCAGGTTTCCTCCCACAGTCCAGGAACATACATGAGATTAATAGACGACTCTGTGTCATTTTTCACCATTACTCGACTTCATCAAACCAAATGTTTCACCAGTTAGAGAGAAAATATGAATCATATCCATCAATTCCACCCGTGATGTTTTCTACAGCATGACTTCATTTGCAGCCTTGTTGGTTTTACAGACACGTGCTGAGCCAATCAACACCCAGACTAATTTCATTCATGTTCCATTAAGCACCAGGCTGGTGTGGAGACTCTATTCTAACACACATTTCTTTAAAGTGACCTTCAGTTTGATCATCACACCGAATCAAGGGAAGCATGGGGGTACTGTAATTATTAGCTAAAAATCAAATTAGCAGGAAGTGACAGGAGTACTAACACTGACCTTTGATTTCATTACACATCACTGCAAGGCCAGGCGCACTGAGTCGGCATAGTTTGATCTAAAGCTGGTTAATGAAGAAAATGAATTATATCGTGGCAAAATCTGGAGGCAAGATTTGGACACACGGATAAATCACTACCCAAGTGTATGTGCTCACACCAGTGTGTCTGGATGATTCCCGAACCGAGATATTAGTTGCAAGCTCCAGAGCGTTTCCATGGCAACGGACGCTGCTCTCCTTTGATCTTCTCCATGAGGTGACTCTCCTATCCACCTTGAGTGGGACATCTCAAAATCTAATGGGTTGGTCCTTGGATGTTGACAAACCATCCCTGAAGATTTCATGCAATTTGGGTTAATAGCTTTCACGAAAAGTAGATAAAACATATTCATACATACATACATACATACATACATACATACATCATAACTTGCCCCTACTTTCGTTGGCGAAGGTAACAACAGCACCCACTAGTGCCCCAAGAGCAGAACTACATCGTTTTCTGCATTTCTGCCATTTCCATTTAGACAGACATAGTATTCAAAACCTTGAGTTTTCACTTGAAACGTTGTTGTGCAAATGGAGCCTTGATGTTGTGCTGGTGGTGGCTCAGCCCGCCGTACATTCACGACATGGTGAAAACGAGCAAACAGTCAAATGCAAACAAAAACCCTCCTTTAAACACTCCTGTATCTGCGAGTGTTTATCTAACGATCGTATTCTCAGTTAATTATCTGCAAACGGCAGCATATTTCTGCCTGAGGGTTCAAATCAGCAAGATGCATCCAGGATCTGAGTCGATCCACCGGGCCAGACAGGTGGACAGTGCTGTCCGATAACTGCAACCTCCCCCATCGCCGTTATCGTCCTCTCCCTGCAGCCGCCACCCCCGCACGCTGTACCACCCCATGTCACCCTCCTCCTCCACCTCCACACTCTCACATCTCAGACGTTCCCCTCCTCCCTCGGTCTTGGTTTTTCTCCTGCAGCCCTTCTTTCCGTTATTTTCCACTCTGTCCTGTCTGTCGAGCATTTTTCTCCTGAGCACTGCGGGGGGGGGGGGGGGGGGGGGTGTCTGTCAAACATCTCACAAATGAATGTTTCTCCTTTTAGCCTCAGATACATTTTCCTGTTCTGACATCACACTGCCGTGTGCACCATTAACAATCTGTGTGAAAAGACACGCTGTGTGCTTCTACACACTGAACTGATCCGGCGAACAATCAGTCTTGTGCATAATAAGTTCCTCGCAGTGGGTTATTTATACCGCCAAACGCCGACAGGCGACTTCTCTCCATTGTGTTTACAGACGAAACACTTCTCCCTCGCTAAGACGTCTTTTTAATTACTCTCCAACAAAGTGCTCGTTCCTGTATCTTTAAACAAAAAGTTTCTGCATTTTTAATCGATGTTGCGTTCTGAGCGCTTGTTTACAATGACCAGTAGGGGGCAGACCAGTCTCTGACATCGGATTTGGATTCATAAACATCCAGTTACAGTTTAGTCGGAAGAGAAACCTTGGTGGGATTTAAACAGGTTAGTCAAGTTGTAAAGACGGCGAGCGATCAATCTGAGGATTTTTGGGATCGTCTTTTCACATGAAGCGACGCAGCTTCGCTCATTCCGTGGACGTCAGTGTCACCGTCAATACACTTAAGAACTAAAACATCTTAGTTGTGATGGATCAGACATAAAATCTGAGTTTTGTACAAGTTGATCATAGCGGTGTTGCTTTTTATCTTCTTCTGAATGAATTTGCTTGGTTTCATTAGGATTTAAAAGTAGGAACTTAAAAAAGATGAGGCCCAGTACACGTGACGTTTCAAGTTAAAACGCATCGTTTTAGAATAGAATAGAAACTTTATTGTCATTGTCACCAGCAATTTCCAAAAGTTCCAATGTGGGAGCCATTTTCAAGAACATGCGTTTTAAGTGGCTCCAAGCACTGTTGTCATGGAAACAGACCCCCAACGTTTTTCTCTTGAAAGTGTGTAAACAAAGCACTAATCTTCAATGTTGACAAACCTGCTGAATATCTGAAATGAACGCAGGTCAGGAACAGCATTTCAGTGAAGGTGCGTTTTCTCGCGTTTCCATGGAAACGGAGTAAACACCCTCTGAAATGGCCTCCTTGTGATTGCTGGCCGTCCGTGCGTCCGTCCACGACCTCAGGTTGGGAATCACTGAACAACCAAGTAAATATAACCATTGGTACCACTGGTACCATCAGCACAGAATTGTGAATCATTACAACTCAATTTTTCCTGACGTTATTACGTGTAGTTTGGGAACCAGCTCAACTGAATCAAATCTAATAAGACATACGGTTTCCATTATGTCAACTCTCTCTCGGGTAAAATACAAAGTGACAATTAAATCAGTTAAGACACTTATTAAGATCTGGTAATTTCCTCCTTTACTTCATTATTCACGCCGTCATTACGCTTGATTGACTAATTTGTGTGATTGTTGCATCCATCACTCGTCCTGTGAGCTCGCTCAGCTGTTGCTTTAAGATAAAATTTACGAGCGGTTATATTTAATTTACATGAAAACAAACTCACTCCGTCTTCGGAGCAATTAAACTGTTCTCATGCCATTTGCCCGTCGAGTGCCTTCAGCTTGTTTTGTTTTTTTGTTTTTTTCTAAATCTGACGCCTTCGCCTCACATTACCGCCACAGTTCGGGATCCTGTCAGCGCTCCAACTCGCATGTCGGCGCCAACCTTTCAGCCGTTCTCTCTAATTACATTTTGACTGCCACTTCGTCGTCTTTCACTATTTAAAATGTTTAAAATGTTGGAGATGTCAACGAGTTGTCTTGGCCTTTTCTGCTTCCATTAATCAGCCTGACGTTGTGTTCCTGTATGACTGGATTTTCAGCCGACATGACGGCGAGAAGCATTTAGCTTTATTTCTGTTGATTGAAGACACAGAACACATTTGAAGTTTTTTTTTTATTTTATTTTTTTTATTATTTTGACTTTGAATGATTGCCATGGTTACTTCAAGTAAGGAGCCTTTTATTAGCCTATTTTACCAATACAACCAGTGGTGTCAAACATTTTTCAGTTCATTGACCACATTCAGTCCACTTTCATCTTGAGTGGACCGGACCGGTAAAGTGGTGCCATAACAACCTTTAAATTTAGATTTTAAAAGACTCATATTATGCAAAATTCACGTTCTAATCGTTTTCCAACAGAAGTAAAGAAAGTCTGTCCTCTCTCTCCCTGGCTTGTTTCAGTTTTTAAAAAGTGTGTTGCTCCAACCAGCCAATCAAAAATCAAACCCTATATAGTGTCATCGGGGGTTTAGCCAATCCCAATCGAGGTAGGCCCTCCCTTTGACTCCTCCCACAATCAGGCAGCTCTGCTCTGGCACATGGCACCACGAGGTTAAAGGATTCTTTCTCACTCATCTCAGTGGTACTTTGAAATGACTTGACAGGTCCTCTCCTTCAATCCTGTGTCTGTGATGATGTGCTGCTCAGGTTCTCTGTGTTGCTCCTCCGAGGCTAACCCCAGCGCTCGCTGTCACTTCCACGTCTGCAGGTAAAGGAGATCTGATTGGCTCTGACTCCCTGACGAAGGAGCAGGTGATCAAGACCAACGCCAACGTCAAGGCGCTCACCTACTGCGACCTGCAGTACATCAGCCTGAAGGGCCTCCGCGAGGTCCTGCGGCTCTACCCCGAGTACGCCCAGAAGTTCATCAGCGAGATCCAACACGACCTCACGTACAACCTGCGGGAGGGCCACGGGGCTGATGTGAGTACCCACAATGCAACTCCGCGAGTTGCCCACTCAGGATGTACTTGGGCTTATTCGTGGCTCCTGAAGTAAAACGTGTTTTCCACACCTGCTGAATAGTGTGTTTGACCGTTATTTTACGCGTCTCGTCAACTGGAATCCCGATCTCAGCTGATATTTTTAAAACGCGGGTTACTCACTGGACAGGTCGTCAGTCCATCACTTTAGAGACTGTACTTTATCCCAGGTTGGATTCTTGAGAGTATTTCAGTGTGTGTGTAATGAAACTGACTGTTAAATCTCGTTGTTGCTTTATAGATCCTTTAGATAATATAAGGTTATTTTAAAGCACCATTCAGACATTCAAATCTCCTGGAAAGACGTTGAAGGAACATTGAAATTACATTTGAGATTATTAAAGATCCAAAGCGAGAAAAGCTGAATATCTCATGAGAACATTTCAGGCTCAGAATGTTTTCACTTTCAAACATTCTTTTTTTGTTGTTTTCTTTTTTATTATTTTTATTTTCAGGTAGAAAGAAGTGATATTTACAACTGAAATGTGATCACCTGCAGTGTTAAATATCCACACGTCAGCCCTCATTGCACCACGAGTCTGTTCATAAATGGTATTTTGTGGTTCGGAGCCGTGACAAACCGAGTTGTTTTGTTTCAGCTGCTGCCATCAAACACGATCAGGCTGATCAGGCTGAACGTGCCTCTGGTTTGGTGCAGCGGCAGCAGCACGAGGGAGGGAGGTATGGGGACGGGAATAGCTCCACGATGCTGTTTAAAGCTGTCCTGTAGCTAAAAATAGAGCAGGGGGAAAGCACGGGCTCTCCCTCACTGGCTGTCCCCCGGCGGCTGCTGCTAAGATTGGATCCTGCTCGATATAAATAGCCCAGCCAACCGAGGAGAAACGGCAGCAGGAGGAGGAGGAGGAGGAGGATGAAAAAGAGGTGAGGGCACTCTGCCTCTCTCTCTCTCTCGTTTTCCGCTCTGCTCTTCCACTGCAGTGCCAGTTTATTTCTCCAGGGCACGGCACACTTACTGCAGAGTGTGCAAATCTGTGCATGTATGAGCGAGCACATATCTGTAGCAGTGTGTGTGTGTGTGTGTGTGTGTAAGTGGGAGGGAGGATGCTCAATCTGCAGCCTGTATCACAGGTCCAGGGTTACAGCTGTCTGGCCTGGTCGTCGATGCAAAAAAAAAAAACAGCCTTCTGGTACCAGGAGTGCAGGAGAGAGCACATGCACATGTATGTCTGCAGGTATCCAGCAGAAGACAAATAACACAAGCGATGATGCAGCGTGGAAGATTATGACGGAGGAGCTGTGGGAAAGGTTTACTAAGGGAGAATCCAGGTGATGGTTCTGTTTCCAGAGTCTCTCCCTGCTCAGTCAGAGAAGCCGTCATGACCCTGGAGCTTCAGGTTGGAAAAAAAAAATGAATAAATAAATGTATGAGCGACCAGTGGACGGAGTGCAAGGAGCTGTTGGGGGGATTAAAAAAAAAAGAAGTAATTTTACAGCAAGTTTTCCACCTTTGCACCGGTTAAAGATGGAAGCAACGAAGTGAGAATCACTAAAAACCACAAGTCACTCGAACACCCATGACAAGAAGCTCATCCTCAGAAACTTCCGCTCACATGCATTGCCCGCAGTCAGATGTCTGACTCCGCCGCACATACATGATGCGATCTGCAGCACGCTCACGCGCTCAGACGAGCACACGCCGACCGACACGCGGCCGTTGCACGCTTATTATCGCGCCCACGCATCGCAGAGCACTCCTTCGGTTTCTCCCTCCGGAGCCGAGTGCTAAGATTAGAACAGGAGAGCTAAAAATAGATTACGGCGGCACGTGGGGGGGGGGGGGGGGGGTGAGCAGGCAGCGATGGAGGATGGAGGCAGACTTGATTAAGTGGAAGAGAGATGCTCAGAGTGGGAGAGGGGAAAAGCTGAGGGGCGTTGGCTCGTCTGCATGATGAGATCGGAAATATATTCATTGCTCGCTGCACCAGTCGCTGTTTGTCGGCTCAGGATCGAGGTTGTTATTGTATTATTGTGCTTCAATGTACAGATACTTCACTTCGTATTATAACACCCAGTGTGTTTGTCCATTTCAAGTTTTTTGTTTTTCTTTGTACGCAAAAAAAACGTTTTTTCTTTGATCCAGCTTATCTGCTTGGCCTTGCTCAGTGAGCCACAGGTGCAAACCTGGAATTGAACCCGTGACCTCCGGAAAAAAGCGGCCCTCACAGCTTTCATCCGCAGGAAATTCAGTTCAGTTTTCTTTCTATAGCACCACATGCAGCACAGTTACTTTCACAGGAGACTTTCTGCTTTGTAACAAGCAGCTACGGCTTATAAGAACCCGTTTACACGACAACGTTTCAAGTAGAAACACCTCCTATTCCCGTTTTCATTTACACAGCAACGTTTTGAAAATGATGTCTGTTTACACAGAAACACTAAAAATGTAGTTTTCCTGTCAGGCCACTAGTGGGTGCTGTTGATTGTTACCTTCACCAATGAAAGTTGGCCGAGAAGGTTATGTTTTCGTCTGCGTGTATTTATTTATCTATTGGTTTGTATGTATGTATTTATGTATTTTACCAACTTTTCGCAAAAAACGACCACCCTGAATGTGTGGATGATTCATCATCAGCCGAGGACGAATCATTTAGATTTTGGGACGTTAGCGGCAAACTGTTTCCGAATAAATCCCAAAAAACTGCAAAAACATTTCCCATACAAAGCGGATGAGCGGGGCGCCTCATGGAGGAGAACAAAGGAGATCAGCGTCTGTTGCCATGGAGACGCTCCCTGCTCAGCGTTTCACCCAGTGATATAGCGACTTCACCTCCTTAGTTAGCATCGATATGAGCTAGCGGCTATCATGCTACCAACGCGAACTCGGTTCCACAAACAAATGTGGCGTTGGCGATGGTCTGCGCTCTACCGAGTGTAGCTCTAGTTCTTATCGACCTGCTACTGAGCATGTGCAGAAGAACCCTTTACTACGGCTGTGGTGCGCATGCGCAGTAGCAATACTTCCATGGGGACTGAGTTGGAGCGTTTTCGAAAAGTTGCGTCTCCGATGGCTCCGAGCGCCGTTGTTACGGAAACAGAAATAAAAGTTTTCCATTTTCTCTTTTGCCAAAGTCAACAAACCTGCTGAATATGTGACATTAACTCTCTCTGAGCTCCTCATACTCTCTCATTTGTACTTTTCCATGTTCACAATGTTGTAGCGGGTCAAGATGGAAATATCTACATTTATTTGAAGTTTGTGTCGCAAAGTAGAAGTGAAAAGGTTAAAGCACTTGTTTAAAAATAAGACCATAAAGTTAAAAAAAATGAAGTATTGAAGTCAGTGATGTTGTGGTGTTTACCTGAGTATTCACAATGCTCACGTCATAAGATACTTTTTTATCGTCAGTATCTAGTCAGCAGTTTTAAGAAAGTAACTTTAACTAATCAGTGCTTTTCAGTAAGCTGCAAAAACACCTGGCTGAAGTTAGTAATGATGATTATATCTCTTTATTATTGAAAAAAGACTGACTGCTTAAAGAGTACATAAGTAGAAAAAGAATAAAACTATAAAATATTATCACAAGAAGTTCATGTTGGAAACGTTCATTTATTTTTAACTTTAGAAGAGCTTTGAGCGTTAACTTCTCCTATGACTTGTGTCATTTTTAGTAGAAATTTAAACATTCAGGTTTAATTCCTGCTTTTTTTTCCAGATAAATTCTGGAGTTTCTGTTTAGTTCAGCTTGTCTCTTCAAGAAGTTTCAGCAACGAGGAACCGCCTGAATTATTCAGTTCATAAGCAGCAGGGACATTGCTGATGGGGAAAGGGGGGGGGGGGGGGGGGGGGGGGTCTGCCAAGGGAGTGTGTGTGTGTGTGTGTGTGTGTGTGTGTGTGTGTGTGTGTGTGTGTGTGTGTGTGTGTGTGTGTGTGTGTGTGTGTGTGTGTGTGTGTGTGTGTGTGTGTGTTTCTTTCTTTCTTTCTTGCCGCCTTGCAGAAGCAGAAACAAAAACCTTAAAATAAATATTGACTCTTCAATCAGTTCCAATAGTTTCCTTCATTTTTGTCTCGCAGTTCCGTCCGATGAAATCACTCACCTGCTCCCATCAAGTAGCTTTTCCCTCCTTCAACAGGAGTTTTTTCATCGAGGTCATCAAGCTTTCTTCACTTGTTCAATAACACAACCAAACATATCTACAAGCTTTTTGAAACACAATAGCATCCACACACACACACACACACACACACACACACACACACACACACACACACACACACACACACACACACACCTCCACACTGAGAGGCTTCAAACATCCACTGAGGTAGAAAACAGTCGATATGAGGTGGATTCATGCAGTGATGTTATAAGAAGTCCAGTCAAACACAAACTGATGCAGTTACCTGGATTTTATTAGCAGGTTTGTGAAAAGGTGCGAATCAATTCTGTAAATCTGAATAATAAAGAAACAGAGTGAATTTTCTTTGAATAGAAAGGATCAATGGAAACTTGTCTTTGTCTGCCCCCCACTGGTGAACATGTGTAACTGCACTGTTGCGACTACCTGCTGCTCAGTGTGTGTGTGTGTGTGTGTGTGTGTGTGTGTGTGTGTGTGTGTGTGTGTGTGTGTGTGTGTGTGTGTGTGTGTGTGTGTGTGTGTGTGTGTGTGTGTGTGTGTGTGTGTTCCAGGCTGACTGGGAGAGTAACGGTGGCCTGGTGAAGAAGCTGCCGTCCATCAGGGAGGATGACGAGGACGGTGGCGGCGGCGGCGGCGGCGGCGGCGGCGGCGAGGAGCAGCGCTCGGTGTCGTGCGCCCCCCGCTCGCCGCTGCACCTCAGCCGGGGCCTCAACTCGCCGCTCCGCTCCCCCCTGCTGCCCCCCAGGCCCTTCCGCGCCCCATCCGAGCACCTGCGGCCGTCCATGCTGCAGATCCCGGTGGTCAGCTTCAGCAGCGCGCCGCCGGAGCTCAGCCCCAGGTTAGTACGGCCTCACGTGCTGCTCATCCCACAAGTGCACCTTCCTTTAAACAGCTTCTATCAGAATCTGCTGTGTCTGTGTGAGCTGGACTGGCTCCGCCCACACATGCCCATCTTGGGAAGAGGAGGAAGTACTTCCTCTCGTGGTGCCATGTGCCAGAGCAGAGCTGCCTAATTGTGGGAGGAGTCAAAGGGGAGGGGCCTACCTTGATTGTGATTGGCTAAACCCCCGATGACACTATTTCTGATTGGCTGGTTGGAGCAACACACTTTTTAAAAACTGAAACAAGCCAATTTAAATCAAACCTTGAAGTGAAATATCCAGAAAAATTATCCTAGTTTTCCTGTAGCATTATGGGGTTTTTACAAACTCACCCTAATTGTGAGTTTTAACTTTCATAGTAAAATCTCGCTTGTAAAAATTCATATAATATAAAATATAATATATCTAATTAATCAAATAAATTAATTTGATCTATTATATCGGTGCATTTTAAGATAAAAATTATTTGAAATAATGGAATATTTCATCATAAATGGGAATTTGCTTCTGAAAATAGGAATGAAGTTCAATATTACCTGCAAACTGAAGCATTTTGTGCATCTCAGTTGTAATATTTACAGCCTATAAGTCAGCAAAATGAAAACAAATAAATGTCATCATTAAAGTGTTCGGAGGGAGTAATTCTCTACTTCTGCAGGATAAGAAACATAAATCTGTGTGTCGGGTTCTCGGAGAGAGAAAACTGCTGACTTGACTAGTTCTGCCACCTTCACCTTTATTTATATGATTGTTTCTCACAGGAGTTTCAGATTGAACATTGATTATACAAAGTTTTGAAGTGACAGCTCAGGTTCAGTTTCTCCACGTTGGAAATGCTTCATGTTTGGAATAAGAACTACCAGATGAATTACCCGAGTCGACGGATGTGGAGGAACTGGGTAAAGCTGTCAGGGTGTTTGTAAATAACACCCATAATGCAACAGCTGCAGGAGACGAGAAGGTTTCATTAAAATTATCTTTATGTTGAGATTATTGTCCTTTTTTTGTAGTAATTCTTTGGGTTTTGTGAAAATATAGACATTTTCGTCACGTGTAATCTGCACCACAACAACGAAACACTATAAAGTTTACATTTAAAAGTTATTATGACACTATTTTACCTGTCCGGCCCACACAGGATGAAATTGGGCTGAATGTGGCTCCTGAAATAAAATATATGTGCACTTGCCTGGTAAAAGGTAAAAATGAAAAACCTTGATTAAATAGTATTGAAATAAGGATTTTCTTTTAAATGCACAATTTCTGTATTTATTTAAATTTATCACCAAAAAAAACAACTTGTAATAAACATTACTTATAATATTAGAAATATTGTTGTTTTGCCAAAGTATGGATTATTTCCAGACGGTAGAAGTGGAGAAAACAAATGATCACTCTCCAGCTGATTTTATCAAACAAAGATTATATTTCAAAGTGTTTAATACACTGACTTCTTTTATATAATTCACTGGAGTTAACATTGACTTTTGTTGTTTTTTTTCAAATTTAAAGTTTTTCCAATGAAAAAAAGATTGAAACAAAACAAATGTAATTATGAAAATCAATTATGTAATTATGATTTCAGGGAGTCTGACACAGTTACTTTCTCAGTTTCAGAGTCTAGTTACTCGAGTAACTAATTGAAGGTCACCGTTTGTTTGTTTATTAACAGGAGAAAAGATTCTTATTTCTAATTATCTAGTTTCTGACTCAAAACTATGATATCATTGGAAGCATGGCGTCATTATTAAAGCTACAGTGACACACCATTATTATGGTGTGTGTGTGTGTGTGTGTGTGTGTGTGTGTGTGTGTGTGTGTGTGTGTGTGTGTGTGTGTGTGTGTGTGTGTGTGTGTGTGTGTGTGTGTGTGTGTGTGTGTAAGTTAGAAGTTGCGTTTTCTTGTCCTGCGTCTCGTCACGTCTCGCTGCTTCCTGCAAATTCCATCCAGACGGACGTCCGGGGACGCACATCTGTCCGTCTCCGGCGTGCCGGAGCAGCGGGACGTCTGGAACCGACACTGGAACCGGGGGGTCGGTGGCAAAACGCCGCAGCATCGGTATCTGGCTGCCATGGCAACCGGGACAGAGCGCCGGCGGATCACACCGGCTGCATGTTTCCAGACGTGCTGCAGGATTGTGTGTGTGTGTGTGTGTGTGTGTGTGTGTGTGTGTGTGTGTGTGTGTGTGTGTGTGTGTGTGTGTGTGTGTGTGTGTGTGTGTGTGTGTGTGTGTGTGTGTGTGTGTGTGTGTGTGTGTGTGTGCGCAGAGATTTATTCCAGTCCATCGACTGTGCAGCCGTGTGTGAAGAAAAGCTGCTGATACGGGTTCTTTCTTCACGTTTGCATGAGACAGGGACTAATGAGAGCAGCGAGGGTTTGTTTCTCTCTGCAGCCGTTTGGACCAGATATCTAGTGGAGCTGCGGGTTTCTGAGCGCCTGGTGATTTAAAGCAGCGCAGCTGAAGCACGTTTGACTGGAGAAACATCCTGGATTAGAATTTAAGAATGAATTCACACGTGATGATTCAGAAATACATTTTGGAACTTGAATAGAAATACAGAGGAGCTCATATTCCAACAGAAGTATCTGATGAGACTGAAAAATACAGAGGAAAACTCACTTTTACTACGAAGACAGCTGATCTTTAATCTTTGCTATTTCCAACAGTGGATTTACCAGATTGTGCAGAACTGAACACATTTAAAGGGTCATATTATCCAGCTTATAATAAACGTTGTATTCAGAGTTTATTCCCCCAAATCCAGCTTCTCCTTGATTTTCCTCCATTTGAATATCGGATCATAGGAGCTGCATTCAGAATCTGCTGTGTCCGTGTGAGTTGGACTGGCTCCGCCCACAGATGCCCATGTTGGGAAGAGGAGGAAGTACTTCCTCTCGTGGTGCCATGTGCCAGAGCAGAGCTGCCTAATTGTGGGAGGAGTCAAAGGGAGGGCCTACCTTCATTGTGATTGGCTAAACCCCCGATGACACTATATAGGGTTTGATCTCTGATTGGCCGGTTGGAGCAACACACGTTTTAAAAACTGAAACAAACTTCTGTGGCGTCTTTCCAGGAATGGGGACGATTATTCCAGTTGGAAAACCTTTAGAAAGTGAATTATGCATAATATGACCCTTTAAACGCAGGAATCTTCCTCTTCCTTTCATTTCTCGCTTCATATTTTATTCTTCTGTCCAGATTTGTCGACGGCATCGAGACGGAGAGCAACTCCACGTCCTCCCAGAAGTTTGAGTTCAGCCCCAGTGTGTCACCTGCAGCCCCGCCCTCTCCGTACCCAGGTAACACCGCGCGCACACACACACACACACACACACACAGCGCAGTGCTTAAGGTATGTGTGTGTTTCCCCTGCAGGGATCCGCGAGCACACCGAGATCAAGCAGAGTGTGTCCAAACTGACGGAGGAGGTGAGCACCGACTATTTGTTGGCCTGTTAGTTTACACACCGGCTGGGCGGAGGATCACTGAGGCCTCCTTTACACCACAGCGAATACGAGTACATCCGCAAAGCTTCCTTAACTTTTGGGGGGTGCGTTTACACGCCGCCCGTGTTTGGATCCGCTGCAACCCGCCAAGTTTAAAGAGAGGGTTTTTGCTCGTGTGGGCGGGGCCTAACTCACACCCGGGTAGAAAGTAGTTAATGCAGAAATACTAAATAATAAATTAATGACAAACTTTGATTCTGACAGATGAACAGTCTCTCCAGACAAGTGTCTCAGCTCAGCCGGGAGCTGCAGGAGATGACCCGGCTGCTGAGGCCGCTCCTCCAGACGCCGCCGCCCGTCCTGATGCCCGTCGTGCCAAACCTCACACAGCCGCCGCCGAGCGGCGCCGCGCGCCCGGCGGTGCCGCCGCCCTCCGTCTCGCCGTGGCCCCTCCAGAGGACGGACACTCGCTCCCTGCTGGACGGCGGCGACCTGGAGGGCGTCGACCTGCCCCGCTGCCTTCTCCCCACCCCCCACCTCGTCCCCACCCCCCACTCACCGCAGAGGCCTCGCCCGTCTCCGTCAGCAGCAGCAGAGCCGCGGGCTGGGTCGCCGGCGGAGGCGCCAGGCGGCGTGGAGGCAGAGCCCGCCCCTTCCAGCCACCTCTCCATGGTGGAGGGACTTCCAGGAGGGTCTCAAGCCCCCCAAAGCCTCCCCCACCCCCCCAGTAATGGTATCCTCCCGCAGGAGCAGCCCCCTCCACCCTCTCGCACGCCGTCCCCTTCCCTCTCCTCCTCCCCCCTCTCCCCCTGCCAGGGTCTCCACCTGTCTGCTCCACTGCTCCACTGCTCGGCCCCACCTTCGCTCACCTCCTCCCCCGGAGACCACCGGATGCGGCTGTCCCCCCCCGCCCCCACCGCTCCCCCCACAGCCTCCACCCGCGCCCCCACCCTGTCCCTGCCCTCGGCTCTGGACTCGAGGAGGCGGGACGCCTGGACGCCGTTCTGGTGCAGCTCGCGGCGTAGCGAGGAGGACGGGGGGGGCGGGGGGGGATCCGGGACGGCGCTGGAGATGGAGGAGCGGCGGGGGCCGTCCGTGGAACACATCAGCTTCATCGACGAAGAGGAGCCGGCGGCACTATGAGGCAGCGGGGTGGAACCCGGCGGGTCCAGACACGCCTGCCAGGCCGAGGGCCAATCAGAGCGATGGATTCCGTCCAGACCGACCGCAGCGCTCCAGCTGCACAACATGTCTTACAGCACCAACGATCCCGTAGCACCGGTCCAACCGGTACCGGTCCCGTTACCGGTCCGACCTGCAGCCGGTACCGGGTCACACAGGTCAGAACTTTCTAGCAGCTGGAGCCTCGAGCAGCTTTATGCAGCAACACAGACTCACTGCTTTAACTCCAAATATGGATGTCAGCTCCTCCCTCCTCTTCCTCTTCCTCTTCCTCCTCCTCCTCCTCCTCCTCCTCCGTCCCCTCCCTCCCCTCCCTCCTCCTCCTCCTCCTCCTCCTCCTCCTCCTCCTCCCTCCTCCCTCCTCTTCCTCCTCCTCCTCCTCCTCCTCCTCCTCCTCCCTCCCCTCCCCTCCCTCCCTCCTCTTCCTCCTCCTCCTCCTCCCTCCCCTCCCCTCCTCCTCCTCCTCCTCCTCCTCCCTCCCTCCTCCTCCTCCTCCCTCCCCTCCCTCCCTCCTCTTCCTCCTCCCCCTCCTCCTCCTCCCTCCTCCTCCAGGTAAAAGCTCACACATATCTCAGCGTGGAGTCTTTATATAATCGCAGCCAGAACTCAGATTGTTCGCACTCATCAGGAGTTTTTTTTCTTCTTCACTCGGTTTATCTTTTGATTCCATATAAAATCAGAAAAAAAACTTTGCGACAGTTTTTCCGGGTCGGCTTCAGCATCGTACAAATAACTGCAAAATCTCTCTCGGATTAGAAATAACAGAAAGAAACGTTAAAAAAAACAACTGAATTTTACTGGATCCAGATGAGTCCAATATTCTCAGTCAGTTTTCCATCAATCTGCCAAAAATAGTATGAGGGCCAATGGAAGGAGGCCTGTAGCGCCTCCTAATGGAATAATCTGTCATATTTTGTAAAAACACGCTGCATATTGCAACACGTTATAACAAAATGTGACATAATGTAATAATTTGGTTCTTTATGTACAAAACCATGGAAAGTAAAGCCCGAATCAGAAAAACCATCAGATTAACATGAAGCATTCCAGATTGGTTATAATTCATTAAAAGTTTAAATGACGTATAAACGAGTCAATCCGTCCTCCGACTGAAGCCGATGGAGAAATCGATTCAATTCAGGGAATATTTTCATCCATCTGGTCTGTTTGAACACGAGAAAACTGATTTTGTGATCCAGAAAAGATCTAGAAATCTTTCTGTCTCAATGAGCAGATCTGGTATCTTCTTCATTTCTTCCACAGCGGGAAGTTTAAATCACAGTCACAGGTTCAACAAGCGGAATATTTGTGTGACGTTTGAAGCGAATCCCTTTAGAGTTAAAACACACACACACACACACACACACACACACACACACACACACACACACACACACACACACACACACACACACACACACACACACACACACACACACACACACACACACACACACACACACACACACACACACACACACACACGTCCCTCATGCTCACCAGAAAGTTCTTTCAGTTTGAATTTTTCTCAATCTGATGTCGACTTTCAGGGTTTCAGCCACAAATGGGCTGATTTGATAACATGGTGTTAATCCCAGTCTGGAGTAAAGTTAATCTCTTTACAGGGGCTTCTGTTTTAATTTCATTAGTTGATAAATCAGCCTCGAGTGTGTTAGTTAGTTTACAGATTCCCATTTTATGACCAAGTAGGAGCAAAACAATGTGATTTATAGTGCGTTTATGAACCACATTACAACAATCTTGCCTTTTCTTAGATTGAGAGCGCCCCCTGGTGGTGAAACATTATAGTCCTTTTAAACAGCTCGTGAATAGAGAAAACTTACTAAGACTCTTTTATTAACATACAAATACAGATGCTTCATTATCACCTTCTTTTAAAATATGAATGTGTCTCAGGGGCTGGTTTATTTGAAATGACAGTTGGTCTGAGTTTTAGGGAAAATATAAAGTATATCAAGTATATTTGTCAAACAACACATGAATTCATCTTTCATAGCGTTTTAGAATGTTTTGATAGAAACCACACACACACACACCCACACACACACACACACACACAACTAGAGAGAGAAATGTAGAAATCCTCTTTTATTGAAGATTATCTGTAGAAAATGAAGCGAACACTTTTCATTGTTAGTTAGTTGGCACAAACAAATTTCGACAGTATTACAGTTTATTCATTTATTTTTTATTTTTTTAAGTAAATTCGTTTTGCTTCCACCAGCCGCCACTGAAGCCAACATAATTCCCATAATTCCTTGCTGCTGTAGAGGGATGAGCCTCTCCGGCCCGTTTACACACTGTTAAACATTAACCTTCTTCTTTTCCACAAGATACATTAGTTAGTGGCTGTTGGGATCAATATAGTCACAACTATTTATGTAGCACTTTACAAACTGCTTCACGACTAAATTTAGCCGATGATGATGATGATGATGATGATGAGGTTGGACTAGAGTTTATTTATTCTACGTGTTATTTATTTTCATTCAGTCCGTTATTGGAACCCTTGAGGACGTTTTGCCGGCTGAAACCTTGAATTTGTGAGACGTTCGGTCGTATGCCAAAGAGATCAGAGGAGAAATACAACGAACTTCACCCCCCACCCACCACCACCACCACCACCACCACCACCACCACCACCTCCCCAGCATCATGTTTGTTGACCACCAGCCAATCAGATTGTACGTCAGACTCCTCCATCGCCCCGAGCTTTAGCCATCCAGCCATTCGTGCCTTCTCCATGTACAGATCCCCTCCTTTAACCCACCCCCCACCCTTAACCCTCACCCCCACCTGCTGGTTCACCAGCACGGAAAGCCATCAGCGCCACCTTCAGCCAACACTTGCACCTTCCTGGGAAATCTGATGAGATTATTTCAAGCGATGACAGGAAGTGAGTTTAACCTTCAATATTCCTATGTAGCGCGCACAGACACACGCACACACACACGCACGCATGCACGCACGCACGCACGCACGCACTCCACTACGAGACGACGCCCAGGCCCCATCAGGATGGAGGTCTCAGGACTTCTTTGGTAAAAGTCACTTGTATTATAGAGTCAGATTTCTAGTCTATTTTCTATAAGAGGAGCAGCAGGACTCTTTATCTTCACTCAGTCAGAAACAAACGGGGGTTTTAAATCAAATGCATGTCACTGCTTTCTCTTTTTTTTTTTTTTCATTCTTTTGCATGTAATTGGTGCCTGCTTTCTGAGCTGTTCAGACTGGAGGGCTGCTGGGAGGAGAAAACAGCCCGGCCTCTTTCAGATGTATTTTATTAAAAAGAAAAAAAAAAAAAAACTGCTGTTACATAAAAACCTAAACCAGGATTACATACTGTACAAGAATAAAAAAGTGTTGTTTTGTAAAAAAAAAAAAAAGATATTAAGACTCCTGTGTTTTTCTTATGCGGGTGTAGAAGCGATTTTATGTGAGTAGAGGCAATGTAGTTCAGTTAAATCCATTCAAAACTGGTTTAGAGGCTGTTTGTAAAAAAGATCTAAAAACTTGGTGACTCTTTTAGTGGATCCCTGAAGCTTTCACCATTTTAAACGTAAATAAAATTTTTTACTTATTTACACCGAAGTCAATTTTAAAAGGGCTTAAAAAAAAAAAAGATAAAAAAAAAAAAAAAAATAGAATTAGTAAAAAGAAAACATGTATACGAGGGGAAATCATGCAAAACTTCAAAAAAAAAAAAAAAAAGCCAAAATGGTTAAAAAGTTCAAACGTCTAAAATCAGGTCCAAAAATGTCATGAATTGTTTCCCATCCTAAATTGTTAATTGAAACTTCATGAAAGGTTTTGGTTTTCTTTTCCACATATCAAAACTAAACATGAAACCTTTTAACCTGTGTGTTTTGTGGCGTCACTGAAATTTGAGTTGGTGGAAAGTCAGAAAAAACTAAATAATCTAATTCTCTTTTGGTCATAAAGGTTGCTGAGCTCGGGATTAAATAGTTTATAATATAAACTAGTTTGAACTACAAAGCGCCAAAACTGGTTTCCAACAGGTCGAATCCAGTTTCTCAACTAGTTTAAAAAAATAAAGAAAGAAAATCACTAATGAAGTATTTTACATTAAATTGAAATGGTTAAAATCATCCAAATTTGTCAAACTCCAGTTAAAACCTGCTTTTCTCCCTTTAGAATCCACTTAAAATTTAATCCAAAAACGTCCATCATGTCAAGATCTACTCATGTGATCCACTGCCTCGAAAACAGTTACGTTTTCAAGTCAAGAAGCACAATGAGTCTGTAATCCAGCCAGTCCAAAAAACTCTAATCCAAACCAAATTAACTATACTCTGAAACCACTTTGGATTAAAATCCAAAACGGCTCTGTAACAACCCCTAAACTGGCTTTACAGCTGGAATACAGAACGGAAACCGAGTCGAAAATTAATTAGATCTGAAAATAGTCGTGAAAAACTCAAAAGTAATCCGCCCAGAAACATTCCACATCTTAAACCAGATTATTTTAAACTGGAGCCTGAGCAGTCACAATGAGACCAGAACCAGTAGTTTAAAGTTGTCTTTGTTGTGGTGAAGAGTATACCAGATGGAAATGTTGATATTTTCAGCATAAAACAAACAATCACTATAGAAAATGACTAGAATTCCAACATAAAAGTAATTGTAATAAAACCTTCTGGTGTAAAATAGTGAAAAGTCCAGAAAACTTGCTGTTGGATTCTGGGTGTTTTGTTTTACAAAAACAAACCCGAGGCTTTCTTGGTTTGGAGCCTCTTGTTGGCCGATTTCTCTGACTCATCCTAGAACAGTTAATCATTTCAAAAGTCTAAATATGTTTTTAAGTCCCAAACCAGCGATTCCAGAAAATCAATGACAAAAACCATTTGTTTTTAAACCTTTTAATCTAAAACCGTCAAGAAGCTGGAATATGTGGAAGGAGACTTCAATCAAAACCCATTTTGAGAGCGTCTGCTGAGCTGCAGAGCTGCAGGGCTGCAGGGTCGCAGGGCTGCAGCTCAAGTCTCGGTTCAAATCAGAAACTAAATCGGACTGGAAAAGAAGACGCGACAAAGAGGAAATCCTTCTTCAGGTCTGAATATATTTCAACGGTCACATTTGTTCTCAGAACCTCCATGAAGGTTTGAAATGTCAGGGAGCAACATACTAGATATTCAACAGTGGGATGAAGCTCGGCTCCTCGTCCTCCACTCTTCCTCACGTCTCGTTGATCCTTCGTGAAAGACGGCGGTGGCGGCGGCGGCGGCGGGACGACGCGAGCGAGCGACCAAAGTTACGACGGTTCCCATTGGGATCATAAGGAGAGACGGGACCGGCTGCAGCTCCTTTCTCCTCCTCGATCCCGTTTCAAAACCACAAACCTAATCCCAAACCGGTTCGAGAGCCGATTTAATCTGAATCTGAATCCGTCTGCTGCGCGGGGAGTTCAGTGACGGAATGAAAAAACAAACGTGGTGAGAGAGGAGGGCGAAATAAACATCCAAAAATATATATTTGTTTATATTCATATATAGATATTTATATATTTATATATTTACGAGGTAAGTATCCACAAAAAAAAAAAAAAACAACAAACCAAAACACCCAAATTCTTCAAAATAGGCAGTTTGTGGGGTTTCTTTTCCAAATGTGTCCTTTTGCTTTCGATGCCTTTCGGGAAACATTATTATTAATAATATTATTTTAAAAAAATAAACCTGGCAAGCTTTGCTGTCCAACAGACTCGTCTCCGCTTTAGGAGTCCAAAAAAAAAAAAAAAAAAAGAAGAAGAAAAAGTAAAAGCACCAAAACTGCTTCACTCCAACAAAATCCAAAACCCAGAATGTGAGAATTCACTTCATCCAGGAGGTTCGATCAGACCAGAGGGCGCGGCGCCACCGACCCTCCGGACGCCTCCGACCCCTCCGGACGCCTCCGAACCGTTTCGCCAGAGTCTGAGGCATCGCGTGCGACGGCTCCGGGAGGTGAGCGGAGAAACAGTCACGCAAAAAAAAAAAATAAAAAACCTAAACAAAAAGGTGCCTCTGTGCAACAAAACGAGCTTCAAGATCAAACCAAACCAGGAGGCGACGATCGTCAGTCCAAAATGGCCGCCAGCTGTCGTCACGCCAGGTACTGCTGCATGGCCGTCTTCGCCCTGAGACACAAGAGACACAGCCGACGCTCACGAGACGGAAAACTCAAAAACAACATTTTCAAGTAAAAACGCAAAAAGTTTTTACACAAAGGTGATCGGAGCGACTGAAAACACTCCGTTACCGTGGAAACCGAGGATAAGGCAACTTTTTGAAAACACTCCTACGAATCCGGTGAAATGCAACTTTTTGGAAATGCTCCATTACCGTGGAAACGGGGGGGAAAAGGAAACTTTTTGACTCTGGAAACGCAACTTTTCGGAAACGCGCCGTCGCCACAAAAACAGGGGAAATGCAACTTTTTGAAAACACACACACGTCCGTGTTCTCCCATTGTTAATGTTTATTGTTCCCTGCTGCATGCGTGTGCGCTCTCACTACAAAAACAAACAACAGCGCCCGCTAGTGGCCCGACATGAAAACGACATGGTTTCAGCCATTTTCCCCGACATCGTTTTCAAAATGTTGCAGTGAAAACGCTAAACTTTTCTGAAACGTAAAAAAAAACGGCTGCTTTCACTCGACACGCTGTGGCGCGGCCGGAGCCTCGGAGTCGAGTCCCACCTGTCGCTGAGGTTGGGGTCCGACGCCTGCGTCAGTTTGTGCAGAACGTCCACGAAGCCCAACTCCCTCAGCTTGTCCTGACGCTCCTGAGAACCTGGAGACCGAGGAGACAATGGAGACAAATTCAGGTCCTCCGGGGTGAAGCGGGTGGAGGATTCAGTATTTATAGCCACGTCACATCTCCTGTCTATTTGTAGTTTATGTAGTTTAACTATCAGAGATACCGCCATTAATCTCATACGTTCACGTATTGCTTTAGACAGTAATGAAGAGTTTTTTTAACGAGAGTGAGGATTCATTAAAGCACTAAACAACAGAGCCAGTTTGCAAGTTCAAAAATACCTCAAATAAACGTATTTCAATTCATCAAACGAAGTAGTGGCATTGTTTGAGGAGCAGAGAACACATCAATGCATCCTGAAGCTTTTTTCAACATGAGTTTGTAGGGAAACTAAGATTTCTTAGCTTTTAATACATGTTAGAGGCAAAATTAAAGCACAAAATCAACTTATTTATTGGCTTTTTTTTGGGGGGGGGGGCAATGTACTGCATTTTACTCAAGAGGCGTGTATAAATAAAATCAAATATTTGTAAAATCCTCTGGTGTGCTGGCGTCTCTTACCGTCTTCCTCGTTCCAGATCAGGTTGGAGATGCAGAAGGTGGCGGCGAGCTGCAGCTTCACATTCGAATGTCCCTGACGGAGGAGAACCGGCGAGCAATTAGAGGGAAAAATAGCAAAATACGAGCAGCGAGTGAAGGTCGTTTGGCTCCATTTGTGTTTTGGGCAGGTTACCATGTAGTACTTGACCTTCTGGAGCATGTCGTCGTTGGTCATGATCAGCTCCTTGGCCGTGTTGCCGTCGGCGATGTTGGCCAGGATGCACAGAGTCTGGAGGAAGAGAAGAAGCGATTTGAATCTTCCTTCTACAGAACTGCTCCGTGGCGCCGTCGCAAAGTTTCCCCACCTGCTCTTTGACCTCGACGCTGTGCTCCGCCTCCAGGATGAGCGTCACCGCCTGCATGATCTGCTTCCCGTGAGAACTCATGATCTGGTCGATGTGCTGAAGGAAGCGGCGCAGCGTCAGAGGAAGTGGCGCTCACAGAATGAGACCGATTTGATTTCAAGGTTGGGATCAATAACGTCTTTCTATTCCAACACCGGGACGCAGCGAGTAAAACGCAGTGTCTCAACTTTATACCTGCGGCTGATTTATTCACAGGAAATTAACACGTAGCAATAGAATGAGAGGGAGAGAGTTTAAACACGTGAAAGATTTTAGCGTAAGGATGCGTGGCTGCAGTGTGTGTGTGTGTGTGTGTGTGTGTGTGTGAGAGACTCACGGGGCGTGTTGACAGCAGGTTGCGCAGCAATCCGAGCGTCTTCATCAGTACGTTGGTGTCGGGGTCTGACAGCAGGCGGAACAACTGTTCTGTTCCCAAACACCGAACGATCTCCACCTTCACCTTCTGATCCGCCTGGAACGCCATGTTCTGAACACACACACACACACTTCAATCCAGTGGTCTGTAGAGACATTTGGCTTTTTTTTTTTATCTTTTTCCAAGTTCTTATGTATACAGACAGACTCGGTTTCAAAAAGGACTTTTATCTCCTGAAAATTTTAGATTTTTTTTAAAGGCTAGAACAGCTAAAGTTACATTTGAAATGAAAAGTCAAAACTGCTCAAATAGCTAAAACAGCTTAAAACCACAAGGAAAAACAGAAAAAGATAAACGGCTAGAAAAGTGAAAAAAAAGCTACAACGAAGGCAAAACAGCCAAGATTGCTAAAAAATACGGCTAAAAACCCTAAAATGGCTAAATCTGCCTAATTGGCTGATGCCACTAGGCAAGGCAAGGCAAATGTATTTATAGAGCACCATTCAAACACAGGGCACGTCACAGTTCTTTACCAAGAAATAAAAAAATTATTCCGAAGTTAAAACTGATGAAATGTTGCTTCAGATGAGTCGACGCGCTCAAATCAGGCGGATCTGAACTTGCTGGGATTCTTTGCTTCGATTGAATTAAACACCCACGCTTCTGACCAGGCAACACTACGAGCTCCTATGCTCTTCCCGACGTTTAGAAAAAAATTATGTAGTTTACATGTTCTGCCACTAGTGGGCAGTGTCTTTGCGGCAGACAACAATACACTATTAACAACGGGAGTACGCAGACATTCGTATGGAGCGTTCTCGAAACGTCGTGCTTCCAGTGGCTCCGAGCGCCATTGTTGCGTAAACAGACCCTCGACACGACGACAGCGATGATGAAATCGTTGTGTAAACGCCGCCCCGCCACCGAATGAACAATCCTGCACTCTGTGCTTCAGACTGTTTAAATGTGGTCTATAAGTGTCCATAAGTTCAGTGAACTTCTACCTCCTCCTTTGCAGTATCTACTTTGTATTCTTTATTTTTTTTTGTCTTTTGCAACCCGTGTTTTATTGATTATGCTACCAAAATAAAATAATAAAAAAAAAAAGAAGAAGAAAACAAACTGCTCTTGCTCACCATCAGGGCCCAGATCCCGTTGACCCTCAGTGCAGGACTGTCGCTCTGGGTCAGACTGCATAGTAGTTCAATCACCCCCGACTCCAGGATGGGCTGCACAACAACACAACACGTTCAGCCGCCACATGGGAGCAGAATCCTGGTTTTACTTCAGAAACATCCGTCTCTGCAACTGCTAAGCGCTTCACTGAACAGGTGGCGAGACGCTCGAAGCCGCCGACGGAGCTGAAAACGAAGCCGAGAGAGTGGGAAGTGAGGCTCACGCTGCGATCGTGCTCGTACCTCCTTGCTGGGCGAGAACTCCAGCAGCAGATTGCATAGTGTGGAGGAGGCCATGACCAGGACTTCGTCTGGAGCGTTCTGCAGCAGCTGCACATGGCAAGAAAACCACAGAGAAAAAATAAAAAAAAAACACTTGGGTCTTCCTGCACGTTGCACAAGACTGATCTGAAGCGTCAGCAGACGGTTCTGAAGACGCACGCTGCCTGTTTGCAGCCGGGGAAACGACCTCTGACCTTCATGAGGGGCTTCCACACCGCGTGATCGTGGAAGCTCGTTCTGAGCTGCTGCACCGACCGCGAGAGACTGTGAAGACACCTGGAGGACGGACACACACACACACACACACACACACACACACACACACACACACACACACACACACACACACACACACACACACACACACACACACACACACACACACACACACACACACACACACACACACACACACACACACACACACACACACACACACACACACACACACACACACACACACACACACACACACACACACACACACACACACACACACACACACACACACACACACACACACACACCACCAAAAATATTACTAGACTTCTGACCTATAAACATGAAGCAGCTCAAACACTGTTTAAGTTAAAGTGACTCGGGCATAATTAAAAATAGCATATTGAAATAAAAGTTGAATTTGTCTCTTATCAGACTAAAACAACAGGAAATGTGTGCAACAGCTGTTGGTTTTTTTTACTGATTTGGGTCCATCAAGATCAAAATGTGTGGAAACAAATGAATTTGACTCCTTTGTTGACCAATAATCAGCTGGTTTTCATGAAACGTCCAGCTTTTCCTGAAAAGGAACACTGACACTTTTAGAAGAGGATCTCGGGCTCCATCAACTCCATCATCTCCATCAACGCACTTTTCAGATTCAAAAAGATGTTCCATCTGAAAGGCCTTTATAATGATCTTTTTTTTTTTATTAAACATTATTTAGGTTTTTTTTGTTTTTCTCCTCTAAATTAAGCTGCTAATGTTGTTTTCCTTCTCTAACTTGGCTGCTTTTCAAAAACACTTGTAGTGAACATTTATAAATGTCTCTTCAAAAACAATGCCCCAGATTGACACTGTTGTTCCCAACTGTCCCTGAACGCCTCACGAAATGAAGCACGAGCTGTTCGACGCCAGTGTGAAGCAGAACTGTCCAACCACTGATGCGACTGGTTTGGATCAGTGGTGTAAAACTGCTTTTAGTTCAAGTTAAATTTTCAAGGTTATTATGCCTTTATTTTATCCGTCCCGCTCACTCAAGATTTTTACCCTTTTAATAATTCTCTTCCGTCAGATTTTCACAAACACAAAAGGCAAAAATCGCAAAAAAAACTGCAAAAACCACATTTGCCAGTCAACACAGATGGCATTTTGGGTGAAAACGGGAGAATGGGCAACAAAAAGTCATTTGGCAATAGTCTGTTATGACATTTGTTAGTGAGTCTGTAAACCTCTTCCACAATAAACTGTGAAAACCTGGCCAGTCAAAGTGGATGAGGATTTGGTGAAAAACAGAAAATGTACATTTCATCTGAAATGTTCTAGTTTGATTTCCTGTCTTCATCAGGGTGTCGAGGTAAACTGGGACAAAGATCCTATTTGGCTTCGTACCTGACGGCCGCCAAGCGGACCTTAATGCTGGACTCCGACAGGCCGCTGACGATCCTGTCCATCATGTTCTCCGTCTCCGTGATCTGGAGGAACGGGGAGAGAAGGTGTGGGTGGGCCGGCCTATGAAAAACGTGCGGCGGATCAAAGAGGAAAAGGACGAGAGGAGCGGCAGACCTTCTTGCGGATGTCTTCGTCGTTGGAGCCCAGCGAGGCGTAAAGTTTGAAAGCAGCTTGCCGAAGCTCGTGTGCGTGTTTCAGGTCGTGATCGAGCTGCAGAGGAGGAGAAGGTGGAGAAAAGCACAAAACGAATGAGATCTTCAAAAATAAAAATAAAATACACTGTGGAACATTTCAAAACATCTTTTTGGCGATCGCCACAGGCGAATTAATTCTGCTTCTCCCTCTCAAGTTCCCATCAGGTTGGTTAAGGCAGGAACCTTATTTACAGGCAGAACCAGGTGTATTAGATCAGAAAAAAAATTGTCCTCAGAAAGCAGATTTGGGGAAAACTATTAAAGGAGAACCTACAAAACAATTTGATGGTGATGAACCTCCTGGTTTGGCTTCACTGTCAGGCCCCGTTTGTAAAAACTTGAAACGTTGTGTATTTAGTTTCGGAACAGTTTCGCGTTTCTAAAACGATGTCCATTTACACTGAAAAGGCAGAAACGCTGATAACGATGTCGTAAGCACGTTGAGCCACTAGTGGGTGCTGTTGTTTTTTGTTTTTTTTAATAATAAAACCACACACATGTAGCAGCGAACATTCGGCTCTAAACGTTAAATGTTCCTACACGGACATTCTGGTGGACAGACGACCAAGTTGGATTGTTACTACGGTGACTGTCAAAATAAAACTACCAAGTCCCAGGAGAATATGGAGTGGGAGACATGACGCCACGGAGGAAACATTATTCCGATTGTCCAGCTACTGAGCATGTGCACAACAACCATTTACTCCGGCCGTGGCGAGCATGCGCCATCACAACGTTTCAGAAACGTTTGGTTGTCCTCTGTCCCCACGGAGTCGGAGCGTCAAAAATAAACTGACCCCCGAAACGCATCGAAGGTTTTGTGTTTTCAGGTGAAACTGTTTTAAACGGGTCTGAAATGGAAGAGGGGGGCGCTATGAGGGAATCTGGAAGGGTTTTGAGGAAATCAAAAAGGAGGATGACGACTGAATTTAAGAATATTTCTATATACACCCCTCTGAGCACTCAGGCCCCCCCGACCCACCCTCTTGATGTCCGTGATGGCAGAAACAGAGCTGGGGTACTTGAAGTAGTCGGCCAGCATGGCCACCAGGTGGTCGGTGGTGCTGGCGATCCTCTGCAGCTCCACGTCGGGCTCCATCAGGTAGGCCAGCGTCTCGGCGCCCTCCACCCTCTCCTCCAGCAGGTGCTCTTTACTGCACATCCGCACGAGGCACGGCAGAGTCTGCAAGGGGGGGGGGGGGGGGGGGGGAACAAAACAAAAAAGAAACTAAAGATGAGGCCGACACCGCGAACACATGGGCGGCGGCGTGCCGACGGAGCCTGACCTTTAGTACTATGGAGCCGTCGTCCGTCTTGATGGCGCCCGCTCGACACATGTAAGTTAAACTGAGACGGGGGCAGAAAGAAAATCAAAGAAAAAGTCCAAATCAGTGAGTTTCCTTCAGCTTTTTCCTTCACATGCTCACTTTACAATTCAGTGATCACATTGTCCCGCTTACATGGACCAAAATTAACCAGAGTAAATTTGCACCATATAAACACTTCAATCTGATCATATTTGCACAATCCCATTGAAATTCTGATCAGATCGGAGGAGGTGGCGTCGTCTGTAGTTTTGATCCGATCATGGTCTGTGTGAACGCTTCATCGAGTTATTTCCTACCGTCGGAAATTTGTACGCGTGTGTGACGTCTGTTCACCTAACGTCACGCGCACACACACACACACACACACACACGTTTGTGTTTTGAAGAAGACTTGACCGAGAGAAGGAATCTTTAATATCAGTTTCAAAATTAATGAAAAAAGAAGCACCACAAGCATAACAACTCTGGTTCATTCCAGTTTGGATCCTGTCGCGCTTCAGGTTAAAGTCGGTTGTGGGATTCTGTGTGCATGCCACAGTCACAGTGCAAAGCATTATGGGATTAATCCACTGCAATTAATAGTGTCACATATGAACTGGCTCAATAGTCTCGTTCTTTTATTCAGTGTTCATGTAAAAAAATAAAAAATAAGTGACCATGTAAACGCTGCGATTGATTCCAGCCCGCGCCGTGATCCTAATCTGAATATTAAACGATATTTTGGAAATCAATCTCATAATTCCAGAGTTTCTGAGGCGGTGGGATTCTGTAGGGACAGCTCACTGCCCCCCCCCCCCCCCCCCCCCCCCCCCCGTTTTCTCATGTTCCTTTGGGATTTATTTCAAGCATCCTACTGACAGACTAATATCAGGTAATAGCATCTCTCAACTTCCTGTCATGTAGTCCACAGAAACATGATGCACTTCATGGATTTTTTTTTTTTTTTTAAATGATGACATCACTGAAATGCTGTAGAGTCTGAGTAAAACATATTCCCTGGTCCAAGCACAGCAATGTGTAATCCCACTAGTTTTCACACTCACCATTTGGCTGCCGTTAGCTGCATTTCAATGGGTTGATCCCTTTGCATCATTTTCACAAATACCTGAGAGAGCAGCTCACCGTCCACCAGCACTGAGGAGGAAGAGAGGAAGGTGAGGTCGGGCAGATAAAAAGGGGAGGAGGCGAGAGGAGGGACAGACTTCCTCACCATTCACCAGTGTCGTGGAGACCTGAGTGTTCTCGTAGGCCAGGACGGAGAAACACTTTAACGCCTGCATCCGGACCTGCAGACGAAACCACGTCAGAACGATCAGCTGGCGAACCGGCTGACAAGCGTGCCGATGCGTCTCACCTTATAAGAGGGTGAAATGAGCAGCGGGGCGATGTTCTGGATGGCGCCGTGGTTGAAAAGAACCGTCTGGTGCTCCGGTGTCTGCAGAGGCGACAGGGCGTCACGTTAACGGTGGACCCAAGGCCGAGTGTGCGAAGGACTGCGGCGCATCTGTGTGTACCAACAAATACCTTACAACAGTGGGAGAAGATCTGTGTGGTGTACTCCTGCGTTCTCTGCGAGCTGCTCAGGAGCGACATTAGATGGGGGATCACAGTGGGGTCCTGAAACGAAAACAGACACGCAGACATTACTGAACGTGTAGAGACGGATCCAGAGCAGCACTTTGAATCCAACTTTTGAATTAATGCAATTCAAAGCGCTTCACTGAGGATTTAGAGTAGAATAGTAGCACAGAAATAAATCAGATCTTGTGATCCAAAAGAAAAGGTGTGCCACAGGACTCTCTACTGGGACCACTTCTTTTCAGAAAAAAAAATATATATATCATTTTCACAGAGAGAGATAAATGAATAAAATTATCTTTAAGACCGCAAATGAATAGACAAAGGTGGAAAATATCTCCCCCCCAAAAAAAAAAAAAAATAATAATTTTTAATAAAATTGAAATTTAGGACACAAATAAATTTACGATGAATTTAAAAAGGAAAAACTATATTAACTGATTAAAATAAAATATTACTAGAAATGTTGTTGAGGGAAATAAGATGATAAACATTCTTTAAAAAATTTAACAAATTTTGAGAAAAACATACGAAACTTTAGGAGCAACAATATACATTTGAGCGTACAGTGTAGAGCAGCTGCACCGGGGTGACGGGGCTGATGAAGACCGTCCTGAGGCAGCGGAGACAGGCTTCAATGAAGATCAGGTCCGGAGACAAAAGACCTGCCAACACAAAGCTGAGTGTGAGTGTGAGTGTGTGTGTGTGTGTGTGTGTGTGGCCAAATACGCCGTCCCCGGCTGCGTTTGCCTTCACGAGGCCACGCACCTTGCAGCAGAGCAGGGATGATGTGGCAGTCCACCAGAGACTTGATGTTGTTCTCCGTGCCCATGGCGAGGCTGCCCAGCACCACGGCGCACTCCGTCCTCAGCTCCAGGCTGGACGAGCTCTGCTGGAGCAGGTAGAGCAACCTGGAGGAGACACGGGTCGGATTAGAGCCGGTTCACTGCTGCTGCTCACCAGCGGCCGCAGCGAAACATTCATCTGTTTTCCTAAATATATTATTGACAGAAATTCTACTAGTGATTACTAAAACTCTCTCTTCCTGTCGTCTTAGACGACGGGTTAATTAACACATCGAGAGGCTTTTTTTTTTTCTTTACACCCCCCCAAAAAAAAAAAGAATACAGCCAAACTAGAATATCAAGAGCAGAATTGAAATTTTGACAGAATTTTCTTTCCTTCCATCAATAATTTTGACAAAATCTCTGTAAAAACGTTGAAAAGATCAAGACTGAGTTAAGAGTAAAAATCCAGTTTAAAGTCAAATTCCAAAATAAATTACAGCACAATAAGCTTCAAGACCATGAATGAAGTTTGTCCTTTTTTTTTAAAATTTTCATTTCTGTCTATTGACGGGAAGTAAATTCAAATATGATCCTTTCTTCTCCTGCACGGTCATAATGCTGCACAAGTCTGAGTTTGTGCAAATAAAGGTAAAAAAAAAACAAACATACAATAATAAAGTCAAAATATTATGAATAATGATGTGAAACTTCTTTAATCACTAAATGTTTGTAAAAAGAAAAGGATTTCCTGACTCTTCCTCCATTCTGTGTCGTGTATGTGCGATCAAGACGCAGCAGAGGTCGAAAGTGATTCGGTGAAAAACGAGCGTCGGGTTGCCGACTCCGTTCTGACGTCAGACGATTCTGGAAGCGGCGCGAGCGACGAGACATACCTGGGCACGGCGCCGAGGACGATCAGGTTGGCCTTCTGCTTGTTGTTGCCGATGACGGCGTTCTTCATGTCACTGCGGAGTCGCACAGGGAGGAGAGAGCGGCGTGAGGCGGCGGTGTCAAATCCACCACCGTGATGCCAGGTTGAGAGTTCACAGCCAGCGTCTTTCACGGCAGGTTGGAGTTGCACACGGGCGTCACCCTGCTCACGGTCGTCACGGAGCTCAGAGGTTCAGGAGGGTCGTCTGAGCTGGGTCAGTGTTTCTCAAACCGCGGAGCCGGACCGCCACGTCCTGAGGCTCTCTGCAGAATCTGCAGCTCAGCGCTCGGCCTACCTCGCGCTAATCTCTTCAGCTTTGCATCATTTGCTTTGGCTTCAGTGATTTGTTCCTCTTTCTGGATTTTCCCCGTGAGAATAAGAAGGATGAACTGCGGCAACCTCTAATCCTCGCCGTTTCAAATTTTATCTCCTGCATGTCCTTCCTCAGCGTCCTTTGTCACATCTCCTACGTGCACCACTAGACCATCCATTTAACCAGATTAAATCCAGCCTCGGGGTCGAGAGGAGGAGCAGAGAAACCACAAACTATCAAAACTACATTCGCACACGTCAACAAAATAACCGAATAAACATTTTCTAGGAGTAGCGGCGTTTTCAAAAAGTTGCGTTTCTGGCCATGAACAGGATGTCAGAGTTGGAGCATTTTCAAGAAGTTAACCTTGGAAGTCGTTTTCAGAAAGTTCATAAACATGCGTTTGCCTCGGCGGTAATCTGAGGGGGGTACCGAGGAAAGAACCACTTTGCTAAATGATCTGATGAGACGGAGGCGCCAGCCTGCGTCCTTCCAGATTAAAATTCTGAAAGTTTAAATCCTGTCGATGGGATAACATTTTGTTGTGCAACACAAACTCTGATCATTTATATGTGCTACACTCCTGTTCCCACAGTCGGGCTGCACAACACATCAAATATTTATATGAACAAAAAAGTACAATAATTCGGATTTATTCTCACAGTTAAGTTCTTTAAAATAAGATAATTCACTGAAAGAGCGAGAGTAATGATATTTGTAAGACGAAATCTCAAGAAACAAAGACATTAAAACATCACCAGCTCAGGATTGATCACGAACCACATGGTTGCATTATCACACGTTGGTCTAATGTTCGGCCCTTAAAGCTCGGCCCCGTTTCTCCCTGCGAGGCTGCAGACGACATCGAATACCCGCTGAGTGAAGGCAGTGGAAAAGTAGAGCCGTAGCAGTCAGTCAGGTGCGAGCGTAACCAGAGCTACAAGTTAAAAATAACGATTAAATAGAGTCCAGGTCGGGCGGGCGGGCGGACGGACAGAGAAAGTGAGATATGCCAGGTTTGTTTTGAAACGGCCTGTAAGCATAGAGGTCAGGTCATCACTAAGCATTATACCACACTGTATATTTTAATCAACAACATGTGAGAGACCGTCCTAAGCGATGTAAAGCTGACTGGACGGAGGAGTGGGGGGTCTTCTTCCACTGACATAATAAACCCAAGGTGCTCAGAAATGTCTGAATGACGCTTTGATGCAGTTTTGTGGGTTGGACTTTGTCTTGCAATTGCAATTTTGCAGATCGTGTCAATGGGGCTACAGGTGAAGTATTAAAAGGTGAAGCTCACTGACTGAATAAAGTCACACAAACTTCAATCAGCAGGCGAGTAAACTATTGGAGACACAATAAATCCCTTGACGGGACACCAACCATCCGCCGTGAGCGTCTGAGCGACGCCTCCTCTCAGTAAGACGACGCATACGAAGCAGCGGGGGACTTACATGACTCCCTGCAGCACTTTCTGTGGGTCGGGGTCGAACAGTCTGTCGACATAATGGCGGCTGGTGGCGGTGACTTCCTGCGTGAGGACAAACAACAACAACAACAACATTGCTGAAACAATTCAATGGCATACATTTTTAATGACTTCTAGAAATGGAATTTCCAGTCTTTCTGCATGCAAAATTGGAGAATTTATATTGTTTTATCAAGGTGGATTGTTGGTGCACATTTCAGGAAAAAGGAAAAAATAAAAAATTAAAATCCTCTAAATGCTGATTGAAATCACAGATTTCTCTCTGATGCTGCTCGACTCACACATGCAGCAGCCTCCCTTGTCAGGAGGTGCGTATGACGCCGCCGCACATTGTTTATACGTCTGTGCGGCTCAAACCAGAAGTTTCTGCACGACTCCGGAAAGGGCGAACGTCTGACTGACGCTGCCGGCTTCTGATGGCAATGCAGCGTCCTGCAACTCTCAGTGGCCGATCACAGCAGAACTTTAGCAAAGCAATGAGTGCTGAAAGCTCTAGACTCATGTGTTGTTGTTGTTGATTCACACAGTGAGCGAGCCAATCTGTCCTCTACTTAGACCGATACAGTATTCATGAAATAGATCAAGGATATTATACATTTTTACTGTTATTTCATTGTTTTAAATATGTATTTATTCTCGTGCCTGCCTAAGTGGAAAAGGCACAAAGACTACTATCCGAGGTGGTCGGTTCATTTGGTTACTAATATTTGTTTTTTGCCGCCTTTTCTGCGAGTAACTAGTCCTGCACCGCTGGATGCATGGACACGAAAAGGCACATCAAAGAGTGCAGAAAGTTTGGAAAGAGTTCGCTGAATCATTAACAAAAGTCAGAGCAACATATTTCCAAATACTACACAAAAACTTTACTTTGGAATTTTCTAGTTGTTCATATTCTTTTCTTTGGCTCCTCTATTAATTTGCTGTCCACTGGCTGCTGTGATGATGCAAATTCCCCCACTGTGGGACAAATAAAGGATTATCCATCTCAGCAGCAACACTATTCAGTCATTTAAAAAAAAAAAAAAAAAAAAAAAGGTAAGTAAGAAACTACAAATATCTTTTAACTGTATTTGATTCTTCTCTCTTTTTAAGAATCAGACACAGCAACTTGAAAGAGAGCTGGAATTAAAACTGAGCTTCTAAATTTGCTTGCAAATTGCAAGGAGTAAGAGTAAGATAGGAGTCGTTACGCCGCACGGTGGAGCAGTGGTTAGCGCTCTCGTCTCACAGCCAGAAGGTTCAAATAGGCCGGGGACTATTTGTCCTGTGGTGGACTGGTGATCTGTCCTGGGTGCATCCTGCTCTCCACCATGGTTATCTGGGATCAACTCCAGTACTCCGCGATCCTGCACAGGATTAAGCGGTATGGGAGATAGATGGAGGACTTGTTCCGATCACTTTCACGTTCAAGTCTGATGAACCAGTGATTTTACCACCTTTTCTCCATCACTGACCACAAGGTTTGTGCTGCTGCTGCTGCTCGGGCTGAGCCGCCAGCTTTTACCACATGTGGGCTCATTCATTGATATTCTTGAACTTGTAAAGTTTTTTTTATATTTCAAGGATATTGTTCTTGCTTAATTTTCCTCACACATCTTTCAAGGATCTTACTCCTGCTTTATGTTTCAGTATTATTTATGGTGGAGCTGATTTCATTGAACGATTTGGACGACTAGGCACACATCGGTCAAAGGATCGACTTCAAAATCTGACTTCTTTTCTATATAATGAAGCTTCGCGTGGTCTCGGGCTTAAATACAGTTACTTACTGGTAGAATGTGAAACATCCAGACCTCTGAGGTCCTCAGGAAGAGGATTACTCGGAAGAGAAACAGTAAAGCAGCTTTCTACGCTCATCACCTATGGAACAAACTTCCTACTGACAAACACTTCTTTTAATTCAGGCCTTAAAACATTAAATCAGGCTTTCCATTAAACTTTACTTACTTATTGTATTACCTTAATAATCCTTATTTATGCCTTTCTTGCTAGCCTTGCCTTAGTGTATTTCTTTGTAAAGCACTGAATTGCTTTGAGTCTGAATGATGCTATAGAAATGAATTTGCCTACAAGGAATGTACTTGTTTCCAATCAATTTTTAATTGTTTGCTTTTGAGAAATCAATGAACTTCTTTGTAACTGTGCTTCTGCCTGTCTTAACTAGGACACACTCTCAGAAGAGTTTGTACTTTCCTTCTGTGTGTCTGTCCTAGTTAGATTGGGAACTGGGAAACGACAGAATAAAATCGAATCTGTGTGTTTCTTACCTGTGGGCGTTTCACTGTCACAAACTAGACTTGACTAAATGTTCACTGTTCATCTGCTACAAATAAAACTCTAAATCCTTAAAAAGCATTAGACTTTCAGTAGGTTTAAGAGATGAGTTGCCTCTGTTAAAATAAATAGAGGGAGAAATGTAGAGAAGTAACTAAGGTAGCTTTACCAGCTTTAGCTGCTTCGCTAACGCTATTGCAGCTATATCATTAATGTTAAGTTTGCCATTACATTTAGCAAGCCGCTATTGCAAGAACTGAATGAAACCAGATTGTAGGAATCAACGAATAAGATCATTCATTCCCACCAAGTAGAATTAATCATTTAAACGTGTTTAGTATTTACAAAAGTGATGACAGCATTTAGCTGCTAACTCATTCCGAGTGTCACTGACAGCGGCTTTGTTTGATTTAATCATCTTAACACACCGACGGCACGAGCGGGGACGCATCGAACATGTCGTTTCAGTGTTTTAGGACTGTCCCCGCCCGCTCGGGAGCTGAAACGAAACATATCATTCTCTCGCCTGTTACGTCGGGCAGACCGCTGTTTCGAATGGACTGGTTTCCCTGTTCACTGGTGACCAACTTCCTTTACCGCCGCTTGTTGCCGCGAGTCACAGAACATTTTAAAAACCCCAACAGAAATCCGTAGACGCCCTGGCGAACGCCAATTACAATAAAGTCTTGAAGTGTTATACCTTTTGAGAGTCTTATTACAAAGCCTGCTGATCCTCTCAGAAACGACGGCCGCTAAAGGAAGTCGGTAACCAGTTAACAGGGAAACCAGTCAATCTGAAACACCGCCACACGAGCTAAAGTGTTAGCTTAGCAGGCTAACAAGAGTCAGGCTGCTCACACCAGTAGATCAATCTGAATTCGTCACTCCACGCCGGAGTCCGTGACATGCAGCCCGCCGCCGCTGCAGGAAATTATACGGGGAGACACTTACCGAGAGCACGCTGATGCGGAGAGGGGCCTCCAACAAGCACTCCATCTCTCTTCCACCGATCGAGCGCCCCGATCGGCGCAGCACCCTCCGGTCACTCCGCCCCCCAGAGCAGCTGTGAGCGGCGTTTAAAGAAGTAACTGCAGCCGAAACACGCGGCCCCCCACCGGGGTGGGTGTGAAGACAGACGGGGTGTGTTACTTTCCGGGCTGAGCAGCGATCAGCAGAGACTAAAAACACACTGTAGATCTGCCCGGCAAGTAAACGTTGTTTATAACTGTGACGTAGGCTGTCAGCACCTTCCAGCAGATTCGACACAATCACTCCAGCAAAATTAATTAATTAAATTCCAAAAGTGTTTGAAAGAAGTTTTGCAACATGTTTAACAACAATTAATGCATTAAGAGAAAGATTACAATCCTATTTTTTAATCTTCGAATCTGCTACCGCTGTTACAAATGCCATTGCGCATGCGCAGTCCTACAACTCGCGTGGTGGGAAAATTCATACTGTTCTGTTCAGCCCAAACTTGCTGATTAAATTATGGTTTTTAGAACAATTTAGTAACTTTGTGGATTCTTAAGTGGGCAGCACGCTCTGCTGTTATAAACGGAGTTATGTGAGTACTCTTTGGTGTGAGAAAAAACCTCATCTGTGTCATTTTAAGCGTTAAAGTGAGCTGTGTTAGCATACAAGCTAACGGTGGCTAGCGGTAGAAACCATATAAAGTCTGTTTATAGAAACTAAATAAAGTCGTTTTAACTTATTTTACGCTACTTGTGTTGAACCTGTGTGAAACCCTGAAAGAACCCTCTTATTGTAATGTCTTTACTGCTTATCATGAGACTTAAGCTATGGAACTGTTCATAAGTGGGAGGGATATTTTGGACTTTGCCTGTTCAAAACTGTACTATACACTACTCTTACTGTCATATACCCTGGATTAAAAATGTGCACGTCACATGAAAAACCCTGGCTGCAGCCACATATTCCCGACCTGTTTGAGAATGCCCTCTTGACTGTTTCCTTATGTCCTGATTATGGTCACAAAAATATAAATTATTGTATTTGTAACAAGATAAATGGATCCCTGAGTAATCTTAGCATTTGTGCTCTGTTGGTTCTGTCAATATGTGTGTTTCCGCAGCATGAAGATCGCAGTGGAAGGCTGCTGCCATGGCGAGCTGGACAAGATCTACGAGACCATCGAGTTCCTGGAGAAGAAGGAAGGGGTGAAGGTGGACCTGCTGCTCTGCTGCGGAGACTTTCAGGCCGTGCGAAACGAGGGCGACATGAAGTGCATGGCAGTACCAGCCAAGTACAGGACGATGCAGACCTTTTACAAGTCAGTTTCAGTCTGTATTTCGTTGTTCGGGAACTTTAGAAGACGGGATGGTTTGACGGTTTTGATTTGCTCTCAGATATTATTCCGGAGAGAAGAAGGCTCCCATTTTGACCATTTTCATAGGAGGAAACCACGAGGCCTCCAATCACCTGCAGGAGCTGCCTTATGGAGGCTGGGTGGCCCCCAACATTTATTATCTGGGTAAGCACGAGCGGATAAAGCACGTGTTGACTAAAAGATCTGCATATCAGGAACATCTCTCCGTCTGTCCACAGGTTACGCAGGAGTCATCCGCTACAAAGGGATTCGAATCGGTGGATTATCTGGAATTTACAAATCACACGACTACAGGAAGGGTAAGTTTAGTTTTTTTTACTTACCTCCTTTATCTGTTCCACTTCAGGTTCCCATCCTGGGCTCTGGGAGTCTTTTGTGGAGCTTTGTTTTGTTTCCACATATCAAAGACAACTGTTATATGCACTATATGAATGCACCGTCTAGAGTCGACCATATGTGGCCCTTTAGCTCCGCCTGACGGACTCTGACAACAGTACTTTTTGTAGGGCTCCCAAGGTAGAACTGTAACTCGATGAAACACACTCTTGCTTTGTGTTCGCTCTCTTGAAGGTCACCACGAATTCCCTCCGTACAATCCCGAAACACTCCGAAGCGTTTACCACATCAGAAATGTCGAGGTTTTCAAACTCAAACAGGTAAATGCAGATTTATCTTTTCCCCTCCCGATGATTTTGGATTTTCGCCACGCGATTTCATTCCGACTGCGTCCACACAGCTCCAGATGCCCGTGGACATCTTCATGAGTCACGACTGGCCCCGGGGGATCTACCACTACGGGAGCACGGAGGAGCTGCTGCAGAAGAAGAAGTTCCTGCGGCACGAAGTGGAGACCAACACTCTGGGAAGCCCGGCGGCCGAGGAGCTGCTGGCTCACCTGCAGCCAGGCTACTGGTTCTCCGCTCACCTCCACGTCAAGTTCGCCGCCGTCATGCAGCATCCGGTGAGAGCGGCACGCCGTCTGCAGGGGTGGAGCTTCAAACCCAGATGTAGATTGGAGTTTTGTACTGCTGCTTTTCTTTTCTGGGCATCATCACTACTGTTTTTACTGACATCATCATCATCCTCTCTCTCTCTCCAACACATTCATACACACAATGGCAGACCTATGTGAACTTGTTTACGGCCGTTTTCCACAAGTACCAACTCGACTCAGCCTCTGTCATTTTCCATTCAAATATAGTTCCTCCGTGGCATTGGTGGAGTCAGAGCTTTTCGCCGTCATGCACGTCAAGTACTCACCCCCAATATGATGCAGAGTGAACATGCATTGGATATCAGCTCAAATAACAAATTAAATAGTATATATTTATGAATAATATTCTACTGGCCTCAGCTCGCTTGGAACCTCAGTCGAGTAGGTACCGCGGAAGTACCTGATAGTAGGGACTAACACGTAGTAGATAAGCATCAATGTGCGAGTATATTCAAGTGGAGTAAGGATGAGTAGGAACTAGTGGAAAAGCGCCCTCAGTAGATGAAGTATGGAGGGATACTAGTCGGCAGCAAGCAGCACAATATTCATCTGAAATGTCATCGTTCTCACTGCACTTTAAAAACCTCTGACATTTTCTTCTTTAGCCTAAAGGAAACGCAGCACCACGTGCAACCAAGTTCCTGTCTCTGGATAAATGTCTGCCCCGTCGGGAATTCCTGCAGGTGAGAAACACACTCGCACAAAACAGCCTGGGTGGAGAGGACCGCGTTAACAGTTGTCCGTGTTGTGTTCCAGATCGTCGATATTCCGGAGAGATCCGACTCATACGAGGGTCTGGAGTACGACCCGGAGTGGTTGGCCATCCTGAAGGCCACCAACAGTCTGCAGAGGACCACCCCCCACCCCTGGAACCCCCCCGAGAACAACGGCCTGCATGAGAGGTACAGACGGAACGTCTTGGGCTCCGTGTGAAGTGAAAACGCATCGTTTTATGTTGGGCCACTAGTAGGTGCTGTTGATGGTTTTTGTAATGAAAAAACACGCGCAGCAGAGGACACGCCGCTCTGAACATTAACAATGGGAGGGACAGGGACATGCTGTTACGGGGGACTTTTTCTGTGTGAAGTTTACATGTTCTCTCCGTGCGTCTGTGGTTGTCCCTCCAGGTATGGTGTAAAACGAGTTATTTTCACATCAGTTACAGTAACTATCTAAATACTCTTTGAAGAAGTAACTGTAATCCCACAACAGCGTGTGCTCGCCTCGCTCTCTCCTCAGGTGGGACTTCAGCGCTTCGGAGGCTGCCATGATGGAGGTGGTGGAGGACCTGAGCGGCGAACTGGCCATCCCGGAAAACTTCACGAAGACGGTGTCGGCCTTCGACCCCGACAAGCCCCTCCCCCACACGGCCCCGAGCTGCAGCACCAACGCCCAGACCACCGAGCTCTGCGCCAAGCTGGGCCTCACCGACATCTACGGCAAGGCCGGCGAGCACGGCCGGGCCGGGTGGGCGGCGGAGCAGGAGGAAAAGGAGGAAGAGGAGGGTGGAAGCGGAGACGAGCTGAGCGAGTATCCCACCGACACGTCGGCACAGTCCAGCTCCTTCAACCCCGATGAGATCACCATCGAGGACGAGTGGGAGGAGGAAGAGGAGGACGCACGAGCGAAAGGAGACGCACCCTCACAAATCCACATGACCCCCCGCATGCTTCTCCCCGAGCCCAAATCGGACGTCTCTTCCCCGCGTCTGCCCCTCATGAACCTGCCGCCCCCCTCTCACTCCACCCCCGCCGCCGCCTCCGCTCGGGACGAGGCGGAGCTTGACGAGGCGGAGCTAGACGAGGCGGAGGTAGACGAGGCGGAGGTAGACGACGAGGCGGCCGCTCGCATCCTGAAGCGGAGCAGCGGTGCGTCGGGAGACTCTGGCAGCCAGACCACCACGCCCAGAATCAAACGCAGGAACCAGGTGATCTACGCTGCAGCCGAGGAAGAGGAGACCTCAGACTGTATCTGACCCCGACCACCGCACAGGCCACCACTGCACAGGCCACCAAAGATTGAAACACCTGCTCATCAATGTTTTAGGTTCCTAAGAGGCAGCGAAGGACTCTGGTCCACATTTCCCATCATTTTAAGGTCCAAATGACTCATTTATTCATCTGTAAGATGATCGAGTTATTTTGAAATGCAGGGTGCGACTCCGTCAAAACATTAATGCAAAAAATATATTCAACAAATGTATTTGTGTAATTTTTCAATCCCAGCAATGATTAAAGAAATAATGAAACTACAGAATTTTTTAAAAAAATAAATGGATTCATGACAGCAGTGTACAGCTAAACGTTCTTTGTTTTTTTCTTTTAAAAAGGTCTTGGTGTTTTTGTGCGATCGGACTTCGTCACCTCAGGAAAGCATGTCGGTCTTAGAATCATGAAAAATAAAGCTGCTTTTTCTATGTTTTATTCTGGTTTTTGTCTCAAAAAGAATTACGTGTAATTTTGCAGTCTTGAGTTTCAAGGATGTCCTGTGGCGGCACTTTTGGAACCCCTGTGCCACTTTTTGGAACCATCAGAGTCTACGGTGCCGGAAGCACGTGGAGCTTTCTCAAAACAATTCAGCCTTTAAGAAGGCGCTGAATCCGACGTCTCCTGGACAATCATGCGCAGGTTGTACGATGACATTGTCTCGTGTTGCAAGAATAATGTAATAAAATTTGTCTTCAACTTTTTGAAATCGCTCTTAATTCCTGTGTTTTCTGTCTCCCTGAGGTTTTTTACCAGGAAATTCTGACAGTATTTTAGATTTTCTTTTCAATTTAGTACAAAAGGAAAGAAAACTGGACCTCAGACTATTTATATATATATATATATATATATATATATAATGAGAAGCAGATTCCTGGGTCAGATTTTTTTCTTCTTCTGGTTTTGTTGAACTTTTCTACCGGTGGTGAAATAAAAGTTCAGCGTGCCGTTCACAGCTTTATTGAGCACTTTACATGTTGCTGACTGATCACCGAGGACTGACGAAGTAGAATGCAGTTTGTTGTTCATACGGAGTCGGTATCATCCAGGGAAAAGGAACAGAAGCCGACTTACTTCAGTGTATTTCTCTGTGAATCCGAAAAAACAAAGCAGAACAAAACGAGTCCTGAGGACACCAGACGTTCGTTTCAAACCAGGTTATTTTTCTTTTTTTACAACATCGTCCTGGAAACGATCGGCTCGGGGCTCGCCCGGTGTGCTCTTGCTCAAATCAACATACACTTCCATTAAATTAAGACAACACAGAACATACAGTGTGTGACGAGATCTCTTTACAGGTGAAGCCTAATGACAGGATTATGGTTCAAGCTGAATGTGTTTCTGGTTTTCCTGCCCCCCCCTACACACACACACACACACACAAACGCACACACACACACACCTCGACATGGTTCACAGAAAGAAAGCTGGGAGTAGGCACTTCTGTTTTTCCCTTAAATTCTCCCACTAAGTACACATTTTCCACTTCAAGAGCGTCACATCAAGGTAAAAGAATCGGTAAAATCGTCGTTCGTCTCGCGGTAGATTATTACAAGCCTGCATAATCTCATCTTCCGCCACTTTCTCATCGGTTAAAGAAAAGATGGTGTCGCGTGTCACTTCCGAAGCCTCGTTTTTTTTTTTCTTCCTATGCTGTAAGAAAGAGTTAAAGAGAAATCCCTAGGATGACGTCTCGCGGCCAAATCAGCGCGTGGTTTACCTTTCATACGGGACGTTAGTGTGTGTACTTAAACATCTAAACTCCATTTGATCTCATTTTTACACGTAAATTATCTCATCTGTCTATTTTCTTCTTCGGATTAGTGTTACTTTAGTGCATTTAAACATCGGAGTGTTTTAATCTTAGTTTACCTGTACGCTGCTGAAAACTTTCTACCCAGCAGAAAACTTTATAATAAACCTTCTCTTCTTGCAAAGATGACCCACGTGTTCTTTTCCAGTGAGCTGCATCGATTAAGCAGAGATGCGGGGAGATTTGTTTTTCCCGCCGGGTCGAGAACGTACAACTTTCTTCTGCCTCACCCAGGAGTCTGGAGCCTTCGTGACCAAAAGAAATGTTTTTTTGTCAATTTTCCTCCAAAATAAATTAACCTGGAGCCGCAAAACATGTTTAACCTTGAAAAAGGTTTTTAAAGTTTCATAAATATAGAGTTGAAACGCACAGATTTCATTACATGTTCGGCTGTTTTTACCTGATTTTAGCAGTTTCACCATTTTTTTTTTAATTTAAGCTGTTTTCAAACTCGTCATTTTATTTTTTTCTAAAGCCTTTAAAGTTTTTCTCATTTCCTGTAGCTTTTTAACCATTTTTAGCCAGTTTACTGCGAGTGTCTTTTTTTAAAATGCCCTTTAAAAACGCTTCAGAAGAATAAATAAAATAAAAAATAAGATGAAATTAATGAATAATTTAGGGGAAATTTCATTGTCAAAATTTTCATTTCAATTTTCCTCGTCTGTATTTGAGAACTTGTCCAAGTTGTTATAAAAGCACAAAATAAAAAAAAAACAAAAACAAAACAACATTGACATTCTATGGCATCTTAATGCGAAAATAAAGTGGAAAAAGAAAAACGCATCGAACTATAATAAAAATATCAGCATTTCCAATAATATCCATTTTTTTTATCTCATGATTGCGACATAAACTAGAGTATTGGTATATGTAGCAAAATTAAGTTAAATTAATAAGCAAAATTTGCTTTATTTCATAGGCTGAATACGTTTTGTGACTCCAGATTCTGGCAGGACGGAACAAAACAGATCTTAAATTATTAACGCGTTTACAATAATCTGATTAAAACAGAAGTTTGTACTTTGTGGGAATCTCCTCTCCTTTTCATTTCAAAAGGGTTTTCTGTAAATCCTTGTCAAAATACGCCATATTACACCAACTAAAAGTCCATTTTTAAGGGATAAAAAGGTAAAAACATCCTTTCCGATCTATATGCCTAAGTGCAGTTTTATTGCATTTCCAATTCCTGTCTTAAAGGCAACTAGAATTTTCTCTGTGATGTTTGGTCGGTTCTAACCGAACCGGCTGTTTTGAAGTTCACCTGGTCGAGTGTTGAGCTGCAGCGAAGATGTGAAAAGGTGGGCAATTCGGCGAGAGAAATCATGAAAGTTCTGTCTGCTGAATTCCCAAATAATCATGAGCGATGACGTCTGCGCCACGTTGAGAGGACGCTCTGGTGGACACTCTGGTGGACGTGGAGCAAAAAAGAAGAAAAAAGAAGTGGAACCGTGGGTTTGGTGAGCTGCTCACGCACGTCGGTCCTCATGTCATCGTTCTCGGGAATGATGGAAACATGAATCATATAAAACGTGCATTAAAAGGTGAGAAAGCCGACAGCTCTCAGATCTCAGGATTTAAAGTGTGACTCTGCTCTGTGACGCCTTGTATTTATGAGGATCATTAAAATTGTCAAGTCAAAAATAAATTCTAAATAATAAATTTCTCCCACTTCATTGTGGATTATTGCACAGATGTGACTGAGTTTTCACGACTTTGTCGAATCGACTTCTCGGAGTTAGGTTTCGTCTTTCGGTGATGTGCTTCCAGTTGCCTTTAAGAGTGAAATTATATATATTATGAGTGAAAACCTTCATCTCCTATTGTGCGCTGCTCGGTTTGAGGAACATGCTCTGGGCTCTACTGTCGCCTCCTTTATCCGTCAGCACTCTGCACAGGAAACAGGCGAGTTAGTCTGAGCCGACTGGGTCCGTTAGGAATACTAGTAAATAAAAAAATAAGCAAGGCCGCCTAACCACAGGAGGCTCGGGAGCATCACAGCCAGCGGACTGGGTGGAGGGGGGGGGGGGGGGGGGGGGGGGGCAAAGAGAGGAGGGTTACAGTCATTCCAGGGCAACATGAGGCGTCAATCACAGCAGGGTTCCATGAGGAGGAGACAAAGCAAGCAGAAGCCATGAAAAAATAAAAGATCCTCCTCAAACACCATTCATTTTTCTTTTTTTTTTTTGAGTGTGTGGTTTTTCGTTTCCTTTCCGGCTGCTTGTCAACACGTGCTGCTCTGTGCGGCTGCTGCGACGGACACTACGCAAGGCGGAACGGAAAAACCCAGAGAGATTTCACAATTTAGCGCCGAATACTACAGCGGGCTCACCGACATCCCTCCATCCGGCTCGCCTCAGTTCCCTCCGTCGATCGCTTCCGCGTGAAACTCCGTGTCTCTGTCCTCCACCTCGTCCCTTTTCCCTTCGACCTCTGGAGGATGGTGTGTGTGTGTGTGTGTGTGTGTGTGTGTGTGTGTGTGTGTGTGTGGGAGGTGGAGTGAGTCGATACCGGGGCTCCTCACCCGCAGCCTCAGCCCCGCACGGTGCTGGGCGGAGATGACAGGTGGAGGTGGAGGTGTGGATGGAGGGATACAGGCGGTGGGTGGGTGGAGGGAAGGAAGGAAGGGGCGGATGGAGGAGGTCTAGTTGCCACCACAGCAGGCTCGGGTGGAGTGGGCGTCCGGGTCCTGCAGGTTGACTCCACGATGTCGCGCCGCGTGCGTCGGATTCTGGGTGTCCGTTTTTGGCATCTTTTTTGCTGCAAAAAAAATAAAAAATAAAAAAATATATATTATTTTAATCTTCCTCACAAAGAAGTGAACACTGGACCAAACCTTCAGGCACAACAGCAAAGTTTTATGTCAAAACACGTCGGTTTTGTTTTGTGTTTTATTCGGCAACGGAAACGGCAGAAACGCTGAAAAACAGTGTAGTTAGCGTGTCGGGCCACTAGTGGGCGCATTTTAATGTGTTTTTGTGATGAAACCACACACACATGCGGTGGAGACATTCCAGTGGACACACGACCAAGTTGGATCGTTGGATTACGGTGACTGTCAAAATAAAACTACCAAGTCCCAGGAGAATAGAGACTGGGAGTCATGACACCACGAAGGAAACGTCTGATTGTCCAGCTACTGAGCATGTGCACAACAAGTACCGGACTTTCTGGACTATTGAGCGCACTTGAATAAAAGCCACACGCACATAATTTAACAAAAAAATAGATACATTAAAATAAATACATTAAATACATAAATGCACTTGTTTATAAGCCGCAGGTGTCCACAATGTAACAGCGTGTGAAAAAAGTAGCAGCTTATAGTCCGGTAATTACGGTAGTTACTACGGCCGTGGTACGCATGACCAGTAGCAGCGTTTTCAAAAAGTTGCATTTTTCCCCGTTTCCATGGAGCATTTAAAAAAAGTTCCATCTTGAGGGCAATTTTATTGTTTAAAGTTTTCAGTGTTTCCGAGCATCGTTGTCGTGTAAACGGACCCCATAAACACAATGAAAGTTTATCGTCTTCATGAGAAATTAAGGATTAGAAACAAGTTAGTTCGAGGAAAAAAGTTTAAGATACGACCAGGAGAGGCTTTCGAGCTTTAAAGGGCCTCGGATGATCTTTCCTGGAGTCCATGCTTCTTTACAGCTGCTCACAATAATGTGTTTTAAAGTGTTTGAGGGAAAGTAGCTTAAAGTCAATCCAAACTGCACAAAGTGATTAAAAAAAGATTAATCCCAAATATTTCCCAACAGTGAATCACATCCTGGTCACACGTGAGGAGAGACGCTCACCAATGGCCAGAAAGAGCTCGTTGACGTTCATGGCGGTCTTAGCAGACGTCTCCATAAAGAGCAGACCGGTGTCCTCGGCGTACGTCTGGGCTTCCTTTAACACACACACACACACACACACACACACACACACACACACACACACACACACACACACACACACACACACACACACACACACACACACACACACACACACACACACACACACACACACACACACACACACACACACACACACACACACACACACACACACACACACACACACACACACACTTTCAATGTAACGCTACAAACCGTAAACAAGTACTTTCACTTTGTCGTGTTTCAAACCAAAGATTTAAAACATGCCGACACGTGATTGGCTGAAAGGCCTCAGGCTGTAAACAGACAGCTGAGCGTTTCTGGTGTGACGATTTGATGGTTTAAAAGTAGCGGATGAGAAAATGTTTACATTAGAGGTGATTGGTAAAACACGCATTGAGCTCGTTAAACTACTAGTTTCATATGAATGATTAACTGCGGCTCGTTGCTGCGGAATAGAAGACAACAGTCCTCGACTTGGAGACATTCTGTGGAGAGTGAAAGCCGAGCGGGGACCTTTTCATTCATCAGGAATAATCTGCCTCAATCTGAACTCGCCCTCGTCTTTGTCATCTCCACCATCTCAGCCTAACCTCAGTGACTTCCCCTCCGACCTCTGATCTGTTTATGTTTCGTCCCGTCCGTCCTCCCTCCACTCCCACCCTTTCCGCGCACGCACCTCGTACTCCACCAGTCTCTTCTCCGACAGGTCGGCCTTGTTCCCGGCCAGCGCGATGACGATGTTGGGGCTGGCCTGCCGCTGCAGCTCCTTCACCCAGGCCTTGGCTCGCTCGAAGGTCTCCTGCGGGGACACAGAAGAGAAATCAGCAGCAAGCAACAGCAGGTTCAACCAGTGTTGATGATCACACCTTTCATAAGACATGGAATCGTTTTTAACATACGTTGTTAAAACTCTTCACTTCTTATCCATACTACTTTGTTATTATTACCTTTTATCATGACATCTGGGTCTTTCTATTTGTCAAATTGTCTGAGACGAGTGTTGGTATGAATAAAAGTAATGTGATAGTTTGTGGAGGGTGGGAATAACGCAGCGTGGGAGGGTGGGGGAGACAGACGTGAAATATTGCTTTGCAACAGAACCGCTGTTTATTATGGCTGCTTAAACAATCTTGCCTGTTTTGTTCTGTGCAATTGTCAATAAAGAAAATTTGAACAATCAGTGCAGACGATCACAATATGGGATGATCCTGAATAATAAAATCACATTTTCTGAACGGCCAAGATGTTTGTAATCACCGAGCGAGAACATCTATGAAAGGACAAGTTAGTTTTTCAAGTGGAAGAAAATAACTCCACTACTTCTTAAAAAAAACAAAAATTAACAGCAACCAAGTGCAAGTTTTCAGTAATTCAAACGAGGCCGAGTGCAGATGAAGTATTGGAACTCGCTCCGCCGCAGCGTACCGGCTTGGTGATGTCGAAGACGACGATGGCGGCCTGGGCGCCTCGGTAGTACATGGGAGCCAGGCTGTGGTAGCGCTCCTGCCCAGCAGTGTCCCAGATCTCAAACTTCACTGTGGTGTCGTCCAAACACACCGACTGGGCCAGGAAGGCAGCTGGAGGAGGAGGAGGAGGAGGAGGAGGAGGAGGAGATTAGGAGGAGGAGGAGGAGGAGACATCAAACATCACCAAGTGCTCTTTAAAAAAAAAAAAAAAACACGATTCTGTTGCTGGCTCCCGGCCCTGACCTCCGATCGTCGTCTCCTGGAACTCGTCGAACTGCCCCTTGACGAAGCGCAGCACCAGGCTGGACTTGCCCACCGCCATGTCCCCCAGCAGCACCAGCTTGAACTGGCAGATCTTGGTCTGCGGTAGCGTGCCGTTGGAGCGGCCGCCGCTCCCTCTGGAGCTCATACCGACCGGCGCAGGAGACGGCAGAGGGGCTGGCTCAGGCCTCCTCCCTGTGGGGCGGAGACAGGAGGGGCTTCAGGGGGATCAGTGGCTCCACGCGCCTCCTGAAACGGACCGCGGCGTAGTCGAGGCTCGCTGGCGACCTCGGCGTTCAATCTGTGAGAAACGGTGACAGGAGTTTTAGTAAAAAGACTTCAATTCAATAGTGTTGGTGTAAATAAACGCCAACAATTTCTTTACAAACGCATCTTTGTGTGCGTGTGTTTCCAGCACGAGTCCGGACTGATGTCCTTAAATCATTTCTGTTCTTTATCACTCTTCAAAGAGCGAGGATCGATAAATCAGTGTTCAGGTTTTTAAAGTTTTTACACTTAATGAATGCGCCTTCAAATTGTATTCCACTTTATTCTAATTTGCCTTAAAATCTTTAACTTTTGTCTATAGAAATGTGCACTGTGTCACTTTAACTATTGCATTCTGCTAATTATGTCAATTCAGTTTTATATGTTTTAAATGTAATAATGTGACCCTTGTAAAAGAGATTTTGATCTCAATGGGTTTTATTTTCCTGGTTAAATGAAGAAAAAAAAAAAAAGAAAGAAACGAAATTGACAAGTGCTCTTATTTCTCATTAATTAGACGATGATCTCTATTTATTCCCTTTTTAAAAGGGGTCACTAAATTACTGCAGCTAAATTTTCCACACCAGACGCCTTTCCTGGCCATTCCTCTCACACCTTAGGCCACGACTTCACCTGATGCACCACCAGAGGGGACAAAACTGAAATTTCCTTTAGACGATAGCTGGGTGGGGGCACCTCTACTCGCTCCTTGTTTCCACTGAGCCAACTGTTAGGTGTTTAGTGGTAATTGGAATCAGGATAATCAATGAAGAAAGGATTTGAAAATTGTTAACTACCATAATGTTAAAGCCCACATGTTCACCTGATATCACACATCACTTGTTTAAATGGGTTAAAAATGTGTCGCAAACCAATGTCATTTTCATAATTTTCACCCGCTTGTGGTCTCATATTGGTCACTTTTCCTTTGCTGTGATAATGTGGGTTATATTTTAATAATCTAATCTACGAACTCAGTTGTTAGGAGGTCATTCTGCGCCCTAGTTTGTCCTGTTTGTGGCCTATTCTTTACTTCATTTCTGTTGTTGTCGAGTCATTTTATGATTGTTTTCAAGGCAGGTTAAAGGGCCTTAGAGGTAATACTGCACTTAATATTATTACATCTGTGTCTCCTTTACAAGATTTCGGGTTCCACTTCATCATTTTACATTTATGTCAGAGTTTTCAGTGATTAAAAATCTTAAGACGGTCGTTTTCAGTTATATTTATATTCATACTTACACACATATAACTTGTGTGTGCTGTAGCACTTTTAGGTCTTTGAGATGATTGCATCCCTGATTTTTGGGACATTTTCATCTTTTGGCTGTTGCTTTGTGTTACAGGTGAAAGAGCCTGTCTCTTTGCGTCCGTTTCAGTTCTCTTTGAGGTGATTGTGTTCCTTATTTTGGTCAGTTTGCAAAACTTTATTGATAGTGTGACAAAATGCATAGATCCTTGTGCGTGTTCTATGTGGTAATCTGTCTTGTGTAGCATTTTGGAACATGGACATCTCCTTCTAGTCTGTTTGCAGTAAATGCATAAGATGCAACGTTCCAACTTGTTTGGTTGTTTTAGAACTAAGGTCATTGTGTGGATTTCTGTGAACTCTTCCAAGTATGATTTTGTGGTTGGTTTGTTTCACATTTTCCTTGACCTGTTTTGTCCTTTTCCAGTAAATGGCAGGCCTGAGTTTGGTCATTCTGCATTTTCTTTGTGAGTGTCTGAGTCTCTTTGTGTCTGCTGGAATTCTCTGAAGTAATTGCATTGCCTATTTTGGTCATTTTGCATATTGTTGTACCTGTTAATCCCTCTTTAATGTCTTACGTTTGGAGCAATTTGCATTTTGGGGGAATTGTTGATTGTTAACTGTGTTAGTGTGCAACTTTGTCACCCTGTGTGGTGTGTTTTTTTAGAGGTCTTCGACAGCCTATTGTGGACGCTTGTGTAGCATCTCCTTAACTGTGTCTATTTTCATTGTTTTTGACCTGCATCTGGGTGCCTTACTTTGCAACTCCTTTCATATTTTTTGTCTATTTTAAGTATCTGCGGGGCTCATATTGAATATTTAGCATCTTATGATTTGTATTTTTGTTTTACATTTTGGTGAGTGCAACTCCCTTCGTGTTTGTTTTTGATTTCTGACATGATTGCGAGCTATATTTTCATAATTTTGCATCTCTATCTACAAGATTATGTCTCTGTGTAATGGTTACATGTCACATTTTAAACATTTTGCATCATATTTGGGTAAGTTTGCATTTGCCTGACTAAGGTCTATTTCAGATAACTGCATCCCATATTTTTGTAGTTTTTACATGTCTGTGTGGTCTCAGTGAATGTGTTCCCCCAGCAGTGGTTCAGCTCTGGCATGCAGGGCAGGAATGGGAGTGTTTTTAAAGCGTCCCTGTGTTGTTTGAACTTAACCATCTCTGGATTAGTGCTTTGTTTGCTGAATCAGAGTTATGTAGGCATGCAGGCCCCTCTCTCTCAGCTGCCAATCCAGAGGTGGAGCTGGAGGATGGCGGAGATGCTCGGGTTGCTCTATCTCTCTCTACCACCTCTAAACCTCCACCACTGCAGCACATTTTAACCATTAAACCAGGACAGCGTTTTCTGCCCTTAAATCATGCAGACAGCTCTCCCTGCAGTGTGGAGCTTCTTAGCAGATCATTTCAGACGGTCTGGGCTAACGGGACGGTGCGACACAAAAACTATAACAAAGCCGGAATATTTCGACGCACGGGTGAAAACACAGCCGCGACGAAGTCTTACCCGACCTAACGTGTAGATGCCAAGCAGTAAAAATGAAGTATATTTACCGTATTTATCGTGTTTTGAGCGGCGCAGGTGAGCTGTTGACAATCAGCTGGTTGGGAACACTTCCGGGAAAAGTGGCACATGCGCACTGAGTGTCGCAGTGTGACCGAAACAAAAATATTATGTCGTTTTTAATCTTATAAACCATAAATGATCTTTAATAATATACCCAACAAAATAACATCGTGTATATTTTTCCTTTTAATAATAAGATAATTTACAATATGATTTCATATATCATCGCTACAGCCACAGAGACAACAGCATTGTCTGACATGCAGGGGGCGCGAGAGAGCAGCAGTGGAATCAGGAACCCGGATGTTGTCACCACATGCAGGAAGTTTGAATGTTTTGATCAGCGTGTCCAAATCAAAATTCTGTCTTTTATTCACGTTTTTTAAACGATTATGAGAGCGTTTTCACTCTGAGTGATGTGACATAATGCCGACTGCCAACACAAAGAAGCAGAAGAAAGGAAGAGACACCGCGGTGAGAGTTTATTCACTGATGTTACAAATAAAATGTCCAATATTACTGTAACACACATGAAAACACTGCAGGTTTAAATCAATTCTTTGGCTCTGATTATTTTAATCAAAGACTTTAATCACCTCAAAATAACTCCACAATTTACCTGACACTAGTTAATTTTAGTGATGATGGCATTACAGTATAAAATATGAATATTTGTTTTAGATTAGTAGTATAACTGCCTTTATTATGTACGATTCGAAACGCAAACATGCTAAATCATCTGTCATCTACCAAGACCACATCAATATGGTTGTGGTTGTTTTGTGGGGTCACACTGTTATTATCGTTTGTTTGTTTTTTGCATCTCTACTTTTTACGTACTTTCTAGTGTGTGACATTTTTCAGCTTTGTTTTTCTCGTTTTCTCCTATAAGTTGTTTATTATTTAGTTTATGAGTGATCATTGTCACCGTTGCCGTCGCTTTATCCAGCGGACCTACATTAGTGCATCTCACATTTGATGTTGATGGTTTTGCATGATTTTTGTTTATAAGCTTGTGTCGTTTGTATGATAATTTTGTGTCACATTTCAAGAGGTTTGCATCTCACATGTCCTCATATGCTGCCTTTACGCTGACAAATTAGGTTTCTGTGTTTATTTTGTAATTTGTGGCGTTTTTGTGTGACGCTGGCTTTTGCAACTTTGTTTTCTGTCAAGTTGTGGTTGTTCTGTTTGGAATATACTTTCACTGTGAGCCCCACAATCTGTCTTCTGTCATTTCCCCACAGTTATAACTGATATAAATGCAGGTGTTGAGTGAGTCACAGTACATTTGTTTTGTTGTCTTCAGGTGCAGGGAACCAACGACAGCAGCGTGGTGAGCAAAGTGTCCGCCGCGGCACAGGGATACTTCCAGGACGCCTTCCTCCAACACTTTGTGTGCAAAGTGGCCAGAAGAGCCCCGCTTATCAACAGGTCGGCAGGTTTTCAACCCTCTAACGCAAACACATGCAATACAGAGGGCATGCAGTGGGCTGTTGATGTGTCTACACACGGTGCAGGGCTGTAATCATGTTCATTTCATTTTCACAATGTTTGCCGTGGGTTTTGTCTCAAATGCCAACAATAATATTTGTCCTAATATATGATTAAGGGGCTACTATGTGCGCTGGAAGGCTGTGGATCACTGTGTGAGGACGTTTCTTCAGGTTACAGCGGAATGCCCCAAAAGACAGGCAAGTTAACGGCCATATCTTCAATCAAAAGTTCCCAAAAACTTGTGTTTTATGTTTTCCTCCACGTATATCTTGTGTTTCAGATTTTGTCTCTGGGTGCAGGATTTGACTCCTTGTATTTCCGCCTGCATGCCGACGGATCCTTAGACGGAGCCGTCGTGTTCGAGGTGGATTTCCCGGACGTCACGCGCCGCAAATCCGCTCTGATCAGCTCCAATGTGACACTGAGCGCGATGTTAGACTCCGGTTTACCATCCTCTCCTACAGGTTTGACCTTCCTGCGATTGTCGTTCACGCATTTGTCCGATAACTGGAGATTATAGGTGCATGCATGTGCGTGCATCCTCAGGACCTGCGTATGTGTGCAGCGGTCAGTACCGTCTGTTGGGAGTGGACGTCAGGGAGGAGTCCCGGGTGGAGGAGGCGCTGGGAGCAGCCGGGCTGGACTGGGCCGCTCCGACTCTGATCCTGTCTGAAGTGGTGCTCACTTACATGGAACCACAATGGTACGACAGGAAATGTGAGCTGGAACGTAGTCACCCTCTAATATTCATCCGGTGTGTTAATATTCGAGTCCAGAAGAGTTGGAAACAGCCTCGGAAGAAGCATGACGCAGCAGAGAAATCCAACAAACACACTAACTCCTCTCACCTGTATTGTAATACCATGTTGCACCACAAGATGGTGCACTGAATTGCGCGACCAACTTCCCAATGGTGGAAGTCACAAGTAAGAAAGTAAGAAAGACCTGAACAACATAACACCGTAAACTCAGAGAAACAGTGACTCTCTACTGCCACCCAGTGCGAAAATACTGCATCACCTAAATCTCATGTACCTTGAAAGGTACACTGTGTCATATTTTCAATTTAAAGCATAATAAAATAGGTTAAGTCACAATGTCATTGATTTTTATGTGACTTATTGTCACAAAGGCTGTCAAATCAAACTATTTTAATACATTTTTTCATGATGTGAAAAACGAGAGGTAAACGGACCTCGTGCCCATTTCAGATTCTTCAGTTGAAGAGACGCAGTACAGAAAGCCAAATACACGAGCCAAATAAATCACACTACACTAAAGCGCGGTTTTCTTAAACACCATAAATATAATTTTAAATCATAAGTACAAATATTGGCAGAAAATACTGGTTCACGGAAAGCAGATGTTGGGATCTGGAAACATTTTGGTCATGAGAATTTACCGTAGAGTTTGTTTAATATTTATAATGAAATTATCAAAAGATGATATTTATTCTAATAGTACATTTCATTCTCTCTTTAGGCAATATCATAAATAATATGTATTGGATGTTATTTTCAGAAAAACTCATTAGTGCTTCATGTGTTATGCATTGTGTACTAGAGCTCGCAGGCTAACCAGCACTAACCAGCTCGCTCCAGCATGTCCAGTCTATTAAAATCAGAATCTGGTTTGTCTTCAGTCCTTGAAGAAAAACGTTAAGACTGAATAGTAAATGCGACAGAAATTCAAGCAATGACTTATTAAATAAAAAATAAAAAAAACGAAACTCTGACACCTACTGGAGAAAAGTGGCATTACATGCATCGATATATTGTACCTTTAAAGGTACAATGTGTAAAATGTAGTGAGGTGTGTCCAGCTTTCTCTCTATGATATTATTGTATGTTTTAAAGTCAATTCTACATACTGGGCCTGATAAAGTGGTCGTCGTCTTCCAGGTCCGATGCCGTCATCAGCTGGGCAGCTAAGCTCCTCCCCCAGTCGCTCCTCGTCGTGTACGAGCAGATCCATCCGCACGATCCCTTCGGCCGCGTCATGCAGGAACATTTCCAGAAGCTGAATTCGACTCTTCACGCGCTGCGGCAGTATCCGGACACGTCCGCACAGAGACGGCGCTTCCTGGACAAGGTCGGCACACACACACACACACACACACACGTCGTCACTCCCTGTGTTTTCTCCAGATTCAGGGAAAACATCTTTCTCTCCTTCTGCACCGCCAACCTGGAATCTTCTCCAATACTACCTCTGATTTTACTCAGCCTGTCACTCCATGTACTGTGGTGTGAGAACATGTGTCTCAGTGACCTTCCCGGGGTAAATAAAGGTGAAATCAATTATAATAATGAACTGCGTCTTCAGGGCTGGGAGCGGTGTGAGTGTGTGGACATGAATGACTTCCTCTTCGGCCTGGTTTCTAAAGAGGAGCGAGGCAGGATGGAGAGCCTGGAGCCCTTCGACGAATACGAGGTGAGCCGTCTTTCGGATAACCCGGGAGTCTGCAACCTGCCGCTCTGGAGCCACATGTGGTTCCTCAGCTCCTCTGTAGAGGCTGATTTGGAAAATCAGATGCACTTCCGAACAAACTGTGTGGATGTAGCAGGCTTCAGAGGCAACGCATCTCCACCTCAAGGTGTATGTACACGACGGAGAGATTGCTGCCTCAGTTTAACTGGTGGAAATCCCACAACGATTATTCAACAAACTTTGTGGAAACAATGCGTGGAATACACACTTTTCTTTTTGTGTGTCAAATTGCAGCAAACCAAGTGGCGACTTTTCTCCGGTGAACACTGCTGATGATTCTACTCATATTAAATTAAATATAAAACACATGTCTATTTCCAGGAGTGGCACCAGAAATGTTCCCACTACTTCATCCTCACTGCGTGTCGAGGGTCTCTGATGGAACAGGCCTTACTGCCCCTCACACCAGGTACTCGTATTCTTATTTATACTGTAGATCTGATGCTGACGTTTCTCCTGCTCCATTCCTATCGAATTAAATGTGGTTGGATTTATTCTGATCATTATAGCAGCAACAATATATATCATAGTTGTAACTTTGATTATGTGGCATAAACAGAAGACAATATGCACAAACTATAGTAAAAGTGTAAAAATAGAAAACTAGAATATTTCAGATGCAGTTTTTTGGGGGGCAATTTTCTTGTGATTTTTGTGGAAACGGTTTGCCGAGTCGACAACAAACGTCTGAGTGCACACCGTTCCTGAATTTTTCACACGTTTTGATGTACTGTTTGTGTACGCGCTCCTGCCAAAACTCTGGCGGAAATTTATTTATTTTTTTAAAGATGCCTCTTAAAGAGGCAGGCACACAGAGTAACAGTGGGTGTTGGAAAAAAAAAATGTAAATCAAAAAAGTTTTTAGTTGCTTTTAAAGCTGCTCACAGATGTTAGCAGATATGATTAAATCAGATATTTATTGAAAATGTCATATTTTTGATATAAATGAAGAAAATTCTGCTTCACTAGTTTTCTTCATGTTTCATCACAGGAATTCTCAACAAATCAGCCAGTTTGAAAGATTTTTGATATTACTAGGTGCATTTATACTTCAGTACTTAATGATTCTGTCACGTTTCACTTATATTATAATTTTTGAACAAAATGTATTAAAAGCGGTTCCTGTTCTTGTGTTGAGTGTTTGAGGTTGACCCGTGTTTTCAGTGCCGTCTGTCCACCCGTCTCCGAGTCGCCCCGGCCTGGGCGCGCGGACCGTACCCGTTTGTTTGGAGGGTCTGGGGATGGCGTCCGTCTCAGTGACGCCGGGGCAGATCCTCCTCACGGGGGGCTCCTGCAGAGGGGGCCGAGGGTCCGCGAGCAGAGTCCTCCTCAGGGGTCTGGAAGGCTGGAAGTCCCTGAGCGTGGAGCCACCCGCAGATCTGGGTCAGTGGAGGTGATTTAGAAAGAAAAACTAAGCAAAAAGAAAACGATTGGCTGAAACCAGGAGGAACTGAATCAGAGGATTTGAAATTCACAGGCGTCCGACTTTACCACACTGCTACGAGTCTTCCTGGGGGAGGCGCCGTGGTGTTTGGAGGTCGCTCGTCTCCGCTTAGCCCAGTGGGAGACCTCTGCAGGCTGACCTTTGACCCTGATGGTCCTGAAAGCTCAGTGAAGGTGTGTGTGGAGCGGATGGTCTGTACAGGTGATGCGCCGTCACCCAGGTGGAGACACACGGCCTCCGTCATCACACACCGAGGTGAGTGGCCATTTCTCCACTCTTTCTATGTGGGGATTTCTTTTTGGCGTTTGCATGTTCTCCGTGTGGCTTTCAGCTTTTTCTCTCTTTCTTCACATCGTTTCATAGAAGGCTGTTTCAGGACTTTCATTTTTCTTAGCAGTGCACAAAATAAATGAAAACCGTTTATACGTCACATACTGTCCATCTTCTCGGGAATCTTTCATTGTGTTTTTATTATAAAGATGTACATTTAAATTTCCAGTAGGTTTTATTGTGAAAGCGCTTAAATTTTTTTCTTTCTTTCGTCTTTTTCTCCTTTCTATTTTTTATTTCATCGCTCCATCTCACCTTTAATTTGTCGTTTCCTGCAGGAAGAGATTTTCTGTTTGTGTTTGGAGGGAAGAACCAGTCCGAGGCCACTCTGGGAGATTCCTCCTTCCTGAATCTGCATCAGCAGCAGTGGACCGAGGTTCGTTTCACACTTTCAATCAGAAATCAGATTTAATGTAAATAGGGCTGCACAACATACCACAAATGCATCAATATCAGCAATAAACACATTATAATATAACTTAATAAGTTTCCATACGCTGCGCAATAACACTGGATTATCAAAATGACACCTTTAAATATGATAGAAAAACTGTTATTTATCATGATTAGTTAACAGAAATTGTACGATAAATTTTTTTTTTTTAATTTGGATTGAGAGCAATAATTACTTTATACTTTATGTGAAAAAGGGGCTTGAAAAAGAGCACTGCTTTTTGAATGGTGAAAGTTTAATAGGATAAACACTTTAAATTCCTCCTCTTAGGGTTGTTTGTACGCATCACTTTCAGCCGCGTCGTCACACAAATGCAGCCAAAGGATCAAAAAAAAAAGAAAAAAAACTTGCTGTTTTCCATTTTTAAATATTGATCAAATTTCATTTTAGTGTATTTAATTAAATTTGTGAGGGGAGAGTAGAGAGCGATGGATGGTGCGTACCAAATAGGAGTCAAATTGAATGGTTTTTTGCCTCAAGTGTTTAGTTTTTTTGTTTAGTTTTTTTGGGGGTGAAAAATGAAGAAAATATAAAAAAAAATTTCAGCTCCCAATTTGCAAAAAGGTAAATAAATTAGGTTTAATATAAAAATATATTGATGATATTAATGAAGCATTTCATTTAGGAAATAAAAAATTGGTTGTTTCTCCCTCAGGTCAGATCTGCTCCTCGATGACGACTCTTTGTGTGTATTTCCAGCTGCCAGTAGAGGGCGCTGCTCCGGAGGCTCGTCACTCCCACTCGGCGTGTTCGTACCGCGGCGGGGCGGTGATGTTCGGAGGGCTGGGAAGACGAGGAGTCCCGCTGGGGGACACGACGGTGCTGAGGCCCACCGAGAGGGGCTTCTGCTGGGAGAGAGTGGACGTGCGGCCCCCTCCGGTCCCCCGGTCAGCTGGAAGCCCCGCCACTGTGAAACCAAGCCGCCCCAAACAAAGAACAAACCATTCATTCATTCATCACGCGCTTTCCGTTGTAGGTACTCTCACCGAGCACACGTGACAGGTGAGAAGCTGATCGTGGTGGGCGGAGTTTGGCTGCATGCAGACGGCGTGCCGGGCGTTGCAGTGATTGACTTGGCCACAGGGGGCAACATGGAGTTCAACCTGGATACAGTGAGTCGTTATTTAAATGTGAAGTCTAGCTCTGTGCTTTGTTATGCAAAGTGACCGGGAGTAACCTCACCACAGGGAAACCATCTTCCCGACCAGATCTGAAGCCAACGCTAGCGTCAAGGATCACGTCGACATTACCATATTTTTCAGACGTTTGCACAACAACGTTTTTGCATTTTCATTACAGAAAAGTTGCATACGGTATAATACGGTACAAATGGAAACATTACCATGTAAATGGAGATTATTTTTCTTTGTTTTGTAGCAGCATTTTGTCGTCATCCAGTGACATCTAGTGGTTCCAGATGGTATCTACCAGTATATTTCCATATATAAGTCACTTTATAATACAAGTTTCATGACTAAGCAACTTTTTTTTTTAAGTGGGACTTTCAGTCTGGAAAATACAGTAAATCTCTTTGTGTACACTTAATACCTCATTATTAGAGAGTCAACAGAGGCTACATAGCCTAGCTTCTTTAGCAAATAATCAAGAATAATAGCAACAAATATTGAAAATTATATTGGTTGCCACGATAAAACGATCCATACTCTGTGTGTGTGTGTGTGTGTGTGTGTGTGTGTGTGTGTGTGTGTGTGTGTGTGTGTGTGTGTGTGTGTGTGTGTGTGTGTGTGTGTGTGTGTGTGTGTGTGTGTGTGTGTGTGTGTGTGTGTGTGTGTGTGTGTTCAGACCTCGGTGCCGTGGCCTCTGATGCTCCACTCATTCTGCTCGGAGGCGACGGACTCCGAAGGGCCGGAGCTGCTCCTGATCGGTGGGGGAGGAAACTGCTTCTCCTTCGGGACTCACCTGAACCCTCAGCCGGTCTGCGTGGATCTGGGACCTGCCCTGATCTGAACCAGAACCACACAAACTGGTTCACTTCCATTAGATCAGAAATAGAGGAGCACGTTTTCACTCCGGGGTTTTATAGACACGATATTGTTTTTTACACCGATGACACTGTTATGTTCACATTCAAATCTAAAGAGATTTCATCTTTACCTTTAGTGCAATTACCATATTCAGCTGAAATAAAGCACATTTTTAATATGGACATATGGTGCAATCACAGTCTCTATTCTGCTTTGCGCCCCAAGTTCTTCTGGATATTAGTACTTTGAACAAAAGCCTGTACGTGGCAAATTCCTGAATAGTGGATACATGCTCCACATGCACCAATCAAAAGGCTGCATTACAATTCTTTTGCAATCACGTTGCATGGAAGAGGAAAAATGTGTGAGACTGCTGCAACAGGAGGAACTACAACCAGGAAAGCGTCAGACTGACGACCCTTTTTGTTGTTTTATCTCAATATTTTGTAAATAAATGTACAGAAAAAGCCTTAGCATGGCTGCATTTTAATGGAAATGTGTGTGTGTGTGTTTCATTACAAAATCCCTGCACAGGTTGCACATTTTGCATTTTCAGCATGCTTCATTAGTGATCAAGCACACAGCAAAACATCCTTCGGTACTTTGGAGTGCAGTACTGGTATATATTTTTGTGACATGCGTTAGAAAAAGTCCCATCAAACGGTGGAATAAAAATAGGTTGTAATTACCTTAAATCCATGATGAATTAAATCACAATGTCTGTATTTAGACATGCAGTTTTTTCATCCCTGATGACAGTTTCCCATTCTTCTTCATCACTTGGGTTCAATGACAGTTCGCATCCATGAAGTTGCACTACCGCCATCTGCTGGTTCCTGCTAGTCTATACCATTCCCACCGCTCAAGAAAGAAAGAAAGCTTCAAGGATTTCTGGGAGATGTATCAATGCTATTTTTACTTGAAAATTTAAAAGGAAACTTAGTATGATGAGATGAATGGGACATTTTTTCTTTCTTGCACTATTGCAGCCGTAAACCTCACAAAATCTTATCAGTTGGTCCCTGGATGATGACAAATCCTCCATGAAAATTTCATGCAATTCGGGTGAACAGTTTTTGCAAAAACTTGGTAAAATGCATACAAGCCAATAAATGAATACATGCAGACGAACGCGTAACCTTCTCGCCCAACTTTCCTTGGCAAAGGTAATGAATGTGGTGAGTAAAATTATGCAAGAAAAAAAGATGGAAAAGATGAAACAACTCAAGCATGAAAGATCCAAAGAGGTTTTCTTAGTTTGCTGCATGTGTTTTATTTCTGAGACCTCAGGTCAAAAATCCCCAAATAGTCAATTTGTACTGAAACTCATCTTTGTTGTTGATTTGATTGGTCTGGATGGAGTTGAACTCATTCATTGAAGCGCCTGAAGGACTGCACCAAGGGACCGTTGGCGCCCCAGTCGCCCGGTGTGCGGTACTCGCCCTTCTCCAGGAAGTACTGGCGCCCGCGGTAGTTGGGGTTCTCGTAGAAGATCCAGCGGCCGTCGAACACCTTGCAGGAGTTGACCTCCTTCCAGCCGAACTTCTGCGGGAGCGAGGGGCAGTCCTCGGTCGCCTCCAGGGACTGACCCGCGAAGTCGGCCTTCTCATACAGCTGCATCTTGTGCTGGGTCCCGCTGGTCTGCAGGCCCAAGCCCAGGAAGAAAAGATGAAAACATGACGGAGACCAGATTGACATGAAAACAAAGAGCAATTTCTAATGCGACGGTTTGGTGTGTGTACGTCTGCACAAAGGCCGCAAAATAGAAATGTTCAAAGGTCAAAAGGTGAGAGTTTACAGCAATAAAACGTCACAAAACGCTGATAATACCAGTAATTTTTCAGAGCTACAATAAACCAGTAAATGAGAAATATCTATAACGGGAATTCAACTCATATTAGAGCTAAAGCATTATGAAAACATTTTGATTTAATGAAAGTCATTTTGAAAATGTTCCATTTCAGCATTGTGCCATCTTTAAAGACGTCTCCTGGTACAAAATACAATGAAGTATCAAAAAACTTAAGTTAATCATGTGGGACATTTTTCAGCTCCTACTATGCGTGTATTCACAAATTCACCCTCACAGGTTTGATCTCAGTGTTGTCTCACACTGAAACACTCTCATCCAGACAAACACGTGAGAAAGAGCAGTTATTTGTCTAGAAAAATCACAGTAAATGTAATTTTTACACTCTGTGACGTCAACTCATGGATTATAATGGGCAATCAGGTGATCTAGGAAAAAGTCCAATGATCAAAAATAAAGATTAAATGACACAAATCAAGTTTAAATGTTAAAATGAAGAGAAGGGAGTCACTGCATCACGGTTATGACCACCTGCCCAACACAGTGTGTTCCCACCATGATGTTAAGTCTAGAAATTATGCCCTTAAACAGCGAAAAATAACAAAATGTTAGATTTGTGCCCTTTTTTTATTTAAATTTTTTTTAACTATTCAAATCAGGGGTGTCAAATATGAGGCCTGTGGGTCGAAACTGGCCCACAAGAGGCTCCAATCTGGCCGACAAATCAGCAAAGTGTAAGAATTTCAAACAAAACATAGATTTTTTTTGTTTTTGTTTTCAAATCTGAAGAGTAGCAGACACACTACAACACTGAGACTTTGGTGATGCTGCCATGAGACCTCGCTACTTCATCGATAACAAACTTGCCTGAAAGCCAAGATGTCAGGGTGAGTTTGGGAAAAGATGCAGAATGCAACAGCAGTAGGAGAAGTTTTCTTTGGACAGTTCACTGTAAAAGTATCAATAAAGTGCCAGTAATACTTAAGAAGTGTTAATAAAGTATCAGTAAAGTACCAGTAATAGTTGAAAAGTATCAATAAAGTACCCGTAAAGGCTAAAAAGTATCAATAAAGTACCAGTAATAGTTAAGAAGTGTCAATAAAATACCAGTAAAGTACCAGGAATAGGTAAAAAGCATCAATAAAGAAATCCAATGAAAGAATAAGATTATGTATGAAAGAGAAAAAGAGTGAAAACGGGGATGTGGTATCGAGAAAACCCCGCAGCATCAACACCACAACGTGGCCTCGTCTGCTTCCTGTGCGGTCCGATGCCGCGGCGTCAGGTTCTAATGCAAGCCGACGGCTGGTGAATCGGCCGCGGTCACACTCACAAAGTGGATCATCTTGCAGGAGCTGAGGCGGTCGTTCACACCCATCCAGCGCTGGAACTCTGGGTACTCCCCACGGGTCAGGACGTACTGGTAGCCCATGTAGTTGGGCCTCTCGTACACCACCCAGGCCCCGCTCTCCACCCGGATGGAGTTGCAGTGGCTCAGGTAGGCATGGAAATCCGAGCAGTCGCTGTCGCACTCGTAGCGGCGGCCCTGGAAGTTCTTGTCCTCGTAGAAGATGATCTGGAAGGGCCGGGAGAAAGGTCAGAGGTCTGGCAGGGAGCCGGGAGACGGGGAGGGAAAGGGGGGGTGGGTGTTCGGTGGCTCGGTGTGGACTCACCCTTCCCATGTTGGATGTGAAGCGTGGCACGGCCTCGGTGCTGCTGGGTGATGGTGCTGCTGGTTTCCCCCTGAGGTCTGGATGTTGCCCCGGCCTGGCAGCCGCTGCCTTTTATACCGGCGCTCCCACGTTTACAAACAGCCACGGCCGGGGCAAACGGGGGAACAATCGCTTTGTCATGAAAATGAGATCCAAAAATTGAGTCAGTGATTCTAGTGCTATTCACTTTTTCCAGAAATGCGAGGGAAGGATTACGGCATAAAGGCCGACTGTGGCCAAATGTCCATTGACCCTGCCACCGCTGTGCCGGCTGGGTCCGGTGCCCACACTGTGACACATGCCAGCTCCGCCGGCGTGCCCCCACCTGGCCGGGACCTGCCCACTCAGGACTTATCCCTGCTTTTTGGATGGATCCAGACAGCAGTGTTAAGTGTGCAAAAACAGCAACAGCACACAATGAAAACATCTTCACTCCTCCTTTTATAACGTCAGTTTGCAGAGATTCCAAAAAATTTACTTTATTGAATGTAATCCTGCATGAAAAGGCCTCCGACTGTTCATTATTAGATCTGTATTCTTTTCAGTGCCGGTCGCCGCCAACTAGTATCCTCATGCTGCTACTACCAAGTAAGTTCAAAGCTCCATCATTGTGTATGTGAGAGAGAGACGATCATATGTATGCATGATAACGGCAATAGTGAAAAAGTATCAAAGTACCAGTAATAGTTTAAAAACTATCAACAAAATACTCAAAATACGGAAGAGGGATTGTATTTGCGATTTTGTTTTGAAGACTGTTAACATGGAAAGAGCAGAAACTCTGAGAATGATGTAGTTTTCATGTTGCACCACTAGTGGATGCTGTTGCTTGTTTTTTGAAATGAAACCACACACACATGCAGCAGAGAACAATCCGCTCTAAACATTAACAATGGGAGACATTCTAGTGAACATACGACCCAGTTGGATTATTATCACGGTGACTGTCAAATTAAAACGACCAAGTCCCAGGAGAATATGGACTGGGAGTCGTGACACCACGGAGGAAACATTGCTCTGATTGTCCATCTACTGAGCATGTGCAGAAGAACTGTTTACAATGGCCACGGTGCACACGTGCATTGTTTTCATAAAAGTTGCATTTTGAGAAGACATCCAAAAAACAGACATTAATATTCAGATTTTGTTATTCTGTGTGCTACAATAAAATCAGGCCTTGATCCAAATGCTGGTCTTGGCCTCTCGGTCTGATGAAGAGGGTGAGCGAGGGCAGGGAGAGGTGGTTCGGCTGCTGGGTGTCGAGGAAGAGGAGGAACTGCAGTGTGTCCACAGAAAGCTGGAAAGAAAGAGAGAGGAAGCCGGCTTGTCAGTAATCCGAGAGAGGAAAAACACAATAATAACTCTGCTTGGACCAAAACAACCAACGATAGAAAATCAATGAAGAGACTTCGAGATCATGTTCTGGTAAATCGATGCCGTCTCCTTGCTCCTTTGCAGGTCGAGCTCACTCCTTGTAGAGCACCGAGACAGACACTCCTCCGGACTGATGAAGAGGTTGGACATCTCAACGCACCCGTCCCGCGTCCACACGTAGGCCACCATCTTCCAGAGGTAGTAGCCACCATTAGTAGCCACCACCAACAGCGTTTGATTTCCCTTGACAATACAAAAGAACCAAGAGGAGCAAATTTACCTGCAGAGCAGCCAGCAGGAAGAGATCCATGCGTGGCCATACGCTCACTCTGTTTGCTTCCATGACTGAAAGGAAAAACGTACATGAAAAATGTCACACGTTTTTTTTTTTTTTTTTTTTTTACCACACATGACAGTTCTTCAATACAGATATTATGTTGCATTTATTGTGATTTTGTTCAAAGCAAGACGGAATTTTTGTTCATTATTCTTCTGTTTCAGTTTTTGCTCTGGTTTTGGTGGTGAATGTTTCTGTATTGGGGAACATTTACATATCTTTATGAATGGATGTATGACTTTCTGGACCCCAGGAAGACTAGCTGTCACTTCTGGGGATCCTGAAACAAACAAACAATAAACAATTGGTCTCCATTGGACTTATGCATATCTAACTGTCACCGAGAAAGCAAAAGCCTCGGCCAATATATTGCATCTTGTATACATGTGTATTGATCTATAAATACATCTCTGTGCAGGAGCAGCATACACAAACACCGGACATGTCTCACTTTCTACATTTTATCAAGACATGTGAGATTTGTTGGACCTCTGATTAAAAGATGAATCATTGTCTTTAGTTGTTTATCTGAAGCTGAACTCTTAGCGGACAGGTGTTGAGAAGCTGCAGGAGAAAAAAGATTCCTACAATAACATGAAGATGGACAAGCTAACAGCTGCCGCAGATCCACTCACACAAAAAGAAAAACAATGTCGAGAGCTGCGTTAATTTTTAAGTTTAGGACGTGTGCTTCTTGCGTGACTGCGTATTTTTACACAATCACATATTCTTGCGCACTCACAGAGTAGTAGGCTGTGATTCAGCTCACATTTTCATTGTACAGTCTGCACACAACAAACTTCATGTCGTGGCCAAAGTTTACATAGATTCATGTCATGTGGTGTGGCGGGCTGTGAAATTATTAGATTGTTATAATCGCACAGTCTGCAGGAGCTTTACACACCCCAAATATCTGACACTGATATTTATCACAGGCTGTCTTTGGTCGCACGCTAAGACCAAAGATTTTACTAAGATTCTCCAATGATCGCTATCTTTCGTCTGCAACAGCAGAAAACCGCACAGCGTGTTGCGGCCTTAACGGGACGCTGTCCCTTTAAATGTGGGCCGGACCTTATCTTCAGGAGGGGCGGGGCCTCCCGGTGGGCGGGCTCTCTCTGACAGGAGGAGGAAGAAGGCCGGTGACGGGCAGCGAGATCCGAGCTTCAAAAAGCCGGCTCCTCGACTCTTTCTCTCTCTCCGCGACACTTCCACCGGGATCCATGGCTGCTAAAGGACTGAACCTGTGTAACGTGTGCTGCCTGCTCCTGTACGTGAGCACGGCGGTGCTGGCCGGGTGAGTGTCTCTGCCGAGCAGCGGTGAAACAGCATCTCCAGCTGGTACACATGTTGAACTGTGATTGGTGCAGAAGCGGTGTTTCGGATGAGCTGGTTTCCCTGTTAACTGGTGACCTACTTTCCGTTAGTGTTATTTGTTGGTGTTAGTAACAACAGGTGTTAAAACCCAGAAATAACATAGCTACGGATTTTTATTTTTGACGTCTGCGGCTATCAAAATCCTTGGCTGTTTAATTTCTTTCGGGGTTTTAACGCCTGCTGTTACTAACGGCAACAAGGGACGCCAAAGGAAGTTGGTAACAGTTAACAGGGAAACCATTTTATCCGAAACACTAGCTCTCCATGTGTGGAGCACCCTGATACTCCGAGCTAACCGGCTCAAATGTGGCTGTTGGGATATTTAAGACTATTTTCCTCAGATTTTAGGACTGGAGCGGGCATGTTTTGGATTAGCTCAGTTAGCACGAAGCTAATGCGCTTCCATATGACATTACACAGTAGCTAGCTGGCAGGCTACCGCCTCATTCATCTCTCCCCCCCCCCCCCTCCTTCCCCGCAGGCGAGATTTCTATAAAATCTTAGGGGTAACCAAGTCCGCCTCAGTCAGGGACATTAAGAAGGCCTACAGAAAGTTGGCCATGCAGCTTCACCCCGACAGAAACCCGGACGACCCCAAAGCTCAGGACAAATTCGCGGACTTAGGAGCCGCTTATGAGGTGAGTCTCCGTCTGAAACACGTGACATTCAATGCAGGCTGCTCAAAAGTTTTTAGTACGACTCAAAATACGGTTTTACACGCGAATAGAGTTTATTTTTTGGACATTTAAAGCGAATAATACGGAAGCGCCTTAGTCTTTTACACGTATGTTCGGACGGTTGTTATTGGAAACGCTGCGGCCATTTGTGATTGGTCGACTGCACCGTGTGGCTGCGTCTGATTGGCTGCCTCTTAGCAGTACGTGGAGAAGTGGGAGGGGCCTAATAGAGAGGCGTCAGACGATTCAAATTTAATTATAGTGATCGGTCATAAATAGTTTACATTATAATGATAATTATAGTAATATTGGCCCATTTATTCGTATTAAAAGCAATTTTCAAAATGGGCTTTACAAAAAAAATGTATTGCTAGATTGATAACAAATTTGCAATTGTAAAATATGGAACTTCTGAAAGAAATGTGAAAAATGAACTATTAAAGAAGCACCTTTTAAAACTGTTAAAGTATACCACAAATCAATTTAGAGTTCTTAACATAACTAATTTGGCAGGATTGGGTATAAAATGTGGGTTTTGCAAAGAAATTTCGAATCAGATGGTGGCAAGTTAATTCCCTCTGGGGAAAGCATTTAATGGTATTATTAAGTAATTTCATTTATCAAGGTAATCCAGGAGTTTACAATGAGTTTAACTTCTTCCTACCCATATTCCGACATGTTGAACTTGATATATGTGTGTATGTCTAGATAGGTGTGTGTATAATTTGTGTACATGTATATTCATGAAACAGATTTATTTCAAAAAGGACTAGTCTGGTTGACTAAATGCTGTCCGATGTGTTTCCTGACCGGTAGTTCTGTGATCGCAGGTACTCTCGGATGATGAGAAAAGGAAACAGTACGACGCGTACGGAGAAGACGGGCTCAAAGAGGGTCACCACGGCTCTCACAACGACATCTTCTCCAGGTCAGTTCCTGGGAATTGCACCGCGTGTGCTTTCTGAGTTCACTCCAAAGACAACAAATCGTCTGATTTGGAGCCAAGACGATGGTTAGGTCTTATATTCTTGCGTTTCCAGAGATATTCATTTATTTATTCTGTTCAAATGTTTAAACAAGCATAAATGTAAACTGATTACTAGCAATAGGAACTTCACTCATTGTGAAACGCCATGCTGTTATTGTTTTTAAATTCCCTCTGCACCACTTTAGGATCACTGGCATACATGCTGTTAAATGCCATTTATGTGTAATGAAATTATTTGGATTTAAATCGCACCATTTCTAAGAGATTGTTCTATTGTTGTTTTTCCTGTGAATATTTAAAGTATCACCAATTCTACATAAGCAACACTGTTGACATGTAGCACAACTACTTACTCTTGCAATCTGTTATTGTTAATGATTTACTATTGGAGGAAATGTGTAGAGCTGAAGATAAAGGGTTAAATGCACAATTGACAAGATTCCCACAGTCGTAGCTTTCTTGGAAAAGCTGCAATGTTTTTTCAAGGCCTGAAGATATGTTGCTTACGTTACAATAATCACAAGATACTGTTAAACTCCTAAAAACAAGCCTGTTTATAGAACAATCTCAGCCTAAAATATGCTTTATTCATACTTTCAAATCGTACCTATTAGTGAAGTCTCAAAATAAACCCTTTATATTTTGTATTGTAACTCTAACTGAATCATTTCTGCTCGTTCTGAGTCGATATGAGGTTTATGCTTATCAGCATGACCCTGGAGGGAAATGCTGCTTCATATTTAGTTATTTTACTTCTGTATTATTATTAGTAGAAAAAAGAGCAATCGGGAGCAGAATATAGGTTATTTATGTAAAGTGACGCCTGAGCTTTGCTCATTTGCATATTTGTGTGTGACGACTATATTTAGCCGAGTGAACGGTTCAAGTTATGACTAAATAACTGAGATGTTTAAGGATGGAAAGAGACAAAGTGTTTTTAAGACTTCCACTGATCCCTCGCATCCCGTTTTTTTTTTTTTTTTTTGTCTCGCTGCAGCTTCTTTGGTGACTTTGGTTTCATGTTCGGGGGAAACCGGCAGCAGCAGGACAAGAACATCCCCCGGGGAAATGACATCATCCTGGACCTGGAAGTCACGTTAGAAGAGGTGTACTCTGGGAACTTTGTGGAGGTGTGAACCGGCTCGTCAACCAACAACCTGATATCCCAGTGAAACCAGTCGAGTTCAAACGTTGTAGATGACGGACAAATCGGATTCGATGAGCTCTTATTCCACAAAATGTGCAGACTGGGTCTGAATTTGCACGATTCTAGTTAAAGAAAGTTAAATAGCGCAGCCTTCTTGATCATCAAACTGATTCCTTGTTGTTTCTTTCAGGTTGTACGGAACAAACCTGTAGCTAAAGAAGCTCCCGGGAAGAGGAAGTGTAACTGCAGACAGGAAATGAGGACGACGCAGCTCGGACCCGGACGCTTCCAGATGACTCAGGAGATGGTGTGTGACGAGTGTCCCAATGTCAAGTAAGTCTTAATGGGAAAGGCGCCGGCATGAAACTCTTCTGTTCGGCTGTGAACGATTATGTCCATTGTCCAACTCAAAAGTCTTCGTCCTATTAGATCGTCACTAATAAAGCTCCACCTTGTTTCTCTGCCGCAGGCTGGTGAATGAGGAGAAAACCCTGGAGGTGGAGATTGAACAGGGAGTGAGGGATGAGATGGAGTATCCTTTCATTGGAGAAGGTGAGCCTTCTTAACTTTCAGCTTAATCGTTCTGTGTTTTTAAAAGAAAGTTAACGTTCCGCCTCTGTCGCCAGGCGAACCGCACATCGACGGTGAACCCGGAGACCTCCGGTTCCGCATCAAAGTGTTGAAGTAAGACAAACGCTGATCGCCGCTGGCTGCAGGACTGTGGACACGCACTGACGCCATGCTGACTTTTCCTTTTTGTAGACATCCGGTGTTTGAGAGGAGAGGAGACGACCTGTACACAAACGTCACCATCTCCCTGGTGGAGGCGCTGATCGGCTTTGAGATGGACATCGTACATCTGGACGGACACAAGGTTCCTCTAGACGCATTACTTATTGACCTATAAAAGTACTCTGCACTCAAGTTATTAAAAAGTCTGAAATTAGCACAAACTCCATAAAATTTTCATTTTCAGCACATGATGCATTCAGATTTTAAATGATGGATTATAGGGTATTTTTCACAAGGAGTTTAAGGCTTTCAGCATATATAAAAATTATATCTTACGATAATGCATATACAGAGAATAAATCTATCTTTAGTCAATATTCACACATAACGCGTTAATCTAGTTTGACAAACAACTGCACTGACCTGCTGCATCTGTCTCCGCCTCCCAGGTCCATATAGTGAGAGATAAGATCACCAAGCCCGGCGCCCGGGTGTGGAAGAAAGGAGAAGGCCTGCCCAACTTCGACAACATCAACATCCGAGGCTCCCTCATCATCACCTTCGACGTGGACTTCCCTCAGACGCAGCTGGACGACCAGCAGAAAGACGGTGAGCGTCAAGGAGCAACAGTGAATTGGCATTTTGGCCAATATTGAGGTTCTATTTGAGTCGTTTCTATAGCAACAGACTTTTAAAAGCAAAAGCATGCAAAAAGTCACACTCGCCTAGTTAATATGTTCAGAAGATCTTTTTAAAAACTACCGTAGTTTCTGGACTATAAGCCGCTACTTTTTCCACACATTTGAACCCTGCGGCTTAAACAGTGTTGAGGCTAATTTATAGATTTCTTTTTTTTTTTTTTTTACAGTTAACTAGTGTCATACTGAAATACATGGGTGATGCGTTCAGGTGCATCACGGAACTCCGACCTTTTTTGGTGGGTGTGGCTTATATTCAGGCACGCTCAATAGTCCAGAAATTACAATATAAAATCAAACCAACAAACAATAAGGACAGTTGTTCTATTCTACATCTTGAAATCAATAAAAAATAAATATTTGAGGACATCAGTACTTGACTTACGCAATATGTAAAAGTGTCGAGGGTCAGATTATCTGTCCACCATGCATGTCAATGTTCAAAATATAGTTTACTATTCTGTCTTTGTGCCCCGGTACCAAATGTAATCGTGTATAAGGAACTCTGTATGTCTGTGAAGAAAATGCTCCATTGTGACCAGCAGCTGTTTCTCTGTCTCTCTGCAGGGATCCGGGGTCTTCTGAAGCAGGACTCCGTACAGAAGGTTTACAACGGACTACAAGGATACTAACACACACACAGCCTGGACTGATTTCTACTATATACACACACACACACGTCCAACCAACAGGAGCCTGCTCCGTGTCTCTGGCCAGGGTGTATTTATTCTTTTCTGATTGTTCTCAGGACGGCTCGGCTCATTTTTAATATCTCGTCAACACAACTGCAGATGTTTTATCTGCGGTGTACAAACCGGAAAGGATGCCAATGTCTTTGATAAAGTCTTTTCTTTGTGAAATTCTCCTGTAACAAGGCCACTTGGAGCTTCTTTCGAATTATTTCTATCCATGTAAAGTGTTTAAGATCAAACAAACCACCGAAGATAACCTACTGACAAACTGGACTTATATATATATATATATATATTAGGGTCCATATATATATATTTAAAAAAACAAACTGCAAACTTGTTTCTTTGCCCCCCCCCCCTCCTTTTTTTTTTTTCTTATTACTTTTTTGAATGTAATGGCTCCTGAGGAACTCCTGCAGAGTGATTCTTTGTACATAGGGAAGAACAAAGCTCATTTGTTAGTTGTGTTTGTTAATTTATGTTGTCTCTCTCACACCTGCCCCTCATGCTCACTGTGATAAGAGTTGACCTCTTAAATTAAACAGTGGACGGTTTGTTTGTTTTCCTTCCTTTGGAGCCGTGCGGTGGAAGATTTTTTTTTTTTCCCCTTTCTCAAGCACTTGTGACACTCTCCGGCCCTCAGCTGCCACTCACAGGACTTCAGACCGCTAAGAGGGACGATCGATCCCTGCGGTTTCTGGGATTTTCTCTCCTCTGACCGCAGTGCTGCCTGCCTGTCTCCCCCCCCCCCCCAGGTTTTATGAGTGTCGTGGCCTTAAATGTGAACTATTTGGCCACTTTTTACATGTTTAAGGGATGATGTGATTTTGATTGATGAAATAAAGATTTATACAAATTCTCAGCTGTGTTCGCTCATGACGGCCAGCAGAGGGCAGCAGAGCTAAGGTGATGAACAAAGCTGTGTGGGTTTATTTTTTTGTTATACTGCATACTCCCAGTATTGCCAGGAAGATGTTAGAAATATTCTCTTATCAGCTTTAGAGAAGTCAGTCAGTAGGCACGGGAACATTTTGGACATGACGCCAAGGAACCTGAAGACAATTCACACACCAGTGACTGAATCAGATTTACAAAAATATATTAAGAGCAGAGAGGATTATTTTCCATTTAATCAGCAGCAGTTAATGGGTTATGCAACCTCCATACAGAAAGCCCGCTGAAAGGTGAGTGCGAACCACTTCGCCACCAGTCTGTCTCATTTGAATTGAAAATGGGGTCTAAGACAATAATTCTCAAGACAGTTAATATCCAACATTCACACTAAATGTTATTTGCTCTGGAGAACAAGTTTGCATCCTAAAAATCTAAATCACGGGCGTAAGAAGAACCTATTTCAGATGCAAAGTCGCCGCTGATGCAAGTCTTGGGGTGAGTGTAGAAACATAGGCTGGGCTTTTTAAATGCAGACTCACCAAGTCTTAAGATTTAGATATAAAGAGCTCAAACTAAACAGTGCTTCATAGTTTGATAAACCAGTTAGTAATAAAAACTATTTAATTATTTGTGCAGTAACGTGTTTCTATTTGTAGCCTTATGACAAATTAAATCTGAAGCTGCTTTTTTAAATATTTGCTGAATTGAGCAAACTTCAAGGCCTATATAATCCATCAGGCTTGTAAAGGGAGACGCACAGGATAAAATGATCAACGCTGTGAGCATCCTGATATGTTAAAGCAGGGGTTTCAAACTCAATTACACAGTGGGCCAAAATTTATAAACTTGGACAAAATTCGTGAGCCAACATTGATATTTATTGAAAAAACCTTCCTCCAGATCGAACAATGAAGCTTTTCAGATGAACCCAAACAAGTTTTCCTTAAACATTGAATATGGGACAAACACAGTTTGACAATATATAACTTAATATGGTACACAGGGGGAAAAATGGATTTTAAAATATTGAAGCCTTCTGATTTAAATTTCAATAGTAACCTTTTTCCACGGGCAAATAAGAAATTTAAAAATACCAAACCAATTTACTACTACTAATAATAATATCCTTCAATGAACGTGCATCTGGGATTTGAAATATTAGTGGTACGTACATACACTGTATATTACCGGTATTGCTTCGCGAACCAAATCTAAATCACACTGCGGGCCAATATTCAAGCCAGAGTTTGACACGGATGTGTTAAAGTCATTACAGAGTTCAGGTTCGGTCATGACCGTGACTCACATCTCTCCTCACAACCGCAAGACTCGGTTTCACAGCACGGGTGGGGATGGATGTTGAGCTCTGGAGGGGGGGGTGGCAGGGCCCGGTTATACAGTAGGTTCCTCGAAAGGTCCCTTTGGCCTGCAGCCCACAGCGTCTAGAACAGGGGCCAATCCGCCCAAACCACCACGGAAGTTCTGAGAATTTAAAAGAAAACATTGTAATAACACATTTCTTAACAGTGGCAATTGCTTAAGGTGTCAGTGTTTTTTGCACCAGTTTCATTAAAATTGGCTTTATTTCATCTGCCAGGGACGTAATAAAATCATTGGCGTATATTTGTTTGTCTGTCCGTCTGTTCGCAAGATTACGTCAAAACTACTGCACGGATTTTGACGGAATTTTCACCACAGATAGATATTAGACTGTGGAAGATGAAATGAAATGATTGAAAACGCTGTGACTCAGTTGTCATGGAGACGAGCAAAAAAAAAAATGCTGCAACTGTGTGGAAAAAAAAAAAAACAACCAACAGCATCTACTAGTGGTCAAACATGAAAACTACATCAGTTTCAGTGTTTCCTGCTCTCTTCACATAGCGGACACAGTTTTCAAAACATTGGCTTTTAAATGCAAAGCTAAAATGCAAATATGATCCGCCTTCACTTGAAACGTTGTCGTGTCAACTGCAAAAGGTGTAAATAGTAAGTATGCGTGCAATGATACACTTGGAAGAAATACCCATTAGATAAGAGTATTTAATTACAGTATAGGGAGTGGTTGTAATATGGTACTTCCACATTTCATGGTTGCTCACATAGGTATTAAAAATAAAATGTGACCTAATGCATTTACCAGAAGAGATAGAAGGTGTCTTTTTTTTTTTTCGGGGGGGAGGGGGGGGGTCCCCGGTTCGCACCGTGCTGCAGTCACGGGGTGAGAGAAGGGTGAGGGGAGGGAGGGAGGGGGTGTGTGAATCTGCAGGACTCACCACGCCTCGGCACGGTGAGTCCGTCAGCCATATTGAGTACCTCTCCTCCGTCAGTGGAAGCAGCAGGCTGGCTGGAGGAGTCAGCCCACAGCCGCCGGTATCACCCGCGTCCGGGAGGTGAGACGCTCCTATTTTTACCCGCGGTGGATATATAAAGTCCCGCTGCTGGCTGGGAGGAGGCGGGAGGAGGAGAGGGGAGGGTGACAGTTGGACACAGCCTCAAGAGAGGTGAGTTTGATCGGCTTCATCTCTTCCTTTAAGCTCTTCCAATGAAGCAGGAGGATTTATTTCCTCCTCTACCGGGCTGGTTAACGGTGTAACTCCGCACGGGAGCACACCTATCTGACGGGCAGGTTAACGGCGGCGTGGTGGAGGTGGAGGAAGTGGAGGGAAGGGTGGGAGGCTCGGCTGGCTTTCTCCACTCACCTCCCCGGTTCTCTCACCGGCTTCTTGCACGTTTCGGGACGGGCGGACGGGTGAGTGGACCCGGTGTCAGTTTAAGACACGTTACGCAACAGCAGAGAAGAGCACCAGTCGGGGTAATTAGATGCCAATTCCTTCTTCTTCTTCTTTTATTTTTTAACGGAATGACCTGAAGGTGCTCCTCCATACACCACCCGCTCTCCCATCAGCAGAAGAGAGCCTCTAACTCATTTTACAGTCGTGTTCATGAGGTTTGGGGGTAATAATTGGAACCGCCTCATCTAGTTTGTGAGTCCCTGAAGGCACCACGGCGTCACAACGTCCACCGGCGGAAACAATGTTTCTTTACGTTCGTAACTTCTGAAGCCGCCGCCGCGTTTCATCCTGCAACAATGTAGCAAACACTAAGAACCGTTAAAAATATCAATTCGAAGTCAAAATATCCCGTTTGTGTGTTTTTAATATTGACTCGAGGACCGTGAAGTAGCCACGACTCACATTCCGTTATTTTTCTTCCGCTTTGCGGATTATTTACATACTGTATCTTAAAGCCAGACCGCTAACTTTACCTCCTGGACCTTGGTGGGAATCAACTTTAACCCCCCTAACTGGGGTGTTTTGGTGATTTAACCTGACTAACTTGTTCACCTTTTTCAAAGTGTCGTTCCTCATCCCGAGTACAGTTACAATAGCGCGCGCCCACACATGATGCCTGCCTGGCGGTCCCATCTGGCACAAACAGATGCTCCGCTGGCGTTGCGGTGCTCCGCGGCTCCCTAATTGGCCTCGTCGCCGCACGAGAAGCCCGTCTATTGGCTGACACCGCCGTCACTCAAATCCCCTCCTGTCGCTGTAGATCCCGCCCTCCTCCGGAGCCAAATTACAACTCATTTGAGAGAGAGGCTCGCGCATCATGACATGAGATACCTTTGACGGCTGGTTTTAGATTTCTCTTGAGCTGCGCTATTTCTTGTAACCTGTTGAATAATCCCAATGGCTCAAGAGCAGAAGAGGACAGCGTTGTTTTATCCACAGCACATAAACATCAAATTTTGGGGAAGCGGATGTCCATCTTCAGTCAGTTTTTGTTGCTTTACATCAGAGGTACACTGGCCTCAATAAAACCTCATGGTGAGAGAACTACATATATGTTGTGAATATATATGTATATATATCATGACAACCGTACAAGCGTGTAATAATCAGTATTTTATTCAGGTCTTCAATCTAAACACTCTGAAGAGATCAAAATCAGACAGACCTTCTGGATCTGGAGACCTTTTGTTGGTCCACAGCCTTTCTTCAGGTCATACTGGACGGGATTTTGTATTAAAAGTTTGAAAACTTGTGAAACTAAAACAAGCAATCGGTAGAGCGCTGACCTTTGCCATCGCCACATTTGTTTGCGGAACTGAGTTCCTAGCAGGTCAGGTAACTACATCACTGTGTGAAACGCTGAGCAGGAAGCGTCTCCACGGTAACGGATTTGGATCTCCTTTGATCTCCTCCATGAGGCGCCTCTCATCTGTTTTGTATGGGAAATTTGTTTTGCAGTTTCAGGTCGAGCTGCAGAAGCTACTGATGCTTGTCGCTTTAATAAAACGAGACGTTGGATTTCTCCGATACGAGGATGCCACCTAAAGTCCTGGCATATGTACTACATCGTTTTGAGCCGTGTTCATAGTGAAGTGTGGACAAAAAAAATTTCAATAACGACAGAGAGAAAAACGATTGTTTTGGTTCTCGTGGACAGGGTCTTAAAAAACATATTTATGAAACATTCAACAGGGGAAATCTGTTAAATTCATCACTTGCGTCAGCGAAGAACTGGAATAAATCCTGATGACGTTCTTAGTAAAATTCAAACCAAATTACTGTGGTTGGTTCCACATTAAAACTGAGGTTTAATTAGGCCTTAATTAGGTCGGACCAGAAATAAAAACACCAGCATATTAAAGTTAACGCTTTACGGTCTGAAGTTGCTAACCTTTTGAATAAAATTGCAACTAGTTATTTAGATTGAGCGACTAATGTGTGAATGTTTTCATTAATTCACCATCACAGATTGGCTTAGAGAATGTTCACATTCCCGTTTGGTTCGGACCGGAGTTCTCTTCTGGGAAAAACCGTTTCGCTTGGGCGACGTGAACACGCCCACGAACTCTGAACCGGAGCAAACAAGTGATCTCTGGTCCCCTTGAAATGTTAGGTCTTGGTTTGTTTATAAAGAATCTTTCTAACAGGCGGGATGAGAGGATGTGATGTAGTGCGCAATGCATTCTGGGTAGTAAACAAAACTACGGGCTAAAGCGGCGAGACTTCTGCTCTCGTTGCGGCCCAATCAATGAACCGTGTTCCTTCTTCACTTCCTCTCTGGACAGTGTTTGTTTCAGGCAACAGCGCCCCCAAACCAGCAGCTGGTGTAATTGCGTGACATTTTCCAGGCGGTTTGATCCGGTCTCTAAAGTGAACGTGAACGCCACCTGAACTAAATGAATTTGCGAAAAATCTCGGTTCCCCTCCCTCCCAAGTGAACCGAGTCCTGGACTATCCGGATGCGAAAGGTCCTCTAAAATATCTTGCCAGGTTGCTGGCTTTCACTGCTATAGGTAATTCTAACTTCTGCTATTTAGTCTTTTCATTATGACATCCTCTGCTAGTGAAACACGACAACGCTGCTTAGAACAATAGTCGCATTCTTCTCATGCTCTATAATAATTGTGGGCTCCATGTGGTTGCTGTGGCTTTCCTCACAGTGATAATTACCCCACTTCGAGTTGGGTCTTCGGGCTTTTTCTGTGCAGTTTGCATGTCATTATGAAATTACCACTCGGTGTGAGTGTGCGTGATGGTATTCCTCCCACTATTAGGCTTGTACAATGGCTTCACCTCTACTCAGCTGGGAACGGCTCCAGGACCCCCAAGTAGCCCCGACCTTGTGAAGCACCACATGGTGAAATGAGTCATCTCAGTAGCTCGTCGTCTTCAGTCCCAACAGGAGGAGTAGTAGCAGGTCCTGACTCTATTAGATGACGCACAACAATGACATAAGCTCTTTGCCAACCTGTTGAACTCCGAGAGGTGGGGTGGGGGGCAGGCAGACTGATTCAGGACGCTCACTTCACGACAAGTCTTCGCGAAAGCAGCCACAGCAGCACCGTCCCTCCACGTTCACACAGGAAGCCTTTTATTTTACTAAAGAAACAAAGTTATTGAAATAGGAGAAGGAATTTGCTAAATGTGCTTTGAATTTGGCAGCAGAAGCTGAATTTAGACGAATATTTCACACACCAGCTGCCACTGTGAGACAGTTTGAAACTCCAGTGTTTGAAATGTTCATGATGAATGGAGATGTGACTGTGTAACCTGGTTTAAGGTTATTTTCACCTGCTTTTCTAGTATATATATATATATATTTTTTAAATCTTTGCTGTGGTCAGGTCCCCATCAGTATTTTCAGCTTTTAGTGAAAATGTCGCCTCAAAAGAGGCTGAAAGAAACAATTATCCAACAGGAAATGCACCAGGGTATTATTCACTGCAGTAGTGCAGTAGTTCATGCATTCATTATTAATTATAATAATAATGGATGATCGTTAAAGCATGAAGTTTCTCTGCACTGCAGAAGATTCTGAAGTGTAATTAAAACTACATTTTGATCAACATCTTTAACTCTTAATTCGAGACTGACTGGATTTATGTATATATATAATTTTTTTTTATGGCTGTAAATATGTCAAAAACCTGATGAGAAGTACACATACCAGATCCTTCTAGTGGTGATAGGATATCTGTCATATCCATTTGATTGGTGCTCTAGTGCCACGACACTGAACTTTCGTTGCGTTGTTTTGAGGGTCTGTTTACACGACAGCGGTGCTTAGAGCCGCTATAAACTCAACTACTTAGATGGCTTCCACGGTGGAACTTTTCCATAACGCCATGACTCCGTCGATGTGTAAATGGACAGGAAAGCGCAAGTTTCTGAAACGCTTGTGCTCCGTCTTCGTGTGTGGACGACAGAAACGCTGCTACTGCTCATGCACACCACGGCTGCAGTGACGAGTAGTTCCGCACATGGTCAGTAGCTGAACAACCACAACAATGTGTACTCCATGGTGTCATGACTCCCACTCCATATTCTCCTTGGTAGTTTTATTTTGACAGTCACCGTAATAACAATCCAGCGTGGTCGTTTGTCCAGATGTATTCCTGTTGTTAATGTTTCAGAACGCTGCCGTGTGAAAGCGACACTTTCTTGAAACCACGCGTGTTCACTTTAAATGTTTCATCGGGGCCTCAAACTAAAAAGGAAGTGCTACTTATGATCCAGAAGCCTCACTAAAATCCTATCTGCACTTCTCGCTCTCTTAAAATAGATTGCTGTTCTACTATTTTGACTTGCTTTTGTTTCCTGTATTAGCTCGTCCATCTATCTCCGCCCTTCCTGTCCTCTTTAGGTTAAAGTTTCACTGTGAATGTGTTCGGACAGAAAGGTCGCAGATGATTACTTTGTCTTTAGCTTGCTTTTCAGCCGTTTAATCTCCGTTTCTGTTGGTTGTCAGGTTCGATGTCTTGACCATTTAATTTTGTCTGACGTTAATATTACTGTTTTGAGTTTTGGTTTGGATTTGACATGCAAATGGAGGAACTGATTTCAGCACACATTTAGTTAAATAAGCAGAACTGACGAACGTCATAATTTCAGTAATAAGTTCAGAATCCACATTTCAGTTTCCGTCTCAGCATCAGTTTGTGGTTTATTATTTCCTGGCGTCCTCCCTGAAGGTACCTTTTGTTCAAACTCACTAAAAATAATCGGTTGTTTCTAGTAAAACCTTGTCTGTCAGTAAACCAGCAGGTATCGTTTCCTGCTGTTACCACAGCTGTTTTGTGTGTGTGTGTGTGTGTGTGTGTGTGTGTGTGTGTGTGTGTGTGTGTGTGTGTGTGTGTGTGTGTGTGTGTGTGTGTGTGTGTGTGTGTGTGTGTGTGTGTGTGTGTGTGTGTGTGTGTGTGTGTGACCTCACACACTTACAGCAGGACATTAAGTGACCTCTTCAACTACACGTGACGCTTGTGATGAAAGGAAAAGAGACGGATTAAAAAAGCAACAAGTAGGAGGTGAAAATGATTCTTAAAACAAAAGATTACACTTGGAAAAAAAACTGAAATAACTTCACTCTAAACAAGTTGATCACAATGCAAAGTAGCAAGTGTTTACAGCTGCAACAGTAGCAGGCTGTATATAGAGACTTACCATTGATTTTACAAAATCATTTCAGCTTTGAAAAACAAAACCCTGTTGAATGATAGAAGTTTATAATTTATGCATATATCTGGAAGAATGCTGTGTTTGAGGTTGATTAAACCTCCCGGTCAGTGTGAGCTTATGTTCATAGCCAGCGCTGCCGTTGGTGAAGGTGGAATAAAAACAATGATGGAATTTGTTGACAAAAATGTCCAACTAGACCAGCCAGCTTTACCTTGCATATTATATATATAAAAAAAAAAAAAGACTAGAACGCTCCCAAATGATGCATTCTGACCAGAACAAATTATATTTAATTGGTAAAACAGTGATATTGTGTGTAAAAGTGAAGCACCCTTTGACAATATTTTACCATTTTTCTCACAAGTAACGGCAGTTTTCGATCGTTCATACAGCACGACGTTTTAGGAGCCCTTTTTTTTTTTTTTTTTTTTAAATGGGCTCCAGAGTGGGCAAAGTGGGCTGGTTTCTGACTCATGTGTCCTTATGTTTGACCAAAGAAGAAATCCAGATCCAAACACCAGTATTGCTTCGGTAGAGTTTAAATCTGCAAATGTGTGTAAAACACATCAGTACACTGTTAGACTGAAGCTTTACACAGAGAACACTCGGGCTTCTCCTGAAATCTCTTCTTTTTTTTTTGTTGCTTTCATAAACTGAGCACGGGTCACCCTGGGATTGTGTGTGCATGTGTGTAAAGCCTGGAGCCTTTAAAATCCATTACATTTCTGTAGATTATGTTCACGGTCACCTTGCTGAATGGAGGAGAAGCTGACGTGAGAAAACACAAAGAAAAAAACCAGACCAAGCATAGAGTTGAAAAGCCTTTTCTTTCAATCAAAATGAGTGATGCTCAACACTTTACTTTCTTTTAACGTAATTATTGTTTCCATCGTCCTTCCCTTCGCTCAGTGAATAGCTATTTCAGCATTCGGTGCCTGCACCTAGCTCCCGCCTGCAGGTATATGGGTCAAGTCAAGCTTTGCATTCTTATGTCTTCTTCCTTTTACATGGCCTCTGCTCTCTCTTCTCTCCTCCTCGGCACTGATAATGAGAAATGGAAAGTCGTATTGCAAGCAGGAGGGAAACTGTGACCCGCCTGATAAACTCGCCGCAGCTTTTATTAACTGGGGCAGCTTTAAATTTGAGCCGTTTCGCAAGGGACTCGCCTGATACATTTTCGTACGACATCGTTCCAACTACCAACCCGAAATCTCTTTGTCTTTTTAAGTATTTCACGTCTGACGTGTGCATCGAGGGCAGCTGAATGACACTGCTGGCTCGGCTCAGATGCGTTTTAGCCTGAGGAAGGAAGCCGGTCTGCCTGCAGTGGCTCGCTTTGAACAGAGAACGTATTTCAGGCCTCCCGTACCTTCAGGATTTGGCCCCAGAAGGCCGCCGATGTGCTGCACGTCGATCAGCAGGACATGCCCCACAGTCACACTGCACATCAAAGAGAGGCTCTCCAAAGAATGAACAGATATCCAAAATGATCTGTGATGTGATTATAAAATCGGCAGCGTGCTCTAGAAACGTCTAATATATTCAAAAGATGTAGAAAGTCCCTTTTCTCAGCAGGCAGTTTGGTTCTCCTGAAAATCTGTGACGATTAAAGAGAAATGAAATCTTCTGACCTACTTTCACTCAAGCACACACCTTCAGCTCAGAACTGATTGAACCCGTTCAGTTAAAATTAAAGATCCAACATGTGACTATGGCTTTAAAGAAGGAGAAAAATGGGACAAGTGTAAGAATTTGACTGAGTTTGACAGTGAATGGACCAGAGCAGTGGAGTGTTTCCGGTCTGACAGAGTCTTGGATGACCAAGCCTCATGGGTAGTGAAGCCTGACCGCATGTTAAATCCCCCAGAGGAGCTCACTGTCGCTCAAACGGCTGCGGGAGGTCAAAGTTCATGCTTGTTCTCGTTTAAAGCAGGCAGAATACACGGAACAGGTCATAATCCTATGGCTGATAGGTGTCTCTTATGAAACTCCCCAAATTCAAATTCCTAGATAGATTTTTCTATTTTGAGAAAAGCGCTTGATCGAGTGGGATTGTAAGAGTTCTATGAGGAACCATGAATTATTTTGTGTATCAGCGGCTCCCTGCAGAATCTGGACAATCTTCTTGTTGGATTCAAACCAAATTAGTTCCTGTATACGAACTACTTGAAACAAGATGATTCCATTATATTAAGGAAATAATCATCAGTCTGGATCGCTGCTGTTGAAGTTTGACTGATTAAAATGCCACTAATTGAGCTTAAAATGACCAATTTTGTTTGCTACTCTTTCTGTGTGTGTTTTATCATCAATTTGAACTTTCTGATCGTTTTAATTCGATGAATTTGAAAATGTGGTTTATCTTTCTTGACTCGCGGCCACACCAGTAGCTGTAAAGCGGCCGCTGCCCCCGCCTTGAGCCCGAGGTTGTGATCAGACCCGCTTTGATTCCCCGACACTTGAGAAAAGTCTATTTCTGGCCTGACTCATCACGACGATCTGGCACCTGTGGGACACCTTGCCGGCTGCTCTCTTCATTTCACCGTTTAATCATTTTAGGTAACAAGATGTTCCAGATAAGATGGCACTGTTTGGATAACCACTACGACGAGCCGTAAGCAGGCCGGAGGTCATGCGAACAGAGAGAGAAACTCGAGCAGAAGCTGTTGTCTTCACCGGCTCTTAATGCCACTCAGCCTGCAGGGTTCGGCGCTGGTTTCAGGCCAGGGCCTACATTTACCAGCCTGACTTCATCCGGACTCTGGAGAATTTCCTCCTGTAGCCAAAGTGGAGGAGCTCCACAGCAGCTGCTTGCTCGCATGAGCCGGACTCTCTCTGTATTAGTTTCTCTACTTGACTTCCTAATGACTGTTTTACTGGTGGGATCCTCTTAGCTGGAGTTTAACCTCGTCTGTGCTTTTAACATAACAAAGCTCTGTTGTCGCATAAATAGGCTTTAACCGATTACGAGGTTTATGCCTGGAATCAGACCTAATTGTCATTTTGCCTTCGTGTTATTCACTTTGACGTTGGAATGATGTCAGCAGTTATTGTTTTCAGGGGAGATGCTGCGAGGCGCCCTTGAAACTTTAACTCTTTGTGGGATTTAGATCAGTTGAAGTCGGTCGTCTTCCTTCTCAGCTCGTCCTTTTATCGAGTTTGAGTCAAAATGAAATTGGGCTGAAAGTATGATGTGAAGCCTGTTAAATCTGTAGAAATATGATATTTAATAAAGAAATATAGTCATTTGATGATTCCCGACTCAAAACATCAGACTGAGAATAAACTTCACTCATATATATTTAATTTGAGCTGCTCAAACGGCTTTACACTTTTGGTCACGTTCATCCATTCAAACACACACATCAGTGAAGATGGCTGCCATGCAACGTGCCTGCAGACCATTAAAGGCCATTTGGGGTTTGGTGTCTTGCTCAAGAACAGTGCGACACATGAAAAGGGTGAGATGCGAGATTGAACCATCAAACTGTATTTATTGCAATTATTCCAATCACCAAACAAACAGATGATGTTAATGTTTTCGTGCTTTGAGATTTGTTCTTCCAAACGACGGTACTCTCTCTCTTGCCCCCTAATAAACCGCCATCAGCAGCGTTTCACACGTGGAGCAGTTTATTTACTTTGTTGTTGGTCCTTTTTCTTGATTTTCACGCATTTGTATTCTGTCAGACTTTCTAATAAGTTAAGAGCATGATTAACTGCAAATAACTGCACTTCAGTCAGTCTTTTACAATGTATTGTGAACACTCCTACTGTAGCTACATGTTTTCAAACTTCTGGTAGAGTTTTAAATCATGTTATTTATCCGAACCACTATACGAGACCACGCTCTTGTTTTCTACTCGTCATCGAGGGACCAGGTGCCTGCAGACATGACATTGGCCATCCGGTTGTTGACATTAATTTGTATTTCTGTGTGTTTCAGGCGCTGGAGGCCCAGAGAGAGACGGGAAGACGGAGGACGACTTCTTTTTGTTTCATCAGCAACAGGGGACGGGCGGCGAGCGGAGAAAGATGCCGAAACCGGTTAGTTTTGATTCACGGCGCCGATCCCATGAAGGGAGTCGATGCTGTTGGTGATGACTTGTTTACAAACTGAGCTTTAAAACTACTGCCGCAACAGGAAAAAGCATTGTTTTTGTCTCAGAAAGGTTTTGCGGTGACGTTTAGAAAACAAAAAAGGCAAAAACTCAGAAAATTATGTAGTTTTCTTTTTGGGGCCACTAGTGGGTGCTGCTGTTTGTTTTTGTAATGAAACCACACACACATGCAGCTAACAATACGCTATAAATGGGAGAACACTGACATTCTAGTGGACACACGACCAAGTTGGATTGTTATTACGGTGACTGTCAACTATTGTTATCATCCGTCTACTCAAGTATGTGCAGAAAAACTCTTGTTTCCATGGGGACAGAGTTGGAGTGTTTTCAAAAAGTGGCAACGGACACCCAAAACACTACAAAAGTTTAGCATTTTCACTTTATCTACTTTACGACGTCATCTGGAATTGTAGTTATTGACAAGCACATATCCGCCTTGTTTCCAAGTATCTTTCTATTTTTGTATTAAGATAGTAAAGTAAAGAAACAAATGTATATTCACACTTGGAGAACAAAAAACTCCTTGCAAATTATATTTGTTAGATTAAAATCGCTGGACTTTTCTTAACACATTGCAGGGCAAATATTTCTTATGAAGAAATATGGAAGGGCTGTTTTCATTCTCGATCCTGGATTTTTCTCCCCCCCCCAAAGAAAATTTGCATTTCCCCCCGTTCCCATGGAGACGAAGACAGTGTTTTCAAAAAGTTGTTTTCAGTGGCTCCAAGCATCATTACTGTGTAAACTGACCCCCAAAATGTACCAAAGGTTTTCTGTTTTCACTTGAACATGTTGTCTTGTGTGTATGAGATGGATGGATTTAAAAGAAGTATTGGTGTGATTGTTTTGAATTAGTTGTGTTGCGCTGACGCCACTCTCGCCTGCTGTTTTGTTATGCGAGTCCAGAGTTGCAGGAGTCTTAAGAAAACATGCACAACTCTCACAGAAGCGCAACAGTCGGGCACTCTGTGTTTGTGCCTTTCAGCAGGAAGGACAGATCCACAAAGAGGGCTTTCTCTGCTCTATTTTTAGACTTGAAGGACGCTGGCAGCTTTCATGTTGCTGTGAAACAAACACATACAGGCTGAGATTGCACTGCAGCTTAAATAATAGGATTATGCTCTTGACGCTTTTGGAGCCACACACACACACACCTTTTTATTATGCATCACCTTTATAATGTTTCAACTTTAAAAACCTGTCAGAACCTTCCCAAATCCCAATTCTATAGCAGCAGTATATAATCATTACATTTCTACTATATGGATAAAATCAAAGCCAGTAATTCTTCACACTTAAATTCTTACATACATCAGAGTTTACGTATCGCATGCATACGTTCATTCCTTTAACCATCAATCAAATCAAGGGCAATGAAAGTGGACTGGTTTTCTTACTTAATGCACGACTATAAACCACAGCAGCAGTGAAACGGATTGATTGACGTTGGTGAAGTCTCGCAGGATGCCTGTACAAGCAGGCTGTTTACACAGTAGTAGAACGATTGCGCCTAGTCCCTGGTCCATCAATCTCAGTAATGGGGAATTAGGCCAGTTCCTGGAAAGAGACTCAATAATTGATGGGAAACAACAACCGGGACGATGGAATAAAGTGAGGATATGCGGGGGGAGTAAACTGTTGAAAAGATGAGTTTCTAAACCTTAAAACCTGTAATCAACAGGCATCTGAAGGTGCAGGATTTGGAATTTAAATGAGCTGCAGTGAATCTTTTCAGACTCTGTTGTGTTTACTATTCTGTCAGCAGGTTAACTCATTAACTTAAGTTAATCTCTGTTTTACCAAATCAAAGAAACTTAAACGGACTATAAAAAGACACAAAAGTAATAAGAACTTGTGAAATAAGTCTAAAAAATAAAATAAAATACACACAGATACAGAAAAGTAAAAAAACAACAACAATCCACATGGAGTTCAGTGTGACTGAACACAATATTACTCTGTGTGTCAAAATATTGCTCTTTGTCCTTGTATAGTGTGTAGATAATGCTCTTTCTCCTGTATGGTGTTGCTCGTTGTGATGGTTAATCTGTCGTGTGGAGTGAGTTACGTTCTGGTGGAAGTCCGTTCCCTCCTTGATGCACGAGCCCTGCAGGTTCTGATGTTCACCGGCCTGCAGTGTCTCAGGTTGAGTTCAGCCTCCAGAACAGAACACGTTCTCGAACTTTGTTTCTGAAAATATGTGTTCTCTAGGAAAATTCCTTTTTCCACGGTCTCCATGGACAGAAGGGTAGAGCCAACATTGCTGCGGCTCTGATGAGCCTCTGCAGTGATTTTCTCCTGGCGGAAGGTCTTGTTTTGCACCCTAATTAAAAGCATTGCAGTCGTTTTAGACGCTGCTAAAAACCTGCAGCAGAGACGTCACAGTCACCTCGATGGTCAGTGGTCGCAGGTGTGTATAAATACAAAGAAAAATGCCCGTTTTCTGTAGTGAAATGAGTAACGTAGGATGAAGTTTGACGTTTGAGAAACAATCAAACGAGGCACTGGATTGAATGAGAGAGGAACATTTACAGTGTGATCTGAGAGACGGCCATGCAGACGCACCAGACGAAGGGAATATTTACTAGAGCGAAAGAGAAAGTTGGAACAGAGACCTCAGATTATCAAGGCACCCTCCAGGGAAGGACAAAAAAAAAAAGGCTCACAAAGGGACGAGGGAGGATTTGGGGAGAGGACTGAGTGACAGGCACTTTGTTCCCATCAAGTCCAGGAAAAACGACACCCCGGCCACCCTGGAGGGAAACTCCCACTCCGGTTACATTCGACTGCACTTTGACATTAAGCCTCGCAGTTTGGTGGTAAAGCCGTCAGCCCCCCCCCCCCCCCCCGCTTCATATGTGCTTTGTCTGTTTTTCTGTGGAAATGCTTAAATGTCACATTGGATTAAAAGCTAAAAAGTCGAGTCTCCCCCTGCAGGCGCTGCCTCATCCAGACTGGACCCATAAGATAGCGCTGCTCCATTAGCTTGTAGCGAATATTGTGCCAGGTTCAGACGCGAACAATAACTGTAATGTCTTTTTGTTGTGTTTGGCCACGTGGAAGTCGTCGGTCGCCCCCATGTCCCGCCTCTCCCCCCCCCAATGGCAAGATGTGGAACAAGCTCCTCAGCCTCAGGCGACTATTAAAACATAGGATTTACCCAAACCTATATAACATTTCCCGAGGCTGTTTTTTAACGCACGCGTGCATGCACTAATGCTACACGAGGGACCCCCAGCACGCCTTTCATGGGGGGCTCCGTGTGTTAAATTAAAGAGGTCATGAAGTGGTCTCATCTTTTCTTGCTGTTCTACTGTAACACTTCATCTCAGTTTGCTTCTAATCATTTAGGTCAGGGGAGTTGACCTCATTTTTGTTCAGTCGCCACACACAGAACAATTTTATCTTGAGCGGGCAGGACTGGTGAATCAGTGTCGTAATAATCTCTGAATTTCAGTTTTTCGAATGTTTTTCTTTGTTACACAGAGTATGTGTGATGAAGATTTCTATATTATTGCCCCCCAAAAAAAAGCAAGAATTGCTACAATCTCGACATAAAGCCAATTTTAAAGGTGTCATATTATATGTAATGTTTTTCCAACAGTAATATACCTGAAAATGATGCCCAGAAGTAAAGTAAGTCTGTCCTCTCTCTCCCTGGCTTGTATCAATTTTTTAAAAAGTGTGTTGCTCCACCAAGCGAATCAGAAATCAAACCCTATATAGTGTCATCGGGGGTTTAGCCAATCCCAGTCAAGGTAAGCCTTCCCTTTGACCCTTCCACAACTAGGTAGCTCTGCTCTGGCACATGGCACCACGAGAGGAAGTACTTCCTCCTCTTCCCAAGATGGGCATGTGTGGGCCGAGCCAGTCCAGCTCACACAGACACAGCAGATTCTGAACGCGGCTCCCATGATCCAATATTCAAATGGAGGAAAATCAAGGAAAAGCTGGATTTGCGACAATAAACTTTGAATACAACGTTTTGGGAAAAATGAGACCATGTGAAAGTTTTGAAAAGCTCTATGATAGGAGATTTTTAATGGTACTTTCTGCATGGCATCTGATGCTAGTTTTTTAGCTTTCATGGCAGCATTACTGATATCTCAGTGTTGTGTCCACTACTCTTAAGAAATTGTAAAAAAAAAAAAATCTAGGTTTTCTTAGAATTTTGGTCCAATTTGCTTTGTGGTTTGGCCAGATCTGAGCCTCTTGCAGGCCGGTTTTGGCCCACAGGCCTCATGTTTGACACCCCTGGTTTAGGTCTTATCAGCTAAGTGTTAATGTGGAACCAATCGCATAACTTTCGTTTAAATTTCAATAACCATGTCATAATGACTTATTTCAGAGTTCTTCTCTGAAGTGATATAAATTCCAATTTAACAGATTTCACCTGTTTAATGTTTCCTAATTGTGATTTTTAAAGTTAGCTGCATTATTTAACCAGTCTTCAAAACCAATTTGACTTTAAGAAACCTGAGGAAACCTGCGACCTGAAGAATTACTGAGTAAGCACATGATATATGATCTATTTATATATATTCAACGTATATATATATATATATCAACCCGAGGTTTGGTAATGAGGCCAGCATCTGTTATAGTCCCCCACTGACATGTTCGATCTTTATTTAGACTTTACTACCTGTACATGCAGAACTTGAAGTCTTCAAGTAAGTTTTCTCTGCCATGTTGCAGAAATAGTTTCTGTTGAACTTAGCATTTGGAAAACCATTTTCATATTGACTTATAATCTTTTGTTTAAGGATTTTGGCAAACCTGATTGATCAGAGGTCGGAGGTATCCTTAAAGCTGCAGCAGGTTATCTGCATTTTAATATGCAATTCTGCAATGATTTTAAGTCAGTAATTTGACTTAAAATCCTCTTTTTGAGATTTTAATACTGTCCAACTTTAAATCGGGTAACAGTTAGAGGTTTATCAAATGTATATTTGCATCTTATACAATCAGTGTCATAAGTGCAAATTTTCCAGATATTTGCACATAAAATAATGAAAACAAGCCTTGCTTAGAGCTTCACAGTACACAGAAACGCTATCGTAGAGCTGTGTGCTTTAGATATCTTTATAATCTAATGTAAAGGGTCTGCTGTTTATTTTCCCAAAGGAGCTCGTCTAAAAACTAAGACTGCTGTGGAAAGCTGGACCATCAATTGACCTAAATTCTGCTTAAATATGATGTATCCCCTGATCAAAACCAGCGTGGCGCAACGTCCTATTTCTCTGCATGTTTACTCTGGCAATGATGATCAAAATGGTAATAATTCACATCCTGATGAAATAAATATTAGTTTTACTCTTAAAAATTAAAAAAAAAAATCTGGATCAGCGGAGACTCATTTCTCACATGCACCAGATACTGAGTGGGCCTATATTAATATACGATGAAGCAGGACGTCTTAAAAGGGCTGGAATGTTTACATCGTGCCGTTCTCTACGCCCACGTGTGCGTGGTTGAATAAAAAAACACTCCACTCCAGTGACTTGGCACCGTGCTTCCGTGTTTACAGTAATAATTATCAAAACGCTGTGGTCTGAATATGAAGCGAAGAACAAAAAAGCAGTGGTGATTCCAGCTGATGGTTCCCTTATAGAGTCCTAAGCTGGCCCCCTAGAGAGGGTTGGCATTGGTCCATATCCATCACAGTACATTGGACGACTGGCTGCGTAGATGGATGGACCCCTCTTAGTTACACATCAAAAAGCTGCAATGCTTTCTCGTTACCTTCCCCGAAGCCAAGCTAGACACAGTGGACTAACTGCTCTGCTGACAATGCCCTGAAAGCAGAAGACTAAACAAAGGGCCTTCGTGACCCTTGTGGCAAAGAAAGATCAATCAGGGCAAACTGACAGAATATATGTGTGAAACAAGCCCAGAAGTCTATGAAGTGAGCATCAGAGCACTGTCATTATAACCCCTAAACTTACCTTTGTGCTTTATCTACAAGAAGATAATTGTGAAGTGCAGAAATTAAGGGAGGAAGGTGCACATCCCGGAGGCTTCAGGTTGTTTTGGTTTCCATTAAAGGTGAATTGATTTCCAATATTGTGTGTTTGGAGACATTTTACACACTACAGTTTTACAGTACACGCCTCACTGGGTGCATATATAAAGCTTTTTTTTTTTGGTTTGTTTGATTGTGGTTAAGCTTTGTTTGCTCATTGTGTGTGTATGTGTGTGCGCGTGTGTGTGTGTGTGTGAATGAGCCAGCCTGTTCATTCAGGGTGTGAGATGCGGTGGGCCGTCGTGCATTATTGATTTATAGCTGCGTTTTGCACATGTTGCCCCTCGTGGTGATGGTTTCCCCTGGGGGCTCGGGGGCTTACAGAGGGCGGGCGCAGCGAGCCCACGCTAAAGGCTTTAAATATTTCAGAGGGCCATTTTCATTTATATAATGGGAATTATCCAAGTCACTAAATCTAATTAGAGGTGGGGTGTGAAGTTCAGCACCTCTCTTATCGCCTCTCTCCAGCTGAATGTATTGTTTTAGGAGAAATGTCAAATCAGTCGTACATAATCACAAACAGGAAAGCAAAAACATTGAAAAATCTACAGAAATCCAGCTAAAAATGATCATTTCTGTCAGAGTTTTTGGCTCATTTTTTCCACCAATTCCATAGAATGTAATATTTATAAAAACGTTGAAATGCCTCATCAGACACCCTCAGGGGCGAGGCTATAAGCTGGGCCTCATCACATTGTTTCAGCTTTGGGCTTCACGAAAGCTTTTTTGGCTGATTGGGAGGAAATCCCTCAACTAAAATCCAAAATATGATAAATTGCTTCACGCTAGACGAGTGGAGGCTGTTTATGTTTATGTCACAGTGGTGAAATGAGATGTTTGAGAAAATGCATCGAGCTTAGAGGAATCTTTGTTTTTCACGCACTTATTTTATTCAAACAGCCTGAAATCGCACTTATATATTGCAGTTCAGTCTATATTTTTGTAGAATATTTTGATGCAGTTTGATTTGATTGTTAAATTTTTTGCAAGAAATTGTAGGAAATTAACAAAAATCACACTTTCATTTTAACACCTTATGTCACAAATTTGTCTCAAACTGCTTCTGGCCTTAATGTATGCTGCATACCGTAAACATACCAAAGATCATATTTCAGGCAATTCATCATCGGTCGATTCAAAATCAATAATTTGCATGATATCTAAATGTATTTGCATCAAATACAAAAAAACGTGCAGTTAAAATTCTACATTAAAGCAAAAACATTTTTTTTAAATTTAGCTGTTTAAAAAAAATCAGGTATTAACATATGCTGTTGAAATAAATTACAACATTTGACTGCCGCCACAGTTTTTTATTATTGCCCATCTACTCGCGCATGAGCAGTAGAACTATTAAAATAAACGCCCAAAAGGCAACGAAAGGTTTGCGTTTTCACTTGAAAACGTTGCCGTGTAAAACGAAGCCTTGGGGGCAAGAGAAGAACAACCGATGTCATTCAGGAAAACAAACCACAAACACACTCACATCATCTACATAAGTGTTGATCGCAGATCACAATACTCTTTCCTGATATCTTGTAGACCCAGAAGAGTTACTTGGAAACACGGGATTTCAGGAGGAGGAGGAGGATAGGTGAGGAAGGAGGCGCATGGCCCCGGTCGCCTTTAAAGCCTCTGTTAACCAGCTTAGCAGGCAACAGCTTTTAATTATGGCTGTCTGAGTCTCTCGCAAACAGTGGACAGGTGGGCCGCCTCGGCCGCCTCGACCTGGACACACTAGCCTACTATTTAGCCGTCACCACTGGCTATGAATAACATGGAGGCAAACACACACGTTCAGCCTCCTCAGCTCCAGGCCTGCTACAGAAACTAAACAGCACAAGATTTAACATAAGATGGCAATTAAAACATATAAACCTCTAATTAATCTTAAGACTCTTAAATAAGAGTGTTTTACAGCATTGGCGATCGTTTCTGCTCTTTTATTGAGCGGCTCACAGGAGGATTATAGCTTCGTGGCTCAGAGTCTTATTAAATCCTTCCTTCACTTTCTCTCTTATCTCTGCGTCACTGTGCCGTGTGTCTCTTAAGATGTCATGGAAACTAATAAGAGCAACGTTGCCCAATGTATGGCCCACGGGCCAAAACAGGATCCATCAGGAGTTCAATATGACCCGTGGGATGCTTTTGGTTTTTTTCACAGAACTTGTCTGTCTTACTTCTCTTTACGGCACAAAACATTTTTTTTTTTGTTTGTTTTACATACAAATGATTCACAAAGGAAGACTTGGATGTGTACATCATGCATGAGGGGGGTGGACTTTCCCGAAATGCTGCTATTCTGCATACACATCACGACTGTAGTAAATAGTTCTTCTGCATATGCTCAGTAGAGCCAATCAGAACAAAGTTTCCTCCATTGTGTCATGACTCCCAGTCCATATACTCCTGGGAGTTTTGTTTTGACAGTCACCGTAATAACAATCCAACTTGGTCGTCTGTCCACTAGAATGTCCGTGTATGAACATTGTTAATGTTTATAGTCGATTGTTCTCTGCTGCGTGTGTGTGTGTGGTTTCATGACAAAAACAATCAACAGCGCCAAACTTTACTCCTGTAAACAGACATCGTTTTCAAAACGTTGCTGTGTAGATCCAAAACTTTTCTAAAACGGTGCGTTTTCACTTGAAATGTCGTATATACGGGGCCTGAAACTCGATCTGAGAGACGAGCGACGCAGCAGTGAAAGCCGTCTACTCATTATTTGAGCTAGTTTATTATCTGATCTATGAAACAACATTTTTACCATCAGTATAACGATGGCGGCTCACAGTACGAGTGCATATGATCAGGATACAATGACAATTAAATGTGCATCTACAATACGTCTGTCGAGAGATCTCAATCAATGGAAGTGTCGTAGCTTTTGTCCTCGATGGTCTTTGAGTGGGTCAGTGGTGCTAAAGGTTTGTATAACAAGGGTCTGTGCTGATTTTCTCCCTCTTCATCTGCAGAAGGTGCTAATAGGTTTCTCGTGTTACTGTGACATGTCATCTTCAAGTGGTATTTGTAAAGTCAGCGACCGGCAGCTTAAACGGGAAACTAACCACATTCACTAAGTTTCATTAGTTTTTATGGGCAAAAATAAAGTTCGAGATCTAAGACAAGTACTTGGCCTTGAAAAGTTTCACGCTATACTCCACCGGCGACCATCTTCGTCCCATAGATATTTAATATTTTAAGCTTTCTGTCGCCAGCAGCCAAAATCTTCAATGAGGAAACTCATTCATTGATGTGCTGGCTCTCTGCGGCTCGCTTGTTTTCCAAATCCAAACATTTGGTGTTTTCGATACCGCTTTGTGTGTGGATGATTTGTGACCCACGGTGAACTGGCCATGTGTATCTTGCACTTTACAAAGTCTCAGCTGGGATTAGCTCCAGGTCCCACAATCCAGTCGAACCCAATTAAAATCATCCAGATCCAACAAATAACATAGACAGAAAAACAAGCTATTTTAGCTTTAAAATAATATGTCTGAAAAATCATGCAAATAAAACTAGTGCCCGTTTTCAAACAGAAGTCCACATTTTTTAGTAAGTCAGAGTGGGGGTACTTTTGTGCTTATAAGATGTACATTATACACAGTGGCGGTCAAACCTTTACAGGAATCCAATAACAAATGTATTCAACCAAGACCTTAAAAACTCAAAATAAGAAATCTTTTCAGTTACTTTAACACTTTTCACCATATTTATTATGCTTTAATGGCACATCTGTGTGTTTTACACAGAGATAACACTGTGGGGTGTGTTTTTCAATGAATTCCCTTTTAAGGATTATTCTTATCTTAAATAACTTGTTTCTCATCTTGGGGGGGGGGGTCAATCCTTTCTAGTCTGACTTGTCAGCGCGTTAAAAATCCCCGTTAAGGCTGCCCACAGAGCTTTTTAGGCGATTACAGTGAAATCAGCATGAAGGGTGTTGCTATGGAAACCTTATCAAGCAGAAAACGGAGGCACATGACACCAAGTGAACCACGGGAAAGTGAACAGTGTGCATGTTCCGCATGAACAGTGGCTGCGCTCCCATACATACAAACGGGTGTCTGTACACACACACACACACACACACACACACACACACACACACACACACACACACACACACACACACACACACACACACACACACACACACACACACACACACACACACGTCTTCTTAGTGAGAAGAACATGTGTATGTTTATACACATGTTGAGATCGTAGTATTTCAGGAGTAATTGCTTTTTTTTTTTGCATATTATAGACATTTTCGTCAAGTATACTTTACCACAACAACAAAAAAACACTTAGTTTAAATGCATTATTTAGATTAATTTAAATCTCGAATTAGCCTTAATGTATTTCGCACCTGAAAGTTGGCTTTATGTTGACATTGTAGTAAATATCCACAGTAATTGGTTTGTTTTGTGAGAACATAGACATGTTCATCACGTATGCTCAAAGTTTAACTTTAAAGTTTCCTATGGTTTATGTTTTACCGGTCCGGATCACTCGAGAAGAACGTGAGCTGTATGAGGCCACTGAACCAAAATGAGTTTGACTCCCCTGACATAGAATCTTATATATTATGTGTTAAAATCTGACCCTCATAATGATCAAAGTAGCGCAAATGGGTTCGGATGTGGTTTACATTCAGGTGAGTGTGTAAACGTAGGGAATGTTTCTGTGGGCTGGTGAGGCTTTGCTCTGCTTTAGTAGTGGGTCGCGAAAGCCCTCATGTGACGTGGCAGAGAAAAATGAAATCAATGACATTTCACATAAAAACATGCTTTCATCTCAGATTATGGCTGCTTAGTTTACGGAAGCAACTGAATTTAGAGAAAAACTGTAGCAAAATCAGCAGAAATCATTTCATTGTCCCAAAAAGACAAACATAATGTGTTTGTGTGTGTGCAGCCACACGTGTGCGTGTTTGGGTGTTCGGATACGTCTGTGTGTGCGTGTGCATGCATGCTTTTTTGTGTGTGTGTGTGTTATGTTCTGTGTGTCCTCTTTTGCAGCTTTTTGTGTGTATTTTTCAGGTCAGTTGAGCCATCTGTGCCTTTTGAGTATTCTGACTGCTGGTTTCTTGTGATTGATGCACCGCGGGTATCATCTGCTTGTCTTTGTGTGTGTCTCTCTCTCTCTTTCTCACACACACACATACACACACACACGCTTGTACACCCCTGACTGATGCTGCAGTGTTATCCCTGAGGCTGCTAACAACTTTGTACTGTACTCTCATCTTTTGTTCAGTTTCTCCTGCTCTACATCGCTCTCTCTCTCTCTCTGAGGGTGACTTGAGGACAGGTTTTCTCTGCAGGCTTTAGCTGCAGCAAATGCAGAGGATCTGAACACAATCCTGCCATGTGTGTGTTCAGCTGTCTGAAGGTGAATCATTGTAAAAAGCCCCACTGCCTTTGCAGGCTTTTCGCCTCAGAGTCAAATTGTCCAACATAAAGAACATGCATAATTGCAGGGTTGAACCCTGTTATTCCACCTTCAGATGGTGCGTCTGTTAATGTGGAAGCAGCTCTGGACGTCTGCAGATGCTTATTTTTGGCTCTGAAAGTCACAGCTGACTGCAGACCCGCAGATTTTCATCTTTACCGCGTCTCACTAATGATTTCAAAGATGCACAAAACACTTATTTATTCATCATGAATAATTCACAGCAATGCAGATGTGCTTGAATTGAGGTTGTTTTACTTTTTTTTTGGGCACGTTAAAATCCAACTGCATTATAAATGGCTTGCAGGGATGAAGAGGAACCTAAAACTTCTAAAGAATTAAAATATGCAAGAAAGAAAAGTTGCAGAAAAGCTTGAGTTGGACTTCAATTATATAAGACATTTTCTCAGAGCACAACACACTTTGGCACATCAATGGCTGCCATGCAAAGTTCTCCATCTCCATCGGGTGCAATTTGAGTGTCTTTCTACAATTTAGATGATTTTTTACTTTTTTTTTTTTTTTTTTTTACTCCCGTATAGAAAGACTGTAAACAGGCCAGAGCAGCTTATTTGAGTTGCAACCGTAGCTCGTGGAATAACTTGAGAAACATGCAAACTCCACTCTGAAAGGCATCGAGCTGCTGCCCTTTCATCGTTGCTAATTTGGTGATTTTGAAACAGCTATGTCTCAAATTACCTTTAGTGGATCTTGTGACATGATATCGAAAACAAACTTTCTTACACTTTTGCATGTTTTTTCTTTTTTTTGCAGATCAACGTGCGCGTCACCACCATGGACGCTGAGCTGGAGTTTGCCATCCAGCCCAACACGACGGGCAAACAGCTCTTCGACCAGGTGAGGAACACAACGCTGCAGAAACACTGCACGGCTAAACTGTCATTTTTCATTATATTACAGAAACCCATGATCAAGATTAGGTGTTAAATCAAAAAATTCCAAAAACACATTTAAATCGGGTGAGGAGTAATTTTACAAAAGTCATCTTCAAACCTTCATCATATTATGGAGATGTGTGTGCGTGTGCGTGTGCGTGTGTGTGTGCGTGTGCGTGTGTGTGTGTGTGTGTGTGTGCCAGTGGGTGCTTGGACGGGTTTTAGTTGGTACCGGTTCTGTTCCGAGACTGAGCACAAAGGCCTCTTTGTTTCAATGTCTAAATGGAGAGCTGTTGGGAGACAGTGTGTGTATGTGTATGTGTGTGTGTGTGTGTGTGTGTGTGTGTGTGTGTGTGTGTGTGTGTGTGTGTGTGTGTGTGTGTGTGTACTGTCTGGGATTTCAAAGGGCAGCTTTCAGTGTTGTTTCATGTTGGACTGTAAAGGGTTGATGGGGTTGTGCTGATCTGGAAGAGAGGATGACGATGCTTGAGGTAATGAGTTGTTCTCAGCCGGTTTTTGACCTTCAGATTTTTCTTTTTTTTAAATATATAGTATATATTTAAAGGGGTCATATTATCCAGTTTTTCCAACACTTTCACATGGTCTCGTTGGTCTAATAACATTGTCTTCAAAGTTTATTGCCTCAAATCCAGCTTTTCCTTGATTTTCCACCATTTGAATATTGGATCATAGGAGCTGCATTCAGAATCTGCTGCGTCTGTGTGAGCTGGACTGGTTCCGCCCACACATGCCCATCTTGGGAAGAGGAGGAAGTACTTCCTCTCATGGTGCCATGTGCCAGAGCAGAGCGGCCTAATTGTGGGAGGAGTCAAAGGGAGGGCCTACCTTGATTGTGATTGGCTTAACCCCTGATGACACTATATAGGGTTTGATTTCTGATTGGCTGGTTGAAGCAACACTCTTTTTAAAAACTGAAACAAGCCAGGGAGAGAGAGAGGACAGATTTTCTTTACTTCTGGGGCGTCAGTCCAAGTATGGGGACGATCATTACTGTTGAAAAGCCATTAGAAAGTGAATTTTGCATGATATGTCCCCTTTAAGGCTGCATTTTGAGATAACAATACATCTATCATGTCTGAATTATTTATGAAACATTTCCGACTAAAAGAATCACTGCCGCTCATACACTTTCTGCTGCCAGTGCGCTTTTCCACTTGCATCACCAGATAATTGTTGATGATGCAGTTTCATGAGGAACATTTAAGACTCTTGACACAATTTGTTAGTAAGCTACATTATTGTGTTAAAGCCATACTGTGACGCTGGGCGTCAAACAATCTTTAGTTCAGGAGCCATAATATCCTCACCTCGACAGCATGGCCTTGAGGCTAGTCTGCTATCTTTCACAGCAGCAGCAGCAGCATCGATATCTCAGTTTAGGGTCTCAGTGTTGTGTTGTGTCCGCTGCTCTAAAGAAATTTGTTTAGAAAAAAAATAAATCAATGTTTTCCTTGAAATCTTGACAATTCTCTTGGTGGTGTGGCGGATCGGAGCCTCTTGCAAGCTGGTTTTGGCCGCCGAGCCTTAAGTTTGACGCCCCTGGTGTAGAGAAACTGTGGGAGGTGGTGGCACTTCTTAAAGATTCTTCTTGCTCGTGCAAATCTTGATGATATATGACTCATCATACTTGTATTTTTCTTCACTAAACCAACTATAAAATCTGTAGTTGTTGGTATTTATTGTTATGTGATTCCTTTCCATATTTGTCTATATGTGAACCTTGAATTTAAATGAGTGCTTCAGAGTAATAAATGAAGAATGCAAGCAATGATTAGGACTGATTAAATAATTTCCCCACTTAAAATAAATATTTCCCTGCATGGTGTCCACAGTCTTTGCTTGACTAGATGAATTCTGACCCCCTGGCAGGTTTAAACTGGGTAATATCAAACAGTGATGAGAAGTCATTCTATAAAGTGTACTTTTGTGCAGCTGTGCGGATTCCTGTGTGAATCCTGCACAGGAACAATATCCTGATTGAGTCGACTCGCCCGGCTGCCACTTTCCCACACACACACACACACACACACACACACACACACACACACACACACACACACACACACACACAGCCACCGCACACAATAGTACAAAAGAGAAGATTCTTTGTGAGTGAGAGTGAGCGAGACAAACAAAATCGTGTTATCCTACACCGAGGACACGGACTGACCTCTTCCTGGCCTCGTGTCTGGGTTTTCTTTCTTCTGATGTGTCTGCACATTTCACAAACGCTGCAGCAACAGATATTTAGGGGGGGGGTGTAAAAGAAATGCCCGGCTAATTGGAATCGTGGAAGTGGCATCAGTGGTGAAAACATTCTCTGGTAATTGATTTTTCACTTAATAGTGGACAAAGTGAACAAGTTAGGAATTGATTTTTGCATTTTCAGCCACATTGCACCAGATCGAAGGGCCGCGGCAATATCCCCCCGACTCGGGGCCCGTTTCCACGGCAACCATTTCCAGTTTAAACCAGTTAAAAGGCAAAACTTTTGCCGTATTTTGGCAGTCTGTTTACAGGACAGTGTTGATGGGTTTTGTTTTATTTATTGCGTATTGTTCTCTGCCCGCATGTGTTTGTGTGGCTTCATTACAAAAACAACCAAGAGCGCCACCTTGTGGCCCGGCATGCTAACTACATTGTTTTCAGTTGTACTTTTCTGAAACGAATATGCAAAAATGTGATGCGACAGGAGTTTTTGGATCATTTCACTGTACTCTGAACCAGAAGGTTTCAATAAAATTGGCTTCATGTAGAAATTGTAGGAATTGAAAATATAGGCCTTTTTTTTTTTACATCTGTGCCACAAAAAAAAGAAAAAAAAAAACTTTAAATGTTATTATGGCTCTATTTTACTGGTCTGGCCCACTAAAGATGACATTCGGCTTTACGCGCCTCTGAACAAAATCATGTTCGACACCTTGATTTGAAGAATCCCGAGCAGGTAAAATCTGCACAATTTTTGTGAAATATTTGCAATTATTCACACTTTTCCATCAAATCAAAGCTTTTTTCTTAATTTGTAGATCATGTTACAATCCATGCAAACATAACTGGTTTCAGTTCAATCCGTCTTTTGCAATTTGTGTGTTTGCATGTTGATATATTGCAGTAATGATGAATGCAGCCATAGTTATCGCACAACCTCGAGCGCAGCATGTCTCTCTTTTACCTAACAAACCTTTCTGCATTAATCTCTGCATACAAGATCTTATTGTTTTGTTGTCTGTGAGCAGCCGAGTCTTTCTGAGATGATTCAGCTGCACTGCGACAAAGTTAGAAACAATTCAGCAAAATGTAGAATCGCCAAATGTTCGCTTAGGACTGAAAACCACCAGGGGAAAGAGGCTGTGAATAAAGCACACACACACACACACACACCCGAAGAGGAAAGGCTGTAGCGCGATGTGAAAGCTTTTTAATCAAACGTTTCTGAACTCTCTCTCTCTCGCTCTCTCTCTCTCTCTCTCTCTGATGTCTTTGTGTGTAATCAGTCAGGGTTGCTACTAATGATCCAGACAGTTTGAATTTATTATCGCCTCTCGTGCTTCCCTCTTCCTCGGTTCGGCTTGTAATCGCTTCTCCTTCATTCTGAAATCTCGTCTCGTCCTCTGCGGATTTCCAGCAGCTTCCAGATCCTTCCTGAGTCCCGGCAGAGGCCTCGTGTGTGTGTGTGTGTGTGTGTGTGTGTGTGTGTGTGTGTGTGTGTGTGTGTGTGTGTGTGTGTGTGTGTGTGTGTGTGTGTGTGTGTGTGTGTGTGTGTGTGTGTGTGTGTGTGTGTGTGTGTGTGTGTGTGTGTGTGATGCTCCAGCTCCCTGTGCAGTAGTGTTTGGATGGTCGTTATGGATTTTGTTTATGCACTCAGGCGACACACGCAGGTATTTAATCAGTGTGAGCAGCGTGTCTGTGGCGGCTGCACATGAGACACTGACAGTTAATGATACACCATCGTATTGACTGTAGAGCCTGTGTGAGGGTCCACATCCCAGTCTGTCTCGCTCTCTCTCTCTCTCTCCATGTCTTTCTCTCTGTCTCTCTCTTTGTTTCTCTCCCTGCTCTCTCTCTCTTTGTCTGTATCTGTCCCCCTGTCTGTCTCCCTCCTTTGTGTCCACCTCTCTTCCTGTCTTTTTTTCTCTTTTTCTTGCTTTCCATTTTTTCTAACTCTTTCTTTCACTCGCTCTTTTACTCTATTTCTGTAGCTTTTTTCCTCTCTCTATATTTTGCTCTTATTCTTTCACTTATTCGCTCTTTCCGTCTTCATCTTATCTTTTTCATAATTTTTTCATTCTTTCTCCACCTCTCTTTTTCCTACTTAGATTCAGTAAATGGGCGTTCACATGATATAAATTGATAGAAAAGAAAAACATTTAGAATCTCTGTCACTGACGAGACACTCGTCGGTGTGGCCGGTCCAAACCTTCATGACGAAGGAGCAAAGCTTCTTCTTTATTTGAATTCAATTAACGAAAAAGTGTGAGAGTAAAACGGGGAAATCTCAAAGTGCTGTTTGTTTGTGTGTGTGTGCAGGTGGTGAAGACGGTGGGTCTGAGGGAGATCTGGTTCTTCGGCCTTCAGTACACAGACAGCAAAGGCTACGTGACGTGGCTCAAACTGAACAAGAAGGTACCAACAAACTTCTAACTCCCTCTAGATTTACCATCCGAGATCAATGAATTCTCGCTGACGAACGGTAAACAGTCGTCGCCGTCTTCAAAGACGTTTGACTGGACAGATGAGAGGTTTTGATTGGTCTCCGCAGGTCACCCAGCAGGACGTGAAGAAGGAAAATCCTCTGCAGTTCAAGTTCAGAGCAAAGTTTTTCCCCGAGGACGTTTCTGAGGAGCTCATCCAGGAGATCACACAGAAGCTCTTCTTCCTGCAGGTACGGAGCAGACGGACACCCGACATCAACATACCGCTGAAGTCTCGCCTGAATTCGCAACGTTTTCCCTTCATTCGTCGTCGTTCTCTAAACTCGGAGGATTTCGAGGAGCCGGGAGTCGAGCTGAAGTCCAACCCGAACCAGTCGATGTGTGATCCGGATGAGCAGTTTAGGCCCCGTTTACACGTTTCCAGTGAAAATACATTGTCTTTGCATTTTTGTGCCTGAAATGTTTTCCATTTACGCGACAGTGTTTTGCCTACGATGTCCAAGATGATCAAGTTGGATCGTTACTACGGCGACTGTCGGCTATAAAACTACAAAGTCCCAGGAGAAATACGGACTGGGAGTAGCGTGGATTTATTAAATTATTTTTGTTTTTTGTATTTACATTACAACGTATTAGTTTTTGCTTTTTCATTCCAGGAAAGTTTGGCCTTTACACAACGTTTCACGTGAAAAGGGGTCATTTTTGCATTTTCGTTACAGAAAAGTTTTGGCGTTCCAACAAAGTTTTCATCGGATGACGTGCAGTTTTTGCATTTTTTTGTTACAGAAAAATTTTGCATTTACACGACATTTCACTTGAAAACACGACAGGTTTTTTTCCACGTTTACGTTCTAGAAAAGTTTCATGTTTACACGACAGTGTTTCGTTTGAAAATGCTTTGGGGGGGTTTTCCCCCGTTTTTCCTTCATTTCTTTCCCCCCGCACTAACAGTAGGAGTACACGTTCTCATTCTCCACCTACTGAGCATGTGCAGAAGAACAATTTTCCACGGTCGTGGTGAGCATGCACAGTAGCAGCGTTTCAGAAAGAGTTGCGTTTTCCTGTGTTTCCATGGAGACTGAACGTAAGCGTTTTCAATAAGTTCCTGTTCTTCAAAAAAACTTTATGTTAATCTGAACACCGTCGTTGTGTAAACAGACACACAAAATGTAACAAACGTTTAGCGTTTTCACTCTCGGTTCTATAAGTGTTCAGACTGTAGATATAAGGCCTGTATTCTGAATGTTTAATATACCAGCCACTGCGTTTCTGACTGCAGTCTACAGCTGACTCTGTGTGTGTGTGTGTGTGTGTGTGTGTGTGTGTGTGTGTGTGTGTGTGTGTGTGTGTGTGTGTGTGTGTGTGTGTGTGTGTGTGTGTGTGCGTGTGCGTGTGCGTGTGCGTGTGTGCAGGTGAAGGAGGCCATCCTGAACGATGAGAACTACTGTCCTCCAGAGACGGCCGTGCTGCTGGCCTCCTACGCCGTGCAGGCCAAGTACGGAGATTACAACAAAGACCTGCACAAACCGGGCTACCTGGCATCCGACCGACTACTGCCGCAGAGGTGAGGCCAATACTTCTACAATACTACACTCGGTACTTTGAGGAAAACTGGCTTCACAAGACGTTTGGAAGTTATTTTAAGACAATAACTGTATTTTACTGGCCTGTGATTCACTCCTGAAGCTGTAGCCAGCCTTTTACATGATAAATATTGTGTTCATGATAGGCTTAGTTTCTCTGATTAATCTATAATGCTACTGCAGAAAATACTTGTTCTAAACCGTCGTTTTGATTAAATGTTGGATTTTCTGGAATTTTGCAATAACAACATGGTTTTAATGGCTCTTTTAGATCCACAGGAAATAATTAATATATGCTAAAGGATTCTGGTTGAAGAGATGCACCTGTTGTACTTTTTTTTAAGGTTTTCGGGTAGTTTAACATACATCTGATGATCTAGTTTTAATTCAGTTTGTCATTTACTGCTTTTATTAGCTATTATATGAGTTTGACTCACCATCTTGACCGGTTCTGGAAAAATGTTTTCACCTTCCATTTCATGCTTTTTCATTCTTAAAAGGTCTATTGGAAAAATCTATTTATTCCCCATCCGCTGACTATAGATGCTGTTTCCATGGTGATATCATTATTTTATTATAGTGGGCAGATTATTGTCAAGCATGAGATCCGAGGTTAAACTCAACTGGCTCATAAGAATAGTCGTAATCTAGTATTTGTGTGTTCATATGTTTAATTCTTTAATTCCGTTTTTGTCCCCCCTCCCCTCCCCCCGTTTCTTTTGTGTGCTCTGTAGAGTTTTGGAGCAGCACAAGCTAACAAAGGAGCAGTGGGAGGACCGAATACAGACCTGGCATGAGGAGCACAGGAGCATGCTCAGGCGAGTGAGACGCTTTGCATCCTGGTTTAATTACACTCTCGTGAAATTCCTGCTAATGTAAAGCTTGGCTGGTTTTCCTCATGAACCAGAATGGGCTTTTTTACTAGTGTAAAAAAAAAAAAAAAAAACTGAGCTTCTGCTGGTACAGCAAAACTATACGAGCCCTAGAGTGTAGTGGTGGCTACTACATGCATTATCCATTAGAGGTAAGCTTGGACCAACACCAACCAATGTAGACTGTAATATAGACTTGCATTAACCTCCATGGCTGGGTATTAACCTCCAGCATTTAAAAAAAAAAGCATAGATTTGCATAGATGAGCTTAAAAAAAAAAAAAAATATCAGGATAAACCCGCATGAAAACTGTTGTTTTTACTATCAGGCTCTTCCCGGTGCATATATTTATTCACCACTTGCCTTGTACATATTAATATTTACTTACTTAATATTTCAGTGTTCTATTCTGTGTGGTGGAATGCCGTAAAGAATTTACTTCTGGGATTACTAAATATTCCTACCTGCATAGACTTGCATGAAAAAAAACCATAGACGTAAATAAACCTGCATAGATGACTATAAAAAAAGTGTAGACCTGCATGGACTGGCATTAAAAATCCTAAGCCTGCATTGTGATTTAAAAAAATTAAAATAAAAAATGGTCAGGCCAGTCAAAAAAAATAAAAAGCCTATACCCTCATGGATAAGCATAAAAGCATGAACTAGCATTTAAAAAAGTGTATAAACATGCATATAAGAGCATTAAAAGGGCAAAAACATGCAGAAACTAGCATTTAAAAAAAAAGCATACAACAGGATAAACCTGCAAGGAATAGTTGTTTTTTTTTTAAAAAGCATTGAATAGCATATACTGGCATAAATTTGCATGGACGAGTATTGAAATCGCAAAAAACAGGATAGACCTGCTTGTACTAGCGTTTAAAAACAAACAAACCCACAGACCTTAATAAACAAGCACCAACAGAAAACGTCGATCAGCATAAACCTGAATGAAATAGCATTAAATAGCAAACAGCAGGATAAACCTGCAGAAATGAACATAAAAAAGCATCGACCAGGATAAACCAGTATGAACTACCTTCCAAGACAAAACATTTATCTGCATAAAACCTGCAAGAAGTTCATCCTAGACTCTTGATTTCCCTCACGGAGATTTTAAAACGGACTCACAATGTCCTTTCCCGTGTGTGTTTGCAGGGAGGACGCCATGATGGAGTACCTGAAGATCGCTCAGGACCTGGAGATGTACGGCGTCAACTACTTTGAAATCAAGAACAAGAAGGGCACGGAGCTGTGGCTGGGCGTCGACGCGCTGGGGCTCAACATATACGAACACGAAGACAAGTAACTAACACACACACACACTTTAGAAACTTGTATATAGACAAGCACATATTTTGAACTCTGAGTTGGAGTCCATTGATTTGATAGCAGCGCCCTCTTCTGGTTAAGAGGAGCATTGCAATTATCACGTTGAATCAGTCAGCAGATGAATTTTTCTTTTTCTTTTTTGTGTTTATAATTCCATCAGATTTTATTTGTAGGTCATAACAGCTGATTCTCATTTGCATAAATCCTGTAAAGTTGTGAGGCTGAGTTATATAAAAGCAATTGAATATATATTAGTGGATTTAACTGAATCTGTCTAACAAAACAATTTAAAAATAAATTATCAAGAAGATGGATGGAGGGTGACAGACACAATGGATTATATCCACTGATGTTTTTGGTCCTTGAATTTTTCTTTTTAATGTTTTAGCACTATTTTATGGGCCCAGCCCACTCAAAATGAAACTGTGCTGCATGTGGCCCCTGAACTGAAATGTGTTTAACACACCTGCTATAGATTGTAGCTGAGAAGTCTTTTTAAAAATCAGTGCATTGTGACTCCGGATTTCACACAATGGTTATGATTTTCTATCAATATTGCTTCTATGATGTTAAAGCCGTTTCCTCCTCAGGTTATCACCAAAGATCGGCTTCCCCTGGAGCGAGATCAGAAACATCTCCTTCAGCGACAAGAAGTTCGTCATTAAGCCCATCGACAAGAAAGCTCCAGTAAGCTTTAATTGGAAAAAAAATTAAATAGTTAAAATAAAGGCTCTTTAATATTCTACACGCACCTTTTTCTTTGTTTGTGTATATGATCGGCGCTTCTTCCAGGACTTTGTCTTCTACGCTCCTCGGTTGCGGATCAACAAGCGCATCCTGGCCTTGTGTATGGGAAACCACGAGCTGTACATGAGGAGGAGGAAGCCCGACACCATCGAGGTGCAGCAGATGAAGGCGCAGGCCCGAGAGGAGAAGCACCACAAGCAAATCGAGAGGTGAGCACTCTCAGAAATGATCTTCTGTCCTCACGTTGTCAGTAATCTTGTTCTTCATTTGTGCGTTTGTGTCTTGTTTATCTGTTGGAGTCGAGGTGTTTTTGAGTTGATTTATGAAAATCTAAGTCTTATGTATGCAAACTTTAAGACCAAAACAGATGGTTTTGAGACTCAACTTTAAAAAAAATATATATCTATATACATCTGAAGCCACAAAACACGTGTAACCTTCATAATGAGGAAAATGCAGTTTATGAAGTTTGATACGTAATTTTGCTTTTTCATGTAAAAAACTGGAAGCAGCAGTGTTTAAGAAATGTTGATATAAATGTCTGAGTTACTGATTGCATTCAGTCTTACATGTTTTAAATGTTGTTTGGCGGCTCCATCCAGTTGGGGTGAATTTGTTCTATTTCTTCATGACGAAGACACAGTGAGCTTCATCCATCAAGATCTTTACCTTCCAGATGTTTCTTTCTTCAAAAGGCCATGTGCTCCAAAGAGCCAATCAGAAATCAAACCCTATATAGCGTCATCGGGGGTTTAGCCAATCCCAATCAAGGTAGGCCTTCCCTTTGACTCCTCCCACTATCAGGCAGCTCTGCTCTGGCACATGGCACCACGAGAGGAAGTACTTCCTCCTCTTCCCAAGATGGGCATGTGTGGGCGGAGCCAGTCCAGCTCACACAGACACAGCAGATTCTGAATGTAGCTCTTATGATCCAATATTCAAATGGAGGAAAATCAAGGAAAAGCAATAAACTTTGACTAAAAAGTTTTTAGACAAATGAGACCATGTGAAAGTGTTGAAAAGCTGGAGAATTTGACTCCTTTAAAGTGGAGGACCAACAGTTAAAAACCAGCCGCTTATGTCGCAGAGCCCAGCTGGAGAACGAGAAGAAGAAGCGCGAGCACGCGGAGAAAGAGAAGGAGCGAATAGAGCGAGAGAAGGACGAGCTGATCGAGAGGCTGAAGCAGATCGAGGAGCAGACGCAGAGAGCTCAGAAAGGTACGGAAACGTGCTGCTGCGTGACTGTTTCAGGACGAACACCGATTCTGTTGATGATACTTGAAAACTGACCCAAAGTTCTCCTCCTTCATATCCATGTTTTCACTGTAAGGCTGTCGGGTTGCAAAGGGGTGGAAAATGTCTTGTGAATTTCATAAGAATTATAGCAAAGTCCGTTATCAATATCGTAGAAGCGATTAAATTCCAACACACAAACATTTACATGTGATATTTGTAAGTTAACATATTACCACATAATATCGTCAAAGTTACTTTTAGTCCACAGGTTCTAATGTGTGTCTTTGGATCAGGATTCTAGAAATAATCTGTGCATTTGATGGGAGGAATGGCATAGATATTCAACTGCACTGAGTCAGAATTATGCTCAAATATATTTTCCCAACTATATTTAAGTTTCCTATTAAGAGCCAGACTTCAACTTAGTAAAGTCCTGGTTTCTGCCTGTTTATTCCCATAAGTTGTGGAGTTATTGCCCTTGTTTCTATGAATATTAATCCTTATAAATCTCCAATACGATTGATTTTGAGCTTTCCCCGCACAGATTTTGAATATATATCAAAAACAGTCAAAACTCAAGACATTGATTTTATTTTTTTAAAGTTCCCACTTTAACTTAATTCACAAAAATGTCAGAAATGATGGTGGAAAACATTTTAGGACACAGTTTAGGAGGAACGGGAAGGATCCATCTTGTTTGGGCAGACGTATGAATGCTACTTTGGTAAATAAAGGAGAACGATGTTATTTTGGTGATTGCTCCAAAAGTGACTTAATCACTTTTTAAACAGTGTTGGTGTAGAAACAAGATTATCTGTCCACGAAATCCAGGCCCTAGTTTGCATTTTACAGCATTTCTCACAGGTCAAAAGGTCAAATGTTGACCTTGTCCCAGCAGTGTCGGAAGCTCGCCGGCTTCAGCTGGTTCAGCAGGTTGTTTAATGTCTCTGGAGGCCAGCCAGGAACGACACACTCTCCCAAAACACATGTTCCTCCTGCTGTCACGGCAAACATCTCATCTATGTGGATTTGCCCAAAACACAAGCTCCCAAAAGTCTGTGAGGACCACAAAACATTCCAGAACACCACATGTCATCCCTGTAAAACGCCACACATCAATCCCGTAAAACACCATATAACTCCACGAGTGTCACAGAGAGAAATAAGTGATAATAGTAGCCATTGTGTGTTTGTGGGCTTGCAATAGTTTCTCTGTTTGAGGAGAACTGTGCAGAAAATTCAGAGAATAGAACTTTTTTTCTTCCCTTCCATGTATTTCTGAGACACAATGAGATGTGGTGTGAGTGCTGCACTCTCGTGCGCCTCGCGGCAGGTTGCTGGCTTTGAGCCGTGCTCGCGTGTGATTGGTCCTCAGAGCTGGAGGAGCAGACCCGCAAGGCGCTGGAGTTGGAGCAGGAGAGGAAGCGAGCGAAGGAGGAGGCCGAGCGGCTGGAGAGGGAGCGGCAGGCGGCTGAGGAGGCCAAGGCGACGCTGGCCCAGCAGGCCGCCGACCAGATGAAGAACCAGGAACAGCTGGTATCTTCCCAGCATGCACCTCTTTCGTCCTCCCATCCGTCGTCTATAACAAACCTCACCAGACTTAAGGCCCTGCCGAGTGAAAGCGCTAAATTTCCACGTCATTTGTGGCGTCTGTTTACACGGCAACGGTGCTCAGAGCCACTGAAAACTGAATTAAATTTGTCTGCTTTATTTCTAACTAATAACTATTATTTCTAACTAATTTATAAGTAACTACATCATTTTCAGCATTTCTGTGTAAACGGACATGGGTTTTCAGAACGTTGCCATGTAAACGCAAATCCTTTTATCAAACGAAAATGCAAAAACAATGCATTTTTACTTGAAACGTTGCCGTGGAAATGCGGCCTAATATAACAGTCAAATTAAAGTTAAATTTTTTAGAGGTTTTTTAGTTTTTTTCTTCTTCTTCTCTACCCAGTTGAACTTAAGTTTTAATGCCACACAGTAATTGTGACCGGTGTGACAGATGCCGACTATGTATAAGGCTGATTATTGCTTCTACCTTCAAAATAAAAGCCTCTACTAGCAACTCGCACATTGAGAAATATCACGTTAACAGGAGCCGACATTGGGATTCAGTGTGAATTTGCAGGAAGTCTACCATCCAGCTTGTATTTGATGTGTGAAGGAATGTGTTACTTTCTAGGTTTTTTTCCTGTTCTTATTGAACTTGTAATGATAGATCCTCAATGTTGTACTTTTTTCCCCTAAACTGCTGTTGGCTTTGAGGACTGCCGGCCGGTTGGACGTCACCGTCGAGCAGTGCTTAATTTGTAAATCATTAGGTCCCCGGAACACAGGTTCTGGCGGCAACACAGAGACAAAAATGTCACGGGGTATGTCCAAATTGTCCCTCCTAACTCCTTAACTATCGACTTTTCCTTAACCCCGGAAGTGTTTTGTGTGGCGGCCATGATAAGGACTGTCTGAATTCTCAATAAGCAAAGCAAAGGAGGCTCGTTGCTTCCTTTAGAGCCTCCTTTAGCTTAGGAACCACTGATGCATCCTTTAGCAAAGGAGGCGAGCTCATGCTGCCCCACAATTCCTTGCGGCGACAACATTTAAAGGGACCTGCCCATCTGAGCGTTGAGAGAAACTCACGATGTCGGAACAGGGGAGCATGTAGATCATGTAAGTTACCAAAGCAACAATCTACCTTTAACAACTTTAAATCATATAAAACCCAAATGCGCTTTTTGTGGTACATTTTCGGAAACTCGTAGTTCTTTCGTCACCAAGGCGGACGTCACTAACTTGCGCCGCCGTCGCATTATTATGACGTCACGTCAAGTGAAAGCGCTGTCCGACTACCCCACTGACGTGATTTCGCGTGATTACATGATTACCGCCTTTCACTAACTACTTTAGGAAGCCCTCTAACACCTTTCCTTAACCCCGTGACGTCATCCACGGGATTAAGGTAAAGTCGATAGTTAAGGAGTTAGGAGGGAAGTTTCGGACGTACCCGCAGAATATTTCTATTTTTAACGGGCCAATAATATCACGTGAACACAATCAATCAATTAACCTAAATGTTTAATAAAAGAATGATGAATCAGCGTTAAAGAACCACAGACAATCAGCCGGTATGGAGCGCATCCGTCTCTCTGAGTGACAGCTGTCAACTCTGACGTCTTTCAGCACACAGCGCAAAATCACCGCTAATTTATCCACTCGTCAAATTTCACTATACTTTCAGAACAGAAAAACCTACAAATAATAAATATTTACCACCTTTTACACCCATAAGTCCACAAATCCTCTCATGAACCAGCAGCAAAAAATGAAAAGAAAAAGCGTGCTTACTTGTTTAATCGTCCAAAACAGCCCTTTGCATCCATTTCCCTCCTCCTTTCTTTGCTCTGAGGCTCACGAGCAGTTCTGTGTCCTTTTGCGATCCAAGTCCTCACGCACGGAATGGCGTTGAATTTGGTGAAATGTGGTCCAACGAGGCAAAGAAAAAGCAGTGAGGAGATGGTGGATGTGAGAAGAGATGCTCTGTTGGCAGCACAGTCCAAATGTGTCCAGTCTCCATGTCCATACCAACACTTCCACCGTTGTCTCCTTCTTTTTCCTCTGTCCCCGAGTCTGTCCTCATTTCCACCGGAAAGTTCTGCTCCTGCTTTAGCGTCGCTGCTGCAGGTGCTCACTGCTGCCGTGCAGCAGCTCTCCTCCTCCGCGTTTTCCAAAACAACCTTTGACTTTTTGACATCAGGATTCTCGTCGTTTGCTGGCATAAAAAAGCTCTTCAAGCCCAACTGTCTCTTTTTGGCCATCATCCACCACCGTCTTCCAAGCTCGCTGAGGCGCACACAGTTTTCGCGCAAAATCACAGTTTAGAGTGACGTAGTTTGGGAGCGCCGGAAATGCCCTCTCCTCCTCACCCGATCAGTTTTTACTTTCAGTTTGTTTTGAAATTTCTAGCGATTTCAACTCAATAAAAGACACAGCTGTCCGTATATACTATTTAAAAAAATAATTAAACACATAAAAGTGAAAAAGGGGTTGGATTTATTATTATTATTATTTATTTATTTATTTTTGTAATGAGGTGCTGTATCCAATCAAATAAGTGCCGGTCAAAATCTAGGCGGTGCCGGATACTGTTCCGGCAAGATCCGGCCCAAGTTAAAGCTCTAGATTCAAGTGTGGTGAATGTCTGGTGTCTCTCGACAGGCTGCTGAGCTAGCCGAGTTCACTGCCAAAATCGCCCTGCTGGAGGAGGCCAAGAGGAAAAAGGAGGAGGAGGCCACCGAGTGGCAACACAAAGTAAAGAAACCCAGCGCGCAGCCGCGTTTACGACACTTTTTTTTTTTTCTTTCGCTGATCCGAACTCTTTTATTCATATTTGTTCTAAATGTGCCGCGTGAAAGCGCATGTCCTCCAGTCTGACCTTTTGACCTTTGACCTCGCGCGGCGTTCCCAGGCGCTGTCGGCCCAGGACGACCTGGAGAAGACGAGGGAGGAGCTGAAGACGGCGGTGACCACGCCCCCCGCCCCCGAGCACGACGAGAGCGACGAGACCAGCGCCGAGGCGAGCGCCGATCTGCTGAGCGACGGCGTCAGCAGCCAGCGCAGCGAAGAGGAGCGCATCACCGAGGCCGAGAAGAACGAGAGGGTGAAGAAACAGCTGCAGGTAGGATGGAGGGAGGAACGGAGGAGAGGAGAGGAATGATGGAAAGAGTGTTGTTGAAGCAGCTCCAATTCTCAATGTTTTCTCTTCATCCACTCCTCCTCGCTCCACCTATTTCTCTTCCCTTGTTCTCGCATTCATTCTTTTTTCTTCTATCCGTCTTTTTTACTCCATCTGTTCTCTTCTTTTCTTCTCTTTCTCTTCCTTGCCCCTTTCCTCTTTTGCTATCTTCTCTCTCCCTCCCTCTCTCGCTTTTCTTCTCCCTCTCCCCCTTCCCTCTCTCCCCATTCTCTCTCTCCTTCTCCCCTCTCTTCCACGCTCTCTCTCTCACTCTTCTTCTCCCTCTCCCCCATTCTCTCTCCCTCTTCCCCCTCTCTTCTTCCTCTTTTCTCCCCTCACTCTTCTTTTCCCTCCTTCCCTCTCCTCCCCTCTCTCTCTCTCTTCTTCCTCCCTCCTGCCCTCCTTTCTTCTCTCCTCTCCCTTTCTGTCTCTCTTCTTCCCCCCTATCTTTGTCTTCAACACCCCCCCTCCCTCCCTCCCTCCCTCTCCCCCTCCCTCCCTCTCTCCCTCCAGGCTCTGAGTTCAGAGTTGGCGGAGGCGCGCGACGACACGAAGAAGACGCAGAACGACATGCTGCACGCCGAGAACGTCCGCGCCGGCCGGGACAAGTACAAGACGCTGCGTCAGATCCGGCAGGGCAACACCAAGCAGCGCATCGACGAGTTCGAGTCCATGTGAGGCGGGAAGCGGCCCGGCCCGGCCGGGACTCCCGCCGCCGCCGCCGCCGCCGCCGCGCCCAGAGCGGACGGACGCTCTGGTTTTGCCACGTCAACGCCTCACTTCTCCCCGCCAGGCCCAAAACCTGCAGTCGCCACGCCGGATCCTCCCGCCGTCCGGAGGAACGTCAGCTTCTTGGGCTTCGTAGCGTCAAACCTGGCCAAAGCTCTGCGAGCAGCGTCTGGCCCGTCACAATGCTACCTGCTACCTTTTCTTCTTCTTCTACTACTTAAAGAGAAGCACACGTCTTTTAATCGAATTGAAATTAGCAAGCATACCTGCCTCCCTTGTACATAACTGGCAATTTTAAAGCTTGCATGTATGATTTACGAACCTAGAGAAGTCGTTTAAAATGGACTGAATTGGTTGATATTGTGCTTTTTACCCAACAAAATGAAATGGCCATTTGTAGCTGTAGCTTCTTAACTTAGGCAGCAACGCTTCGTTTCTCCACCTTACGTTTACCTTTGTCATCAGATGAGACATTTGAAGAATCTGTTAGATATTTCTTTTTCTTTTTAAATGCCTTATCATGTCATTTCTCTCCCGTTTAGTGTTATCATATTTTTTTTTGAGGGGGGGGGGGCAATTCTGCTGTTTCTGGTCTGTTACATCTGCTAACTCTCTGAGAGCAAAGCTTCTGTTACATTCTTAATGTGCTGGCATTTTCTGTCCATGGAGACGTTTGTTCATTCAAATATATATTTTGCCCCACAATAAAGAATGAATTTATATTTCCAAAAACATGCAGCTTGCTGGTCAAAGACTGAGGTTTGCGTGTTGCAGAGCTTGTTTTTCTTTTTGGATCAGACACGCACTGTTAGAAGAGGTTTCGCTTTACGACAGAGTCCAGTCCAGTTGTATTTGCAGTGAAGCGTTGACACCAACAGCCGAGGCAGTACGGACACAGCCGAGGAAAACATTACAATGGAGGCTTTTTTAAAGAGGTTAAATGTTTGCATTGGCGGATCTAATGGGTTGGCAAATGCCCCCCTTAAAGAAAGCGTGTCAGTATATATAAATGTCGGCCATATGTTGCCACCCTTCAAAATTTCCAGCCCCTCTCTCGCCATGCCATGAATGTATTTTTTTCCTGACACAACTTTTCAAATCAAAACGCATAGTTTTAGCTTAATAAAGCGAGTTCACGTGGCAACGTTGTCCATTTTCACAGAAATTCTGAAAATGATGTTTTCATGTTGGGCCAGTAGTGGGTGCTGTTGGTTGTTTTTGTAATGAAACCACGCACACACACGCATGCATGCAGAGAACAAGCGGCTCTAAACAATAACAATGGGAGTACGAGGACAGATAAGCAAGTTGGATTGTTATTATGGTGACTGTCAAAATAAAACTACCAAGTCCCAGGAGAATGTGGACTGGGAGTCATGACACCATCTTATTGTCCATCTACTGAGCATGTGCATAAAAACATCTGGAGCTGGCTCGAGTTTTACATGATGCACCTGAACGCACCACTCAGGGCTGTGCTGTATTTTGGTGTGAATCAAACATTAATCAATAAGAACCTTTACCCCCCCCCACCCCCAATATTGTCATGCAAAGTTCACAGAAGAAAACACAGGTAAAAGCTTGAGCAGAGCTTTTATTGGTCACTTTCACATCACACACAAGCACACACACACATACGCACACACATACACACAAACAACAGTCATTTGGCCTCAGGTTCCCAGATTCTGTACGTACAGGGCGTCTGCTCTGTTTCCTGCTTCTGTTTTGGGTTTTCTCATCTAAAGCTTCACAAAACACATGAAGAAATCTAACGTGACACATTCTCATTCAGCGGACAGAAAACTAGAAAATGGAGTGAAACGTGGAGGTCAATTCATTTGGCGAAAGGTTCTTCAATCTATTTATACGGAAGGCAGCTGGGCAGCACGTTATGAATTCAATATTGGGTTATAACAATACCTTTTGAGTGCAAAAATAGTTTTTTTTTAATTCCCTCGGAGACGGTACAGCTTGTTGTACATGTCAGCTTTGGGTTTCAGCCCCCAGCTCCGCACCGCCACAGTGAAACAGCAGCAACCGTCAAGTATTTCAATCCTTATTGTTTTGGTTTTCGTCTAACTCCCGTTGGCCTGAGCAGGAGGAAACACTGGAAATGTATAAAAAAACAAGCTTGCTTTTGGTCCCTGAAGAGGCAACACTGGTATTACTAAAGCACAAAAGTGGTGATGGTGTAAATTCACAGTTCTTATTAGAGAAAATGAAATCCAACAGTTTGAGGACATTTCAAGTCGAGATGAAAATCTTTGAAAAACCCAAAGCAACAAGTTAGACGTACATTCAGACAGCTTTCAGTACATTGCGCTCCTCCCATAGTCCTCTCTGATCTCTGGTTTGTAGATATTCCAGTGAAAACCTCAGAGCCCATAAAGTTTACACGACAAGAGAAAACACATTGCGTCTTTGTTTCTGGAAAATTTTGCCTTTACATAGCAACGTTTTGAAAACAATATCCATTTCTACGGAAATGGCAGAAACGCTGCAAACAATGCAGTTTTTAACGTAGATCCACTAGTGGGTGCTGTTGGTTGTTTTGTAATAAAGCCACACGCACACAGCAGAGAGCAATACTCTATAAAGGGCCCGATGCAAACAACCCCATAAAAACCTGTAAACACAACTGCAAGGATATGCTGCACATGTAAAGGACTTTTCCCATTGTAATGACTTTGACAGTGTGGATCCGGGTGCCAGGAAGCTTTAGGATGGGGGGGGGGAGAAAAAAAGAATCATAATGAAAAGAGATAGTAGTGTGATATTTTTTAGAATTTAAATTATTAGTGTAGTATAGACCGAATACAATTACAAAGTTTTATTGAAATATTAGCGCTGTGAAAGTCAACAACTGAACAGATATTTAAAGTTTTCAGATTATAGTTGCCAACTGTTGGAAATACTTTTTTTCTTTTATGTATTTTTAACCCTTCAAGGGACAAGGCAGCTCCATGCCCCCCCCCCCCCAAACAGATTTTTCCTATCACTTCATCCCATTTCAGGACTCCATGGCGCCCTCCGGTGGAGGCCCGCCCCACACTTTGAAACCACAAACTCGGATAATTTAAATCAAGAAATGTGTTCAGTCTGAAGTCATTTCCTTAAACATATGTTAAGAAAAACCCAAACTAGCACATTTTTTAATTTCTCCTTATTGTTCACTCCACCGACTACAATCTCATGGATCAAAGCACAATTAGAAAAATAGTTGTTTTTTTTAACCAAGCTTTTTGTAATAGAAAAATACTATTCTCCCTTTAGAGAGAGCACACAGTGCCTGAGCAGCAGCGTGAGAGCAGCTCAGAAAACAGACGTGTTCCTCTTGTGACTTTACAGGTCAGTAAGGTCTTGAACAAGCGCTTGTGGAAATGTGTCATAAAAGGTGGGAGCCTGAGGCGTGATTTGGCTCCCCGCTTAAACTCTGATCATGTGCCAACTCATCCAGGTAATCTTCAAGGCTTGTTTCACATTTAAAGCTGCGACTCAACACAAACTGTTCCCTAAATGTGTGTATTAGACCCTACTACCGTCTTTAAAAAGGGAATAAAACATCCCCCACCATCATATAAAAAGCCAACAAACCAAAGGGGACGAACACGTGTCGCATAGAACTCCAAATAGCTAAAATATGTTCATATAACACAATGACTTTGCTTCAAAAGTTTATAGGATACAATTTGTATCAACAAAGAGAGGTTTTAATCTGACAGAGAGGAAACGGGGGGAACCGGACGAAGAGTTTCAGCTTTACAAACAAACCTCCAGTCCAAGTGTTCCCACTGCGGAACGGTTCCCTTCGAAACACAGTTCCCATCTCTGCTCCTTTAAGCTGTGGTTCTCTGGAGATCTGAGCAGTTTTCAACAGAATAAAACCCTCTCCGACAAAGGAGACCCTGCGTCTCATGCGTCTCAGACATTCTCACACACACACCAAAGGTAATAAATTAACATATTTTAAATTAAAATAATACCGACAATCTTCAGTCCACCTTGTTATTTGGGGTGACCGTGCTCTCAGCCGCCGCCACGACGTCAACTGGAGGATCGACAAAGCTCAAAGGTGGAAAACAACAAATGCACGAATAAGAAAAATAAAGTCAGTACTGAAAGCTGGTAAGCCGTGAAGTCTGTCCTCGGAGGAGAAATTACTGTAATTCAATGACAGAACAACAGTTTGGGGTTTTTGACTGGAGTTTTTCCTGTGTCTGTTTTTTAGTTTCGCTTCTCTGTCTGGGAAATCCACCAAACTTCACGCCAAAAAGAGAAACTGTTGACCCAATGAGGGGACGAAATAATGTGTTAATACAGAAAATAATGTGTATATACTCAGGTGTATCTCAAAAAAGTAATAATTGAAATGTTAGCAGCAGTCTACATTCAAAACATGTGTGGTGAAATTTAAAGCAATTTCACAAAAATGAAAAGTGAAAATTTTAGCCTGCAGTTAAAAAAAAAAAAATCTAATTTGATCAAATATTTTAACATCTTGTATTTCTGATTCTTGAGGAAATTATTTGAAAAAAACTAAACAGAAAAATGCTTGAAATATTTAAATTCATATATTATTATACGTGAAAAATATATAGAAGTGTACGGAATCATATTGCATCACATGAAATAAAAAAATCAGTTTTTCTGAATTAACAAGATCTCCTAATTATGGAAAAACGAAATTATAAAAAATTCTGGCTTTTATTTTGTTCAAGCAAAAGCGATTTTTATTTTTTCATGTGAATGCAAAACATTTCCTTAAGGTGTCCCATTTTAACTTAGATTGTTTTTTAGATGCACTATATATATATATATATATATATATATATATATATATAAAGGTTGTATATAATTTGATGTTTTTAACCCCATGTGGTTACCTGAATTCATTGACAGCGATCGTAAGCTTCACTTATACCCTGAAATGATTGGCCCCCCCACTCCAAAAAAAAGCTAAGAAAGAAACCCAACGACCCAACGATACCAAAAAAAGTGCCAAAAAACAATAATTTTAAATAACTTAAAATGTAACAAATAAATTAAGCCTAAACTTCCTCCTTGAAACACGTTAAAATATCCTCAGGTGGTGTGAGTGTCTCGACTCACAAAATATCTCCGACATGCTAATTAAACCCTCATCTTTAAGTGCTGAAATATCAGACATATTTATAGAAAAATATGGCAATCTGGGGATTTCCCGTTACAAAAATACCATTAAATCTAATGAGACAATTTCCCTGCAAAGAAATGAAGCAGCCCATTAAAAGCTGGAGGAATTTCATATCTTGTGTAAGTCAGACTTTGTAGTCCTCGTTTGGAGGATCGATGGCGCAGACTTTCAGGTCCTGTCTGTGGTTCAGGTCCCGTGCTGTGATTTCTCCAGCAGGATTGCCGCTGCCAGCTCCTGAGCGTCCATCATCAGAGGATTCCTGGACATCACCGCTCTCACCAAGTCGGGAGGGAAGATACCGCACAAGTTGACGAACACCCTCTCCCGGAGGTCCTGGTACCGGGCGAACACGGGGGTCTCCTGGTGCAGGGCAGCTGAGGCCTGGTGGCTCTTGTGGGCCGTGACGCAGGGAAGCGACTGCTGGGAGCGAGCTGGCGTGGAGAGGCCGGTAGGTGCTGAATGGACCTGTTGGCTCCAAGGCGTGTGCCAAGCCTTTGCATGCAGTTGCGGAAGGCTCTTGTAGGAAAAGGGATCGTAGCAGGGCTTGGCGGCTGGCTGGTAATCAGGCTCCCAGTTTATCTGTTGGGTTAACGCAGGGTAGCTTCTTCTAGAATGAAGAGTTGAGCCTTCATACACTCTGGAGTCCGGGAGACCGCCTTCCTGCCAAAGCGAGCCCAGAAGATTGTGGGTAATGGGTGAGGTTTGAGACGGCGGGTGAACGGAGGACGCTTGGGACTGATGTGGTGAACGAGGAGGCAAATTTGGAAAACTGCTCGGCATTGGATGTTGATGCTGAGGTGGGATGAAGGCCGAAGGCATCTTGAAAGATCTAGGCGACGCATGAGAGAAGAGAGATGACGGAGGGTCGTCTACGCTGAAAGGTTGTTGCCTCCGGAGTCCCGGAGGAACGGAATACCTGCTGGGGTAAGGCTGGCCGAGTCCTGGAGACGCACAGCTTGCACGGTGGGCATACTGGGCAGGGTGGTGGTGATGGTGGTGATGGTGGTGAGGATGGTGGTGATGGCACTGGGGGCTGTCGTCCACCAGGAGATCGGGGGAGAAAGAATCGGAGCTAGCGCTACCTTCACTGCTACAGTCTGACGGAAACGAAAGCCCGCGTAGATCCGCTGGAAGGAAGCGTTCGGGAGTTCGTGGCACGACCAGACTGAGGCTTGAGTAGTTCTTGACCAGCGAGCTGTAGCTCACCTCTGGAGACTCACATCTGAGCAGAGCTTCAGCCTGACTCAGTGCTGAGGCCGCAGCCGCTCTGGCGATGCCTCCAGGGTCCAGATGTCCCGCTGAAGGGGGCCCCCCTGGAGCAGGATGCCCCAATGTGATGCTGCTGCTGATCCCTCTGCGCCCCCCGGCTTGCGAGGCCATTTGAAAGCCATCCTCGGTGAGGTCGACCAGGGAGCTCTGCAGGCTCGGGTTCTGCTGCTTATTCCCACGAATCATTTCAGCGTCAGCGGGACTTGGGCTCTTCGCCATCAGGGCGTGTTCCAACAGGCCTCTGGACGCGACTGAGGAGATTCTGGCACTGGCTCGCAGCTCATCTGCCACAGCTCGCTGGGGCTGGCTGCCCCGCTCAGGGTGGTAGAACTTACACTTGTGGCCATACGTACACTTCTTACCTAAAGTGAGAAAAAAGATTAGATAAGAATCACAGTGAAAACAGAAAACTATTGTTGACGTTTTTTTACTTGCATTTTAAGCAATTTATACAAATTTTAACCTTCCAGGATCACATATGTGGACATCCTTTTGAGTTGTCTAGACCATAATACAAAATTAAATTGAGCCATAGGAGGCTATATACAGTTTATGGTATTCATGTGTGAAGTCATTTATAGTCTCTGTAATCTGTAATCTGTAATCTAGTTCTCCAATTATCAGTACAAAATAATGTATAAGCGTTAAACATATTAAGATCACATTTAAATTCTTGTTAAATGTTTTTGCATTATTGACCAGTCATTACATTTTGGGTTTCATAACTTCTTTACATTTCGGGCTCAGCGCTTTTGTTACATAATCGACCAGTTATTACATTTTTGGTTTTACGACATTATATTTTATAAGAATTTGGGTCGTTGTTACATTTTGAGTCGTTTGGCTTCATTAAAAAACAGGATTTTACCATAAGGACACGGTTGCTTCCTGTGCTCCGGAATCACAGGCCTCTTCCTCAGGAAGTTCTCCAGGCTGGGTCCATGGCGTCCCAGAGGGTCATCTGGTGGCATGAACCTAAAAACGCAGGCGAAAGAGTCAAGTTCTGATCGGCTCCAGTAACAATCACACAACTAGAGTTTGGTTTCTGTCACATCTATGAATAAAACACATAAAAACCAGCGTGTGTCTGATGGGATTCCCGCTTACTTGTCGTTTACGAAGGAGTACATGAGCAGGCGCTCGTCGATGAACTTCTTCCACTCCGGCTTCTCGTTGGCGAGGTCCCGGTAGTTGTCGTTGGAGACGATGATGCCTTCTGACTCGTAGGCGAGTTTAACGATGAACCGGTCGTCGTAGCAGACGACGCGGCGCCCCTGCACACGGCGAGAGGGAGTGAAAACCAGGATCTTCTCTTTCTCCAGTCGCCGCAGGATCTCTTGGTCTGAACAACAAAAAAGAAGAAGAAGAAGAGGGAAACGGAAAAGATGGATTTTAGACAATAACTGGTTTTTGACGGCTGCCAGGCGAGATGCTCGGCTCTCAGTTGGAGAGATTTAAGATTCAGACCGGGTGAGCCGGGAGATGGAAGCCAGCCCAAGGCAATAACAGCCACAGGTGGCGCTAAATACATATAAGTTTTGTTGCCTTCGCCAATGAAAGTTGGGTGAGAAGATTATGTTTTTGGTTGCATGCATTAATTTATTGGTTTGTGTGTATGTATCTTACCAACTTTTCACAAAAACTCCTCACACGAATTGTATGAAATTTTCATGGATTATTTGTGAAAGAATTTCCCAGACAGAGTGGATGGGAGAGGCACCTCATGGAGGAGAGCAAAAGAGATCAGCGTCTGTTGCCATGGAGACGCTCCCTGCTCCCTGCTTGTGAGTGATATTGCTTGCAAATTTTTAGCATTTCAATAAGGGTTTTACATGCTTTAGGGACTGTTTGCACAAGAACGATTGGCTGGAAACGGCCTCACTTTCATATCTGTTGTTATGTGTTCATCATGGAACGTTGGTGGATGACATTATCAAACAAATTGCTATATTGGAGCATTATAGCAAATAAATCTACAGATCGTTTCTGCTGAAGGATGAGCTGATTCGCACCTTTCATACACGGTACAAACAAATGTATTAATTGAAAACTCAAGTGTATAGAGGTTGCATTAAATTGCACTGCGTGGGTAAATTAATGTATCTGCATAACGTCCATCCTGTTGGTTGTGCGATTTGAGAGGCATCATGTTCATAGATCTGCTTCCACAGATGCTTGTTTGAGCTTGTTTTAGTACATCAGGCTCATATACCTTTGAAGAAAACAATGAGAGGAAGTGAAACTGATACCTTCTTCTCATGTTTTAATTTCATGCTTTGCTCCAGGTCTTGTTACAACCAGTGATTTTATGCAAATCACCTAATAAAACAGCTGTTCTGTTTCCGTCATGTAGTATTTGAAGCGTTTTAATGATGAGCCGCAGCCTATTCACCCTGGATCATTTCCATATACTAGAAAACCAACACAAAGGGAGCACGCATCCTGTCAGTTATCGGCATTGTCGCTGAGTTTTCATCCGTGTAAAGTGACTTTGCGCTGTTACCTGTGATTAAAGCGTCAGGACGGGACTGCTCTTTCCTCCAGGCCGGGACGAAAACCGTGACGTCTCTGTGGCCGCGCTCCAGGAACCAATCAACAGCCAGCTGGATGCCTTGGCAGGAAAACACTTCTTTATTCCCATGACTGCGTGAAAACAGGGAGATGAATTAGTCCAACATGTGGCAAGAAAATTAGAAGAAAATACAATAAAGAGCCTCAAAACATAAAAAGGTTGAGTGTTGATGTGAACCACAGCAGTCCTTAAATTGAGGTTTAGGGTAAAAACTGTATCATGTTTGGTTAATTTTAGATTGTAAATGTGAAAATCACACAGTATCAGCAGTTTCTGGTCAAAGCAACACTTTAGATTAGCTGACAAAACCAGGAACTTTTATTACCCATGAATATATAAATACATGAAACTACAGCCACTAGACTGGTCGTTTCATTCGGTATACTTCAAATCAAATCAAACCTTATTTGTATAGCACTTTTAGTACAAACAACTGCAGCACAAAGAGCTTAAAAACGGAATAAAAACATGATAAACTCCCACCAGTCCATCCCCTGCCATGTTATATATATATATATATATATATATATACGTAAAATAAAATAAAAAAAGATCTGTTTCAATTCCTTTAATAAAGATTAGAATACATTATTTATTCTATTTTCTACAAGCCTCATTAGCAGACATGAATATAGAATAAATTGAACAAAGGGAACAGAAATAAAGTAAAAAATTAATAATAAAGAATAGAGTTAAAATAAAGAATTATAGAAATAGAATATAAAATAAATAAGAGATAAAGATTAAGTGATAGTAATAGAAACAGAACAAAGTGTAACATAAATAATAGAATAAAAGAACAAAGAATAGAAACAGAAATTCTGAAATCTCAAAATTGCCAAGCTGTTAAGGTGCTGAGTTCAGGGGGGGAATAGTTTTGTATCTTTGTTGTTTTAGTTGTTAAAATAACACAGTGTCAAATGTATTTTCTGGTCAAACAAATACAAAACAAACAAACAAACAAAACTATAGTTCCCTCTGGCCATATTCTCAGGTACAGCTTAACTTGTTTCCTATGGAAGGTACGCGGTAGTCATTTACTCTTTAGGACGATACAACCAACCACACACTCAAAACGTGCCATTTAGTTAAATTAAACCCTCTTTAATAATAAATTAGAGTTTATAAGCTTGTCAAAGTTGCTCCTTGTTTGAACAAACTGCAGCTCAGCGAGTGATGTTGATTATCCTCTGATATTTGAGTTGGTTTTAGTTTTGCAAGCAAAAACAAAAGAAGTTTGTTTAAACTATACCATTATTACCTAAACGATCACTATATGTGTGAATAAAATCTCCAAATTTTATGGAAACTAAATTATTTCAAATCAGCAGTAAAAAAAAATCTTAAAAAAAAAAGAACTCAAAAGATTAAAAAAAAAGATATACACATGTTTTTAATCTCTGAAAGATTGAATCACAAAATCATTCACAACACTGGTATATGTGAGTTTGGCTTTTTTATCCCCTTGTAAAGAAAGTTTGAAGAAAAAGTTCATGAAATATTCAAATGCACAATTTAATAAGGAGCACCTCAAACTCTTTAAAGTTCATAAATGAAAAACCAGGAGAGGCAGAACTAAACCATGTTTCTAACATTAAATGATCGGAATAGAATAGAATTGAACACAAATCGTTGATAAATCCCAAAGAAAAATTATTTAAAGCCAACAAAACTCATTTAATTAATTTAAAGGACTGTTTATTGCACCTGACTAGAGATCAATTGAAATCTCCTTTTTTTATTCAGTTTGAATCAAAAACATCAAATCTACAGTACACGAGGGACAATTTGCACACAAAAGTTGTGCAGTTACTCAAAAATCATTACTACAAGTACATGTGCATGTGTGTGAGGTCTGTTTTAGTTATGTGTGTAAGTTTGGATATATTTTTGCATCTTCACAATGAGAATTATGGGAATCTTAAAAGACATATAAAAGTGTTTGGCTCCTCACCTCATGGCCACGTTGCTTCCGTCCACGACGACCGGCCGCAGGTTCTCCTTGTCCTCCGCCAGCTTGGACGAAAACATCAGTCTGCAGGAGTCCAGAGAGGAGGTGGAGGAGGTGGAGGAGGAGGAAGAGCAGGCCAGAGAGGAGGAGGAGGAGGAGGCGGAGTTCTGCAGGACAGTGGGACCTGCTTGCTGCTCCGTCTCGGTCTTGGTTCCCAGCTTGACCAGCTCCCCCAGCATGTCGTTGATGAGAGCGTCTGGGCCCAGTTTCCTCAGCACCAGCAGCACCAGCTCCTCGCAGTAGCCCAGCTTGAGAGCAAACTCCAGCTTGCTGCGGCAGTCTGTGACGGGGTTGGGGGACGGGGCGGGGTCGGGGGAGGGGTGTGCAGGAGATGGGTCCGGGTCCGGGTCCGGGTCCAGCCCGGCCGGCTGACAGGCGGCGCGCTGTGGCTGATCCTGGAGCTGGTTCTGGAGCCGCTCGTCCTCGCTGTCGGAGATGATGCTCTCCTCCGAGGAGTTGCTGCAGCTGCTGCTGCTGCTGTAGCTGGAGTTGGCGCTGGAACTGGCGCCGCTGCCGCTCCCGCTGCTGCCCCCGCTGCTGGCAGGTCCGGCCCTGACCTGGAGGACCCCCCGGTTCCCGCCGGCGTTCGGACCGGCCTGCCGCTCGGCGCCCTCCACATGCAGGTAGTCCAGATCCAGCCCCAGGCAGAGGATGTGGCCTGTCCCATCCTCCAGATGGTCCTTCAGGCCCATGAAGTCCTCTCACACATCCAGCTCCAGCTCCACGCCCTCCGTGACCTCCCAGGCACCTGGCCGACCCCCCCGGCACTTCTGATGACACGCTGCTAGCTGGCCGCTCCTGTGACTGAAGCTTCAGGGGAAAAACAAAAGAAAACAAGAAGGGTAAAATCCAGCACACATTCCAAATAACCACACATCATTTACATTTGTGACTTTACCAGATCCAGCATTTTGTTTTGGACACATGCCAAAAATCTTTTAAAGAAGAATCAAACTAATGCCTGTTGAGATCTGTCTGTCTTCTTTCAAACTAAAACTGTAACTACAAGGGAAAAAAAACTAAACCAAGATCTGACTGGAGTCGCAGCTCCTCCCACCTGATTTGCCTACTGGGATCTTGTAATGCATCAATCCTGATGGATTCCAGCAGAAAAAGTTGAGCGATTGAACCGAAGAGAAAAAGCTGAAGGTCAAGCACACACTCCATAAGTCCTGATCTGTTCGGAGGCAAACACCATGTTTGACTGCGTCTCCCCTCAGTCCCACACGCCGCTGATTTGCATTTAAGCTCTGCTGTCAAAGACTCTTCAAGTGAGATCAGAGACCAAATACCAGAAACCGGAGCCAAAAACAGCTGCTTCACTCCCACTTATGCAACCAGGTTGGATCAACTCAGAAATCTTAACTCTCACCACCACCGTCTTCAGTTCTGAACTCAAACAATAGTGTCATTTATGTAGAGCCTCTGTTCATTTCCAGATAGACAAACAATAATTTCCCGACTTAGTGAAATCTAAAGGCATTTATTATGAAAACTGTAACGTGATATATATAGCTTGTATGTCAGTTGTTGACATAATTGTCAATTTTTTTAGTATTTCACATAAAAGCAGAATTACCACACTGTGTTCTGCTCCTTTGCCTTAGAAAAAAACACTTCATAGTTCCACTTAATGCACTTGATTGAAGCACTCTAATTCCTATTAAATGTACTTTTTTTGTATTTAACATATTGGATTGTAGCACTTATTGACATATGAGGCTCATTTACCAAATGATTCAGAAATCTGAGTAATTTTTACTCAGTTTTACTCCACTTTGCAAGATTCACAGTTTTTCCCCAATCAGTTTATGGATCTGTGGGTTTGCTTTGCCTGATCTGGCTTTTGTCTACAATCCAGTGACAGGAAGTTTGTTAGGGTTCCAGATTTCCCTCTCTACATACACAAAAATATTTTAATTTACACCTGATCATTTACAAAAAAAAACAAACACTGAATTTACTCGAGACACCTGGTCAGAGCTACTATGCCATACCTGTAGGGGGCAGTGTAACGAGAAGCATGAAGCGATGTTAGCCAATCAGAGTCCTGGAAAATAAAAGACGTCACGACGGTTCGTTCGTTTGGACCGACAAAGAAGCGGAGCTCCCTCTTAATGTGGCGGTACAATAAAACGGAAAATGAAAAAAAAAAACAAGCAGCAAAACGTAAACACGGGTCGCACACCGATGACACTAAAACTCCGCCTCCCCCACTTTAGATGCAAACGGAGACACAGAGTTTTTCCAGCTCGCCACTGTGGCCGGAGTTTTTAGGAATCATCATTTGCGGCAAGTCGTAGCTGCGTTTATGTGTAAATACAAGGTGCAAATATCACACTTTTTTTAAAAATACCCGAGTACGTGGAAACGCGGCCTGGGAGCACGTCGCTCAGGAAGTCGCAGCTGAAAGTGGTAATTTCTGGAAAATCAATGACAAAACTCAGGAATTTCTCACAATATGTGGTTCAACTGAAGGAAAATGGAAACGACTAATTACCTGCTTACTTTGTTTCTGAATTAAAGCTCTTCTGCTTTGACAAGTTGAACTGAACCCACTGATGTCATGTCTGCTGTGATTGTAATCCCATTACACAAACTCAGCGTGAGGACACACGAGAGAGAAAGATAGTTTGATTTGAATACAGATTGCTTAGATATTTACCATATTTATTTGCTTTTATTATATTTTTTCAGCTTGTAACGTCTTTCTGATCAAATCAAATGCTGCTCATCGCGACGTTTCCTCTGTACCGTGCTCATGCGATTCAGCACTTCGAAACATACCGTCGTTGACCACTAAATGTCACTGTATGGCAACAGGAAGCTGCTACAGTACCACAGGAAAAACCTTCATTGCTGCCATATTTCACTGACGGAGCAACAAAAATGCCTCCAAAAAGAAGATCATTTTAAAGGAAAATGATAAACTGTACATCGGAAAACTGAGAGTTCAGCGTGTGTGAGACACTGCAGAATACAGAAATAGTACGTTAAAAGCACGAGGGCCGGAGCTGAGGAACAAAAAAGTCGCTGCTCTCAGACGCAACTTTTTGAAAACGCTGCCACTGCGCATGTAGTAAATAGTTCTTCTGCACATGCTCAGTAGAAGGTCAATCAGAACAGCGTTTCCTCCGTCGTGTCATGACTCCCAGTCCATATTCTCCTGGGACTGGGTGGTTTTATAGTTGACAGTCTCCATGGTAACGACATTGTTGTTTCCATAGAAACAGACATTGTTTTCAAAACGCTGCAGTGTTAAAATGATGAAAATGAAAAGAAACCCCTCATTGGGATTGACGCCGCCCACGTACATATTAATATTCTGATTTTGATACATTTGCAATATATTGTGAAGCACTTTATGAAATGTAAACGTTATTCTAAAGAACAGTTTGAAATCTGCTTTTCTGCATTAATCTTTCTCCAGCTTTTTTTTAGAAACATTTTGCCATTAGTGATCCACAATCGTCACACGTTTTCCCCCCAAAAAATTTTCATGTGTTTGAAGCAAAAATTATCAAAATCCCAAACAATAGTGACACTTATCAGTGAAAATCAATCTAAAAATTACATATACACATATAAAAGACATTGTTTAAACCCAGCACACAATCAGCTGGTGTGGATGTTTTTTTAAATTCTGTTATTTTTTGTGCTATTTTAAAGACCGTCCTGGCATTTTTGAAATAATCTATGGTGTATTTAAAGCCTTTTCTTTTCTTTTCTTTTTAATAATTTACAGTTTTTAACGATTTTTCTGGTGTTTTTGAAGACTTTTATGATGTTTTTCCAGACATTTCTGGTCGTTCTGAAGACGTTTGTGGTGTATTAAAATACTTTTCTGCTTTTTTTGGATAACTTATTGATTGTGAAGGTTTTTTTTCCCGAACTAACCAAGTACCAACATTAAGACGTTTATTTCAATATTCAAACGTATTTCATTCACTTTTTTTACTCTCTCACGGAACACTTGTCACTTTATTTGTATCCTTTGCATGCAAACAATCTTTATGCAAATTATATTTCATTGTCTTGGTAATGGTGGATATAAATATTGAGGTTGGTTGTTTGTTTATGTGCTTGGAGAACATGAGTCATCGGCTTTTATTGCACCAGCTCTTGTCACCGCCTGTTATACATGTACAAAACTTTGAATATATTCTAAAATATGTCTTGCACAAATACTTCAAGACTTCGGCCACTGGAGCAGATTGTAGTTAGCGTCACAACGAATTAACCCTGTACATGTATAATAGCCCTCATTAAAATAGTCTTTGGTCCAAAGGGGTTTATCATACACAACACACACACTCACACACACACACACACACACACACACACACACACACACACACACACACACACACACACACACACACACACACACACACACACACACACACACACATACAGGTAGACCATACAAACTCAGACCCTTTAACGCTAACGGGCCGCAGTTTAAACGGCTGCACTCCTGCGCCCCCTGTGGTGAGATTTATACTGCAGAGGCAGCTGTGGCTCAGGTTTCTTCAGATTCCAGTCGTTGCTGTTGGTTTGATTCAAATGACTTTGAGAAAAAAAAATAAAAAATCTTTAACCTGCTCCCAGTAGTGTGCACAGTACTGTGTGTGAAAGGGTGAATGCGACTTACAGTGTAAAACACCTTGAGACTGCTGCAGTGGGTGAAATAAGGTATATGAAAGAAGGTTGCTTAATTCAGTTGAATTTCATCACTATCTAAGTTATTCAGCTGAACTACATTTGATTTTAACATACTTTCCCAGTTCGTCCAGATCAAACATTTCACTTCATGTTCAACATGCAAATGACCATAAAAACACCTTAAAGCCCAAAAGGAAGTAACAGTTCACAGTCAGTCATATGAGAAGCACTCCTGTAGCCACAGTTAAGCTCGACGCAATATACAAATATGAGTGTGTTTGTGTTTATCAGTGGAAATTCCCATGCGGGGAACTTCCACAGCTCTTCCACAGCTTTGAGTTGATCTGAATATTTCGGTTTGTTATAATGTTGATGTGTGTTGATCTTGCTGTCAGATGTGTGTTATATCAGGACATAGAGGTTATTTTGAGAACAGAAAAAAAAAAATCCCTAAAAGAACTTACACTGTGACAGAAAAGACAAACTATTGAAGTTTTGGAAGAAATACAAATCTGTCTGAATATAATCTAAGGCTTGCAATATGATACGTGTTTCACTGCTCCCTTTCAAGGCTAATATATATATATATATATATATATATATATCGGCTACATCAATATTTCAAAACCAGTTAAATAAAACTTAAAGTCAATATTTAACTTCATGTGAAAGAAGAATCCAAACTTTCCAAATCGTAATTTAGGATTATTTGTCAAATTTTCACTTGTTGCTGGCCATTAGGGATTAAACAAGTCAGGAAACTTAAAAACTTCATTGACCTGAATGGTGTTGGTTTTACTGTTTTATTTCTGCTTTAAATTTAAAATGAAAAAATATCTCACTCAACCCTACTTTAATTTAAAATAGACTTCAGCACAAAATCATTAGCGTAAACAAGTACTAAGTTTATATGCCAGTATTAAGTAGTTTTCTTTAGTAAATAAATAAATAAATCAAATTTCAATTTTCTCTGTTCAACATTTTAAATAAGTGGAAATTAAACATTTTATCTCAAAGAATATTCCCAGACTTCACTTTAGATTTTAAAATCCGCCCATGTCTCCGCTTGACGTCCTGTCCTTAAAACCTGTACCTAAAACCACAAGAATGCCTAGTTTTAATTGCTCTCAAGCGACTATATCTCAATTTATTTAAATGAACTAGCAACCTGCACAGTATAATGAAATACATTGTTGTGAGTTGAGTGGTTTTTGGCTCCTTGTGTCTGATTGCTGCTTCCCGCCCTGATGTGTTTCACCTGTTCCTGAGAGTGTGAATGTCTTCACATGGGGGCTGTGGTTTATACTGGGCGTCTTCTGTGAGTTCTGGTTGATTAGCTCGTCTGTATTATGTTAAATGGGTGTATTCCCTTGCAGGTTCTTTGTGGTAGTTACTATAGAAATGCATTAATAAAGTGTCAATTTATGTTTTACAAAACAAACCCCAAAAAACCCTCTTATTGCAATATTTAACTACAGGGCAACTATGCTACTACAACAGTTTGTTAAACAAAGTCACCCAACTTAATTACATTAAGAAAAAGTGCAGTTTCTTTAAATATCTACTCTAAGTATTAGTGTCTTTTTAAATACACGCAATTGCATTGTCAAAGACATGCCTTACATTTAATGTACTTGTACGAATTTTCTACATTCAAAGCCATTTTTTTTACATGGCTATAAGTTTTTGTCACTTTTAAGTTAAATATCAAGAATCTATTCGATTTAAAAAATTAATTTATTGGCAACACATTTGCAGACCAACGTGTTTTAATATGAGTAAACTAGATTATAGGACGTAAACTGTACTCATGACTAAATAAAATTGCGTGAATGACTGAAAATACTACTTGATTAGAGTACTGTGAGTATTTGTACTTCCACCCATGTAATTGCTGAAAACAGTTGAACCATCAACCATCAACTCCTGCAGACTCATAAAAGCACTAAATGTTGATGAAAGATGTCGGACGCTACATGTGTGGAGTTATATTTCAGCCACAGTTTTAATGAGGAGGCCCCTAAACTGCAGGGCCAAAGCACCGGAAAGCCCCCCGCCCAAATGCCGCAGCCCCCCCCCCCCCATCCCCCAAAAGTGTAAGCCGCCGTGCCACTGTTTGTCCTCCTGAATGCCACAAGAGAGTTGGAATAATTTAGTCCATCAACAACAATAGACACACAAAAGGAAGGAGCGGGAGTGACTTGGTGTGTATCTGAGGGTGTGGAGGGGCCAGGAGGGGGCGAGAAGGGACGGGTTGGGGGGGTGGGGGGTGGGGGCCAGAAGTGTGTCTGGCTTGCCGTCCTTCGACAATGCAGCTGCCACCCAATCTGTCCCCCTGTGACGGCGGGCATTGTTCTCCGGCCCTGAGCGGCGTGCACAGACGGAGGCTGGGGGGCTTTTTAAACCCACTCACCCCCAACACACACACACACACACACACACACACACACACACACACACGCCGGGTATTTACACTGGCCTCAGTCGCAAGTTTGCAGACTGGATCTTTTGCCGAGTCAGCAGAAATACGACATTGACGCAGCAAAGTGTGAAGAGGCGACTCGGAGGCAGACGAGTCACGTCTGAAGTTTTAGTCTGACTTTGACTCTGTCGCCTCGAGAGATGTGCATGCACAGTATTTTAGCTGGGCAATATTGTCTCACTTTGGTAACATATATATATATATGTATTTTAACAAGACCTGGTTTTGATAAAAAAAACAAAAAAAAACAGGTCTTGATAACATTCTATCAGCAACAAACTGAAAACACTCATTTAATGATATTGTGACGAGCACCCTATGCATTCATCATTACTCCAGAATAATCTTTGTAAGAGTGACATTAGAGTTTGATTCATATTTTATGGCAGAAATTAGTCAATTAATGTTGCATAGCCATGGCTTGTGAAAAAAAATTAGAAAAAACTTTAAACTATGTAAAAGAATCAAGAATCATACATAACTGAAATGTTTAAACTGTGTTGAATCGTTTATGAAGATTATAACTTCAGTAACTCCGACAGCTGGATGCTCAGTGAGAAATCCCAGATCATCTTCAAGTTCAATGAAGTACAAATATTTAGAGTTCAGATTTAAGTATTGAGAGAAAAAAGAAACAGCACTGCTGTATAGTCAACAGCTTCTCCTGATTAAACTAACACTCAGCATTTAGAGGTTATTCATACACTAATATTACAGACGCTTGATTGAGTTCTGGGTTCATATTTCTCAATATAAATATGAATATATCTCTCAGTAGTTTTGTGAAGTCCCAAGTTCCTGGTTTGGGTCGATATTTGATATTCAGTTATAATAAGCAACACAAGAGCTCTACTCTGATGCATTTTTCTGATGTTTGTAATAATTTACAGAATATTCAGAAAATGTATATGCAAGTCCATCCATCCATCCATCCATCCATCCATCCATCCATCCATAATAATATGTTAGAGGAATATGTATATCTTGTAATTATTCCAAAGTGTAAGGTTTTATCAAATGCATGCACACACACATTCAATGATGTCATATGGGTCAGATCAATATAAAATATCCTTTGAGTTTCTCTGCGTCGCTGCGACTGTCAGAATGAAAGATAAACTCGGTGTGCGAAGCGTCTGCATGTGTTTCGTCGGAGTCGGACTTCCACAGTGAGCAGATGCTGCAGCCTCACCCACAGTGACCCGGCCTGCCTGCGCTGCCTCTGCACATCTCTATGTGTCCCGGTCCTGGGTGAGCCCCCCTGGGGGGGGCGGGGTAAGGATGAGCTCCCTGGGGTCAGACCCTGA